>NC_143018.1:68376803-69616803 GCF_055824585.1 Amblyomma mixtum
TAGGACTTGTTGGTGGTTTTCCGAGTTTGAGAAAAGGTATTATGACTGCTTTTTTCCACTCGTCAGGTATATTTCCAGTTATCCAGATTTTATTAAAGAATTTTAACAGTGCCTCTACAGCAGGCTCGGAGAGATGGGCAAGCATAGCATAGTGCACGTTGTCTGGTCCTGGTGCTGTCTTTTTTCCGGAAGATAATACCTTCTTTAATTCTTGCAGTGTGAGAGGCTGGTTGTAATCTTCATGTATACCCGCTCCGAAAGGGAATTTTCGTTTTTCAGCTATTGCTTTGTGTTTCTGAAATGTGTTTGTGTAATTGGATGAGCTTGAGATCTCAGCAAAATGCTCGCCCAATATGTTGGCCTGTTCTTCTAAAGATGTTTGTGTCCCGGGTGCTGTCAAGAGAGGAAGTATGAAAGGGGTATGGTCACCAGTAAATTTACGAAGTTTTTCCCACATTTTCTTTGATGTTGTTGAGCTGTTTATTGAGGAGACATATTTCTGCCAAGAGGTTTTCTCTGCATTTCTTCGCACATACCGCGCTTTGGCTTTTGCCTTCTTAAAGGTAAGTAAGCTCTCTGCACTGGGATATCGACGCAGAGCGCTCCAGGCTTTGTTTTGTTGTTTTTTTGTTAATGTGCATTCTTGTGTCCACCACACTTTATGTTTCTTTTGTGCAAGTCCTGTTGTTTGTGGTATAGCGAGTGTTGCGGCCGATATTATGCATTCAGTAAACTTATCATTAATTTCATCTGTGCTGAGGTGGTCACAAAATTCCCTTTCCAGAGTTGTACTTTTTGTAAAAAGCGACCAGTCGGCGAACTGAATTTTCCAGCGCCGTGGCCTTGTGGGGATGATTGGAGTGGACGATGAGAGCCTGATGATGGTAGGTAAGTGATCGCTGCCCATGGGGTCATTTAAAACATCCCATTTAAAATCGTTAAAAGTAATGGTGATGCAAAAGCTAAATCGAGAGAGCTCATTTTTGCTGAGCTTGGACAGCAACATGTGGCTTTTCCCGTATTTAAAAGACAGACATTATTCGAAAGTATAAAATCATCGATTGTTAGGCCTCTAGAGTCAGAGCGTTCGCTTCCCCAAAACGGAGAGGGAGCGTTAAAATCGCCAACTACCAGAAATGGCTCCGGCAGTTCATCGATCAGGCCTTCTAGATCTTGGCATGTTAATGTGATGTGTGGGGGAAGATATACAGAACATATTGTTATGGCTTTGTAGCTGATGACGCTAACCGCAACCGCCTCAAGTTTTGTTTTCAGTTTGATTTCTTGAGCCGGGCCGCCGCTTTGGATGATGATTGCGACGCCTCCCGAGAGTCTACTTGCATGTTCGCGATCACGCCTAAAAGTTGTATAATGGTTTAAGATATTTGAATGTTGTGGACCAAGATTGGTCTCCTGGAGACATAGAGCTAGAGGCATCACTGACCCTAGAATATGTGTTATATCACTGTAGTTCCTTAACATTCCTCTACAGTTCCATTGAATAGCAAATGTCATGTTTGTTTTTTTGGGTGGGAATGGAACGGAAGGAATTTACTGTTCTGGGCCCGTTACCGGGGTTCTATCTTTTCTTCCCTCGTGAGAGCCGGTCCGCCGCTGCAAAGCGGGCGGAGTGGTAGTTGTATCCATCACCTCACCAGAGGTGCTGGAGGACCGCGAAGCCGCGGATGTGTTTTTGTCGGGCCTCCCCCGACGGGGGGAAGTCCTGCGGAATGCTGACCCGTGGGCCGGCACTCCCCGGCTTGGAGTTGGTAGGGCAGCCTTGGCTGTCTCTGCTTGGGGCGTTGATGGCACTGCCACAGGCGCGGTGGGAGTGGCCGCGGCAGATGCCGGAGTGCTGCGTGGTGCACCGCCTCTACGCGCCACGTCAGCATAGTTTGGTTTGGCTGTGAAAGGGAATGTATTTGTCAGTGCAAAACGCCTTCTGGCTTCTTTGAATGAAATGTTTTCTTTGGTCTTAATGGTGATGATTTCTTTCTCCTTTTTCCAGGACGGACACGCCTTGGAGTACGCAGCGTGGTCGCCTTCGCAGTTAGCGCAGCGTAGAGCTGCGTCGCATTCCTCAGAATGGTGGTCCTTTGACGCGCATTTCACGCAAGTTTTGCGGCCGCGGCAACTCTGTGAGCCGTGGCCAAATCTCTGACAGTTAAAGCACCTTCGGAGGTTAGGGATGTAGTGCCTTGCATTTACTTTAAGGTATCCAACGTCGATTGTTTCAGGCAATGTGCATGGGTTGAAAGTCAGGACCAGGTGTTTGGTATCTATATCTTTGTTGTCCTTGCGGATTTTGATTCGGTACACATCAATGACGTTTTGATCGGAAAGCCCTTCCAGCATTTCTTTCTCGGTAAGGTGTAGAAAATCATTTTCTGAGATGACGCCACGGACAGTATTGAGTGATCGGTGTGCAGTGATGGAGACAGGTGTGTCCCCAATAGACACTATGTTACAGAGTTTGGTGGTTTGGACATTTTCTCGGAGTTCCAGCAATAAATCGCCACTGGTCATTTTCGATACTTTGTAGCCGGGGCCCAGAGCTTCTGTTAAGCATTTCGATACCATGAAGGGGGATAGAATTCTGGCCTGTTTATCTTGAACTTCGCTGTGGACGACACGGAATTTGGCAAATGTTGGTTTCTTTTTGGAAAAAAAGTTCTCTGCTTCGTTCCTCCCTCTCTTGAGAGAGCGATCAGGTTTTGAAAGGGGGGGAGCCATAAAAAATTGATGTTTTTCGGTCATGGTGCCAGCCACCCACCATGGAGCCCAACAAGGGGACGGGACAGGAACTTGCAAGCAAGTCCTGTCCACGCCAGCTGTATACCTTAACTATAACCTAATATGACTCAACTCAGGGTAGTTGGTCAAATGCGGTTAACCCTCGCCGCCAGGAAAGAGAGGAAAAGAGAAGAGAGGAGGATACAGGAAAGTTGTTAGAAAGGAAATAGGAAAGTGAAAGATAGAGGGGCGGACAGGAAAAGGCGACTGCCGATTTCCTCCGGTTGGGTCAGGCCGGAGGTGCCGTCTACAGGAAGCTGGGGCCAAAGTGGTGTGTTGCCTCCGCCGAGGGGCCTTAAGGGTCCAAACGCTCGGCATCGGCTCAACCACCAGGATCCCCTTTTCCCCGGACACGGCGATGCCACGCACGGCTAAGCGCGGATGCTCGGGTCCGTAGTGATGCATTGTTCACCATCATCCCCCTGCGGGGATGTCCCTGCGGATGCTCGGGTTAACCCCGTGGTGTCGCCACTCACCAACGTCTGCATGCTGCAGACGCCTCCCGTATGTATGTATGTATGTATGTATGTATGTATGTATGTATGTATGTATGTATGTATGTATGTATGTATGTATGTATGTATGTATGTATGTATGTATGTATGTATGTATGTATGTATGTATGTATGTATGTATGTATGTATGTATGTATGTATGTATGTATGTATGTATGTATGTATGTATGTATGTATGTATGTATGTATGTATGTATGTATGTATGTATGTATGTATGTATGTATGTATGTATGTATGTATGTATGTATGCATGTATGTATGTATGTATGTATGCATGTATGCATGTATGCATGTATGTATGTATGTATGTATGTATGTGCGTCAGGTGTGTGTATGTCTTTTTACCTATGTGCCTGCCCGCGTCTTTCTGCCTGCCTGCGAACCTACCTACCTACCCAGCTGCCTGCCTGGCTACCTGTCAACCATCTAATATGTGCGTGGCTGCATGTCTCTTTGTCTGCCTTCCTTTGAACATGTACCATACAAGAAGTGTGGAAATTTTGACATTGATAAAAAATTTCCAGTTATGATAACCTGCGTTTGACGCCGCCACAACTCGTTTGTTGCTGAAAACTGAGGGAAATGAAGCAACAGAAGCTGCGAAATAAAAAAAATTCCCTGTGGCTTAGCTTGGTTAAGCCCGGTAATTGCGAAAGCAATATACGTACCTACGCCATGGTTCAGCTGGTAGTGTAGCTGGTGGGTGGTGCTTGTGGTTAGACTTCTGGTGATGCATCGGTTATACAATCCAATCCAATACAAACCAATCCAATCCCATGCAATCCAATCCATTCGAATCCAATCCACTCCACTCCAATCCAATGCAATCCACTCTAATCTAATCTAATCTAATCGAATCTAATCCAATCCAATGCAATCCACTTCAATCCAATCCAATCCACTCCTATCCAATACAATCCAATGTAACGTAATATAATCTAATCCAATCCAATCCAATCCAGTCCAGTCCAGTCCAATCCAATCTAATCCAATCTAATGTAATCAAGGTCAAATGAAGGTCAATGGTGGTCACCAGCCACGGCACGATGGTGGTCACCGGCCGCGGCATGGCAAAGGCGTGAAAGTGCAAGTAGTATTGCTTTCGCAATAAAAATGATAAGCATGTGAACCACAAGGAAACGACGCCATGTTTGTATCCCAGCAAGGAGGCCGAAAAGGTCAGACAGCACCACGCTATCTGCCTGGCCCACAAACCTACGTAGCGTGTTTGCAACATAAATGAGTGCTCTCGTTTGTTGAAGCCGGCGCATCCGCCTAGCCAATCTTCCTTTGGTTGGCAGACTCCTTGTTTTCTAGCAATTCCGCGGGAGATAGCAGCACGGTACTCGGAACTTATTTCCCCTCGTTACTCCGGAACTTCCGGAACTTCCGGTTCCCGGTTTCCCGTTGTTTGTTCCGTTTTCTTGCATTCCGTTTGTGCGGGGTGTGCGGGCCAATGTAAACATTGTTGCTGTCGTCCGGCCTACGTTCTTGTAAAGTAAAAAGTTATTTGGGCGTGCCTTACCGTTCGCATAGAAACGTTTCCTTGTGAGACTGCAAAAAGGACCTCATAATATTGGGGAATTTATTTCCGTGGTCCAGCAGGACAATATAGCACAAAAATGTCCACCAACCTAAGCGAAAGAACACATAAAGAAATTCCCAATGATATCCGTGAAGAAAACCAGCGGTAAAGGGAGGGCCCATGGCTGCCGGGCCAATTTTGCCGTGCAGCCGTTTTGATAACAGGTGCATCCATAATGAAGAGTGGAGAGCAGTTCATTTTCAAAAATAAGCACCTAGCTTTTCCTCACAAACAACGTAATATATTGCGGCTGTTAAGCTTGTGGCTTGACACGAATACTTAAGCGAGAATCGGACGGCAGTATTTGATTCGCCCAATTCTGTCAAGTCTACGCCAGGCTACACGCAAAGGCGCGTGTTAGGTACTAGATAACTTTATCACAGCGCGGACGACGTACCAAATCCTCCCAGTGCGCACGAGCTAATTGGTCCCGACGCGCAAGTCGCGCGCGGTGTTTATGGTAACGTGGCGCCATTTGCCGCACTCAGGGCGTTCTGCGCATGCGCAGGGGGGGGCTCACATTACGTGGCACGCAATAGATGTAGCGGTACGCGGTAAATTGTAGCGGTACGCGGTGGTCGGTAGAGGTAGGCCGTAAGCGATACCGGTAGCGGTGCTCGCAATGCTAAAAGTAGATACTTTTACGCATACCGCTTACCGCTACAGACACTACTCTGCTTAAAGTATTTATTATCGACATTCACGCTTCGGCTCCGGCCTTGAGCATGTTTTAAAGCGGCCGCAGACGGGTGCTCAGAATGCACCTTGTCCGGCCTGCAAAACACGCTAAATATTGTTCCACTAGTTGCTGCTAGTGTATATACTAGGCGATTTTGACCACATAGAGGGGGAGCCTCAGATCATCCAACATGGCGGCGTTACTGAGGATTGCTTCTGGAGTCAGTCTAGGTGGACTCTCGCTTGTTTTAAAATTTGGTGGCAAAATCGCGCTTGTTTGTCGACGATGGCAGTCTCGTGTGAGCCAAACCCTCTCGTTTGTTGATGAGGTTCAGGAAGACATCTGGGACAAGCAACAAATCGCTACTCTGGCGCTTTAAAATAGCCGGCATGAAAGCGAAGCTGTAGATGGTGGACTGAGCTATTGGAACTATTTGAGAGAAGGTTATTGTACAACGTTCCAGTGAGAAAACTAGAAGCGTAATTTTTTACATAGAGTCCTGCAGGAAAGTAAGACCTACCGAATTCTGTGCCGCTTTATCAGATAGCAAGATAGAAAAGCGGGTGAACACTGTCTCTTGAGCTATAACTGAAAAATTTACGTCCTGTTTCGTTTTTTTTTTAGCGATAAATTATTGTAATCATATGCTTTTGCAAATGTGAGTCATGATATTTAATGGTGTGTATAGGTTGAAAGACACAGTTACGAGGCGACCATTTTCTGCGCACTGTTTTTTCGGTGCAAATAACCACATCTTCAGATCAAGTTATTCCTTATATATCGTTCAGACAGCCTTCAGGGCATCAGCGGAATCAAGCCGTTAAAAACCAGGGGAGCACCTTTTGAATGCTCAACTTCGTTTCCTTGCTATCACACAGATAGAGCTGCTCTAAAACGGGCTCCCCACAGGACGCACATACAACGGCACAATAGTGTTTTCTCATGGAATATGGTCACGCCAGACTGAACGCTGCTTTAGTCGACCGCTTCTTGGCGAATAAAGACCCAGCGGGACACACACATGCGCCCAACGCACTAAACGCATTTCCAAATGGCCATGTAAGGCAACCACGCCGCGAAAAGTAAAATTAAGCAGCTTTCTCTTATGTCTCTCACTGAGCTGAGATGAACTTTTCTCACATTGCACAAATTATTTTGTTTGTAAGATACATTTGTTTCTAGTTTCGGGGTTGTCGGATAAAGGTGCACCTCTGCGAACGAACCGTGAGGAGCGATAGAAGACTTCCATGGCATATTCCCCAATGACTGTAATACTTCGGTTAGATGGCGTCCTGGAGTGTCTGCTGCCTGTCTGTCCGTCTAGCTTTCTGACTAGCTGTGTGGCTCTCTGTCGGTGTATGTGTCTGTGTCCATCTGCAGGTCTGTCTTTGTGTCTGTCCATCCGTCTCTCCGCCTATCGCGTTGTGTGTCTATCAGCGCGTAAGTCTCTGTCTGCCTAGCTGCCTCGCTTTGTGTCGGTTTCTCTGTATCGGCGTGTCTGTCTTTATGTCCATCCCGCTGTCTGTCATTGTCTCGCTGCATCTCTCTGTGTTTGTGCCTGTATCTGTATGTCTCTTTACGTTTCCATCTGTCTGCCTCGCGGTTTTCTCTTCTGCTTCGCGGTGTGTGTCTGTCTGCCCGCCTATATAACACCTTCACTGTTCATACCTGTGCGAGGATGTGCAACAACCTCAACCACTTAGCATCTTCACAAAAACAATCGTTGTTGCTGCTTCGCAAATTTGTAGCCCTTAGATTTTATTGGGCTATATTCTTCGGCAGCAACGATGGGCTCATGCTGAAACCAAAAGCTTTTTTTCTTTCAGTGTTGATACCAGCTATTATTCAAAACTTCGTGAGAAACAATGCAGTTTTAAGGCGAAGAATTGACTATTTGGCCAGTTCAGTTTTGTTTATGGGGTTTAAGTCCCGGAGGAGACTCAGGCTATGAGCGACGCCGTGATGGAGGGCTCCGGACAATTTCGGCTAATTACGTTAACGCCCACTGAAATCGCACAGTACACTAGCCTCTAAAATTTCACCTTCATCGAATCCTGGTCTTTCCGGTCAACAGCCGAGCACAGTAACCACTGAGCCACCACGGCGTTATATTGCCTATTTACTAGATGCTCGATAAAGTGCTGTCCGAATATATTTTTCTTGCACTAACTGTAAAGAATGCAGGAGCTTATTCAACGTGACTCTAGGCAAAATTTATCTTAGCTGAAAGCTTCACACAGGTTCCTGGCGCATACGTTCCCGCTGATCAAAAAACAGGCCAGAAATTTGCGGACAAAGCAGGCCACAAACTGCAAATTACGCTTAGTTGAGGACTAAAATATAAAGAGTGGCCTTTATAATGTTGTGTGTCAGGTACACTGCTCTAAAGACCTCTTAATGAAAATCGTTCCCCTGGATTTTTTTAAGACTGCGCCAAAATTTCGAAGCACACATTTTTGCATTACGGCTTCATCAAAATGCGGCTGTCATGGCGGCGATAGAAACCCACGTGCTCGTGCTCGGTAGCTATAGATTAGAGCGGGCGCAGGTTTCAAAACAAACCTCTTGTGAAACTCGCCTATGTTCTGAAACTTTTTTCAGGATTTAGGAAAATAAGCACTCAAGTGTTGTTTCAGATATCGCTGCCAAATATCGCAAGGTTGAAAGCTGTGTTATTAGTGCTGCTGCTTTTACGGTGTCTTTTCGAGGAACTGCGAGCGACGGATCATATTGATCGAGGGCTGGCTTGAAGATGTATCAAAAGAAAGAGGCTTGAAATGGGAGCTTGCTACACGCTGGCTCGCAAGGAGTCCAAGCTGCATCATAAAGTGCGCATATTTCCCTATTGTATGCATATGATACCCGCTTCCTTGATGGTGTCCTTAGTAGCACTGGCATGCCTTCACCTCGCTGAAGTCTTGTGTTCTCAATATGCGCATATTTTACTTTCATAGCGCTTCCTAGGAAAGCCTTATACAGATTCGTATGTCTGATGCATGTGAAAGAGTCTTACGGACCCCCGTGTCCCATTCTCAGAGGCGTAGACACTCTTTAGCTGTGTTTTACTTCGCGTTCATTAATCTACCTTCTTGGAAGCGCTCGCCGTTTTTTATCAGCTCTCAGATCCCTGAGTGCAGAGCCCGTTATTTCTGAATAATAAAACCTGTATCTCCGTTCAGTTGTAACTTCATTATCAGTCGGTACGGAGTTAATAGTGCAGCTAGAAAAAATTGTTGAAATTAGTATAGATTTGATGAAAGCTGTATATGTTACTTTGCGTTATAGCGTCAATTTGTATGCTCATACACTCTTTTTCTTTTCCTGGTGCTCTAGTGCCGAAGTTGCCGCAAAGAAGAGCGCAAACTATTATAAAGTCTATATCCCTTAAATATGTACGTTGGTGTTACTACTGATAGAACATTCGTCGATATGTACCTTTATGTAGTGATTTTCATGCAGGAAAGCGTCATGCAACTCTTCTGAATGTGTTATGACATTTGGTTTGGTTCATTGGGGTTTAACGTCCCAAACCCTTTGATATTACATTAGGATCACAGCAATACAAATAGTAGACACGATTAAAACATTAGGGGTATATCTGCACAAAAATATGTCATGGGACAACCATGTCAATTATATTTTAACAAAGATATCTAAATCAGTGTTCTCGTATAATTACTTGCATGGGGTACAACAACCTCCACTAATCTAAATCGCATGCATATACTAGAAAAAAAGTCCGTTCGTCATATTGTAGGGCCTGATCCACAAGCACATACGGAACAATATTTTACTTAGCTTAAGATAACAAGTGTGCATTGCTTATACTCACAAATATTGGCTAAAAATACAAGCAACTCCGCAATAACCAACAAGAATTTAATGCAATAGCACAAATAAGCAAGTCAAAAAGTTGCCGTGATTTGCGATTTTCACAACCTTAAAAAATTCCCTTTTCCCGGACAAAGCTAGGACAACAAATGTTCCGCCACTCACTTCCAACTTTACTAAACACACTTAACTGCAATCAAATTGACATCAACCGCACTAACATTTCCAAGGTAAAGCCTTTCCTTGAAAAGCTAGAATCAAGCCACTGAATGGTTTAACACCTTCACCAACAATACTGTTCACTTTTAACTGGTGTGATCATTCTCATGGCCTTATTTTTTATACTTTTGCTGCGGTGCAATAAATGCTTTCATCGTTATTTTATTTCCTAACTTGCTTTGTACATATTCCGTCACAATTCGCATAATTTCACTGTGTCAATTGTTTTGCCCAGCTTGTTCTGTATAATTAATACCTCTTTTGCCTTGTTCCCCCATATTATTTTTATACGTACTTATTTCTGTGAACATTGCACTTAGAATTGCATATTGGCATTGTGTAAATTATTTTGTAAGATTTTCTCTGGATAACTAACATTGTTTAAGAGCGTACGTTGTTGGGCTAGTCGGTCAATCATGGTGAATACAAGGGGGGGTACTGCGCACAAAAAGACAAGGACAAGTTGTGTTATCTTCTTGTCCTTGTCTTTTTGTGCGCAGTACCCCCCCTTGTATTCACCATAACTAACATTTTTTGTTCTATTCGGCAGTCTGTAAATGTATCTGTGGTTATACTAGAATTTTGTCGCCACTAAATGCCATGAAAAGGGGGCTTGGACGTAATCAAGTGGACTTACTTCACTTTTTGTTCGAGCCCCCTCTGTTGTTTTGAACGGAAATAAACTCAATTTGAATTTGAATTTGAAAAAGCGACTCAGGCTATGAGGGACGCCATAGTGAAGGGCTCCGGAAATTTCGACCACCTGGGGTTCTTTAACGTGCACTCACATCGCACAGTACACGGGCCTCTAGAATTTCGCCTCCATCGAAATCCAGCCGCCGATGCCGGCATCGAACCCGAGTCTTTCGGGCCAGCAGCCGAGCGCCGTAACCACTGAGTCACCGCGGCGGGGCTTGTTATGACATTTACCAGCCACATGTAACCGCTACAGATTCCCAACCAAAAAGCCGAAGACCCTCTCCAAGCTGCTTGATTGGCAGCTTTTCTTTCCTTGCATTTTTCTTGATGAACTCAAAGTGACAGTGAAACTCGGTTACGCAAAACGTTTCCAGGCTGGAGTTTCAGTAGAAGCCATAGGCAGCAGATAGCTGTTTTCAAAGCCAAGGAGTGCCACTCACCACTCTTGGTAGATTCCATTGCCTCAATTTGCCTGACGCCGCTGGCTCGTGAAGAACGTATGACCTGGTCACGTGATTTTTCTACAAAACACCACTTCTATCACAGCCTCTCAACTGCTTGTTTAATCAGCAAGCGAGCCGGCAATATCCTTGTTCCGCTTAACCTCCATTGCGAAGTGCGAGGGATGTGTTAGGAGGGTTCATGCTAATCGGAAGCAACAGCAGTCGGAGACGTCCGATGGCCGCCGTTAAAGCCCTCTTGCCGTCGTTGAACAGCTGCAATGCACGCTTGATCTGCCCCAGATTGCTTACAGAGCTGCGCGGGCCCGTCGAAGATGGTGGTAAATATGGTTTCCGCAAACTCGGTGGTGAGCGTCAAATATGGTGTAGGTAGCATGGCGCCGTCCTGGCTACTAACTTTCTATTTTCATAGCAAACCGTGATCAATGACCGCCTACATCACAGGCGCATTCCGGAAGTTTGATTTCAAAACTTTGTTGGACGTGCTGCATGACAGCATCGTGTGCCGGTACTGCAACATCATCGTCGACAGCAGCGCACTTGAAAGATGCGAGGATATGAATACTTGAACGAGGATATGAATGACGCGAGCGAAGAATCGATTGGCGTCATGCAGGATTACAGCGACCTGTCCGGCTTTCATCGAATGCAGCCAAGTCGAGTTTTGAGAAGGACTATTAAGCCGTCAGCGCAACCGTGAATGAAATTTTATGTTTAAAGCATGTACATTATTCGCCGAAGCTTTCTCATTTATCCTGTCACTTTTTCGGTTGACGTTTCACACTTTCATTCATTTCATTCATTTATTGATACGGTCAGCCTTTCTCAGGCTATTACAGGAGTGGAAAACCTAATAAATTCACATTCAAAACAAGGTACATTTCACAACTGCGATATCGACACAAAAAACAAAGGAAAAATCAAACAGTAGATAAGAATAACGCATGCAAGTGCTGAGGCAAAACTATTACATTGGTGTATTACGGTCCAGGTAAGATTTTAGGCATTCTAGAAAGGCGTCGAGGGAGTTAATATTTACAATGGACTCTGGCAGCATGTTCCATTCTTTAATAACACGAGGAAAAAAACTGCACTTAAAACAATCGTTATAAGAACGCTGCACAGGAATATACATGGAATGGCGATGTCTTGATGTTTCATTAGGGTGTATTGTAAAATATGGTGATGTGTTGATATTCAAGTGGCCATGAATTAAAAGGTAAAGAAACTTCAGCCTATTTACCTTAGTGCGGTATTCTAAACTTTTAAGGTTTGCTAATTTACATAATTCGGTCGGTGAATCAGTTCGGCGATATTGATTGAAAATAAAACGGGAAGCAAGTTTCTGAACTTTCTCAGTTTTTAATTTGTTAGACGCAGTGCAAGGATGTATGTATCATGTATCTTATGTATCATAAGCCGACATTTTCTTTTCGTTCGTAAGGAAACCGTGAATAGAATTTTCTGCACTAATTGCGACTAAACTACAAGCGAGTTTTCTTATGTAGCCACCTGATAATGCTTCCAAGATTCGCATGCATAGAATTCATACAAGTCTGCACCTTATGTAAAATGATATCATGTTCAGAGTTTTTTAGACTATTGGATCTCCGGGTGATCCATTCTCCCGAAGTCGATAATAAAATTTTGGCTGCTGTAGACATCTGAAGCAGAGTGGAAAGCAAACCTGCATTTTACGGATAAGCTGGGGGGAATCTGGGGCAGCTCCTACCTACCTCCGCAAAACTTTGCGGCCTATAGCGCTTCAATGGGAGAGGATGCCCCCTTTTTTAATAGCTATTCGTACAGATAACGAACTGCCTTTATCCATACAATTTCCGTTAAAGGCGATCTGCCACATGTAAACGGGGCCGTAGTCTCGAGGTCTCAAATAATATTCGTTCTAAAAATATTCACTGTTCTAACAATGGGAGTCTGTGGAAACGTCCAAAATTGAGTGCCTTTTTCTTTGACAAAAGCAAGATTTTTGAAGAACCTATACCTCGAATGACTTTTTCTCATGGACTCGCGCTAAAACAGATACTGTGATTTTTATTGCTCAATGCCATTTTCCTCGAATAAAAAAGAAAAATTTCAATTTTCACATCATTGTTACTCCATCTCACTCTGTAAAGCTATCATCCCATTTTTCCACACGTGTGTATGCTTAGCACCGCAGTCGAGTGGCCTAAAGCTACGAAGAACCGGTGAAGAATTCCCAAATTAAACCTCCGTTATCAGTGTGTAGTTTTTTCTATAAAAATAAAATGCCGCCTTAAGTTTCTTGCCATGCGCCATGTTGTTACAAAACGAGTTAACTGCACTGCTGTCGCAAAATACCAATAAATATTTGAATAGCTGCGATATGAGTACAACGCAAGGAACGGAAAAGAAACACGCTTTTAGGAGACTGGAATATGTGGGACATTTAAAAACCATCTTTGAAAAACGGTGAGCAGAATCTTAAACGAAGTGTAGACGAGAAGAAAGATATCAGTGTGTATCGTTTTCTTATTTCCAGAAACCCTCTGGTATGTATCATTGAAACAACGTCATATGAGCAGGCACTTTGACCAAAAGTCGAAAATTAAGCCCCTATATCTCTCTTGTACCGCCTTTATTAAGCGTGAACATCTTCCTTTAGTGCAATCGCGAGCTCAATTAAACATCTCACTCTCGCCAGCCCGATTTCTCACTTTGAAGTCATTAGGAGAAACACTAAAGTGAATTGTGTAAGTTGGTGCTGATCTATGTTTTTGCACAACACCGAAAAACACAACTACCGGAGAGCGGTGGGCACAGGACGGACGCTGTATCTGTATCTACGTTTTTATCAGTGTACATGTTTTGCGTTGTTTTTCGTGCAACGAAACGTAGTGGCACTCCAGCTGAAATCGTATTTACCTGTTTTGAGTTTTAGCGAATGTTGCAGACTGCCTTTAAGTAGTTATTTCAGAAATAACAGTGTAAAAAAAAGAAGTTTTAAACGTTATTTCGGATTTGAGGCTTAAAACGAAGTTCCCAACTATAGAGGCGGGAGGGGGAATCATAGGATGGACATGTCTCCTGCATTTGACGTGCGCAGCCCAATAACTCCACAAACGAATAACAAATATCTATCTATACCTTTGTTTGCAGTAGCTGATGATTACTGGGCAATACATTTATGGACTGGAAAATATACTTTGATATAAGACCACTGTCCGCGTGAAATCAGTGTACGTGCTTTTTAAAATATTCCATTATAGGTTCATTTTTCAGGGACTTCTGCCGCATGATCTAAATAAATTCACCTACCAGTTCCTACTTCGAAACAACCAATTTGAATGCGGCAGCTGAACACAGCATTACGTTGTTAGGACAGAGATGATTAAAAAAAATGTTCCTATTTCTCTGTACGTAACAACCGGGGACGCACTCCAGATGCTTGCAGCTGTGTTCCTGATGGCAGAAACGTTGCATTTGAAGCATGTTGCGGAAAACAAGAGGTATGCAAATATAACAATTCCACCAGTATGGTTTGTGCGGAATTCCATATAGAACGATCGGAAAATTCTTCATTTCTGTGCAGATTATGGCTTTGTGCTCGACGTCGCCACATTTCTGCAAGAGCTGCACACCGATGTGGGTATGAATAACGCTCAGTACCACAAAAAGGGCAATAAAACGCAAGCCGAAAAAATTGCAGTAGTGTTTAAAGTAGAACACATGTGGTTTGCGCCAAACAGTTCCTCGCAAAGTCGAAGAGCTTCAGTGGTTATTGCAAAGCCTCTAATTAAAGCACTGGACAGTGCAAAGTCAGTAAGCCTTTTGAGTCATCTGATGGCAGGATTATTTACGGTGAATAGACAATGCAGTCCCAAGAGTGCGGAGACCGTATGAGGCGTGAAATGGTCAATTCCTATTCAGCGTTTTGCTACCTTTGGTGAAGTGCGGTTTCATTAGCTATCGAGATGGTCCCAAAGTAAGTTGGGTTTCAAGAATGACTAGACGAACTCCTGTTTCGGGTGTTGAAATAAACTTGGTATGAGGCAGAGAAAAATTTTGAATCTACACACGTTTTCAACCCATATCCGTACTGTGTGAACATTTAAGACTATGATTATTCAGCGTTCACACAAATCTTGTTACGCGGGCATTACCTGCCTTTCACCGGGCTCAAAAATGCCGTGTAGACAACTGGAAACGGCGGACAACTCCACTGTCCGTAATAGGGCGAAGGTTTTGGATGGTAAGTGGTTTGTTGTGTTTGGGTATGAATATTACCTTCGCGAGACTCACAAGTCACATGGCGGACAACAATCTTTACCCGCATAGCATGGTGGGATTCCGCCCCCATCTATCCGCACAGGACGCCATGCTGCAACTCACACACGACCTTTTTGACCCGCTTCTTCCAGGTCACACCAAGGCAGTCTTAGCTTTGGATCTTTCCAAAGCTTTTGATCGCATTGAACATCAGGCGATCATGACTGCCCTATCCCCATTGAATGTGGGTGTGCGCACGTATGCCTACATTCAAGCATTCCTCACTGACCGCATAGCTGAGATACACTTCGGCCCTTTGTCTTCCCCCTCCTACACGCTTCAGAGTCAGGGTCCGTCCTTTCCCCCTTTCTCTTTAACATTACCCTCATCCCCCTCGCCCGAAAATTGGCAACTATTCCCCACCTGAAGCACACTCTTTATGCCGACGATATCACCCTGTGGACCACCCACGGCAGTGACGGCGGCATAGAGAACACCTTACAGGAAGCAGCCACAGTCACCCAAAATTATGCACGGACCATCGGACTGTCTTGCTCCCCAGAGAAGTCCGAACTGCTCGTCATCCGTCCTAAGAACCACCGCTGTCCCCGCTCCCCCATTGTCATTGAACTGAATGGTGACCCGGTACCTGAGGTTGGCACCCTCCGTGTATTGGGCCTGCACATCCAGAACGATGGCAAAAACACCACCACCCTCAAGAAACTCAAGCAGGTTGTAGGCGCGATATCGCACCTCATCCGAAGGGTTTCGGGACATCACAGAGGCATGAAGGAGCGCGACCTATGTCGCCTCATTCATGCCTTTGTCCTCAGCCGTGTGCTGTACACTACCCCATACTTACAACTATCCAAACATGACATAAATGCTTTGGATGCTTTGATTCGCAAGGCATTCAAGGTAGCACTTCATCTTCCCCTCAACACACCCACAGACAGATTACTAGGCCTGGGCCTCCACAACACGATCGGGGAACTGGTGGAGGCCCACCGACAGGCCCAATACATCAGGCTCACACAAACCTCCACAGGTCGGTATATCCTGGACTCCCTCGGAATCAGAATACCGGCCAACGACCCAACCCTCCTCGCCATTCCACGACCCCCTCACCAGGAGCTCCTCATCAGACCGCTCCCGAGGAATATGCACCCGTCCCACCATGAGCAGCGCCGCAGAGCCCGTGCGAAGGCACTCCATCGAACGTACGGCCCCGAGCCGGACGCCGTATGGGTGGACGCTGCCTGCACGGGTGATGAAGCGACAGCAGCTGTGGTGGACTCCTCTTTATCCGCCCTTCTCACACTACCTCTCCCTCCAGACACCTCCCCAGAAGCTGCAGAGGAAGCCGCCATTGCACTTGCTATCACCCGCACGGAAGCCCGGTACATTTTAAGTGATTCTAAAACTGCGATTCTAAATTTTGCTCGAGGCCGAGTCCATGTCCCTGCTTTTGGCATACTAGACTCGCCCGATGCACCCCCGCCCCGCCAAGTGGAGCTGATATGGGTGCCCGCGCACTCCGGGAATCCCGGAAACGAGGCTGCCAACCTTTTAGCCCGAGGTTCTATAAACCGGACTCAGGTGGCCTCTGATCGGGGATTCACGAAGGAGCGCATGCACTCATTCAGTGAGCTGACCCAGGCATACAGAGCCTCACGCCAGCTCTAACCCCGCCCCACCCCTCCCTAGATAACAAACACGCAACGCTCTGGCGCAGACTACAGACACACTCTCTTCCCTCACCCCTTACCCTAGCCCACTATCATCCCTCCTTCCCCACTCAGCATGCGCCCTATGCCCATAACCCTTCGCCTCTGCCCTCCACATCCTTTCCCTCTGCCCGGCGGACCCTCCCCCGCGGGACCTAGAGAACCTCAAGACCTGGGAAGACTGGGAGACCTTGCTGCGCTCGGAGGACCCGGCCGTGCAGACCATCGCGACCGGCCGGGCTGCCAGTGTTATGGACCTTAGGAACATAAACACTTGAGTGCAGTGGGGTCGTGCGGGGACCCTGGGGCGTGCCCCGAATTCCTTGTCAATAAAGTTTTTTCTCTCTCTCTCTCTCTCTCTCTCTCCACTGTCCGTTGGTCTGAACGTGATTCTCCAGCACTGTTTCGTGCACACATCTGCAGAGTAGGAGAAACTAACGGGGTCTGATAAAAATATAAAGCTTTGGGAACCCTCTCAACTCGGTTGATGCACCCGGTGTTTCGTAGAACATTGCTGCGAGACAAGAAACGCACGCTTGACGGCATTCTTCTTTTCTGCTTCAGGCGCCTCCGACGTGACGTTTCCCGCTTCACTGGGAGCAAACGTGCAATACAACTAAAAGTATAATTCAAATGCGTTCGAGTTCATATTTTGTACATGTAAAACTATGAGTCGTTGAATTTTAAATGAGCCTCTAAACTGCCGGCTTGATGCAGTCAAATAGGCAAACGTTCCTATCGGCGCTGTAACCGTTGCCTAACTCTGTTGATCGAGATGTATAATGTTCCCTCCCTGCTTTTCGCGCTTTGAAGAGTGTGCGGTGCAGGGAAAGACCGAATTTACTGCCCAAAAATTCTATCCGACATGGCTCTAGACTGCGCACTCTGGATATAAAGCCTGGAGCATTATGATTGTGGTTATCCGGCCGGCTGCATCTTAAAGCGCCTTTTGGCTATAATATGACTGTGTCAAGTTCCAAAGCGCTGAGCCGTGTTTTTATTTTCCGTAGAATGAATTCTTTAGGCGGAACCTGTGAGATAACTTCAGGCCAAGATTCTAAGACGGCTTCATGGTAACAGTCTGAAAGCACGATTGTAGAACGTCACTGCGAGCACGTTGTTGAGAGTCTCAGAAGGATTTCGAGCTCTGCCGCTCTTTCTGAATCTGAGTGAGCGGTACAACCACTTAGCACTGCATCGCGGTCACTTCTCAAGCCTGTGTCCTAATATATTTCGGATGTCTGCTATCGGAGTTCACCTTGTGCGTTATTTTTCATTTGTCCCAACTTAATGTACGAGGAAAGCAAAGCCGCTCAATAGAAACTAGCACGAACAGGCAGGCAAACAGGAGGTAGGGATCTTCTGCCCGTTTTCACTCTAATAATAATCTGTATTCACTAATTAGTTCGAGTTTCATGACATTTTTCCCCAATTGTACCTACCACGTACCACTTCAAATAGCGACATAAATTTACTTTTGAAATTAGGGTTTACCTTCAAATGAAGCATCAGCTGATGTCTGGCAGAAATAATTTCTGAGCAAATGAATCCCGGGTTCCTCCGTGGTAGAAACTGGCGAAAGCACAGCAATTGCTCGCGTTAAATAATGATGATGATGATCTTTAATTTGTTGCTTACGCTATGAAATGAAGCCAGTGAAGCAAGCTGCGCGCGCTAGTCGCACCATGACATAAAAGCCATAAAGGGTTTGCTACTTCTTACACACGCTTCCCAAATACAGATCTCTGTTCCTGACAGCTGCGTTAACTGCAATGTTAACGCGTGTTTCGTTTCTGGCCATGCATACTCCAGCTGCGAATCCTGTTTCGTGATGTCGTGGAAGGGCACAGAGAAGAAAACAATGAAACCTTTCCGTTCTGCTTACTACTCTGCTGGCTCAGCGACGCTTGAAATTGATCTTCGCAAATGGCTATGCCCAGAAAAACTGAGGCTAAAAGTTTTGTGCAACGTTTCAGCAGAAGTGATGGATAGAAATAATGTTCAGCAAGGCAGAAATTTGGGCGAGTTTGTAAGTATCCATGATTTCCCACGTGCCTTCCAGAAAACGTCTGTGTGCATGATAAGTGTTTCTATATATACCCCTTCTGTTCTTCAATAAAAACTAGTTGATAGTCAGCGCTTGTTTGTGTTACTCTTTCGTCTTTCCCGTTCTTGTTGCGCTGTGAACAAAATCATGGATAGAAAATTCGGCGAAGATTTTGGGTTTAAGCAAAATGCCGGAAATTCCATTTAAAATCTCTGACAGTGAAATGTCCGGTGAAGGATACCTCAGGAGCATGTCTTGTCCTCTTGCCGCTCCAAATCGAGAAATAGCGGAAAAACGCCGAAGGCGCAAATTCAGGTCATGCGGAGGACAAAACGGTACCAAATGTGAGAGAACTCAAAAGGCAAGAGATTTCAAACATTTTATAAGCCTAAGAAGAAAACGCGTCTTGAGAAGCATTTTGGTCGCGTACCAGCAAAGTGAAACACTTTTCAAACAGCGCTCGTGTTCATGACCATGAAATATTCTTGTTAGCTGTTGATCTTATCCTTGCCACGGGCGCACTTTCATATTTCCCGTAGGCTACTATGGAATTTTACGGAGCCTACAAGCGGCAGAATAGAAAGAGCTGTTTCCTCCCTCTTAGGTGTTTGTTCCATATAGGATTTAATTTTGATTACCGCTCTCTTGTTGCCATCTTCAGATTAGGCTACTTTCTACAAAATTCTTTCAGTAGTTCTATAGCATGAAAGTGTGCAACTGTACAATCAACTACAATGGCATGTGGCCCCAAACAAACATTTTTCAGGGTTTCCCCGTGAATGGTGTAAAGTGCGTATATTCTGTGTGCTCATAGTTAAAAATGATTCAACGTTATGCTTTATACTGAACAATATTTATTTGAAGTTTGAGCTAGAGCTATTGAAAACACTTGGCGGTGCTCTGCTGGTTTTTCTCTCATTCATGTTAATGACAAAGTGCACAGCGTAAATTTTGCTACACGTAAGTGTGATATTTACGAAGATGGAAGTCACACTCCGGCCGGTGTTTTAACGGCCGTCGTCGGCCGTCACAACACGTTTATTCAACCATACAATCATATGGTAGAGAGAGGGTGTGGTAGATGATCCTTGGCGATCACAAAATGAACAAGGGAGGGGAAAACCTCAGGTTGGTTGGTTTGGTTTATTGGGTTTAACGTCCCAAAGCGACTAAGGCTATGAGAGACGCCGTAGTGGAGGGCTCCGGAAATTTCGACCACCTGGGGTTCTTTAACGTGCACTGACATCGCACAGTACACGGGCCTCTAGAATTTCTCCTCCAAAGAAATTTCAGCCGCCGCGGCCGGGATCGAACCCGTGTCTTTTGGGTCGGCAGCCGAGCACCATAACCACTGAGCCACCGCGGCGGCGAAAACCTCAGGTTGCTTGAGCCAATGTTTCGACAAGAGGACTTGTCTTCGACAAGTCCTCTTGTCGAAACGGTGGTTCAAGCAACCTGAGGTTTTCCCCTCCCTTGTTCATACAATCATATATATAACAAAGAACAGAAGCGCCCCCTGGGGAATAAAGAATTGAAAATAAAAACGAAACTGAATACAACATACTCGCCACGTTATTTTTATTGATTAGTTGTTAGTAAGTATTAGCAAGAAAATCCCGAGGCATGAACACTGTACTTATTTACAGACTACGTACACTCGCCGTCAAAAGTAAATGGAAGGCGACTTTGTCAAAAAAATGTAATTTCTTTATATCTAAAGCATAGTGGTCCAAGCTTGTTGGTGCACAATGCAATTCGCAAAATCACACTTAGGCCGCACATATGTATACAAGGATGCATGAATTGGGGGCCCAATGTTGAAATTTTTTCGTGAATATTGTCTTCTATTTACATTTGACGGCCCTGTACATAACGTCGGACCGCCAACTAATAGGTGTGATAGCCTTTGAGCCAGGCCGGTGGCCGGCGCTGTCGGGTTGAACGTCGCACTGTCGACGACGGCAGCGGGCTCGTAGACTGCTGCTGCTGGGTCCTGGGGGAAGGCGGCTGCGGTGTGGCAAGCTGCGGCACACCAGGAGTTCGCGGCTGCGTCGTGACATGCTGCGGCACACCAGGAGACTGCGGCTGCGGCGTGGCACTAAACTGGCCTGGTTCACAGGTGCCCCTCTGGAACCCTGGAAAGCTTGGAGGCATTCCACGTACGGCCGTCTCCAAATCGAAAAGAAGCTAGTCCCCTCCTCTCGATCACTTTAGTTGGTGAAGAAAAAGCGCAGTCTCCATTGAAACGAACGGACGGTTTCTTGATGCGAACAAGGTCGCCTACGGCTATGTTCGTCTTCTTGGCAGCTCTCCTTTGTACGTGCAGTACCTGCTGCTCTGCTGTTGACGCCGGACCCTTCGACGGAGTCGCGCCAACTCCTTGGCTGGGTCTTCCGCAAATGCTGGTGCTGAGAAATCCACGACATCCAGCCTGGTTCGGAGCATTCTACCCTTCAGCAGAACTGCTGGGGTGACCCCTGTGGTGGCCTGCGGAGTACATCAGTAAATGGCAAGGTATTCCGAGGCTGCTTGCTGGAGTAGTCGTCTTTCGAGTAGTGCACCTTGAATGAAGTTTTTCAATGTGCGATTGAACCGCTCTATTTGTCCATTCGCTTGGGGATAGTATACCGAAGAATGTGAAAGACGGATGCCTCTGTTTTGCAGAAAGGTGATGAATTCACGCGAAGTGAACTGAGGTCCATTGTCAAAAAACGACCTCCTTTGGATAGTCTTCACGGGCAAAAATAGTTGTTAAAAAGTCTTTCACGGTGCTCGTGGACAGTTCGCTGCAAATATGTACCTCCGGCCATTTAGAATGGTAGTCAACAAGTGTTACAGCAAATCTGCGGCTGCAAGCTGCATGTACCAAAGAAATAACGATGTCTAGGCCAAGCTTCTGCCACGGTCGCTCAAGCCATTCAACAGGTTGCAACGGTGCTGGTGAAGTGTTGGCGCAATTATCTGCCTCTAGGCAGATGTGGCAGTTTTTATTGTCATTTTCACTTCCTTATCCATTCGTGGCCATCAGAACCGCTCACGCAGTCGCGCCTTCGTGCGCGTGATACCCGGATGAGTCTCGTGCGCGGTGCCGATGACCAGAGCCATGAGGGAGGACGGAACAGACGCTGTGCACGCAGGAGCAGGTCATCAACAACAAAAAGTTCTTCCCGAATAGGGTAGAATGATTTCGCCTTTTCTGGTATGGTCTTCTTTGGCGGCCAGAAACTCAGCAGGAATTACTTGATGGTTTCCAGGCAACCGTCGTCGTCGAGGGTAGCCTGCCTGAACTTCTTCATTGTCACGCAGGCTGGCTCAATGAACGAGACAATTTCTTCCTCCTTAGCAACCTCTGCCTACGAGGTAGGTGCTGGCAACCGAGAAAGTTCATCTGCTACTGTGTTTGTGGACCCCTTGCGGTATTCAACAGTGAAATTGTAGCAAAGCAATCGGGCACCCTGCGTGCGATCCGGAGTGGGCGTCTACCATGTCCTTGTGACTATAGCAAGGACACCAGTGCCTGGTGGTCTGTCCGAATTGTGAAATGGCGGCCCCAAACGTAAGTGTGCCATCGCTCACATGCCCAAATACATGCAAGTGCCTCTCGTTAACCGACTGAATATTTCCTCGCCGCAGGCGACAGTGTACGAGATGCGAAAGCGACTGTACGGAGCTCATGACCACTTTTTTGCTGTAGGACTCCTCCCAGTCCACAGTCGGACGCGTCGGTGGACACAATGATTTGAAGTGACGGATCGAACATCTGGAGGACTGTATCCGACGATAGCACTTCCTTAACCCTCCTGAAACTACTGTCTGCTTCGGCTGACAGGATGAATGGCTCATTTTTGCGAAGTAAGACTCTCATAGGCTCGACCACTTGTGCCAAGTGTGGAACAAACTTTGAGTAGTATTCTACGAGACCCAGGAACGAAAGGAGGGCGGCAACATCAGTTGGCACTGGTGTGTTAACTACGGAATCTACTTTCTCTTGAAGTGGCGAGGTACCACGTGCAGTGAATTTATGCCCTAGAAACGCAAGTTCTGGAACGTCGAAGAGGCATTTATTGTTCAGCTTCAGGCCTGCGTTCTTGATCTTTTGCAGCACGGTTTTCAAGTTGGAAAGGCGTTCTTCTGCGGTCTTGCCAAAAATGATCCGATCATCACTGTAGAACAAGACGCCAGGGCAGCGGTCGAGGATTGTCGCCATCATCTTCTGAAATGCCGTTGGCGAAGAAGCCAACCCAAAGCAAACTCTTAAAACGGAAAAGCCCGTCATGAGTAACGAAAGCTGTCAGATCCCTGTTGCCAAGGTGCAAGAGAACCTGACGGTAAGCGGAAGCGAAGTGAAGTTTTGAGAAGTGTGCAGCGCCTACGAAAGCGTGAAGCAGCTCCTCTGTATGGGGCAATGGGAAACTGTCGGGAATAATAGCTTTGTTCGGCTCTCGAAGGTCTACACATATCCTGATGCTACCATCTCTCTTGCCAACAACAACAATGGGGGACACCTATTCAGACGCATCGATGCGCTCAGTGATGTTAAGGCTCAGCAACCTCTGAAGCTCATTTGATACTGGTGACCGGAGAGAATATGGCAGACGGCAAAGCTTCGAAGCTACAGGCTGCACGCCTTGCCGCGTCTTGATACGATGCGTGAACCCCTTAGCAAGACCCAACTCGGGACTGAAAAGCGAACTGAACTCATGTGCTAAGGCTGGCGGAAGAACTTTTGTTACGGGGCTGCGCGCTTGAAGGTGTGGAAATGGAACGGGATAGCGGGCCAATGAAAGTCGGCAGCGGAGCAACGGACGTGTACAAGCAGTTAAGAGCAGAACGCTCAATGCGAAAATTCAAGGCTTTAATGCCGGCAAGAGCGATCAGGCAAGTTCCTCTGTGAACAGCATAAAAACGTAGTGACGCTGTGCGATCTTTAAACCGAACGTATGCCTGGAGATAACCTAGCTCGGAAATCGGCCGTTGATAGTTGTCAAATAGAGTGACATGCGGAGCAGGCAAGAGTGGAACGCTCTGAAAATATAGACTGAATTCTTACTCCGACAGGATTGAAAGACGCTAAATCGACAAGGAATGTCAAAGTGACGTTCGCGACTTGCACTTGAATACGAATTCCGCTACGCGCGGTACGTTGCGCAGTCAAGACTTGCTCAGCACTGCTAGATGACAAAACATCTTCGTGAAATTCAACTTCACGCACTCGGCCTTACATTTGAGTTCGTTTGTGGTTGCATACCTTTTGAATGTGGCCCTTGCGACCGCAAAACGCACAGGTCATGCCATGCGCTGGGCACTGCGGCGCTGATGCGAAATGGTCCCGCGAGCCGCATTGGAAACATTGTGAAGCGGAGCGGCTACTCCGTTCTCGGTTCCGCTCAGAGGGGCAGTTCCGCTGCGGCGCACGCGACCCGCCCGCGCTCCTCGTTAAATTCCGCTGAAAGGGGGCTGCCGGCTGTGCATTTCTTTTCGCGAAAGATGCGAGGATGGTTTAAGACGCTGCTGCAATGAAATTGCCTCGACCGAAGCAGAAAGCTCCTTTAGCTCTTCAGCCACCTGCTCAAACTTGAGTGCAATTCGAACTGAATCCTGGAATGTCATTGTGGAAACCTCGAGCAGTAACCGCTCACGTACAGTCTTTGTGAAAAGTAACCAGGCTGCATGGTTTGCCTTTAGCTCGTACAGTGGAGACCTTAGAGCTTCCCTGAAGCTGCAATGGTTGTTAAAGGTAAGGACTGAAGGTCTTCTTACCTTCCAACAACTTTTAATGTTTAGAAAAGTCACAAGGGGCTCCGCTGTACAAGCTAGAAGCAAACCATGCAGCCTGGTTACTTTTGACAAAGACTGTATGTGATTGGAAGCTACGCCGGCAACAAATTGATCCCGCAGAGCCTCATCTTGAGAAGCAAAACAACAATGTGACGCTAGCTCCCGTAGAGCGGCAACAAAGTCATGAACGGACTCACCTGTGTTTTGGCTGCTGCGGTGAAAACGATGACGTTCGGAGATAACGTTGCACAACGTCGAAAACTGGCGCCCCAATGCGGCGAGTGTACAGTCGTATTCTACAGGAGGTGCCACGACAGACTTGTCATCGGCGAGTGCTGCGGCTTCGGGTGCTGTGGGTGCTGCGGGTCTTGGCGCTGCCGGTGCTGCGGCGCTGGTCCCTGCATGTAGTGTATGATAAACATGCTGCCCTCCACCCCCAAACAATGCAAAAGAATAGCATTGCCTTGCTCCGGCTTGAATGTGGCGGCTCCGGATGCCAGCAAGTACACGTTAAACATCTGCTCCCATTGCTCCCATGGCAGTGACGGACGGCCGGGCGTCGGAAGGAAAAACGATGGCGGAGCAAGCCCGGTGAAGCTCATAGTGGGCGGATCCGGATGGTGCAGCGGGGCTGGGGGGGGGGGGGGGGGTACGTTTACAGAATCCTCGTCGCCAATGGAACATTTTCGAGGGTGGAAGTCAGACTACAGCCGTCCCGATGCACACACAACACGTTTATTCAAACATACAATCATATATATAAGAAAGAACAGAAGCGCCCCCTGGCGAAAAAAGAATTGAAAATGAAAACGAAACTGAATACAACAGTAATGTTGCGCGGTATTATATATCGCTCGATTGTTGAAAACATCCTCTCTGCAGATTACAAAAATTGCTCCCATCTAGATTCTGCTTCTTGCCTTCTCTGATCTCACTTAAAGAGTACATAACTCACTCCCTGTAGGCAATACTTTTGAGTAGTTCACTCTGATACAATGTTAGACTGGTCATATATCGCGCCTCTCAGAAAAAGAAAAATTGGTCTACTGTATAATTGTGCCTCCTACATCGTCGATTGCTTCCTAACACGCTTCAACCTGCTCAGAATCTCGTAGGCAGGTTTATATACTCCAACTCTGCTCATCTGAAGTTAATCTGCCTACTCTTATTCTTGGACAAAAAGTTTTAACGCGATCTTCTTGCACCGCAAGTTGGCCGGCAATCGCTCGCGTATGAGGACTAACTTACACTCGGCGACAACTTCGGTGGTTTTAGAACAAAATTCTATTCGGCGGCAACACTAGGAGTGTGAGAGAAAAAATAGCATCCACGTGAAAGGCTCTTTATTAGTTAACAAGGAGCATGACGTTATACCAATAACGACCACGTGCCATGTGTCTAAAATAGGGGGGACGTTACCACACAATTCCTCATTGAAATTCAAGGGTTGTGAGGTCACCATGCATTTAAGTTGGATGAAACATCAGATCAATTGTGATTATAAGGGCACCGCATAACTTAAACTTTACTATGAGTTGCAAGACTGTGAAGACAATCAACTGTGCAGAAAATAAATTGGGGGGACACTTAACCTTCGTCTTAAGGCAGTGACGTGATAACGTACGCAGTTGGTTTTTTAGTTGACTGAGTTGCAGCAGTGCTATTGCTTATTAGTTGAAATAGCATTGCTGCAGGCTGACGCGTTCCGATGTGCACGCATAAAAGACGTTGAAGACGCCTGCTTCAAAAGTACAATGCGAGAACTACACTGGAAATTGGGTGTGCAAGAACGCGGACCATTGTTAAGGCCGTGAAATTGCAAGCATAATGAGTAGCAAGCGATATGTGTCAAAGGAAGCGCGAGTATTCGTCCTCCGTTAAACATTATCGGTGACGTCTAGTGTAACACCGTGGTCTAGTGACTATCTATAGACCATTTTTAGAAGGGACACCACCCTCAGACCTATGAACTCATTGATCAGCTTATTACGTACATCGCAGATATAATCTCTATGTACGTCGACGTTAACCGTAAGAATTGGGACCAGGTAGTGCCTCTTGTAATGTTTATCTATAACAACGCGCTCAAGAGACGACGCGATTCACACAACCCTTTTTGGTGCAGGGTAGAAAAGGCGTGACTAACCTGGACGCAGTGTTACTGCGTGACGTATACGACTCATCTTCGCTGGCACTGGACATTTATTTCTGCACGCAGTAACCACCTACCATCTTACCAAACAACGAACCCGTGCAGAGCAAGTAAGCGACGCTGAGCGCTACAACGTTCATCAGAGGGAAGAAATTTACCCCCTGGCGATCAAGTGAGGGCTTGACGCCCAGTCCACCTGCGCGCTCGCTCCGAGAAGCTTCTGCGCAGCAGTTCCGACACAACCAAGGTAATACTCAACTTCAGTGACGTCAATTGCCGAGTGCTCACGCAAGGTGCTGATCCGAAATCGTAGACGCCGCCAGTATGAAGCCCATCATGTCCTTTAGGACTTCTCCTGCCAAGCCCTGCGCCAAGGGATCTATTCAAGCCCACTGTGTTACGAATCTCCCTGCCTGTCCTTGCAGCATCGGGTCGTTTGCTTCTGAAAGGGTAGGGAGAATTCCACAATGTTAGTAACTCTATTGGCGCCACCATTCGGCCGGACTAGGTTAATTGATGCGCGCCTCGATTCTTCGTCTTGCCCGCTCATGCGTTGGTCGACTGAGCGGATCCCTGCCATGCTTTGTGCTTTAGTGCATAGCAAAGCTTTTCAATGGTCTACTGGCTTTTTGCGACAATATGCTGCTGCGGTTGTTATGCATTTTAGGTGGAACCTGTGCACGAATAAAGTTTAAAAAAAATTCAATACAGCGGGTTATAACTATCAAAATCAAATTCTCATGCTTCCCCTCCTCTGTTTCCTCTTAGACGATTCCCCTAAGCATTTCGCGCGAGAAGCATTTCCAAGCCCTGATGCATCGCTGCGAGTTTCGAGGAAAAATGGTTTGGTTTGGTTAATTGGGGTTTAACGTCCCAAAGCAACTCAGGCTATGAGGTACGCTTTAGCGAAGGGCTCCGGAAATTTCGACCACCTGGGGTTCTTTAACGTGCACTGACATCGCGCAGTACATGGGCCTCTAGAATTTCGCCTTCATCGAAATTCAGCCGCCGCGGTCGGTATCGAACCCGCGTCCTTCGGGTCAGCAGCCGAGCGCCGTAACCACTGAGCCACCGCGGCGGGGCCCGAGGAAAAATGGTATTCGACAGTAACAAAGGCATACACGTGGGCGACGCACGGCACAGCTATGCGAAAGTTGCAAGCGAAAACGAGAGGAACGGGTCTGCCCTGCATAGTTGTATCTATTGAGTTTTGCAATAGAGCAAACATAAAGTAAACATTGCACACTTGTTCATCTTTGTTGCTTCGCGGCGCATTTACACTGCTGTTTTCATGCGCTTGCAGTTGCGAGCTTGTCGTCTCGAGACGGCGCTTCAGAAGCCATTGCGGTTTGCGAGACTGGGTTACGTATTGGAAGGACGCAGCTCCGAAACACGCGAGCAGCATTCTCCCGAGATGGTGCGACCGCTTGTGAGGTAAAATGAATAAAAATGTACGAGGTACACGCCAAACGAAGAAAAGGAGACCCATACCACGTACAGACATAAATGCCCTCAGATTAGAATTCGAAATGAATGTTTTTTATCAGCATTAATGAGCGGCGTGACGACTTTCTCCACACACATTATGGCACGAATGTGGTAGTGCTGGCGGTAGATTCTAAGCAAGAGAGGGTTTGGCTATGTGGAAGCTGCGAGAGCCATCGGGGAATCCGTAGCATCAGTTCTTCGCTTCGCGGTATTGCCCAAGGTGGATCTGTCGACGCGTTCACCTAGAGCACTCGGTCCAGCAGGCCATGCGAAAGGCTCCTGCTGACTTATTCCCCTGATCCATCGTGATCCACTGGCAAACAAAACAGAGAAACAACAACAAGCAGACGAAGAGATATTGTCTGTCATTCGCCGTCGTGTCATAGTGATCCAGTGTCCCAGTTTCTTCCTTCTTCCGCGTTGTTTCCATGAACGATTATCAGCTGGACGCCACACTCCAGCTGTAGAGTGCTTTGTGTCGTGCGCACGTGCCCGTATTCCGCTTTAACTAAGGACATCACACGAGCCCGACGTGTATATATGTTAAACTGTAAATAGATTACTTGTAGATTGTACCTCTCTCCCCGCCCCGCCGCGGTGGCTCAGTGGTTGCGGAGCTCGGCTGCTGACCCGAAAGACGCGGGTTCGATTCCGGCCGCGGCAGCCGAATTTCGATGGAGGCGAAATTCTAGAGGCCCGTGTACTGTGCGATATCAGTGCACGTTAAAGAACCCCAGGTGATCGAAATTTCCGGAGCGCTTCACTACTGCGTCTCTCATAGCCTGAGTTGTTTTGGGACGTTAAACCGCAATAAAACCAAACCAAAAAAAACTCTCTCCCCTATCGTAGACACTATCCCCATGCCCATGCAGTCCGGCGCATCCAAGGGCGTAGGCCGTCGTCTCTTGGCGATGTGTGACTTGGAAGCTTCATGGACCAGGACTCATTCGCTCATCTCTTTCATCATGACGGCCATTACTGCACCACCTTGCAATTCCGTTGTACCGTCACCTCAAGCCCGTCACCATTTCCCATGCATCTTCGTTAGTGTCTTTCATCAACGATCGGGACGATCACTCGGAGGCCCTGGATAGTGTCACGAAGAAGACGAAGCTGGCCGTGACATTCATCACCTTACCTTAGCCAATCCCCCCGCGTGGGTATGCGTCGTGTTTACTGAGTTAAACAACAATACAACACGGGACGGAGCGCTCGCGTTACGCCAGCAGCCATTAAATTATCTGTTTGTCATCGTTCGTCGCGTCCCATTCTTTGGCTGGTCGCCCCCAGCAATTTTACAGAGAGCCAAGGAGCCGTAGTAATTACTGACGGTTGTCGTCTTAAACGGAACGCTACAAAGAGCAAAAACGTCTCGGTGCCCTTGGTGCTGCACCGCGAACAAAACTGTCCAAGAATTCAGCTGCGTATTTCCGCTTGGAGGATTTCTTTTTCTCTTAGGAAACACAGAAGCAACCAAATAACACTTGGTTCGAGATTTTCCTATGAAACTCGGAGGCCATCATACATTGTGATGGAACAAATCCGTCTTTGTCAGTACTGGTTGTATATTTCGCTTCTGGTCAGCGCAGACTTTTGGAGGGCGAATGTTGGCCGAGGCGCTCTGGATTGTGAAAGTTGATGGATGGCTCTTCTGAAAGATGGAGCATCTACTCGCGGGTGCTTCACACGCCACCTCCTTGGGGGGATGGTGTAGTTTTTTTTTTCTATGAATGACGATGGATAGTTTGGTTTGGTTTATTGGGGTTTAACGTCCCGAAGAAACTCAGGCTATGAGGAACGCCGTAGTGAAGGGCTCCGGAAGTTTCGACCATCTGGGGTTCTTTAACGTGCACTGACATCGCACAGCACACGGGCCTCTAGAACTTCGCCTTCATCGAAATTCGACGAATAGTGATGATCTCAATGTTCCAAGTTCCTTATTGGTCCAATGGTCTAGCCGCATGCCACAGGTACGTATTAGACTGCGTCTCCGCACACTATGTGCCTTTTATTGCACCACACGATAAAAAAAATTGGCTGTGGCTTAGCTAAGGTTAAGCCTGGATATCTCGAAGCGAAAAGCTCTCGCTGCTTTTGAGCCGACTCCCAAGCTACCACTTCTGGATCGGTGTTACTGCGCCGTCCGACTGTTGCTTCTTCTCCTTCTATGGCGAGTGTCTGCGCCTGTTCTATGGGCAAGCGTGCCTTACCCCTCCTTTCAACTGTGCACTACGCACGGCTGCGGCGAAAGGTCAAACAGTGGCGACGATGGCCGCCTCTTCTATGGCCGGCGCCGCCGCTCACTCTTTCTCGCAACGCTTTGCGAAAGAACCTTCTCCTCTTGGGACGGCGGCGGCGACCGCGCGGCCGTGGCGAAGGGTAAAACGGTGGCGAGGATGAGAAGCGGCGACGCTCAGACAACGGAGTGAGCGCGCGGCGGCGACGACGGCTGCAGCAGCAGCGGCCACCTGCTCTCCGAGTGACGTCGCTCGGTTTCGCGCATGCGCAGCTGTGGCAAAGTGTGGCTCATGTGAAGCGCGGTGTGGACGTGCCTAGTGAAGCTTTTAGCTTCAAAATATACAACTAGATTATAGTGACACTTGTTCCACTCTGCCTGCATCAAAATTCGCTCCCCGTCAAGTTTTTAAAAGTGAAGTTTCTTTCTTCGTGTCCCTCCAGTTACCTTCAACATCGAAAAAGCAGCCGTCTAAACATGTTTTTGCAGACTTTTGATGGCCATTGCTTTCATCCGTCAGGAACAATCTTGTAACAGCCACTACCGAATCAAGCTTACCAGTCGCCCAGCAGTGCCCCCGAGGAGCTTTACCTGCAAGCATCGTGTGCTTTTTGCGAAGCCATTTACGCACTGTATGAGCACAAGCCATCGCCGCATAAACCGACAGAGAGACCCAAAATGGAAATAACGTGTAGCCGGGACAGAGCGCACCACACTCGCTAAGCTTCCGACTTTCGCTGCCCGTCTGAAGGACATCGATTATCGTCACGCAATGTGTTGTACAACGCGTTATTTACGGCTTTCTCCTAAACCTGAAGGACCCGCCTGTAGACTCAGCTTTGAGGCCAGAACGCAACCTTCCAAGCCAGGCTAAACACCGTTCCTGCAGTTTCACGTTTGTATTCAAACAAACCCATTGGAACTGCGTCGAGAAAGGGCTGCATGACCCGCCCTTACGAAAGAGTCGTACGAAACGCGCGTATAACGGGCGTCGGGATGTAAGCTGCTCGATGGCCCTCGGCTCACAAGCCCGCAAACTTAACTGCTGTTCATACGACTGACCTCTCAAAACAAGGCAGGCAAACGGCAGGCAAAAATGCTCTCATACGTAATAAACTTTCTTATTGCTATGGCGCTCAGCATTGTTTCCTGCACTGCGAACAGTAACAGGAAAAAACCAGTCGCAGAGTTTGTAAAGGAGCTGAGTCGTCCACGCAATTCAGGTAGAAGCTTTCGGAACGAGTGGGAGTGGAGGAAGAGGGATTACTTTGTCTTTTTTCTTTATGGTATGCGCACTTTTGGTTTTGCTTTGAATTTATCACACATTAATGGAAGAATGCTCACACTCTACTGAACGTACCACTATTTGTTCCCGTTTCCAGCTGTGACCTTTACTGCTAACATTACTCGGTCTTGCGGCGCAGAAGAAGGCTGTAATGAGAATTCTCGGCGATGCACCCTTGACAATATTGCTTCTCGATCAATGGTTTTTCCAGCCTTTCGCAATTTAAAGATACAATGTCAACTTGATTGAACGAGAGAACTAGCAACTAAGTTCCGAATGGTTCCGCGCAGTCTTTGTCATTGCAGTTTAATCTTGGCTAAGCAATGTCTGCTTTTTTTAATTCTGCCTGTTGTCGGTTGTCAGATTAGTTTCAATATGTGGCAGTAGTAAATTAAATTCCACATGTAGAACAGCAACAAAAAAAAACAATTTTCGAGTCGCGTCGAGAGCGTGGATAGAATGAAGGAGATTAGAAGCCGAATTTTATTGCAGTTTATTTCCCATTTCTTTGCTTCTAGCTTTCTTCATCGGTAGCTGTAACCTGTGACGTCACGGCTAGTATCCCACTCTCATTCTCCGGCTTTAGCAATAAAGGGTGGGAGTAACGTGGAAAGCAAGGACATGGAACGAGAAAATAAATTTCTAGCACACTACGCGTTGCACACTCGAATTTTGTTAATAATTTCGAGCAAGACCTGCAAATGAAAATCTCCTCGTATGACCGCTCACTGATAGAAGCATATAAAAATTTCGTATTATTGCCTTTTTCAAAACGATATGGCTTACTGTGTAGAGACTTACGTATAACACTGACTTAAACCAAATAGCAATTTATAAAAAAAGAGCCCTTCGTATAATAACACATAGTAAACGCGCAGATAGATACGCTCCGTTCTTTCGTCACCTAGACATTATACCTTTCTTTGCTATGCGGGATTTCAAACTAGCTTGTGTCGTCATACATATACTAAACCATAACAGCTCACTATCATCATCTGTTTTCGTATATCGATCTCGTACAACTAGAAATTTTTTCAATTGTCGTTTTAACGTTCCAGTTGTGAATCATGTGTACGGTAAAAGAACTATTGCTTATGCCAGTGCTAAAATTCGGAACCAGCTGCCAGCTAACTTAAACATAGGCCACTTGTCAATCGCCGAAATTAGAAAAAAGATTTTTCGGAGCCAGCAATATTCGACTCTACTAAAAATCAGTGTCGCTTTCATTCTTTTATTTTTTGTTTTTGTCCTCCTATTGTATAATTTCTTGGGTATTTCGCTTTTCTTTGTATATAATTGTCGTATAACTGCTGTATAATACTGAGTTGTCTCACTATAATATTTTTTGCACTTACTGCATGGGCCCAAGTCTAGCCGAGAAAGCTAAGGACCCAGATTATTTTCATGTATTTTTTTTTACTAACCGTTTGAATAAAACTGATTTGATTTGATTTCGATTTGATAATTGTGGTCAGCATACTTTTAGCCCTTTACAAGTGTGTACGTGTCATGAAGCTTTGAATGAAATGGTGCAATGCATGAAACAACCACATGAAATAACACTGCGATAATATGAAAGAAGCCAACAGCCACAGAAACCAAGGGGCACAGGGGATGTTTAATTTTATTTTTATTTTTTGGTGTTGATCAATTTAGATATTACTGAACATGTTATCGCTTAAAGCTAATTGATTAGAAAAGCAGAAGAAAAAACAACCACTGCCGCCGGTGGGATCCGGACCCACGACCTCCGAATTACGCGTCCGGTGCTCTACCTCTGAGCTACGGCGACGGCTGTCAAATCTTCTGCTTTCGGGGGTATTTATGTTTTACAAGTAACCTGATCTTGAGAGTGTTCACCAGCGCCACCCGCGTTCATATGCGGCGGACGTAGAGCGTCCTGAGTTACCGCAGGTGTGACGTAGAACGTCATCGAACGGAGAGGGTGGAAGCTGCGTGAGAACCCTCTTATGCTTCCTATGGTGTCAAGGCTGCCAGAGCCGAGGCCCTCGCTAAGCAATTAAGCAAACAAGGGAAGGGGAATGAGGGGCTCGTTATAAATATGAAAGAAGCCAACAGCCACAGAAACCAAGGGGCACAGGGGATGTTTAATTTTATTTTTATTTTGTGGTGTTGATCAATTTAGATATTACTGAACATGTTATCGCTTAAAGCTAATTGATTAGAAAAGCAGAAGAAAAAACAACCACTGCCGCCGGTGGGATCCGAACCCACGACCTCCGAATTACGCGTCCGGTGCTCTACCTCTGAGCTACGGCGACGGCTTTACGTCGTGACTGCAGTCAATGACGGTCCCGTCTTCAGGCCTCCTATCTCTCTTTGTTGACTCATGAACTACGGCTTTCCTATGATGGGCCAAACACCTCGACATCTAATCCAAGCAGCGGCTGCTTATTTCGCTGGACGAGATAGGCAAGAACCCCCATTTTCTGTGCGATTTCAGAGCACTAGAGCCCCACGTGGTAAAACATTTTTCCGGGGCACCGTTCCAGTACGGTGCGTCTTCTTGACCACTCTCAGCAACTGGGTATTATACGGAAAATAGCATCCAGGCCAACGTTGTTTTTTATTTAGTATGTGTGCTCCTCTAGGTGATGACTTCGTTCAAAATAACCTCGTCTCCGATACTAAGCCAATATATAGAGTGAAGTTTCATCCGTTCAAACAAATGGATGTAAGGAGCGCATAACCCGAGTTATAGGCTGGTCACTGGGAAGCAGATGCAAAGAGGACATGGCGCGGGGGGCCTTTGCGGATGACCTTTCCTCCGTCTCATGTAAAAATAAACAAAAACAATAATCCGGCAATAGTGCGATCCTTACTTTGCCATACGCGCAAGCTCTCAAATCCATCTTCCCTGGGGGAAGGGTTTCATACGTGGCTGTCAGTCGCATTGGGAGATAGCCGGTCAGGAACGTTGTTTGCCTTTTGGTAAGACCATCTTGTGCCCCACAACGGCACGAGAAAGAAAACATTGAGGTTGTGTTTGTCGCTGAAGCTTGGGCGCATATCGTTGCGAGCTCTACGGCATTCTCTACTGGTTTCCGGGCTCGTCTGGAGAGAGAGACAGAGTCTCTTTAATGAAATACAGAGAATCTAGCCGGCGTTTAAAAATCACTCGCATGCATGAATTTGGGAGATAAAGACAGAAGGAGAGCAGTGTGGAAGAGGTAGAAAAAACAATTAAATGCGGCCATGAAATGGGTACTAAGGATGCAATGGCGAGTATTGATGTAACCTATGGAATGATGGAGTGCATAGTCCGACAAATCGGCTGACGAAGTTCACTGCATGAAGAATGCATGAAGGTGAAGCGTGCAGAGTGCAATGCTAAAATATAGAGTCTGCAATGGAGATATGTAATTCTTTTCACATTTTTTTTCGTCATGTTTGTGCTGAGCCTAAAACTAAAGAAATCACGGCGTGTTAAAGTTCTAGGAATAGCTAGCACAATGAGGTTAGAAAACGCTTTACAAAAGTAGAACCCAGTGGCTGTAGAAAGCGGACAAGCAGATAGTAGTCTTGGGCTATTTGCGAGCCCACTTTCACTCCTAGAGACGTGAGCTCGGCACGCAAGAGAACTAACAAATAAAGTCACGGCAATCACCCTAATTACCTAAAAAATATTTCACAAAATTAAACACAAGCTTTGGGCCCTGATGAAAACGTTTTCTGTATTTTTCAGCCAAGGCAGCAGTAAATCTAAAGTACAAACTGCTGCGGAAGAAAGCTGTAATTATAGCAGGTATTAGTTTCAGTTTCCGTTTCAGTTTATTCCCCACAACAAGTACAGGGCATGTACAGAAACACCGCCAAAGCAATTGATTCACATTCGCGTCTTCACTGCAAGCTAAGATTCCATGTATCTGGACTCTTAAGGTGATTGCGAAGGTAGAGGCTCTGTATGTTATCTTTTTTTTATGGCAGGAAGGGCGGATAAGTAAGCTTCTAGGATGTCCTGCATGCGCTATCTCTGCGGTGGCAGAAGATAGGCCAATTTTATATTTAGTAGAGCAGGACGTTGGCTCAGTTCGTGTGGCGATATATTCAGGAAAACTTTGCGCAGATTAACAAAAGACGTGACGGAGAAGCAAGCACACGCACACGAGCGCAAGCTTCAAAATTCTGTATAAAGTTTTCTTGAATATGTCGCTACACCAACTGGCCCAACGTTCCGCTCTACTAATTCATACTGAAAACTGCGCAAAAAAACGAAGACACATAACCAGAAGGCACGACACGGGCGCAGACTATCAACTGAATTTTTATTCACATGAAGAGGCCTATATAAGTATCTTCTACCCACAGTGAGACAAACACAAAAACACAACAACCGCGAAAATCAACCCAAAACACAATCACCCGCTATCCCTTCGCGTGCACCATGATGCCGTCATCAATTACACTTCCAAGAAACTGCGCACCAAAAATACCACGACAACCTTAACGGTCGCGCTGATATGACGCCAAAGATCCATATCGCCTGCTCGCCTTAAGAAAACTGGAAAAAAAGGTTATCTCCCTATCAACCCTATCCCTTATGTAGGCCTCTTCATGTGGATAAAAACTCAGTTGATAGTCTGCGCCCGTGTCGTGCCTTCTCGTTCTGTGTCTTCGTTTTTTGCGCAGTTTTCAGTATGAATTCCTACCAACTAGCCCAGTTTACCGTACTTATTATGCTCTACTAAGTTTCTTTTCTTCTCCACTGACCACTTTTCCGTGTAATTCTCCGTCTGTGGAACAGTGCGCGCGCTGTTCCAGTTTCCGTTCGTGTGAGTGTGCCTGTTTCTCCCTCCCGTCTTGTGTTAATCTGCACAAAGTTTTCCTGAATATGTCAATTTTATATGCTTTGGGCACCACATGTTTAGTCTTTGATCACAGCAGCAGATATTCCCCTTATGTTCAAAGCGTAAATTTTAGCTTACCTTCATAATAGGTATCAACACCGAAACCACGTTACTGAATTATGGGGTAAAAGTAATATTTGGTGAAACTTAACGTACAACTAACGAATAATTTTATCTCTGCGTTTAAACAATATTATAATTTTAAGTTTTATTGTGACACCATTACGCATGTGTTCCACTTCAAGTTTCATATTGGAGTTCGAGTTTTAGAAAATTTGGTTTCGGCAGCATGGCGTTATAAGTCCTTATGTGTTTTGTTGACTTCATATAAGGAAGAGCCTTCACTGCTGCAAAGAACGAATATTCCTTGATATATGCATAAACAAAAGTGCAGTGTCCATCTAAGTAGTGATTAATGCAAAGAAAAGCGTAAGCATAGCTTTAGGCACTGTTCGGAAGGTGCTACAATCGCTCTAAAAGGTTCAAGATGACACAAAAATCCCTTTCGGCTTCGAATCCTGCCGAAAATGAAAAATTAAAGTAAAGCACGTCCATGCTGACCAGTAGAACACGCATGAAGGAGAAATTTTTATTTGTCACATATTATCAATAAATACTTAAAAGGTGTCAGCATAACTTTAGTATCTGGAACTATGATCTTGATGGATCCGCGTATCCATGCGACAGAATAGTAGGCACTTTTAACTACAGGCCATCTCTGGCCCATCATAAATAAGATGCGCGTTGAACAACTGCCACAAAATTGGAGAATTCATTCTTGATGAGTGCTGGAGCAATTCTACCAGACTGCGCACAAATAATCAATGGCATACATTTCGCTCAGCCCACCGCCTTATCTCTCTCTAGAGAGAGAGATCAACGTTAGCACGATCATATCCGTCTGCCGCCGCTAGCGATACTTTTGCCCAAGCTCATCAGGGCTGGCTGGTTTTTCCAGCTGTTTGCAGGCAAGTGAAGTACTGTAGGAAAACCAAAATTTTCGCAGTTATTAGTTCGTCATCTAGCGTCACTGAACTTAACAATCCTTAAACTTCTAGTCACCGTACAAATGTAGCCAGTATAAACAAGGGTGGTGGGGCAGTTTCATGAACCATAAGGAGGTTGCTGGGCCAATGCTTAGTGACAGTTATCAATATGACGGATTGCAACGCATTCATGAAGTTTGCTGCGCATTACTAGTTTGCGTAATTAGGAGGCAGCGAACTCCTAGAAAACCATTCTACGAGAAACACTCCATGTGCCCGTAGCAGTGATATCCAGCTTAGAAACAAATATCGACGACTTCGCCTGACATTCAGCTTTACATAAGATTAATATTTATTTCTGGCTGCGGGTCTGCAAAAAATTATTCAGAGGGGCGCAAGGAGCAGTCTCCAGGTTTTACGTTTTGCTTCAAACGCCAATTTATCATGCAAGGCTGATGGTGAAAATCAAAAACATGCTTTGAACAAACATTGGTAGAAATGATGTGAAAAACCATAAAAATTAAGATCACTTGCATTTGTTGTGAGGAAGACATTTCTCTTCTTCCATCTCTGTAAAACCCGACATTCGAACGCTTGTCGCGTCTTACGCCAAACGCGACGTGTGTTTGCTCAACACTGTCAAGGCGCCTAACCTTCTGTCAGACGACGCGTTATTCTAACTCAGCGGCAGTACAGAGCAAAAGAAACAGAATGGTTGCTGAACTTTTCGAGGAAAGCATGACTGTAAACTTACGAAACCAGCACCAAACTTAAGCACTGATCTTAAGCACCAAACTTAAGAGCTTTCTTGCGTAAGCTTGCGAAAGAGTTGTCCGACCCTCTGGAGATGTTTGCACGTTGCGATGCTTAAGAGAAAAAGGCACCTTGCACGACACTTTGCAGTCAGGGTCCTCGATTGCTTTTCGTCAGGCACTGGTCTTGCAATGCTTTGCATGGTTCAAGTAAAACCTTCATTCAGATGCTTTTTTGATAGGTTCCAGGGTCCTTCTAGAGTGCCATGCGACGTGGTTACTAAGGTATTTCACTTTCTTGGGAATAGCGCAAAGGTGCCTTTTTTGAAGTGGAGGGGTTGGAGGGCTGTGACTACTGCGTTACTCTCTTCCAGCCGTTACGTACCCTGTGTTTAGTAATATTAGCTTTGTCTGATTGGTTCCTTAACAGTGTTTGTATGCGTCACAGGGAATACATTTCTGTAGCTGGGGAAATGAATGTTAGTGTTGCACCTCTGCACTATAGCCCAGTGCAATAAAGCTCCGCTTGTTCTTCAACCATGTTTTTAAAACAGGCGGCTATTTCAAAAATACGTGAGTAGTTACTGGTGTTAACACCCCCAACGAGCTAACAGCTCCAGGGATGCCTGAAACACACTTGCGTGAAATGAAACCAGAGTGAGAAGAGCCTTCTTTAACATCAAGGAGAAAATGAATTCCAAAACTTCGACCTAGCTGAATCAGTTGGCGTGCACTTCATTTGATGTCCGCAAGGGAGATCTAAGAGGGCAAATACAATAACGTGGTTCAAACGAAATGACCGGTTTTATAGCGTACACATAGGCAAAGAATAAAGGGAAAAAAAAGGAAGGAGAAAAGCATTTTCGATCGTGTGAGGGCCCAATTTGTAGAGAAAACATTAGCTCCTCAAGACACGACAGTGTATGCAGACGCGCCCTCGGGAGGAGAACACACCAAAATATCAGTTGCTGCGGTGGTCAATTCGTCTTTACACGAAATGACCACCGGGTTTATGTGAAACTGCACGGCAGCAGAGGCCGACGAAGTAGCCCTTGCTCTAGCGGTGGCGTAGGGCTATAGAACCTGGCGGTTGGTAACAGTACTCACGGATTATCATATAATCCGACGAAATTACTTGAATTACTTGAAATTACTTACTTGAAGGCTGAGAGGTGCTCTGTATACGCCTCGCGCCGAGCGACGGAATTAAAAACCACGAAGAATACAATGACAAGACCACTCATAAAATTGTGTGGTTACCGGGACACATGGGGGTGGCACGGAACCAAGAGGCCAACCGGATAGCTCGTGGATACATTACTTTTCAAGCATCCGACGAAACCGCGGAACTCGCGCCAGCACCCAGGGAATACTCGGCCATACTACAAAACTATAGAGGCAGAAGAATGCGATATTCCTCACCGCCCAAACCTTTCAACAGAGAGGAAGCTGTCACTTGGAGACAATTGCAGACAGGCTCTTATCGAAAGCTACATATACTAATTAAGATGCACCCTACGATAAACGCGGACAAATGTCCCTGGTGCGGCGAAAAACCCACTCTATACCACATCACATGGGCCAGTCAAAGCGTAGACGTGGTCCCCAAAATACAAAACTCGAGTGCGGAGCAGTGGGAGACTGCAGTCCAGCGACCGCTGTGAAGACCAACAGGGTCTGGTACAACGAGCTCAAAGGACGGCAGTGGCCAGCAGAGCCCTGGACTGAGGGCAACCGACCACTGATTAGAAGTTGGCGAGGTCGACAGAGGAGACTCCCGAGGAGACAACCAAGGCGAGAACGTCTCTGAAGATGCCCGAAAACCGAATAAATGAGAAGCACTAGAGTACAATAAAGTTTTTCCTTCCTTCCACCGTGTGAATACGAAAGCCGATGGCGAAGTGTTTTTAGGAACTAAGAATTGCAAGATGAAAAGCTGTCCATTATATCTGTAGGTGGCTGACCAACACATTTGGTCTTTAGGACCACGACAGCGCTTTGGCTGTCTTCACTAATGAAGAGGAGGTCGAGGCATCAGGCCGCTTGGAGACAATTACACTGAGGGAGAAGGCCAAGAATATTAGGCTTTTTCAAGAGACGGATGTCCATACACACTCTGCTGCCTCGAAGAGCACTCTCTGAGAGCCCGAGCTGTAAAATTGGCAATGTAGCTTGTGTCATGCACATGAACAGTTCACATTCTTTGCGTTTCTTAACTGTTTTGTTCAATGCAGCGCAGCTTTACAAGAGAACACAGTTTATAGGATAAAAAGGCTCGAGGCTGGGTTAGATTCATCTGCTTCGAATATATATTGGTGAAATAAGGGCCACTGATGCAGAGATGATCAAAACACTACGCGATATGTCAGATGAATTTCTATCAAGGTGGTCGGAATGCGGTTGAAACTTATCGTTGTTACAGAAAAAAGTAAACAGAACAAGCTACGCACATTCTAAGCAGCTCACCTTCCCCAGAACCAGAGAGTATTTACAATCCGCCAAGTAAATACAACCAATATAACATGCCAAGAAACCAGAAAGCCTTCCAAAAGTCTACAGTGCCAACATTTCTGGAGAAAATATAGATTTCTTCTCCTACATCGCAAACAAAAACTGACAGATAGCTCTGAAATGTTTAGATACTTAACACATACTGTGACCTTCCCGTACTCTGCTGTGTATTCTAGAATAGCTAAACAGTATAAATAATGAAAAACGCCCGCTAGCCGCACGCACAAAATGAACAGCTCAAATTGGCAAACTGTACTAGTTGAAGTTTTGTTGCGAAAGCAACACTACACTAGTCGCCGAGCCATTCTGCGGAGCCGAGGAAAGGCCATACTGCGCATGCGCGAGGAGCAGTGACGGCTCACAGCTGACGCACCGCTGCCGTCGCTGCGCGGGTGACTCAGAGGCGCCGCCGCCGCTCTCGCCAGTTGCGCATGCGCAGTAGCAGCGCATAGCTAGCGTACCAGGGCCGCCGCCGCTGCCGAGCGCTCTCCATCACCTCTCTCTCTCTCCTCTCCGATGCGCAGTAGCGGCGCACAGCTAGCGTGTCGGGGCCGCCGGCACGCCAGCTGTGCGTAGTGACGTCACTTGGTCCTCGCGCATGCGCAGTATGGTCGAGCAAGAGCACGCGAAACTGTGAGACTGCGGGCAATGTAGCTCACTAAATAATATATGGCAACGCGCAGATGTTTCTTTCGCAATCCTCCAGGCCTAACCAGAGCTAAACCACTGCCATTTTTGTTTTGCAGTCACAGGCGCCGTGCAGTCGGAAAACAGTAGAACATTTTTCTCTCAACACGGGAGGTTTTACAATAATGTTTTTTTTTTCGCATGAACTCGTAGTACAGGCTGAAATGTTTGATGTAAATAAAAACTTGGTGTTGCTACTACCGAAAAATACTAAAAACTACAGACTAGAAAAAGCTTCAGCACTGCTGAAAAACACTACGAGACAGCCGAAATACCATCCCCACGACAAAATGACGTAACAGTATGTCAAATTTTCTATACAGCCCTGTCTTTTTTTTCACTGTGGCCTGCAAGAAATTTGAAGAAAAACATGGAATGCCTGCGCGCGACTTTTTCTTGGAACCCCTTGCCCCTTTATCATTATGCCTTCTGGCACGCTTCTCGAAAGAAAAATAAATCTTTACGCGGCGTATTGCTACACTTGCCTTAAGGACGCGGGGTGAGTTTTTTATCTCGCATTAGCGATTACGGAGTAAGTCTTAATTTTTCCTTTTTCTTGTGTTCGGATAAAGTTGTGCCTAATGCATCGCAGTAGAGATCTAGCAACTATTGTGCAGCAGAAAAAAATTTATTGCATCTTCGGCCCCTATCCTTGTTTCTGGCACCCACGCTTCAAATATGGCATCACTTTTCCCTGCTTTGCCCCAATGGTGTTCTCTGTCTCAATCTGAAAGTAGAGCATATGCGCCAGAAAAAGAAGCGGTGCAGAGCATCTGAGGAGCTCAACACACTAAAATGCAGCAGTACTCCACATCAGGTCGTGAAGTGCCGCACTGAGATTAATCGTTGTGAGCAGGTATTCATTAAGGCGGCAAACATGGAAAAAGCACCACTCAAATTATATAAAAAATAGAAAATGCGAAGTATTTTTATTTATTTATTTTATTTATTTATGAATACTGCGATCTTGTACACAAGATTATAGCAGGTGGGAAACAATGTGTTAAGATACAAAAATACAGGCACATACTAACAAAACATAATTGCACACAGACAAATCAGAATTGCACATAGAACAAAACAGAATTGCACATAGAAAAATCAGCAAGAAAAATACCGCGGCAAGGTCATGAACAAACAATTATTTCAAATGCTCTTCAAACAAATGCAATGATCTCTGCTTGACAACATCATCCGTAAGGTTATTCCAATCAGTGATGGTCCTTGGAAAAAAAGAATATTTAAAACAATTAACTCGAGAATTTAATGGCGTTATGGTAAGAAAATGGCGATTTCTAGTTTGGTACCCCGAAGAATAACCAAGGATATTAGAGATTTCAACTTTGAAATTATTATAAATTAATTGAAAAAAAATTTAAGCGGCATATACGATTTATGTTAGGAATAGAAGGTAAGCCGCTTTTTTTGAGGATATCACTGACTGATGCTCGCCCGTAAGCGTTATAAATAAAGCTTACTGCTTTCTTTTGGATTCTTTCAAGTTTATTTATGTTTACCTTTGTGAACGGGTCCCAGATAATCACTGCATATTCTAAGTTTGGTCTAATAATAGCGTTGTAGGCAAGAAGGCGTGTAGCAGGGGTCGCTAACTTAAGCTAGCGTCGTAAAAAAAAGCTTTCGGAGAGCTTTTTCTGAGACATAGTCGACATGTTTGGTCCAAGACAGGTTATCAGAAATCCATAGGCCTAGATACTTATATTCTGTAACTTCATGAAGAAAATTATTATTAGCAGTGTAGTGATATAGAAGAGGGTTCTTTTTAAGTGTTACTCTCAGATACGGTTTTTTTCAAAATTAATTGACATTTGCCACTTCTCACACCAAGAAACTATTTTTGCAAAATCATTATTCAGCCTTGCTTGATCGTCAGTCGAACGTCAGTCAGTAAACAACAAGTGAGTCACATTTTCCCCATAAAGCGCGGTTTTATTGCTGCAAATAAAATTTGGTGCCCTTGCGGACTGCTGATACACAACGTAAACATTAGACTAATATTACGCCACAGTGTTAACCACCATTTTAGTGGAGAAACCGGTGAAGTTGCTGTGTAGGCTTTGCCATGTCAAGAAAATCGTGATTGGTAGGAAACGTGACGGCACACGTTGAGATGTGAAATGAAGCTGATTAAAACTTGAGTTAAAGTGGTTATCTGGACATAGCTTGGCTCAGATGTCATTATGACGTATAAGGATGTAAAGTAAATTATTGCACTCAATATGATTTTAGGATAATTAGTTGGGAATCGAATCCATGACCATTTGGTTGCGCGCGAGACACGCAACCTTAAGGGTATTGAGGCGTGTCTATTCGACTTGGTTCAAGGGACCTCTAGTGCATCACGAAGTCAAGCATGCCTACTAATGTCTACTAATGTGGTGTGTAATTAGAGAAGCTGATAATGATGACAAAAAAGTACCGAGTAACGTTTAACACTGTCACGTGGTACCTTTATGTGCAGCTTAACTGTTCCCCTGATTTTTCACGTGTTTTCTCAGCGAAGAGAAGCATGACAGAAGTTTATCAGTGACCCCGATACTTAATAAGCTTGTGCGCTTCTGGGCAATATTTTCTGCATTTTTTCAGTCCTCGGTCTAAACATCCCAGCGCCCTTCACTGAACCACCACTGCGGGCAGCTTGCTGCGTTTGTAAACAAATCAAGAGAAAAGCAGACAGTGCAGAAACCTGTCGCCTTCCAGTTCTTGGGCCAATATCACTGACACGGGCTGTACAACGAAAATAGAGTTGAAATAAAATGCAACTACGTCAGCAGTAGCGTCCGCCAAAGGGCCTGCGGTACTAGCTGCCTTAGCAACAGATACCCCTACTTTCCATCAGTTCTACCACGGCCATGAAGAACGCTCTGGTGACACTCTTGAAGAGGCGCACTTTCCATTATGCACTCCGAAATATTCCATTTCAATAAATAAACGCTAAAATATTGGCAGTGGCTTAGGTCGGCTATGCCCGCATATACGTAGCGAAAGCTAAGGCTTAATTTGGTTAGCCTTGTGCGAAGCGAGCGGAGGCGAGCTCAACGACGAGGCGAGCGGCGTGACGTCATACCAAACGGCGGCGAGGCACGCGGTGTGACGTCATGCCAGGTGGCGCGGCGAGCGTGCGGCGTCCGCCAGCTGCGGTGGTTGCTAGGCAACGGCTCGAGGTCGGCCTCTATGCCTCCTCGGGCACCGCCACCACGAAATCGCAAGTTCGTGGCTAATGTAGCTTTCGCTTCGAAACAAGTGAGTAGAACTGGCATGTTCGTATATAGTTACGAGGGTCGTCCTGTGTGCTTCAGTGCGTGAGCGTCTCTTCAGCTGGGTGCATTCTTGTAAACAAGTAAGTATTTAATTAAAATGCTCAGAAACGTGAAAATACACCTAACATAGGCTCCTTCGAAATTTCATTTGGTTTTGACATTGTACTACCTGGATGGAAAACCAAGTTTTGAAACGAAAAGGTGAGAAGAAGAAAAATTTAAAAACTTGGAGACACTTCAGTTGACGTAAAGATTGGGACGCGATAGCGTCGAACGGTCCCTAAAGTCGCATGTGATACCCTGGCGCACCCTATCCCTGAATTTGATATGGTTCTTGCTATCGTATCCTTCTTTATTGCACTGAACGTTCATATCAATTTGCGATGCTTATAAGGCAGCCTGATTAACTCGGTGTTCCTGTAACGTATTTCGCTTTATGCGTGGTGTTGCGTGCTCGTACACGGCTTTCATTTGTGCCAATGAAACAATATTCACCAGTGGTGCAGAGACACTTTGTCAAGCCCCCAAACTGAAGGAGAACGATGGAGTTCCGTTTGGTTACCTTTTTCTTTTTTTTTTATTTTCTGCTAAACTGGTTTTCTCCCTCACCCCCTTCTCGACAAATCTTGATCTTTAAGTCGCAATGACTGCTACTCGGGGTTTTCTGCCGAACTGGACCTTTGTTGCTATCGCGTTAAAAGCTAACCGGGACAAACTATTTCAGCGTCCAGTTGCGCAGAGCGCTGCTAGTTGCATTCGCAGCAGAAAAGTATGAGAGAAAAAGTGCACGACTGTGACTGCAATGTTTCAGCGAAAATGTTCTTGCAGCATGAAGAATGAAAATATTGATTTGAAACGCTACATACGGAAAACGTAATATCTACCTACGTACAGTCGCGTGCAAAAAAATATTTGCACAGGTTACTGGCGATCAGAATTGGATGTCTCACCACGCTACGCTGCGGTTCGCAGACCTGCCTATCGGGTCGTTTCCATGTTTGCAGCCTAGGGGTGACGGCAGGAAGTAAGCTTTATCAAGCGTGCACCGTCCGAGCGCCGAATTGCCGACCCCACGGGACTGCACATGCCGCATTTATTTTGTCTCGGTTATCACGAGCAAAGGTTACTTCTTTTTATTACTGTTTTTTTATATCTGCGATGGTTTGTCAAAATGAACTCGAATGAACAATAGATGATAGCGCTGATTTTAGCCAGCAATTCTGCTGGTGCGTGATAGGCCGCTGAACCCCCCTAATACTGTAGAATGGAACCGGCCGGCACTCGTTATCAGCCTCTTCGCCACCCGCAGCGGCACGCGTTGCCACCTTGGCGCTCCGGTGTTCCGTCATGTGTGCTAATCTTTTTTACTCACGACTGTACAGTAGACACTGGAACCATAAATATGAGACCACAAAAACAATCTTTTAAGCAATTCTGTATTTCTGTGTCCAGTTATCGTAATCACAGTCCAAGTATCTGTTAAAATATTATTACACACGCGTTCGGTACCAGAACGTTTTTATCTTTGCAAAGCTTTTTCTCCGTTACAGCAAATTACAGCACTTAGGCTTGTTGCACAAATCATGACGTTCAAGTACTGCAAGCGAGAACGGTTCCATTTTTTTTTTTGTTGCGAAAGCAACACTACGCTAGTCGCTGAGCCATTTGGCGGAGCAGAGGAAAGGCCATACTGCGCATGCGCGAGGAGCAGTGACTGCGCACACCTCGCGTACCGCCGCCGTCGCTGCGCGGGTGACTCATAGGGGCCGCCGCCACTCTCGCCAGTTGCACATGCGCAGTAGCAGCGCATAGTTAGCGGGTTCGGGGCCGCCGCCGCTGCCGAGCGCTCTACATCTCTTCCACGCACCTCGGTGATCTGATGCTCAACATATCGCGGGCACGAGCGAAGCCGTGCCGCAACCCTCACTCTTCGCTAGGGGCGCTGCAGTACTTCGTGCAATCGTTTATCGTTTGCCCACATCGCGCAGAAAAGCTGGCCTTCGGGGGCGAGCGGTTTATGCTTCGCTACGAATGCTAACATTTTCAGTCTTCGTCACTGGCGTGGTTCGAGCTTCACTTGGAGGCGAGTTGGTTGCGCTCTCGAGTATAAACGCTTCTGCATCGGTTTCGCAAGGGCGGTATGTAGAAAAGAATAGCATACATTCATTGGCTGCATTGTCTTTACGATATAAATTGATGTTCAGAGGCATAGCAAGTGACGTAATTTAAGACAACCTGCTTCAGCACAAATTGGCTTTTTTTTCACTGAAGAAAACAGAGTTAAACAAAATGTTTATAGAAAATAAGGTTGTCTGTGCTTGAGTCGTCCTCGGTAGGTTATACATTGAGCATCTATTAATATCCCAAAGACAACGCATCCAACACATGCATGCTATTCCTTTTTGGATGCGTTTCTTGGAGCCAAGCAGAATTTTCACTCGCCTAACAAGCTAGCTGTGATTGAAGCGCGAACCACGGCGGATACGCAGACTGAAAATGGTGGCATTCCTGACGAAGCATAAAGCGCGCGCCGGCGAAAGCCAACTTTTCTGCACGATGCGGGCAAGCAGTAAACCCTTGCATGAAGCAGAGCAGTGATGGTAGCAAAGTGGCTTCGCTGGTGCCGGCGATAAGGCAAGCACAAGATCATCTAGATCGGTCAGCCAGATGTGCCCACACCCCGTCACTCTGTGCTGCGCAGATGCTGATAGAGCGCGCTGGCATGCAGTTCTTCTCAGGTCGACCACCACTCGCGTGCTCCGTATTACTTTTGGTGCCCGTGTACTGCCTCCGCTACTGCCAGCGTTCTTTGATTTCTGCGTTCGTGCACTGTGTCTCAACATGTCTGATATATGTCCTTCTTGTGAAGAAGCTGTACTGCCTGGTTACCGAATTCTGCTGAGCGCCGAATGTAAGTGCAGCTACCACCTTGGTAATTACCGCTGCCGCGGTGGCTTAGTGGTTATGGAGCTCGGCTGCTGACCCAAATAACGCGGGTTCGATCTCGGCCACGCCGGTTGAATTTCTTGGAGGAGAAATTCTAGAGGCCCGTGTACTGTGCGATGTCAGTGCACGTTAAAAGAACCCCAGGTGGTCGAAATTTCCGGAGCCCTCCACTGCGGCGTCTCTCATAGCCTTAGTCGCTGTGGGACGTTAAACCCCATAAACCAAACCAAACCTTGATAATTGCTCGGGAAGGTCTAAGACAACCTTTAAATGTAAAGTTGACACCGGTCGCAAAGTGTGGTGATGCGTGCCTTGCCGCGGTTAATACCGGGGGAATAGTGTCCGTTGACCTGGGACTCGCTCCAAGTCTTGCAGGTGTCGTTAAGATGCTGGATGATCTTTAGGGTTTGCTGTCTCAAGTCGACGAGGTTAAGGCATCAATTAAAATGTAAGTGAAATATGATGGCATTCTAGCGAAGCAGGAAGCGCAGGACAAAGAAATAGGCAGCCTGAAACAACGTGTCCAGAAGCTAGAGGATAAAAGCTGCGACAGAGACACCACAGAACAGCAGGAAATGATGTTAAATAAGCTGGAGCTACACAGCAGGAAGCCCAACATTCAAGTCCATGGTGTACCCGTTTCCCCTTATGAATACTTGCTAACGGTACTGAACGGATCACCAAAACAATCAAATTGTGAGATATGCAATCGAATGACATCGACTTTTTATTATGCCGGGAAAATTCCCGCAACTGTTCTATGATTTTCAGTACAGGCGCTTCGGAACAAAAGGCTCGAAGGACGGAAGGCTTTGAGAGCTGCGGACTTGTCTTTTCAATATCCGAAAACGAGACGAAGTACAGCCGTAACGGAGAAAGAACGGGACAAGTAAATCATGACCGGAGCGAAAAAATCGCGACACGCGGCGCTGTTATTGCCGAGCGCGCCGATAGCGAGAGTCAGGCACAATCCATTTCCCAAAGCGGGGTTGGCCGGCAGAAACCTGCCCATCCCGTCGCTCATCCATATGAAATCGAACATCTTAAACAAGCGCTTGTGCACTTATCGGCCAAACCATACGCCGACATGTCTAGGCACATAATTTTATTTTTCTTTGCGCTAGCGTTTCGAGTAACGGTATCTTTGTCACAGTTTTCCGATCGGCGACAGTGGACCCGCGTCCCGACGACAACTGAGGACCCGCTTCTCAACAGTGCCTGCGTCACATGACAGCAAAAGTTATAAAGCAAACTGTACTTCCCAAACAATTCACCAGAACGACAGAGGGATGCCGCGAATCGACGAGGCGACGAAGGTCCAAATCCTAACCCTTGTTCAAGAAGTTTGGACAAGGAGGAGCGTTGCTTCAGAGATTGGGTGCTGGTTTGGAAGCGTTAGGCGCCTTGTTGGGGCTTTGCTCCAGGAGGCAGGATTTGGAGACGTGGCTCGAGATGGGTGCTCATGACGAACCACCACCGAAGAAGACAAGTTGATTGCGGCCGCCGCCTGTTGTAACCCTTTTATAACCTTTCAGGAGATATGACACCAACTTGGACTTCAGATTTTTCTTACTACCGTAAGAGAACGCCTTCGTTTGGTTTGGTTTATTGGGGTTTAACGTCGCAAAGCGACTCAGGCTATGAGGGACGCCGTAGTGAAGGGCTCCAGAAATTTATATCACCAGGGGTTCTTTAACGTGCGCTGACATCGCACAGTACACGGGCCTCTAGAATTTCGCCTTCAGCGAAATTCGGCCGCCGCGGCCGGAGAACGCCTTCGTTCAGTCGGGCTCCGCAGTAGAATGTCTTCTCATATGCCAATGCGTTCAGGTTAGAGTGTGCTACTAGACATCTTTCGTGGGCAACTGGAGAATGGATGAATGTAGTCTACACCGACGAATTTATCTTCAGCAGCAAGTGCGATCAACAGCTCCCTGTTTGGCTGCAAGATTGCGCACGGTACACCGCGTGCTTCCGTGTCTAAAAGTACAGGAAAGCAGCACTTGTCTACGTGTTCTTTTTTCTCGAATACACCAAGAACAAACTGGTCGCATGTTTATAGCACGTGCTCCGGTGTTCTTTTCATTTTATTGCATTTCTGTACGCCTTGTCATTTCTAAAAGCCGTAGCTAAGGAGTTAACTTTTCGTTTAAAGCCTACTAAGCGAATGTCCGCAAAAAGAACTTGAGATGCTGCGTAGCAAGCAAACCGTTTACTTTTTTGTTACACTTTAGAACCTGAGTTCGGCAACATGTCGCTATCCGCCGGCAGTCTTTAAAAGGGGAGGGAGGGAGGGGGGGGGGGGGGGGGTATAACACACCACAGGGTCGCTCATGCTGATAGACGGAACCTTGACAGCATCAGCCTATTTGGGCATATTCGTAAGAAACTTAATTCATTTCCTCCTGGATGGCCCGTTTACGGGATGCTTCATTTTTTAGCCAGAGTAGGAACTTGGGCGAGTTGGTGATGGTTCGCTTCCACATAGCGCTAAAAAGACACGGACACAAGGGAGACACACACGACGGGCTCTGTAGCGCCCGCACAATGTGGCAAGTGATTCATTTCTTAGCGTGACAGCCCCGTCCACGCAAGCAGGTAACATTACTTCTAACCTATATGCACTCCGCACAAAAGAACTAGTTAGTTAACCTTTGCTCTGAATTTGAAATGGATGCTATAAATTTATACGAGTGCATTATAATGAACTAAAAGTCTGTTTTTTATCTGATATTCTGAGGCCAGGTGCTGTTAATGGTTGGCTTACAAGTCGATCGTCTGAATTGGAGGGGGGGGGGGGGGGGGGAGGGGATGACATACCGTGACTGTGCCAAGCGCACCTGACGATGTCCGATGCCTTTTCTAGTCTTGCAGCTCAGAAAGAAGATCGCACGGGCTACTTATATCTGTATTCCTCAACATTTAGGAAACCGTATACAGTCGTATCCAGATGTATCGAACCCGTATATTTCGGATTATTGTCTATTTAGAGGACACAGAAAATGCCGTCTATAAGCATAGAAAACGGACCCGCTTTTGGAATTCCAATTTAGTCGGGCGTTCAAAATATACTAAATCGAAAAGCACCATGCGCCCATGCAAGTGGGGCTTCTCCTGACGCCATCAATCACTTTCGCGCGCGAAGACGGGTAAGCTTCATGGCCTTGAACACCTGCTGCAACGGGACAATGCGTGATAAGTGGAGGTGGCCGCGCCTAAACGTGGCCTTCGGTCTCTTGTACTTGCACCGTCACGCTTTCAGACTGGCTCGCGCGGTTGTCGCAACCACCATCGACGTATCGGCCTGCCGGAGCAGTGGGGTCGTCGCGCCGTACCAGCGGCTGATTTCGTTCACTCAAGCCACGGTTGAGAGCAGCGCAGTCGTGGCTCACGAATGCGCTAGTCACATGATCTTTTTTTTTTTGCATTTCACGGATATTCTTTGGAGCTCGGAAAAACGATACACGTGAGGCTTTCTTTATCGCAAATAAATAGAAGGGGACTTTCTGAAGGTGCTTTCCAACTCTGCCGTCTATAATCACATTTGCCGTCTGAAGTCGATATCTACGCATTTAGAAAAATTATCTTAATTACTCCGTAATTAATAGCAACACAAAAAATTGCCTAGATGCGCAAGTCGGCTGGTTGCTGTATTTAAGTGGTTTCTCTGCCCTACCTAAAATATCTTTTTTAACCTTTGGCTAAAGTTAGCCTTTACACCCTGTATATTCTGTACTACTTTTGTTGCCAACTTGCGAGGATACGAATGTTTTTGTTTGGCTCCAATCTCAAGTCGGTCAAACTTCTTTCGGCAGTTGCGGTTCACTTGCACACTGCGTGTCGTTTAAAGCTTTTTTTTAACTGACAAACTTCATTTTCGGGGCGTTTTCCCGATTTTTCTGATAGTGCGTGCTGAAACACCAGCTTGGAGTCCCAAGAGAATTGGTGAAGCGTTAATTCCAGGCAATTTCTTCCCCCGGAAAGCCGCGTCGACTTTTGGCATTTGCTTCTACGAAGTGAAAAGGAGAAGTCATCGTATACGCTCTCTCTCTGTAGAATCTCGGCGGCTCTCGGCCTTTTGTGATGGAAGTTGGCGACAGCTGTGCTGAGATAGGGACAAGAAGGAGCCGACGCCAGCTGCACACGAGGAAGAGTATGGTTGCGTTTGGATAGAGAGATGTGTTTCGACGAAGGCTGAATGAATCCTTTTACGTTTATTTGTTAAAAAGGAATGAAAAGCGATAAAAAAGAAATTGTGGATCGACCCGATTTGAAGAAATCCCTGGGCGAGTCGAAATCTTCATGGAGCGGGCACAATATGCTGTCCAGAGGAGATATTCGACCTCTTTGATGAAAGAAAAACTTTCTGAACGACTTCCACGAGACAAACAGCGGCGCCAAACTTGGGCAGCAGGTTTTATTTGTGCTGACAGGACTCTTAAGAAGAATATCTTAATATTAAGCGTTTTTATCCTAATTTCCTTCGAACAAATAGTCGCTCCTGTTCAAAAGACGATCTTGAAGCTAATCAGTGCAGCAAAAGCGGGACAGTGTCTGAAGGAGGAACGTACTTTACAAAAAAGTTTCCTGTGGTAGTAATTTTGAGCGAACAAGACTAAGAAACGCATGGTACTTACAAATGCTTCGCACAAACTTTGTTTCTAAACCGTGCTTTCCACCGGCTTTATATTGCTTCTTTAAAGCCCCGCTCGAAAAACGTGTTTGTTCTTTGTCATGAATTTTTTTCTCGTTTGTATCCCGCACTTCAGAGCGAGGGGGTTTAAGAGAAGAAATTTATATTGGTGGCTAACAATTCCCTCTGCTGAGCAAATATTATTACGGGCCAAGAGAAGTAAAGATAAGGATTACTTTTGTGATTATTTTCTATCCGACTAGACTCCAGAACATCTTTCGATCAGGCAATGCAACTAAAAGATGGGCCCCTCATGAGGACTTACCCAGCTGCAAGCCGCAGATCCTCCATATGGCTAAGAAAAACTATAGCTATGCCACTTCTTTATTCTATGGTGATGCAGTTGGCTGCGCTGCCTAGAGCTGCTTATCCTGATGGGTAGCAACCTCAAGTATTTAGTGCGTCTTGAGGTGTTTTGATCATATCGCCTGCAGTGCTTCCCCGAAAGAACACTTCATACTCCTGGCGATTGAAGGGCAAGAGCGTTGCTCACTGGAGTCAATATAATGCGAACAATTAGCAGGGTTGAAAGGAAGATTTTCATCTGGAGCTATTCTTACATTAATACAATCACAAATGCCCTCCTCAGGAGATTCCTGGCCACTTTCAAGGAGAATTTGTGCTACTAAAAGAAGACAACGTCGAAGAAATTAGTAAACCTAAATATCCATTTATTTCTTGGAGTTTCCAAGCAAATAGGGTTAAAACCGCATATCTAGAAGTTCCGGTATAATTTATAAAAACCTTTATTTTCTAAACAAACAGAGGGGAAGCTGCGCAGTAGCCCAAATGAATAAACCTTAAAATTGCCGTTTTCGTTTCGGATAACGGCGGAACGAATTCGTGAATATTTGCGCGTCTAATGCCAACAACACGGTTTTCTACGCAGCTTAACATTGAGTACTATTTTTTCCCACTCAAGTATCAGGATGGGCTTATAGGGAACGGTATGATGATATTCTTTTGGTCGCGGTTACACAGCTAATGGCATACACAAAGTTGGTTTTCATAAAATTAAACATGCTTATTTCTCGAAAAACATTCGGCTTTATAGTGCTCGCACACTTCAGTATCTTAGTCCCGACTTAGGGAATTACTGAACGGGTCGGTAGTAGTGCAAGAGAAATTGTGTAAACACCAGCGGTTATAATATCTTGATCATGCCCAAGCAAAAGCTCCACCTGTAAGCGTCAATCCCAACGCATATCTCAAGCCTCGCTGGTGCCGTGAATAGACACAAAAACCTCCCGGCCGTAGATACATAAGTCCTTCACTTCTAGGTTTTCTCCATGCTTTCTGCTATGGGTCTCCTGGCCACATAAACATGCAGTATCGCTTTATGGCGTATATTTAGTGAAATGCATGCTCGAAAGTTTACACACGAAAATCACTATTACAAGCGATCTCTTGGGAAACCGTGAGGGACATGCTAACTGTTACGTCACGAAGGGCGGAAACCTGGTTTATACCAATGCTGCAAACTGGGATGCTGCTCAGAGCGGCTCTATTGTTTCACACTTATTAGAAAGCTGACTGTATGGGAGCACAGTGAATGCTCTCCAACGGCACTTGGGCTGCGGGAGAGGTGTAGTTTTTAAGAATTCCGCAAAAGACGACTGTGCACTGTGATGGAGGGGGGGGGGGGGGGAGGTTCTGTGGAGGGTATAGACACAACCCGAAATGCAGTAAAAATATGCATGATATAATTGTAACTGACACAAAAGTATATCGTCAGTTTAGGCCGAAAAATACATGAAAAGATGCAGAAGACGAAGGCAGAAAAAATATTACTTTCAGTAAACGATTTGCGCAAGAAAGAGAAGTTGACAAGTGTCTCCCTCTCGTGCGTTTTAAAATGAACATACAGCAAGAGGTCGTAACAACAAATAATGTGGCCAGAAAACACTTGAAGTGTCTTACTGAGGTACATGCAAAAACATAATATACCAAGCATTCCCACTCTTAAATTTGCGCGCAGTGAAGCAGGCTTATTTAGCGAAAAGTCAGCGTAAAGTGACTGCACGTTTATCAAGAGACTGACTGAACACTGTTGTAGAAAAACGCTCACCACAGTGCCTCTCATCCTCACGACTACAGGAATTTTGAAAGAAAGCTTATATTATCAGATACCTCTGGGAAGGGGAGAAATATACAGCAATCAACTTGCTTTCAGTTGCTTACACGGTATTTATAAAAGTAATCCCTAACAGAAATAGCCTAACCTTACAATTCAGTCAACGAAAGACTGGGATAACATCTCGAAAGGGTAATCAACCAACAGACTGGACAAGTGAGAATGGAACGCGCAGAATATAATTAACCCCTATATGAGGTAATCCAAGAGAGGCAGCTAAAAGAAACATACATCTCTACTTTTCGAATTACTGAATTTTCATTTCGCCCGGGAGTTGATTTGAGGTTGAATTGCGGTTGTTGTTGGCTACGCATAACCAAGCAGCGCATGCGTTATGCGAGACGCAGTTAGTGTCTCCCTGTCAGTTTTGACCACCTCCTCTTCTTAAAAAGAGTGCTTCACAGAAGTAGCCAAAACGTCATTAGTTTGGCAGCTTCACAACCACAATTATATTGTATGGCGCGTTTTCTTTCTGAGTTTTAAGGACATTGTTGAAGAATGCTCTACGAAAAATGCACGTTTTTTGAAATAAAACATTTTAAATTTTCAATGCTTCATGTTACTGCGCTATTAGTAGAGCAAAACTACGCGAGCATTTCCCGCTCAAGACTAAGCAAAAATGAAATCCTCAAAATTTTGAATGGAATTAATGCAGAATAGATGCACAACGAAGAATTCATTCACTATTTAACTTTGTTAGACATCTGTTTGAACGCAGCACGGATGAAAATTATACGCCAGCTTGAAAGAGGTGATAAACAGTTAAGAGTACGCTTGCACTAGAAGATAAAAAAATGATATGCATGATCCTGAATAAAAAACTACGATCCTCGATTCCAGCTTATCTGCGCTGGATAACAACAAGTGAAGGGGGGAACACGTACATGTAAGAACATGTTATGCTGCTTGGGTGACAGGAGACATGAAAGAAATTTTCAGTGTAAAACCTGAACATACAATCTTCAGAGAATAAATAAAGCAATTCATGCATCTTTATCTTGTTCTTATGTTTATCAAGATAATCTAAACAACGCTTCCCAATAAAAATTGAGAGGACGTGGCACCGTGGCTTTTGGTTTTAAGTAAAAAAAATGTCCCTGTTATTTATTTATGTCGGCCGAGAAATACGAGGAGCTAAACTAAAACATGCAGTAAATGCATCACTAAAACCATTTAAAGTTAGAATTATTCATATCACTAGACATCGTGCTTATACAATGCAGCATTTATGATAATTTAGTCGCTCAAATGAGAAAGGTACGTAATATATAGAGGTAGAAAATTCCGTAGATCGGGTCAAAAGTATAGCAAAAAAAAAAGGGCTAACGTGAAACCGCCAAAACGGACATCTGGCTTTCTGCAGCAGCATGATCATAAACTGCGAAGGCACTAAGCACATGCGTTTCAGTGTCGGCAAGCATGCTTGGATACGCATGGATCAGTTTAACAATTAAGGTCTTACAGGGGCCAAGGGGCCTTCCTTTGTTGTATCTGGTGTCATGGCCGCTGTCCATCCCTAAATGCAATCTTTGAATAAAGTTTATTTTTTGTAGTTTCGATCCCTTATGAGTGAATGGCCAGTCGACTCAAAATAAGATTCTGGCAGTCCGTTCATGCTAGTGTTTATTTTGCTACGATCCATGTTCTCATGGCTGCTAAACGCCAACACTAACCAGCAACTTTTGTACGTTGCTTTATGGCCTCAGGTTGGCTTGTCAATAACATTACTTTTGAATTCACGTTCATCAATTGTTTTGTATTTACATGCCCGTCGCTTAAGGGGCCATCAGTAATCACCACGCTGGACACTATAGAATTTTCACTTTATAGCTTTGTTTGGGAGTGGCTCAAATTATTGGAAAGGGCTAAGGCTTAGTTCACGGTTAATTTTTCATTTGTATGCTAAGCAGGTGCAAAGGGTTGAAATGAGTCTGAAGTGAAATTTCTTGTCGGAATTTTATTAAGTAGTGGCCGGCCAGTGGTGTAAGAATCGGCAGGGCAAACTCACCGGACATTTCCAGCTGAGGTGTGCCTTACAGCGTGGCGAATTTACATAATGTGTACCATACACAATGACACTCGTGTGCGCCGCTTGAATACTAACATTGAGAGCAGCTTCGAGCGACACCACTCATACGCTATTTTAATTACTTGTATAGAAGCAGTTAGCCGTATTAGTAGTTTGGAAAACAATCACAGGCAGGCTTACTTTACAATACAAAGCCAAGAGGTGGATCTGGTAAAACTTACCTCATTTGAAACTGAAAGCAACTGGCAGTGAATACTCTCACAGAGTCCGTTGAAAAGTGGGAAAAAAAGTTGAAAAGGAATTTCAATCATTCCTTGTGTAGCACGGGATGCCTTCAGGCCAACTTTTTAGCGCGCCCGGGCTGTGCACTGCTGCTCAAAAATTGTGCTGTCATTGCCATTGCATTGTAGGCATTGCGATTGTCACAGGCATACGCAAGTCAAATATGGGCATCGTGCTGACATGGCACGCCGCTCGCTACCGATATTGACTTTATTTCATATGCAGCGTTCATTCCACTCATGGCTTATAGTGGCTGCACGTCAGGCAGCATTCAAAAGCTGCATGCTGACAACGGCATAACGAAGACACATGCTTGTGCATACGGACAACGGCTGTGGACGGGACGTTGTTTTGTGACAAATCTACCTGCCTTCAATGTAGTAATTTCTCCCTTAGTAACCATGGAAGCAAGTTTACTAAAATAAAAAAAAAAATATCATTGCGTTGTAGAAAAGTGCATTACGGCTGCATCACTCTTGTAGGGCTGCAATGCCGCAAATACAGTGTCAAGTCAATGCCAGACACTAAGTTAACCAACAATATTTCGGTGAAACGTGCTGTCTTTATGATCGCCAAATTTCAACGATGCTAAAACATGTACTGTGAGCATCACAGGCCACTTTACAATGGTGGCATTCGCTACGGACATAATACGGCAGAGGGCACATTACTGTTGCTAAGCTGAATGTAAAGAAGCATTGCGTCGGAATTCATAAAAAAAACTAAGTACTTGTATTCTGCCACCCCCTATGAATGGGCAAAAAGAAAGTGAAATCTGCCTAAGTTTAGAAACATGCCAATACTTCTGTCTGCTGATCGCCGTACTCGGCACCCTTCTCTTTGAAGCATCATGTGCATGGCTAGCAGAAAATTAACATGTATAGTTTCGCGTCGCATGAATGTCGGAGGTACTCTGGTTGGCTTCCAAACATTACATGCCACTATCATCAACAGCTTTGGTTTTTTTTTTAACAGCACGATTACCATTAGTATGCAGTACCTGGAACGGAAATGCGAATGTCCCGCATTTGCGCGTGCAGACACACTAATCACGGTTGGACCTCGGCAAAATACATGATGAACAAGAAGCACCCGGTAGTCCATACATGATCAGACTATGGTGCGTAAATGTCGCGCACTGTTTGTTGACATCAGTGTTGGCGCGAAACGTAGGTCATTTTAATCAACTGATTTTAAAAGTGTCTATTCAGTATCGGCGCCGTGCAACAAGACTTCCGGTGCGCTATTTAAACTATTGCCTAAAGAAAATTTCGCAGTGCCTATTTCCACCAATCTTACCACCATAGGACACTGCAACTTGTTCGTGGAACACTACCAAATGAAAGGGAAAGCAGCGGTAGCAAAGATGCAGGGTGTTCGCATAGCGGAGAATGCATCTGAACAGTATGCGCTTGGAACCTTGCGCAAAGTGGCATCAAATATTCAGAAGCAAGTCAGGGACTCGTCAGGGGCTGGTCCCATACCCTTTCTTTGTGTGTGTGTTTCGCGCAACTACCATGTCTAAAGTATTGAACCAACTAGCCTGATAACGCGTCCTACTAAGTCAGGGACTGCTTTTGATACTGAAAAATGGTATCATGAAAAAATGGTATCATCAAGAACCAAAAAGGGTACCCATTCAAAAGTACCGCACGCCATACATGCGCTCCATCAATTCCTATGTCCAACAAGTCTGGACTAAAATTTTGTTGAAAAATTCTCGTACGCAAATATTGAAAGTTATGGTCCATTCTTCACAGATGTGGAAAAATCTTTCTTTTAAAGTGTTTCCATCAATCACATCGAATAGTTAAGACTCCCGTAGAAAACCAAAGGCGAACGCTTTTGAGCATAGCAAAAACGTTAATTAAAAAAGAACTGTAAACTTCCCTCGGGTGATCTGTGGATGTATTGATTGTCATAGTGAAATCTCGCATGAGGTTAAAAAATTGTGTTCATAAAAGGTTCCCAACTCAAAAATGTTTTAGTCCAGAATGGTTTAGTATGTGTCTAAGAAATTCAAGATAAGCTAACTGGTACCGGTGCTTTCCAAACTCCAGTGTGGTGCCAGAGATGCTATGGTCGGATACAAATCAAGAACAAAGCGGTAAATATTCCACAGAGAGACCCCTCCAGCGAATGGCGTTGACTGATTCCCTTCACCGAGCGCCTTGGAACAGCGAGCGTGAAATTGGAGCGGCTGGCAGACAATTGGGCAACAACCGTGGCTTAATCAGATTAAGCCCACTGTCATGAAAATCGGACGACGCCATTGGCTGAAGGCCTTCTTTGAGGGGCATGTAGAACATGCAAGGAACCTTAGCTTATCTTTGTAGTCTTGTTTTGCTGCATTATATTTCTGCAAGCAGGCTTGAATGTTTCGTAGCTTGTTCCTTACCGGATTTCTACCTCTAAAGGTTTCTTGGAGCGCACGCGACAGTCGTAGCATTCAACTTCCCTTTAGCAGAGCAGCCGCTCTCTACCACGCTATAAGAAACCAAACAGTTTAATCATTCTCCTTTTTGTCTGTCGACGAATACTTGTCTGGCGGCAAATAGGGTGCTTCGCGCAACTTGCGTCACACAAGCGCAAACCGTGTCGACAGCCGTCTGTCTGGAAACTGCTGCGCGTTGGAAACTCCCTGGTTCAAACATTTGGCTCAGAGAGCAATGCTTGTCTCTGTTACGCAGGAAACCTGAAGTGCGAGCCATTTCCTACGGCTATCAAATAAACAATGTCGTTTTGAATGGCCGCGTGGAGGGGTCGAGCAGGCATTTTCGTTCCGACGCTAATGAGAGCTCGTGCCAGGGCAAACGTTTGCAAGTGTAAGGAGCAGCTTTCACCATGGGTGATCACTGCTTGCATTGTTTTGCTTGTTTGCTCTCTTCTGAAGTCTGAAGTTGTTCTCTTCCGCGAGAGTCAGCAGCGGCAATGCATGTTGCATGAAGCAATGTGACCTCAAATATCGCTCCCCCCCGCCCCTTGTATGTTTTTTTTTTTAACTTCACGCTGAATGTCTCTATCTGCATATTTCGCACAAAAAAAAATCGCAGTTGAGTTCAGACAGCCGTCTGGCGCTTTAGCGAAAGCACTGTGTTGCGCATGTTCAAGAAGTGACAATTTCCACACACACACACACACACACAAAAATGCCATGAAGAACCCATATAGCGAAAAGTTTATTAAATCGCTTTGTAAAACCGGCGGCCCCTTTGAGCAATGCATAAGTCTGCGGCGCCGACTGGTCAAGTTTCAACTGAAGTGAAGTGAAAAGCACAATTTTAAAGACGCTCGACATTGTTTATGTATGTTTGTATTTTTTAAGGATACAGTGGATTCCACCGTGTCGACTTTCACGCGCCCGAGGAGTTAAAGTCGACAATGTTGCATGGGGTGTTGAAGCCTTTAAAGTCTAAGCTTAAAAGACTAAGCGTTTTATTCAGCGCGAAATACACAGAACAAACAAACCAGCCACACGCACGACGTGTCCTGCGTGTATCTCATTTCTTTTTCCTATGTATTTCCCACTAAAATTGCGTTTAAGTACCAAGACAACTAGCCTGTCTTTCCGATTTAAACGTTTATGCGAAATGAACGCTCAACACGCAAAAAAGTGCCTGCTCTTTGCATAACCTTTCTTCCGTCCCATCAAGGAAGACGCAATTCACGCTAAAAGCTTAAGAGCGCTTTCTGGAGGATTTCCCTGAGCTGGGCGTGTTGTTGCTAGTTCAGGATAATTCTTAGTGAAGCTCCACAAACGAAACATGCTTCCCGTAGCCGCTGGCGGCAGGGTTGCCGTTGGTGGCTACTTTGCGCCAAAGTGGCTACTTTTCGACCCTGTCTGGCGATGAAAATTTCACGTTGGCTCCTTGGCTACTTTCTGGCTACTTTGAACTTCTATTTTGGCGCATTTACTAGCCATTTTCTTTTTGCAATTGCGTATACAATAGCAAGCAAGAACAGAAAAGAACAATTATTTTCAAGCTTTGCTGTCCTCATCGCTGTCCTGGTCGCCTTGATGCGCGCGCGCGTCCTCGACGCATATATTCCTCCAACGAACTGGAGTCTGAAATACGCCAGCAGCAGAGAATTAGCGGTGCACTTGATCGCGCATCATGTTTGATTTTCCGGCACGCAGCGGCATCGTACAAGGACACTTGCGGCGAATGCCCTTTTCAACACCTGGCGCAAGGAGCACTGAAAATTTTGACCCTTCCAATTTCTAATGCTGATGCAGAGCGCGTGTTCTCTTGCGTGAACTTGACGAAGAGATCCGTAACAAAATGTAGCTGGATTTGCTTATGGCAATTCTGCGAATCAAATTCGGGCTACGACTCCAAGAAAAAACGGCATCATCGTTTACCGTTCCTGCTGAGTTGTTGAATAGAATGTGCCAGAATTACTCCGGCAAGAACACTATCTACTCTAGATAAACCACGCGGACTGAACTTTTATTTATTTGCAACGTACCTGATACTTGAAGGCCGATCAAGAGGCCCAAACTTCCGTGCTCTTTATTTACTCTGTGTTTTTGTGTTGATTCAAAATGATATTATTTATTTTTCATTAATAAAAGTGGCTTATAATAATGGTTCTTTTCAACTTGGCTACAAATTTGGCGCCAAGATCAGGTGGCGTGGCTACTTTTGGCTACTTTTAGCTTCAGTTTTGGCTCTTTTTGAAAAATTCCCAACGGCAACCCTGGCTGGCGGTAAGATAGAAATGTTCCAGTGATGTGTTTTGAACCCTGGAGGTAACTAAGACAAGAAATAATTGGCTCGTGGGCTCAGATGCTTCTATTTCAATACTTCAAGAAACGATTGGTTATTTGCATGATCACAGAGCACTCCTCGATCACGCCCTGAAGGTGCATACGCGTCGAAAGTCTCCAAGTGATTAGCGCTTTTCTTCCGAAAGAACTTCGAAAGGTAACCAGTTTGAGTGTTCGGTTCATTTTCGGTCGTTTATATTTGCGCAGACTAGCAGCCTTGAAGTATTTTTGTGTGCGAACTCAGTAAAAAAAACAGCAATCCTCATGAAATATGAAGTTTAGCAGTCCTATTTTCCTTCCTTATTTCTGTCTCTCTCTGCAAGGCTTATCACTTTCTCCTGGTACGAATCGGTAGCAGAAATAATTGTGAAGCGTCATGCCACCCCTGCAATTTATTTGATCCATTCATAAGAGAGAGGAGATTCCCAAACTCCCCGCTGCATCTCTGAATGTCACAGCGGTCCAATTTCTTTGGAGGCGAAATTCTAGAGGCCCGCGTACGGTGCGATGTCAGTTCCCGTTAAAGAACGCCAGGTGGTCGAAATTTCCGGAGTCCTTCACTAGGGCGTCTCTCATAGCCTGAGTCGTTTTCGCACGTTAAACCCCATAAACAAAGCAACCAACCAACCAGCATCTGTGAATGAGGATGGAAGGTCTCCGAATGAACGTAGTACCAGCCCCGAAGTTGAGTAATAACTGCTCCTAATATCATCGGTCTCGCCCACCGGAAAGCAGCGGTTTTTGGGCTACAACGAAGCGGTCAGAGACACCTTTTAGGCTGGTTAAAGCACCGCGAACTATACTCGCTGTAATATCAGTTTATTAAGTTTCTGCTGAAAAAAGTGTTCTGCTACAGTTGAAGTTATGAAGCTGGGACAGCACTTGCGATGAAGCTCCAGTTTTCACTAAAAAGTTGGACTGCTCAAATGAGACAGCACAGGAGACATACAAACGAAAACGACACCACGCCGTTAATTAGGAGTCTATACCGGGTGTTTTTTTTAGAAGGTCCAAAATTGAAAAAAAAAAGGTAAATTGCTTTAGATTTATTTTAGCACTGGGGCTATACTGGAGGCTACGGCGGGCGCCAGGCAAGAGGAAAACTGCTTTAATTAGGTCGCTGATTAACTAAATATGTTAATTAACTGTTCTAATTTTTGTTTTAGGGGACATGTTGTATTTGCAGAATTGGAGATCGTCCTCTAAACAGTCCAACCGAGAAAAAAAAATTTAATTAAAAATTTTTCACGCACGTTACGAGGCGCGAAAAATTCACCCTGCTAGGCATCTTCACAGCGTAACGCAGCGCTGGGAGCGCCTCTGACGTATTTCACTCCGCCCTGCGCTTTGCGTCACGCGTCCCGGACTGGCGGCCTGAGCTATCGCTGCTTATCTCGCTTCGCTCCGTGGCCTCACGGAATGCCGCGCTGGAACAAAAACGCATTGACACAAAGTGCAGGGCGGAGCGAGCTACGCCACAGGCCCTCACAGACGCTGTGTTACAGTGTGAAGCTGCCTACCAGGGTTACTTTTTCTCGCTTCGTTACGCGCGCAAAATTTTTTTCCATGAAAATCTTTTTTCTTGGCTGGACTGTTTGGAAGACGATCTCCAATTCTGCTAATACAACATATCCCCTAAAATAAAAATTATAAAAGTTAATTCACGTATTCAGTTAATCAGCGAACTAATTAGTTTGCCTCTTACCTGGTGTCCGCCGTAGTCCTCAGTACAGCCCCAGGGTTAAAATAAATCTAAAGGAATTTAACTTTCTTTAAAAATTTTGGACCTTCTAAAAAAAAAACACCCGGTATACTGTTTAGTTTCCAGTAGCGATGTCAGGTTGAAGAATGCACGTCAGCGCATTCTGGCGTGGGTTTCAATTTCGACGGATAGTGCGTAATATTGAAATTTTATGGTTCGTCGTCTAGTTCGGCATCTCGTGCCAGGGCCGCGGATCAACGACGGAATTAAACCAGATGGAGGCAACGAGCTGCGGAGACAGAAGACGAACGTGCTCGGCGTATCGAACAGAGACGGCAGAGTGATGCAGCTCGGAGAGCGGCGTGCCTAGCCGCCCATGCAACGGAATCGGAGGACGTGAACGCTCACCGTGTGGCGGAGCAGGTCTCCAATGATAAAGATGGATAAACGATAAACGGTAAAGATGTAACCGTAGAGATAACCAAGCTAAGCAATAAGATTGACCGTACCTCTTGCTACGCACATCCAGGCATAACTGAGCAAAGCCACAGCCAGTTATTTCTCTGCTCCTCTGCCCCCTCGTGACAAGTCAAGTCACGTGATGCTATATCGTGCACGCCGTCTTTCTATTCTTTGAGTCTTGAACCTTTATGGCACGTCATTATTCCATGGCATCTTTCTCGTCATCTTCTTCTTCTTACACCATCGTACCTCCTACCTCTTGCGACGTCATTCTTATCGTCACCCCAATCGTCATCGTCGTCTTCGGCCACTCTCCTCTTGCATGGGATACCTAAAAGAGCTTATGTCGACCGATCCTGAACCTTCTTCCCTCGCAGGTATGTACATCTAACCCACGTGCGTGTTCTGAGGGACTAGAAAAAAACACACTACCATTTCTGTACAAAGGCTAAAAAATATTAGCGCATAGCTTTTAACACAGTTTAAGTTGTGATTTTTGCATAGGTCTCACTGAGCATCCTTAAATATAGTTGTTAATGTTACTCCCGAGATTATTGTGTGTGTGTCCGCTCATCGTTGTGCCCGTGAACGCTTTGAAAACTACATACGCTTAGATCATTTACTTCACTTACTTATGTCAACTATTTATTTCTCTGTCCCGTCATCCGCCCATGTAAATACAAAGGAAACTGGTCCACATTTGTAGGGCATAGACTTTGAGCGCAAGGAAGCGGTTTCTGTAGGCATGCTATGCTGGAATGCTTGCGAGAGTCGCCGCCTCGGCCCTCTACTTCCTACTAAGCCGCGAGGCATTGTATAATTTTTTTTTAAAGTCGAGCCAAGCACATTCGCATGGAATGAACATTTTGCTCCTACCAAACGCCGAGACAGCTTTAGCCCTTGGAAATCTGGTACTTTTTTGTTATTGGGACTTCCCCGTTGATTATTGCTTCCATGATTCTGTCTTTTGGCACTTTGCGTCCTCCCACAACTCCGAATATAGGCTTCATAGCCCAGAAAGAAGCAAACATGAGAATAGAATATGCCTCTGTGGAGAGTGCCCGCAATGTTTTCCCTTCCATATTGCATGGTTAGCGGGGCGAGGCAGCGCGAAAATGCGGCAAAGGCAAAAGCGCTCACAGGAGAGGCGTTATTTCGCTCGTTATTTCGCGCTTTCTCCCTCCGCTGTGCAAAAAGGCAAAATAACCCAGAACAGAAGCTTTATGCTTTCGAAATCGCTGACAGGCACCGGTGCTAAGCATGGAAGGCGCTTGAAGGTTGATCCCAGAACACTGCCAGAAAGTATTAGCTTCCACCGGAAAGAATACCAGCATGTATGACTTCCTGGTAGCTTTCGTGACCTGCTTTTGGGCTTGCGTTCCTATGCACACATCTACGAAGAACTTTCGCCCGTATGTGCCACCGAAGTGAAAGAAACAGAACATGTCAAATTCTCGACATTTCAATCGAATACATTACGTCCAAATCTTACTTAACATACACGTGCGAAAATAATGCTTCAGGACAGTCAGCGATGTAGCCCTCATATGGAAAGCTTGGTGAGTGGTAGTGCTCTCGTCCTACTTCCAAACTTATGAAAAGGAGGGTCGAAAAGTTTAGTTCATCCTCGGCATACACAGTAGTCTGGTCGCGATGCGGGCCGCATAAGCAAATACGATGATATTTAAGTAAACTCCTGAGAAGCCTACTTCGTACCGTGAATGCTTCTGCTTACGTTGGAACGTAAACAGGCATCACGTGCGTGCCGAAACTGCAGATTGGATGGTATACTCGAGAGAGGTTATTTTTTAGACCTTGCCCAGAACAGGAATGGCTGAAGGCCTCCGCGGAGGTAGATTTCCCCAGAACCTTTGAACAAGCTGCAGATTGAAAGCAAGATGCTATCCTGTCAGGACTGCAGTCTAGTGTACTGCATTATTCTCGGCTCGTATGTGGCAGTAATTCGCTCTGTATACGCTCGCTGCACCAAGCGGCATGCTACACTGTATTTTCAGTACAACCCCAGCACTGTTGCAGGTAAGCCGTTGTCAAAAGTTATCAGCCCAAGAGAGGTTGAAGACGTGTAATACGGCCCTTTTAGTAGTATCCTTGGAAGTGCTAACCAATGGAAGAAGGTGGACCAGAGTTCATATTGCAATGGAGTGATTAGCAAAACTGGGTACGCGTAATGCGGCGTGGGCAAAAAGTAAATACTACTGGGCCTCATGACAAAGTCTGTACGCTCGCTTCCGTGACAATAACAGAACGAAATTTCTAGCTTTTATAGAAACAACATGCAGGCCTGTGAGATTGCGAAAGAGTTTTCACAGCAGCAGTCCCGCGCATCGCGAAGCGCCAGATATATACGCATGTGTTGGAGTTTCACAAGAATTCGATTGGTAATAAATCGTAATAGAGATCTGCACTGAGTTATCGATCGATGCGCGTTTTCTTGCACTGCGGACGAAATAAAAAAAAATCAGGATAGATATCCGCAGTTCGAAACACACATTCGCAGCAACTGAGTCATCGGCCCCCTCGTACCACGAGGCCAGGAGCTTGCGTTGTGTTTCAGTGGTCTATTTCAATTTTGCATTTCGAGTGGTGCTCAGAATCGCCGAGTGAAATTCACCATGAGCTGCAGCGAAAGAAGTGTGAATGAGAGAGGCTGACGGGATGCGTAAAAGTAAACACTCAGCACCAACACTGTCGAAGCGGTGGATGCGAGAGCTGCAGAAATAATTTTCTACTGATAGCGTTTTCGCTTGGATTTAGATTACAGTGCCTTTCTTCAGCTCGTCTTCTTTTTCTTGCGGGAGATCCCATAGATGTCGAGGCATATATAGCGGCTTTGTTCGATTTTGTGCTTCGCCGCAGTTCCTTGTGCCTACGCTGCCCAGCTATTAAGCCCTAGGATGCAATCTTGAAGCTATTGTAAAGCAGCCTCATGGTAAATGAAGCATGAGAGAAAAAGAGCAGAGCGCTCTTTCTACGTTATCTACGTTATCTACGTAGATAACGTAGATAACGTTATCTGCGTAAATACCTCTAAAGAGGTATTTACGTTAGCTCGTGTATTGGTCAACTTTTGTGCGCATTTTGTTTTTTTTTTGCGAAGAGAGACCATTTTTTCCGAGTTTTAAGCTGAGAAAATTATATAAAGGTTTTAGAGACGCAGAAGATTTCATGTTTGTTTTGAAAAACGGCTTTCTGTTACCTTTCAAAATACTTTGGCTTAAATTCTATCTATTTAAATTCTACCTAGATGTTACAGTGTCGAGTTTTGCAAATCAAGTTCCACGAAGACCAGGTATACTGACCGCAGAGTGGCAGTGAAAGAAATATATTGCTGCTGCTATTCGAGGCATTCCAAGATAACAAAACGAGTCATTACTTCGCTCTGCCTACAGTCGAACCTGAACAAGTCAAGTCTCTATTCGGCCAAAACAAGCTCTGAGAGACACCTTCGAATATGTAATCAACTTGTCCTACCACTTCGCCACCTACTGCTGCTGAAGCATCCCTGGGAAAAGTGAACAAAGAAAAAAAGCAATAAAGCGGGAATCCAGCACAAGGGAATAAATCTGCTGTGTTCCCGTACACGCACCGCGGGTAGCCGCAAGATTTAAGCTCTTGCATTTGGTGCTCCGTGAAAGCTTGATAAACCAAGTCAGAGAAGGTCTGGTCCCTCCACTGAAAGAATAAGGTGTCAAAAATGCACACTGAGCCATACGTTAGAATAGCGAAGGAGTGCCCTACAGCGTCCCACATATTTGCGGGAAGTTATACATCGGCTAGACAGGCCGGGCGCCGAACGCGGTTGCATGAAACAACCATCTTGAGGAAGCGAAACATGTGAAAACTATAAAGCTTGTTGAGTTTTAATACATCTAGAAGATCAAGCCTAATTACGTGCGTTACGGTTCAATAGTCTTACAGAAGAATGAAAGTGCCTTTCTGGGCAGATCTGAAAGATGGCAAGACAATGGCATGTGGCAAGACAATGGTTTGTCACCAGCCGTTGTCCTGTGTCGTTCTCTTCTTGTGTTTTCGTCTTTTATGGCTGGTTTTCTCCCTTGACGTCACCACTAGACATACATTTTGTGCGTTGAACCAACAATCATGAGCCAAAAAGTCCAGCTTGATGCTTGTCTGGATTTAACAAAATCGCACGGAGCACTCACCCGATTTACGCACCAGTGCAGCCCCATTTCTAAGCTTTGCTAAGAAGGACCTTGTAGCTGCGAAAAAGAGCGACGGGTAAACACTATGACGGGTTACAGCAACAGGCAACCCTCTTACGCAGATCAGGCTTTTCTGACTGGTGCATTTTAGCTGTAATAAGAAGCCGATTTACACAGTTGTTTTTAAGACTTTTGTTGTAACCTACTGTTTGCGAAAAGGAAAGGAAACTGTGGAAGCTTTGGGAAAGGTTCACGCATCATCTTCTCAAGCATTCCGCCCCAGAAATACTAGAACCCGGCCGAGAAAAAGCATGTACCAATTGCAAATCCAGTGGGTGCCCGGTTGTACTGAGTATCGAACCCAGCCCCTCCGGCATGCGAGGTGGATGTTCACCACAGTAAGCCATTAGTTAAGAACATAATTTTAATGCAGGTGGCTTTGAGCAGTTTGTATAGTCTAATGAAATTTCAAGACTTCTTAAAGAAAATCTGGCTTACTTTGTCTACGTCATCTATAAGGCTTAATTGCATTCCGCCCTTCTTGAACAGGTAGCTTCGCTCTGCAGTGGGATATACCAGGTGTCCCAGCTAAATGTATCCCTCCTTTTAAAAAACACGGGGTGTCCTAGCCGTTTAAAACCAAATGAGGGTTGTTTAGAGTCGCGTGACCTAGTCTGCAGTATTTTTTTAGTTTCTCAAGGTTGACTAATTAGTTAAGCTTAATTAGCTAACTTATTAATTATTGACTTGAGGAACAAAGTTTCAATGGAAAAGTAGATCGCTTTGAGAAACAGCTTACTGATACCTTTGCAGCAAAGTAATATTTACGTAAAGTAGTTTTTTACCGGCCTTTAACCATAACCCGCACAATAAGAAAAAGCTTCCACATTACAACTGTGCCACTTCAACGAGCCAAGACACGCCTTGATGAATAAAATCCGTTTTTTTCTGAAGTACTCTCCTCGTTAAGACTTTGAGTGCACATTGGGGCAGAGAAGTGAGCGAGCAGCTGGTCACGTGACAACTTTCTTTTAAGGCGAATAAATGAAGCTACGTAAATCGTAACTTGACGGAAACAGCACTACTAGCGGTTTTTCCAGGCGATCTATAACTTTTTCATTGACACTTTCTTCTTGAAGTCAATAATCAAAAAGTTAGCTAATTAAACTTCGCTAATTAATTAACTTTGAAGAGCGAAAAAAAACACTCAAGACTAGGCCACGCAAATATGAACAACCCTCAGTTGGTTTCACTGGACTAGGACACTTCGCCTTTTTTAAAAAGTTTGGTTAGATTTAGCTGGCACACCCGGTATATCTATAGACAAATTTATCTTCTTGAAAGTGACGTATTTCGGTTTCCAGTTATTGTAAAGGTGCGAAATGCTTACTGCCTTTTCACGTGGAGTTTGGCAAGTACACAACAGTAGCACGACAGTCAGAAGGCGCGTCCTGCAGCTTGGCTGCCACGCATAGTCGACCATCCTCGGTGCATGAGTGGTTAGTGCTTTCTGCTAAGAAGACCAAGGCCGTGGGGTCGAGTCCTGGCCACGGCCGCCACATTTTAGAGGTGGTGCATCGGTAAAGGATTCACGTGTGGTGTTTGCTGTCAGTATGCGCTAACGCACTCCATGCGGCCGAAATTCATGCGGAGCACTTCACAACAGCGCCTGTCTCTCCTCTCACTCCCTACACCAGATCTTCCTTTGCAGAACGGCTTAGGGATCACTTTGATTAGGACAGTTGCTCCACACTTCCCTTAATCGTAACTAGGGCTCTTGGTTGCTGAGTGCAATACATTTTCGTAATTGGTGCGGGAACGGGAAGGAGTAGACAATGGGTGTCACTTTGCTACCTGAAATTCGGCTACAGATCGGTCTGTTTTCTTTACTCCAGCTTTCCCAGGCTGTTTCTTTTGCCAGAAGAAATAATGGCTCTTAGTGTACATAGCTCACCTAAGCACAAAGCTGTGTATTGAGGCCCATTCGAGCCCATTAAATTCATAAACAGCACACCAAGAACCCCACAGTTAATATTGTATAACTAGGAGCCATCATTTTTGTATTAGTAATTAGTTTGCTGCACTGCATATTTTTTTTTCTTGAAGTTTATTTAACCACTCTCTTCTGTAATGCCGCTGGCCCTGAAGGTATACGAATAAATAAGTAAATAAGTAAGTATGGCAGCTTGCGCTTATGAACTTTCTTCTACAGCAGGTATCTCTTTTTGTTGTTTCTACAACTCTTTTGCCGCCTACACTATCATCCTCATGTGCAACACTTCTGCGTGCTTATTGCTCTTCTTGTATTTTACATTTAAAAATCTTTAGCATCACTCAAACAATTTGGAACGCCCAAGAGCCTCGCAACCGCATACGGTTAGTCAGGGTAACACTTCATAGAATGATGACATTTACCGATGTCGTCAGTTGCTGCACTGGATTCTTGCTGGTGCGGAGTTGTGTTTTATGCACCTCTGCAGCAAACTCCTTCGCCTGCGATTTAGTCAGTGGTATAAGCAATCAGAAGCCAATATTTTGCTTGCTTCCTCGGTGTGAGAAACGAACCAGTGCCAATAGAGCAAGCAGTATTTATGGAAAGATCGATGACTCCTGTTTGCCTTATTTCAAGTTGATAGCTCTCAATACTAACTGGAATGAAGAAAACCGAGAGAGCAAGCCAAGCAGATAGTTTACCATAATCATGTTCCCTACGCTGAAAATACACAATGAAGCTTCTCTGGACCGCGAGCTCTAAACATTAAAAATGTATAATACCTCGGAGGTCAAAGAAGGTCTACAACCCAATAAAATAAAAAAATCACAATTTCTAACATTCTGTTGAAACTAATATATTCATGCCTTAAATTAGTTCAAAAATGCAAGATACAAACTCTGTACCGATATAAAAAAGGCACGTATGTAATGTTTGCAAAGTAAGTTTTCTACCGCTTGTTGCCCTTGGGTTATATGATATGCGTTAGGGAATCTGTTGGGTCAAGACAAAGCGAATATTCTGCCTTCACTCCGAATAGATGATTAAATTTACGAAGGAGCTGCCCTAGGAAACGAAATACAGTATGTCTTAAATTTTGGTGCTAAAACACACACTAGTAATGTCCACGCATGCCAGGTGAGCAATATACATAATCAGTGCGAAAAAGGAATTTTTTTACACCGTATCTTTGAAAGCGAAGTATTTCATAATAATAATTCTCCTCAACATAATAGTACTCCTAGTGCTGACGGTATATCGGTAAAGCCGATTAAACTAATGGAAGATATAATCATTTCTGCATTCACTCAAATTAAAAACCTAAAAAAACAGAGGTCACTACTGAGAACTATTGAAGGTTTCTTTTGTCAGTGTCATGCACAAAGATTGCGATTATAGTGATTCAAACTACACACCACTTTCAGTCTTATCAATTTTAGCAAAAGTGTCGGAGGACGGTACAAACAGGCAATTCTGCCAATATGTTGATCAAATGGGAATAACCACTCCTGGGATGACTGAACTTTTGAAAAAACAAAATTACGTAATCTGGCTTACTAGAAATGAAAGAAAAACAATCCAAAGCATTGAAAATATGTTAATAACCTCTGAAATCTTTATTGTACATGAATTATTCCTTTTAGTTAGTTAAGCAAAATATGCTGGCTCAACCACTGAGTCTCTATTGAACTAGGGCAATAGAACTGGAAGTTATTGTTAGCTACATCATCAACCGGCAGTAATAGGCTGTGATCAATAGCATTAATTGAGAAAGTGAAGGGATCAGTGCAGGGGTTGCACAGGGCACAGATAAAGGTCTGATTATATTTTTATGATAATCATATTATTACATCCCTGGCTGTTCACATTCTTATAAGTGGGAACAACGCGGACGTATTTTTTGCCGGTAATACTGTTTAAGACACAGTTAGTAGCAAATCACTGGCTGGTCGAGCTTCCTGCTTGGCTGAACTCATATGAATTTCAGTTCACAGTTGAAAAAACGAATTATGTGCTTTTCGGAGCAAAAACAGACTCGCGGCCAGTGTTTCGCTAACATTTAACAGTGCTAGTCGTGTTTTTAGGAAATCGTTTTAAACCTTGAGTTATTTTACAGGACCGCATGCCTGAGAATGACCAGGCAGACTACGTCTGCAACATATAGCACGTTCTTTTGGTATTATAACAATTCTGTAGAGTCTTTTCAATTAGCATAAATGTACCGAAATACTCGTCATTAGTTCACAGACACTTGCATTAACGTCGACTTATATGCAGTTCTACCAGGGAGATACAAAAAGCAGCTGTTTCGTCGGCAAAAAAGCTCTTCACACAATTGAGAACATACGTATTTCTTTGACCCCTAACATGTGTTTTTCAGAACATTAATTGCCTGCTGTTGATCAGTTGTAGAAAAAGAAACTAGCGTTGTTGATATATATCCTAGCGAAAACGGCAATATGAATAATCTTTCCTGACAAATCGCGTGCAGTCTTCAGCAAACAAAATACAACAGCTCAAGAACTAGAAATAAATACGGATCTTAACAATTAACGCACCTAATACAGCGTATACTTACGACGTGCCTGGAAGTTAATTTACGGCTGCCCCGGCGGCGCTCTCGTATTGGTGCTCGGCTGCTGACCCGAAAGACGCGGGTTCGATCCCGGCCATGGCGGTCGCATTTCGATCGACGCACAATGCTAGAGGCCCATGTACTGTGCAATGTCAGTGCTTTTTAGAAAACCCCAGGTGGTCGAAACTATCCGGAGCCGTCCACAACGGCGTCCTTCATAGCCTGAGTGGCTTTGGGACGTTAAACTCCATAAACCAAAACAAACCAATTATCTTCTATAGCAAAATCAGGGCCCAGAAAAATATAAAGAGAGCGTCCAAGATGTCTTGGTTTGTATGTGGTAGAAAAGTGTGCCATTATGACGTGGTCGCTTGTTGACAGAATACGGCCTCGCTGCCTGTCCAACGGGCGCTGTCAAGCGCTCGTGTTAAGCGTGCTGATAGTGGTACCATTATGAGCTTAAATTAGAGAACTTACCCTGTAGGTGGCGGTGTGCTGCGCTGAGTGAAGGCGAGCAGTTGTTGGATCACAGCGCCTTTACAGTTACGTTCTAATTATGTTCAACGTGCCTGTTAATGCGAAACACTTTTATTCTGTGTTCGTTTCACATACAAAAAAAAAATGAAAGACCACTGTTGCAGGTAGATGTGGATTTCAAGGGATATGGTTCCCGTCACTCATTTTGACAGTGGTGAAAATGACGAGCAACATGGCGACATATTTATGATATTTTTCGTAATTTACCCACGAAAAATAGGTGTCATGACGGCCACACTCTTGCCACAAAAGTGAACAGAACGTGAATAACTTGAATAACTTTAGAACTTAAGGAGCAGAGGGAATGGAGGTAGTGGAAAGTAAAATTGTAGTTCTGGCCTACATACATTAGACCTTGCAATGTCACAGCATTCTTCAATCTTTAATGCATAGGGAATATGAGAATCCAATGCACCAACTTCTCGCTTGTGGTTCGTTTTACTCGTGATATAAAAAAAACAGACGTCCAACTTGATCACTACAAAAGAGTTCCGTCCAGGAGAGAGTCTAGAAGAGCTGTCTTCCTTGTGTGCTTGTTTGATAACACCCGTTCCTGTCGAGCCATCCATCCAGACGCCTCTACTTCCGTGTACTTTGGCCCCGTCTGACGTACTTCACCGTCCGGCGTCCTGAGTGGGCAGACACGAGCGCCACAATTGACAAAAACAACAACTGCGTACACTGGCAACGATGGTCCGGTGGTTATCTGGCGAACAGCCAGTAACGCTTAGTAAACTCAAGGCACAGCGTCTGTTCGTTTCGCCACTAAGGGACTCGAGAGTAAAGGCTGCAGGAAATGAGAAACTAAAGCACACGGCAGAAGCCACAGATAAAGTTGGGAGACCGGGGCAGAAAACAAACCGGCGGAAGAGATGAGCAGGGAAGCGCACTTGCGGTGTCTGGTTCATCGGCGAGCTCAAACATGTCCCTGCCCGCTCGTCACCGGACAGGAGGGAAATAGTGCAGGCGGCTGGGAGCAAACACGCGGCACTTCCGTATGTGTAATCCTCACGCTCTATCGCTTCAAGTCAGAGGCAGTGGTTGGCACCATAACTCTCCCGGTTTCTTTCGTTTATTACTTGAAAGCACTCTCGAAAATTTACAGCCAATGAATTATTCAACCGACCGCCCGACCGAGCAGTCGATCTATCAATTTATCAGTAACAATCAGTCGTTTGATCAATTAGTCTATCATTCACTCTATCAATTAATGAGTCACAATCAGTCATTTTATAATCGACCAATCAATCAGTTTTTTATCAATGAATCAGTCGCAATCAATCATGTTATCAGTATCACTTTTATAAACGTAGCTTTTATCAATGTCAGTTTTAGCGATCAGTCATTTATAAATCAGTCAATCTGTCATTTTATCAATGTCACTTTTATCAATGTCTCTTTTATCAAACAGCGTCAGTCACTGAATATCAACATCCACAACGTTCAGGATCTTTCAATATTGGAAGTTTTTATTTACATTGGCGATAAGTATGGTGTACAGCCGCCTCGGCGCTTGGAACTGCAGGTACGGCTGACACGTGAGCCTTCTGCGTGTTTTATTGTTTTTCAACTGCGATTGCCTTTGACCTTAATTGTGCTAATCTGAGAGACTCTCCAAAGTTACAACAAATTCGAGTGAGCGTTGTGAGTAGCTTAGTTTTCTGTTCCTTAAGAAAAACTGGATAACTTCTCACCAGACAGTTCTTTCTGTTCTGCGGCTATGAATATGATGTATTTTACTGATGTCACTGCACAGCGCGAAAAGCAGCAGCAACTGCGAAGTGCTTTGTTTATGCAGTGGATGACGCACGGAAGGATTAGGCGAGTGAAATCGATTCCATGATGTAGCTGCCTTCTAAAGAAGGTCGTCGATTTACTTCAGTGCGAAACACACCAGTAGTATACCTTCTAGTACGGACTGTCGAAAGGGTGCTCTGCAGTGGCGGATCAGCTCGTGAAACGACTACTTTATTTCTTTGTTTATAGCCCTTAAACTGGTTGCGTGGTTGAATTCAAGAGTGTTAGGGTCTCTTATAAGGGTGAAATGTTTTTCTTTTCTGAAATGGGGCTGTAAGGAAACTCTTACTGTAGTTTATACGCCGAATTCAAAACAACGGACACGTTGCTGGTGCGCGGCGAGTGGAAATGATTGTCGGGAGACATACTACTATTTCTAAGCTGCGTATTGATGATAGCTTTATTTTGATATGAAGACCGTCACACTAATCACATGGTTAGATCTAAAGTCTGTTGTGGTATGCTGACAGCTTTACTTTGCTCTCTTAAATGTCATAGTTTAAACTGAAAGGCCACAAAAAAATGACGAATAAATTTTTTTCAGAGGGATCTTCCTCTCTTGCGAGTGCCCGTCGTCGCGGACGGCGGCTTGGGCATTTCTTCAAGAATACAACGCTCGAGAGCAGTCGGGAACATTCAAGGATATGTTGAGGATTTTGTTTTATGGAGTGCGAAGATAACGCTCGCAGATTCTTGAAATTGCCGTGATGTATATGTTTCTGCTTCGATCTTCACGATATGTCATTCACGCCTGCATTTCGTCGCGTCATACGCCTGTCGGTATTTCTTCACGACATACCCCCAAGAGCGTATTTTTATAGAGGCAGATTCAAAGGTGGGATTTGAGCTGATGTGAAACATGATGTCGCGCCGCTGCGGTGGCTCAGTGGCTATGGTGCTCGGCTGCTGTCCTGAAAGACGCGGGTTCGATCCCGGCCGCGGCGGTTGCGATTCTTTGGAGGAGAAATTCGAGGCCCGTGTGCTGTGCGATGTCAGTGCACGTTAAAGAACCCCAGGTGGTCGAAATTTCCGGAGCCCTCCACTACGGCGTCTCTCATAGCCTTAGTCGCTTTGGGACGTTAAACCCCATAAACCAACCAACCAACCAGTTATTATTTCATCCTGAAGGCAGATTGGTATTTACATTTTGTAAAACGAGGCCGCGAGAGACATTTTATGTTCGTTCTCTGCCGCCGCGGTGGCTGAGCGGTTATGGTGCTCGGCTGCTGACCCAAAAGACGCGGGTTCGATCCCGGCCGCGGCGGCTAGAATTTCTTTGGAGGAGAAATTCTAGAGGCCCGTGTACTGTGCGATGTCAGTGCACGTTAAAGAACCCCAGGTGGTCGAAATTTCCGGAGCCCTCCACTACGGCGTCTCTCATAGCCTTAGTCGCTTTGGGACGTTAAACCCCATAAACCAAACCAAACTATGTTCGTTCTCTGTAGAGTTTCAATGGAGCATGTATACGATTACGAATCTCTTTGTAGAGACAAACGAATCATGAAGAGTTTTAAAAAGATAATGTTTTTTCAACACTGACCTCGCTTTTTTAACAATAGTCAGCTTGGTTCTGAGGTTGTTTTCAAGCTCTATTTTGAGTAGAATACGTAGACATTCGCGCTTTATAAACAACCCGTACATTGCACGCTTCGTCACATATAGAGATCCATACCCGTACAAAGGCGCATTTGTTATGAGGAATATGGTACAGCGGCAAGCTAGCGCATCTCAACCTTACGGCCTATGACACTCCAATGGCAGAAGTCACGTGTTTTTTTTTTCGTTCAAATAATTGTACCTCTTACGACCTTAGTTTTCTAAATTAATTTATGTTCCAGGTGATTTCTCGCACAAGGAAAAAGCAGCGTGGTTTCAACGCGTCGCGAAATGTTTGTTCCAAAACCGTGCAATCTGCACGCTGTATAAACGGCGCACTGTTGATGGCAAAAGGCAAATAGCAATTGGAAAACGCTTTTTTTCACCGTCTTGAAATATAACAGAGGACGGGCTTTCCATTACTTTATGGCATATTTATAAAAAAAAATCGAAAAATTTCAAAAATTAGCCTTTTCGCAACGCACTTAGCACTCAACTGCTATACACCAATGCGTCGATGCGCACGTATACGTTGCACCATAGACGAGTGGTCCTTTGCTACACACATGCTACGCGAGCGCTTGCTACCACTGTGTATTTTCGTTGAGAGGGAGCAAACAGCTCTTTTTTTTAATAGCACAAAAGCTAGATCCACTACTTTCATGTTACGATTTGCCTACAATATGTGTAGTCGATGCTACACAATTCCGCAAAAAACAAACTCCACAAGAACATAGTGTCATGCAAGAATTCCATGCACTCGAAGAAAAATATGGGTGCTCCGCGAATTTTTATACTCATGGCTCGAAAACAAATGTTCACGTTGAAAGCGCAGTAATACGAGGGAACTGGGAGGAAATAGTACGGTTTCTACAGTGTTCATTCATCTTCACTGCCGAATGTTACGTACTCTGCGCAGCCGTAGAAATATTAGTAAATGAGATGCTCGCAAACAGCGTTATTTACAAAGACTCGCTTAGAGTACTTACAGCGCTTCATTCTAGAAATGCAATCACTCCGCTGCTTGGTGGCATCATACACAACATAACATCAGTCATTACAAAGGACAAAACATAAACCTCTGCGGTTTACTGAGTCATGTTGGAATTAAAGGCTATGAGAGAGCAGACTTGTGTGCTGCTCAAGCTGGTGGTAAGCAAATAAAAAAGTAAATGTACCCTTTAACGATTGCTTGACCTTAAGCGACCCTAAATTAGAGAGAAATGACAGTTGGCTCGGAACAAAAACGTAAACAACGAATTGAACCAGTAGCGTTTCATTAAAGTTGATTTCTGTCATCTCCCTATAGTACACACACCTTATGCAAAATTTTTTAGTGATTAGTGATTTTTAGTGAAATTGTTTAGTGTTTTTAGTGACGAGACCGCGGAACTCGCGCCAGCACCCAGGGAATACTCGGCCATACTACAAAACTATAGAGGCAGAAGAATGCGATATCCCCAACCGCAAAAATCTCTCAGCAGAGAGGAAGCTGTCACTTGGAGCCAATTACAAACAGGCTCTTTCCCAAACCTACATATACTAAACAAAATGCACCCTACGATATACACGAACAAATGTCCCTGGTGCGACGAAAAACCTACACTATACCACATCACATGGGCCTGCCAAAACATAGACGTGGTCCCCAAAATACAAAACCCGACTGCGGAGCAGTGGGAGACTCTGCTCTCCAGCGACCGCTGCGAAGACCAACAAGGTCTGGTACAGCGAGCTCAACGGGCGGCAGTGGCCAGCGGAGCCCTGGACTGAGGGCAACCGACCACTGATTAGAGGCGGACGACTTCGAAAGCGAAGGCTCCTGGGGGTAGAACCAAGACGTCTCTGAAGATGCCCCAAAACCGCAGGAAAAACCATTAGTGTAAATAAAGTTTTCCCTTCCTTTCCCTTCCTAGTGATTAGAGAAGAGAAATCTATCTGTGAAAAACGTGAATATGAAATAACAGTTAATTTCATTTTCATTACCTTGCGCGAAAGTCTAAAATATTGAGGAAAAAATTTTTTACCAAGATTCATAAAGAACATATTCCTTTATTTGCAATTGTGCTCTTGGGTGAAGATGCAATTGCTCAGATGTCTTGTGTTTTAGGCTTTTTTAAGAGAAGCAGGCTTTCTCAGCCAACTCTAAAAGGCACTTTGTCACTCCTGTGAAGATTGCTGAAGTTTTTTTATTTTGGTTGAAAACCGCGAGATCCTTGCGCAGCCAAGAATCACTGCAGAGGTTTCCGGACCCTCTTAAAAGCTTTTCTTAGTAAGCATTGCTTAAATATCTTTCATTTGTCATCACTAGTTAGTAAGAGTACCTACACGCTCTTCTGGAAATGTTCCTTATGCCTTGAGCTTGGCGCATAACGGCCTTAGTGTCCTGCGAGTCATAAAACCCAACAAAAAACATTTTTTTTTAACAACATAAACATGATTGGTTTGGTGTATTGGGGTTTAACGTCCCAAAGCGACTCAGGTTATGAGGAACGCCGTAGTGGAGGGCTCCGGAAATTTCGACCACCTGGGGTTCTTTAACGTGCACTGACATCGCACAGTACACGGGCCTCCAGAATTTCGCCTCCATCGAAATTCGGCCGCCGCGGCCGGGATCGAACCCGCGTCTTTCGGAGGCTGGTTTGTGGATCATCTTCTGGCGAAAAACACCGCCTACTCAAGTCATCTCTTCTGTCTCGTGTGAGCACTGTCTTCCAGTGCATCTTTTGTCAAGCGCCCTGCGGCCCTTGGCAAAAGGCATTGATACAGCACTTTAGTGTCCTGGCAGCCTCGTAGCCACAATCGGTTTCTGTTTTCTAAAATAAACATGCTCTCCACCTTTCCTCTTTTCGCTCTCAGGTTAGCACACAGGCAATTCCCTTGAATAGTAACATTTTAATAACATGATGATGGAGAGTAATCGAACGAGATATTGTGATTAATGTTTAATCTTGTTCTCCCAAGAACCTCTTGGGCACTACAAAGAATTTCTAACGATTAGGTCAAAGCAGAGCATGACCTCGAGAAGCGGTGTCACAGTGACCATTGTGTAGTTATGTCGTCATCAAAAACATCATCTGACGTCACTGAACAAAAGGCTACCACTTTTGGCACTTCTCGGTGAATCATAGGGCTATTGCTTTAAATGCATGCTATCCAAACGACGCTTAGCGCATAGTCAGCACAATGGACAAAACTCTACAACTTCATCAACACAAAAAATTCATTCCTTTACGTCGCTACCCAATCAGTTATTCTTTATTCCAGCTAATAAAACGTGCATATAAAGACCGTGAGATAAAATACCTTGGGATCATGCATACAGTAACGAAAAATTCGGGTGCATCTTCTCTCGCCCGTTCCCCCTGCCTATGACTCTGATAGATCTGGTCTCGGGCCAATGCTTAGTCCTTCGGGGATGACCAGAATTGCAACAACCATTAGTCCTTAAAAAAGCAACCGCTACCGCCTTAATGGGCAACTGCAAAAAGGCACCAGCCGCGGTTAGCCTACCCACGGGGCTACCATTTGTAGCCAGGACAAAATGGTCCTCGCTGCAATTGGTCCCACTGAGCTTATGTTTGGCTGAGAGGGTAGGAAACATGTGAGAGTTGGCCTGGCTAAACCCAACAAGGCACTATCCATGCTGATGCGGCCGAGGAGGACCTGTAATTTTCTCTATTCATGGCGACGTTGACCGGGTTGTTGTACACGACACGCACTGACTACTTCGCGCAGTCGTGTTCAGAACCCTTTCAGAACATTTTTTGGATGGCAGCTAGCAAATATGTAACAGGCGAAATATTATCCTTTTCCCAAACAGCTCTCAAGAGGAAAGTTTCTTCGCAGAAATATGTCTTTTAACACACAGAGAAGAGCGGCCTGTGCCACTTCTTGAAGTACCTGTGCTATCAACGATTGTTTCCCGCAGCTCGGCAAAAAAATTAAAAAAACTTCCGGGACGGATTATTTGATAAAGCTGTGCGTGAGAAATAAAGACGAAATCTAGAGCTGCTATCACTCCCCTGAGGACTACGGTCCGATAGGATGCATTATATCGAGAGAAGTTTGAAAGATGTTAGCGAAAGTTTTGCGCCGGATGTTTACTCTTCCTCGTCATCGCCTTGAGCCGCCAGCGTCACGCCACTCTTGAGTACTGTTTGTCTTTCCCATAAATTCCGCCACCCGCATTACGGCCCTTGTGCTCGGAAACTTCGTTGGCTCCTTTGTAGTGGACATGTTATATGAAATCACTGCTATCTTTTGTCACTTGTGTCGCATGTGTCTTTTTATCTCGTTCTTTTCGACTTCCCTGTACTATTTGTATTTCACTTTTGCTCATGCGCTCCGGCAGGCGTTCTGATAATACGTGAAAGTGTGCTTCACCTAACCAGAGAAGCAGCACCACACTTTCTGCGAGTGTTAGTTTTCTGCACTTCAGCGTAGTTTTCTGTTCGCCGGCGACAGATTGGTGCCGTGTCTCGACTGAGCCTACGGGACTCAACCCAAAAAAAAGGCATGAAAGCCTCTCGCGCAGATGGACGTCTGCGCAGGCAGGCTAGATAGCAAGAGGATCTAAGAACTATAACGACGGCTTAGCACAGTTATGTTATTAAGTTATGAAGAACGCTACTGTGAAGAAATGAAAAAGCTTGTTACAGAAAGAGCTCTTCGACGGCGCGTGAAATTTAATAACGACAAACTTCTCCATGGGAAGCAAAGGAACTAAGAAAAGGCGCGGGTAGAGGAAGTCTGAAGTTTAGGAGTGGAGATACTTGAGATGTTCTTATGTACAACATTCTCCTTGGTGAAACAGCTTCTCGCTTCCGCTGCTTTCATAAAATCTGGGTGTAACTCACATTTCCTAGTCAGTTAGTGCGAGATCTTTATAGCTCTTTACTTCTCTGCTTTTTTTCGCACGGCACCTCTCTAAAGCCACTTTTCGCACAAATACCAACTCCCTGGTTCTGTGAGAACCGCCCGTCAGTTTGAAACTAATCAGATCCGAGTGATTGTTGAAAGTCATACATGGCGTGCCAGCATAAGGAAGCCCAATCACGCTGGTGTCTCGCGTATTAAAAATGCGAGGATTTGATTAGTACGTAACTCATCTTTAAGGCACATAAATTCTCGCAGATAAGCATCATAAGCCTTTAGAATTTTGCGAGGTAACACACTTGAGAGCTTGCTTCTCGTAAGCATGTTTCTTCCAATAATTTACATCCCCTGTGTGAAATGCGTACGTCGTGTACTAGGGCTCAAACGAAGTTAAGCGGATTGTGCAGCAATGTCAAACTCTCCTTAGTCGTTTGCATAGTTATATTCCATGGCGTGATAACCATGTTGCATGGCTTCCTTCTCAGCCGTATAATAGAGCTCGGATTTCCGAAAAGGTAAAAACGTGTTAAGAGCAAAAGGTCGAGCTTTCTCTTTACCTTAGAGACTTTGATCTTGGAGGGTACGTAAGGGCCCGGCTATGTGACAGAAGCAACTCCTGCAGCCTGGGTACTTTTGGTTAAAACGGTACGCATAGAAGACAGCGCCTTAGCATCAGGAGAGATTAGGCTTGGGCATGTTGGTAAGACATACTTAAGGGAAAAAATAGCGCACACGAGAAGACGGGACAAACAAGGAGACACAGACAAGCACTAACTTTCAACAGACGGTTTATTGCACAATCGGGAGCATATATACACATGTCCAGAATGGCAACAAAGAACAGGAACGAAGATAACATCAACAAGACACACACCCCCTCAGTAGCCATCTGCTTATCGTGCCAGATATGCAAGCTCTTTTTTTGACAAATTAACGGAATGTTCACTGACACAATCCGGTCCAGAACGCACGAGATTCGACGCTTCAACAATCTCCCTTGTGCTGGGGGTAGTCTACAAGATCCCCTTGTGATGCGGTAGATTCTACATCGCGCAAACGGGCAGATGCCTCAACGTACGCCTAAAAGAGAATGCGAAGAAAGTCAGACGTGGTGTGGACGGGTATCTGGCTTTGCATTGCAAGACATGTGACTGTGACCCTCCTTGCCGTCCAATTTTTGAAGATACTGTAATCTTGTACCATCACGGTGACCAACTTACCAGGGAGATTGTTGAAGCGTCGAACATCGTTCGTTCTGGACCGGATTTTGACAGTGAACCTTCCGTTAATTTGTCAAAAAAAGAGCTTGCATATCTGGCACGATAAGCAGATGGCTAACGAGGGGGTGTGTGTCTAGTTGATGTTATCTTCATTCCTGTTCTTTGATGCCATTCTGGACATGTGTATATATGCTCCCTATTTTGCAATAAACCGTCTGTTGAAATTTAGGTCTTGTCTGTGTCTCCTCGCTTGTCCCGTCTTCTCGTGTGCGCTATTTTTTTCCCTTAAGTAGCATCAGGAAACAGCGAATATTGAATCCTGCAAGGCCAGCCACCGTTATGCTGCCAACCAAGCTGCCTGCGGCGTTTACATGTGCCCGCGTGTGTAGACAGTTCTACCCGGTTCGCGAGCAACGTAACTGACCGTATAGCGCCATTATTTGTCGTTTCCACTGTCCTCCTTTGTACTACATTTTTTAAGGCGAAAGCCTTTAATGCCTCACAGTGTCGTAAGCAGCCGTGTCGGTAGATTTGTCCGCATTCCGGCGTCACTACTTAATAAACAGATTCACAACAGCGCTACGGAACAAGGACACAAGGAACACGAAAAACACAGGACGGGCGCTGACTACCAACTCTTTATTGCGTGAAAAACCAGCACAGATTTATACTATTTCCTGGACCACGTGATGCACTGTCAGCCACGGGACACAGCGAAGGAACGCTTCACACGTTTGGGGAGTCATCACACAGCTCGACAGAACTCATAAAACGTGCATGCACTATCAAAAAATATAGCATTACCAAGCTAATGATAAAGGGACTAACAGATACAAAGATGTGCATGGACCAGCTACAGCCAATGACAACTGCAGCTCAGATAGACAAGACAATGAGTACTTCAAAGCAAAGCGGAATCTTTGGGCTACGTTAAAAACATTCAAGAGAGCGAGAAGGCGTAAAAACATGAGAAAAGCATGAGCAAAATGGCGATGAAAAAAGTAAAAGTTGCTAGGCAATAGGCACAGTCAGCAGGCTAAAAGCGAAAACAAGAAACCGACACCAACAAATAACACGGTAAAAGTAACAATCGTTAAAAAGGGAAACTAAAAGAAAGAACAAAAACATGAACCACCACCGGCCAAGCAATGAAGACGGTAAAACAACTAAAAGTCTTTAAAAGACAGAGGAGCAAAGTTCCGCATAAGGTCAACAAACAAAGCAACGCAAAATAAAACACTATAAGGTGAGATGCAGGAAAAACCGTTTGTCAGGATGTCTAGCAGTTAAAACGCAAGAATCGCGTCCGTTCAAGAAAGAACCTTTCTTTCTCCTGTAAACAGACAGATGAGCTGCTGATGCACTCGTCCCCAGCCTTTTCAATCAAAAAAGCTTCAATAATCTCCCTTTCTACTCTACTCCTTGCGGTCGCCAGAAACTTCGTGTCTGAAAACATAGGTCGACAATCGTGACGGGGTTGGTTACAATGTAGTGCCATGTGGCTCCCAGACTTGTTTTTTACATTCAGGAAGTGTTCGCTTGCTCTTTCATTGAAGCAGCGTCCGGTCTGGCCGATGTATACTTTTCCACAAGTGAGGGGAATCTGGTAGACAACTGCGGATCGACATTCGGTGTACTGACGGGAATGTTTTACTGAGCAGGTCGCCCGCTTCTTCCGGTTTACCATCGGACACACTCTTGCCAACTTACATGGGGCAGAAAACACAACGTTCACATCGTACCTGGCTGCAACCTTCTTAACATTGTGCGATAGCTTATGGATATAAGGAATAACGGCAACACGTTTCCTTTCCCTGGGCTCTCTCCTTCCCTCTCCTAGCTTCATTTTCTGTAGTAAGGCTTCGCACAGGCCTGCTATGAGGAAAGGTGAGTAGCCAGCTAAAAGAAGGCGTTCAACCTGGTTATCAAAGCTGTAATCAGCCATGTGCTCGCAACTTTTTGTTAGTGATGCATGAAGTGCGCTAGTTGCGACTGCCCGCTTGACAAGTTTGGAATGCGCACTGTCGAAGGGGAGCAAACCTTTCTTCGATCTAACGTTGTACGACCAACACACTCGCTTACCACTAAAAACCAGCAACAGATCTAAAAACTGGATCCTGTTCTCTTTTGGCATTTCCCACGTGAAGTTCATTCCACCAGAATAGTCCTTGAACACTCCGACGATGTCCCTGACGGCTTGTGGCATGTCAATAGCAGCAGCACTGTCAGGGACATCGTCGGAGTGTTCAAGGACTATTCTGGTGGAATGAACTTCACGTGGGAAATGCCAAAAGAGAACAGGATCCAGTTTTTAGATCTGTTGCTGGTTTTTAGTGGTAAGCGAGTGTGTTGGTCGTACAACGTTAGATCGAAGAAAGGTTTGCTCCCCTTCGACAGTGCGCATTCCAAACTTGTCAAGCGGGCAGTCGCAACTAGCGCACTTCATGCATCACTAACAAAAAGTTGCGAGCACATGGCTGATTACAGCTTTGATAACCAGGTTGAACGCCTTCTTTTAGCTGGCTACTCACCTTTCCTCATAGCAGGCCTGTGCGAAGCCTTACTACAGAAAATGAAGCTAGGAGAGGGAAGGAGAGAGCCCAGGGAAAGGAAACGTGTTGCCGTTATTCCTTATATCCATAAGCTATCGCACAATGTTAAGAAGGTTGCAGCCAGGTACGATGTGAACGTTGTGTTTTCTGCCCCATGTAAGTTGGCAAGAGTGTGTCCGATGGTAAACCGGAAGAAGCGGGCGACCTGCTCAGTAAAACATTCCCGTCAGTACACCGAATGTCGATCCGCAGTTGTCTACCAGATTCCCCTCACTTGTGGAAAAGTATACATCGGCCAGACCGGACGCTGCTTCAATGAAAGAGCAAGCGAACACTTCCTGAATGTAAAAAACAAGTCTGGGAGCCACATGGCACTACATTGTAACCAACCCCGTCACGATTGTCGACCTATGTTTTCAGACACGAAGTTTCTGGCGACCGCAAGGAGTAGAGTAGAAAGGGAGATTATTGAAGCTTTTTTGATTGAAAAGGCTGGGGACGAGTGCATCAGCAGCTCATCTGTCTGTTTACAGGAGAAAGAAAGGTTCTTTCTTGAACGGACGCGATTCTTGCGTTTTAACTGCTAGACATCCTGACAAACGGTTTTTCCTGCATCTCACCTTATAGTGTTTTATTTTGCGTTGCTTTGTTTGTTGACCTTATGCGGAACTTTGCTCCTCTGTCTTTTAAAGACTTTTAGTTGTTTTACCGTCTTCATTGCTTGGCCGGTGGTGGTTCATGTTTTTGTTCTTTCTTTTAGTTTCCCTTTTTAACGATTGTTACTTTTACCGTGTTATTTGTTGGTGTCGGTTTCTTGTTTTCGCTTTTAGCCTGCTGACTGTGCCTATTGCCTAGCAACTTTTACTTTTTTCATCGCCATTTTGCTCATGCTTTTCTCATGTTTTTACGCCTTCTCGCTCTCTTGAATGTTTTTAACGTAGCCCAAAGATTCCGCTTTGCTTTGAAGTACTCATTGTCTTGTCTATCTGAGCTGCAGTTGTCATTGGCTGTAGCTGGTCCATGCACATCTTTGTATCTGTTAGTCCCTTTATCATTAGCTTGGTAATGCTATATTTTTTGATAGTGCATGCACGTTTTATGAGTTCTGTCGAGCTGTGTGATGACTCCCCAAACGTGTGAAGCGTTCCTTCGCTGTGTCCCGTGGCTGACAGTGCATCACGTGGTCCAGGAAATAGTATAAATCTGTGCTGGTTTTTCACGCAATAAAGAGTTGGTAGTCAGCGCCCGTCCTGTGTTTTTCGTGTTCCTTGTGTCCTTGTTCCGTAGCGCTGTTGTGAATCTGTTTATTAAGCATGAACCAACTAGCCCACACCAGAATCCTCTTAGTCACTACTTAAAAAGAAACTGCGTCGACGCTGGGAATCGAACCACGGCCTTTAGCATTTGAAGCGGAGACGACACCACTCCGCCACGAAGGCTCAAGGTTTGAGCATGAATAAAGGCGCATCTAGTGAATGCATGGGTTTCGTAAATAAAATAATATGAATTAAAAAAGTTAAAATAAAATAAAAAGAAAAACAATAAATTTAACAAAGCAAAAATAACATAATAAAAATAAAATAATATAAAGAAGAAACAAACAGTGCGCCAGGAAAGGCTTTCGCCTTGCAGCACTTTAGAGAGCCAAAGTGCCCCCTGAATTTTTTCTCTCTACTTTCCCTTACTTCCGAATCTGCGAATGACTCAGTGCGCCCACGTTAAGAACATAGCGGCTATGGGTTATTTGCATCTTTCCTCTGAAAAGGGTCAGCTTATAAGCGCATGCGAGAGTCACAGACACAACATATCTGCATGAGCGACCGACTGCATGAATGAATAACCGCCGAGTGAAAAAAGTTCTTGCACCCTAAATTAATCACAATGAAAGCACGAGACCATGCGAAGGTTCTAGTGCTCTGCATCTGCAGACAAGTTTTCATACTAATTTCACACACTGTAGGAATTTAGGAGAAAATCTTTCTGTAGTGTCCTCTGCAACCCATTCCAAAACAAAATCACGTTTTTGCAGTCTATAAAAAAATGTTGAATTGCAGGTAACGAACATTTACAAAGAACTGGGCTTTTTTACCGGATTGGTTTTCCATCCTGATGCGCTGTATATTCCTGCCGGCCTTTTAGTTCTGTTATGTTTTCTATCATGTTTGTGCAACGTAGCGCCTACCTAGGTGCTCTGTAAATAGTTCTTTTCTGTGTGTATACACCACAGACATAGATATGTATATATATCCTTTCTGTTCATAACCATGTAGAATAATTACCATGAAAGAAAAAAAAAAGGTTTTGTGGCGTATGGGTTGCGCACTCACTTCGCAATGTGAAGTTCCTGCGGTCAATTCTCCGCACCTTCGGAAAAAATTTCTTTTCTTTGGTACAACGATGACTTCATTTGATATTTTTCGTGATCACTTGTGCGGTAAGCAGCGCCAGGTTTCGTTACTGATGACCACACAATGCTTCCCATATATACCAACGCCCCGATGTATCAGAGGCTAGAGCGCCCTTAAACATGTTATTTTCACGCGATGTTGTACACTTCTCCAGGCATGGCGATGTTCCTTGCCCAATACTTTTATTTTTTCTCTGTCATGTCACAACTGAGTGCCTTATATACCCCGACATGCATGATCCGACCTGCGCCTCAAGCGGGGAACCGGGCACAATGGTTCACATGATGTGGACATGCCAAAGAAACTTCAACTCATAACAAACATGTGACACAATTAATCTGATTGTTGGGAGGCGACCCTGCGCAGCGAGGACCGCGCGCTTTCCAGAATAACATGGGGGAAAGGGTCATTGCTGACAGCGCTTCAGGTCATTGGGGCTCACGGAGTGAGAACAAACTTTTAGGCCCTCAATAATTGTTTTTCCTCGGCCTTCTCCTAGAACACTTCTTTTGCATCTGTTCCATGTGTCGTATATTTATTGATTAAGTTAACTGTAATCAAAAATGAAGCTAACATATAATTTTGAAGAACATTTGGAATTATAATTAGTCATTCTTATAGTGCACCTTCGGTCGCCGTGAAGTACAGTCGGGCACAAAAGTCTCCGGACCACGTGTTCCTCTAACGAAGCCGATAGCTCTGCTATTAGTCGGCGGCTGGAGACCACACTTGTGGAGGTAAAAGTTAAATTTTTGTTCTTTCACCTCCACAAGTGCGGTCTCCAGCCGCTGGCTGATAGTAGAGTTATAAGCTTCGTTTGAGGAACACTTGGTCGGGAGACTTTTGTCCCCGACTGTACGACTGCAGTGAGCATCGTACAGGGTGTCTTGCTGAACGTCCTGCCAGCGGCACGGCTTTCAGCAGCTTGCGTCAGTGCAACAGTACTGCTCTACCAAGCCTGCATGCTCATTTCGTTCTTACCGCTTATACAGAACGCCAAAAAAGGAAGTGTTATGAAGAGCTATTGGAGTGACTGTGAAAATATCCTGCGTTGTTATCTGCACGGGTACGCTATAACGTTTTTCAGTTTTCAACGCGACAGTGTTGATGGCCCCCGTTAAGCAGAAAATCCGGTGTCGGCGTTACGACCGAAAAATCACGGGCCTGGTTCGGGCAGGTGGTCCCCAGAGAGCAACCTAGGAGGCAGGAGCGCCACCTAGGTCACGTGACCTTGTGGCGTCGTCACAACCTCCCCACCGGATAGGGAGAAAACTGCTTACCGTGGTAGGTGGCAGATAAATTAATGATTGGTCGCACGGGAAGAGCAATCTGGGTAGCACTAGACGTGCCGCTTCGCCAGGAGGGGCTTCAGTACTCCCGCACATATATGAATGTAAAGTAGACAATATCCTTTTGCAAATTCGGAATGAGCCCATTACGCTACCGCGTCATAACCTTAAGGCGGAGCTTAAATGTCTCCTCCAGTTTTATGCCCTTCGAGCACCTTTATACAGCGGCCGTTCAAGCACCCCAGGATGGAATTTGAGCACAAAAGACCCGCTCTCGATGTTCTTGGTCCACCCTAGCAACACTGTTTTGTTTAGAAATGGGCTTGAAGCCTATTTTTGAACTTCAAGTTAACTTCTTGAAGGCTATTTTCAAGATGCAGAAAACCACTTATGATTAAACACCGCGCCTAAAATAACTTCCTCATCGGACTCGCACCAACCGTAATTATGTCAGATGCTGCATGATTGTAAACTAAACTACAATTGAACCTTCAAGCGCACTTGAAGATAAACAAACTTTTATCGCAATCACTTGTGGGCGCTTGTCTCAAAGCTGTCCATCTTGGCGCTTTTGTGCAATTACTTGGATATCACCTGGTGCAAATAGAACCTTAACGAAATTTACTGTATCTCGAAAATTACGGCGCTACGTCAGGTACCCTGAAATCGAATTTAAAATCGGGGGTTCTCCATTTGTGTATGAAGTTTCATGCAATCAAATCCAAGCATTTTTTGTTTAGGATCTATAGTGGCAGGTGCATTGTGAATGAAGGCAATGATGTTGATGTTTCGTCAATAAATTTTGGTTGGTGTTTCTCCCTTTTGGTGGAAATACTGCTGTGTTTAAAATAAGGTCACTATAGTGAATATTTAGAGACACCTGAATTGCTTCGAATTCTAAATTGATATCAGTTTAGAATTTTTGTGCGCTTTTCGAAAGTTCGAGCATAATAGAGGTGCTAAAGATGATCACTAAAATTATCGTGACGTATTTGGCGCATCTTGGCAAAAATGGGCTAGCTTTACAAGGCTACGCTTCTCATCAGTATGTGAATTAAGCTAAAGCTCAACTGCTGTATCTTCAGTTAAATTAATGGAATGAGCTGCTTATGTTTACGAGGGCTTTTACGAAGCATTTTCTCGTCTTGTGCAATGGGAACAGAGCTCAAGCAACAATTAAACGTAACAGCGACGTTTTTATTGTTGGTTCTCTCCATATCCTTGGTTACTTTGCTTCTGCAAAGTAAGCAGAAAACACAAAAAAACGTCAAAAAGGTTAGAGCAGCGTTTTAAAGAGGAGAGAATGCGGGCACGTGGATTAATTAACATCCGGTTACTAGCTTTCATTTTGAATTTTATGTCCTTGAATTTGGAGGATTGGGCTGTATTGCATATGTCTATTTAACTTGTTTTTGTCTTGTGAATTCATTACTGATTTCATCTTCGCGTTGAGTACAATTCTATGAAGGCGCGATTCTGTTGTATTAATGCGAAAATAAACGTATACGCTTCTGAGAGAACTCGCTGTTATTTTCTGTTTTTCTTGCACTTTTGTTTGGGTTTCTAGACTGCTGATAAACAAAAAATTAAAAATATGTGTTTTTCTGCAGTAGCGTACTTCATTATCAAAACGAGGGTAAAGAAATGTCCTCTACAATCTGGGACAGGAAAACTTTGAGGCATTGACACTATTATTTATTCATGCCATCATAGCTCCTGAAAATTGGCCACGCGGATATTAAAATGCGAGTCGCAACATGGGGAGAAATTTCTTGAATAAATCGATTAGCGTTGCAGGGTCGCTGATGCGTCACTCCCGATGTAGAGACTTGCAATTTGGTTTTCAATCGAGGGCACAACTATCAGCGACAGCGGTCAGTAAAAACATTTCAGGAACTACAGGACACGACCTGTTTAGGTGAAAACAATTAGGCAGGGCAATCATGCGTACCGGTAAGTTTCGCCGTAGCGAGAGAAAAGGTGAGAAAAAAAAACAGCAACCAGGACAAAATGAATAACTAGAAGCACGGAGATTGATGGAAGTATGCGTCGCTCAGGATGAAAGCACTGTTGCCGCCGGGTGTTGTAAGACGAAACAAGCGTGATCAGTGCACGCACCAGCTGCTTTCGCGAGTTCCCAGCAGCCGTTGTTAATTAAACGTTGCGGTGACTGCAGGCTCGGGCCCTCGGTCGTAGCGCCAACATCCAAGCTGCCGACGGCAGGGAGGAAGAAGGACGTGGGGATGTGCAAGCGCCAGGGAAATTGCGGCAGGCGTATCGTCAACAGGAGCAAACGCCGAATAACGTCGTATGAAGCCAGCCGCCCTGGCGGCTGCGGGCGCGTCATTTTGCCTTGAATACTCATCCCTCTTGTTTGCCAGCATACGCCCACCACACCCGCCCTCCCTGCCATGCTTGCCAGGCGCCCCACAAAGTTTTCGCCGATTTCTACTCTTGTTCGCAGGGTCGCGCTGGCAGATCGGCCGTGTGGACCCGACCAAGCGTCCCACACACGACGCCGTGTTGTGGCTGTGGTGACTTTGCCGGGCGAGTTTTCGTGTACACGTGTACGTATCAATCGATGTTGCTGGCAGCGCAGCTTTTGCTGTCCTGAGCGCCGTTTAGCTACTGAGCTCGGGAGTACCTGCCTTATGCTGAACGCAGATGTGTGAGCGTACGATGAGCAATTCCTTTGCACTGACATGCAATAACTCCGGAGAGCAGTTTGGGGATGTAAAGTGCGCGAGACGAAAGCCTTGCCACCAACGAGACGATGGCCTTAGGCACACACGATCCGGCTATGGGGCGATTTGGATTGACTAGTCAAGAGGAATTAGTTCATTAGTAGTTAATGATTAGTTTGTCGTACTAATTAGTTGATGACAAACAAGTCATTACTAGTCATGACTGGTTAGTTGATTACTAGTCGTGCCTGATTAGTTGATGACTAACTAATCGTGACTGGTTAATGAGTAGTTAGTCTTGACTGATGACTAGTGATGGCTAGTCACGACTTTCACTTCAGATGTAACGGACGGACTGACAGAGTCATGAACGCGATTATGAGCGCTCAAAGGCTTTCGCCTTAAAAAACGTATATTATGTGTTCCTTGTGGAAGGCGAGGGGGAGAGAGCGAACGTTATGCGTGCTCTCTGCGCGGAGGTGATGAGCATAGAATGAAACGCCTGATATACATCGGCAATTTCAGTGAAACTGGTGCATAGGTGCGCTCTCACAGATTGGCCGCTGGAAAAGGAGCAAGCTTATGGTAGTTGATGGTCCACACTCAGTAGGAAATAGGACAGGAGGCGAAAGGATTCAAGGCAAGCAAGCAGTTCTGCCATTGACGCACGCACGCGCACACGCGCACGCACGCACACGCGCACGCACACGCGCACGCACACGCGCGCGCACACGCGCGCGCGCGCACGCACACGCACACGCACGCGCACACGCACACGCACACGCACACGCACACGCACACGCACGCGCACGCGCACACGCACACGCACGCGCACACGCACACGCACACGCACACGCACGCACACGCACGCACACGCACGCACACGCACGCACACGCACGCACGCACACACACGCACGCACACGCACGCACACGCACGCACACGCACGCACACGCACGCGCACGCACGCACACGCGCACGCACACGCGCACACACGCACGCGCGCACACGCGAACACACGCACACGCGAACACACGCACACGCACACACACGCACACGCGCACACACGCACGCGCGCACACACGCACGCGCGCACACACGCACGCGCGCACACACGCACACGCGCGCACACACACGCGCACACACGCACACGCGCACACACGCACACGCGCACAGGCACATGCGCACACATGCACACGCACACGCGCGTGCACATGCACACACGAGACCACCCGGAACACAGTACGGCGATCGGTTGCATCACAATTTTGATACGAAAATCTAGGAAGGCAAAAAATTGAAGGTGTGTATGTCATCGCTTCGTATCCCTCCCGCTAGCTGCCCTCTGACGTGATAGTCATATGTAAGCTATATATGCAACGAGAAATGGCACCAAATTACTCGGACATCTGTACGAAAATCGATTGCGTCAGAATTTTTGCGTGACGGTTGGAAAAAGTGGCGCCACATGGACGTCCACCAGTGGTAATTATATGTAGACATTGAGGTGCATAGAATTCTCTGAAGTGGCGGTGCTCGGCTTTTTATGTGCTGCATACGTGCGCTTGATGAGTTCATCCTATTTTTCTTGCCATCGCTTGGATTTCTTGTACCATCTACGAATACACGTACACGCCAACTGCATTTATCGTGATGGGACTGGTGACACGTTCGCATTAATACGGATAGTGTTCAGTGTTATTAAGGGGAGCTCAGAGCTGGAATAGTGCCAAGGTGAGCTTTTCAGAGGGACGAAAAAGTTCTCCTCCTGCTATGTGTGGACCAAAAATGGGGTCAGCGAAAATCGGGCACCAAGCTGTAGAGGGCAGTTCTGCACTAGCAATCAGCTCCATTGTCCCGCTATTAGGACACGCCACTGACTGAGAGGGTCACTAGCAGTTACCAATCTTTCGCCACCTCCATGCTACGCACTATCCTCCATATACACCACAACACACCTCAAACGCATCCCTCAACCTTCTTCTATGAGGATTCTGGTATGAGCTAGTTGGTTCATTATTAAGAAACAGATTCACACAGCTCAAACGGAAAGAGGATAGGAAGGAACACGAAACCATCGTCCGTCCTGTGTTTCGTGTTCCTTGCTGTCCTCTTTCCGTTTACGCTGTGTGAATCTTTCTTTTTTTATAACGGGTCCGTCCTTCCTCAGCATGCCGCTACAGCCCCAAACCAATGTCAATGTGGGAAATCCTATTTCTCCTGCCTCGCCACAGTTCTCTTACTCGTTTTCCTTACCTGTCCCCACAAGGTGACGAATCTGCCCAACCCCTGACAGGCTGACGGACCAACTGGCTTTGTTTACTTTGGCGCTCGACATTCTCTACGCTTAGTGCTTTCCCTCACTTTGTGTGCAGCCGAGCAGTGGCTCTGGTTGCCAGAGCCGTGCCCAGAGAGTTATGAGACGCGGCGGCGCATTACAACTGCGGTTTTAGACGGAAGGCTTAGAAAGCACAACTGGACTGCAACCCGCCTTTTCGGTATGATTTGTTACGGATCGCTACTAAAAAAATAACTGCAAGGAGCATCTAGCAGACTACACTGAGGAACACTTCGGCGTATGTTCGGCTTGACTTCTTTGGAACTCTCCTCGAAATAAGAAACGTGTGGCTTTGGGCCTTCAGGTTAAATAACCTGAAAAGTCACGGGACCGTAGGCGTAGACTGCACAAGGCGCTGCCAAACATGGCCAAAGTCCCGTAAAGGCAGGTTTTCTTTAACAGGAGGTAGTAGTAGGTCCTTGCATTGCACGTCGCAGAGCTAATGGTTGAACATAGCACGCAGTAATTACGCAGCTTGAGGTGGGCGGAGGATAGGATTTCATTCTAGGTGGCGTAAAAATTTTCTGGTCGAAAAATTAATTTTGAGATTTTCCACCGTACTGAAACAACGTTCCTTTTTCTTTCAAATATTTTTACACTTGCGCTTTCGCGAATTTAGAGATGCTTTCATAAATCTTCTTTATGGTCATGTTCAGAGTAAAGATGGAAGCTCTTAGAGGTTTTATGCTAGCTTTTGTCAGTCCACTTTGTGTACAACCATAAGGCTTGGCGACTTTCAAACGCAGCATATTTTAGGTTTAGAAAAATATATTACACTTGTTTAATCGCGGCTTCAAAAATGCTTTTTGATCATTTTTCGTGGTCGCGTCTAAAAGAAAGGTGCAAATTTTCATATGCTTCATCCGCATATTTTACACAACAGGGTTTTTGGAAGTTCATATCCCCTTTTGTCAGGAAATATGCGTAAGGACACTTTTCCTCACATGCCTTTAACCTGACTGGTACGGGAATCAAAAGCCGTGAGTGCATTTTTATTTTGATAACTAAAAACAAAACTATCCTAGACTGCACTTTTCTTGCAGTAAAAAAAGCATTATAAACCTATTTTTCATTGTTCAATGCGAATTCTTTTGGTACCCGTCGTGTACAACGACAGAGCCTACTCTCATGCAAAAGTTCAACACACCGCAAAAGGTACAGTGGCGAAAAAGAGCTGTGAAATAGTTGACTAGACTTAAACTGATTTTTTAGCGTCAATGCAAGTTTCATCTAATTAAAATATTCATGGTAAATTTCTTAGGAATTGCTTTTATTCCATTGCTCAATAGCAAACTTTATAAAACTAGCTTGAAGATCTCACGCCACCTCAGTGCCGCATATTTTGGAAGGGTACGGCTGTAGGTCGGCTGCTAACGCACATCAAGGATGAATATGTGTTGTTGTTTTTCGCCGTGATAGATGGCTGCACCGTCACCTTTGGAGCCTCTTCCTTTTGATTGTCCATTCCCGCGTGACATCAAGCCTGAAGCGCCACCTAGCCACCACATGACCTTGTCCGAATCGCCTTTAAAAGAACGTCAACAAGAATTTGTCTTCAGTGGGCGCGGCGGAACCAGCGTAGGCATGTGGTCTCACAAGCTTCTCTTCTGCCTTGTGCAGGTTTTCTTGCCCAGTTCTGCCGCATCAACGACTGCAGTAAATGGATCAGCAACCGACACGTGTTCTCTGGCTGCACCGTCACCTTTGGAGCCTCTTCCTTTTGATTGTCCATTCCCGCGTGACATCAAGCCTGAAACGCCACCTAGCCACCACGTGACCTTGTCCGAATCGCCTTTAAAAGAACGTCAACAAGAATTTGTCTTCAGTGGGCGCGGCGGAACCAGCGTAGGCATGTGGTCTCACAAGCTTCTCTTCTGCCTTGTGCAGGTTAGTACCGATTACTGTTCTGTTAAAAGTGATTGCCGCTGTCTTCTGGTCCTGCCGTGCCCACAGCAGTTCGTTGAAATTGCCTACAATGCTTTTTGTTTGTGCAAACTGCTCCTATGTGGAGACGTTGAAACTAATCCCGGTCCGGATACTAGTGAAATGCTGAAAGAATTACTTAAAGGGCAAAAAGGCCTAGCCACTGAAGTAACTGCTTTGAGAGAGCAACAGAGCAATATGGAAAAACTCATGAATGATATGAGACTAAGGTTTACAGCCTTGGAGAAGCAGATAAACAGGATTGACACTCTAGAACAAACAATATATGAACTCCAGGCGAAAATAACTGATTTAGAAGACAGGAGCCGCCGCTCAAACCTTATTGTTTTTGGAGTAAAAGAGGAACCCGGGGAATCTGAGGCTGACTTGAAAAAGAAGGTTCTAACTGAAGTTTTTGCAGAAAAGCTTAATGTATCTTGCAGTTCTGTGGGCAGAATACACAGGCTGGGCAAAAAGGCAACAAACCGCCCTGTAATTGTGTTCTTCCAGGACTATAACGAAAAGCAAGAACTCTTTAAAAACTGCTCGAAACTAAAAGGCAGTAATGTTTCAATACAGAACGATTATTCACGAAACACACTTAGGAAGCGTAAATTACTGTGGGACAGCGCGAAAACAGAAAGGGATGAAGGAAAAAAAGTTACCTTGATAAATGACAAGCTGCGAATCGAAAAAATGCTTTACACCTGGGATGACAGCGATAACAGCAGAGTTCAACTCGCTGATAAAAACAGTTATCAAAGCAGAGACTGACATTCTCAACCTCGTGTTAAGGAATTTCGCTTACTTAATATCAATGCACGTAGTATTGTAAATAAATCGGAGGCTTTGGAGGCTATCTTGTTGATTCACAATCCACACGCCGTAGTTATAACTGAGACTTGGCTGAGAGATGATATTGATGATGAAACTGTTTTCCCCCGTTCTTATCAAGTTTTTCGCCGTGATAGAGCAACACGTGGAGGGGGAGTAGCGGTCCTGGTGAATCAAAACACAGAGGCACACTCGTTGCAGCAAATAGCTAACCATGAAAGTGTGACTTTAAAACTTTCGTACGGGGGTAGATCGTTTGTGCTTTTTGCTGTATACAGACCACCTGATTCACCACCTCAATATTTATGTGATCTGGCCGATCACATGTCTAAATTTCGCCGTGATAAAATATACCTTGTCGGTGATTTTAATCTCCCAAATATTGACTGGAATAGTCCCTTCCCTAGTACAAACAATGACATAAATGCCTCATACATGTGTGATATTATGCTGACTCATAATTTGCAACAGGGAGTTAAGCACCCAACGCGCATACACGGTGACGCTGCATCTATTCTCGACCTCGTCTTTCTCAGCCAAGAAACAGAACGTTTTACTGTTTCAGTTGAAACTGGGTTATCTGATCACTGCATGGTGGTTTTTACTTGTCCCATTCAACAATATGTCGACAGTGATCCTGCAAAAATTATTTCCGTGAAAAACTTCTCCAGAGCTAATGATGAAAGTGTGTTAGACTACTTCAGCTTACACCTTGACATGTTTCGAGGAACTAATGTTGATGAACTCTGGAATAAATTTAAAGAAATCTGTACGTACTGCATTGATAACTACATTCCTAATAGAACAAAGAAAACGTGTAAAAAAACTCCTTGGATCACGCGAGAAATAATACATTTGAAAAGAAAAATCAAACGTCTGAAGCGTGGGGGTGCCTGTCGAAATATAGTTAAAATACATCAGGCTAACTTCACAAGCGCTTTGCGCCAGGCTAAACAAAATTACTTTCAGCATAGCCTGCCAAATTTTCTTCGTGACTCACCAGATAAGTTCTGGAAATTTTTATCGAAAAAGAAAAAAGCAATTACGCGCATTTCATGTCAAGGTGTGCAGCTTGCTGATAAATCGCAAATCTCTGAGGCATTCAATAAGTATTTTCAGAGTGTGTTTTCCCATCATAGTTTATTTGTTCAACCCAGTACCATGTCTCCCAACTCGACCCCCGACATTGTTTCTTCATCTGGCGTATTCTCCATGCTACTTAACCTCAAACCTAAAGCGTCCGCTGGACCTGACGGGATACCAAATATTTTTTTGCGCCGTTATGCAGAAGCCATCACAGAGTTCCTGGTTGCTATTTTCGGCAAATCATTTGAAACAGGAAACATTCCTTCCGACTGGAGGAAAGCGCGGATTGTGCCCGTGCTGAAAAAGGGTGATCCTGCCTTGATTGCTAATTATCGTCCCATATCAATAACTTCCACATGTTGCAAACTTGCTGAGCATATCATAGCTAACTACATTACTACATTTCTAAACGATAACAAGGTACTTACCTCCCATCAGCACGGGTTTCGAAAAGGCTTTTCCACTGTCACTCAGCTAACTTCTGTCATTCATGCTTTTGCAAGTGTACTAAATAGCGCTGGTCAAATGGATGTTATATTTTTAGACTTCAGCAAAGCCTTTGATGTTATTTCTCATGCCAAACTAATTTACAAACTTGAACTTATTGGTCTCCCTAATTTCATAATTCGTTGGATTTCCTCATACCTTTCTCACCGCACACAATTTGTTTGTATTGATGATTGCTATTCAAACCACCTGCCGGTCACTTCAGGCGTCCCACAGGGAAGCGTCCTCGGACCTCTCCTCTTTTTAATATATATCAATGACATTATTAACGTTATAACTACCCCTGTTGAAATTAGATTATTTGCAGATGACTGCGTTTTATTTCACCAAATTACTTGCCAAGATGATCAAGTTTTACTAAACTCCAATCTTCAGAACATACATACATGGTGTAATAAATGGGACATGAAGCTAAATTTAGAGAAAACAGTACACATGACAATAACTAACAAAAAGGCTTCCTTCTCATTTCCTTACAATATTTCATCTCACCTTCTGACCGAAGTGAGCGAGTACAAGTATCTAGGAGTTACAATAACAAAAAACCTTAGCTGGAATAAACATGTATCAAACGTATGCTCCTCAGCATTTCGTAAACTCTGCTTTCTTAGACAAACTAAAACTTGCCCCACCTGAACTTAAAAAATTAACCTACTTTTCGATAATAAGACCATCACTAGAATATGCGTGCACCGTCTGGGATCCCTACACTAAACGTAACATCGAGGCCCTTGAAATGATTCAACGCAAAGCCGTCCGTTTTATTTTTTCAAAGTATCGTGTAACTGACTCACCAACGACCCTCATGCGAACTCACGGTATTGAAACATTACAGCTGCGGCGGAAAATTCAAAGACTGAAACTACTTTTCTTACTAAAAAACCATAAACTGTCTATGAATGCAGACCCCTTCCTCAAACCTAACACTACGCGCCAAACACGAAATCATCATACACAATCATTAACCCGTTACAGTGCTAGGATTAACGCCTTTAAATACTCATTTTTTCCACGCACCATTGAGGAGTGGAACAGGTTGGTTGGTTTAAGGGGTTTAACGTCCCAAAGCGACTAAGGCTATGAGAGACGCCGTAGTGGAGGACTCCGGAAATTTCGACCACCTGGGGTTCTTTAACGTGCACTGACATCGCACAGTACACGGGCCTCTAGAAGTTCTCCTCCAAAGAAATTCCAGCCGCCGCGGCCGGGATCGAACCCGCGTCTTTTGGGTCAGCAGCCGTGCACCATAGCCACTGAGCCACCGCGGCGGCCCTAGTGGAACAGGTGTCCGCCAGATCTCTTAACCAGAGCTGATTCTTTTGACTCTATGTTTTCTTCACAGCATTTAATTTGAGAGCCATTTATTTCTACGTTTACTTTTTGTATTTTGCATCTGAGCCTTGTATTTATTGCTGTATTTTGTGTTACAACTTGTATTTAACATTTTTCAATTTTGCTAAACCTGTTCTTTTTTGCATATATTATGTATTCGCCCCTCCTGCTTGGGCCTACTGTAGGCCTGCAGTATGTTCTAAATAAATAAATAAATAAACTGCGAGCACATTAGCTCACCGCGATGACCACTTATAGAGTTGGCTCCAATTATAAACTTTCCATTGAGACCTTATTGCGAACAGCCCGCAAGGCAGATAGGAATATGGGACAGATTCGAAGAAAACATGCTTACCTTAGAACCAAACAATACTTACACACAAATTCTTCTACCGAAACGCTCCACGCATGGTTTGACGAAAAACAAACACTGTGCACTGCGAAAAGTTTGTTCCTATATTTATTTGCATCGAATCTGTTGAAAAATAAGGTGAAAGTTTAGTGGTTTCTTTTAGATTTTTGTTAAAGCAAGCAGAAGCATGGCGATTGGGTACTGCAGTGACAGCGAGCACATGTCGGGTGAGAATGAACAGGCATCAAAAATTCAGTTGTGCAGAAAATGTTGAGGCAGCAAACATCGAACAAAAGTAACGTTACTAGTGGCGACAAGAGGAGTGCAGCCACAATGACCGCAGCCTAGATGTCGTTAGGGGCAGGCTTCCAGGAATGTAGGCGGGCGTCGCTGCCACATTTTGGACCGTGGTAATGGCTTGGTCGATGTCGCCTAGCGAGAACCCGTAATCAGTACCAGCTTGCAAGTGTGGTGTAGGCTTTGTGGCAAAGAAGCAAAATGGCCTTCTGGGCTGTGAAAGTGCCGCACACCGTGGCCAGTACTTCCCTTTTCGACGCAAATGTCTCTGGCAATATAACTGACGTTGGGCGTCGCGCGGCAACGATAATTATGGCAGCAAAAAAGAAGACGACCTTTATTGCCTGTGCACCAATACATTAAAAGGAAGAAAAAGGAAGCCACAAAGTTGCTCAATCAATCAGGTTGTCTGCATCTCATATTGGTTTTGCTCCGTACTGGGCATGCGCGCTTATATGCTCTTTTACTACGCTAAAGCTGGCGCATCAATAGAGTGAATTCATGCGTACATTATTTGCAGGAGCTGTTCGTTGGATTTTCTGGTCTCCTTGCACTGGGTACGCGTGAATAAGACCGAAATTTTGCAGCATATCACATCCCACATTGCATGCACGTGCTGCTTAAACATAATAAATTTCTGAAGTAACAAGCTTCGACTATCATTCTCTTTGAAACAGATGCTATTTGCGCGCTTGCGCCGCGTGGGACTGAGTAGCTTCAGTTTCAGCAGCATATTTGAAGGCATGCCAGGGAGAGTGGTGCATCGTTTATCTTTTAATCAATTAGCGCTCGTGGAAATGACGTCCCCACCCAATGTTTTATGCTTAGAAAAGTACCGCGCTAAATAACGCGTACCTCTTTACATTTCTCACTGCATGAGCGTGCTAAGAAGCGGACTGCAGTCCGCTTTCCACGTTATTACTGAGGCAAATACAGCCGTCTACATGATTTAACTTGTATCGCACGTTACTTCTTAGCATGGTGTCCCAATTTTTAGCCATACAGAAGCAGCGGAGACGGAACTACCCGTTTATTACGATTCTAGACATTTCATTGAAGACAAAGCGCCCCTCAACACTCGGAAAAATCAGGTCAGAGATCAGGGAGGCAGAAGCCCCCCAGGGCATTCCTAGTCCTCGGAGCTTTGTACTACGTGTTCCGCAACGGAAGCCACTAGCTCTGCCGTCATCCGGCAGTTGAAAATAGCATTTGGGATGGTGGAAATCAAATTTTTTCCCGAGATTTCTTAGCGGCAACTAATGATAGAGCTGTGGGCTTTATTCCCGAAGCTTGCGGTCCAGAGACTTTCTTCCCTCAAATGAAAATTCGCAGGACGAGGGAGGCTACGTGGCGCCAGACGAAATTAAATTTGAATTTTTTTCCTGTTATGTTCAGCGGACTAAAACAGAGATATACAATATAACCCGTCAAAAAATCTAGTACATAACGGAAAGAGTTTTATCAGAGTAGCATTGTGTGTTCTTGTGCAATCTGTGATTTTGTTCGTCGTGAAGAAAAGCAGAGTGGTAAGAGCGATCTTTGGTTTAACATGAGCACAAGCAAAGTTACCTTTTTCCAACTGTAATGTGGGGACAGGCGCTCGTCCTGTGGTTTCTTCGCTGTCCTTTGTTTGTTCGCGCCCAGAAATTTTCATCATGAACAACCTACAACTAGCCCAGCTTTCCATTCTGTTGTAATGTGGGTTGGTATTTATTCGTTTAAAGATACCAGCGCCATCGACCTTTGCGGAACAAAGAGTTGAACTCTGAACAGCGCTATTCTTGTCTTCCTCGTTGTCCAATGTCTCCTTGCTTGTTAAGATATAACAAAGCGTTAGGTTTTCTTTTAGAGTTCACTGATGCTAAAGAATATTGTTGGTGGAAAGCGGTTTACTAAAGTTCACTGAAGAATGCAGGAAAAAAAGGCAGCCGTGCTTCATTTACGTTTGTCACGGGACAGTGGTCAGCATCGGTCCGGCGGATTTCCGGCTTGTAATAGTAATGCCGTGGTGACATCGAACACTCTCATAGAAAAAAAAAGATTCAATCTTGTAAAGCAAGGACTTTTCGCGCTTTTGGTTGTTTCTGCAGAGGCATTACCAAACAAAGTCAGGAAATTATTGCCGTTCTTCCATAAGCTACTGCCATATTTCCGCGAAGGAGAACCCAATTTCGCGCCGTCAAGATGGGATCAGGATGTTGTCCCGTTACTGGGATCTCCTAAACCGCGCTGGCCGTCACTTCCTCTATCCCTGTCGTCGTTTTGGTTGACAGGGGCATCGACAAGCTCTCACTCTCCTCACAACCTTCCTCTCTCTCGACATCTCCATTTTCGCCCCTTTCAACTTGCGCACGATGTGGCTCTTACCTTCACTTCCTGTTTTAAGGTCGGAAGCGACACCTGACACTTTACAGGAAATACATTTTTCTTCTTGCCACGTCCTTTCCAAGCTAATTGGGTTTTTTTTTGTTATTGTGCAGTCTTTTATTTTCAGGAAGTGGAAGAATAGAAAAGCGTTGCTTTCTTTATTACTGCCACCGCTGTCCAGTTCAAGCGAGCGAAGGATTCATGTAAGTTGAATGTAGTTTGTACGAGAATAAAAGAATTGGGAAACCATTCTCATATCACGCTGCCACACAGTGCATCTCGCCATCTAGTCCAGCTCCAAAAGAAGCAACCGGCTTTATAAAATCCTTTAAAATAAGTAGTTCAAATGCACACGTCCAAGTGCACACGTAGTGTGCATTTCGACTGAAGGTAATAAGTTGGCCGTATAAGGTTTCTTGTCTTCGCAAGCGAAACTAAAAAAAATAATACTTTACTGCAGAGCAAGACGCGCCAAGGAAAAGCACTGCAGATTGAGATTTTTGCTTCAGTTATTTGCAACATGAATGAAGCATGCGAATTGAAAAGCTGTCGCTCTCTTCGCGTTGAGTGTACTGTTGTGCTGTAGAAAGAAATGGAATGAATTTCATCACGTAAGCAGTGAAAGCCGCTACTTGGTACCGAATAGTCCACTTTTGCATCAAAAATTATATTTTGGAAACAAGGCTGTACTTCTGAAAAATCTTAAGGCGTGTGAACCGAAACTAAATTTTCATTGGTGGTTATCTGTTTATTATTTTACACTTCCTGAAGATCTGCAGTCTCGTTCCGAGGCGCACATAGCACAACAAAAGCCACGTGGTGGTGGGCTTAAATTTCAAGCCCCAATGTGGAATTCAGATTGTGATCAAACATTCCGCTACACACACACCGGAGAATGCGTTTACGTAATGTAATTTTTTATATAAGGTTTAAAATATATTATACCAAATCTAACAGTAACACGAAACTTCATAATTGCCGTAGCTCTCACATGGAAATCTAAGCACTGATTTTACGTTGTTTTTTTACCATGAGGTAAAATATTATATTCCGGTTGTTTTAACAAGACAATGAGCCAAATTTCGGCATCTCAAGGCATTGGGTTGTCACCTAAACACTTTTTCAGTTCCTGCATCTACTGAAAATATTTCAATGCAATAACGCTTACTAGACTAGCGCTCAGATATTAGAAATAATACTTTCCGCAGGGTCCACTTAGCCGACACGTTCGGACTGCGATTCTAATAGGTGCATTTTATAGGGACTGTAACAGATGCTGAAGGGTATGCGTGTAAATGTACAGATTATATACAGCATTTAAAGAATGTATCTTTAGGCAATAAAAGCGCACTTCTGGCATCGCTTATAGACTACCCTTTCATTATAACAATGGGCACACATCAAGTAAGCCACGCATTACGTACAGAAGCATGGTTGCACTTGCTGTGAATTTTATGAGGATCGCGGAGAAAAATTCTCTGATTACAGACGGAAAGCGTGTAGCTTTATTTTTATTAATTGTTGGCCCCCCCGTTTCACCCGCAAGCGTTATCGTTCGGCTCGGGAAGCGATCGTAAGCCCCGTCTGGAAGAGTCCGCCACCCCTGACAAATGGAAACGCGCTTCAGGGCGGGACGGTGAGAGAGCGTCTTCCCTGTGGACACTTATTAATGCTCGCGGCCTGCTTTCGCGTCGTGTAAATAATAGACGCAGTGCATTTGTAAGAGGAGCACGTTTAGAGCCGGCGGCGTGCTCGGGCAGTATTTGTGTTGCTTTGAAGAAGACACTACCGCTCGTCTCTCGGGGCCAACAACACTCGCCCAGCGCACAGACCCCCGAGGTAGCGGGCGCTGCAGTTTTTGGGACGGCCACTTCCGTGATCCTCCATTTGCTGTACTGTCGCTGTGCTTAGTGAAATATTTTTTGTTTCTTTGTTTGCCTCTCTCGTGTAAAAGTGCACTGCCGTTGCAAGATACCTATGCGTATTGTAGCCTCTCTCAAATATTGATTTGCTAGCTTTCGTCATCCGTATAAACTGAATGTGCATTTTTTTCTGGGAGCAACACGTATTAAGTTCAACTCATTTTGCTTTGGAATATATGCTGCCGTAACAAATATTAACGGGAGAACACATACCAGGCCTGGAGCGAACTTCACATTTAGCCGTTCTTGAATGGTCGACATTTAATAATTCATAAAAGCAAGTGCCATTTCTTATGTTTGTATAGCTCGTGTTTCACCTATGGGGCAGAAAATTTGACACTGAGAAAACAGCGCGCACAGAGAAAACAGCGCACCGAGCTATCTAAGCGGATATTTACAGGGGTGATAGTAAGAGACAAGAAGAGGCCAAAAATTGTCGCGGAGCAAAGGCGAGTTTATCATATCCTACTTGAAATAAAGAAGATGAAATGCGCAAGGATGGGGCCTGTAATGCGAAGGTACAAAAAAAAAAACACTGGTATCATATAGTAATAAGTAGATTGAAAGAGTAGTAAAGCATACCAGGGCCGGTAAAGAGTAATTATGGCTCAGCTGGCTCAGCAGAGGGTTAAAAATATTACAAGGAACTTTAGCGGCTCAAGTGGTGAAAGGCGAAAGCCTGAGTGCTGCATTCTGCTACGCGATTGTTCATTTCACATTCTGTTGGTGCATTAATTAACTGCCAATTAAAGACGCTTAATCTTCGCCTTTAGGAGTGGAACGCGACAGCGTGTTGTAGCGCTGCCAGGCAGTCCACGGAACGCCACCACCCGTTCGGCGCGATGCGTTGCCCTTTGAATGCAACGCTTTTTGAGGACAGATTCTACGCCTTGCTCGTCGGAAAATTGGTTTTTGGGGAAAGGAAATGTATCTGTCTCTCATATCTCGTTGGACACGTAAACCTCGCCATAACTGAAAGGGAGGAAGATGGGAGTGAACGAAGACACCGTATTCACTAGAAGCGCCTTTGTTCTTTCCAAACTATCGAGCTGGCATGGCGCAATAAATACAAAAAAAAGAGCTGGCATGGCGGAATGGTAGCGTGCTCGTCTCGCACTCCGAAGACCGGGGTTTGATTCCCGAGCTCGGCCAATTTCCTACTGGGTTTTATTTACCTGGTCTGACTAGAAAGGTTAATTAGGCTAATTGGTTAAGTAAGTACCACTAAATTGGAGCATAACTATACGATCCCTTTAATTGGTTGCATGGTTAGTAGCCAAAGTACAATTGGCAACTTTTGAAATTCGCCCACTGTGACGTCACGACCATTTCGACCAATTGAAAAGCGTGACATTTCTGTCGACAATTTCTGCTTACAACTATGAGGCATTATAGGCTTCCGCCTTAATATGAGATGTCTGGAAGCAGACATATGTCTTGAAGTTGAGGAAGTTAGCCTGATGATGATGATGAATAATGACGTCTAAGAATTTGATGGTTGATTATTGATGAAATTGAAATGTTGATGCAAGTTGATGGCGGCATACAAGCAGTTCCAATGCTCTTTTGGTACTGCCTTGTGTCATTTTATTTACTGATTAACCCAATATGGCTGACCTTGTAAAGTTAAAGAAAGGTGGGCAAATGAGGGCAAATGATCTGTATTGATAACACCAGCTAGAAATAGCTTGAATAACAGTACAGTGATTATTAAACACAGCTGGTGGACGCAGCGCTGAACTGCAAGATAAGCGCGAAAAATTGAAATATAGATAACAAAATGCACATTATGCAGTGTTGACAAGGACAGTTTCCAAACTTTCCGCTTCAGTAATATCTTCCAGTAACCAGTTCTATTATCTGATATTTTGCTGCAAATACCATAGATACAATCATACCTGTTTATACATGCAAGGTAAGGAACCATGGTGTCAATATTATTGTCAGGGGTTCTCGGAGTTAAACAGAGGGTGATATATGCCTTAAGAGAAATTTAAAATACCCTATTAATCAGTGAGTGAAGAAATATTGCTCGAGAAGTTCTGAGTTTTGTCATGTGGTTATATTTGATTGAATATCATTAGAGCGAACGGAAGTCAGTCTTTCGCAATTTAATTTGCATGAAACTTATTTCCGTTTCTGTATGTTTTCCAGTGTAAAAATGCCTTTCTTTCTGTATAGGTCCCACACAATGGGTGAATAATTTTGTTTAGATCTAATGCGATAGGTACTATGTTTGCCTTCAAGCTGTTTTATGCATCTTCCACTTATGTGCCATGGGAGAACGAAATTTCTTCAAGCAAATGGTGTTATATAATTATGGTAGTTGGTCCAACGAAACTGCGAAATAAATATAAAACCCACGTGTTCATAACTTTAATGGTAATAAAGAGGGCAACATCCTGTTCTATGGTTAGACGTGCGCCACTTTCAACAAGGCTTTCCGTCGTGAATTTTTCAGACCGTTGAATAAATATCTTAGTTGATTCGATATTCGTTGAATGTATGTGCAAAGCATCACATTATGCTAAATTCATAAATAATTAAATCGATCTCGGTCCCCTTTTAACGGTCGACATGGTCACATTATGCCAGTTTAGTACTACGGCTAAAGAAAATCTAACACATAAACAGATAAACCGAAACACATTGACAAAGTGAAAAGTATCGCTAGATGGTGTCGTAGTCTTTAGACATGTCCCCACTCTCCTCTCTCTCTTGCGGAGGCATACAGCGCTTACACGAGAAATACAATGCCAAGGTGAATATTCAATCACACTACCTGCACGTAAAAGTGCGTGTTCATGGCTTCTATACGTCGCCGTGGTGGCTCAGTGGTTATGGTGCTCCGCTGCTGACCCGAAAGATGCGGGCTCGACCCCGGCCACGGCGGCCGAATTTCAATGCCGGAGGAGTTCTACAGGCCCGTGTACTGTGCGATGTCAGTGCAAGTTAAAGAACCCCAGGTGGTGGAAATTTCCGGTGCCCTCCACTACGGCGTCTCTCATAGCCTGAGTCGCTTGAGGATGTTAAACCCCATAAACAAATCCCAACGATAACTCCTATACCTTCAAAAATGGCAGAGTTCGCCCTTGCATGGCAATCTCATTGTGTTTTTGCAGCAACAGCGCTCTCTTTTCTATATTTGGTACTTGTTTACTTTAACTTGCTTTAGTTGGCTCTTGATGGTAAATGTCTTATACCTGCATATTATTTTGTACAACTGGGTCCCTAAATAGAAAGCTTAATTTTAAAGCGAAAGATGTTTAGCTAACAGTTGTTTAGATTGTAAGGGCTACCGCGTTGTTTATTGTAATAAAACTGTAAACTTGCCATAGGAGAAAGGCTTCGAAGTGCTCAGCCCATTAAATGGACTTAGAGAAAAGCTAGTGGTGGTTGCCGTTGAAAATCCTGCACTGAGAGCGCAAAACTGTGCTCCATTCGCGGAGCGCAAAGCGAGCTGGTTATCGGTTCGAAAACAGGCGAGAGAAGGTAAACACGTTGCAGGAAGGAATGCCCCGATGAAAGGGATTTTCCTTTCTTCAGTCCCATCCTTCTGCATTCCACAATCCTTGGTTTTAGCCTGCCCACAACAAAGGGTTATGCTACTGTAGTACCCTTGCTGTCCAGGTTTCAGAAAAATATGCAATTGCAACCAACGGATGTTCTACAGCGAACCCAGCTTCACCCGCACGTCTAAATCCTAACTTATGTGGACAGCTGGAACTTTTAGGCTTATTCCTGACCAAAGCAGTGCGCTTTCAGAAGGCAGAAGCAGCACAGAAAAAAAAACGGGTCATATTGTTTTATCTTGCCCTGAAGCTCCTTCCCTCCGCACGAAGTTATGCGAGTGTGAGGACCGTAGTTTTGTGTGAATGAAAAGATATGTGCTTTGCACTACATTATTATTAAAACCAGTGGGTATAAAAATTCGTAGCTTTTAAAACGAGAGAATTGGTTGTGAAAAAAATTATTGGCGATCAATCATATTCAAGCAGAGGAAATTGATTTTCTTTGTTCGCAAATTTTTATGAATTCTGATTGTATTTCTATTGAATTTTTCTATTCGTAGTTTTTAAAATGAGAGTTTTGCTTGTGTAAAAGATTATGGGCGATCATTTATAGTATTTGAGTAGCGGAAATGAATTTTTCTTTCGCCAATCTATACGAATTTTGACTGTAATTTTTTTATGATTCTATTCGAATTCTTTTTTTATTTCACTTACTAGTCTATTCCAGTTCTGACTCTAATTCAATTCATACTCGATTCCAATTTTAATTCTACCTCAAGTTTAATTTCATTCTTATTTCATTTCTATTCACAACCTCTTATGTTTATTTTTGATCAATCATTCTTAATTGTTTTCACATGACCTGAGTCATGTTTAGTTCGTCATCTCTCTCTTCTTCAAAACAAGAAGAAAGGGAGAAGAGCGGCAGGGGATGGGAGAGAAGAACTCCAAGGTGTAAAGAGGAAATTCACTCTAATAAACGTGCCATAGTTTGGCAGGTTAATGTTTTACTCCGATGCCGATGCAGGCCCCGGAAAGTTTTTGCACTCATTGTCCTCCTAATGCTATCCTATTAAGCTGTAGTATATTTCTGATTAGGCAACCGTCATTGCGATATGGTAGCGCAAACTCTGAAGACGGTTACCTATCTGCCCAATGCCTAGAGGCTGCAAGCCCTCCGCACAATGAGCGGAACAATAAATGCAGGTCACATCTGCATGGCCCCGCCGCGGTGGCTCAGTGGCTGTGGTGCTCGGCTGCTGACTCGAAAGACGCGGGTTCGATCCCGGCTGCGGTGGCTGAATTTCTTTGGAGGAGAAATTCTAGAGGCCCGTGTACTCTGCGATGTCAGTGCACATTAAAGAACCCCAGGTGGTCGAAATTTCCGGAGCCCTCCACTACGGCATCCCTCATAGCCTAAGTTCCTTCGGGACGTTAAAACCGCAATAAAAAATAAAAATAAAATAAAACATCTGCATGGATAATGAAGAGACTAGGATATGAGAAGCCGCGGTCCAGATGTATCACTAATAAAAGCAAACACTCCTAGAAACCAACGAATGTACAGCATAACATTTCTAGTCTTCCTTTTTAGCCAAAAGAAGCATCATTTTTATAATTGTAATATTTGAGTTGTTGCAGTTGTAACAATGCTTCAGTGTACATATCAGGCGCGACAAGGATTGCCTTATGTTCTGTATAATTTACTTACATAAGACTTCATTTGTTGTGTTTGAGTCTCCAAAATAAATATTTTTTTTTGCGAAAACCGTACCACATCACCTTGCAACGCTGACTTCTCACCGGTGCTAATTAAACCTTCCTATTTTCTTGTAAGGCACCCTAATGCGTTCCACATTGTCCATGCGTTCCACATTGCCTATCTGCATGCAGCGTTCACAGCTCGGAGAAGTAAGAAGATGTAATTCTTGACAACAGAAAACAACAATGCAGCGAATTTTCATCTAACTCTGTTAACGTGCGAACGCAGAATTGCATGAACGCTAACGACGCCAATGAAGACAGAGAATTCTCTCTTCGCGCCGCAGAGAGAAGTTTATGAAGATGATGCTGTGCAGCGCACAGCGCGAGAGCGTGCTGCAATTTAGCACGAGGCATGCTTGGCTGCGGCGATAGCCTACATGTAATATGTACAGAACATTCTTCACGTTAATAAATACTTCGTTAAAAAAAGGACGATAGCTTAGTGCTCCCGAGCATTGGCAAGCGAAACTGGAGTGTTCGCATCGCCGCGAGTTTGAATCGCAGTCATTGCAATATTTGTTTGAGCTGTAGCAGGATTTCCGGGGAAAGGAACTTAGCGACAGCTAGCCAAAATGCCGGTCCGAGCTTCGGTCATCTAGCCAGCGATCTCGCGCCGCGCGCTAGCGGAGCGGCGGCCGCCGCTGCTCATCTTCCTCTTTACAATCACCCCCGGGCTGAAGGCGAAGCCATCCTGGCGAGTCAGGGAGACGACAACACACACGGGTCATAGTAAGGCTTCAGGCGTGACACATGAACAGTCTCGCGGCTGCGTCGGCGTTGATCTGTGGAGGGTGTCACCGGGTCGACAATGTAGTTGACCGGGGAAGCGCGCTCTACGATGCAGTAAGGTCCGTGGTACTTGGGGAGAAGTTTGGACGAAAGGCCAGGTGAGGTAGACGGCACGTGAAGCCAGACGAGAGAGCCGGGTAGAAAACTGTCATCAGTGTGGCTTGTGTCGAAACGGAATTTTTGACGCCCCTGCTCGCCGGATGTTAACGACCGAGCGAGCTGACGGCACTCCTCGGCATGCTTGGACGCCTCCGAAAGAGTGGTGCACTCAGACACGTCGGGCCGGTAAGGAAGTACTGTGTCGAGTGGTGAGGAAGGTTCGCGCCCGTAGAGGAGAAAAAATGGCGAGAAGCCGGTGGTGGTCTGCGTGGCGGTGTTGTAGGCGTAGGTGATGAACGGCAGGATCCTGTCCCAGTCGGAGTGGTCGGAAGACACGTACATCGACAGCATATCGCCCAAGGTGCGGTTAAACCGTTCCGTCAAACCGTTAGTCTGAGGATGGTAGGCCGTGGCGGTATGGTGAGTGATATTACACTGTTTGAGAAGAGATTCCACGACCTCGGACAGAAAAACGCGCCCACGGTCGCTCAGCAGTTCTCGGGGCGCTCCATGGCGAAGAATGAAGTGATGCAAGATGAAAGAGGCAACGTGTGGTGCCATAGCAGCAGGAAGAACCGCGATTTCGGCGTAACGCGTGAGGTGGTCGACGGCTACAATAACCCAGCGGTTGCCAGCAGCAGTGTAAGGAAGGGGGCCGTAGAGGTCAATCCCAACTCTGTCAAAAGGACGGAAAGGGCAAGGGAGAGGCTGCATCTGGCCGACTGAGTGGTGAGGAGCCGCCTTGCGACGTTGACAGTCAGGGCACGAGCGGACGTATTTGCGGACGTAGGTGGACATACCGCGCCAATAATAGCGGAGACGGAGTCGCATGTATGTTTTAAAGGCGCCGGCATGAGCAGACTGCGGGTCGTTGTGAAACAGGGCGCAGAATGTCGACCGCAGATGGGCAGGGACGACAAGCAACCACTTCCTGCCGGTAGGGACGTAGTTGCGGCGGTACAATAGACCATCACGAATGGCGAAGTGAGCAGCCTGGCGGCGGAGGGCACGAGGCACGGGTGCCGCCGAGGAATTTGAGAGAGAACGTACAAGCGAAGATATCCAGGGGTCCTTATTTTGCTCGCTGCCCATGGTATCTGTTGAAAACGACAGCGAAGCGCAACCGGTTGGCGAGTGGCAGACAACGTCTGGCGGCAGTGGAGAGCGGGACAATGCGTCGGCGTCGTTATGTTTTCGGCCGGAGCGATAGATGACATGGATATCATACTCCTGTAGGCGTAGGGCCCAGCGAGCGAGGCGGCCTGTAAGGTCTTTTAAGGAGGCCAGCCAGCACAGGGGATGATGGTCCGTGACGATATCGAAAGGGCGGCCATAAACGTAAGGGCGAAACTTTCCGATCGCCCAAACAATCGCCAAGCATTCCTTCTCGGTTACTGAGTAGTTGGATTCCGCTTTTGTCAGAGCACGGCTCGCGTAGGCAACGACATACTCGGGAAATCCGGGTTTACGTTGCGTAAGGACAGCGCCGAGGCCAACGCCACTGGCATCGGTGTGAATTTCAGTGGGAGCAGTGGGGTCGAAGTGGCGTAAAATGGGAGGCGCTGTGAGCAGCCGGCGTAAGGTGATGAAGGCGTCGTCGCAGTCAGGTGACCAATCGGACAGGTTGTTGGCGCCCCGAAGAAGTTTCGTAAGTGGTGCGATGATAGAGGCAAAATTTCGGACGAAACGTCGGAAATAAGAACACAGGCCGAGAAAGCTGCGAAGTTCCTTTTGAGTCGACGGCTTGGGGAACTCAGCGACGGCACGAAGTTTAGCTGGGTCAGGAAGCACGCCGTCCTTAGAGACGACGTGACCTAAAATTGTCAGTTGGCGGGCGCCAAAGCGACACTTTTTGAGATTAAGTTGGAGCCCCGCGGCAGTTAAACATGTCAACACGTGCTCCAAGCGGTGAAGGTGCGTCTCAAAATCAGGCGCGAAGACGACAATGTCATCTAAGTAGCACAGGCACGTGGTCCACTTCAGGCAGCGTAAAATGGAGTCCATCATTCGCTCGAAAGTCGCTGGGGCATTACAAAGGCCGAAAGGCATGACGGTAAATTCGTACAGGCCATCTGGTGTAACAAAAGCCGTCTTGGCACGGTCAGCCTCGGCCACAGGGACCTGCCAATACCCCGAACGCAGGTCTAAAGAAGAAAAGAACTCCACGCCTTGGAGGCAGTCAAGGGCGTCATCGATTCGCGGCAGCGGGTAAACATCTTTGCGGGTGATCTTGTTAAGCCGCCGATAATCGACGCAAAATCGTATTGTGCCATCTTTTTTCTTCACTAGAACCACAGGAGAGGCCCACGGACTACTGGATGGTTGAATGACGCCTCGCTGAAGCATGTCGTCCACCTGAGTGTTGATAATCTGGCGTTCGGCTGCCGAAACTCGGTACTGGCGTTGACGAAGCGGCAAGTGGGCTCCGGTGTCGATCTCATGGGTCACGGTAGACGTGCGGCCGAGTCGGTTTTGAGCCACGTCGAAAGAAGAGCGAAACTGGTTCAGTAGGTGAAGTAGTTGGGCGCGTTGCGGTGTGGCAAGACTGGCGTCGACGGAATCGGCAAAGGCATCGTCTGTGGCCACAGCGGGAGATGCGGGCAACAAAATGCCGGTCCAAGCTTCGGTCATCCAGCCAGCGATCTCGCGCCGCGCGCTAGCGGAGCGGCGACCGCCGCTGCTCATCTTCCTCTTTACAGAGCTATTTTTATTTATTCATTTCACTTGGCGCAAAATCCCACAAACATCGTAATTTACTTTGCACAAACTGACAAAGATGGCAATATCTTGCTTGGGGTTTACCAATCGGAATAGTGCTTTCGCACTTAGATGAGGAAGGGTCCTCGTGACAAATCCTCTTGCAGAAACATTGGCCATTGAGCTTCATCATCGTCATCATTTATTAACCCTTAAAGGTTCCCTTAGGAACATTACATAAGACTCTGGTGTCCAGTTCTGACCATTTTCTTTCGCGCAGCTGAGCACGTTAAGTTTGTCGCAGGTCACCGGTAGTCAGTGACACGGTTAAGCCAGTTTAGTTGAAAACAGCCCGCGAAACGCATTCGCAGTAGACCACTTCCGCCTTTTCGTGGAAAAAAGAATCTAGTTAACCTACTGGCTCACTGGAAATTCATGTCCAGGGTAATTGAGGGCAGACCACTGCTCGGTCAGGACGCGAAGGAATTAGGGCTCTAAAAATCGGCACCGCTGTCAGCCGCCTAATTGGGGCGTTGTCTTATCAAACCAGCCATATGTTGGCGATCAACATCTATACGTACAGATCTGATTATTCATTTTTATCTTTTATTTTGAATTGTGGGTGATATGAGAGGTTCACTCTGTCTGCCGGGTAACGATTGTAGAAGATGTAAGGAAGCTCAGAAAGGCTAAAATTGCTGACCAGCTACATGATGTTACTGATAAGAAGAAAGTAGGCGTTATCTATGCAACGATAAAGTCTGGCTGTTTAACCTGCAAAGTTAATCGCGGATATATACTATCCTGGCCAAAAATCTATTTGGCACCTAAGTCACTAAATAAATCGTCGCTAATAAATCGCAGGAAGCAATGATTAATTTATTGTAGGTAGTGTCGTGCACTAGCACAACTAAAAATGAAGGGGTGAGCAGAACATAGCTCTTAGACTGCTTGTTAAAAGAGTTGATGGTGCTGTGGCTCCATATTGCAGTGCTGAATATTTCAGTTTTGTTTTAGAAATGAAAATCCTCTCTAACAACTCTAACAACAAAAAACGTCCTTAGTTACGCTGGCGCCTACCGCAAGACGTTTCGGCAGGCATTTCTTGTCAGGTGCTGCCGGGTTGCTATCAACACTTTTACTCGGAGATTTGCTCGAAAGCATGCACAGTTTCATGTATTTCTGTGTTTACCTCATCCTTCTTTCATCAACCGCAGACTAATGTTCTTAATGCTACCAGTTTTACCGACTACTTCCATACTTACTCTTTCAGCCACTTCCCACTGAATGAACTCGGTTGCAATCATCTTAGCCCTGCTTCGGAGTGCTTCTAGCATGAAGTCGGCACGCTAAAGGTGGAAGCAACCTTTCAGCGCCGCGAATCAAAGCGCACTCTTGAGTACGCTGTAAGTGCAGAAGCTCCACTAGAGCGACGCCGCCGCCATGAGAGTGCGCAAGTTCCATCGAAGTGAGCTTTGCTAACATACCCGCAAGACTAACTTTGCGCGTAGTGCACTTACGCCACATAGTTAGGTAAAAAGAAAGAGATAGAAATGGAGAGGGAAGCGAGATCAGCGCTGCGCGGAATGCATTCAGGGACAGATTCACTTTGATCTCCCCACCTCTGGGAGCAGTCGGGAACTTGTGCTTCTGAGGAATACCTTTGCCACTTGTTGCAGCCAGTCATCTAGATGTGCTGGTTCCTTTGCCATCCACACCGCAGGTGGTCAGCGAACCATTCAGAGTGCCTCATCAGGAATGTGGCCACGACATGTGCCTGGTCGAAATGGATAGCGCCAAGACGCAGCAGTATGTAGAAAGCCAAAAGCTAATCTTTGATGTTCGTGAGTAAAAGAGAAACAGAAAGATAACACTACAGTGCTCGTCCAACGCGAAAACACTCTATGGCCAGTATTGGGCGCTGCCTTTGACGAAGCACGCTTTCGGACCAAACCTCTACGTTTTCTTTTCGCTTCTCTCTTTGGAATTTGTCCTCTCGCCATCCGAAAGTCGAACTGTTGGATGTGGTTTGAGAAGGGGAGGATGGGGATGGGGAGCGAAGAACAGTTATCTTTCTTGGTTTTACATAGGTGTGGAAGGAATTTTCTGCGGTTTCTATGGCGTTGTCGTCGTAGCACTTTACTCAAGACAGCGAGCTGGGTGGACAGGGAAAATGCAGGCTAATCAGGATATGGCTCCCTTATGTCCCTGTGCTCAGGGGAAACGGAAGAGAGTGTATGAAGGAAAAGGGGAAAATAGAGCTGTACCCAAAATTAAGAGTGCCGTGAAAGAATCTTGCGCATTGCAGACTCATACAGTCTATTGCACCGGCACGACGAATACGGTAAGCGCCATCTCTATGATAAAGATGGTCCAAGGTGCAGCGTTTACTGCCTCTCTGCAAAGCCTGCAGAGCGTTCAAAGTGCGCGTGTTACGTCTAAAGGTGGAAGCTGAAGCAAGCGCAGGACGGGAGGGAAGGTTCCCATGCTGCCTGCCGACAATTTAAAATGTTACACAGTTGAACATGGGCGTTAGCCACCATGAACAGGTGAACGGGCGCTACTTATGAGACGCGAAAAAACAGGCGCCTAATTTTGGAGAAGCACACGAGAATATAAATAAGTGCGCCAACTGTAGTGAAGCAATCCAGGTGCGCTTGTGATTGGGAAACATCGTGAGCGGTGTGATAAGGCTTTTGCCATTTCTTCGCCCGAGAATAGGAAGGCACCGAAAGGACTTAAAATTTTTCGCGAGTTGCTCTCAACATGCGCATAGAAAAAATTGCGAAGCAAGGAACAAGTAATTAGAGGTACTAACTCCACTACCAAAAATGATTGAACTACGAAAAGCTCCAGCGACAATGTCCAAATTAACCAAAACATTTTTTAAACGCAGTTGTTTCACAACAAGTTAAAGCCATTCGTATGAATGTGTGCAACGATTCTCAACCTTACAAAATACATGAGTTCATGCTTATTTTTGTTTGTATTTTTGGTAAAATTGCGTGTTGGACAGCAAAAGCTTTCGACTTCTAGATACACATTAGCTCCAGGTTTGCTGAAAATCTTTCATTTTTAGAGATAGGTCATTTCTCAACTGCGTCCTGAGTCAGAAAGAGTTGAACGGGCAAGCCGATATGTTCACCGCTACTGCCCTTGACATACGCGAGCTGCGTGGCGGTACTAAACCAAAGAATTCGTGTATTTTCGATGTCCTGCAAGTAAAAATGTTGCGCTTCCAGTTCGCTAACCTCCGTAGCTAGAGAATATCTCTGTTCAATGTGAATTGCACGATAATTGCTGCCTTACTGCCGAAATAATGTGCTATAACTTGAAAGTATTACCATAATTCTTTCCAAACTCTTCAATAAAGCAAAATTTTTAGTGTTGCAAATACGTTGAACTGAAAAAGATTTTCGACAGATGCGGAGTGTTTTGACGAGAGAGTTCTTTTGACAGAAATATTCTTTCAAGTGCTGCTCATTCAGGTGGCATTTACCTGAACCGATTGCTGATACAAATGCACATGCTCATGCGAATACTGTGTATTAGTGTACAATATGCCGCCGTTCTGCGTGGCAAATGATACGCATAATTTCAGCAGGTTTTAGCGAATAATATCTGCATAACTTCATTTATAACTCTTTATTCATTTTTTTAGCATGCGGCACCACTATCATTGGGCACTGCCGGCTTAAAGACACATTGGAAGGACGCGAGAGAAAAAGAGATGCAGAAAGGGGCGAAATAAAGAAAATTGCTACTTCCGCGTAATGGGAGCGATAAAACGGAAGAGAATAAGCAGAAGCCGTATGTAAATCGTGCTGAATCTACAACTGGAAAAGCAAAGCGGACGTATTGTGAAAGCTTAGAGGAGTATGCTTCCGGTTATCACGGAAAACAAAAGGTTGCTTTTGTTCACGATACGGCTCCCATTTTCACGGTTGCTTTGCATGCAGGCGGTATCCGGGAAAGCATAGCTCGTACACAATTCTTGACCTTGTGGACGTAATCAGAGGGGCTTCCAGCGTGCCAAACTTAACGAAGAAATGCTGCAGTAGTTACGAATAATTCAAAAGTTTGTGCTGAGATGTGCCATTGAAATGAAACTTTCAAACGCGCAAGGCAGAGCGGGACGTTCAACCCCCATATACCATAAACCGTTAGCCACTATGCGTGAAAATGTGTACTAGGATCAAATGTCGACAATCTCAAGCCAACCACTCGTTTTAGTGGGAAGCACCACTTAACACGATTGAACCTAACCAAGAATTTTGCGGCTTGCATGACCTTAAAGTTGACCCTGGGAAACCTGCAGAAATAAAAAAAATATTGCCGTGATTGTGTTTTGGACGTGTATTTTGACTGTGTTTTGAACCAACTTCGCTGCCCAGTACACGAGAGCACTAGGCTTTAGCCGCAGCCGATCACACCCCGTTTTAAATTGCACAGCATGGTCGCGCTGCGCACTGCACGTCGTTGTCGGCATCAACTTCCATCTGAGTGTAAACGGCACGAAAGAAAAGGAAACGCACATAACTTGCTTCCTGGGTCAGCAAACCGTAATCACGCTTTGAGCTGCGTGGCGCTGGTGACAGATGTGAGGTGCTTTCGTTTCTGTTTTGTTAGAAACATGGAACTGGGGCAATATCATTGGGTTGATTCGCATTGGCGCTTGCTATGTTCTAGAATCTGTAGTTTTTGAGGAATCTAAAGGGGCATAACTCGCTCCGTGGGTCAGTGGACACCTCATTCGCGCTTTCATGTACGTGGCGTTGGTTCATCATCATCATCATCAGCCGGACTACACCCACTGCAGGGCAAAGGCCTCTCCCATGTCTCTCCAATTAACCCTGTCCTTTGTCAGGGTTGTTGGTTATCGCATGTAAAAACCTGCTTGTGCACAAATTTGTTTTTTAGGAATTCTCAGCGATAACCAGTTTTTTGGTAAGGTGGCAGGGTGGAACTTCGCTAACATATTTGATCACAGTGTTATGTGCATGAAGCAGTTTCGCAAGCGACTCCAGCCTTACTCACGATTCGTGGGACTGTAATACAGGAGACGGGCTCTGCAGAATTGCGTTTTCACTGCTGATAATTGCATAAGGTAAAAATCTTATTAAAGCAACATTTTTAGATTTTTTATTGGTTGTTTTCCGCTTCTGCAAATTCCGATGAACCTTCCTTTGATGCCTAAATGACAACTCTGACATACGATCTCTTCCCTGTTGGCCGGCATAAGTGTTACGTCCAAGCTGTCTTCTCCGCATGATGGCTCATTTTGCAAAGAAGCCAGCTTCAGTGCCCTGGTATTAGTTAGAAGAATTCAGCTACCGATGCATACATCACATCAGTATGTTGCGGCGCAGACGCCTCAATTCCTTCGGGAACATTGCGGCCGAGCGCGTACAGATATTCTTCACAATCTTTTCTTACCATACTGCCCAGAGAAGGCTGCCAGTCCTTTTCGCATGTACTTAACACACAGACTAATCCGGAATTATGTTTCATGTTTACTCTTGTGTTGGATTAATAAAAATTTACAGTTTGCTGCCATTTCCTGCAATTTCAACAATTCGTTCAAATTTCACTCTTGCAGTGGTTAGGAAGAAGCAGTGCTGCCAACCTTCAGAGCCGCTTCTCCCCCAATTCGCAGCTAAAAATTCCCTAGAGTTCCACAGATACGAAAAAATAGTGTTCAGTTGCATATTTTAAAATTGTATATTTATGCTCAATTAAGTAGCAAGTTTTATCTTGCAGCTACTTTATATGTGTATGTTGTGTCGGTTTAAACTTCAGCCGAACGATATCATGTACAAAATGCCTGGAGGTCGCTTCAGGAGTTCACGGAAACTGCGTTATAAAAGCTGCCTCTTCATTTGCTGCGATTGCTCTGGAGGGGGGCTGACGTAACAGTTTGAGTCAGTTAAAACAATGAAGCAGTGATTGGCTTTTGTATGGCCCTTGTGACCTCAACTCACTTTGTTCGTCGTGATGAAAATGGAAATTATGGTTTACGATTTTGGAGGGTCTAACGTCCCATAGCGACGTAGGCTATGAGGAATGAAATAGTAAATCACTCCGGAAATTTCTGCCACATTGGGTTCTTTAACGTGTACTCACATTGCACAGAACACGGGCCTCTAGAATTTCACCTCCATCGAAATTCTATCGCCGAGGCTGAGATCGAAGCCTCGTCTTTCGGGTCAGCAGCCGAGCGCCATAACCACCGAGCCACCGCGGCGGGTGAACTAGGAATTGCTCCCTTAGACTAGCTGAGATTTCCAACATGGCGCTCCTTTATTAAAAAAATGGCGCCCTTGTTCTTTCCTAGTTATCAAAACAAACATGCAGATATGCTTACTAAATAGGAATTACACGTTGTGCAGCGAGCTCCAAATACAGCGTGAGGAGGGGGCGCGCGTGTTGAGGGAAGACGGTGGTGCGCAAGATCACATCAGCGGGTGCCACTGGCCACGTCAGGGACCATACAAGTCCCACTACGTCCGTGTAAAGGCTGGTTCACATGCATGCAATCGACTGAAAATTCGGCAGCGCAGCGCCGCGAAAAATTTGTAACTTGTTGGACAATCGCCGCTCTGACTGCTGGAGCCGCCGCGATGGCTCTAAACAGCTTTTGCGCCGAAGCAACAAAGCGTTTTCGCTTGCATGTGAAAAAGGCTTTACACGAGCGCGCGACGATGTTTTGAGGCCCTCCGTCAGTTGTAGAGAAAAACAACGAAAAGCTAGTACTGTCATCACAGTTTGAGGGAGAAAAAGTTATTCTCATAGCAATTGAAATTTCCGTAGATTAAACGAAAAATCCCTTTTTCCCTAAACGACGTCCAAATTTCCTAGATCTAGGGAAAAATACCTAGGGTTGGAAGCACCGGCAAGAAGCAAGAAATATTTATTATCGCCTTTCTTAGCCACTGCATTCACAGTGCGTATATATACAATTCGCGTTAAATTCAAGCCTTTTCACCTGTATACTCTATATCCGCTTAAGTTTTAACCTGTTTACGATGCGGAGAGGCAATATAATTCCGTGTGTACTCATATTTCACTGAGCTTATACTGGGGATTGCAAGCTATAGAACATCTGACGGAGCGAGAAAATTGACTGTTATTTTAAAAACACGGTACGGGCACTGGTGGACGCGCCAAGCTAAACAAAGTAAATGAAGCAAAACGCGCGCCTCGTGATGCAGGAAATGAGTGCTGCTGATGCGTATGACACAGCGTGTGCACCTACTAGAAGATAAACATCAATTTTTGTGCAAAACGCAGCCTGACGCCTGGTCTTATACAGGCATGATTGTCTAAAAGAGCATACAAGATGATGGGGTTCGGCATATTCATTTTGCAGTGCATTTCCCGAACATAACGAAGTGCGACGACTTGTTAATCAAAGTGTCTTTTTATTGCCGCATATTTACTTTTCTTTGAATCTTATAAACATACAATTGAGGGAAGTAAGGAACGGGATTGTTTGTAGTACCGGTAAGAAACCGAGTTCTCCGGTTTATGAAAAATTATCTATACGCTTAGATGTGTAATTATGCAATTGCAATCTACTGAATAAGAGGTGTGATTTCAAATATACGTCAAGCTAGAAGTCGCAAACATATTTTCAAATGTGCACTGAATATAAAAAAATCTAAATGGGACGCGCAATATTACATAAGAGGAGTAAAATTTTTTTACAAGGTTGGTGACACATGTGAAACGCGCTGATATAAACGAAATTGGTTCGGCTTCCTGTTATTTTGCCCAGTGGTAGAAATATTTTGTGCGTAAAGCTCACACAAATACGTGACGACCAAAACTGGTTTTTAGTTAAACTGATAACATACATTTAAAGTAAGGCTCTTTCTGGCTTGCCGTGAAGAGATTTGATAACGTATAAAAAGACGAAAGGACGTCAAGAATAATTACAGGTGAGTACACTATCGTACAGCGAAAAAAGATAGCAATAAATGTTATCTCCAGGGCTTAAAATTACGTCATCGTATGAGAACTTTATATAATCACAAGGTCTTTGTCCGAAAGACCACATTTTTTGCACGATGAAAGAAGACAATGGCAACTTTCTAACATAAATGTTTACTAAACACTCTGACCAAATTACAGGTGAGTACACTATCGTACAGCGAAAAAAGATAGCAATAAATGTTATCACCAGGGCTTAAAATTACGTCATCGTATGAGAACTTTATATAATCACAAGGTCTTTGTCCGAAAGACCACATTTTTTGCACGATGAAAGAAGACAATGGCAACTTTCTAACATAAATGTTTACTAAACACTCTGACCAGTTACAGCAAAAAGCAGAGCTGAAGCAGAGAACGGCGCAACAATATTCATTTGCAATGAAACCAGCTTTCCCAATTCTTCAGCGCAGTCTTCTCTTCTTGAGCAATTTTTACTAACTTGGCTGACCTACGCTAAAATCCTGTACAAAAATTAATGCCGGTAAGTTTATCTAGGAAAACAGGTCGCAGCCACAGAACAATTACCTATTTGTCGCGCAGCTGTTTCTGTCTTGCAATAAGTTTATTATCTACAAGATACTGCCAAAAAAAAACGGCTCAGGAAATTGACGTAAATAATCCGTTTTCTCTCGCTAGGTCCGGGAACCTGACCTATCTGAACTCCAAGATTATAATCCCAGGAAGCAATCACGTCACCACGCATAGTTATATTTATTCAGTGAGCAGGCGGATATCTTTTTTGCTTTTAACGAGTGATAGGTTATCCCTTAGGAGAGATAGAGAGAGAAAAAAAGACGGCCAATATCCCCTGCACTTCAGCTCGTGGTACTGACTAGAGCAAAGTGTTGTGAAATTTTTAAACTACGCGCTATTAATGTTCAGAATAGATTAGCTCCTATTTTAAGCATGAAATGCTTTTAGCTCCCGTTGTCGGCAGTGTGGTGACGTCACGCCGAGACCGAGAGCCATCATCCCGGCACTGAAATCCACTCATCCGGGCACTGAATTCCAGTTATCCGGGCACTGAAATCCACTCATCCGGGCTCTGAAACGAGAACATCCGGGCACCGTACGAGACTTAACGAGATTTGTTGTTGTTGTTGTTGTTGTGACTGAGAGAAGGATGAAAAGGAAATTGCACGGGCCTGCTACTGGCTCAAGACAAGCCACCACCGCTGCCACGTGCAGATAGAGGAGAGGTAAGAGATGAGAGGAAAGAGAAAAAGGCAAGAAAAGACGCGCGTCGCAGCAACAACTGCGTCCGCCGGAGCGGACGCTGCTGGAGAAATCAGATAAGCGGCCGAAGCCGCGCTCGCCGAAGCGAGGACGGATACTCCTTTAACGAGATTTAACGAGACTCTCTAAGCCCTCCTACGCGACCGGCATGCAAGCGCCGGTTGGTCTCCAAATGAGACAAAAAATAACTGCTGCCAGTGCCTTCTCAATGTTTATCAAGATATCAGTGGAGCTGTGGGTTTGATAATGCACGGAATTATAATTTCCGATTTCTAATAACGCGTGCAAAAAGCACATAAATGCCACGTTACACTTCGTTGTCATACGTGATCCGGGGGAGAAGCGCTGCGTTCAAAGGCGCCGAACGGGTGGTGGCGTTCCTCCCTTCCTTTACGGTGCGGTTCGGGTGTCCACCGAGATGGCAGAGAATTACTGCGCCATTTCCTTTCCTCAAAAAACCTTGCGTTCAAATGGCCAGGCATTGCGCTGAACGGGTGGTGGCGTTCCTCCCTTCCTGTACGGTGCGGTTCGGGTGTCCACCGAGATGACATTAGGCCCGTAAACATTTCATGCTTACTCTACTCTCGTTTACGGGAGAGGCAGAGATTTTTTTATCATCTGGAAGTAGTTATTAGCGGTGAACAGGCTATGAAGCAAGCGCGCAAAGAAGCTATATCATCTTGACGGCAATGTCTTTTAATTTTCTGCAAAAACAAACACTGGCTAAAAGGAGTCATTAATATATTAACGATTTCTTGTCTCGGGATTTTTATGATCGTAGTTATTGAAGCAACACACCTTACGTCATTAATAAAAGCGGCAAGCATCAGCTCGAGAATCAAGGAAATTCAAATTGAAGATCAGTGGACTTCAGAAAGGTTCTCCTTCTTCTGTCGTTCATATGACAGGTTAATAATGTTATTACAACAAGTACAATAAACTTTTCTCAAATTAAACGTATGGGTGTCACACTTGAGCCCAATACATTAGGTGCCCATTGTCCGCGCACTACAAACAGTGGCGCCCGGTATGCAGCGTTGATACTTACCGCAGTTTTATTTTTCTTTCTGCGTTTCGGGCACATACACAGAAAAGCCATTAATTCAGATTACACAGCTCGAGTGCTTCTACATGGCCGTCCTCATTGCGTGAACACACTCTCCCGCGAAAATGACCACTTTGCCGATGAAACTGTCTCATTCGATCGATTTTTGTTTAAACGGTTACTTTTAGAACCTCACTACCGGCAGTTTTCGCAAGAGTTATGGCCTTAGGTAATATTTTATTGCGTTTCTTTCATCTATTTGCTTGCAAAATTGTTTGTTTTTAAAATTCTCCGCACAAAAGGAGACCTGAGAGCACTACAGTAGACCTAATCATTCTCGGTCACGTAAAACTAACCTTCACAGGAAGATCACGCCTAATACTCCTTATGAACGCAGCCATTACGTGATTACTTTCTTTCTGATTGGCTTTTCAAACATGGATATTTATGCGCAATAAAGGTTACTTTGAATGGCAACTGAAGAGATTTTAGAATTCCACGAGTTTAAAAGAGCCGAATGAGTGAAAAAGGTAGGTAGAGTGTAGAAAAACGTTTCTGCTTACATTTGAAATGCTGGCGTAATCGCCGAATAAAGCGGCGTCGGTCTTCAGTCTTCTCTGTCGTGCACAGAGACAGGCAGAGGCCCCTATAATGACGTCACGCATGACGGCGCTACGTTTCGAGCAAAGAAATGGTTGTTCCATGGAAGAAATCTAACGCCATCGAAGGTGACGCTCACGAAGCATTGTTTGGCGGCATTGGGCGACGCGCAGCAGCATACAGGTGAAGGCATCAGTCATCTGAAATTTTGGCAACAATGACATCACTAAGAGTTTTCTCGCACGTCTCTACACAGTGAGGAGAAGCCTGAAAATCGTCTAGCTTTTAATCGACGATTACGTCACCATTTTAAATGCTAGTGCATAAATACTTTGCATGCTTTAACTGAAAGCTTCACACACCCCAAGGAATTCCTGAATACCCTCGAATTTCTGAAAAACAATTTCAGCTTCTCTTTAATAACTGGTATTCTGATATTCCCTTTAATACCCGATTTTCCGCTCAATTTCTTGTTCCGAGGGTTAAAACTTTCAAAACAAGCCGCTTATTTTGGCACAGCAATAAATTTACCTGATAAAAGGGATTCTTGACGCAGGAGGATGAATTATTGTGCAGCGAATAAAACTATCTAAGAATTAAGGATGCATGATACAAAGAAATGGAAATGATAACTTTACTGCTTCTCGCGTTACTGCTACATGAATGCAGCTCCTCATACTCTATCACAGCAACGTTGTTTTACCAGGGTAAAATCTTTCATAAAACACTTAATTTCGGATTGTTAGTCTTCTCATAGAATCACACGCCATTGTGGTTTCTTCTTATGCGTGCCGCCGCGGTGGCTCAGTGGTAATAGCGCTCGGCTGCTGGCCCGAAAGACGCGGGTTCGATCCCGGTCCGCGGGGGTCGCATATCAATGGAGGCAGAATTCTAGAGGCCCGTGTACTTTGCGATGTCAGTGCACGTTAATGAACCCAGGCGGTCGAAATTTCCGGAGCCCTTCACTACGGCGTCCCTCATAGCCTAAGTCGCTGTGAGACATTAAACCCCATAAACAGTTTTCTTCTTCTGCTTCAGCGAAGCAATAATATTTCTTCTCGGCATCAGCATCATGTCGAACAAGGACGCGTTAGAAGCCCACAGCTTTATCGGGCGTTGTGGCTCACTTCCTTATGCTTGTTTGTAATTACAGCGCGGTAGACAATCGGTCGTAAAGAACGCAGCGAAAGGCAAAACAGCCTCTTCAGATGTCAGGAACATCAATATGGTCGTTTCTCTCATCTCTTGCTTGCTGGGGAGCGGTGATGTATTACGAAATGTGCGTAGTTTGCGAGTGGCGTCACACTGGACCAAAGTGTCTCAAGAGAAGGAATCATCTTGCGCTGCTTTTCCTTCGTGCTTTGTGCTAACGCTTAGCAGTTTTCATGAATGTGTCCTACTGGCCTACTTTCCTATCAGCACTAGTAATCGGGCCAATATTGGAAATAGATGGCTCCACTCAGGTTGTTTGCTGAACCGGCCTTCATCAATACATTTCCAATATTGAGCCGATCACCTGTACTCAGGAGGTAGATTGCAGGAAGAAAATGTAAGGCTCAAAGTCATTTTTTTCGCATGGTTGTAAAGTTAGCGCAGTTTCACCAGGTACGAAATCGCGAATGAGTTCGGCTTGTTTCAAAGCACCTGTGATATTTGTAGTGAGCACAAATATATAATGCAAGTTTCTCTATATGTGGTATATGCGTGAAACCATGCCGTTTATATCACGCAAAGATGACAAGCGGCAGCCAGCCGCTGGTAATATTTCTTTGGCGCATCTAGCTGGCTCAGCAAACTGGCTTGAAGGAGATTTAGGTCCTTTTTAGGAGCATACTTCATGTATATTTCGGGAACGCTAAGAAAAAAGTGTTCACTCACCATGCAAGTCTCGCGGAATTGTCTGATATAGGTAAAAACAAGCCTTTATGTACTAAACATGGCTCTGTACGTGTCCACGATTTCCAGCAGCGCAAAGGAAAGCGAGCACATACTGTTTACCCTCGCACGTTTTTTTTTTCTCCAAACTGGCACGAATCGACCATCCGGCGTTCACCAGACAAAGCTAGAATAATTTATGCTACTACGAGTCGTACCAAATCGATGCGTTCTTGGCATTGGAGGTTAACTTGCTTATTCTTGTGCCTTAACTTGGACTAGCATGGTTAACACAGCCTTCGACTGTCTCGTTTAGCGAGGTACACACGCCGTTGATTTGTTTGAGCATGACTGTATTTTCTACGAAAGAGGCCTTCCTGTAGCAATGGACGCAGTTGGGCTGACATGATGACAGTATTGCAATGTAACGCGCGAAGAAGAAGAGGCAGAAGACCGGCGACAATATTTGTTGTGCACTGAAGTGTTATGCCATCAACATGGAAATAAAGTATGTGTTGTTTTCCTCGTCACTGTTCCCGTTTGTGCTTCACCCTGCACTCCGCTTTCTAGGAAAGAAGCAAAGCACACAGATGACCGCCAGCTTTACTTAAATACCACATAAAAACCCGTCTGAAAGGCACTGGTACCTTTCTTACCTCATCAAATAATGATTCTTCTGATCGATAGAAGCTACGCGGGAGACGCATTCTGTCATTACTTTCGTTGTGATCGGTTCGTATTCTGATTTCCGGATGCGTGCTAACATGTCATTATAGCGTCCAGCGTGTGCGATTAACATTGTTTTTTTTTACCAGAATTAGAAAACATCATCTAAGCACCCTCATACCTATCTATGAAAAAATTTTATTGATCGGTATTTGAAACTCATCTTTCACCTTCAAACTTAGGGTGTGAACGGCACACTTTCTAACACCCAAATCTGGCTCGGCCAACCGAAGGACATGTCGGATGAGTTGGGCTAACGCACAGTCAGGCCGGAATGAAACGCCAACACGCATATTTCATACATTTCTACTTTGCAGAGACATATTCCTTTACAACTTATTTACGATTATGCACTTCGGCGGACCCTTTATCCAGACACATGAATCAGGCTAGTTGTACGCTACAGCTGAAACTAGGCATGTAAAATATTTGGTTTTCTTGACATGCTCTGTTCGCGTTTCATTCCGTCCTGACTGCACATTTGCAGAAGCCTTCCAAAATCATGGTAGCTGAAGAACTTCCGTATGGCAAGGAGGTGTAGTGAGCTTATAAAACTGGCAACCGACAAGAATCCTGAAAAAAAAAATTATTTTCAGTTTAAAATACTTAATGTGCGTGTTGCCTTTTCCTTCACGCCACAGAAATGATGCTTCAAAAAAGTACGTGTGCAAAAACCCGTTTTCCTTGCCTGGTATTGGTATGAAAAATCGAGTAGTCACTACGATAAATTGCTCTCGATAGCCGATAAACGCGGGCAGCGATGGTGATGACAACTGTGACTTCCGCGAATGGTTCAGATGGTATCTTGGACTATTAATTGAAAGGCTGAAAAGAACTGTAATCAAACGAATGCTTAGTACCCTATGTACGATAAGAGACCGGTCCACATCAGGTCGCACTCCACAGTCTGCATTTTCATAGCATTTTTAATCTTTTTACTAAAGCCACAACGTGCCTAATGCATTCCACAGCCTTCAACTTAAAGTGAATGCCAGCCTTAGGCTGTAATGATGTTTCTTTATATGGACATCAGGAGCCTATTATTTTAAGCCTAAAGGGTGAGCATATCTCATGATACGCTTACACGAGCATCTTCCATGCGTGAGGCGAGCAGAGTTGCGGCGCTTGTGAGCTGCGTCGCCCCAATGCGCAATGTTCGTAAAGTACACATGACTGCTATCATACACATTTTCATACAAATTCAGTTATCGCGAACTTTTGTTATCTACTCTGAATTCGTTCTGCTAAGTGACGCGCATTGAAAAAAAATCATCATAGCGTTTGTTTCTTTTTTTCTTGGGAGATGTTGCTGATACGCAATTAACTGGGAGGCAGATATCATTGGGAGGTTTCACCTTGATTAACTCATTCTGATGAAACTGGTGTCCTGACGTTAAAAACAAATTCAAACTCCAAAGGAACGCCTAACATACCTTTCTCGAGATTCGCGTCATCTGCAAGCATATTTAAGAGAACGTCTTGATGAGCTATTTTGTAATTCATTGTAATTTAAAGGCTGCGAACCGCCCCCCCCCCCCCCCCCCCCCACACACACACACAATACAAGACAATGGAAAAGTGTGCCACTCAACACTGGATTATTTTGCAGAATCCACATACATATATACACTCAGCCAGTGCCTGCGCAAAGAACAAATTCACGCATCAATTTCTACATGATTTCTACATTTCTTTGTATCAGGCGGAAAAACGTTTATGAGCGATCGTTATCATGTAGAAACTGATGCGTAAATATGTTCCTTGCGCAGGAGCTGGCTGAGTGTATATATGTGCGTGGGTTCTGCAAAATAAACCAGTTGTGAGTGGCGCTCTATCCCGTTCTCTTGTCTCTAGTGTGTGCGTGTGGCTTTCGGCGCCTTCATATTACAAGCATATTTTAGTTTGAAGCAATAGGATGGCACCTGCACTTTTATGACAATAATTTTTGGAGATTTTGCTTCGGTTAGTCCCTTGACATGTTTTGAAGAAGCGTTGTACTGCCTGCTGTCTAGGTAGAAAGAAATGTCTTTTTCTGAGGGGGATCCTTTGAGGCCAAGCGTAAATTTTCAGTCATCAATTTTCGATATTTTATAAAGATAAATTTTGTAGCTACTGGAAAAGCTACCTAACAACCGAAACAAAAGCGGCACGTTAGTTGACTTTGAATACGGATATAGCGTCGACGTATTTAAGGATGGATAACTTCATTCGCGGGAAGTAATGCTGGACTTCGGACCATGTAGTAGGTGCAAACGCGGATACAGCGATGACGAGATTTATCTTTGTGTTTACATAAACTCGACGTACAATGCATCTAGTACAATATTCATGGAAAGCAGCTGACATTGAGAAGGATAGGAGCGCCTCGTGCTCTCCTCTCTTCCTGAAAGTTTTTACATTCTGTCTCGAAAATGCACTCCATCCGGATTCAGGCCGCGGTGGTCACATTTCGATGGAGGTGAAATTCTAGAGGCCCGTGTACTGTGCGGTGTCAGTGCACGTTACTGAACCCCAGGCGGTCGAAATTTCCAAAGCCCTTCGCTACGGCGTCCCTCATAGCCAGAGTCACGGGACGTTAAACCCCATAAACCAAGCCAGACCATCCGAATTCAGCTTCGTTCATGCAAACCCCAGGAACGCCACATAAGTGGCGGCTAATAATACTCAAAGTGAGCTAGTGCCGATATGTGGTCAGTAAGACTACGAGATCGCGTTTGCTTCTGCAGTGTCGTATATTCGTTACTAGTATGCGTTTCCCATAATCTGAAGGGAAATTTGTTTTTTGTTAACTTGGTGGCGGAGAATAGGGAGAGAAAATGCTACATTTAATTTCAACGTAGTGCTGCGGGGCTTCGCTTGCCAGTACATTCAATGTGGTGAGATAAAGATCAACTCTAAGCGATGACGCATCATCCAAGCTCCCTCACACTGGCTTAATTTATCTCAGTTCTAGATGCGTTTAAATTTAACATCACGCTATTTTTCGCAAACAGTGAAGGAAACGATTGTATTTAGTAAGTACTCCTTAGTACTACAGTCCATTGCCTTATGCAATCTGCTCTTGGATACCGTGTCGACAAAATGTGTACGGAGTGCTGCGACCTTTTTAGAGTATTCATTTGATGAACATTAATTTGGTAATTTTGTTTTAATAATAACGTTTACGTAAGGCGCTTCATAAGAACTTTTTGAACAATGCCACTTAACCACTACCTGCTATGTCACTCCTTGCAATGTTTCAAGCTTTCTTGAGTTGAAGTGAACTATTTGTTTTGTGTGTGTGCGTAGCAAATGCACTTGCACTCATCGTCTCATGGCAGCCCCTCTACCGCATTGAGGCTGCCTTCTTCATGTTTATCTGTTACACATTCCTGTTATTCATTTCCTCTTCCACAGAGCCTACGTGTAAAACATGGGTAACCTATCCAGCTAACTGTGACACCACATAAGCCGTGAATTATATAAGTGGCCCAACATGCGGTTCCCGCCCATAAAAGCGAGGCAAGATACCTTGGTCCAGGATTACCGTAAATTCCTGTATACAGCCAGCGGCCAATAGACGTCTTATCCGTTTACAGACTATCAAAGGTGCGAGATGACAAGCACTACCTTTTTCATTTTCGACCATTATGTTTGAAATGAAAAAATGCGATCCATTGTTCCGGGCGAAGACTGCGCACATGGTTCGGACTGTGTGCCTTAAGTGGATAAGCTTCGAAAAAATTTTTGTGACAAGAATTAAACTTTACGTACAGTCATCCACAGACCTGTCTAGAGCGCTCGAAACGCGCACGACGGAGTAAACTTTTGTCATTTACGAGTTATCTAGTGCTCCAAACCTGACTTTATCCTTCGTGCACACTCCCATGAAACACATTTAACTCCTCATGTCTTTAGGAGTGCATCGGGTCGACCAGGCACCCGCGATTGTCATCAGTGCAGAACAGAGCGAATGTTCCAGACAAGTGTGTGGAAGACTGCACAATACGCCGACTGCTGACTTCCACCAGAAACCCTGCAATTGTATAGGAAAGCTCTTCTGTGTGGACGTAACAGTGTTGCCGCGTTGATCTCATGCCCAACACCCAGAAAAATGTATGCTAAAAGGGGCTATGAAACCTTGAAAAAGCAGAAATTCTTCATTTTGGAAGACAAGTCTGAGACAAAAAAAAAACTTGTCTCCATGTATTCTACAGCCAGCAGGTCACACCTTGATATTATCGCCACAAGCGTAGTGATATCCGTGCTTCCGAAGACCGTCGACGGTTGCAGAAAACGTGTCCTTAGAGCAGAAATTTCTGTTTTTTTGTAGAGCTCACTGAAGCAGTTACTATAGCAACCTGGAAGAGTGCCAAACAAAATGAAAGGTTCTGTTGCATCGAATTTTTGCATCTCTCCTATATCTCCGGCTCTGATTACCTTACTTTTAAGGATGAAAATATGCTGGTGCCGGGGCAAGGTTTCGTTTTTGGCTTTGATCAAGAATTTAAATAATAATTCAATTAAAACGTCCACTCCCTCATTCATCCATTGACTATTATAACGGTGAACCTGTCCAGTAGTGGTAACCAAGTATAATCGCGCAGCCTGGCACTCCCCTAATAGAGCGTATTGCGTGTCATGTTCCGCTGAAAAGTTAGCGCGAGTGTAAAACGGGTTTGGAGTCCATATACACCGTTTCATACAGAGCTGTTGTTTTTTTGTTGCGGAAGCAACACTACTGGAGCCCAGCTTGGCTCGTTACGTATGCTCGTGGCGGTGCGGCTAGCAAACGACCTTGAGTCACCGTTGCCTAGCAACCCGAGTTACTGCCCGAGCTTACACGAGGTACTCGGGTAAGCTCGGGTAAGTTCGGAGGAGCGTCGTGCCATCTGCGCGAGAGGTTGCTCGGGAAAAGCAACATGGGTCGCAAAATCCCGACGGGTGGCTGGGATAGAAACAGCCACCTGCCAGTGCAGTGGCGCATCGCTTAACCGCTGCGCCACTGCGCTGGTAGGGGTATATGAGGGCTCGCCGCCATCTATGAACCTTAAGTAGGAATTGCCAATTCAGCATATATGGGCACTAACCAACTAAATATATCATGCCAAGGTAGACCTCTTTTATGGTGCGGCGAAGGGTGAGTCTCCCACCGTCCTCCGAGGGCTTGGGCCAGGGGATCAACGGTGCCCGGAAAAGTGTGTCGCGGGCGAGATGATGGGCCAGCTCATTGCCGTAAATTGCCTCGACAAACGCCTTTACCTTCCCCCTCATCCATCACTCACGGTGCCGGAGTCTCGTCTTCTTCGGCACATCCAAATGAATGCAGTTATCACCCCGTCCCGCCACTTTCTCTATCGCTATCGATCGGACCCTCCCTGTCCCAACTGCCCCTGTATCTATGCGGGCCTGGCCCATTGCCTCTTCTATAGCCCGGCTGCTCAGCAGTCGGGTTCCTACCCCCCACCCTCTCTATCCATCACCATCTGGCTCGACTGGCTTGGCGCTGAAGGGGAAGAAGAACAGAGACTTCTGGTCGCCCAGGCGGTCGACATGCTCGGCCTGTAAATTATGGCCGAATAAAGGTCTTTTACTACTACTATCATGCCACTCCCCTAAGGCGGAGTTTAAATGCCCCTCTAATTGAATAATGAAGACCTGCTTTCGCAGGTCTACTCGGTTTAACTACGTTAAGCCCCTATCAACTTTTTACCAGTATTTTAATGTGCTCGGTTTAGTGACGACGTGCATTGTACAGATGCTAGGCTGACAGCCAGGAGGAGCAAGTTTTTATTTAGGCGAAGTTAAGACTCACCACACTGGACGCTGTACACAAGTGACCTAAACACAGCAATGGAACGCCGACAAGATGTGTCGAAAAATGGCGTTTATATGGGTCTCACATTTTTGGTATACACATCGTACTTGAGTCAGGCGCTCTGCGACGCCAGAGCAGTTCATGACGTCAGCAACATGTGACACATCACTACCACCCGACAGCGCTTTCAAAACGCCCTTCTCGCCCGCAACAATTGACCGAAGGGGGCAAAATATGGCCGCTGAAGGACAACCAGACATTGGCGATGTAGCTATTCCAAAGTAAGGTAACATTTTGTAGTGTAAACTAAGGATGTTGGCTCAGTGTAAACCTTGAGCTTTAACCGACTCCTACACGCGCTAAGGAAGAAGATTACAAGCAGCAAGCAGCAGGAAGAAGATGTGTTCACGCGGGAAAAGGTAATTAAAAAATGGTTGCGATCACACTGACTGTGCCGTTCAATAAGTACAGAACCAATCAGATTGTTATTCATTCCTGCTTCCTTTCACTCTTTCGTTTCTTTCTAACCCTCACTTTATACCTATTGTCTCCCTCTTTGCAATCGCCATTACCTGTTATCTACTCTGTATTCATTTGTGTAGAACTGCTGAGGCGAATTTAGATGCAAAAGCACAGCGAGCTTTCCATTCAACTTTGAATTCTGTAAGACGGGATTGAGGCGCGTGACACACTTCATTTTATTTTCCAGCCGCCGCGGTGGCTCAGTGGTTATGGCGCTCGGCTGCTGACCCCAAAGACGCGGGTACGATCCCGGCCGCAGCGGTTGAATTTCTTTGGAGGAGAAATTCTAGAGGCCCGTGTACTGTGCGATGTCAGTGCACGTTAAAGAACCCCAGGTGGTCGAAATTTCCGGAGCCCTCCACTACGCCATCTCTAATAGCCTTAGTCGCTTTAGGACGTTAAACCCCATAAACCATAAACCTCATTTTATTTTCCATTTCATAATTTTAATTGAAAAGTTTCCAGTTTACATCTGTTATTAATTTCTTAGAAACCGAAGTCTCCGCGGTATCTTAGGTGTTACGGTGCTCGGTTGCTGACCCGAAAGAGGCGGATTTGAATCCTGCCGCGGATTTGACGCGGATTTGAATTTAAACGAAGGTCAAATGCTGGAGGCGCATACACTGCGCAATGTCGGTGCTCGATAAAGAAACCCAGGTGGCCGAAGTTATCCGGAGCCCGCACCAAAGGCGTTCCTCATGCCCTGACATGCTTAGTGACGTTAAACCCTTTAAAACGAAATACAACTTCTTAGAACCCGAATATAAAACCAATAATATTCGTGAATGGAAACAGAATGTCAACAGTGTTTCAGCAAACATAGCCGTTCCTCCTCTCAAACGTCAGTTACCTGTGGTCCTTCAGTGGTCAATGAAAGCATTTGGCAGGCGGTCAGGAAAAGTTACAATGGAAGAACGCTCACACAGTATGTCTAGGGTTTATAATAATGACCACGAGCACTTCTATAAATGACCCTGCTTGATATCTTCCACATACGGAACAGTTATATCCCCTTGCAACATTAAAAAAAAATAGAGCAGAAGATATAGGCAACGGGGTGCTTCACTCCAGTGCAAGACTTGGAGCGAAATGTTCTCTAACAGCGGCTTTAAGGGTAAAAAAGAGTGCGCCATTAGCGGGATTGCGCTAGAAAGTTTACTGCTGCGCAGTTTATATGCATTAGCGCTAATGTTGCTCAGAAGAAGCAAGGATGTGGCGCCAGTGCTTTTTGTTCGTTTTGGCACACGCAAAATATACATGCGAAACCTAAATTCATTACGGCGTGTCGTACATGGAAAAATAAACACGCACAGATATGTCTTGCAAATACCGTACACGGGAATAAATTTCTGCAGCGTCCTTTTAGCCCCTTCTACTAAGTTAGGAACTGAGGCTTTTGAAAGGAACTGAACACTGGAGCCACGCTGGCAGTGCAGAATTTGTCAGTGAGGGGCACTGTTTCGGATTCGCACCCTTGGTGATAAGTCTCCAGGCCCGAGGATTTGCTTTTCAGGAGTTTATTTGAGCTGTTAAAGCAAGACGAAACTTCTATAGCTCTGCAGTATGAGGAGTCCTGTTCTTAGTTTTCGAGCACAAGGTCTTCCGGAAGTGCTCAACTGTGCTATGGGAAAGGAAACGATGTAGTCCGAAGAATCTTGACCAAGGCTCTTCCTTTATGATATTCGCCACATGCCGCACAGAAAAGTGACCTTTGAACCAAAAGGGGCTCTGTTTTGAAGGCAAAAAAAAGGGCTGGTCATTTATGATTTTGACGCACGTGCGTGCTGATAAGCGGTATCATTTATAAGTCGGAAACAAAAACCAGGAGGAAAGTGCGCGGGTGTACCGATTGGTTGAATTTCCACAACTACAACTGCACTGCCATTTGCGCATCTTAGAGAAATAACAAAAAACTCGGGCGGTAAGGAAGGAAAGAAGGAAGTAAAAACAGGAGAACAAAATATTCGCCCACATTATCGTTCGCGCTGAAACGAAGACTGCACGAATGCGTGCAAGGCAGTGCACCTATTCCGCTCTCACCTCGAGTTTCATTGGGGCAAACAAAAAGGATTCTATGCAAGTGAGCGTTGAATTCACCGCACAAGTTGTATATGACAGTTGATGATGCTCCACTTGGGATACTCATTACTAAAGCTATATAAAACATGAGCCTAATCATGCTCCGTTATCGAGAGTTTTTCAACACCCTGCTGATAGAGTGAATACTAAATGTCCATTCTTACGACATGAGCAAGACTGCGCTGAACCACGATATGCACAAAACATTCACAAATTGCCCTTCATGTGGTTCGGGTGCATTTGTCGCTCGCACGTTTTAAACGCTGCGATGACTGAAAAATAGCGCTATATGCTTTGAAATGCATGAGCCAAAATATCTGTGACTTTACATGAAAACGGTAAATTTAATTTAATAAACTGCAGTGTACAATGTAAATAACTTATGTTTTAAGCTCGAAATACATTGTCACAGCTTATTCACAATACCGTTCCAAGCTGTCGGATGCGAGCTTTTCGGTTAAGAAAAAGAAAGAAAAAATTGGTACAGGAAATATCGTGGCTGTTCCAAGCCACGGCAAGTGTTCAGTGAAATATACAAGCATAACACACTGCCTGCGCAAAGCTTCTTCGAAACCTGTGTCTTATTCTGCTCTACGCATATAACACATTAAATTCAGTCTCTTTTTCTTTGCCCTGAGCGAATACGTACTTTGTGCAGTAGTGTGGTTTCTTTAATCGTCTCGTCAATCGTCGATGATGTCAGTGTTAAAAGCAGCTCGACCTGAAAACTTTTCACTGTATCCAGCACTAATTTAACATTCACACGAGATACCATGTGCGCTTTCAGTGTACTGTCCTGTATGTACGTAAACAGAGTCACATTACTTGCAACCAAGAATGTATGAACCTCCGCAATACAACCAGCTTTCGCCATACAGTTATCATGAGGCGTTCTGCAAGGCGATTAAGATATTTCGTTCCTGGGAAGATGTTCCACGGGCTTTCATCACTTAATATTACACAACATCTCACGAATCCAGCCTCAGTCGTTACGCAACAACGATGTATAAAGTACGCATTGGAATAGTTATTTTTTTATACAAGAAATACCGCACCGGGAAGACAATTTTACTACAAACAGGTACACAATATTCACAAGTACGGAAACACAGCTTTGTCAGGGCGAAACGGGGAAAAAGGCATAAAGAAGTCCGCAAACATTGAAAGACCGGACAGTTGACAGGTGACATGGTCAGAATACCCGAGCCGGAATAGTCGGCCCCAGCGCACTAAGATAGCAAGTAATTCTTGTAACATGACTGCTCCATGGCCCGCGGACATATTCGTAGACTTCTACAATGCATGCCCTGCTTGTCTTAGCGTAAATGTCAGCGTATGTAATGAGGGCACACGATAGTTGAAAGTATGAAAGTGTTTTTAGAGAAGCAGCACTGCAACGAAGGCCCACGCACTGACGCATTGCACATAGCGGGGCGAAAATACTGACTTTTCATATATAACTTTGGTGCGTTACGTCTTGATGCACTGAAAGCCGATACATGTTTGATTTTATTCGGAAGGCGCCCAATCAGTAACAAAAGCAAAAAACAAAATATTTCAAACGGAGGACGTTTTAAGAATGACATGCCCCTTTCTATTGGATCGTCTTGAAGTGTTCAAGAGAGTAGAACTCAGAGAGAATTAAACACCCTTTTATAACAATATGGTCGTGAAGGACCACTTGTTTGCCATCAAGGAATCCCCTGGCCAACCATACACCATTTCTTAAACAGGAGAGTCTACATTGCTGTCATTTATTCGCGAAGCAACATCTCGATACGCGTTCTGACACGCCACCTATAGGTTTAGTTCTCTCTTTTTTTTTCATTTCTTATGGGAAATGGGGAAGGCAGGACTACGAACGTACGAAATGGATAGTCGTTAGTGTCAGTCGTCTGGTTTAGGAATCTTACAATGTGACTGGTAATCTGCGGGTAAAATTAGCGTTGTTCAACTGCCACTCTTGAACAACACCTTCCTTAAGACGTCTGTCTCTATCCGGGGTTTGCTGCACTGTAACCGATGAACTGGTGCCTTGATATCTCGCATGCCAGCCATCATCTAGGCGCGATCACCCGACAGTCCACAGACTCTGCAGTGAAGAAAAATAGTTCGCACTCTCGGGGAATGAATCACAACGATCGGGTAACGGGCGTAACAGCAAGTTTCTCTGCAGTCCGAGGAAACACTCACACAACTCGCACACAGTATTCATTGACGGCTACGCGATCTGAAACGTTCGACGGTCTATAAAGGAACAACATGATATGACGTCCAACTCCTTCCACGCTTCCCCTACACAGGTGTCCTCGCGCTACAGTTCGCAGACGGTACAGGCCGAGGTGCTCTTCCACGATGTGCGCCTTGTGGAACGTAGCCGTGTACTTTCGTTGACTTTGGCTGGCCTCGAGTTGACACGAAGCCGGCCTGCGGTTTGCTATAGCTCCGACGCGTCGGAAGCCTTGCGTCGGTCGAATCCGCAGAGCAGCACACGCTTCAGGAGCCAGCGGAAGGATTTGTTGTACTCCTTGCGGAACTTGCCTTCAGGGAGGGAGCGGTGGAGACAGAAACAGCAATGCGTCGTTATCATAATCAGCGCAACTCAGTGTCTGGAGCACAAAGGAGTCTCCAATGAATGGAACACAAGAAACACTGTGTCTTAACATAAGGAGATATCATTTACCACGCAAAAAGCTAAGCATAGCAGATGCTATAACCGGGTGCCAAGTACAGACAAAGTCATTTCTAAACCTACCTATACGCAGTAAAATTTGTCCTGCTCATTACACTGACACCTGCTTTGTAGTGACGCAAGTTCCACACATTTCGACATTTTAGTGGAGTGTGCGTGCAACCCGCAACTTTTAAAGATGACACATGCATCTTGCGAACAGTGGAAGGCTCAACTATCTAGCGTATCCTTGGAGGATCCCCTAAAGCACATCTACCAGGTTTCTGAAGCAGCTCGTGCCAATGAAGTTCTGGAATGAAGACCCACCCATCTGATTGTCAACCAACACTCAACACCACTTTCTCAATAAAGTTTACTTTCTCTCTCTCTCCCTTCAGCCTTCCTTTGTGCCAGCTATAGGCGGCTAATGCATTGACTGCTCCTCTAGCCTATTGTTCTCGTTCTTTGTTGATCCGTCTCTTAAGCCTTCAGATCAACCTTAATTCGTTCTTGGCATCATATCCACCACCAGTTTCATATCTTATCGTGCAACTTCGCTCACGTGTCGTTTGAAATTAAGCTTCAAATCAACGTATGGTTTCAAGCACCTTAACATCGTCCCACAATTTTTCGTTCTGGGAAGGGCTGCTGGACCCTTAATTTATAATTTTAACACTTTTGGTACCGTTAAAATTTTGCGCCTGTAGGTGTGCTTTTGCACAATAGAGTGGTCAAAACACGAAGGCAGACTAGATAGAAAAAAATTAAGCGTTATAGCTGTGTGCTAGAAATAATAAGATCCAGTGGGCACTTTGTAAATCAATTGCTTTACAAACACTAAGAAACTATACACATATATACATAGCTACCGGATACAAATCAGGTGCCTACTTTTGAGGTATTATGAGGGCTGTTTTATGTTGATTGATGATCACCGTTTATTCAAGACTGCATCAGAAGCGAACATTGTGCAACCAGCAGCGTTCAGTATCTTTATGCTCACATTACTAATTGTCGTTGTATGTTTGTTTACTAAGTCTCACTAAATATTTCTTTCTTCAGAGTGCAGTTGTCTCTCTCACGGCCACCGATCAATCAAAACCTAATAAACGATAATCATCTGCCACTGGATTATCATCGCGACAAGAGAGGATAATCCACCTGTGAAAAGAAGCGACGAATGTCCTTTCTGCCGGACGGGCTACAGCACTTACCGCTCATGAAGTTGTAGACAATGGGGTTTATGGCAGAGTTGAAGTAACAGAGCCAGTGCGACAGCAGCGAAGCAACGGTCATTAGAGGCGTCTGAGGAAGCTCGGTCGTGTACCTGCAGCCGGGACACAAGGCTGCGTAAGATTATCAGTGACTTGGACGTGATAGCATGAACAATTTTCGCTGCACATTGAGACTAAAACGAAATCCAAGCAGATATATTCTCAGAAAAAGTTTCACTTGATATTACTGCACGAACGTCGATTCAACTTATCTATTTCTGAAGATAACTTTGGGACAACCAGGGAATAAATGTATATGCTCTCAGTTGTGCATGAGGTGCCTGAAATACCGCTTCCCAAATGATATGAATGTAAAAGCAGCCGGAAGACAGACGACAGCGGAAGCGTGCAGAAATAAAAATGGTCTTTGACTATGTGTGTGCTCGTGCTATTCCCTTTATTCTCCGAGTATTTACACATTTTTTCGGCACATCACTTTTCCAGCTTGTAATTCAACATTTCATGCAAATGAGAGAATTCTCTCATCTTATCACCGCTTGTTCCTTAGCACCATCATAATTTTCTGCCACCGACCTCTTTTGCATACATGCATGCTTCCACACTAATGTAGTCTTATTAGCTCAGAACTCCATTACAGGTAGAATTAGCCAGCAAACCATATGTAGAATCATCTGATTTAATTCTAGCTATAATGATCCCAAAAGTGCCAACGCAGGCACAAAGTTGACCCGAATTTTAAGCTGCAGCACCTCGCTGCGATAAAAAAGCCTCGTCTCCGTGATATATAGGCACTGTCTCGAATCGTAGCAGAGCTCCATAATGCCACATAGCGTAATGAAAATTTCCCTTCCTCCTATGTTAGGTAGTGGTAGTGTAAGTTAGGTAGTGTAATTTTCGGTGCTGCCGGTAATGCAACAACTTACTAGGTAAGTACACTGATTCCAGATTGATACGCCTTTCTTAACAGTGAAGCCCTTTGTAAAAGTTAAGGCTCCTTCTTAATACCAACTACAGAACACGCAGCTGAACAAAGAGAAAATTGTTTTATTGTTGGTGCAATATTCAGCACTGAGACCGTCGGTAACTTGTTGATTAAAGGCAAATGACCAGTTCTGTCGCATCCAGTTCTGCCGACGCCAAGCAGTCATGTCGAAAGGTCCATGGTAAAAAAAAAATCGGGCTGATTCAACCAAAATTGGCAGGCTAGTTAATTGTCCTTTCATCGGTTCCGTTTAGACGTTACATTAGCTTCCCAAGGCTCTTCAAAACAAAGATTTAATGACGGAAGAAGAGCTGTACGACCGTCGTCAGTGGCGCGACTGATCATATCCACTGACCATTCTCATAAGCTCAAGAAAACGGCCGCATAGTATTGTTAGGGTTTGGCTTGAATCTCCCTAACTGTCGTTACATCATAATTATGGTCTTTTCTCCGTGGGCAACCCGATGAATAAATGGCAATTATTTATACAATGAAAGCATGAGGCGCCCTTGGGGGGTCCGTGAATAGCGCGCACCTGAGCAGGTTGAGCGTGTGCACAGGCAGGTAGCAGAGGGCGAACAGGCTGACCACTGCTATGAGCATCTTGGCCGCCTTGCGACGCGCCAGCGTCTGCGGCGGCGGCTGTGTGCCTGTCAGCGACCCGGCCTCGTGCAGCGCGGGCATTCGCCACAGCACACGCGCCATCTGGTAGTAGGCGGCCGACATGAGCGCGCACGGCACCACGTAGAGCAGCACCACCAGGCAGAGCTGGTACACAGATGTGTAGCCCTGAGGCCACGTGTACGCGCAGTCGGTCAGGTACAGGGCGCCTGCGAGAGTGTACACAGCCAACCATGCATCGACAAACACGTTTCGATGGAAAGCGTAGCATGCAGGCAGCAAGGACTGGAACCAGAGTGGCACTGTGATTAATGATAGAGGTCAAAATCTGCCCAGTCCATAATCGAATGGTAGAGGTAAGAGTTGAATGCTTTGGAGAAATTACAGATCATTAATCAACGCGACCTGCCGTACTTGCTTGAGCCATTTTTGGCGCTTTGACATTGATTAATAGCCGGGTGACGTCACTCTTAGCAAATGATATCCTGATTGAATGCAGTGACAACGTTAGAGGCCAGGAAAGGGAATTCTTCTGGCAAAGCAGCCAGTGGATGACGGACGCGCTGTGTATTACGCACGTGCAACTAAATTCGGATTGTGCTATTCTGCGCGGAGGATGCCTGGCAATTGGGAAATTCTGGCTGTTTAGACAAGAGGTATTTTTCAGTGTTTTGGAGTCAGCTAGTGGTTTCTTTAAAAGCCAGTGTGATGTGCAATCGTGCTGCGCATGACCTAGAATGACTCAACAAATAACGCAGGCATCATGCGCCGCTCCACGCCGACTGAATGCGCCGTTGTTCACAGCACTACACATTCAGGCGCACTGCAGTTCACGATAATTTTTTTTCACGTTTAGCTGAGCTAGATTTGTCTTCCTTTGCGAAATGAGCAGCGACGACGTACGGCGTACACCATGTTATTCTCACCAGCGTTGTACATATATGTCTGAATGTTGGTTTGGTTTTATGGGGTTTAACGTCCCAAAGCGACTAAGGCTATGAGGGTCGCCGCAGTGAAGGGCTCCGGAAATTTCGACCACCTGGGGTTCTTTAGCGCGCACTGACATCGCACAGCACACGGGCCTCTGAAATTTCTCCTCCAAAGAAATTCAACCACCGCGGCCGGAATCGAACCCGCGTCTTTCGGGTCAGCAGCCGAGCACCATAACCACTGAGCCACCGCAGCGGCATATGTCTGAATGTAGATTAACGTTAGCATGAGGGGGTCAGTGAGCAAGAATAATCAGTGGGTGAGAGCGGAATTTAAACCTTTTTATGCTTCCCAGCCTAACGCGGTTATTATTTTGTACACCTATTACTTTGTACAGTGCCGTTCATAGAGGATAGTGGCTACAAGCAATATACGCAAAAATTCAACGCAATCGAGTCAATTCATGGTAATGAAACGACAGGAATGCCGTAATTGGTGAACTTTTATTATGGCTACTCAGGCAGGAAGGTGAATTTCCTTTTTGCGTGTGCGCTGCGATAAAGGAGACTGAAAAAGTAAAGAATATTTCACCTGCACACTGAGATTCATGTTTGGAAATTGGCCTAGGCTGGTCGATAATGAAATTTACTACCTTCAAGCGAATACTGCAACATTTTAAGGAAAAGGCAAAAGCAAAACATTTTAAGCAGAGTCGATGAAAAAAATTACCGACGATTACGTTACTTCCTAATGCGAAATTTGAGCGCAGCAAATAAGCTGTTTCACCTTTTCGATAGATTGAGGCAAAGAAATCGAGCAACACATGTATGCGCTATCACAGAATTTTTTTTTTATTTTTCACACGTATTCCTTTAACAAAGACTCCACTAACAGTTCTTGACAGTCATGAAGGAAGCTTTGTGGTCGGAGAAATAGACTGATATATGTTCGACTTGGTACACCAATGCTTGATTCTCAAAGACGAGATCTATACAAGTGCCTCGCGAGGTTGTCACAGCCGTGGGACGCGTTACGAGCGAGAGGAACGGGATGTTCTGCCGCATAAGTGTTAGGAAATTGCTGTTTGTCTTTATGTCAACATTAAAGTCCCCCACTACTAACATCGGTGTGGATCGATGGACGGTTAATGCGAGTTGCAGGAAGTGCACGACGTCTTTCGTGAGTGCGGTAGGGGCGAAGTAGGCAGCTACTACCAGCAAGCCGTTGGGCAACTTTGCGGCGCACAGTTCGCCAACTTCATGTGACGTGCCAAACATTTCGACTGGTATTGCAGAGAGACCTGTGCGCAAGTAGATAGCGACTCCCGCCGCTCTGTTGCGGTCTCTGCGAGCAGCACAGCAGTATAGGAAATCTATGATTTCGAGAGGCTCTTCGGGATCCATCCAGGTTTCAGCAAAGCAAAGTACAGAGGAATGGCGCAGAATGTGATCGTGGTGTACGTCCTTGACATGTGCGGCAAGGGAGCGTACGTTAAGAATGTGGTTGTGAATGATGAATCAAGTGCTGCCAGCGAATGACGCGTCCATTGGCTGTCTGCGTGTGTTACTGATGTGTGGTTAACATGTTAAGCTTCGCCTGTAAGAGTGGAACGCGACAGCGTCTTGCAACGCTGCCAGGGAGTCCACAGAACGCCATCGCCAATTCGGCTGTACGCCTTGCTGGACGGTAAATTTATTTTTTGAGGAAAGGAAATGTATCTCTCTCGCATATCTGGGTGGACACCTGCACCTCGCCGTAAGGGAAAGGGGGAAGATGGGAGTGAACGAAGACGCCGTATTAGCTAGACGCGCCTTTGTTCATTCCAAACCATTCAGCTGGCATTACGGAGTGGCTAGCGTGCTCGTATCGCACTCCGGAGACCCTGGTTCGATTCCCCAACTCGACCAATTTCGTTCTCGGTTTTATTGATTTATGCGGTCTAACTAGAAAGGTTAATTAGGCTATTTCATATTTATATTATTGTATTTCTATCCATTGTGTTCTGTCATTAACCTGTCAATTGTTGGAACTGTCTAGGATGTTCGACACAACGTATATGAAACGAGCAACGTCTGAGTGGCTTCTAAATGAGTATCTGTTCTCGCTTCGGCGAGCGCGGCTTCGGCTGCTTATCTGTTTCTTGAGCAGCGTCCGCTCCGGCGGACGCAGTTGTTGCTGCGACGCGCGTCTTTTCTTTCGTGTTTCTCTTTCCTCTGATCTTTTAACTCTCCTCTGTCCGCACGATGGCAGCGGTGGTGGCTCGGCTCGAGCCAGTAGCAGGCCCGTGCAATTTCCTTTTCATCCTTCTCTCAGTCACAACAACAACAACTTACTGAGTGGGGAAGTGCGTGGTGATGGAGGGAACGCGGCTTCGTACTTATCTGTTTTTTTTCAGCAGCGTCTCCTTCCGCGGACGCTGTTGTCGCTGCGGCGCGCGTCTTTCTTTTCCCCTGACCTCTTCATTCTCCTCTATATTAATTAGGCTAATTGAATAATTAAGCAATTAACTAAACTCTGTCCAACTTAGTTGCAGCGTCTCCTTCCGCGGACGCTGTTGTCGCTGCGGCGCGCGTCTTTCTTTTCTTTTGTTCTGACCTCTTCATTCTCCTCTATATTAATTAGGCTAATTGATTAATTAAGCAATTAACTAAACTCAGTCCAACTTAGTTGCAGCATCACTATACGATCACTTTGATTGGTTGCATGGTTACTAGCCAAAGTACAATTGGCCCCATTTGAAATTCGCGCACTGTGACGTCACGAGCATTTCGACCAATTGAAAAGCGTGACATTGGGGGCGGAGCTGGTTACGAGGCCGACGCCGACGCCGACGCCGACGCGAAACCCAGGAACGGACGCCAAAGAGCTGCGCTCTAAAAAAGAAAGTTCAGTTCTAGATTAGATGGCATTTATAGTGAAAGGTATACGTTTCAAAAGCAGCGCCTTCTTTAGACTTCAAAGATTTCAACTACCAACGCGAGCAACGCGAAGTGAGGCACCTTGGGGCCCGAGGCTTCTTGAAGTGGTAGCCGCAGTGCAGAAGCAACTCGCGTAGACAGCCATCAAAGAGCATATACGTATACGTACCAGCGACGGGGCCCCGGCGCGTGTCCATCACCACAAGCTCGGGAAGCATGACGAGGCACGACACGATCCAGATAACGCCAATGGCTACGCGAGCCCCGGGTGAGCCTTGGGAGCGGAGCGGACGACAGATGGCGCGCCATCGATCCAGAGAGATGAACGTCAGCGTCAGCACCGACACCGACACGGACACGCACTGCGATCGGCCAAAAGGAGAGAGGTGTTCATGCTCCTACAGGTTGTTCAAATGAAGTTGATGATTATGACGTAACTGAGGGCTATGATCATGACGCATTTTGATGCAGCATTGAGGTATTCGTTACTCGGCAGTGAGCGAAGCTGGAATATAATGATAAATCACCGGTCATACCTCCGCTTGTCAGCGCCCTCCTGCATCACCCTCAGCTGATTGCTTTGTTTCGCATTTTAGTCTTTTGTACCAGTCCATGGTATCTTCCACGCCTTTATGTCCATGCATCATACTTTTTAGTCCTTGTCTTTCTTTCGCGCTACATTTTTTTCTTTCCGTGAATCATGAACCAACAACCCTCAGCTAGTTGAGGCAGTGGTGCGAGCTACCTGTTTTAACCCTCTTGTTTTGTTGTTTCGATAGTCGCTGTATTTTTGCGCTGTTTTCCACGTGGTGATAGCCAAGCAAACTACTGGCGTCTGTCCAGATTTCCCGGGCATTACAGTATGACTTCAATCCCAGTTTTTCACACTGTTTTTACCAACGCAAGCAGGGGCTGGAGCTAGCATGCCCATTAAAGAAAATTGTCCTCTTAGCATGATATTTTAAAAAAACTGAAACACAACATTGTACACAGGCTTCTCATCCTTTATGCTTCGAGAACAGCGTTTAGCAAACAAGGATTTGCTGAAAGCTCGAGTTGGACTGAAAATAAGCACACACTCTCAACTGCGTTCGAAGGAAAAAGGAAAGAAGTCGGCAGCCATGTGCTCATATACTGGCGTTGCGGTGCTTTTTGAGGGACGGAGTGAACGCTGATGAATCCGCCTTGAACTTGGCGAGAATAATGTGTACGGTGGCTAGAACTCCCATTGACGAACGAAGCAAAACGATTAAAAGCTTGAAGTGGGTAAGAAGTAAATTTTTAATTCGCAGGCGCCCAGGTGACTACATAGGTTGAGCCTTACCTTTAGGCCTTCCCATTTCACTCCACTGCACTGCTGGTATTTACAGCCTTCCTCAAAAGTTTTCGTTCCACATAGTTAACTTCTAACACGTGCTGTGCTGCCCTTACGGACTCCCTAAACCCAAAAGGCATCCAAAGGTGATGGAGAGGTTCCTCCATTGACAGAGATTAATATCTTGATGGGATCCATAAGTTCTGCCCCACATGGCTAAAAAGGAAACGATATCGCCAGAAGACATTGACCCAAATACATATATATCTACATTTGGGCCAAGGGCAAGGACCAGGACATGGCTATTCAAGCACCTTGAGTTTTGAATGAAAACGTCACAAAATTTCCAACGGGAGCAAAAATGTCATTCTTTCGCAGAGCGTACCTGCAGGTACAAGACAATCTTGCAGAGCGCCGCACCGAAAAACCACGTCTCCGTAACGTCCCATAGCACGGTGGGTGGCAGGCAGACCAGGATGACCAAGAAGTCCGCCACGGCCAGGTTCACGATGAAGTAGTTGGTGACGGTTCGCATGCTCTGGTTCCTGTACACCGCCACGCAGACGAGGCAGTTGCCCACCAGACCGACCACAAACACGGCCACGTGAAGGCCTATGAGGCCCCACTCGTAGGAGGACGGGAAGATGTACTCCTCCAGAAGGTCCAGGTACTCCGCCTCAGAAACGCACAGTTCGTTGACGCACGGAGATACATTGTGTGGGACGCCAACCGGTCCGCCTCCGGCGTACGTCTCGTTCAGCGGCGGTGGGTCGAGGTCGTCCATTGCGTCCAATTCAATGTGGTTTTCGTACCACAGCCGCTCTCACCGCTCTGGACCTGAACGCATGGCACGCTGGGGGTTACTGCAAGAAAACAAGATTAAATGTTGAGTGGAGCAGCTGGTTACGCAAGTTTTGCAAAGCCAACTTATGTCCTAACGTGTCAGAAACAGGCCGGTTATTTACTGTGATAAATTATTGCCCAGCGATAAATACTAAACTCCGTCTGTTTCAATTTTAATTCGAAGCATGATGGGATCACCTAAAGGTTCAGAAGTAATATATTCCCTAAAACACCTATACTGTTTTAAACGCATTAACTGTATTAAACTAAAAGATTCCCTCTGCGAAAGGAGCGGCTCATCTTCTTCTAAAAATGCTACGTGAAATGAAATGCTGTTCTTTAAATATCGCCAAAGTGGTAAGGCGGTATTGTTCAAAAAGATTGTCGTGAAATCATTATATGAAGACCTTTACAACCCAAACTGTAAACACTGTGGCCAACGAGCGACCTACGATCACATCCTGTGGGACGGCAAAATAGAGCCACCTCCGGGTGATCTAGTTACAGCTCCTTCTCTCGAGCGGTGGGAGACCGTGCTGGCTAGCTCTAACCCCAGAACGCAAGTTTTGGCGATGGAGTGGGTGACAAAGTCGTCGATGGCTGCGTACTCTCGACCACTTAACGCGACCTCTTACCAAGCTCTTTCCGGTGGATAAAATGTTTTACTATCAATCAATGTCCAATTTTGAGAAGACATGCGCGCCCTTCTCGCAGATGAACAGATCCACTGTGTGTAGAAAACTGAAGTGTCCAACTGCTATGCCTAATCCTTACTTTTTGGATCACATCATAAAAACAATATAGATGAAACTGATTGGTGGGAGTTTGAATAACTTGAACTCCAGCCATAATGGCAATCTTTCCTCCCGACGGCAACACGCAGCATGTAATTTAAGGCATAAAACTGAGGCAAAACGCATTCCGAGCAGTTTTTTTTTTAACCATGAGGAGCCCACATAAAACAGAACTCTTGACGAGTTGGAAAAAAAAAGAAACAAAAAAAGACACAAAACATCTGTCCCCCTTTCCCCTTCACCATCTCCTTCGAACAAACGTCACAGCTGGAGTACCTCTGGCGTAGTAAAAAGCCTCAGCACTGGCTTTTTGCCGGCGCACCCAACATCCTGGTGATGTTGAATAAAGTATTGATTGATTGATTGATTGATTGATTGATTGATTGATTGATTGATTGATTGATTGATTGATTGATTGATTGATTGATTGATTGATTGATTGATTGAGAACGCAAAGTGACAAAATGGAAAAGACAAGAAATAGAAGACCGGTGTTAGAACCCATTCATCCTAGGGTGCGCAACATTAGAAGCAAGAGGAAATCTTCACTATATACGAGCGGCCATGCATTAATTATGAGAAAAAAATACGATTTGAAGAACGCAATAGTGCATATATCATGGAGAGTGGGAATGCGGTGCTATTTAGGAAGCTGATATGTGCATCGTTTACCTAATCGCTAAGATCTGTGGGCCTTCTCCCGAAGGAAAACCTCTACCACTCCCGCTCCATCACCAAGAGAAAACATTTCCTTTCTCAGAATGAAAATACGCACTTTTGAGTCACGCTACCCCAGTATGGACATTCTCAAAGGCCTGCAGGCGAGCACGGCAGTGCTAGATTCCCGTTAGCGAGAACGAGGTCATGTGACCTCAGTGTTCTACTGGAACGGTTTGTATGAGACACGTTAATGTAAATATCGGAAGATGGAAACCTAATGGCTTTGGTGATACATAGCATAGCGTATATTTTCCTCATTGGTGCTATATCCTGTGCTATGGTGCCCACATGATTTTCATATGGCGTGCATGACCTCATGCTGGGTCCTTAAGTATTTCGACCTATCCGTATACGATTAAGGCGTGGGGCGCATAGACATCGTATATTCCTTATGCTTCCGATTTGAGCCAAAGTAGAAAACAAAGATTAATTTCACGAGAAGGATGAGGACACAATGTTCTCTGTTAGGAAACATTAGCCCGTTATAAATGGTTGCTACTTCATTTTAATGCAGTTACTTTTCTTTTGATTCACATAAAAACCCCAAGGCGTTCTGCGCAAGCGAATTTATATATTTCTTTCGTGCAGAGTACCACTTCGAAAAAAGTTTAGAAACCAGCTAGATAAGCAACTTGACCTTCAAATGACCTTCAGTATAAGGTAACCTGAAATGAATGAATGAATGAATGAATGAATGAATGAATGAATGAATGAATGAATGAATGAATGAATGAATGAATGAATGAATGAATGAATGACCGCAGTGGCTTAGTAGTTAAGAAGCTCGGCTGTTGACCCGAAGGAAGCAGGTTTGATCCCAACGCGGTAGTCTCATTTCGATGGAGGCGAAATGCTAGAGGCATCTGTACAGTGCGATGTTAATGCACTTTAATGAGCCCCGAGTGGCCGAAATTACCGCCAGCCTACTACTACGGCGTCCCTCATAGCTCGAATCGCATTGCGACGTAAAACACCATAATAGCAACTCTAAAACGAGCGTACGAATTGACGAGCGAACACACGATCGAAAGAATTAAATCCCCGTATACAGCCGGCGAACGGCGTTGTGAAACCCGCTGCCATTGTAACCAACTTTGTTCCCAAGAAAAATCCAGTGTGAAATTTGCAGTGCCGTTCATTGGTATCAGCGTTCCCACAGTGCACGATCAAGAGAATGAGCGTCCTGCTCTTTCAACACCCACCCGTAACGCGTGGACACTTTTATGGCCACATTCTTTTTAACGCTTCCAATGTGCTCTGCTTTATATGCGCTTGAAGGTGTGGGCGTTTTGAGTCTAGCCTGCGCCAAAGCCACCCGGATGCAAGTTAGAAGGATTACCAAAATCTGCTCGCGCCTTATGCTGCAAAATGGAGTGCAATCACGCTTGTAAAGATCGCCTAAAAAGCAGTATAAACCTTGGCTTCTTAATTCCTTTCTTTGTCTAAAAGACTTTCTTTGTGTCTGCGCTAACACGTATGCCTCTGACGACATCATCCACGCAGTATGCCTAGGTGCTGATACTTAAAAAGCATTAAACAACATCGCAGAATCTGTGGCGAAATGTTCGACCCGTGGGTTGGGTATCCGCCAAAGCAGATTAAAAGAAAACAGCTCGGCAGGTGGATGCGCAGCAGGAGAGGAAGTGTTTGCAGTTTTTAAAGTTTCATTTTCGCTAAAAAAGTGAGTCTTGCCCAATATCTGTTTGCTAGGGTCAGGAATAGATGGCTTTTCAGGAAGCAGATATACGCCGACATCCAGGAATTTACCGAAAGCTTGACAGCAGAATTTGCGTCAGGAAGCAGATATACGCCGACATCCAGGAATTTACCGAAAGCTTGACAGCAGAATTTGCGTTCTTCAACGGTGCCTTTACCTCTCGGCCTTGTTTTGTTTGTTGTTTTTAAGCAATGGCATCAGGAGATCTGAAGAAATCTAAGACATTCCAGCGTATATATATTAAATACCGTAGGGCTTACGCGCTCTAAACATTGCTTCGGGCCTTTTCGGTGTGGCCACTGAAGCCAGCATTTTCTAAGCCCTTGCACCATTGTTGCTAAACAAAGCTCAAGTAAACACTTTTCAAAACGAATTTCCTGTTCCTTGCGCTTTTTCCAGAAATACCTCTTATTCTTTCGACTGCAGCAGAAAGCTGAAAGGCCTCAAAGCCTTGCGCAACACGTCTGTTCTAACAGTGCTTCATGAAACGGCTGGATTTTGGTTCGCAAGATTCAAAAGTAAGCGATATTGAAGTGCGGGATCACACTAATAACTAAGTGAATTTGTTTTCTTGCTGGAGTTAACTGTTACTGTAGCGTTTGCTTTCAATGCGCGCTGCCGCAATTTGACTGCATCTGCTGTTCTTGTGTGTTCGTTTTTTTGTCCTAGTTTTTGGTATGTGTGCCAATCAACCATTGAAAAGGCTTTCATTGTTCGGAATTAAACAGCAGAAGTGAGGTACACTTTGCTGGTTTTGTAGACTCCGTTAAAATCTGGTGCTCCCTCTGGAAGCTTTCATTTCATTCACTGCAATATAAACCTATAAGGGGGACTGAGAACTTAAATCAATTTCTGTTATCTATGCCCCATGTTTTCCAGAGGTATATTGCATTTATGCATATTTCAGCAGTGCATCTTGAGATAAGCATGCTGGTGCAGTTTCCGAGTATTCACAAATTAGCTCCATTGCACAATTATCGCCGGGGTGTTGAAAGTTTAAACATAAAGTACACGTTTTTTTTAGATCAGCATGCTTAGAAAGCACTGCTCTATCAAACAGCACTAGTTTTTTAGATGCCAACTATTCATGAAAATACAAGCTAAGCTCCAGTACGCATGCATATTTACATAAAACAGACTCTTGCAAAAATAGACTTAATATACTACAACTGTTGCGCAACAGCAAATCGGCAGCACTATTGCACTTAACAGCGTCCGAAGATTCATGCGCAACAAAGCGTCCGAAGATTCGTGCGCAACAAAGAGAACCTTTCTACAGTCATTCAGGACGAAATGATCAAGGGATGAAGAATAGCCTCCCCGCCTTTCTTTCCGTCTTCTTGTCTTGCCCCTATCCTTTTATTGCCGCTAGCCGCAGCTCAGGTGGTTCAGGTTCCGACGGCAGATGCCGCGGCTAGCAAATCTTTTCCTTTCATTGTTATTTTATTATATTTATAAATAGCCACTAACAACATTAATAGTCATCGCAAAAAGAATGAAACTGAGAAAACCGCCTAATATTTATCCTTCGCTTGCTTCGTTTATCACCTTGTTTGCGTTTGTGAGTTGGTCGGAGAAATGAGGGATTTCAAGAACCCGAAGCTTTATTTCCTTTTCTCGGCGGTTATTCTAAGATGGAGGAGTTCGATCGCCGGAAGCCTGTCGCATGAAAGAGGGACCAGTCTGTAAGATGCGCAAGTCGCTCACTATTTTTATGACCAGGAATAAAAATTCTCCCTTCACAAATTTTGGTCCTCATTGGTCAACCTCATTGGTCATTTTATTGTCCAGTCGGACCTTAATACTAGGAGTGTGCTACATTAAACAAGTATTGCTTTGTCTGGTATTAACCTAGAAACATTCTTATTCTATGCTATATTGCAATGTCTTGAAGGGTTAAATGTACCATGCTTAGTTAACTGAGCTCCTCCTTAGTCTTACATTTTCTTTTTTTTTCCTCAAGGAAAGCGAAATTTCAAAAGCCCGTGTTCTGTGCAATGCCAGTGCAGGTTAAAGAACCCCAGGTGGTCGAAATTTCTGGAGCCCTTCACTACGGGTTCCCTCATAACCTCAGTTGCTTTGGGACGTTAAACCCCAATGAACCAAACCAATATTCTTTTTGCTCGTACGGCAGCAAACTTTTTTCCTCTCTTTCTTTTTGCGGTATCAGTACAACGGCAGGAAGACTTCAGTCCGTGTCTAAGCAACGTACAAACAATCGCGACCTCTAGTGCAAAAAAAAAAAAACTAATTAAACACGAATGACGCATATTTTACCGCTGTTTTGTGCAATGAAAAAAGCAAACATGGTTTACATATCAAGACGTAAAAAACCTATTTGATTTAGAGGCAGCGTAAAGAATAATGCTGCCAGCAACTGCATTGCACGTATTTTCCGCCAAGCGGATAGTGAAGTGGGTTCCATAGGGCTCCTGCATCCGGATGCAATTTTGAGGCACTTGAGACTGAAGTGCCGCTGCACTGTACGCCACTCGACGCCGGCGCGGCAACCGTTGCACTCAGCGGGCATTGTTGGCGTCTCTCCGATAAGGAGCTGTTGCCCAGTGATGAGCAAACAGTCCCTATGAAACCGCTGGCATCGTATGTTCTAGGCTTCACGGCTCTGGACAGCCGGCGAGCGCCCAACCGTCAAAAAAATATCGGCAAAGCTACGCTGCTTAGTTCCTCTCTGCGAGAAGTACAGACGTGCCGAGGATGGGCCTATACGCTATTGCCTATTTGTAGAACGCTTTCATTTGTTAGCTTGGCTCATTCGTGTTTTTATCTTTTTTTATTATCATCGGCTCGTATGTTTCATATCGGAGATGATGTTTCGAAATTCGCCTTCCTCGAGAATCCAGCGCTTTGGCATGGATCAGGCAGTGTCTGACGTCATTGTGAAATGTAGCGGCGTTGTCATGGCGTTGGTGTTTCCTTTAAGTCATTTCTTTTTTCTCGCTTTTATACGCGACTTTCTCCACCTATGACGTCAGCGTAATCTTTCGTGGCCTCACCCAAGGGAAAGAAAATTCCTCAAGATAATAACGGGAACATCCCGCCTTCGCACTCGATAACTTTCCAAACGCATTGCAATATGTTGGAGGCTGTTTCTGCCCCAATAAAAAAAAAGTAAACAAAGCCTCTCGTATACATCTGAGTAGCCCGGCTCTTTCCAGAAAATAATGCCCTGTGATTTAGGAAAGAGGACGAATAAAAGCTTTGAAATCTTTCGCCCGCTTAGAACGAAGATTGATGTAATTCTTTTTTGCAGCAAAGATCCCTATTCCTTTCGGTTATGAAAGAATATTCTTCCGCCCCTGCAATCTTTTCTGGATCCAACCTATCCGAAATACAAGTAATCTTTATTAAAGACGCTTGCACGGTACAGTTCTAATCTTGAACAAAAATTAATGGCCTCTGAGGTTGAGCATCCTTTTGTTTATGCTCGATAGACCTTCCTTTCCTTTGACTGCAGAGTTATTTCCTGAAAATTCTTTTTGTTATAAAAGATGTACCAACCCTACACCTGAATCTTTGTTGGAGATCACGACTTGTTTACTTGGCTCCATAAAAGTTTCCTTGCATAAAATTGTTCAGCAGAAGCGCCGCCAAACGCCAGCATGCCACACAGAATGGTTTATTTATTTTAGTTACCTTTCATTTCATGGCTAACGAGTGGAAAATTTGTTTCGTTGAACTTGTCTGGCCACTGTATATGTAACCTCAAGATTATATTAAATAGGCCTTCTGTAACTCATTTATTGTATGCGGCAGAAGATGTCACATCTAAATTTTAAAGGCTCGAACGCTTTCAATGCAAGCCCGACAACAAATAATGTTGAGAAAAACAAAACTGACAAACGTCCGGGTGCAGTTTCACCTCCATTCAGGAGGACATTTAGAACTAAGAATGTGTTCATTCTTAATGCTGATAAACGACACCTGTGCTAAGGTCTGACAAAGATATATTTAGAGTGGTAGAAACCGCGACTCTCCTTCACGTGGAAAATAGAGACCGTTTATCTCGGCATTTAATAAAGAATGCCAGTTGCAGGTGCCTCTATCCTATCCATGTACCATCTTTAAAAATTGTCCACGTCTCTGCGTGCGCGCGCGATCAACGAGGTGTCAAGCAAAACCGTTTGAGTGATTATGCGGCCTGATTCGTCTCTTTTCTTCTGTTTTTGTATTTTATCCGTTCCGCGGAAGTATTTAGAAGTAAAAAATTGCCAGGCCGAACACCAGCAAAACGCGACGCTGAGGAGGAAGGAGTACGGAAGGAAATTGTCCGAAATGAAAAACTAAAGATTCGAAGATGTGGCATGACCGCGCTGATGTCACAACAGCTGTCACAACAGCTGACACAACGGTGTGTCACAACAGCTTTTGTTTTCTGGCGACCCCGATTGTGACCTTGCACGCAGTGGGCCTCGGGAACTCTTTCTTTTTCTGGCAAAACAGCGAAAAAGTTGCTAACTACTACCCAAAAAAAACAAACCGGAGTGATGACAGAGAGCGTTTCACTTTATAAAGAGATACAAGTTTAGCTCACTCGCTTTTCCGCATCGTAGGTAGGGGGACAAGATGGCTACCGTAAGAGCGCAGACCATTACTATTACTTTCATATCTTACTAAAAGTATCTTGCGTGTTTGTTTTTTTCACTAGCGTATTGGTTTCATTGGTGGTTTTGTTTTATGGTCTTATTTTCTGCGCCATAAATCAGTGCTGGCATGCAGTTTGTTTTCGTACATCTTTCGTGCATTTATTAATAAAATTGTTTTGCGGATAATAAGCGCTTGGTTCTATCCTTGCTTCGCTTTTTGTGCCGCCTTCGTTGCGCTCGAACATTATAGCAGTTTCAGTCGCATCTTGAAAGGCGAGGCATTCATAGATAGACCTGGCTATTTTGAATTCAGGCCCTAGCTAGTCGACGCCCGGCGAAGCCATCCCCATCCTAATTCTATTCTTTATATTACTTTCGCAGTTTGGGATTCTCTCAAGGGAGGCTACGTTCCCGTTGTCGTCGAAGGGGACAAGGACGAAGCAGAACCAAACGGAAAGTAATCATCATATCACGCTGAAAAACTTAAAGCTTTCAAAACGCTGCGATGTTTGTGCGAGGCTCGCTGCAGCTCACTATTTCCTGCGTACAATGTAGCGGCTTGCTTGCACACAAAGAATAACACGGCACAGAGCAAAGCTCCCAGGTTGCGATAGTTGCGGCGAATCTCGTGAATTGTAGTTCTTTCTTCCGCACCTTGCTTGAGTAAATTGTCCTTTGGTTGCGTGTAACGAAACTCGGTGCGACTATTGTACATTGAATTAGAACTGCAGCCGAATGACATCAATACTGAAACAAGGCCGGTCGCAATGCTTGTCGTTGCAGACAAGCTTGTTTTCTTTATTTACGGTGTTTAACCTGTAACAAGACTGTAGCGTTTAACAAGACAGTAGAACGAAATAACATCACATCTAGGATACGTCCCGTGACATGGCGCAGCAGATGGTGACATAACGTGCTCTCCGCGTGCGTCGTGCTCTTTCGTTTTACCATTTTTTTCCCTCTGTAGCATTATTCAAGCGAAATGACTGATGACCACCTCTTCCAGTTTTCGTACTTGTAAAAAAAAAATCGAGCCTAGTTTATCGCCCCTTCAAGAACTGAGATTTTTCTAGGACGTTGAAATTTTTAGCATCTTTGCATTCGCACTAAGAACACGCTGTGCAGGATCAATACCTGGCCGTATCAATATGCGGGAGCTCGGCTTTTCACTTCAGCACGCTTGTTTGGTACTTTATTTCTTTTACTGTACCTGTATTGTTTTGACAAAGGCCGTCGCTCCAGTTTCTGTCAACTAACGGTCAATGAGCGCTTCTAAGTTTAGTACATGATTCTAACACAAGAAATCGAATAACAAAAGAACGCAGGTCGTCCCATTGCAATCTTTTATATTTCCAGAAAAAAATCAAAACGGCTGGCGGCACATGTTGGAGGAGGGCGAATCCGAAGAGGGTCGTTTCTTTTTGTTCCTTGTGACATTTGCAGCTTGGAACACCACCTGTGTTGTCGATATTGATTCGCGACTCGTTTCTATAGCGCGTCGCCTCAAAACATCCAGCCACAATACCAAACCGGTCCTTTGATGGGACGGCAATCACCGGTGCTTTTCGCGACTCGGGGAAAGCACTGAAGGCTCCCGACGTGCCCGTTCCGATGTTCGTTTCCGTCCACTCAGCGGGCAAAGGGAAGTGCGCGAGGGGTTAAAACACAGAGCAGGTTGGTTGAGGACGGGCCTGGGATCGATGAGGGTCCACATAGATGCGAGTAGCCGCTCTGCGGACTGCGCGATAACGAGCGTTCTAATAAAAAAGCAACGCAAAAGGCAAAGAACAAATTTGCAAACGAGCGCAGACCAAGCCCTGGCACCGTGTTACTCACGTACGACGGCGGACAATGCCTGTGATTACCCCTGGGTCTCGAAGGCCTCGCGTGGGCAAACCGAACGTGCGTTTCCCATCGCCGTGAAAAAAGGGCGCGGAATCGAAGCCCGGTGTTGGGTCGTAAACCGATCGCTACGACGTGCCGTGCCCAGCTTACCTATCTGCTTGAGCGCCTCCAATTTGGTACCGCTTGTTGCAAAGCAAGCTTTTCTAGCAGCCTTGGTAAACCCAATCATTTTGGATAAACGTGGGCTCGCCGCCTAGCGCTGTGTTGAGGTGCGTACGGGCAGACCTCTGTTTTAGCTCCTCTTTCATTGCAAAAATCGGCATCTCGGAGGAATTGATTCTATCCTGAAGACCTCTTTCATTGCAAAAATAGCCAGCTCGAAGAAGCTACTTGTAGTTGGTGTAATATCGAGCTCGCTTGAGACCGGCTCCCATGGCTCGATTCGAGTAAAATTTGTTAAAACAGCTTGGTTAAGTACAAATACCGAAGGTTTATTACAGTTAGAAACCGGACGCAGGCTCGGTTAATGTAGTACTGATCATTTGTTGTACGATCAATAAACTATACCAGCAGCGTACTTTCTATAGGTTCCTTGCTCTGAAAAATAGATATAAATGCCAGCGCAGGATGAATAACAGCCTAGCCGAGAAGAGAACCAGAAGTGAGCCGTTTCTGTTTCTTTGTGTTCCTTTCTCCTTTCTGCTATAGACTGTAGGATATTTTTTATTCGATTTGTGCTCTTGAACGTCAAAGTCATGTCCTTCTCGGCATAGTGCAAGCATGTCCGCCCGCCTCTACAATAAACCACTCTTTTGGTCAAGATTATTAACACAAGTCATCGCACTAAGGACCTCAAAAGACAGGTGCTATGCGGCGGTGAAAGGCAAGAAACCAGGAATACGAAGACATCAGCGGCAAATGGTAGAAAACAGGGCTTACATCAATCTTCGGCCATGCAGCTGTCCACCGCCTGTCGTGTTTGGCTACGCATGGACGTGGTGGCGGTGATGACGAAAACATTTATTAGGAAGCTAAAGAACGTATGTAGTGATCTGCTAGTAAAGAAATACGAAAAGCTAATTTGTTTTTAAGGAGAACGGCGGAGGTGCCGGTGTGTGGAATGGTTCAGTTTTTATGGCGAAATGTCAGCTTTCGCAAGCAGCGCGTTGGTAGTGTTGATCCCAGCTGCGGCGGCCGAATCTCGATGGAGGCGAAATTCTAGAGGTCCGTGTGCTGTGAGATGTCAGTGCACGTTAGAGAAACCCAGGTGGTCGAAATTTCCGGAGCCCTTCACTACAGCGTCCCTCATAGCCTGAGTCGATTTGGGAGGTTAAACCCCATAAACTATAAACTAAAAGGGCCCTTTCCTTCGTAGCATTCGTCTGCAGAGAAAACCATCTAGCAGTCCGGCACAAATCTTGTTCTCACTAGGAAAAGATGCGCGCTCTGCTTCACTGCGTTTCCGTGCAATCTAAGCCAGACCGGTTAATGATGGTTGATGTTTACTTATATATCTCCTTCTTCATTGGATCTTAGTTAGACCGGCTGATAACTGAGGTCCTTGCGAATTACCACTTGGTGTGCCAGCTGCGGCCTACTTATCCCTGCAAACTTACTTATGTCCGGCCACCTGACTTTTTGCGGCCGCGTGCTACGCTTGCGCTTTGTTGGAACCTACTCTGTTACCCTTGAGATAGGTTAACTTTCCCCCGCGTTACAATAATAGGAGCATGCCTATTCCCTCCCCATGGTTCAACGAGTATACAATGAACTTCAGATCTTTCCCTGGCCAACTCTGCTTTCGTCCGTCTCAGTTTCACTTCTGTCATGTTTTTTTTTTTGTGCTAGATTATGTCAGTAAGTCCTGGTCATATCTAGGTTGCGTCTTAGAGACTGGGCTCTGCAACATTACCTATTTCACCTGAGCGCTTGAAAAATTTTTTGGTGGCATTGGCCAATGACCCCGAAATGAATTTTAACTAAATTTATTCTTGATGATGTTTCTAAATTGGGCTAATCAACCAAATTTTCGGCTCTGACTTCTTGGGATTGTATAGAACTACTGAGGCACGAAAAAGAAGTCTGCAATATAACCGCTGATACGTCGTTTGATGTCATTCTAGCTCTTGAAGCAGCGTTACCAAATCGATGTAGTTAATTGGTACTACTCACGAGCAATTACTTCGCACTTTTATGTGCTTCACGTGACCTCAACAATCCTAACTTCTGACAGCCATCGTTCGACTAATGAATGCCATTTTGATGCGATTTTGGTGTCGGTTTCAATTGTAAATTACTAAGTGGTCGTAGGCGGACACCGCGTGGGAAACATGAATTCATATGTCCAAAGGATCACTTGAAATCCAAAATCATGCAGCTGAAACTAGGTCTCAATGATAATTTATTATTGAGCTGAGAAGCTTGATGGATCTTTTGAAAATATAGATGGGCCTGCTGTAATGAGCGCGGTGATACATGCAACAATGGTGGGGTGAGAGGAATATCTGATGCGGTGGTTTAAATGGTGGCGGGTAGGCAAAAATTCATATGTTCGGCAATGCAAATCGGTATGTAAGTCGTTTTGATGCTGTTAGACGCATAATAGAGCTCGCAATTTTTCTTAAAGCATACGTTCACTGACAAACAAGGCAGACTGAAAATACCGTGAAGGCACACCACGCCTTGGAATAAACCGCCGTGCTTCAAGCACAAGGCGAAGACAAAGGGTAGTGCGTCTGCAAAACTGCACATAAGCAGACGGAGGGGTTGGAGTACTTCTGCCCGAACGACCGAGCATCTTTCTCAGAGCAGTAGTACCGTCGAGGGGTTAGCAGGCGCGCACGTATGTACTTCTTAGTGTTGTTCGCACTGGCGAAACGACCGGCATGCAACAGCATGCGATCTGCTATTCAATGTCCTTGCATAAGCGTCCCTTGGTTAGACCTGCACTCGGGACTAAGGATAGCAGCCTGGGGGACTTTGTCAAGGCACGTTTAGTGAAGGCAGTAATCTGATCTCCAGACTTGCTGTTCTACGTACTCCTGTGACATTACCTTTGTTCGGATAGCCTTTTACGAAGTCAATGTGAAAAAAACAACAAAAGCAGCATCTGGCTGAAACTTGCCCTCTAACATTTCTAGTCTTTTGACGGCGCTCCGTCGGCTTTGCTGTAGCCATGCAACTCGGAGTAATGGAGCTAGCTGAGCAAGCTGTCCGTCACTTAAGATAACATGAAAAACAAAAGTTTTTTAGAGCATGGATCGAAGTTAAACATTTGTTGGGCCGAGTTCAACTTCTTTTTCTTCTTTTCTCTGTAAGTTTATCCTTATAATAGACTGAGGTGGATCCCTGGAAAGCACTCCTAGTGGAAAGATGGGAGATTTACAGCTTTCCCGGGTAATGGAGCTCTAGCCTAGTTCTCGGGAGAAAGCTTCACGTGTTTTACTGCTCCGAGTGTTTCCGATGGTGTTGTCAGTTCCCTTGAGAGGCAACCACGTACAAGAGCATAAAACTGCTCTAAAGTAGTTAAGTCGCTCTCCGCGCGTCCATTTGTGCCAGCAAAAATAAAATTCACATAAAGCAAAAAGAGAACCACGCCATGTAACTCAGTGACCCCCTAGAGGTCATTTTCCTGTCTATTCAGCATTTGACCAAGAGTCTACTGCTCTGAAACTTCACAGCACACTCTTCAGGGAGCCCTTCGTGTTTGCTTCTTGACATCGTGAGTAGCCGCTTTGAAGGGTGCTGCGGTGACATTCTAGTTATGACTAATGGCCAACAAGCAGCTCTGCTCGCATTACCATTTTTAGCACAGCCATGCCAGACGAGGACAGAGCACGACGACACACAACGACACACGAGCACTGAGCGTGAACTTCACTTTTGGAAATCCCGTAATCACCGCTTCAATGCTGGAGCTTTCTTGGACGCATGGATTCTACCATGTTTCTCTGTGCATTCTCACGTTTACTAATTAGTTTCTTGCCATACTTATACCCGTGTATAGATTGCTTTTTTGTATTAGCGCTGAAATCTTCCACAACTTTTTCAACATTTTTCTCTTTTTTTTTAGGAGTTTGCTTGTGTCCTTCTCGTTACCACGTGTTTAGGTCTTCTTTGCGCATTGTGGGTGCTTTTCACTTGTATTTATGCAGTTTTTCGGTGTTTTTCAAATCCAAGGCTGGAGTTCTGCGCTTTTGTGTCGTGTATAATACCCGTGTTGCTCCGCGCTAATGAAAATCAATAGAAAAAGAACTTCAGATATTGCCTGATGTATTAAATTTCTTAGTTTTAGCCATCGATTACTATATTATACAGCCTCGTGTTTTAACCATCCATATTTTGAACTCTGTTGGCTACTCTGCTGCTCACTTTGTCTGGAAATTTAGCTCTCGTTTGTGCTTAGCGATTTTACGAAGTCTAAACGACATAGCGAAAGTTCGGAGGATCTTATATGATTGCTATTTCTCACACTCTTCTTTTTTTTTTTTGTTACATAAAGCGTGGCCTTCAATTAGTTGCATGTTGGGAACTCTATTCGACAGTTTTATTGTTCTGTTTGGTAGCAGTCTGGGATAAGATCACCACATTGCTAATACAAATTAGCCGTATAGATCGCTACTATTAGTGGTAAAAACGAATAGATCCTTTTGGGCTTATTAAGTGGATGAGAGCACCTATTCATGTTTCATTTATGTGGACATCTGTACCATCTCTCAGCTCAAAACCTTTGTAAACTACACGTCAGAGTGAAATACCCTAACCTATAGTTATCGAATACATAATGAGAACCTATAGGAATAACGCTTTTATGGTGAGGCGACAAAGCAACGGTAAAAAACAAGCCACTGAAATCTGTGCAAAGGCTTCTAGATTGAACGGCTGCCATCAGGTGCTGCTTTGAATTTGGCTCTCAATATTAGCGCGAAAATTTTTGAATTTTCTGTACATCGCAATAATTTTCTGTGACCGTCGGAAATAGTTGGTGTGCGTGCAACAAGCATTTAAAGGCTAGATTCATTGCAGGGAATTGGCTTATAATCGCAGTGTTTGCACAGAATCTTTCAGGACTTTCTAGTTTTCTCAAAATTTCAAGTTTCAAATATCCCCATTCAGCAATGACGCTACTTGTAAAGTGTCCAGGAAAATTGGACATGGAATCCGCAACAAACGAATCAACGAAGATAAGGCCGGCGGTTATTACCTCGCTCATTCTGCTGATCGCCGCCCGCTCCAGCCGATCCTTTGTTGTCACTCATAGGGACAGCTCTGTTCTTAATCATATGAGCGCACTGAGACCTTGAAACCGATTTTCCAGTACAACTGAGTGGACTTCACATCTGCGGTTCGGAAAGGTAGCACTGCTGCTTGAGCTTCGCCCGTTTCAGCGCGGGAAAAGCCGACTGCATTCATGTTCTCTTGATTAGCATTTTCTAACTGATCTATAATGAATTTACAATGCTCAGCCACCTGAATACAGGCTTGAACAGATCTCCACTCAATCTCTTCTTTTTTTTTCAGATGTGCTGCTGAATAATAAAACTATTCCGCATAGATATACCTAGAAGTAGATTATTGTTAACCACCCTGCTATAAATCGATTTCGATCTCCTTCTGTCTCTAATTCAGTGAGATTCGTTAGTATAATACTTGGAAGATGTAATACTTGCACAAACCAGTAGTACATCAGGCGCCCGTAATGAAATAAGAAGTTATAATCGGTAACTTCGTAAACTTAAATGTAAAAGGTATCGTCTGAGGTTAGACGTCTCGCTATAACACCAGATTGGTAACCCAATCAGGGCGACAGCCTAAGTAGTTGATAAATTTTACAGCAACATGATTCTCCTCGGCCCTTTGAATATGAAGGCAGGGATTTTGTCTCTCTAGGCTAATGTGTTAGACCGAAGCGGTACACCCAAATAGCTACGTAGCTATCAACATGAACACAGAGCATTCGGCCGGGTACAGGTGACGTTATCACCACAGCGGTATCGGATATGCACTGTCCACTGTTTCCACTGCTTGTCGCGCAGCTGATAAGAAAACGGTGGCTGCACATGCAGTCATTCTATCCCATCATATGATATGTTATCCTCCGGCCAACGCTGTTTTTGTTCCATTCACTTTTCATGCTATTTAGTAGGACTGCATGAGATTGGCGGCCGTGAAAAATTAACCGCATTGTTTTGAAGCGTGCTGTACGCCCACCGACACGCCCGCCGCCCGCCGGCATTACTTCTAAATCTTTCTTTGCAGTTATCTTTCATGTCAGCTGGCTTCAGCTTTTTTCTCTGCGCTCTTAGCAACATTAGTAACCCTCCCGCACAACCGGCCGTAATCCGGCATTAAGACTATTCTGAGCAGCTGTAATCACCGGCACTGACGTTTGATGTTAATGAGCAGCTGTTGACGATTAGGACATGGGTTTTCACATTCATCGTGAAAAAAAAAAACATTTCGTTCATATTTCATGTTTGAGCGCGAATCTCCGAACCGAAAATATTGAATCGGTTTACACAATGTATTTCATTTGCGTATTGGCGCATGAGGCTGCTCGTGATAATAGTATTGTTAGTCGAAAATAATCACCGTGGATGACAAAGTATTGATGTGCACGTCGTTGTTTTTTTTATATGTACAGATAACCGTGACCAGAAAAAACAGATAAGTCGCCACCTGCAAAAAAGCAAAAGTTAACTAGGGCCAATGTGTCTTTCTTTCCTGCTGTGTGAAGAATGAGGACACGTCCATTAATTAAAATTGCGAATTAGCTATATGAATATTACTATGCAGTCATACTTACGCTCTTAGCTGTAGAATACGGGCAAAGAAGTGCTTTATACAGTTTTTTTTTGCTATTCCTGCAGTACAGTTAGTTGCATTATTGAGCTTGAATAGTACAGACTGCTAAGCCTGAAACATATTTCTTCATCCATCATATTTTTATTCTTCAACACGCTAGACCTTTTTCCAAGTCCTCTTCAAATTGAATTGATCCTCTCCATATTGATCGTTATTTCCTCCTTCTTGTTCACTTCAATCTCCCATCACCAGGTCTTTTTAGAAAACCGTGTATTAAGTAATCGCTTCTAATTATTGAGCCCCATTTTAAGCACACGCTACCGCCAAGACACCCACATACCTCATAAAATATTCCAACACACAATACATGGAAATTTTGAGGTTTCGTGCGTCCTTTTTTCACAATCTGTCTTCCAGACGGGACCGCTATCGTAATATGCTGCAAGGGCTTAAGTTAATAACTTTTCCTAAGCCGTCCTGAGCTTAATCCAATTTTGCACAACAAGCACATCTCTTTCATACGTACTTCCAAGAGAGGGAGAACGAGTACGAGAGGCTGGGAGGTTAACCGGAGAAATACATTTTGAATTACTGGAACCTCCTCCCAGTGAGAATCAGAAGCAAAAATTGTGCAATTTTGATCCTTAGTTTTTCTCTTGTGTTGGTGACAAACCTGTCGAGCGTCCGGGATTTATAGCAGGCGGACATGTGGCACCTAGTATGTGTCCCTAAGAAACCATACCCAAACGGACTTTATCGCACGGGAAAAACTTATTTTGATTAATACTTTTCTCAACATTTCTTTCACCCCATGCACAGCGTTTAATGGCTTTATCTTGCTGCTCAAATCACGCACATTTAAAACAGCGGTAGAAGAGCGCTTTTTTTTCCGTGACTATGTATCAACCGTTCTTTTTTAAGAACTTACAATTCCGTTCACCCGAGTAGCCTGCGCAGGTTTTCCAAAGTTACGTACCTTGCTAAGAGCATAGCAGTCCTAAAGTAATGTTCCCTTGAAAGTAACTGCTTAACTGTGTCGGTCTCCTCTCAGTATCTTTAGATGGCGCCTTATATGAAATTTCAAGCGATTGACATTCTAAAATTATGCGCTTCAGTGAAACATCTGAGAAAGCTTGTATCGTGACAGCATTATGTCATGGTGGATGCATTAAATTAGTGAGAAGAAAACAGAAAATTAGGATATTCAATCATTCTAAACAGTTTCCTAGAATGATAGTTTTACAGTTCATAACATGTCATTGTTTGAGTAGTCGCACTTGATAACCGTTTTTTTTGCCTTTTTTCAGCGGGTAAAAAATGAAACTAATTTTTTTATATTGCGCTGGAGGGTAGGTAAGCGTGAGCAGTGGAAAATTAAGAAATTAATTGCAGGCGATCAGCATTTATATTCATCAGTTGAGCAGCTGTGAAATTAGCAGCACTTTGCTATTTAAGGTATATAATCATGAAAGCCACTGCATGTTAGTAGTTCTCCCTTCTGGAAAAATCTATAAGGCCCGAGGCAGAATTAAAGAAACAGTAAGAGCAATCATTACTCCACAGTTCGGCAAGCGCACTTCTATGTTAAGCGTTCTTCGAACATAAGCCACCTAATCACTGCAAGCGCTTCTAACGATGTCGGAATCCGGTTCCTCATTAATGGTAATCAATGAAACCCACATAAAGTCGAATCGATGTTTTAACGCGAGAAAGAATGCACGCCACGTTAACGTTACTAGGCCAAAATAAAGCACCGTATAAAAGCGAAGTACTTCTGTTCAATAAGCGTTTGTTAATGCGTGACTGAGCACGTCTTTCTTTACGGAGTCCTTTGTGAAACTACCCCCTACCCACGGATTGTGTTTCGTTTTTTTTTTTTTTTGGGGGGGGGGGGGAAATATTCACCCAAGTTATATAGAAGCTCCTAAGTTACCTTTCAAGTCCCCTCTTCTCAGAGTGTGCACTTTATTCATTTTTTACTGCTTATAAGGGCCCTCTGACGTCACTGTATCATGGAATCACATGCGGTTCGGAAGCCAGGGCACCAGCGGGGTTGGTTGGCTCCTCTCACTTTTCTACGTCACTTAGTGACGTTACGGTCGTGGAATGCCCTTTTGTTTTATTCTTTTTGCTTCCATGCCACACACTTCGGTGTGAATCACTTGCACCATATGTGCGACGTGAGATGGCTACTCCATGGTTCTACAACTGCCACTGCTTTTTTTATATAGACTATCACATGCCCCGCAAAATTATTCTAATACCTGTTGTCCTAAAATTGTCTCTCTTCTTTTATTCGACAAACTGCTTTATATGCCTGATTTCAGAGATGGCAGAGAGATGTCGATTTGAAGACTCAAGCAGGCTTCAGACAAAATTCGGCGAAATCGGACTTCAGTTCCGCCTTGAGGTTATTAATAAGGCGTTTGCGTTAATGGGTTCATGGCCATATATGTGGAATTTATCATCCTGTATTTTACGTTCATAAATGCCTGTGAGTCCTCATACCACCCCTTGTGCAGTGGTGCAGCGGTTAAGCGATGCGCCACTGCCCTGCGAAGGCAGGAGCTGCCATCGGTGTGGTTTGTGATACCCAGGTTGCTCTGGCCGAGCAACCTCAAGGTCACGGAAAGAGCCTTCGGATAAACAAACATAGGCGAAATATAATATTGGGGGCCTTAGAGAAACATAGTCACTACTCAGTCATCACGCCATCTTCTCCAGTCCAGTTATTTTAACGCATCCTCTGTGGTCGTACTTGTTCCAATTCACATACTACTTCATTATATTAGTCCATTCTAATAGCCAATCCTCACTTGTTGCACTAGAACCGTACATGCGTATTACTTTTTGGCTGCCAACGCAGACGACACAAGCGGTAGCTCTCGTTAATAAAATGTAAATAAAAAATGGCGGCCAATTTTCTTTGTAGAGTGAAACGCGAATTAGGTGCGTTAGCACTTCTCTTTTCCCCTCGGTTCAGGTGTGCAGATCCACTCTTCACGCTGGGAAGCTGCTCTGATACTGATAATAGATTAATGCAAATAAAAACAGAATTGGCCATGCTCTGCCTCATATCAAGAGATCCCTGGGAGTCCTCATACCACACCTGGCGCAGTGGTGCCCTGCGCCACTGCCCTGCGATGGCAGGTGCTGCCATTGGCGGGGCTGGTGAGACGCAGGTTGCTCTTCCCGGGAAACCTCTCGTGACCAGTGATTAATTTAACTGCCGCCTGTCATGATGGGCTGGTTTCAAGGTGGGTGTAATATAAAAACCTAGCAACCTGCCTCAATGCGCAGGTTGCCAGGTGGGTTATGTAGGTTTTAAACGCAGTTGCCAGGTGGGCAGCCAGCCACAAAGGAGGCTTTAGACAAAGAAAACAACAAACACACAGAGCGCCTAAATATGAGGAACGGCAATTCCTGCAGCACTAAATTAACCAGTACAAAATATGCACCTTGTTTTTGACGGACATTAGAGACGTCTTTTTTGATTACTTCTCCAGCACCCGTGCTACGGCCTTTTGCCATGAAATGAAAACTACAGCGGCAAAAGGTTCGTCGCTTTTCTACCTTTTTCTTTAGGATGGCTATTCAGGCTCGCTCTTTATGGTGTGCTTCTGGTGAGAGAATGCGGCTGGAAATATGTTTTAATGGCCGTCATATCTAACACGGAAGCGCAGAGGCCAATATTCCTTTGGAACGGCTCGCGTTATCGACCATCCCTTTCTCCGCATAACTTAGTTACCCGCAGCGTTCACACACCGGCTGTGTAGCTGGGCGGTACTAAAAGGGCGATTACAGTCTGTATTCAATGCAGCCTCGATGCGCCTGTTCCCGCCGCGATATTGTTCGCCCCCTTACAAAGAAGCTTACTCGGGAAGCCGATATTCGCCTGCGGCGACGTTTGCATACAGATCGTTTGTTCAGCGTGCATTATCTAGGCGCCGCCGAATGCTTCCTCGTGTGTGTAAATGGGCGGTCGTGCCAAAGGGAGCTGAGAAAAACTACGAACAAAAATGAATTCAGAGGACACCCGAGAATGCGTATCGTATAGACATCGCGTGAGAGCCACTGGAGACCTACCATCCTTGTAAGGAGTCCGCTTCCGCTTATTCGCAGAAAGCGAGAAGCCTTTGCGTAGTCACGCACTCGCGATGCGCTCGCTGCTAGGCTATAGGGATAAAAGAGCGATGTACCCACGACTGCAGACCATTACCATAACATGCTCCTCCCAGAAGCTTCCCTTGAGTTCATAGCTGGAGGCGATATGGTTCGTTCTCGTACGACTGGAACGGCTCAAGCGCGTATTCCCAAAATTTGGTCGGCCCAAAGCGCTGTTTTGTAGCCGAATGCGATCTAAGTTTCTGGGTTGTTAAGCAGCGCATGCGGAGTTTAGTTTCAACCGACCAAATGCCTTTCCCGCTTTCTAATTTAGAAGCGGAAAACGCGGGAAGGGCTGTGCAGCAGTCATTTCGCTGAACCGCCTGAGCTCGAAGAGTATTCTCCAAAAATGGGTGAGGCTACGCACAGAGCACTTGTTCTAAAATTAGAAAATATCTCCATTTTAGTTTTGCTGTTGCTCGAGTTGAAATCGCTTTATTCAGCCATTCGGAACAAAGCGTATCGGAATATGTGCTAATGTGCGGCGTTTCTGTTTACTCCGTGCATTCTCGTGTGGCTTCTACAAATACCGCGCTGTTAAAGCAGTTGCAGTCATTGTTGCATGAAAGGCGAGCTGTTTGGCGTTTATTAACCAAATTAAGGAAGTTACACACTCGGCTGTGGAATTGCGAACTGGACGCTTGTTTTCCAGCACCTTCACCATTCTGCCATAAAGTCAGCAGGCGGTTCTTGCCGGCGATCGAAAAACAAAGAATACACCCCTTATGAAATTATCTATAGACTGTCCATAGAAAAACCTAAGTGTAGGCCATAAAACTAAAGATTGTCTGCAGGCTGTCTAAAGGACCTGCATTGCCTAAGACTAGCCTATAGAATGCGCATAGAGAAAGTATGTAGACTTTATTAACAAATGTGTATAGAGACTATGTAAGGAAATTTTTGTAAGTGTTCACTTCAAGGAGGATGAGGGTGACTGCGACTTAACAGGCTAACACAATGCTGATCCTTTTTGTGCGGTCTTTACCATCTTGGGATTTGGTTCCCTGTCTAGGCCACATATTCGAATATTCTTTTTTGTCTAGAGAGTGTGAGTAAACACCTGTTTTCGTCTCGTAAGCTATCATTAGCGCTATTATAATCACATCAACTTTAGGAGCATCTAGCTGCGTTCCAGGTCCTTTCCTGGAAACCTGAGACGAGGCTTGAAGAGCTGGGCAGAAGCAGGCTGGTCGCTATGTGCAAGCTGTCCGATTCTTAAATAAATCTAGCAGAAGTGGTGTTAGTATGATACGCCGCAAACGCCATCTCTCGGAGCTCACTAGTTTCAGCGTCTTGCCGCTGTCTTGGACAAAAAACAGCTCTGAGCGAGAGAAACGAGGCGTCCCTAGCTTATCACGTGACCTATCCCCCAAAACACGTGACCTATCCCCAATTATCGCTCTCAGAGAGACCTAATAAGAGCCCACGAAATTCTATCTTGAAGACGAGGGCCTATTCTAAGGGCTACAATTTGAGGCCGCTATATAAGGGCAGCTATAGGGAGCCAGATTATGAGCGGCACCGTACTAAAGACTGTTATGTGGTCTGATTCCGTAACGGCGGACCCGGAGGCTAAGGATCTACCACAGCAGCCACTTACGATACCGAAAGTGATTACCTAGGTTTCCATCCGGAAAACTGATGACGACACTTAAGCATTAAAGGGAACTGTGTGCCATAAATTATCCGCAATGTTGAGTTGCGTCTTACTCGCAGCTTTTACTGAAAGATTGTTGCGACCTCATTTAGGCGTCCGGCCGCAAATGTTCTGTAGAAGTTTTTGTTGGAGACAAAGGCAACAAAAATATCCGCCTGATATTCCCAGTATTATGTTATTTTTTTTCGTTATTTGACATACTTCAGATGCTTCCATTAGTAAGCGTTAAAGCAGAAGACAATCATTCGCTTTCAAAAGGGTTCTTTCTTCTCAGACGACCTAAACTAAGTCGAAAATTATACTTTATAGTAGAAAATCAACCATGGAGTAAAAAAAATTCTTATTAAATACTTAAAATACAGCTTTTTTCCGCAAAGTGACTCTCGTTTTAACACGAAAGCATTAAGGCTCTCATGTTGCAGAAAATACAGCGTTGTCGTCGTCGTCGGCGGCGTTGTGGGCGAAAAATTTCCGGAGAAGCAACTTTGGTGGGCTACTTTATTCACGTGGCGTTGTGATGTCATCACAACCTACCTAACGGATTGTGAACAAACTGACCACCGTTTCTGGTGGAAGTCCAATAAATGCTCGCGAGAGGTCGCTCTGGCTCTACCAGTGGCTGCACCTTCCATCAGGGCAGTGGCGCATTGCTTAAACGGTGCACCACTACGCCAGGAGTAGTATGAGGACTCCCAGAGATCTATGAATGCAAATTCTTGAATGGACACTTCTGCACACATGAGATTAGTGACTTTATTGCGTTATACCCCTAAGATTGAGCTTAAGTGCCCCCTCCAATTTTTCACCTGTCAAGATAGCACTATTACGTGATGGCAAAATTCGCAAGCGCAAAAATACATGCTCACTTTCGCTGCGCCTGAACATATTAGCCCGGAAAGCGAGACTACATGAAATTATCTTACATCAATCACTGTGAAACCAGCGAATTGTGGTGACTATGCAGCTTGTTAACGGCAGCACGCAAACGCGTACTACACTCACGCGATAGGACGGGCTTGGGATAGGAGAAATTCCCGGCATAGATTAGAAAATAAATGGCAAAAATAGCAAAACGTGATTTAGATAATCTAGTACCACTCCAGCTGCGTGCAGCAATTTGCAGATCCTACACATTTTTCGAGATAGTTTTATTATAATCACTGAAAATTTTGTTAAACTTTTTTCTGTTTCTCATTTCCAATGACGGCTCCCTTTTCCGTTCACGACTTGTTGTAGGCAGAAAAAAAGAATAAGCGAGCTAGGGGTACTTAAATTCTCTGCTGCGGTGAAAGTAGAATCGACTGATGCAAACTTACAGGTTATAGCTTAATAGAACTGATTGTGAAATTCTGTTAGGATATGTATATACCAGAAAACCTTTGACGCCGTTCTAAGTTTAGGGTAAGTATTGAGCTTATTTTTTTTTATCCCCTTGATTGAATAATCTGTTTGATAATGTTTTGAGTCTTTGTTGGGCAAGTAAGTGGAAAAAATAGGAGCGGTGGCGCAACAAATCTGTTTTTTTTTTTTACGTCACAGATCGTTTTCTTTGACGGAGTAACAGATTCCACTTCATGCAACTATCTGGCCGTGAGAAAAATTAGATGCAGTTGCCTCCTTTGTTCTCCGCTAATGTGCCCTAGAATCACAAAGCTAAACAATCAAGCAACACGTCAATGCTAAGTATTCTTTGCAGTGGGCTCTAAACAGCGCTCTAAGTCATCCCTTGCTTGTTGTTCACCAGCTATCAAACCATCGGAACTGTTTCAATCTGACGCTCAAACTAGCCTAGTTATGCTTGCAGTGAGCCACTTGTCTAGCTTCATACTGGCACAGCCATGCACTTCCTCAGCGAGGTTGGCTGTTTGCAAGCAATATGGCCAGGAGAAATCATTACTGATTACCCCTTCCTGAAACACCGGCATTGTCTTGCACAGGTGATAGAAGCAAAGCCCTCCCATTTACCTGTTGCTCTGCAAGGCAGCTCTCGTTGCGGGTTCTCTCTATCCCTCGGGAAATCAGCGCACCGTGGTTGTTACACCATGCAGCGCTGGGACGCGAATTTCGGTTGAAATAACAGCAGGTACTGTCGGTACATGGGGCAACCAATTTCGTAGCGCCATGGGCTGTTGCTTTCGCAATGTATGCAAATGGAATCGAGCGGAAAACTGCCTTCCCAGCCATTGCAGCTCCGAAGAAATAAGAGCTCGGTGGATGGTGTTGTGGAGGTGACGCTTGCATCGCGTGCTGTTGTGTGCGCCATGTTTCTAGACGACGTGCATTACGCCGCAGGTCTTTAGCTGCTGTTTTTGCATATCGTTTTATTTCTGGCTTGCGCTGTGTCCGTCCTTTGTTTTTGCAACATTAACACCCTTTCTAAGAAATGTTCAATAAAGATGTCTGCTGCCAAGCTATGTAGTGGAGCTCCCTAGCACATATAGGGATCCTTAGAATTGGAGAGGTTGGGAGGATAGTACCTCTCACCTTCAAGCCCCGCCGCGGTGGCTCAGTGGTTACGGCGCTCGGCTGCTGCCCCGAAAGACGCGGGTTTGATCCCGGCCGCGGTGGGCGAATTCTGATGGAGGCGAAATTCTAGAGGCCCGTGTGCTCTGCGATGTCAGTGCACGTTAAAGAACCCCAGGTGGTCGAAATTTCCGGAGCCCTCCACTACGGCGTCCCTCATAGCCTGAGTCACTTCGAGACGCTACACCCCAATAAACCAATCTCACCTTCGAGAAATTGGCGATAAGGACGATGCAGAACGAACCACGCTACATGAACCATTCACAATGTCCTGATTTCCACCATTCCCTCAAGCCTTTTCTTTATTTCTCTCTCTCTATCTCTGAGAGTATATGCTGTTGAATTCGAGCGTCCTTGTTTCCGAACCTTCCACGTCACGGGCAAGCACCAGCCCCCCAACCTCATGAGGTACGCGTCCGAAAGCATCGCTGCGCTTCTTCGCATCAGCTGCCGTTGATGCGTGAAGTAACATCTGTCAAAGATTGACGTTGGCATTGAAGAATAAAGATGCCAAAAGGCAAACGTGATATCCGTGGCGAAGACGCCGTGTCAGAAGCCTACAGTGAATGAGAGCAGTGCTGTGAGTTGTTCGATCTTTCCTCCACATTTTCCTGCGCTTCTCCCTACTCTACTCTAGCGTCTTCTCCCTCAAGGGGTGTCTACTCACGAGAACGATTTCTGCCCCGGTAACCCATTTTGCAAGATCTGCCGCCTTACAGGTCGCTTCCAACCGTGTAGCAGGTGATGACTCTAGCGACCCACAAAGAATAGATATATCTGCTTCAACGCTTAGTTGTCCGACCCTCCCCCAGCGGTAGATTTTCGACGAGAACTAAGCATTGGCAGCGAATCTTGTTTTGATGCCGAAAGGTTCAAGCAATCTATTGTGACACTGAGATCATTCCAAACTCTGCTAACGCAACCGTCTTAAAGATAAACCCATACAACCCTCCCCTGCTGTTTGCTATAAATGGCGTTCTGCACTTGAACCACAAGAAGACAGCAGGGTATGTATCTTAAAGTATGCAGCACGGCTTCATTAATGAGTGCTGTGCATGCTTTATTGCGTAGTAATTTGTTCCCATCAGAAAAAAATATCAATAAATTTGATAGCAATGAACGTAATTCAACCTGCTAACGAAATTTAAGAACAATGGCCAAACAAGAGCTCTATGTGAAATGATAAATGATGGGAACACCCGATTCTGCACTCATTTAGAAACTAAGCTCCCACAGCCGTCGTATTTTTGCTATTTTTTTTTACGAACTGAGGCAAGAACAGAATATACACAGGCGGTTCTAAGTGGAGTGAGTGAGTAAACGTTTAATGAAGAGAATGGCCTCTAGAACGCATGTACGTGGGCCCTCAGTCCAAGGCTCAGGAGGTTTCGGCCGACCTTCTGGCCAAAGGTCCATATACCGTTAGCAACAAACAGTGGTACTGCAGTGTTTGCTCGCCTCCGTCGAAGACCAGGGGCTCGTTTTCCGCTCACTATGTGCGTGCCCGCGTTGCGAGACGAGGGTTATAGCCCCGTGGCCAGCCCGACACTTCGTGACTTCATTAATCTTTCGGGGCCGCTGACCTATTGCACAGTAAATCCAACGTCGCTCATAGGCCGACACTCCACAGATTGCTAGCAACGGCGTTTCATATCAGAGGCTGTCTCCAATCACCTTGGCCCGGAGAAGCGACGGCAATATGTAGCGTCTAAAGAAGGCACGCAGTCGCTTTCGACTCGAACCGATGATTTCCTATCCATTCGCAGCATGTCAAAGCAATTTTTACTTTTATGTGCGACAAACTGGGTAGCCTTGCATAAGTAAACCTGGTTACTGTAAGAAATTTCTGGGCGTGAACACGTTTTGTAAGCATGCCAATTTCCCATTAGTTTCCCCTGTTTAAACGGTCCTCTTTCTTTCGTAATCGAGGTGGAGGAATTGATACTCTTGACGGACGCTGAGAAATGCAGAAGCAACGTAGCCTCAGTAGCAACGGTTGTGAACGCGAAAGGCAAATAAATGACAAGCGCAACCATTTTGATTAAGCAAATTCAAGTGGCTGTACAAGTCGCAATCGCACTAGCTATCGAAAAGTCAACCCGAATTTGCATAGAGACGACAACCGGCTGTGAATCCCAACCTGCGTGCAGAGCTTTCTAGGAAGAAGAAATTAGCAGAGAAGTCTAAGTGGATTATGCAGGTCAACAAGGACATGCCAAGAAGAATAAAATATGGACACCAGCTGGATTGCTGGTTTGCGCTGGTATTTATATGTAGTGGGTCACCAACTAGCCCGGACTCTTACCCTACTGAATGGACACCAGCGCACATTCCCTTGACAGGGAACGAGGCCGCAGACCGCAGATCCTGGATGGGCCCCTGCAGTTATCCAAGCCAAACACATACTGGGAACTGACTACATACTTTAAACTAGACGGGAGAAAACTAGCCCCGCCCGACAAGACTCGACAGCGACAGGCAGCAGCCTTGAGGGGCTATACATTCCGGCGCCTATCTAAACTTAGCACTATATCATGCAGCTTGGCCAGAAAAATACGACAGGTTATGCACGACATGCGGAGAGGCCTCGCACCTCTACCACGCAGTGTGGGCACGCAGCAAAGAAAACTCACATATTGAGGATAATAGGAGGAGCCTCGAGCAGCGGGAGGCGGTTCTGGCCAGCTCAGACCCCTCGACGCAACTACAGTTGATGAGCAAGGTCTGGCAGGCAGGAACCACCTTTGGACTCTCGGACTTAGAGAACCACCTCCTTAAACCGAAAATATAACTGCTTTTCTCTATCATCTTCCGCAGTGCTTTGCTTCGTTCGGATCTAGCGACTTGTCAACGCACTCGGGCGGAGTGTTTGCTCTTTTCAATGTAGCCCAAGTGTAGGGCCCTTCAGAAATGATTACATCCTGGGGTGAGGGAAGGGGAGGAATGTGGGCTCTTATCCGTTCGCCTTATCCTACTACCTGCTCACCTCTTGATGAAGTTATGTTCAGTGTCACTGCGTGCAGCATCCTCATAGCAGTATGCCTAGCGCATACCATTAGTGCAGCACACATGATGACGCGTTAGTCAAGACTGGGAGGCTCCATATTTCCGAGTTTTCTTTGTCTTCTAAGGCGGAAACGCTATTCTCATTTTTGCGGAACGTACCTGCCCTGCCTCGAGTCTAACGAGGTGACCTCCTCTGACGAGACGGATGCTCTTCGACTACTCCACCCGTACGCTTCCAATCTACATATCAAAGAATTTTTAAGGCTTAACTCGATCGAGTGCTGGGGAGCCTGCGATGCTCCTTTGAAGTGCTCTTGAAAGCATATCAAAGTGCTATGGATGTGCCTATCATAAGAGCAGGTAGTTTCCTGCGCTTACAAAAAGAGATTTGAGAGGTTCTCGGCGGCGGCTTCCTGTGATCCATCTGGTACTAGCGAAGACGTCGAAATAGCCACCTTTTATGTTGAGACAAATATATGAGTAGTATGATTCAAGATGATAACCATTTGTCATCAAGAAGCGTCTGATTGCTCATTTAGAAACTTTACTACTGGCCCAATGTCTGCGTTCATAAATAAAATGTTCAGGCTATAGTTTGTAGCTCTTCAATTTGTTCTCCTTTCATTTGATCGTGGCGACAATTGCAACGAAGACAACGAGCTGCGCAAACAAAAATCACATGCATGGTTGGTCGGTCTAGTTTTGGTTAGACAATGCCAGCCATACTGCTAGTGCTGAAAACAGACCTACAGCGTTACACAAACCATGCTCTGTCAATTCAATGAGCAATCACCACACAATTGTTCTCCCGGAATGGGATTAGCGCCAATAAATTTCGTCACGCGGGTCGATGCCGTCCCGGTGTTCCGTATCTACTCCAGACCTGTAGTGTGGCATGGGTGTGGGGCGCGTTATGCGAGTAAATAGGAGTAAATAGAACCATGTGTGCGTTCATGCGACGATCATCGTGACGTCAAGCCTCGCGTCATCGGGTGCAGCGAGCAATCACCGTGTACAAAATGAGCTGACAACTCAATAAATAGTGTGAAAATACGACCGCTAGCGTATTGCAAATACGGAAAATGAGAAAGTTTCTCAGAATTTCGGCAGTTCTTCCCAACTCGGGAGCTTTGGCCCCCCGGCTCATTTTACTTCACCCCCAAATATTACGAATAATTAGGTGCCAACAGCAACAAATAGTTTGGGCTGTCAGGTAGATCCGATAAGCTGGCGTGGAGCATAGGCACAACATTCTACAATGAGTCATAGGTAAGAAGAACAGCGTCCATTGCCACAGAGCCGGAGCTGAAGCTTAAAAAAAATTCAGAAAACTCATGGACGCTACGCACTACTGTTGTGATAAACGACTGCAAGAACACCATTACCCCAGGAGGAAGTCCCATTATATGTCGCTGTTCTTCCGATTTGATTGCCTGCGCATTGCTACGAATGGGCTTTCCCTTCGGTGCCAAGGTAGTATTTTGTTCCCTCTTCTATGCATAGCCGCCGCGGTGGCTCAGTGGTTATGGTGCTCGGCTGCTGACCCAAAAGACGCGGGTTCGATCCCGGCCGTGGCGGCTAGAATTTCTTTGGAGGCGAAATTCTAGAGGCCCATGTGCTGTGCGATGTCAGTGCACGTTAAAGAACCCCAGGTGGTCGAAATTTCCGGAGCCCTTCACTACGGCGTCTCTCATAGCCTCAGTCGCTTTGGGACGTTAAACCCCATAAACCAAACCAAACCTTCTATGCATAGTCCTGCTCGCAAGCCTTTATCGTACAGGGTGTTTGGTTTATTGAGGTTTAACGTCCCAAAGCGACTGAGGCTATAAGAGACGCCGTAGTGAAGGGCTCCGGAAATTTCGACCACCTGGGGTTCTTTAACGTGCACTGACATCGCACAGCACACGGGCCTCTAGAATTTCGCCTTCAAGAAGTTCAGCCGCCGCGGCCGGGATCGAACCCGCGTCTTTCGGGTCAGCAGCCGAGCGCCGTAACCACTGAGCCACCGCGGCGGGGCTATCGTACAGGGTGTGTTGTTGAACATTGCTGCGAGGTACTGAGACACATCCTGGATTTAGAAACGCTAGCATGCTTCAAGACGAGAGTCCATTTCAACCTTTCTAAGTTTGGAGCTTGAGATGTTCTTTCAACGGCCCCCTTAGGTTAACTGGCAAAACTTTTTCCCTTATGGATTTCGATCGACTATGTCTGTACACATCACAATCTTCTAACAGGGTCGGTGGCACGTGGGCTCTGCGTCAACGCCAAAAAAAAAAATAAATGCATCGAACCCTTATCACTCGGCTCGACCACCGACATAAAGTTTCTTGAATTTCGCTGTGTGATGAACGGTCACAAAATGGTGCTGTTATACTCCTATAGACAATGGCTGAAGCCTGAATAACTTCGTTCTTCCGAAAAAACTCAGTGAAAGGGAGAATGCACCGGCAATCGAGAGTGGCTACACGCACATATCGCACAGCTGTCGACGTCATGAACTCGCCCAGCACGAAAGAGACACTGCCCGAAAATCGAATTCTTCGCTCACAACGCAAGCGTAAACGAGACCAATAGGTTGGTTTGGTTTGGTTTATGGGGTTTAACGTCCCAAAGCGACTAAGGCTATGAGATAAGCCGTAGTGGAAGGCTCCGGAAATTTCGACCTCCTGGGGTTCTTTAACGTGCCCTGACATCGCCCAGTACACGAGTCCCTAGAATTTCTCCTCCAAAGAAATTCAACCGCCGCGGCCGGGATCGAGCCCGCGTCTTTCGGGTCAGCAGCCGAGCACCATAACCACTGAGCCACCGCGGCGAGACCAATAGGAAGAAATAATGCTGCATCTCTGCGTTACAACAGGAGGGTCGAATTTATTCCGCAGATAAATCCGGACCTTCTCTGCGTAAACGCATATTAAATTTCAATGAACATGTATTACGCGCCGTCTGTTTTAGACATTCGTTTTTAACGCTTGCAGTAAACTAATGCAGTAAACTACTAACACATCAATTACGAAATTTGTAAGTTCTGAAAAGAATTGATTCTGAATAAATAAGCCGTGTTTAGCCAGCTATAAGGCACCACTCACAACAATGTATAAAGACAGGATCTGTACTACTGCTTATTTACCATGAATAAGTGCATCCTTTTGTTCTATATATGCTGTATCGTTCATAATTTATTTTATGTTTTCTGTATTTCTCTTCCATACACAAGTAATTAATTGTAACCCATTGTGTTTTAGAATGTATGGAAGTATATCTGTATCAAGGTCTGTGCATTCTTATCCAGATATTTATTTCCCCTTGGAGTGCACGACATGAAAATGCTACCTATATACTAGGCTCTATAGTAACATGTACCAACTTGCCCAAGTTTCCGCAAGTACCTTCTAATCACGAACGACTTCGTCTTAATAAATCAACCGCTTAACCGTGTAAGATGCTTTATAAGGCGCATGCACTTCTTTAATACCATTCATCACGCACCCAGTTTCAGTCTGTAAGGCTGATAAGCGATGCTAGAAATCACATTTGAGATGCAAAAGAAAAACATTTGCTGCACGTTACTGGCTGAGCTTATTTGGATATAACTATAGAAGGCCAAATTTTACTATCTTATGCGCCAGACATGGGGTTTCTTCCCAGCGCAACGGAGAAATCGCAAGAGATGTGACGCGAGAACATGGGATCACCTCTTTTCAAAAGAAAGCAATTATTATCTGATGGTGAAAGTGACGTTCGGAAGTACCACGCAGCCAGCACCCGCCAATAAAAGCTAGAAATGACCTAAGGGCATTCACCAATTTATAATTTCAGCTCACAGGACTGTTCGTTTAAGGCATGCGCCTCTACCTCCCTGCGGCTTCCATTGACAAAGATATCAGTGCCACTGTAAACATTTTGACCTCATTCACTCGGGTCATGACATACCGAATGCTTCAGTGCCTAGAGGCCCGTATACTGTGCGACGTCAGTGCACGTTAAAGAACTCTAGGCGGTCGAAATTTCCGGAGCCCTTCACTACGGTGTCCCTCATAGCCTGAGTTGCTTCGGGACGTTAAACCCCAACAAACCAATAAGCTTCAGTGTCGGTCCTCGTTCAGACATACTGCATGCTTCAGTGCCGGGCCTCGTTCACTGCTTCGTAGACGATGCACAGGCGTTACGCTTGGCCAATGCTCAAGGCAACTTAAGTCCCTAAACTTTTCACGGTCTGCTCTCGTGTAGAACGGAAGCTCTACGTCACGAAATCATATACTGGCGCGACTGGGAATCGAGCCAGATCGGTTTCGCTGGGGCTGTTGATAAGAAAACTGTGCTCTCGCAGCAGCCGATAACGCCTCGTGCTAAACTGCAACACACTGTAGCGCAGTGCATTGCACGTAGCCGTCCTCGTCAGCTAATACTATTATCGAACTAATACCGTCGCAAGATAGGCCGACTGCCCAGAAAAGCAAAACCATGGGTAAGCGAGGCTAGACCTATGATTCCGATCGTTTACGTGGTTTACCTGTAAATTTTTGTAACTTTTTGTAAATTTTGATCTAAATAAAAAACTTACTTATTAAAGCCCTACCACTTTTGTGGGAATAGTGCGACAGGGTGAAGGAGACTTTCTGGCACATGCGCATCCACGTTCTGTTTTGTAACTTTCTCATCATTCCACTGCTTCCCTCAATCCCCTATAGAAAACCAATCCTAGCTTCCCTTGGTTCACCGACACTCCCTCAACAGCCTCTCGAGGGAAGTTAGGTTCACTCACTCTGTCGTATCTTATCTGATTTTTTCCTTCTGTTTTTGCTGTTTCTTTTCCTCACTTTTTCGTTGCTTGTAGGTGGTCTATTGAACGCAACGATCAGTCGTCGGTTGTCCGTTACGTAAACTTCGGTTCCTTATCAATGCCGCTGTTTTTGCTCGCTTTTTCCACCGTCAAACGCTTCCCATGAAAGCATATTTGAGTGCCAGAGAAAGCAGCTTTGCAGGATTAAAGAGCGGCACTACGGTTCGCTACCTTCGCGTTCCCACTGCTTCCTTTGCGCAGAGAAGGCGAGTCGCGGATCAGCTCCCATGATTCACCACCCGCAAAGAAGAATAACAGAAAGTGACGGGTGTCTCAAGAAGTCGAGTGGGCACCCGAAGTGGCGCGAACAGGCCTGCTGAGATGCGATTAAAGCCGCCTTTTGTGCCCTTTTGTGTTCTTTTTTACCAATTGGTACATAAGAACCACGTCTTTGTGACAATAGTTTTTCTCCAGAGGCTCCTGGGTGCGCAAAAAAAAAAAGAGAATAAGAAAGAAACATCATTTGTTTTTGTAAGCCCTGAAAGCGCATAGCATTAGCATACAAAGAATCGCAGTCAAGTAGTCTTGGTGGTAATTTACCTTAGCTTACATCATGAGCTAACAGAACCTGCCCACACTCGGCAGAGTATTTTCCCTGAGGCAAAAATAACTATACCGAAAGGAACCACTTAGACTCTCTGACTGGCGGCACAAGATTAAGAAAGAAGTGAAAGCAGTGAAAGAAGGTTGCGTCACTGCACTAGCAGGCACTGTGAGTATCCGTCGAGCTAAAGAAATTTTTCTCAGCACGTATTCTTGTCATTAAGTTCCGAGACCAGCCACAGAGCGGAGCGAGTGTCGCTCTAGCGCGCTTTCACAGAAAAGACCGCCGCCAAGATTGCCGTGCTTTGAATTCCCAATGCACACACTAGGTGATTTCTTCCCTAACCAGTGAGTGGAATTCTCGCGGACCGACCGCCTCGCCGGAAGTAGCCCATGCAGAACACGGCCGGCAGAGTGTGAGCAGTACCGCAGAGAGGAAAAAATAATAAAAAAAACATCAACTTGGAAGACCAAAAGGAAAAACTACACCATGATGAGGCAAAAAGACATTTAAAAAGTTCTTGGTTCGATAACGGCCTGCTCTCGACCGCACCAGCTTGCCGAGCGGCTCTTGATGAGAGTGGCCAGGCGAGGAGAAAGTGCGCCCAGTGTGGGCCGTTGGCTGATACGCTGCCAAGCGGACAGAAAAGAAGGTTCCGCGGAGACGTACCGATAGATTTGTCGTGAGATACGTTCTGGGACCGGCTCTGCGCTACGTTCGATGCAGTCAGCGAAAGAAACCCGCCTACTTTCTTTCTTGCGACCGTTGTAAACACACCGCAGCTTTTACCTAGAGAGGAGATAAAGGAAGTAGAAGGGAGTATTGATGCCCAGAGCGGATGGCGATGGCGTTTAGAAAAAGTTGTTGCGAAAGTTGCCTGGTGCCATCAATAGGCGCTTTCTTCGAGTTATTTTTTGTCACTTGTTTTATCCTTATCGTAGAATGTGGTGTTTGTCGTTGGCGTTGTCGTTTTCACCGCGGTTAAGCTGGTACACTCCAGACTTAAATCGCGACTGTTTGTCCGGAAAAAGATTTCTTTCTTTTGCTTTTAACAGTTTGTGTTTCTTGAGCCGGGATATTTCGTGCGCCTGTTTTTGTTCGAGGAGAACGCATTGAGATCAGAGTTTGTAAATCAAAACGAAAATTGCCTCTTTTTTTTCTCAGCGCTGCTCTTCTCTATCATGAAAACGGTTGCAATAAAAACGCTGCAGAACAAGTTCATGACGTGTTTTGATGATATTCTTTGGCTTCTTTTTTTTATTCCTCCCGCACTATGCCCCCCCCCCCCCCCCCCGTGCCTCAGTGTTTGCGATTTAGTCTGGCGTTCACAATGAAATATAACGGTTAACACCATAAATTTTCTTTCCCACCGTAGCGCGAAAAATTGGTAAGCTGTCCCAACCTTGCAAAAAATGTAATAGATGAAACAAACATTCTGTAAGCGCACCGACAATGGCAAATAAAAATTCGGCAGAATGCTTACGTGTGAAAAAATTGGCATTGGCTTAGCTCGGCTATGCCAGGATATATGTAGTGAAAGCTAAAGCATAGTTTGGTTAGCCTTGGTTAATCTTGATTGCAAGTCCAGGTTAGTCTCCTTTTCAATCCTCCTGCACGTTATCAGGCATACGACACAGCTAGATAAGCGAGCGGAGGCGAGCGCAAAGACGAGGCAAGCGGTGTGACGTCATACCAAACGGCGGCTGCGGCTCCGCGGCGAGGCGCGCGGTGTGACGTCATGCCAGATGGCGCGGCGAGCGCGCGGCGTCTGCCAGCTGCGGCGGTTGCTATGCAACGGCTCAAGGTCGGTCTCTGTGTCTCCTCGGAGCACTGCCACAGCGAAATCGCAAGTTCGTGGCCAATATAGCTTTCGCTACGAAATGCGAAGGGATTTCTGACCCTGGGTGCATTGAAACTCACCCACACTAACACCACCGACACACAGGCGCGTATGGCACCTCCCTGAACGCTGTACGAGGAATGATTGCATCACAATTTTGATACGAAAATTAGATTTTGAAGAAAGGAAATGGCGCATGTAATTGTCTCAAATGTCGATGTACATCTCAACCAAGCTTTAAGGAGAGAGGCACAAAATCTCGGAAATCACACATTTCAAGGTTCATATGTCGTCAATTCAAATCCCTATCGCAAGCTAGCCTCGAACTTGACTAATACATGTAAGCTACATGCAACGAGATTTAAACGGAACTACCTGTTGCGTTGTAAGACAAATGGCTGCGTCACAATTTTTATACAAATGTAATGGGGAGAACTGGCGCCACACTAAGGTCTGCCAGTGCGGAGTATATGTACAAAATCTATAGGTATGTGACTGCATGAAAAGGTGGTGCTCAGCTTCCTGTGTGCGTCCTACGGGTGCTTGATGACACCACCCTTTGCTCTTGCCATCGTTGGGATTTTCTGTACCATATCCTGTCCATCAGATAGTACACGGACTTGTATACGCCGCAGATATTTCTCGTTGTGGGACTAGTAAAGCTTCCTTATTAATAATGCTTCCTCGGTGCGAAATATTCCATTCACTGCCAACGACACATGGCACTGGCACTAAATAAAACAATCAGCTTGGAAAAAAGAATTTTGAACTACTGAAAGAATAAACAAAAAACTAGTATATTTTGCTGCGGAATACTGTGTAATTTCACTGCCCTTCTGAGAGCCGGCCTCGTATTACGTGTAACAAAAACAACAGTGCCGCATCCGAGGTAAAATGTTACAGACGATCCACGCGCTCTTTGGCCCCTCTCCCGGGCCAAAAAGACAGCGTTCGTGGTACTGCACCTCACGGTGCACTCATGCAGGCCCACTGTTTGCCTAACAGGTGCCTAACAGGGCCTTTTCACGACGCCTTTAGCTGCTCAGTTGAAATTTTCATTACCTCAATAAGGATTGCAGATGACAATTCCTAAATATTTCGGGGCAATATTGACTCTACATTTCATTAAGAACGTTAAAAATTCTTGCCTTTTTGCGAACCTGAAACGAACATCCGACACTGCATGCCGGCGTGAGCATTAGTCGGTTACGTCGTCTTAAGAATTTTAGAAACGTAAACACATGTTTAAGTTTAGTTTGGCCTGATTTGTCGCATGTGTTGTCGTCTTCGTTGTGTCCTTGTCTCGCGCGCTACAGTTTTTTCATTAAAGTATAGATTTATACTAAATTTAGGAAGCGAAGAACGTGTGTCAATTATTTGCGCAAAGAACTTATTAACATACCGGTTCTATCGCTCAATGGCTGCGAGATACGTGGCTCTGTCAACCTTGTTCCTTCGCGGTTGCTTGCTACAGCTCGCCGCTCTCTATGTCATGGCTACGCCACATTGCGGCTTTCAGCGTGTTGTGCGCGTTTCAGTGATCGTTCTTTGAAACGTGTGTGTAGTCAGACTGTGCTGCATGACGTATCACAGTGGAAGCCGCGTTCGATTTCAGAGTTTCCCGGTGAGTCACAGCGAACCAACGCATCCATCATATGCGCATTGATTTACAAAGTGCAGAAAATATAAGTTACCATTACCATCGCCTCTGCTTAAAGGGTGTGCCTAGCGACGGGCCGACATCACCAGCTGCACGCAACGGTCCTGCCCATTCAGCACACCTTTTCGAAACGGCTTCACCCTAGTGGACACGCGAACCCGTTAATGAACCGATTAATCAGAGGATGTTTTCGTTCGAAATGCTCTATTACCAACAGTTTTAGAAACTGTTTATATTAAGTGCGCTAACGTTGCGTTAGCCTCCTAAAAACAAATCTCACAGAAGTTCAGGCACATAAATGAAAATTCTCGCCTTGTACGGGCTCCAATTCAGCACAGCGGTTGCATTTGGCAGTAAGTTTTGTTTCATACTACGTACGGGCGAGGGGCGGAGGGCGATTCTCGCCTCATTCGGTTAGACTCGTTCGTTAAAAAAATGCTCATCGTCTGCAGCTTTGAAGAAACGAACCAACGACATTACGCAGGAATGCTACAGGTAACGCCATCTCGCGCCAAATGGACGGTGGCGTTTAAAAACGCCTGTCCTCAGTCAAAAGGAATTAGGACCGCTCTCTTTTTTACTAACTAAGAAGCGCCCTATTGCCGCAGCTTCCACTGTAGCGAGTTTCCTTTACCGGTACCGCTGCTGCGATAATTCTTTATTTTCGTTCACTGATCTCCACTTGGAGGTTGGATGCCACATTTCCACTTTCCGCGGCAAGCGCAGTTGAAGCCATCATAAGTTAAATATTTTGTGCCGAAAGTGGAATCTGTGCTGCGGATTTCAATGCAAAAAGTTTCGTTTTTCGTACCTTCCTTCCAAGTTCCTTGCATTGTTATCGTGTAATATCTGCTGTTATATGAAAGGAATAAACAAGCTGAACGCAAAAAATGTGGCCATCGTTTGAAGAACCTCGTAATTTCACAGAAACCGAGGAAAGCTGAGAAGCAACTTTCACCCTGCTTCTGTAAACGGGGACGTATACATAATACGTTACTTTATTGTCTTTAGAATGGGAAGGAGCGTAGGTTTTATGACTCAAAAGGCAAACAACGGTGGAAATCCTGGCAGTCGTTCCTCGAATGGCCGCTCTTTCTACAGCTGCAGTTTCAGTTTCAAGTAGCAAGCAACCAATGTCTGCTCACCTCGATGAAGCATGTAAAACAATTCTCAGTCAAGTCATTGGCATATTTAAATATGACAGCCCGAGAGAAACGACTGACGAGAATGACGAGTGATGCAGCGGGTGTCTTTTCGATGCCCCAAGCGCGTGAGCAATGGTCGATAAGAGAGAGGAACCAAGGACAAGCGCTTTTAGTAAACAGCACCAAACATCATCAGTAAAATACCATTCAGGCATAGTACTTTATTGGTAAATATACAAAATAGTACTTGATGCATTCTGTTGGAAAAGCAGAGCAGTCATTTTGGAGGCACTCATGTGAACTATAACACCGTCGGCGCATCATCAGATAGTAGCTGCGCCCTCATTCAGGTTCGATCGAATCATAACTCGTTAAAGTGGTCACGGCAAAAGTCGTTTTCCTGGTGAAGGGTTTCACTACCCTTTTTAAATTTGTACCGCAATAGTTGGTATAACTGTGGCTTAAAACGCTGGTAAGTACATCACAATGGAGCACAGCATTGACGGCGCTACCACAACGGACACAAAGCTGAGCATAAAATGCTTAGTACATATAGCGTGTCTCCTGCATGCTCGAAAGCATGCAGGAGTCTGCTCTAGTGGAATCAGTGCTTTCTTTCCTCGTCGCAGAAGACGACAGAGTTTACTGATTGAGAAAACCACTAGTGAAAACTTATCTCCATATGCCACAACAGTGCGGAATTAATGCCAGATTAGACTGTCTTCACCGCCGCTGTTGCCACCACCGACGTCATAATGGTGCTGGAATTGAAGCTATATGTTGCTCCAACCTCGGTCAACTATGCCTCCACAGGCCTTGCTACGGCGCTATGTTTGTGCGGCGACAGAAGTTTCTGATTGGCTGACTAAAACGAAGTTTTGCTCTAGTTGAGGGAAACGCACGTTGGCAAACTGAAATTAAGTTTGTGTTGGTAATAAATCAATCCGTACGATGAAAGGAATCAAGGTTTACTGTAGAATGAAGGGTCAGCATTATTAAAAATTCAGGGGCACTCTGGCTCTCTAAAGTGCTGCAAGGCGAAAGCCTTTCCTGGCGCACTGTTTTTTTCTATATATTTAACTTTCATAATTAATTTTGATTGTATTTTCATGTTTTCTTTGTGTTATCTTTATTTTTGTTTTTTTGTTTTATTTTATTTTTGTTTCCTTTCTTCTTTTTAATTTTTTATTTCTTTTTATTTTATTTATGAAACCCATGCATTCACTAGATGCGCCTTTATTCATGCTGAAACCCTGACCCTTCGTGGCGGAGTGGTAGCGTCTCCACTTCAAATGCCAAAGGCCCTGGTTCGATTCCCAGCCTCGACACCGTTTATTCTTGAAGTAGTGAAGCCGAAACGCGGACACACTTTCCAACATTACTTGGTCACGACAGTATGAGGCATCAAAGGCTTTCGCCTTAAAAGCACGTCATTCATAATTTTCGGAAAACGCTTCACGACCCCTTTAAACCCATCGCGTTACAACATTAGAATAAAAACTGTCCCTGCCTCGCTTAGGAACTCAAGGCTCACGACCACAACGCCTGTTCAAACACAACCCTGGAGAAAAATTTCTGTGCACTTGATCACCCCGCTGTACATGCTCAGAACTTGACTTCGGTCTCATCCAAAGAAGTCATCATGCAGTGAACTATTGCGTTACAACCCTCGTAATGACTGCACTCTTTTCTACCACCCTTCTTCCATCTTCACTCCCCTATTCCCTACCCTACGTGGAGTATCATGTCAGCAAATATTCACGCTCGCTGAAATACCTGATTTTCATTAAAGAGCTCTCTCTCTCTCTTCTATGAGCCAGCACACCCGTAAAACACAGCGGCTCTGGCAAAAAGCCCTTTTTATCGGCAATCAGCGAAAAATTTGTTGGTAATGACGCATGTTCTGAGGATGCGAATCTCTATCAGATGCTCACTTGACGCCAAAGCATAGATGTCGGAAAATAAAATTTCCAGCGTTTGAAATAACCAATCTTCGTCAGTGTCCCGCCAGAGTGTAGTTGGTTAGCACACTTCGACGAGTGGATTTTATTTTTTTTGTTTCGGCGTTTACGCAGGTGCAAGTTAGTCATGTCGAAGTTCTGCCAAAGAAGAATTTAAACAACTTTTATGAACGCACATGGAACAATCTTTCCAGTGAAAGTGCATCCAATTCCGATGGCACCATGTTCGAGAAAATCTAGCAACTGTCGCGTGTAAGCGCTGAGCATCTTACATAAAGAACAAATTTTTGCGTAAGCACAATTTGAATACTTTTGCATCTAACATTGTGACTTTCGCATTCATTTTATGGTTTCTTGCACGGACGCATTTCGATGGCGATGAAAACGAAAACAAACAACACTGCGTCGCTAGCTTCCTGCGCGTTAGAAAACCGCATTTGGCCGAAACTAATGCGCAGTCTTTCAGTACTGCGTCGTAATACTCCACGTGCAGTTTCAGGACAACAGCTTACCTACTACATGCTACTTCTTTTTACTTTATACACTTGACTCTGAAAAGATTGCTGAGACCCGAGGACAGCATTAAAACACTAGACAGAAGTTATTTTATGCAACCATTCAATTACTCCTACGAAAGTATAGATTAGACGGAAAGTGGCAGGAAAATTATGTGAACAGAGCCACATATGGCCAATAGACGATCGGAGAAGCTCCGACTTAAATTTCACTGCGATTTGCCAGCATCAGTGAGGGAGTTGAATAGTGTGACAAATTATTCATCGCAGATTCCTATGACACGGAATATGAAAGGCGCCGCAAATTATAACTTGGATGGAGTGCACTGCCTTGTTGTGACCAGTCAGCTGACAATAAGCCCATTTCCTTCCTGGCTCTGCTCTGGACTCCAGATGGCGACAGCGGCAGTTGATGACTATAATGGATGACTGTCTGCATGGAGACGCAGACCTCCGTGGTCGCAGATGTGTGCCTCAAATTCTCGAGCTTAATTAACTCCCAACTCTCGCTAGGGGGGGGGGGGGGGGGGGAGCGATTGTCGGCTGAATAATCGCTCCAAAACGAGTTAGTCGTGAATAAGCGAGTTAGTCGGACGGAAATGAAAAAGGGATAAGCAAAAATATTTTGGCCTAGATGGTCGCAGATAATACAAGCGAACCATTGGAAGAAATCGGTAAGGAAAAGTAGCTGCCTTCATAATTCTGATGGCTTTAACTATATACTTAATTGGTGCTTCGTCGATATCGGTGGCTACGACATGTCCTTCTTCAGTACTTCTGATGGCGAAATTGTGTCAGCGACTGTTTGTGTGGTTGAGTAAATGTGGGGGTTTGCACTAGCATTCGAGTGCGTTATCGCTCTTGAACTGCAGCAAAGGGAATAAGGGGAATTCTTTACTGCAATAGCGCGTTCAGTGGCCATTACTCGCATTTTGTCATTCTGCATTCTGTTTCCGTGCATGTTTGTTTGCCTGATGCGTGCTTTGTGGTAAGTTGCCCACCGGGTTAAAGGCAAGCTTACAAATATACATGCAGAGCCTACCATGGCAGGCGGCAGTCTGATTAATGATCGGTCGCTAGAGGTTGCTCGGTTAGAGCAACCTGGGTCTCACAAGCCCGACCGATGACAGCACCTGCCATCGCAGTGGTGCCTCGCTTAGTCCCTGCGCCATGAGAGGTATCTGAATTCCCACGAGTCTATGAATGTAATGACTGACGAATTCAGCATATAAGGGTATTAACCTGTTATCACTATCCGAACAACTTCCATGCTTGAAAAGTGGATCCGAACACCGGCTTCAAAGAGAAAACGGAAGTGATAGTGCACTTGAGTACGCTAATCAGCCGTAAATTTTTTGCAAACTTTATCTTTGCTCACAATTGCTCTGTAAGGTAGGTGGAACACGTTTTTTTAATTAGTGAAGGCTAATTGAGAATTGAAGAATTTAAGCACTTGTATGTCCGCATTTGCGCATGAAGATATCCGACTATTCTACACACCAGACGCCACCGCTATTTCTTGAAGGGCAAATGGCAGAATGAACGCAATTTGTTCCCATTGAATGAAGGAAACAGCCGCTTAAAGAACTCTTTCAATGCGTATTACAAAGAGAGGGTAGGAACTTTTTCTAATTATTTGTTTGAAATTTTTTCATTTGCATAATAATAAAGTTGTCTTTCTCTTCGAAATTAACCAACAGATTCTTGTCCACACCATTGCGGTGGCTCAGTGGTTCGGGAACTCGGCAACTGAGCCGCAGTTCCCGGGATTGAACACGGCCGCTGTGTCTTCGCCTTGATTGAGGCGAAATGCAAAGGTGCCTCTATGTTATGCGCTGTCAGTCCACTTTAAATATCACCAGGTGGTCGAAATTATTGCCGAGCCTTCCACTATGGCACTTCTTTCTCTCTCTTTCTTCTTTCACTCCCATCTTGTTCCCTTATGATGCGGTTTGGTTGTCCACCGAGATGTGAGACAATTACTGCGACATTTCCTTTCCTCAGAAACCAGTTTTCAATCTTTTTTCTCATCCAACAAAAGAAAACAGTGGCGTCTGATGAATGCAGGAGTTGAGCGTTCTGGGTTAAGTTTAACTTAAACTTAATCGGATTATTTACCGTGGGTTAAAGTTCGATACAAGAGCGCTTTTCATTTTGAGTCCATTAGTGTTGTGCTGCCCGAATGCATTGCTTCAAGTGCATGGTGAATCTTTTGAATCATTCACAAAAACCATTCCCAGTAATTTGCTCCGGTGCGGTACGGGGCGGCTTGATTTAAGAGGACATTTAAAATCTTTCGTTGCTTTGACCTGCTCGTTCTCTTTATCAGAAAAGAAAAGGTCATTGAGGTAAGTCAGGTCGGTAAGTGCGCGGTGAATGCGAACTACATTTCTTTATGCTACTAAATAAAACGAAGATGCAGACAGGCAACCATTACGCGACCGTAATTTCTAGTGGCAGCGTTTCATTTTAATTTAGGTTTCGGCATTTCTTTTTTGTGTCGGCTGGTACGTCCTTTCCCTCATCTTCTTTCTGGAGTAAGGGTAACATCCAGCTATCTTTTATTTTGACTTTCCCGTGGAGTAGCCATTGCCGTTAACTTCATTCTCCTGTTCGGCCGTCTGAAGAGTGCACTCATAATCCTATGCGATCTGACGCACCTCTGTGGTTTTAGGGAAGATGACTCAAAAAGGGGTACCCGCAGAGCCTAATTTTCTTTACGAAGCCTACCTTCGCCAAGCAACCTTTCTTCACATATTCGCTGATCAACTATTTACTGAAGCTCGAAGAGTTTATTACGTTATGTCTAGCTACGTTAAGTCGAGTTCATCGTCCCCAACCTGCACATGGACTGAGAAGGGAAGTAATGGAGGGTTCTTAAAGAGCTTGGACTACCTCGGCTTCTTTAACGTGCCCTGACTTCACAGAGCACACTGGAGTGCTTGTATATCTCCTCCTTAGAAAGGCGTCCGTTGCAGCTCCCATTTGGTCCCGTGCCCTTGGAGATCAGTAGTCGAATGTGATAACGTATGAGCTGCGCTCTCTAAATAAATGGATTTAATTATAATGCCTTAGCCCTCTTACGAAGGCTTAACTAGTCATTCAGTATTTTGCTGATTCGAGCGCATTTCATACACAAGTATTTTCCTGAGCCTCAGACGTTTTCATTTTGACACAAAAATGTAGACTAGTATATTTTTCTACTCGATTGTGATGCCAACCGACAAATACTCGAATACGACTCCCCATCGAAGCAAACGCAAAACGTGAACAAATATAGCTTTCTGCAGCGTGGAGAGAGGGAAGGAAAGAGAGTGGGGTCTCATTACAAAGATAGGCTCACTTCGAGCTTAGTTATCAGTATTTGACCAGCTACTAAGCCCTTGCGCATTTGAGGATTTTAATCTAGACCCATGGCAGGATGGGCCCATGATTACGTAGGTTCGCTGCGGGATCAGAAATGGCTGGTAGCTCGTTTCCGCAAACTTTTTCCTCTCTATTCGCATCTACGCATATATAGAGAACAGTGCCTGACAGTGACGCCAGCTGCCCTTTTTTCCGAAAGGAAAATCTCAAGACAGCTGACAACCTAACCAGGATAACCTTGCTACTGCATACACACATAGAATGAAATCTTCATAAGTGATATTAGAACTTCATCCCCTCAACAGAAGGTTGAACAGCAGCAGATAAAGAAATAAAAAAAGACCGTCAGCCTATCAGCCACAAATAGCGAACGTAATCGCTGTGAAATTATATGAACAGAGCCCAAACACTGTCCTAATGAGAACCGCTAGAGAGTATGGATGTTCAGTGGAGGCAGAATTTTAATGTAAATAAAGAGTTCTAAGTGAATTATCTGAGTGGGTGAAAAGAGTGAATGTAATAGCTGCCACGGATCAGGCGGGGTGTGTTACTGATTGCTGGTGGTGTTCTCAATGTAAAAAATGCGTGCTTTAGAACATATCTCTCCTTCAAGTGGAGATGTGAGGAAACATTTGATGATGATGGCGAAATCGGATTTCTTGATGGATTAATGGTTCCGACTCGCAAACAACCACATTACTCGACGGCGGGAAAAGAAGGTTAACTATTTATTAACACATAAATAAACAAGAAAAAACAAGCAAGGCGAAAAGTATTTACAACATGACTGAACCGTTGAATCCTTCTGTAATTGTAATTTCAGTTGGGCCAGTGGTGCGCCGTTCATTGCCAGATGGTAGACATTCCAGTCGAGGCGGTGGCATATGCACTGTGCCTTGCCTGCGTTGCTTATCTGCTCAGGCAGTGTTTACTGCGTGGGTCACTTCCGGCCTCAAGCGAAAAATGGGTGTTTTAAGAATAACATAACAGAAGGTAGGGTGGTAAACTAAATCAGCAAATCTAATTATTACCTGTCGCAACTACTAGAACTAGGCTAATACCCCAATCATTCTATCATACAGATATGCTTAGGATATCAAATATAGCACACTTTAACTTTTTTAAATGTTAGAAATAGAACACCAGATGTGTTTTTTCTAACCATTATGCATCAGCCTCAGTTACCGGAAACATGAGAGTGTCTGAGAACCTATTGGTCGAGAGTAAACTGTCAAGTTAATGTTAAATTATTTAAACAATTAATACGCACGTAAATATCTCCGTCAACTGAACTTTTATAGCGTTTTTCTTCCATGCGCCAACAAATCATCAGCCGCCTTTGAATGTTCGTGATACAAAAGCGCCATCTGGTAGCATAGAGGCCCACCACATTCTATGGAGTTAGGAGGGAGCGCGCGTCAATGCACCAATTCAACCACGTCTTTTAGTCAAAAGGCGTTGAAATGTTTCCGCAGCTTTTCTGCTGGACCCTCTGGCAGTTATCATGAGATTATCTTTGACTGCTAGCTGCGCTGTTTAGGCTTTGGCCTTCGTGATCCACTTGGTATATCTCTGGTAAGCAACGCAGCAGGTGAAGAGCCGCAATAAACCTTGCGGATTTAGTCAAGAGGCTCCTGCGGGAAACTTTACGGTGATAGATATTTTATGTGATGGCAGTCGTTTTTGAGCCGTGCATGAGCTTAAGCTTCGCATAAACCAGGTAAAAGCAAATGACGATGTATCGAAAGCCATTTTCAAAATATATGACATCGCAGCAATCATTGCTTCTCCTAGACTACCCCCCCCCCCCCAAAAAAAAAACTAACTAAATAGCGGAAGAATATTGTAAGAATGAAATTTATTGACCTGGAGGAATGCATGAAGACCCTTATGCCTCAGACTCATCTTGAACCGTTTAAAGCGCAGATTCTAAAGAAATGATAGCGCCAAATCAATACTTCCACATTCTTCTGGCTAATGCACCAATATTAGAAACAATTAAAAAAAATTATTTCAGCGGAGCTAAAGTTTGAGACATCGGCAAATCATTAATTAAAAATACCAAGCATTTGGTGCATTCTGTGCAGCTAGTCCGATGAGTCTGAAACACCAAATCGATGATCGGAAACACTTGCACATGACTTTATGCAACGGATGTGTTCCGATTTCGCCCACAACAGTCATCGGAAAAATACCAGGAAATGATGGACGCTCACTGAAAGTCGCACATTCACTTCCTTTTTTCCCTTCGCACAGCTTGCTCCAAGTGACAGCACACGTTTCGACGAAAACGTGCTGGTCATTCCTATGCTGGCGTAAAACTTTGTGTTCATGCCTCATGTAGTAATTTATACACGGCGTGCAGAGGTCGTGAGTCAGCGACACTGGGGCACTAAAGAGCTTAAGGCTGTCTAGCTTTCGCAACACATTCATGTAAGTTTTGAATTGTTTTAGAGGTATTTGGCGGTTGTAAATCCAAACATACTGTAACACCGGGCAAAAAAAAATCTGTTGTAGCGTTATCATCTAATTTTGAAAACTCCTCGCCTTGCAATCATACCTTGTTGATTGCTCTGGGAGTTTAAGAAATTACAATTACAGATGTAACTGAGCGAGCTCGCAGTGTTTTGTGATCGGTGCTGCTGATGTATTTAATATAACCGAACACTCATCTGAGTCACGTACCGCACAGCGCAGAGTAAGTACTAAAACACGTAATGCGTGAGCGATCATAACATGTTTCCAGCACTTTTTCTTCGCTTAATTTCATGATGCTTCTTAGTACTCTTTGTTGTCATTGTTGTTGCGTTAATCAGGAACATGCGGTGTACGAAGCTTCCGTTTTTTGTTCTATACCTGAAATATCCTCCACTTAACATTAGCTTGCAGCACCTTGGTTCCCGCCCTTATACCGCTCACCAAAAGTCGTTTGAAGAAAAAAAAAACAAAATGAACAAAGACTAAATAAAATCCACTAAGCCCACAGCAGTTACCTCCCCACTTCTCCTGCAACGATTAATCACTGCGACATTTCTAATTGGTGGCTTTAATATTTGGGCGTCTCGAACGTATACGCCCCTCCGTGTCCTGCGTGTGACTTTAGGCGGAATTGACTCTAGTTTCGGCACGGCCCTGACGTGAGTGATGGTGTCGCAAAAGGCTGGGTGTGGCCACACCTCGTTCACATTTACCACTGGAAAGCACCTTCCCCTTTCTATTTTTTCTCCACACAGTTCCTGTCAAGTGTCTAGACGATATTTGAGCCGTTGTAAGTTCTATATCGAGAAACATTGGTGATCAATACTCAATCTTCAGCTTAGTAGAACACTGGGCAACAAATTGATAGGCAGTTTAAATACGAAATCCGACCGCCCCGTTATGACCGGACATAAATCACGTGACCATCGGTGGCCGGAAATTCGTAACAGCTCCTATTGCTTGACCTTATGGTCATTCGTTACGCGTGTCCATCTGTGTAACCTTTTTTAATTACCGGAAAGGGTCTTGACCATGGAAGTCCTGAAGACGCGCTTCAAATCCGGCTGTTACCATCGGACATTATGTGAACCTTAATAGAATATAGCGCTGCCTATAAGCAAGTTGTCAGCTACTGAAAGCACCTCGAAACTCATTTTTTTTTTGCTACCTTCAGCGCGGAACAGTACGCCTCACAACAACAAAGGGGCATGAAACTCTACTAACGTTCAAGTTATGGCTCAATCACGCCACCGGCGAAGAATGCATCGGTCCTAGAGGGCCTTTCGCAATGGACATTCCCAAAGAGCTTTGGTTACGGGAGACTTCACAACAAAGATTCCAGCTAGCCGTTGGCGCCGACATCGAAGGCATTTTTCGGATAGAAACTCTCTTATTCAGGCAATGATGTAACAGAATCCTCACATATAATCTGCGCATTGTTGGGTCTTGGCTTTTCTCTTCTGTGTTCGGTCGAAAAAAACAAGTGTAGCGGAGCATATAAGCTCAGATTAGAGATTTGACGCTGACGAAAAATTTAGCCGTTGAATCAGAGCGCTCACAACACGTTACTTTTTTATGTCGCGTTGGTTGGGAAGGATGAAAATGTCAAAGGCTGTTTGCTTTACAATGTTTGTCCTACAGGTCCTTCGTTTTTCTTCGTAGCAAGAGGAGCATATCTACTGCCGCCAGTTTGGAAGGCTAATGTATGATGGATGTTATTTCACGCAGCTTTCAGCTCAACCACATGGCCCAAACGACCCTATTCAAAAGCGCCTAATACCGATTCTTTGAAATCAACATGCATAATTTTTTTTTTTTGCACAAGAAAGGCTGATGTTGAGACACATCTTTTGCAGTGTTGGCTTTCAGACTTCCTCTTCTGCCATTTCCGCTGCGTTTCCTTACGTTTTCTGGGCTTCCAGATCAAAGGGGTCACTGAATTCTGAAGACGCATCAGCGGAACAATCTTTTGTTTGTTCAGCACTCGTGTCTTCCACCAATCTTGAACGTCGCACCATTTCTTTGTGTGTGAAAGATCACAAAGCACTCAGGCGTGTGAAGGAAGACGTTGCACTTCCGGTTCTCCCATCGCCTACCCCTCTCTTCACCCTCTACTAAGCACCTTCTTAAAGTGTTATGCTTGATAGATCTATGACGAGGTTAGAAAAGAAAATGGCTGTTTGCAACCCTCTCACACGAGTGGAACCGGAACCTTTGGTTATGTTCCCATTTCACTCGTATCCACGCAATACTGCTTCCTTAACGATGTCTTTAAATTAGATGAAGCTTCAAGTCTGTTTATCGCATTTCTTTCTTCAGACGCTTCTTGGTAAACATGCTGCTCTCGGAATTGAAATGTATTACATAAAAGTTATGTTTCCTGGAAACTTTCGCATCATCATTAAAGCGAAGTTTCAAATCTAAAACTCGGAGTGCAGGTCCGATTCCTCTCCTTACGAATCACTGCTACACTGACTCCTTTGTACGTCACCTTAATGCTCGGAAACATCGCAGTCCGCATTTTGTTCAGGGTTAAAAAGCAACGCCTCGCTTTCACCACCAATGGGCACCTACCTGACCCTGACGCCTTTTTAAGTTTGAAAGTAGCAGTGAAAAATAAAAAAAAAATATGTCGGCTCTTTAGTGGAGAACAAGCGCTTTCACATGTGAAAACTACTCCCCAAGAATATGAAGCGAAATGCATGCCTACATATTTTATTTGCCTACATATTTAAAGTATTTGTGTCTCGAGCAGGCGGTGTTTGGCCGGCTTCTCGCAATTCGGGCCTTTCCCTCGGACCGGCGCATCGGGAGCTCCGGGAGCGAGTGGATTAATGGCAGAATTATCTTCCCTCGCAACCGAAAACCCCTTGAGCCCGCTTGCGTATGACATTAACAGATGCTTTCCCGTAATGCTTAAGCATTAATGTCTATATTAAGGCGAGAGCAGGGTGATATTTACGGCCCAATAAAGGCCACCGACATGAGCTCTACCATTGGTATTGCATTATATTCAAACTCATAGCTTTTCCACCTTGCCTAGGGACGCCCCTCCTCCTCTATTCCGTGCTTTGCTTCAACTCCAGCACAACACATAGACGAAGTACCAGAATAGAGGTGTCTGAACAGCACTACGACTTGCTCTGTGCAATCACTAAGCAGAAGCCGTCCTGGGAATGTGTTAAGTGTGCACCGCGCCGTAAACCTTATAACGAAGTAAGTAAGGTTCTGCGTACGTCTTACCTATTTCCAAAAGAAAGAATCTTCATTCGCGTGTTCTTGTGCACACTTAACTAAAACAAATTTAGAAAAAAAAGCAGCGCTTCGCTGATGGCGAAGCTGCTGTATACATAAAGAAAAGCCTACTCAGGACCTGCGCAATCCAAGTATTTCCCTCATTATGTGGTGCAATTCTCTTTGAGACAATACCAGTAGAAAATACCTTTAGAGAAAAAAAACATACCTGTGCCTTTCGGAGTTACATGGAAAAGATCATCAAAAGCGGCCGCCTCTAGAGTTGGGCAACAGCCGCTACTACGCGATACCAGATGGTCGTATCGAAGCAGGTGTTCACGTTTTGGCGGGTACAACAACGCGTTCAGTGCGCCGGCTTCATAAATGAGGGGCATGAATAATCGCAGAATAAGTATTGTTGTAGTAGCAAACATGTCTCTGTTTTTACATTCAGATATCTTCAGTTCGTATTACAGTACCGGTGCCTTACCTGACCTAGAATATTGTGCACTACATTGAACATATTTGCTTTATAGAAAAAAAAATATATTTCTTTTTCACTCTTTTCCTAATGCAGTACTTCATTTGCGCCGCAGTTTAAATCATTGGAAATCGTGTCTCTCCAAAGAACGTCTTCGTTTTAGGCGACAAGATGTAAGAGCTTTCCGTCAGATGAGCTTTCCTTGCAAAAAAAAAAAAGGCCACTGCTCAGAATAAGCAGATTTTATCCTCCGCTCATAAAATTTATTCGTGAAGCCCTTACGCAATAGTCGCTTATAGTGCAGAAACCACTCAGTTTATTGCTTTATACGTGTCGGAGAAAAATGTACAGGCACACCTCATCATCGCTGAACACGGCAGGGGAGGCCGTATACGAGCACGAACAACGCAGGTGGGGAAAAGAACTCTTCAATGTTTTTTTTTTGTTTACATTCGCACCTTCTCGACCAGTATATTTGTGTAGCGGCTACGTTGTATCTCTCTGCAAAGTTCTAGGCCGAGAGCAGCGCTAATTTGCCTGCAACAACGACGGTTGAGAAAGCTGTGAAGCAGTCCAATGCAGCAGTATTATTATGATCAGATATTTGGAAACACAGGAAAATACTTTTCTCTGAATTTAATCATCCAGGTATTAACTGTAGACAGCGCAAGACAAACGTAGAGCTTAAACAAACTTTCTGAATTAAATTTGGCCTTTGCGTAAAATCCCCCTTAGAGGCTTCGACGTACAGGTATTTCGTTAGAACTGCAATCAAATAGGCATTTGAGGCAACTTGTAAGAGATTTTTGGATACAGTTTCGGAACGAAAATAAATGCAGTCCTAATAAACAAATTGAAGGCACAGCTACAAAAACTGTATACGCGCTTCGGAAACGCTACAACAAGGACGGAAGCTTTGTTTATGGAAAGAAGCACAGGAAGTAGCTTTTGCTACCAAATCTAGAAATATTTGCGGCTTACTACCACAAATCTCATGGCAAGCAATTTTCCTTTTGTGTGCAACAACCGACCAAGTTTAGAGAATGAAATCAGATAAGTCGCAAAGTAGAAAATAAAGAGAAGGGAAAAACTTGATATTTTCGTACAAACACCAATTAATAACTCCGGGACTTTTGTAAGCACCCACCTCTATAATTAACTGCGAAATTAAAAAAAAATATCCATGCTCCCATGACGCGTAAAATATTTTTGCTCGCATGACCTTGCTCCTTTGAGGAGATAGAGATTCATAAGCTTGTCCTTGCTCTTCTAGGTTAAGGCCCCTTTGAATACGTAAGTGAACACTATGGTGGCAAGTTTTGTTTGCGGAAACTGTGAATAGTGCATAAAAATTATTTAGGGGCTCAACAAATTTTTTCAATTAAGGAAATTTTCAAATCGTCCCTGCACACGTTTTCATGCTTGTTCCGCCACGGATGTTTGGCATGCAGACAGACCAAATGCGCGAATCAGTGTGTGAAACTCTAGTGTGTATCTGACATATGGCGTTTCTACTTACGAATTGGGTATCTTTTTCGACTTTAAATGCGCTTAAGATTTCTTCCTTCTCTCATACTTCAATCGACCGTAAAGTGTGTGAATTGTAGAGAATGAGAGTACTTAATGCCTCTATCGTTAAGGAGACGTGCGCTCTCAGTATGGCTTGCTGTCGGCTTTCTTAGCAGCTGTTTGGTAGAATTTTTTTTTTTTTTACTCTATCAAAGCCGTGCAAAGTCAGAACAAATGGAAGAAACTGGCACAAAACGACTGCAGTAAATAAAGATTCGCATAATCGAAAATAGATTGATTTGTATTGAAGTAAGAACTACGCCGTAGTGTGAATGAACTCTAGCTTGTCAAATTTAGCAAGCCCAGAAATTCTGCTGCCATTGAACGTTCTCTTAAATGGTCGAAAAAATCGATAAGTAGATTGTTTTTAATAAGACAAGGAAAAGTTTTATTTTACAGCGTCCGAAAATTACTTTATTACTGCAGGTGGGCTCCCCCTGCCCACCTGCGATAAAACAAAAATGGGTGAGGAACCTAACAAAGTTATTAAGGCAGCAGTATCCGAATAAAAGAAGCGGCTTTTCTGCATATATAAAAGATCTTAGTAAAAGCCTATCCAAGAGCGCCATTTTTTCTACCCGCAGATATATAGCCGCATAAAACATCAGTGCCAAGAATAAAATAAAATTTACATTTGTCTTCTATTGAGAATTCAGGAAAAAAATTAAGCTAAAACTTATAGAGACTTCAGCTCAAGACTATAAAATGGGATTCAAGACAAAGCACTAGCAGGGAAATATAAACGTAATAGGACCACATGCTCCACTTTGCTAAAGTTTCACATGACAAAACACCAAACTTCGCCCAACACCAAACTTAGCGTCACTCACCTTTATCTCTCCTCTCTTCCTGTACAGATATCGCACGCGTGCTTTTTCTTGTTCTTTCCCGGTCTACGCTGAGCTGCCCAGGACACGTACTCAAAACTCCCGAACTCCCGGCGCTCGACTGAGCGCGCTCAACACTGCAGGGACGCAAGGCACTCGCGCCGTCAGTTCTGCGACCCGGACTGAACGGGCGCCCCGCGCTCAGACGGCCGACTCGGGAGAGAGAGGGTGAGGGGAGTCCCTCCCTCCCAACCTCTGTTCCCCATTCTTCCTCGTCGCCCTCTTTCCTGGCATCCCACGCATGCGCTTTCACAACTGGTCTAGACGCGGCGCCACTTTCCCGTGCTTTCCCTCAAGGGTGCGCTTTCAGAGCCGTTTCCCCCCCCCCCCCCCTGAGAGATCCCTCTCTCTGGTGTGACGTCATCTCAGCGCTTGAGTAGGTCGAAGTGCGTGCGGCTCCTGAGCCACGGGGCGCCCCCGTTGACAGTGACCGACTTCGGTCAGAGGCACAGCACGTAATCTGAAGAAGATCCTTTGCAGTGCGCTCTACGAAGCGAGAAATGAGCTGGGCAATGCGGCCCCGCTCGGTTGCGCAAGGTTCGAATTCGGCCACAGATCTTTTTTAATATTCGTCCTTATATGTATATTTGGGTTGTTCTGAAAATACTGCCCAAATTCCAGTCAATCGCGCTAAGAGTCAAGAGTCACCTCGAAATGGTTGGTTTTCGTGGCTTTGTATGAAAATAAACGTGACTGTAAGCGTTGCAACCTTCCCAAGCGGTAGTGTGCTCAGGTTTTCGTTTCGCGTATAATGAAGGCTATAGTAAGAACTGAGAAGCAATGGATTCAGTTTGCATAAAATGTGTTTAGATGTCGAAGAAAAATATATACAAAAAGTATGAAAATAAAACGCAAAACTTCAGCGAATGGTTACAAAAACAAAAATGAAAGAAGAAATTATCTGTTCACTTTCAAGTTTGTATTTCTCACAGAGCAATGCGATTAATATTTATTATCCGAAATGTGGAGACGTACTCTTGCTTCACTATAGGCTTCGAAGTAATCGCGGGCATAACAGCGCATTTGAGGTAGTTGCATGTTCTTAAGTGCTAAATGTCAGCTGGACTTACTGCACATGCTCCTTGTAAAACAATTCCTACCAGCAGCAGTCGAGTGTAGTCTTCAACAATTCTTACTACAAACTGTCTGAATGAGCTTAAAAACCAGGGAGTCTTCGGGCGCTAAATGTTGTCGGAACGAGTTTTATCCACTCTCTAACAATGTGCCGTTCACAAAAAGAAAACGGTAGGTTTTAACGTAGTTTAACCGAGTAGATTTGAGAAAGCATTTGTTTAGCCTGACTGGCTCATGGTTATGCTTTGCTCGGCTGGCAGCATGTAGGGCGACGATATGAGATTCAGGTTAAGCTCTGATTGAGGTTAAGCTGGAGAGTATGTTGCAGTTTAACACACCAGCACAGTTCTCTCATGCGATCCCCAGCGAAGCTGCTGTGTTCGCACTTGCTTGTGGGCATGATTCTTCTCACAAACCTGCTATCATTTTGACGTCCTGCGTTCATATTTCAAACATCATCCCAGAGCGTTTGGGGGCAGAGAACAAAACCCGGACGCCAGCCCTTTGGTCCACTTTTTCTAGACTATGAAATATGGCTTGAATATATGGACTGGCAGCGAGGCTTGCTCTGGAAGTGCTTGCTTGACCATGGTCTACCTTGTCAGGATTCTTTACATTTTGAGAATTTTTTTCTTCCACAGTGTGATAACATGGTGAAGATAACGTGACTCACTGAAGCGGCTGACCTGATGATGAAAGGTGCTTTGCAGGCGGTGCGAGACTGTCGAAACTTTTTGCAAGAATGTCGAACGAACTCGTCCACCAGTACGTGCTTAATAATAATAATAATAATAATAATAATAATCTTTATTCCGCATAATCTGAACATACAAAAAAAAACGGAAGCGCCGAAGCCGCAAGTGGGCTTGTGCAAATAAAAAGCAAACCTCGAAACCTTCATTGATGTCTCAACAGTCTAGCTCAGATCAGTGGGGCAACGCACCACTTTGTTTGAGCATGAAATTTTAAGCTCCCAATTTGCCCCTCGGGAAGTCTATTTTCCCTGCATTATATTTTTCTTAGTGGTTGCTACGCTACCCATCACCGTTTAACGCCAGGAGCAGCTTGCAGGCATCTCTAGGGATCAGTATCACAAGTGGAGACTGTAGTTCTCGCATTATTTCATTTTCACCTGTCCTAGGTTGCGATCACTTCGTACATCTTTCTCTGAAGCAGCGTGAATTGTTTACGCTCGTCTGCACTCTTGAAGCCACGCTTTCATATGAATTCGGCGATGTATGTTATCGCAGAAGTTTGGAGACACTTTGCTAAATGTGAAAAATTGCCCTGACACAAATTGTAGACAATATGGACTGACAAAAGAGGTCTTCTTTTTATAGTCCCTTTCTTAATACCAGATTTGTACACGTATGTGGTGCCAGTATGCTGCTGGTAAGTATTATAGCAAACTGAAAATTTCGTGCCCGACATTATCGTACAGACAGCAAGCTCTCGTCGCCGCGAAAAACTAAGCAATTTTCTTTAATTTATTTTTGTGTCCCGTAACGATATGGTACAGAAGCAGATTATTTCTTATCACATAATTCAGAGCACAAGGCAGGTCACAGATGCACTTAAAACTGTACGGCAAATAATGGATGTCGAGCTCAACTTCCACCGTATGTATGATATTCATAGATATGATGAATAAATGTTGCTTCGGAAGTAGCAAATAGAAAGAAAATGTTGGTATGAACTAAAAAATATTGCCAGATTTCGAGAGCTCACTGTTGGAGTTTTTTGTTAATTTACTTTTAATTAGTTTCTTATCTTTATTATCAGACGACCGCCTTTCCCTACACATTAATTTACTAGGGATGAACTTTCTTTGTTTTGTGCTTGAAATCTTCATTGATGTCTCAACAGTCTGGCTCAGATCAGTGGGGCAACGCATGACGTTGTTTGAGCATGAAATTTTAAGCTCCCAATTTGCCCCTCGGGAAGTCTTAAGACACCATGCCTATTTTCCCTGCAGGATATTTCTTTTGTAGATAGGCCGAAACACAGTGTATTGCCTAAACACGTGGAGGCGGCCCAAGTTAATATTTCTTGTAAGTGCAACGTGCGCCTCGGCGGCTTGCGCATGCTTCAAAGATATTGAGAAATGACCCACAATATGCGCGCCCTATAGTATCCAGATGTTTTCGTTGCGAAAAACAGTCGGGTACAAGGCTGTGCCTGTATAACTAGGGTGATTATTAATGTTGGTGCGTCGCCAAAAGAAACACCGGTATCAAATTGAAGGCGCGCTGGCATTTAGAGTGCAGCGAATGCGAAATCACTTTAAGAAGCTTACGCAGAAAGCAGATGGTTGCCACGTATCAGTAAAGTAAGGGGATTATGATAGGGCAATTTCGCATGGATAAAAAACTCCTTAAGGGCAGCAAATTATCCTCCAGCGCTAGCATAGTGCTCCCTCCCACGAAGCTGGAACAAAGCTTTTCAGAGTGGAAAATATGTCCTCATAGAAACCTTCTCTCTTTCCGGACTTAGCTCCTGTTTCACTCATAGAAACATTCATGCGCACTAATCCGTGCGAAAGGAACTATAATTATGGGTCAAGGCGCTTAAGGTTGCATTTCTGAGAAATCTAGGCTGCCGCGCTGCGCTATTTAAAGGAAAAAAAAGAAGAAATATGCTGGTTTGTCCGCCTGTTCGGTCTAAATAACATCTGGATGACATATACCCAGTTGGCGTTCATTCCCACTTATTCCGGCGCCTCGTAAAACATGCACCACGAGGCGAAGGCTGAACTTTGCCCCCCCCCGTTTACAACCACTAACATGCGTGTATTTATGCATTGCAAGATAAAGTTCGCTGTCCTTCTCCAGTTCTATTCGGAAGGAGACCTTGGCTGGTGTCGACATGTCCTCCTTACGTGGCGGTGCTTCTGGAAAGTCCGTAGAGAATGCCTCTAAGTCGCCGCGTTACGCGCTTTCTTGGATGTTAAGCCACGAATCTTCGAGGTTGATGAAGATAGGAACGCCGGCTGTGCTCACATTCATGTTTTGGTTCAAGTGGGAACATGAATGCGTTGTTCTCCTGTAGTCCTTTTCAAGCACCAAATTCAGACTGCCGGCAAACGCTGGCAGTGTGCTTTAATCTAATGAGAAGGTGCTGCGGCTTATGCACAGCAGAAAACTTCGCACACTCATAGTGAGTGTTATAAGAGAGATTGTTTTCGAGAAAAAAAAAAATTGGCGGTGGCTTAGCTCGGCTATACCAGGATATAAATAGCGAAAGCTAAGGGATAGCTTGGTTAGCATTGGCTAATCTTGATTGCAAGTCCAGGTTAATCTGCGACACGGCTGTCGAAACGAGCGGAGGCGAGCGCAACAACGAGGCAAGCGAAGTGACGTCGTACCAAATGGCGGCGATGGCTCCGCGGCGAGGCGCGTGGTGCGACGTCATGCCAGATGGCGCGGCGAGCGCGCGGCGTCCGCCAGCTGCGGCGGTGTTTTATATTTTTTTATTTCAAGATACCCCTAAAGGCCCTCTTCACGATGGTATTACATTGGGGGCGGTAAAAATTTCAACTTGAATACATAGAAGGAACATTAACATGAGTAACAAGGCAAAAAAAAAAAGAAGCAAGAAAAGAGCAATAACTGGTAGTCAGCAAGAATCGAAATGTGGCAACGGCTAGGCAACGGCTCAAGGTCGGTCTCTGTGCCTCCTCAGAGCACCTACAGTGCGAAATCGCAAGTTCTTGGCTAGTCTAGCTTTCGCTACAAAACGTTGTCGTTCTTCCGTGACGCAGAACAGCATTCGCAACTCGCTGCTGTCTTCCACATGTATCCTTATAACATGGCCCATTGCGGCCGCGATCCGTCGGCACCATGGACTTGGCTTCGGCGTCGTCGTTTCCCTAGAAACGCAGCGCCACGACAAGGGACAAAGAAGGCATTGCCGCGGCGCTGTGTTTGCTAAGCATTGTACCAACTAGCTCAACTTTACATTTTATTGTCGTCTTCATCTGCCCATCGCCGGCCTCGAGGACTAGAACTGCTTTGTGAGCGATGAAAAAAAAAATGCTCTGCAGCGCCTAAACGACGCTTGTCTCCGAGAAATTCTGACGAACGTTCACGCTTTGCCAAGACACTCTCCGCGTCCCTGTGCCTGATAAGGCTTACAGTGCCGAAAAAACAGCCCCGAATAAGAAAGCGTTAGAAGTGAGGCGCGCGTCTCTTAGTTTTGTAAACGTGGTCGCGCTTTTATCGCGAACGAACTGTTTCTTAGCGATAGTTTTTGTTTGCGCTGTACAACAAGCGCCACGCCACCTCAGATGCTTCGATTCCTTATCGGAGACGCAACAGTCTGGCGCCTTTGCGAATACGGCGGCCGTCTTGCAGGTATACCTGCTGTCTTGGGTTCGCTTGCCGCTACGGTGGGAGCAAGTTAAACGCGCGCGGCTTTCTCTATAGCGGCATGAGTCCATTCGCAGACAAACGTATAAACCAACAAGTTATGACGTCACCATGATGCGGGGTGGTGGTGTTAGTGAAAAGCCTTTATCGAAGTAAAGAGGTGAGGCTCTTTAATGAGCCCTGCAGTGGGTGGAGTGCTTATTCCGGAACCCCACTGGTCGAAGCAGCCAGCTTAGCCCTCTTTACCAAAGACTTTGGTGTTTGGAGATCCGAGGAGCCGCTTTCCCCTCGTGGTGGTTGCAAGTGGGTGTGGGCCAAGTAGAATTCGTGTAAATAAAAATTTTCAGAGTAGTTTTTGGGATTCCGAAGTTGACTTTTGAGATTATTTCTTCGTTAGCAAAAGCTTAGTACAACCAAAAAGAGAAGACTAACTACCGAACAGGGTTGGATCCGGACGTGGCCTATAGATAGCGGTGTAAACAAAACTTGATAAGAATACTTCCTGATTTCGTAGTGCACCTAAAAAGGCGACCGCTTGTTATCCACTGGCGAGTGTTTTTCAAACATGCATGAAAAAGTAAGCAACACCACCTGGAAGGTGATGTATTTTCAGTGTCAAAATGTATGTTTTGATGCAAGACGTACGCCTCACAGCGTATGGGCACTCAGTCATCTGGGTGTTTCTTAGAAACACACAAGCTTTTCTTACAGACCAAAAACCTGCTCCGGACGCTATATTTTTTCCCCACAAAAGTCGTTCAATATGGAGAGCACAGCCAGTGTTATATGCAAAGCAGTTCTCGAACGGAATGATAAGTGAAGCGCCCACAATACTAGGCAAAGGCGCATAGGATCTCCACCGCCGCCTATGGCCATAGAGCTTATCAATATTAACTGGAGGAAAAGATGGCGCCACCGTCTATGCGAGCTTCTTAAAGGCCAATTCCTCAATCAATCGAATGCCAGGAAGGCCAGGTTCCTTATTTGGATTCTCTGTCAGACTGAAAATTGGCTTCTGCTCTTAATTGGCAACCCATCGCGCTGGCTCAGTGGTTAGAGCACTCGGCTACTGAACAAGAGTTCCCGGGTTCGAACCTGACCACGGCGGCTGCTCTTCGATGCAGGCGAAACGCAAAAGGCGCCCGTGCGCTGTGCGATGTCAGCGCAGTTAAAGATCCCGAGGTGGTCGAAATTACTCCGGAGCCTTCCACTACAGCACCTCTTTTTCTTCTTTCTCTCTCACTCTCTCCTTTATACTTTCCCTTAGGGCGTGGTTCAGGTGTCAAACAAATTGCGAGACAGATACTGTGCCATTTATTTTCCTCGGAAAATTAATTTTCAATTTTCTCTTGATCGGCAGATGCGCCGCTGTGCGGCCTGATGGTCTCTTCTGCTGGCAAACGAAACGATTTTATTGCTGCCCTTCTTCACATATTCTATTAATTTAACAGAAATACTATTATTGCATAAACACTTTCACACCATTGCTTCGTGGTCTGCGAGGAGAATAGGTGTATTTGTATGGCTGCATCCGAAATCCCCGCCCAAGATTACCCAAGCTAACCACAAAACCTCCTTTGTCCAGCGGTCCGGCGCCTCTTCATGGTGGATGACGTACACAACCGCTGTCGATCTCTAGCAGTTCTATTGAGAAACTCTAACAAAACCGCCACTGTGGGGTCCCGTTATGTTTTTAACCGCGCTGTTCTTCTGTATGCCGCCAAATTCGGAGCTCAGGGAGTTGGCCAACTCGCAGACAGGCGCTGAGAGGCCCTGTGCGGTGCTCGGAATGGGCAAAGCAAACCAGTCGCAGGACTTTGCTAAAATTTTAAACGTGGGTTGTAAATTATAAGTTAGCGGATTGCGACATCACTTGCGCCATGGAGGCACACTGCGCTTTTTGTTTGTAATAGCGGGTAACATTTTATACCTTTGATCATTGGAAGTGTCGCCGTATGTTAGTCTGGAGAAATAGGTCGGTGGTTCCGGCCGAATTTCGAGTCGTAGTTTCGTAATTGCTAGAATTGCGGCGCTTCTTTCGGCGTGATATCAAGTGGCTTGCCTCCCGGGAGCTTTTATATAAAGTTGCAGTCAAAACCTCTGTATGGACGCCAAGCTGCTGTAGATAGCTTTCAAGGCGTGGCAGGTGTTGTGAATTTCTCAAACTTTGTCGTCCTTTTTAAATACGTTTTATACCTTAGCCGTAATAGGTACTCCCTTGAAGTCACGTTTACATTACCTGGAATAGTATTACACGCTTCAAATGGCGCAGTCTCCCCTGTTTTAAGTAATACGCAGAAATACTTATTCAATCCCTTTGTTTCTTGTACAACCTTCCCTGCAGACGTTAGAGCTTCTGATGTGGCGAAAACTGCTTCAAGAAGAAATGAGAAGCGAAATCACAAGACTGCATTAAAAGAGGGGGTGGGGTTCTTTTTCATTGAACCATAAGAAATATTTACTTATTGAAAAGCCGAGATGGCAAACCCAGCGGAGTCGGAGCTTGAAAAGAGCAGTCAGCAAAGCAGCGAAAAAAAAAAATTAAGGGGAAACATAAGCTCCGTCTCAAAGGTGTGACACGAAAGCGTTAATGAATATTTGCAAATTTATTTCTTATTTGTACCGCTTTATAATGACGCAATCTAATTAGCACACATCAGTAGGCTTACTAGACACGGTGATACACAAGACACCCAAGCTCCCCCTTATTCCGGGTGAACGAGCTTGCCTCAATGTACTCGGGGTAGCGATTCTGCCTCATAACCGAAGATCATGGGTGCGATTACAACTAATTGGCCCTGTTTTCTTTTGAGCCTAATTTATTTCATTTACATTCTTTTATGTCATAATGACCTGATGGCCGGAATTTAACTCGAGTTTCAATCATTTTCATACCATAGCTCAAAGTGCAACGTCAAGACCCTCTACACCAATCCTGAATTAGTGAGGTTAACACACGCAGCCTTTTCTCCACACCTCTGCTCGAAGCCTGTCGCGTTAAAAGTATGTGTCCTATTCCCGCAGCTGTTCTCCCATGCTTTCATGGACCAGGGGATAATTCGAGCAGTGAAAAGCGCTCATTAAGAGCACTCATCCACCCACTCAAAGCACCACGTGAACCTTGTACAGTAAGAGCTATAAGTGCTGAAAAAGAAAAAAAAAAGAGTGAGTGATAAAGGAAAAAGTTGGCCATGAATTGCCGGAATGGGTAGCTTACACGTGGGGAAGGGATAAAAGAAGGAAAACAGAGAAGTAAAGTTGAGTTCAGGTCATTCCGCGAATCCAAAGCCCGCACACCCGATATGCAGGTAAAAATGAACGAACTGATTTTGTCCCAAAGTGACGAGTCGGCACACGTTGGAATAGCAGGAATGCAAAAATGAACACAATCAGCGATTGTACCAGCAAAAGAAGACCGGTGAACAGCCAAGCTAAAAATTCACAGGAAACATGATATTGTCGAACTACGGATCATAAATGTAATAAACTGTCTACAGCAAGCACTACGGTCCGTGGTCTACGAATACGGTGGCACGCGCACCCTAGTGGAGACAGTAACATTAAAAATGCCGACAGAACTATGACACAGTTTAGATATTTTTATATTTGGTGACTGCTCGTGAAAAACATGTTGTTTTGATATTTTTATTAGTATTTTGTATCGGATTGTTCCGACCGCTTTGGTTCTCAGATATGGAATCAATGGCCTAGTTGTCTAGTTTCGACAATTGTCTAGTTTCGACAGTTTCACTCAATAATTTTAGAATCAGAGATGTGGTTTGTAATCAGAAAAGGGGCAAATATATTAATGTAGACATAACAGAAATATGCTCAAGAAGTGCGGTTGAAGAGACCACTACTGTCAGCGAAAAATTTCCGAGCTTAATCTTTTGCTTCTCTAACAGTGGTGCATAGGAACCAGCGAAGTTAGTGCTTGTAACCTGCTAGTAAAGCATGTCGTAAAGTTGGATGTCAGCGACTTTTTTATTCAGTTAGGAAGGGCAACGGGGGTACGACTAGAACGGTCATCGCAGAGCATGGTTTGTGGGGCCTCTTTTACGAGAATGTGCTTATATCCACGACCTATCATGAAAGCTAAGAAACAGCGGAAAGGCCACCGGACATCTAAGGATGCTGTAACGACCAAAATTTGGGGGGAACATACTTACTTGCTGTGAATGCGAAGGCATTATTTTTTTTACTTTTATTTCTTCTTTTCTTTGCTCTCAAATGTAAAAATACTTATTAGCCTACAGGCGTAACGCAATGCATATATAATGTTCACCATTGTTCGCCAAGAAACAGCGCTGTTCTAAGGCCTATCAGGCAATCATGAAAAAAAAGCTGCTTTGTGGACTATATACTACAGACCATGAGCATAGGTCATAACATTGCTTCACTGAAGTAAAAACCATGTTTAAAAAAAAAACCTGTTTTGCGGCCTACGGTTTTCGTGCTTTCCTAGCAAGCTGAAAGTCTCGGCATCAATTCCCCGCACCTTCGGACGAAATTTTATTTTTCTTCTCCTGGTCACGTGTGTTTTGGGACGTCACTTTTTCTCGACGTTGGGTTTAGCTTCTGATGAGCCATATAACGATTACGCGTTAAAACTAAACCAAGAATCACTAGAACTCAAAAGCATGCGAAAGTTTATATATAAACTCCGGATTTTAATCAATATTTCTCATAAAAACGGCGCCCCCGCTTTAGCTCAGTCGTTACGGCGCTAGGCTGCTGACTCGAAAGACGCAGGTTTGATCCCGGCCGCGGTGGCCCGATTTCGATGAAGGCGAATTTCAAGAAACCCGTGTACTTTGCAATGTCAGTGCACGTTAAAGAACCCCACGCGGTCGAAATATCTGGAGCCCTTCACTAGGGCGTTCCTCATAGCCTGAGTTGCTTTGAGACGTTAAACCCCAATGAACCAAACCAAACTCTACCAAACCTTTGCGTAAGAAGGACCTATGATTTCTCCTGGGCTAAGAAGCAAACGCATGTGTACAATAGCCATCAGGCCGGTCCGGCAACCTAGAAACGAGCACTGTAGACAGTCCCGCGACAGCAAGGTGGTTTCATGAGTAAAATGTTTTCGACTTTGCGTCGTATCTGAGCTTTACACTGTTCATTTTATGGTCACCTTTCGCAGTCGAAGCCACTAGGTTCCCTGCCATGTTGCCCTCAAGGGGGAAATAGCGAAACCGGGCCCGTCCGTTCCAAGGCGAACCAAGCCTTTTGGACTGCCATGCTAGCGCAATATGCCAACAGGCCTCGGTTACTGTTTGAGGACTTTGTATACCGTCTGACAGAAAACGTGCTGGGTTAATGGGCCTGTGAAAGGCACTAGGAGGGGAAGATGAACGAGGATGCTTTGTAAAATTTTCCCTCGAGTTGCTAACCAGCTTGAATGAGCTTGGGTCGATGGTAGTAATTAGTTTCCTATTTCAAACAATACTTCCCTAATAACCAAAGAACTTAAATGAATCAACAGAGGGATGAGCTCAGGCCTACTTTAACACAGTAACACTGTTCGCTCCACCATTTCGAATCCGCAAGCAGGGGTAATTTGTAAGCAGTATGCAATCGAAATAACTTTTTGATCAACTAATTATGCAGGTATATCAGAAACATGTTAGTTATAGTACGATCAGCTAGATATCAACATTAAGCGCTTATTCTGTGATGTTTGCCCGCTGCCTCTGTAGGAGCTTGCTACCCCTTAATCATCTCCAAATTATTTCTCTGTACAATTGTTCGGATACAGACCTCACTCTCGGCATAGCTCGTTTAACAACCCGAAGCACCACGTGAAACCCCCTCTAGCCTCTATTTTACTACCTGCGCTACTATTAATTATAGTGTTATAGTGACGGAAGTGCAAACCTGGGCAAGTATTTCACAGTTTGGCGCATTACCTCCAGCATCAATCAAGAACAAATGCTCGAAGTTCTGAATAAACATCTTAAATAGGACGCGCTAAGGATATCGTCAAGTTAAAGCTGCCTACTTTCGAAAAAATACTTGGTACAATGAAGGTTAGAGCGAACAACTAGCAATTCTTACGACCCGGTAAGTGCATATTACCGCAATATTACGAACAAAATGTTTCTCTGCTCTTCGCATTGCTCGAATGAACATTGTCGTTCTTTTTGATGCGACAGCAATAAAAGCCTCATTGAAAAAAGAAATATTTCGCCGGTTGTAAAATTCGTCCATTGGATTGAGGAAACGGAATGATCGAAAACCTCTATCTATATTACTTTACCAGCATAAGAGGCAATTAATTGTACCTGTGAATTTTTCAAAAATAATGGCGTCGTCTGCCGTACTAGATGAAGAAGCTGAATGTCTTAAAGCTTGAACCTCTTTAACCTCCACTGGTGCAGTTAATCCACTCTCTAATGCTTCGGCTCTCGTTTCTATTTTCAGAATGGTTGATCGACCTTGCAATTTACTTACGTAAACATGCGATGCGTCACCGGTGCTTGACAGTGGTGAAGGTAGTTTCTTGTCAAGGGTGCAAACAAAAAGCACAATGACTTTCAGTCCTAAGCGAAAACCGGCAATCATGCTTTAAAAAATACTTTTACCATGCATGCGGAAATACAACTGCGACTTTCACGTTCAGTTATTTATTGTAACTGGATTTTTTCTTTCTTTAAGGCCACCATTATTAGTTTCCCATTAAAGGTTTTAAGGTGCCAAAACGACTCAGGTAATACGGGACTCCGCAGTGGAGAGCTGCGGATAATTGTAGCCACTGAGGTACTACTTTAACATGCACGCCCATGACACAGCAGAGGGGTCCCTAGCTTTTCGCCTTCATAGAAACGCAACCGCCGTGGCCGGGGTCTAACCCACGTTTTTCGGGTCAGCAGCCGAGGTCCATAACCATTGGGCATTTGCGCTTGTCCCGTCTTTGTTCATTTGAATTTCCCTTGTGCGCAACCCAACATTACGCTACATTGAGCGAGAGCTGCCGCTCTTTATCACTTTTGTCTATTGTTACGATTATGAGTATACAAAAAATATGCTGTAATGTTTTGTGCATCAGTATGGAAGGTCAGAGATGAAAAATGGGAACTGGAAGGCATGAAATATCGCTGAAAGTTCAGCTATAGTGGAAATTTTGACGCTTGGACCGCACAGAAGCAAAATTTTTCAAATACCTTCCAGATTAAGAAATAATATATAGAGCTTTGAGTTTCGCATTCATTAACCAAGTTCACTTCAATATTCTTTCCTTACGTAGTGAAGATTTAGAAGAGACTCAGTTGCTTAGGCGTCGTTACTGAAATACCATTCCTTTACATGTTTTTGCTGAAAACCATACGAGGAATTCAATAAATTTTTCTACAAGGCGCTACCTCCGCGCTTATTTTATCAGTGATTTACAGGTAAAAATGGCGCTGTTTCTACTAAGGTTTGTTCTGGAGTCTTGCCAGCTCATGTCTCCACAGATTGCGTGGACTTCAAAGCAACGCGCAATGAAGGCAGTCGCAATTTCTGCGTTCCCTATATTCAATGAATATCGCTTCCCTAAATCTTGTTAGATGACCATTCTTCTTGCTATTTATCTAGGTTTTCACGCGCACGTGGTTTCTTTCTTCTTTGTCTGCAAACACGTGCCAGGAAAAAAAAAGCAAGAAATAGTGTTTATTCTCGACGCAACTCCAGAGGTGAGCGAAGTCTTCATCTCCGCGAATCTCTTGAAAGAGCAATAAAAGTTTTCTCTCTCTCTCTCTCTCCGCCCTTAACACCCCAGTGCCGAGTTCTGGAAAAGCCAGTAAGCCATTCTCCTTTTATGATCCGAGTAGCACCAGCGAGGTTGAGACACTGCGCTCCCAGGCTGCAGCAAGAAACACCGGCCGAAATGCTTTCCTTGGGTTACTTTTGTGGGGTCACACACCTGTGTTCTGAGATGGCGATATACGTGCCTTAGCGGCCGTTGCCCACTGCGATAGACTGTTGCCTAGGAAACACCTTCTCTGGCGACGACGAACAGCATGCTTTATGACCTTAAATTTGCCTGTTTGCGATCCTTGCTTGGTAAATCGAATTGTTTCTTGACGCCTTTTCATTTATTCCCCCCTTTTCTTGGGTAAGAGTTCGAAGAAAGGTCACGCAGACAGATCCTTCCCTCCTCTTCCTTGCGTCTGCTTCGCAGTCACGAGCCGACAACGCTGGGAAGCGGTTCCTGAGACAGATTTAATTGGATGGACGTAGTAGACGCCGTGTCAATCTGTCACGGCTCAATATCGTACGCTGTGTTTCTTTGGACGAAGTCATGACCTGGAATTGGTCAAGTACAAAATAAAACACACCGGTGGTAAGGATAGTATTCGCTAATTAAAGCATCGATAGTTTCGTTGGCTATAAGGGAGGGCGTATTGGAAGGGCACTTAGGATTAGTTTGGGTAGATAGGTTTTATAACCCTTTGACATGCCATTTTTTGTTTCTATCAAAACGAAGTACTTCAGGCTCTAAGAAATACATTTTTTTAGCTTTCCAGCCCAAAACACTTGCGGAAATGTTTTCCTAGAATATTGAACTCTTAGTAGAACATGCCATGATGGATGAAAATAGCAAACACTGAAATTTGGCGACGTATCACGTAAACATTGGAAAGTTTGTGGAAATATTTGCCAATCCGTAGGTGAACACTATGCTTGAAATGTGAAAAGCAACATATGTGTTACTACTGGTGCCAAAATATATGTCTGCACAAAAACCGCGGATGTTATGCTACCAAGTTCAGTGACTGGCGAAAATATTATTCGCTTCTTTTGTGATGTGGAATAAAAAAGCGGAGGGAACATTTATGCCCGGCCTCAAAGGTATCACATGATGGCTTTAATGAGAAAGTGACCGTATATGAGAGATTGTTCATTCTATACTCTGTAGATTCTTAGAGCTGAGGGAGTCCTCATAACACTGCTGGCAGCGTAGTGCAGTGGTTAAGCGATGCGCCACTGCCCCGGCAGGTAGCACTGCCACCGGTGGGGTTTGTGAGATTTGGTTTGGTTTATGAGGTTTAACGTCCCAAAACGACTAAGGCTATGAGAGACGCCGTAGTAGAGGGCTCGGGAAATTTCGACCACCAGGGGTTCTTTAACGTGCACTGACATCGCACAGTACACGGGCCTCTAGAATTTCTCCTCCAAAGAAATTCAACCACCGCGCCGGGATCGAACCCGCGTCTTTTGGGTCAGCAGCCGAGCACCATAACCACTGAGCCACCGCGGCGGCTCGTGAGACTAAGGCTGCTTTTCCCAAGCAACGTCGCGCTACGAGCCATTCCTTTAACTGCGATCTGCCACGGTGGGCAGTCTGCTCACAATCCAGTGGGCAGGTCGCCAGCTACCAGGGTGGGCAAGTTGTAATGATGTTACAAGTTCACCTGACTTATATTGCTGCCGGCACATTCTAATGCGTGCTCCAGCTTCGAGGCTGCAAACAGTCGCCAACGCCGACACCGATGCCAGGCAGTTTTTTATGACACCGGGGTGCTAACGCCCTCGTGATAAACCAGTTTATTTGCGAGATGAAGTGCACGAAATTATCCTGAAACAAAGAACTCACCGACCGATGCAGCCTCTGTTAAGAAAAAGCCGCAGCCTTGCTTCGTACGCAGTTGTGTGCAAATCGTGTTAAAGGGTTAACGTGCGCTAACATTCCACAGCACAAGGCCGTTTTTGCCTTTCCCTTGCATCGAAATGAGGCCGACGTGGCTGACATTTGTTCCTGCTACCTTCGGCCCGGTATTGCAATGCTTATGCCGCTGAGCCACCGGAGTGAGCTAGGAAGCGTGAATGCGCGACCATCCTGTAACATGGTTTCACCGTAGGGTATTTTATTATTAGGCTACGTTTGATGTGGTCGCTTCTTGTGCCTGGCATTTTCAGTGGAAAGCTACTAAGACAATAGCATGTTTTCAGATGAAGAATGTTTACTGTCATCAATTGCATGCGACTGGTTTGAGAAGAAATTAATTTGTAGGTTATGTCCAAATTAACAAAACTGTTTATTTGTAAAACATAGGGTCGTTTTTGTCTTTTTCATTTGGTTGCTTTCTTTGCCAATGGTCCACCCCATCTTTACTACCAGAGCTGCCGTATGAGACTACGATGTTAGCATTGACGTCAAAGGCGGTAGCTACCAATGATACTAGAAAGAAAGCGTTGTATCAGGAAGCGAATGAGCACAAAATGCGGCTTATAACCTCACTTCTTTACCCGAAGCTCCTCAAAGCGCCCAGGAAAGGATTTGCTTCCTTTTGCATGCTGCAATTTCTTCTACTTGAACCCAAAACTTCACTAACTACGGGCTAAGTGAAGCGAGATAGAAGAAAATATACAGAAATCCCTTGCTGTTTCAATTAACCCAGCAATACGTAAGACTGCATGCTGACTCAGTGAACTTTGTTGTCAGCTATCTCTCTTTACTCAAGCAACTTGACTGCAGCTTTTCAAGAGTGAAAGGATGGGATAACAGACAATTCAGAGGAAATGTTGTCTAAGACGAATCACAGAAACTTTCCATTAGGACCTTCTTCTGCGACGTAGGAAAGAATACGGTTAGCAAAAATTGAAGCATAGGAAAGACGGGCCAAAGTATAGTGGTTCCAGTGAATCGTGAAATTAAGGACCATTTCTTCAGCTCAGTGATAAATTCGAAGCGAAATGAACAGTCACAAAACATAGGAGAGAAGAGGAAAAAAATCGCGAATAACAGTTTGGTTAAAGCCGCGTTACACCGTGTCTGATGGCTTGATGCAGTAGACTACTTTCTACGATAGCTGCCTTGAATTCTTGAGGAGTGCAGGGGAGGACGGCTTTGTAATGAAACTATTTACTTTCAAAGCGATAGCGTTAAGGCTTGTCCTGCAGTAAATCTTCCGTCGTCGGCGTTGTGAGCGAAATATCCACAAAGACGTAGACAGCTGGGCCACCTAGATCACGTGACCTTGTGGCGTTATCACAACCAGCCCAACAGATAGTGAGCAAACTGGTCGCAGTGGCAGGTGGCAGTTCAATTATTAACTGGTCGCTCTGGAAGAGCAACCTCGATCCCACAAGCCCGACCGGTGGCCGCAATGGCTTCGCAAGGGAATGTCGCATCGCTTAGCCGCTGCGCCACTGCGCCAGGGATGGTACGATGCCTCCCAGGAATCTACATGTGTAAAGTCGAGAACGACCAATTTCACATATCTGGGCAGTAATTAACCCATGAAGCTACCTCGTCATACCGGCGGTTTAAGTGCTTCCTCCAATTTTTTCGCTCACTGAATGAACAATGAACAGTCCTGACTGGTGTGAACACACTGCGGGTGAAGATCTCTATAGATGCGGACACGCTGTGAAATTTGGCGGAAGGGAACGAGAACAAAGGTAGACTGCTGCGAATGATAATATTTAAGGAAAAGTGTCCGACTAAGTGTTGGTTTGGTTTGGCTTATTGGGGTCTAACGTCCCGAAGCAACTCAGGCTATGAACGACGCCGTAGTGAAGGCTCCGGAAATTTTGACCACCTGGGGTTCTTTAACGTGCACTGACATCGCACAGCACACGGACCTCTAGAATTTTGCCTTCATCAAAACTTGGCCGCCGCGGCCGTGATCGAAATTTTTTTGCCACGTCGGCTTTTCTTAAGGCCATTGTGTTTCCTCAGAATCTTGTAGCAAGCCTTAACTACTTGTCCATTCCGACCACACCTACTACACTAGCTTCTCTAACGGTTAATGTCAATCTAATTTCATCACACTTAGTGGAACTTAGCGGCTGAATTTCGCCTTCATCGAAATTCAGCCGCCGCAGCCGGGATCGAACCCGCGTCTTTCGGGTCAGCAGCCGAGTGCCGTAAACACTGAGTCACCGCGGCGGGGCTGTTCGACTAAGTGTGACCAAATTAGATTGACACTTACCGTTAGAGAAGCTAGTGTGGTAGGTGTGGTCGGAATAGACAAGTCGATAAGGCTTGCTACAAGATTCTGAGGAGACACAATGGCTTTAAGAAAAGCCGACGTGGCAAAAAAAATGGCGCAGGGCTGTCTAGTCATAATCAGTAAAGATTAAAAAGGCATAGAGTTTTATCACAAGGTAGAAACCAATGCATTCGGTTAGTAGTGTTATTGAATGCTCATATCTAGTTAGGCAGCGAAAGGAGGAGGAGGAGAAGGAAAGGCAGGGAGGTTACCCGGAAGAATAAACATGTTGGCTACCCTGCCCGGGATAAAGGGATAAGGGGATATGAAGATGAAAGGGAAGACACAGTAGGCCGCTTGGAAGCCGAAGCTTCAGGTAAGGGTTCAGAGATTTTAAACGTGAATTCGATAATTCGCCGGAATTCCACGCGGCAGGCGTGATCTCCCACGCAAGTGCGCGAAGCCTGCTCGCTGCGTCTGATCTCGAAATGGGGATCGACGCAGAATCGCCGTCATGGTGACCAGTTTGCGCAACCTCCTCCGCGCGCTGATTGCCTGCTATGCCATTGCCTGCTATCTAGCCGTTGGTAGATAATGTCATGCCCTTTATTTATTGCAGAGTGATGTCAGATTTCCACGAAGAGTTAGTTGTTCATGAGCTCCACGGCGAAGAGCAGCTTGCAAGCCTTGGAGGACTGCTTTAGAATCGGTGAAAATAGACCACCGCTGAGGGCGCTGCTGAATTATGTGTTCAATGGCGACACAAACAGCGGTGAGTTCTGTATCCGTCCAAGAAGTCTCGTGAGCAATCCTAATTCTGATTGGTGTAGTCCTTGCGGGGATGACCACGGAGCCAAAAGAACTGATCGGGTTCACTGAGGCGTCGGTGTAGAAGTGCAGCCCGTTTGTATGGTGCTCACAGAAAAATTCAAGAGTGACTTTTTTATTTGAGATACGGTAATGCCCTAATGTATTTAAGAGAAAAATGCTACGCCTAATATGAATGTGATTTCGTCACAGTGAGATGCGTACGGAGCATGTCAGAGTTATAGCTGCTACTTCACTGAGAGGGAGGAAGATCAGGTATTGGAGCTTTTTGCTGGCATTTTTTTCATGAGGTTATGATCCTATGTTAGAAAATAGTATTGGCCTAAAATAAAGTGTGACAATTTCATAAACCATCATTCACCAAGACGGGGCATGCTCTACAAAAGAGAAGACAGGAGGAAAGTTTGTAGATCAGTTAATTTTCTTTCTATAATTGAGATATAACGACGCTTTCGCCGAGTTATTCAGAATTAAAACAATTTTCAGCTATATAGTTTCAACTCCCCAGGAAAGAGGAGCATCTCAACAGAGAACAATATTTAGTAGTACTCATAAAAACGACACTTTGGAAGATATAGCATCTTATAGCACAAGTGAGTAGTGGCGAAAGGATTTTTATTTTCCAATCGCAGTCGCTTCTGTAAATTCCGCGGGTGCCAACAAACTGCTGCACAACGATTTTACTAGTCCTGGCACAATAACGAACTATTCCAAATTTCTCAGCGAGAGATTTGCTAAACAAAAAGAAATCAAAAGAGTACAGTGGAAAATCGTTCAGCGGAGAAAGCTGAAAATCATTGTTTGTGGCCAAGGAACACTGCAGCTGGTTGTGCAACTTAAAGGCGTCATGCCGTCGAGTTGTTCAAGGTTTTCATTTAGTAGACTCGTAATAATAAGGCATCATCGATGGTCTATTAGTAAAATAGATTCAACCGTTGTTCACAGAAATGGAGTGAAAATTATTTGCTCTTAACAATATCAAATTACCAGTGGCACCCATCTAAAAGATAAAATCAACAATTCCTGGTAATAACTGACGCGAAGAAAGTATGCGCTGTTTGGAAGGTGTCACGAGAACCTGAATGCTTCTAAAGACAAGTTTTTTTTTGCTCAGGCTTGAAAAAAAAAATTACAATGACGCTTCACTTTTTTACTTCTGTCACACTAGATAGGAGGCGTTTTTGTTCTCCGCTTACTTTCCATGTGCAGTCCAGGCTTTGGCTTTCGTAGGCAAAGCAGCTTTTGTGGCTTTCAACGCAAGCACAACAAAACTTGCTCAGGTGATTTTCTTCGCGAGAATCTTGAACACACATAAAAAATCTAATCCAGCAGCTAGTATTTTTCTGAAATACAAGCCACTATAAAGAAGTTTCATTTTTGACTTGCGGAAGACGTTTACACTCGATTTCTGTGGGCACAGCAATTTCCTGAACTCATTTTCGCGTGTTACTGAGGCAGGATATGGTGTTGCAAAAAGAGCCGTCATGTTTTGATTCTTTTTCCTTGCATAGCATCAAGAAGAAAAAAATTTCGAGCTTGTGCATGCATGGCCAGCTTTGAAACGAAAGTTAACATCCCAGCCCACTTTAATGTCACGAACAAAGATTCACATTACGTGGTCGAGTGCCGCTGGAAGCAAAGAACGGTGCATTTATGGCGCTTGTTTCATGCTACGACGAGCCTTTGCCGCTTGTTTCACAAGATTAATTTGATACCATTCTCATCACAAATGACGTCATAACTTCTCTGCTGTAATAACTTTGCTTTTGACAGTTTAGTTTACAGAGGCAGCCGGGTTTCAATTTTCGGAAGTTAATTTCCTCAGACATGCGCTGAAATAGCAGTTGTAGGAAAGCGTTCTCCTATAAAAGGTAACGCTAGTTTCTTATTGCATTCTCCGGTAAGATCACATGGAAAACCTAGAAAAAGTTTCAGCTAGTTCGTGTTCTCCTATCAATTTATTGGTGAAGGCACACAAAAGAACACTTCGTTCTTTCTGCCTGCTTGTTAGCGGCCTCGCTTTGCGAAACATGAAAGAGCTTAAGGAAAAAGAAACCGCTCAAAATAAAGAAAACGCATCCAGTATGCGGAAAGGTCAACCTAGACGGAGTAAACGCTTCGTAGCGTTTACTCGGCTTCACAGACGGCGGCAGGGCTTTCCGAAACTTCTGAGACTCACGCTTTCCCACTGCGACCATGAAGGTGTCCTGAGTATTTGCGAAAACCACTTCGTACAATAAACTACAAAGGGTGGTGTAAAGCAAAGCTGCAGGATGGGAGCTCATACGCCACCAGGGGTTACACTCGATGGGACGGTACGAGTAGAAGAGAAACACTCTAATTTTGGATATGCGGTACAAAAGTCAAGGAACGCACAACAAAAAAAAAAAAGAAAGGAAAGAACACGAAAAAAAAGGAGTGCGAACAAACGTCTAAGGCAAAAAATTAGCTGCGGTTCAACTGTTACTGAACCGGCCTAGAGAGCGAAATCTATGGGGTATCGGACAACTTAAGCGGATTGGCGTCCATACGTCCGCAACGTTGAGTGCTTTCCGGACACTTGATGAAGCGCACCCACTTTGCCACCCTGGCAGGTGGCAGTTAATGGTTGATCGTCAGAGTTTACTCACCCAATGAACGCCGCGGCCTAATGCAGCAGTGCCGCGTGTATGCCACAAGGTTGTAGCGCTAATGCATGCAGCCCACATCTCTCTCACCACCCTACGTACCTCAAAGTGCGATTCAGGCGTCCACTGACCTGGGGAGCCAGTTATGCGCACTTCCTTTCTTTAAAATCATCGGAGTGTAAAACGTTGTCGACGCCACCGCCAATGAACACAATGAACGCCGACAGCCAATGGCTTCAGTGCCGTGTTCCTGCCACAACGTTGTCAATGCCAACGCATGCAGCACACATATATCACTACCACCAAGTAGCTTAAAGCACGACTTAGGTGTCCACCATTCCAAGAGGGCAGCTATGCGCTTTTCTTTTGCTTTCCAAGCTGCCGCTCCATTGGCTTCGTAGCTGAAAGCGCGACTAAGGTGTCCACTGTCCCAGGGGGTCAGTTATGCGCCTTCCCTCTGCTTTCCAAGTTCAAGGTCATTTGAAGGTGAAAACTAGGTATCCGGTTATCGAAGCACGAGGCCCTGTAGTCAAGCTTTAGCTTCAAAAAAAGTGCTCACTCAAGTGTCAAGCTTGGGGCCTTGGCGCACTGGAAGAAGAGGTGTTGCGAGGGGTCGGCATGATGCGGTTCAGAGCCCGCACGGAGGCACGCTCGCATGATGGGCGACGGTGTTCAGGGCGGTTGTCACCGGCTCTGTTCGGTCCAGACAAGGCCTAGGGAACCAGTCGCTGAGCTTGTGAAAGGAGCCCCAAAGAAGCGAAGGCGACCCGGGGCAGGTCGCATGGGAAATGACGAAGGCTTGAAGCCTCCATGGCCAGCGGGAGCAGCAGAGACTGGCGAAAGCGGCGCATGGCTCTGGAAGCGCAGGCTAGCGATGGCAGGTGACTCAGGCCTCTAAGTCCGGACGGGAGTGGGTGAGGACTAGGTCAGTATCCCCGGAGCGCCAGCAAACATAAAAAGTTTTCCTACGCCGACCGGTCTCCTCGCTGTTTTCCACCGCATGATCCACGTTCTTGGGGCTCCCCGTCCTCTTTCTGCGTTTCGCGCCGGCTCCTGCCACCAAAAGAAACCGCAGCGGGGTGCCGGCACTTTACAGACCGTTACCACTCATTTGCACTCACCGGATTGAAATCCATCCAGCGAGTGCTTTAATAAGCGACCCTAAATCATCTTACCCATCCGGATCCTTGTATAGAGTAAGAAGACTTGAGTCCTCATAGTAGATAATGGGCGTTCTTTTCCACTGCTGATTCAGGCATCCCGAAAGACACTGAGTGCTACTTATACTGTGGGAGAAAGTGTTTACAGGAGAAATGAGGACCTTTCAGCATTTGACTGCATAAACTCGGCAGGATAAAGGCGAGAGGTCAGTTAGCAGTGCAAATAGCTCACATATTCGCTCCTCAAGAAGGGTATTCGAATGCATGTCACTGCAGCCCATTTTTGTAAACTACTAGAAGGTATCTTCATCAAGCATATTATGCTTTTCATGAGTTAAGCAATGTCTTCAGTAACCTCCATAATAGCTTTTGCCATGCAGCACCAGGAGTAGGTGAAATATTGATGACCTAGCTCTCACATACTTTTGGTACACGTGAGCAAGTTGTTCGCTTATTCGTATCTTATCGAAGGCGTTCCATCGATGGAAACTTTTCGAAAAGCTTAACTAAATATAAAACCCAAGGATTGCTCTCCGGGCAGCTAATTTCCTGTCGCAACTAGCACAATCCGTACATTTTACTTGCACAAGAGCATCTATGTTTGGAGTTTTATCAGGCGTCCCACAGGATTCTGTCCTGGGCCCACTGCGTTTCTTATAATACGTCAAAGAAATGCCGCTACATTTATTAACAAATATACGTCAGCAAGAAAGAGTTTCGTGTGCTTTGTAATACAACTAACAACCTTCTCAATCACAACCTTCTTTGTGAGTCTTCTTCAAACCTCCGTAAGTGTGCTACACGGGCAAATGACATTTATCTCCTCCAAAGCAGTTGGCATGTTATTTCTTAGGAGAAACATCTAATTCGTTCCTCAGATAGTCGTTGAAAAACAGCTGCCTAAAGCGAGTTTTGGAACACAGATGACGAAGCCTTCTATTCACAGAGGATAACAAACTCTTCAAATGATCGAATACATGCGCCATGCTTTGGCTTTTCTCGCCCAGAAATCAAGTTATTTAGATAAAGAAATGTTTATCAGCAATTACTTGGTAACCGTGGCGTCCTAGTAAACCAATAAGTTTGAGGATGTAAACAAACTAGAAGAGCCAAAAAATCAGGAGAGTTGGTGCGGCTGATGCGACCGTGTACGCTTTACCATATATGTTCTTCCGATAGAGCAGACGCTTCCACTGAAGGCTTCAGATTGTGCGAGGTGCTTCCGTCATCCAGTGTGTCAATTACTGTATTGAACACCGTAACCACTCCACACTTCCACCCTTCTCTCAACTACCCAACTTCTCCCAACTACCCAATTGCTCCCTCCCTCTTTCTGAAATTGATAAGGAAGATTTCTCTCTCTCTCTCAACGACGCCTTGTGATGGATACATATTTGCTGGTTCTGATATATTTGTTCGTCAATATCCTTGTATCCCTGTGCAAAAGTAGTATAAACAGATTTCAATTATTTCTTTTGCAGCGGTCTCTACCACAGGTGTTAAAGAAGACAAGCGTCTCTGCTCTACTTTCTCCTCTAATCTTTCCTGTTTGAAAAATTATTTTCCCCAAAAATAGCAAACCACACCAAACAAGTGAGGAAGTCGACGCGTCCTGCTTGACACAAGGTCAAGCTGGAGACCTTGAGTACAGAAGTTTCATGGTGACCTTCTTTTCAAACATCTGCTGTATAATAAAAATTTTTCACGTAACATGATACGCCAATATAGGAAGCATAAATAAGTGCATACACACTAAGCTTGGCAATATAAAGGGAATAATTCCCAATTATGGCAGAATTCTGTATCCGATTGTGTTATAAAATGGAAAAAAAATGTTGGCCTGCTTGCTAAAGAGTCGTTCCACGCCAGACGGCACACATTTTGCAGTCGGCCATCTTCGATTTCTTTAAATAAATGGTGTAAAATGCTAGCACGGTGATATTTGTCTTTGCTGCAATATTAGAAAAAAGTTTCCCTGCCGTGTTTGCTACCATAATTTTGAAAATGACAGCAATCCCGTCTAACAAAAAAATTCTGTAGTGGATAAATTTTTTCTCCCACGGCGATAAGTTTTTTACGCAAATAAAGGACGTAGTGTTGTATATAAAATAGCTTTGTAAAGATTTCTCTGCTTTTACTCCGAACAGGGGGCATCAAAAAGTGCCGAAACTATGGTACTTTAAAGTTTTGTCAATAACTTTTAGGTTTGTACTGTAGTTAGATCTAATTTCTCCCATTCTGTACAAAACAAATATGCCGATTAAATGATTTGCAGCGCGGCGAATAATCACCATGTGAGGAAAAAATTTCAAATCTTTGGAACGGTTGCTGCTTTTTGCATATTGTGCCCTGAGTTGCCCATTGAGGTGGCCCATGAAAAAGCATGAAATGCAGTATGTTGAACAGTACCATTCAATATTATGTCTTGCAGAAAGCTTAATGACAAAAGTTTTTGTTTTAACTAAGAAAATTGTTGTAAGATGAGAACTCGCGGCCTGCTGCGGCGCTACTCTATAAATGGTCTTGAAGAGAGTGTGAGCAGCCGTCATAGCTAAAGACACAGAGATCCAACGCCTCACTTCCCAAATGCGATGTTGCGCTTGTTTTGGACGATGTTCCCTAACGCACAGTTGCGGAAGCTAAAAATTACGCTGCCGCCTAGCGGGAGCAATATGAATCCCGTGTGGTAACTGTAGGTGTGGACCAGAAAGATCTCTGTAGCCTCAATCTTCATTCCTCGGGTACCGGCAGCACTATCAAATTGGGTTGCCTCTTTCGATCCAAGCACCAGCGCTACGCCATGACCACAGGTCCTCCACGTAAGTGGTATAGAACTCGTAATGTCAACATCCGATCCTATCTGTCTGACGAAAGCGCTTTGCGGCCTGATAGCGAAGTGAAAGTAAGATCATGCTGTGAAACCCATCGGCTATTTGGTCGGCTGGGGAGTGACCATGGAGAAACAGGTCAAGGCGAACCAGCTGGTGATTCCATGCCTCCCTCTCCAGAAAAATATCAAGGACTTCTCTCCCTACTCGGCTCTTTGAAGAACTCCCTCAAATGGAGAAAGATATCATGGCTGTCGCTGCCCGCTGGCTGCGGAAATTACTCAACAAAAAGGCGTCGAATTCAATAAAATATTTGAACGAGTGCCACCTTTAAAGGAGCCCGGCGTTTCTACATGTCGAAATGTAATTACTTTCCACTGTGCTTGTGTAGTGGTCGGCGACCAGATAGTTTCAAGTGTTGACACGTGAATGAACACGCCGAACGACCTTTAATTCCCCTAATATCAGATCCATCAACTTGCCGCACAGAAGAGGTTTGATTGTAAAACATTTTATTCGCCGGAAAGAGCTTGGTAAGAGGTCACGTTAAGTGGTCGAGAGTACGCAGCCCTCGACGACTTTGTGAGCCCACTGCACCGCCAAAACTTGCGTTTTGGGGTTAGAGTTAGCCAGCACGGTCTCCCACCGCTCGAGAGAAGGAGCTGTAACTAGATCACCCGGAGGTGGCTCTAATTTGCAGCCCCACAGGATGTGATCATAGGTGGCTCGCTGGCCATAGTGTTTACAGTTTGGGTTGTAAAGATCTGGATAAATGTGCGCGAGGCGTGATGGGGTGCGTATCGATCTCGTCTGTAGACGACGCTACGTAACCTCTTGTTCTTTAGTCAGGCTTTTGTCCGGAGAGGCGAAAATTCTCCTCACTAGTTTAAAATGATTAGTAAGATCATGATATGTGATCATGGAGTCATTCGTGAAATTCAGGGAGCCAGACTCATCCACTGCCCGGTAGACGAAACCTCGGGCTTTATTGTGGGCTGCCTCGTTCCCCGGATTCCCCGAATGGGCTGGGACACATATCAATTCGGAATAATTTGGTGAGAATTTGGTTGCGTTAAGCATTCTAAGAGAGGTATTTGTAATTCGCCCTTTTGCGAAATTATTGATACCCATTTTGGAATCGCTGAAGATGATGCTGTCTTGTTTATGCTCTAGGGCGAGGGCTATAGCCGCCTCTTCTGACATTTCAGAGGATTTCGTTTTGATTTTTGCCGAGACGATGTGGTCACCATTCTCGTTCACAGCCGCAATTGCAAAGGCATTGGTATGTTTGTGTTCTGCCGCATCTACATAAAGTGTTCCAGCGCACTGTCCGTATTTATTATGTAAGGCTTTGGCTCGTGCTTGTCTCTACCCTCATGTGTACTGAAAGCACTACAGTCCAGAAACGCAGTCATGGCATCAATAGGTACTGTCATACACAACATAACAAGGATCATAACACAAGGACACAACATAAAATTATGTTGGGTTCCAAGCCATGTTGGAATTGATGGTAACTGGAGAGCGGACGCATGCGCCTCTGAAGCCCACAACAAGGAAATACAGAAAATAAGCATGCCACATAATGATTGTATGAAGCTAGTTCAGAGCAGACTGAGAAACAAATGGCAGAGCATATGGAATAGTCAGATAAATAACAAGCTGCACTTAATAAAACCATTATTAGGAGAATGGAAATCATGCACTCATCAGGAACGCTTCGTTGAAGTTATTTTATTTCGTTTACGTATTGGACACACACACCTTACCCACAACTTTCTACTAACCAAACAAGGAAAACCTGTTTGCGAAGAATGCGGAGACGAACTTACGGTTAACCATATTTTAATCTCTTGTGTTAAACTTGAAAAACTGAGAAAAAAAGTACTTTAGTCAATTTTATAGAGAATGCATTCCTTTTCATCCAGCACTGCTCATAGACGATAATGCCATTGTTAACATTCCTTCTATATTTAGCTTTTTAAAAGAAGCAGGCGTACTGGAAAAATTATAATTATTGAACCACTGGCTCACTCTATTGCATGATACACCTCAGCCACTTTCTCATTCATGTGAAGAAGGCTAGGTTTTTATTTTATCGGTTAGGATCCTCGACATCCTTGGCAAGCCAAGGATGGCCGCTGAGGCCACCTGACCTTTTTAAAGCTTTTATTATTAGCCATTGCTAGATCTCGTCTTCTTCGTTATTACTAGGTAGTTACATTTTTTTAGGCCCTTTACACCACTGATCACGTTCCACATTTTTATTAAATCCCGCAGAAAACATTTTCCATACCTTGTGCTTGGCGAATGATGGCCTTAGCTGCCTATGTGCCATAAAACCCAACGCAACACAACAACACACAACATGTCTTCTACCCTCATGGTGTAAGGGGTGCATGTTTTTGGGAGTGTTTTGATTAGTAGGGCCGTCCTATAGTCGCGGGGTAAGTCTACTTTAGCATCTTTATTCGTAGGTTGAAAGTTAATTCCGAGCCTGGTAAGAATATTCCTGCCAGTTATGGAATTGACTAATCTCGCTGTTTGAGCCATTAAATGGGCTTCTTTCAGTTCATTGTAGGTGTTATGTATTCCTTACCTCGTATGCCTTTCGGTTGAGGCATTTAGTGGGAGTCCTAACGCAGCTTTATAGGTCTGCCGTATCATGCTATCCGATTTGTCCTTTTCTGCTTTCGCAAATTTGAGATAAGGGGTGGCATAGAGTATCCTGCTTATCGCAAAGGCCTGCACTAGTCGGCATAAATCTCTTTCCCTCCCCCTTTGTCCGCGATTAGCTATGCAGCGGATTAATCACGCCGTCGCTTGTACCGTCCGTTTTAGCTTAGTGAGTGTGTCAGTATTCTTTCCATTTGTTTGTGAATAAAACCCCAGTATTCTCATGGCTTGTACCTCTTTGACAGATCGTCCACTAACATAGACGTTCATTTGCAGGGGTCAGGTCGTAGTACGCCTACCTCTTTGTTTACGACAGATCACGAAGAGTTCAGATTTTTGCTCAGAACAAGTGAGGCCGGATTCCCATGCGCATGCCTTAATGATGTCCACTGCTTCTTGGAGTGTGTATTCTATGTAGCCTTCACATCCTTTGGTTACCCAAAGTGTGATGTCATCTCCATAGAACGTGTGATGTAGTTCTGGTATTTGTGCCAGTTTGGGAGGAATTTTGATGAGGGAGAGGTTAAAAAGGAAAGGGGACAGGACAGAGCCCTATGGCGTTCCTTTACTTCCTAGTGTGATTGGGGCAGACTCTATTGTTCCGACCGTTATCACTGCTGTTCTGCTAGTGAGGAAGGGTGTTTCTCTATTTTTTTAGCTCTTGCATCTTCGCGCGCTGCAATGAAGAGGAAGCACAGAATATGGCATGAGTAACGCGCGGGTTCTCAATTTCGAAATTATTTTCTCCTCTTATACAAAAATGTGTTCCCATTCAACTGCCTGAAATATTTATCATTTAATTGCTTTGTTCATTGTACTACATTTGATATTTTTACTTAGTTACGACATTATGGAATTTACTGTTCAATGTGCCATAAAAAGCAGTTTTTTCTATAGTGTAGATTTGTCTTGTTTTAATGTGGGGCACATTCGTTGAGCCGCGAAACTATGTTACTGCTTCTTTGCCTTCTGTTCAATGTAAAAATTGTTTCGACGTCTGTACTGTGAGAACGTATGAACTAAGAAAAGGACTTTAACGCAACAGAATTTGCAAGTTTTGGGTGTTTGATATTTGCGAAAAATGAAAGAAATCTCTTCGAAGTCAAAGAATATAAGAGAGCAACAGCTTTAATTTACAGAAAAAAATTTAACGTGGTCAGTGAAAAATGTTATCTTTTACAAATTATCTTGTTTCAACGCTTTGCTATCATTTACGAAAGTATGGCAGCAACCACCGCGCGCAAAATGTTTTTGCTCAGTATCAATGTGGGCAAAGGTTTACCGTAGTAGCACCATTTCCAAGAATTTCTTTTTCTAAATCTAAGATGGTCAAGCGCTAACTCTGGGTCATTTGGAGTGGAATTGCCCAAAAGAGAACAACGAAAGCACCGTAGGTTATCATATTCCTGTATATTCTTCGTCTCGTCCCCGTTTGTTCGCGCTGTTTTTTTGCATAAGTTATCATAAAAGTAGCATTCGGTAACATTATAAGGAAGCGGAAATAACTGGATAACATACATATTTTAGAAAAAGTGTGGATATAGTTCTTAATGAACTCTTTTCATCCGCAACACTTTTCTCTTGCCAGTTCATGTCATTTTCTTCTGATACTTCTACTTGTCTTTTGATTTGTGAAAATCCGGTAATTCTTTTCTTCTTCGGTGCTGCCCACCACTCCGCCCCTAGTTTCTTATTTTCTTGAGTGCTATTATAAGAAATACATACCCTGGAAACCAAAACCTGGCTCCCGAATCTGCTCTTAGCTTGAAATGTCATAAGTTGCGCCGACCACTAGGTGGAATATCTTCGAAGGGATGAGGCATAATGCCGCGGCTCAAGGAAAAGCAATTTTCTGTATTTATTCAGAGCAAACAAGAGCATCTTTTATTCTGGGAGATGAAATGCTGCCATCGTTACAGATAAGTGGACTCAGCGGCCGGACGCGTAATAAGAGAAACTGCGCCATAGTGTTGTCCCAGGGACTGTGCGTTCTAACTTCGCTGCTGATTCATCCATCCGGTGAAGCAACATCGCCTTCCCGGTAGTGTGAACGTGAGCTTCTTATCTGTTGACTCTGCTGGCAGCAGGGGCTTCTTAGATAGTCACGCTGGGCCCCGAAATAAACTGCGAAGAATTAGGGACGCGTTCTCAAGATCTTACGAAGCAACGATCTAAAGCCGGTAAGACGAAGAGTCCAAACAACTTTGTTAGTATCGAAGAACGCCCATCAGTAAACAGCTACGATGTCTCGCTGGCCAGTGTTTCGCCGTAGAAGCCCAAGATGAGAGGGCGGAACAAGGAACCGCAAAGGAGGCGCAATTTCGAGAGCATCGCGGAGCATTTCCGGGTAAGGAAGGTGCCCAAGTTCCGAGTACAATGTTGCAATATGACCGCAGAATTCTGAGAACAGAAGTATGCCGCTAACAAAAGATCCGATATTCGGAAGCGGTGCTTCGGCAAACTTGAGCGCTTCATGACGTTCCGCAAACGCTGTAGGTGGTCATCTTTGGTGCCTGCCACGGGCGCTGCCCGGCTGTTGCACAGCGTTTCTCGTGCGACGCATGCAACCGTATGCGGGTCTTAAGCGCCCTATCGAGGGCTGTATTGATTTTGCTGCTTAGAATGATGTGCTGCCCTGTGTTGACACGAGCTCTCGTGTAGAGTGGGTGTCGAAAGCAAGTTATTACTTCTTAAAATAGCGCAGCGAAGGATGGGATGATGACGTAAGGGTACACACACAGCGCATACGGGATTCTGTTAAGATGCGCAATTTTCCCAGCAGTGTGGTCCTCCGCGTTTTTTGAGTGAGTCATGTCTATGATGTGGGGCATATAAAAAGCACAGACAGACACAGAAGACAGACAGTCAGACACAGACAGACAGACACAGGCAGACGCAGTTGATCGGTCGGACCTTGAAATATATAGTGACAAGCAGAGGAACATCTCCACTATGTTGTCATGAGTACAGAAAATAAATCAAGGTGAAATTTTACTCCGGACCAGTTTTCAACAAAAATATATCCAACACAGTAATTGATCAGAGACTAAGGTTTATCGGAGTAATATTGATTTACTAGCCAGAGTCTTACGTTGACTGAGTTTGCAATGGGAGTTTGCTCCGATTATAGCGGCCAGAAATTGAGTGTAGATAACATATTTCAGTCAATCAAATTAATGCAAGAAGTAAAGCTCAACCAAGCTTAGTCACAAATTTCAGATAATCCTATGTTGCGCCAAGCGTTAAGGGACATTGCGTACATTAACTATCCTTTGTGAGCCGTAGAACCATTGGGTCACCGTATTGTGCCCCGGACCTTCATCATCATCATCAGCTTGACTAAGCCCACTGCAATACAAATGCCTCTCATATATATCTTCAATTAGCCCAGTCCTGTGCGAGCGGCAGCCATCCTGTACCCGCAATATTTTTAACCCAATCGGCCCATTTAAGTTTCTGTAGCCCTTTATATGGATTAGTGAAACTAGCGCGTCACCCGCTGGTATTTTGCCTGGTTTTATGTTAAATACTTGTTCAGATCTCAGAGTGAAATAAAGAATAAACGGCAGCGGAATGCAAATTGGTGAAAGAGGTGGGCAAACAATTCATAAGGTCTACACACGTAATCAAGATCAGTGGGCAGTGCACTCGCTAGAAAAGTAGTGGTCTCCTCCCTTTCCTGTGCTGTTTCCCTCTACCATAGAATTAAACAAAATGGTATGGTAAGATGGGTTATGACAACTGATGTTATGTTATGACAAAACTGATGTTATGACAAGCGCGGTTGTTGAGGCCCCTGGACATATTTTGACCACTAAAGGGTATCTCGCATGCACCAGCGTTTCAGACCACACAATGGTCTCTTTCGTTCTCCCCCCACAGAAATGAAACAAAAATAACCAACGCAATACACATTACTGCTCCTTTTCTATCGTCCCGAAATTTTACATTTTACATTTGCACATTCAGCGAACGAGCCCAATCCCACCGCCCATTTCCCTTGACTGAGCAGTGAAATGAAACTAAAATGAAACTCACTGTGGAGGGGCTATGAGATGTCAATCTCTTCATGCCTGGTAACTTGTCATTTCGACCCCAACGTCAGTTGAATTAGGCAGCTAATCACAGGAGCATTAATAAATTCGGATCGGCCGCAACCATTTAAAGGAAGCTACCGTAAGCTGTCATTGATAAATAAACAAGCAATAAAGGGGGCAGACAACTGTATCGGAAAGTCTGGCGCAATTTATGTTCCTAGCGAAAGGAAAAAAAAAACGCATGGACTAATGTCAGCCTATTGCGCTCTAAAATTAGTGCGCCAAACTTCCTACACTCGCGCAGTGAGTGGTAGCCAGCCTAAGATTAGGTCACATCAAGTTCTCCGCGCACCACGAATTGTGCAGTAAAAAAGCGCACCGAATCAGTAAACAGACGCCTTTGTTCGCTTCAAGTTTCGTATTCCCTTTTAGGTGCTCACGTTCTAAGACAGCGAAAACGACGTAAACGTAAAACGTGTCACTTCTGTTTTTTGACCTTCAGATTGCAGCACTTCCAAACTTTATTCTCTCTTTGTGTGTGCAGCATTGCTATTTAGAAGCGGAATGAATTCTGTTCTTCAGTTTAGACGAGACAGTAACTTCATTCGCTAACTTCTCAGTGCTTGCTAATGGACTCATCTAGGGAGCCTCTAGAGGGTCCTAAGCATCGGTGATTAAGGGTGCGCAAGGCGTGGAATACGTCGTTACCAAGACTTTCCGCGGTGATTCACTCTCTCTGGCGTTCTGCTGCTGATCCCAAGATCGTGTACCCACCCCGGCCTGCGGCTGCCGTATTTGGATGGAAGCGAAATACCAAAACGCTTGTGGGCTACGTGATGACAGCGCACATTACACAACTCAAGGTTATCTTAATTATTTCGAAGCTCACCGCTGAGACATTTCTCTCAGCCTGTGTTGCATCTGGGCGTCGAAACTCACAATTTACATTTCTGAAAAATATTTTGGTCAATATTTAGTGAGAAAAAAATGGAAGGAGGAAGAAAGAAAGGTTGATGAAAACAATTCGGTTCTTGCTTTGATAACGCAGCACTGCGAGAAATTTGATTTTGCCTGTATTCGTGTTAATATGTATCTATGCGTACAATAAGTTTCGGTTAATGGGTTTAACATCCTAAAGGGACTCAAGCTATGAGGGAGGCCTACGCGTAGGACAAGTGTGCGGAGATCATAAAGATACAAAATCTTTATGATGCCTGACCTGGAAAACTGTTCAGTACAGGTTGAAATGTAAGTGCAAATTAAGGACAGCACTCAATCGAGTGGAAAGCGAATATGCCAGGTATAATTTGAAGAACTGATTACGCATAGAATGAGCAAACACCCGCCTCTCCTCATTTCTGCTCGTTTTCAATAAGTTGAGGAATCGGCTACCGAATATGCTCACGGAGAACCTTCTCATTTCAAAATTTGCTACGAGAGAGGTTTGAAGGACAGCGCTGCGCAAACATTGCGCTTCAAGCTCAAATTCCACTTCAACGAAATTAGACAGTTACAAAAGCGACTGAAGTAAAAAAATATAACGCAGTGCTCCCTCTGGTGAAGAAAGAAGGAGATAAAAGTAATCTGAACATGTAGACGATGGCAGTAATCTGCAGAGGAATTTGATGAATAATTTTGCTGAATATTGCAATGAGGATTCGTGATCTCAGGAGAACAAATATAGTAGGATCTCGTTCATCGCTATGAAGCGCTCGTTCATCGTATGAAGCATCACAAAGTTCTCTGTTAGAGGGCAAGTATATTGAGTACAATGTATGAAGAACTAGCTGTGTTTAGTAACATGTTTATCAACAAAACATCCCTACAAAATTTTTCTTGTTGGCATGAAGGATAAATAAGTATAGAGAACAGCAGCAAGCATACCGTTGGCAATCGGAGCATTCAGGTTTCTTGGAAAACCACGGACGTGGCAGGGCTCTTTTATCTGCCTAGATGTAGGCTCGTGGCTGGCACGCGGCGACGTCTGTAACGCGCAACGTAACCGGGAATCGCACGGGCTTTACGAGGAAATCTACAGGGACACCTAATTACCTTATGTGCTGTAACTGCGATAGAACTAGATGATGAAGCTTTTACAGAAATTGAAGTCACTTCCGGTCGGCTGACGTCACTTTTCTCGGGACAGTGGAACAATTTTTCGCCCGTGAACATTTTTTTTTCCCGGGAAGGTTTTCGATGGTTTTGCAATAGTAAGGAGATTATGGCGGCTCTGCAAACGATCCTGCAGAAGATGGCGCGGTCGTTTGCGCGGTCAGATGGGGAATATTACTTCATCTGAAGTCACAACGCGACAAACGTGTCGTCATATGGTTTCCTTACGGCATCTGCGCACGCGAGCAGCGTAGACGGTCGGATTGCAGGGCTCGGGCATTTCCTCTCGAATCGCATTCTGAAGGCTTGGAGCCGAGTTGGATGGAGGATCCGAAACGCTGTTAAAATGCGACTGCTGACGAGCCACCTCCTCTAGTGAGCCACTAGTGAGTGGTCCACCAATGCTTGGCGAGGCTGGAAAAAAAGTAAAGCTGCCCGGAGGGTGACCGAACCGAAATATGCTGCTTTCAGAGCAGAGTGTAGCCCTGGAAGAGCCTGAACATGTGGCCAAGAGTGGTGGGGCTCCTGGCAACATGATTCTCAAATGCGTCGGACTTGATGCCCTTTGAGACGCGCTTTATCCGGTCTGCCTTGGACATAGAAGACTCTACCCGCGCACGGAGGTTGATTGCGTCTTGTATGTAATCGGTGAAGATTTACGTGCAGCTGGGTGCTGACGCGCAGGCGCTATTTGTAGCTCAGCTTGCTCACGGCAGGGCCCTCGAAGGCGTCACAAATGTGCACTTCAAGGGAAACCAAGTAGTGAAGCCTCCTTCGTGGTTTCTCTACCGCAAGTTCACCAGATATGTTTCGTAAAACACCACGTTGTTCAGCTTCATGGCGTCGTCCCATTAGTTGTAGCTACTCAACCACTCGTTTGAAGCAAAGCTGATCCTCCATGTCGTAGCCACCGGACCAGTGAAGACGGCTGGGTCCTGTTGTCGGAGCGCGCCGGGGCAAACAACGGGCGTTGGCGAAGCGGCGGATACCTGTCTTGCATCAATAGACATGGTCACAACAACGAGTCTGCTTCGATTCTCTAAGGTAGAGGCGAAAAGAAGTGCCCTGCTCCTCCACCAAAGAGTAAAAGGATTTATTTAGAGGGAGAGCTTGACCAAGGCAGAACTGGAAAAATCGACGTCACGAGTGCGTAGACTCTACGCATGACTATTGCTCTCCGTGCTGCCGAGGATGGTGTCGGCGTCGTCCACCTTTCTCTTTCCAACCAAAACATTGATAAGCTATCGCGATTTTTATATGTGACCGTCGTGGCTCTTGCGTGTATGCACATACTTTTCATTTCATTTTTTGGCACTCTGTGGTTGGCTGAGGGCGCCAATAGCAGGCATCGCACGGCAAGCGACTGTTATTTTTTTTTCTTGCAAATCGTGGAAAACTTAGCACAAGCGCTACTCAAGGTTGCATTGAAGCTGTTGGCAATAATCATTACCCATTAGCTGGAAAAAAGATTTGCTTTAAACGGTGTTCTTCATCGCAGTGAAGTTAATGGCCAAAGCTTAGAGTAGGTTTTATGATCCTGAAAATACTTATCCTCTTTGGGGTTCTCTCTCGCAACAACCGTCAGCGGAAGGCGAATGTAATGACGTTCTCAGTACAGGGGAATCGTAAATAAGAAGCGAGCGCAGCGTCTTTCGGTGAGAAGCAATGACTACTAATCAAAATGACGTCGAATCAACATCGTCTAATATTTTTTCTGTGTGTTAAAGAAGGTGGTAGCATGTTGCCGGTATGCTATAGTGTTTTCGCAGCTTGAACTGTGAAGGACTCGGGGAGCTGCTGGGACGACGACCTTCTTTCCTCGCACCAGCTTTGCCTATCGAGTTTGATTGCACGCGTCTGTTCACCGCGCTAAGAACGCACTCTTATTTTACATCACACGTGCGCTGCGTTTGTCTTTCAGTGGAACAGACCCTTCTCGCCAAGGTGTACGTAAGCGCCTTTCAAGATGTGCTTACCTGTGCTCAGTAAACAACCCTGAGTAGTCCTTTTTCTTTTCCAGTCATTCTTTTAGTTTTTCCAGCTTTCGCCACAGTTTGCTGAAGATAGTAAAACAAGTCCCGTGACTTGTCTATTGATGAAGTCACTGACATCACATTACAGCGCCTTAGATTCCTCAGTGACTCCTTGTGGAGTGTTACGTAAGGGGAGCCATTTACAAGGATGCGCGCTGACAGCAGTCTTAAATGATGGGCATGTTATGTCTGCGCTATGGTGGAGGACATTCCAGGCAGCTGCTACTCGGCACAAAATGATTTCTCAGAGAGTTGCCAGAAAGGATCATGCTTTAGGTGGCGTTGCATTCGGTTTTTAAATGCTCTAGAAACACATTTCGGGATAAAAACGATGTGTTCCTTCGGATCTTAAATGACCGTGTGCACTTTGATCTCGCAGTGTTCTAAAAAATCAAAGGATCTTCTTCTGGAAGGCAAGAATGTCTGTAGAGACTGCCGCAACAACGCATGCTGAAGTGTGCACTTCTTTTGCTCGTGGTAAAGGAAGAAATTCCGGCGAGCTATTGATCTTCGAACGGGAGAGGAATCCGCCCCCACAATTCCACGCTTTTCGCTTCCTCTACTGCCATGGATCCGTTGACGTCTGCGGCAGCATCGCATGATCCATGACGTCAAGCGCACCTCGGTGCAAAGCTAATCTCTAATGGTTAGAGCGTCGTGCTAAAGAAAGCACTCTACCTTGGCGTTTACTGGGCCCAATGCAAAAAAGGGCCACACTAGCTCTCGATGTACTGCTAGGAGTCACTACTCGGGTTTTGGATGCCCTGATGGATTGAATAGGTGTTGCCAAAGAAGGGCGAGCAATTTCAGTAATCTGATCGATCATCTTGAATTGAGACAGAAATAATACAAATATATCGGCGCTTTCTTTCAACAGAAGTACCAGTTTGATGAACCGTTTCTAAACCAAAGGGTCTTATTCTGAGCTGTGTAGTTGGTCACTCACGGTGCGTATTAAGCTGCCAAAGATGTTAGAGGTAATGTTGAACCCGCTCCTCACCCTCCACTAGAAATTAAAGCTTTAAAGATTTCGTGAATGCTTCGTTAAGAAGATTCGAAACAGGTCCTGAGGACCTGGGATATTTGATCATCCTTGTAAATCAGTTACCTACACAGGCATTTTGTCGACGCACTGTGCAAGCGCAAAAGGCTTCGGTTTAGGAATATTGTTCTCTTTTTTGGCTTCTTTCTGAACATTGCAGGTCCGTTAAAAATGTTTGTTAATCTAGGAACTTCTACTTTTCTCTTCTCAAAAAGATCGCTTGTACAAGACCAGTTCAAGTACTAAGTCAGCTAAGTTTGTCTTCCCCTTTTCAAATATGTTTTTGCAGTCCAACCCTTTTTTTCGCTGTCTCCCGTCATGAGCATCGAGGCACTCAGGCTCTTCCAGTTGGCACAGCTTGTATTCAGTGCAGTTGAAGTTTGTTCTGCGCCAGTAATGCAGCTACGTGACGGCTGTGGCACTAATAACAATTTCCGCTAAACTTGTTTCTTTTTTACTTTTTGTTTTTATTGCTTACTCTAGGTATACCTGCAACCTAAGAAGCAGTACCGCTCACAACGTTTGAAACAAAAGTAACTTCACAACAATTTAAGGTGCATTAAAGGACAAGTTTGTTTGTGCATATCGTTACTTCGAAAGACAGAACAAGCTGTATATACTAAAAACAGGGAGGGGGCAACGACCCACAACGTATTTTCTATCACAGGTTCGCAGTGCGCTTGTTGTGAGAGCTTTCGTATACTCCGTAAATGTTTGTCACAGTGATGTACAACGTATTTGGTAATGGCGGGTCACTTTTTGCACCTAAAAATATCTGCATATATTGTACTCACTCTGCAGGTGGCCTTCATTTTTATCTCATCTCACTTTCCCCTTCCGCTTTAAATCCCATGTTCATTTTTCCCCAGAGGAGGGCAAAAAACGGTACCCTATTCTTGTTAATCCTGCTGGCTTTCTTTTTTCCCTCATTATAAATTATTGTGGCGCTCGTCTCTTTATTTTTCAGCCGTGTTTTCCCTCTGTCACACCCTTGATACATATTCGACATTCGCCTGTCTCTATATTTTTGTCGCACCGAGTGTTGTTCAGCAGCCATATTTGAGCGAGCTCCATCGCAGCTGCAGAAACTTCTTCCTGCCTTACTTTTTTTTTACACTCTCATCTCATATTGCAGGACTACCACGATATATTGGGGTCGTCGCTTACGAGAGGTCTTTTCGCCTGAAGTGATGCCATCACATAGGAATCTCAGATGACCCATTGTCATCGGGCGCAGGAAATACGTGCCCCTCGCACAGAATTACACACTTACACTTACCATTAGCTGACACTGCTCCAACTTTATTTTTAGGCCCATAACCCTAACCTCCCCGCCTCCCGTAAGAAGATAAAATCCGTTCATTTCTCAACATCATTCATTCATGAACACTGCCATACCGACGTCTAAACTCCCCAGTCATGGTTGGATATCGAACTCGCGAAAATTCAGGACACGGCTGCCATACCCGCTGAGTCACAATGCAAGTTGTCCCCAAAAACAATGGGCAATACCCTCACGCACGACCAGCTTCAATCAAATGCGATGAAAGCAACGAAATAAAATTGTAAATCACGCGCGCCCGGTGTAGGCAGAGGACAACATTCACCCTCTCCGTCATTTACGGCCGATCCATCATCAGCGCCCGCGGATTTCGCATCATCGCAGCAGAGAAGCACAGTGCTGTCGGCACCGGCAAAATGGATCGATGTGTAGAGTTAGCAGTGGTGTGTACCGCCAACATGAACAAGAGGGCCACTCGCTTAGCGAGAGCAGCGTAGAAGGCAACCGTAAAAAAAGGGTAATGCATCTTCTTCCGGCGTCAACAGCGGACGGATGGAGCATATGATAGTGCACTCGCGACCTGGCCGTCCTCGAAGTTTGCAAAAATGTCCGATTTTTTTTTAAATACTGGGCACTTCCTTTTTTTGCTAATGCAACCATGTTTAAATAAAACCGTGGTCGGCCTGCGTCGAAAGAACTAAGGTGTTAATAGGAGCTTTCTTTAATTCTTAACTACGAGCGTAACCACGAATTTCTCTTCAGGCCCGTCAAAAGCATGAATGTTACGGCGAGTTAATCGGTTCTCACGTTAAGAGAGAAACATGAATGAAATAGTGGTTCTCTGAGATGTACCCCGCGTCACCAACCGCCTCCTCTCAGTAATGGAAGAGGTAGAGCATGGAATGACTGGGAACAACTGAATTGATTTTTTGTACTGGTAAGATATTCTAGTAATGCTTAGGTACAAAAAACTGTCCTCCAGGGAAATTGGCTTCGTAGACGATTAATGCGAAAAGCAAATCAGTGAACAATAGAGAGCAGTTCAGAAAATCAGCAGTTTATCCACACTACGCGTAGATTCCGTTTTTGTTTTTATAGCTCAGGTAACCTCCCAAAACACTTCAAAGGGGCAAAGCCCGTCGCTGGGCATGTCACTGTCAATTGCACGGAAGTGAACTCCGCACTTAAACCACCTCGAACATTCGTTTAGGAACCGGAAGAAATAAAGCACAACTCAGCGAATCGATAGGAAGCGAGGCACTTCCGATTTCGTGATTTCTCATGTAAAGAACGCTTTTTGATGAGCTCATACGCTGAGACAAAGGCCATCTTAAATAAGCGAGAGGTGAGAGCGCTGCTTGGCTTCTATTAGAGAAGATTAAAACTCACCGTGGAAGTTGAACGAACCGTGAATAATTCAGCAACGAGACTGTAATGCTTATTGAACGGATGAACGGACGGTAGAACAGTTCGACCGAAGTAACGACTCTGACCGGCTACTATACTGTGGGAGGTGGAAGGGAAGAAGGCATAAGTGCTTGACCTTTACACGGCAGCTCACTGCATTGCTTGGTAGTGGCGTGCGACTTACGGTCCCATTTGGGTGGATAATGTGAAGGTTATTGAGGTCGTTTCTTGTATGTAGAGTTCGTTTGTATTTTCCATTTGTTGTTTCCTTCAGTCTTATATTTGGACCCACCTCTTTAAAACGGCCTTGTAGCAGTATGTGAATGCGGCATTTTCTTCTTTCATCTTAATTTGACGTTTGCCTCGAGCAAGTTCCTCGTGCAAGTGCTGATTAATCGAAAAAAAAAACGCCATTGATTGCTGCATTAAACGTCAACCACTAATGTGTGAACCTTCCGGCACCGCTCGAACCACATGATTATATTCACGTAGTGGTGACTGCACTCCGGCGGACAGGAAAACACGAGAATGTCTTCGAAACAAAACTTTATCGGGGCTGACTTGCGCCCGCAAAGAACTGAATCACCCGGCGGCGGCGTAGCAACAAGCGAGCTCGGCGGTCATCGATCAGAATGCCAGCCGCTCTTGGCCGTGCTCTTTGTAAAGCTGATTGCGAACTTTCAATATAAAGCTTGGAAAGTTACTAGAACACTCTGGACCAACGTAGAACCGGCTCCACCTGAATGCGATCAATCGAGATAAATCTAGGCGCGTCTTGCGTCACAAACGAAGCGATAAAGCGGCGTGCCGGCAGCTTTGAAGAATGAACAAACACTACAAACATTCGCGGCAATATAGATGACATTACAAACAAATATGAGATTTACCTCAACTATAGGTGACTGAATTATGATTTACCATCAGTGTCGAATGAAACGCCACTAAGATAACAAAACCTTCAGCACAGGTATACTGAGGACAAGCTGACGGACTATTTGGCTCCATGTTCTCAAATTTATTGCAGGACAAGGAAAGAACGACGTGAACCGACGGAAAGGCGGCACAAAATAATTGGACCATCGATGTTGTGCTGCGCTCTTTCTATCCGTACTGTCTCTCCTTTCCTGCACTACGGTAAATTAAAACTAAATATAAAGCACCAAAATATATGCTTGCGTAAAGGAAATAGAGCAGATGTCTATGTAAAAAAAAAAATTCAGGGGCACTTTAAAGTGGGTAGAGGCGGAAGCGTTTTCCGCACCACCTTCGCTGTTTCTGTGGCACTGGTGGCGTCACATATAATTGAGTACTAATTATTAAGTGATGACAAATCACTAATTAATGGTTAATTACTGATTAATGCCTGAATACTAATTAACTGCTAATTAATGACGCTTAAGCATCGCCTTTACGAGTGGAGCGCGACAGCGCGTTGTAGCGCTGCCAGGGAGTCTACGGAACGCCACCACCCGTTCGGCGCGATGCCTTGCCCTTTGAACGCAACGCTTTTTGAGGAAAAGAAATGGCGCAGTAATTCTCTGTCATCTCGGTGGACACCTGAACCGCACCGTAGAGGAAGGGAGGATGTGGGAGTGAAAGAAGATAGATAAAGAGGAGCCGTAATGAAGAAAATGAAAATTGTATTTGAGGAAAGGAAATTACGCAGTAACTGTCTCACAAAATTCAGGGGGGCACTTTTTTGACCTAAAGTGTGGTCACTGATGTGTGGTTAAGATGTTAAGCTTCGGCCCTAAGAGTGGAACGCGACAGCGTCTTGCAACGCTGCCAAGAAGTCCATAGAACGCCATCGCCCATTCGGTTCTACGCCTCGCTCGTCGGTAAATTGGTTTTTGAGGAAAGAAAATGTATCTGTTTCTCATTTGTCGGTGGACACCTAAACCTCGCCGGAAGGGAATGGAGGAGGATGAGAGTGAGTGAAGACACCGTATTCACTAGACGCCCCTTTGTTCATTCCAAACCATCGAGCTGGCATGGCGGAGTGGATAGCATGCTCGTCTCTCACGCCGAAGACCAGGGTTCGATTCCTGAGCTCGACCAATTTCTTAATCGGTTTTATTTATTTATATTGCCTGACTAGTAAAGCTAATTAGGCTAATTGGGTAATTAAGATCGTATAGTATAGTAATTGGGTCACTATAGCATCACTATACGATCCCTTCAATTGGTTGCATGGTTACTAGCCAAAGTACAATTGGCCCCGTTTGAAATTCGCGCACTGTGACGTCACGACCGTTTCCACCAATTGAAAAGCGTGACATTTGCTGTCGACAACTGCTGCTTACAACGATGAGACATTAAAGGCTTCCGCCTTAAAATTGTTGTAGCAGTTTAACGCAGTTAAACCGAGCCTACATTCGAAAGTAGGGGCTCGTTCTTCGATTGCAGGAGACACAAGGATACGACTTAAATGTATGGAACGACAGCTTTAGTGGGTTAATGCCCATATATGCAGAGTTGGTCATTCACTACTTAACATTCATAGATCGCGGCGAGTCCTCATACGACTACCAGCTCAGTGGCACAGCGGCTAAGCATTGCAACACTGCACTGGCAGGTGGCTGCTTATATAACAGCCACCGGCAGAGATTGTGCGACCTATGTTAACACTCGCCACCAATCATTATTTTAACTATCACCTGCCTCCCATTGGCGGCATCTGGCGCGACGTTCTTCCCAACTTACCTGAGCTTCCCTTCATTGGTTGCACCTTGCGCGGTGTTCCTCCGAATTTACCCGAGCTTATCGGAGTAATTCAGGTAAGCGCGGGTAAGTTCGAAGCACAGGACAAGATGACGAGATTCTTGCTCGACGTTGGTGCGTCTGGATTAGTATTTTCGCACTAAAAAACTATGAGGGCTGACAATGAGCCTCAGTTAATTAAGATCTCGTTTTCAGGCTGGTGTTTCAATTCTCTTGTTGAGCGTTCTCTTCACGCTGACGGTACGAAATTTTTAGACGCTTGATGTATTGGCCTAACATTTCAGTCCTGGAAGCATAGAGCGCAAGGTCTTGGGGGGAAGCTTGTATCTCTTGTATAGTCAGAGGTAGACGTTTGCGCTGGAAATGAAACCCAGCACCATAGACGAAGCGGATTGCTCTAACAATTAAATCACGGCTGCTGCGTTGTCCACGTTAGCCTTGACTATAAGGGATATGTACAGGTGACCACGAAATTTGCGGAACACAAAAATTATCGCAAAACTTAATTTTTGAACAGTTTGAGTACGCATCCTCGAACTGAGGGGTGAACTCCGCACCTTCATCCGCGAACAGAACTCTTCACTTCCTAATGCCTGCCGGTGCCTCTACGTCGCAATGAAATTCATGATTTTTGTGGCTTAGGCGTTCCGAAAACTATTGTGGGCACTTGTACTTAGGGTAGTCGAGTCTCCTGAGTGTGCACTGCCACGTGTGGTCATACGTTCCATGTGACTTCCAGAGTAGGGGCAGGGAAATTTGAGGCATACACACCACAAATCATCATTTCACAAATGCAAGAAGCTTGTGGCTGTGGCTTTTCGCATCTTGATACCTTTAGAAATGATCTGGGCTAAACTGACCTTCCCAGGAAAAAGAAGACATGAAAGGACAGAAGCGCGTTGTCCTCTCGTCTCTCCTTTTTTCTGTGAACATCAGTTTATCGAGCAGCCTTTCTGAAACATCATGCACAAACTAGCTCGTCAGAAAGTCTTAGGCATCTTAGAAGGGAAAGGCAGCTGGAATTTCCTCGCACTCGGGGATACACTTTTTTTTTCGTGATTAACTCAACTTTGGCAGTGCGGATGTCAAGGTCCTGAAACAACCGTTGCTCCCTCAGATCTCATTATTCGGCTGGCTTCCCCTTTGCACTATAGAGGAGACGCACCGACCTATATTGAACTTGCCACACCGCATTTATGCCAGTCGGTTCGCTTGGCTCGCAACATGCTAGCCCTAATAGGGAAAAACTGGTACCGAGCCTTCCCTGAAGCCCCTTCTCTACATTGGCTTCTCTGTATTGTATGGAACACTCAATTTCACGATCCACTTGTTTCAGATCTATACCTGCATAAAGAAATGTGAGCGAGGGTTCACCAAGAGACGCAGCTCGGAAACTCAGTTCCTTTCTTCGCAGCCAGGTAACCATGGCGGTGTTCATCTCTGCCCTTTATTTTTCCTTTGTATCTCCCTATTCCTTTGTCTTTTTGCTCCAATTACTTTTTCTTCCAGTCATTCGGTCGCTCCGTTTTTATTCTGTTTGGTAACTCTAACGCTACGTTTAGTTCTGTCCGCTGTTTCTCCTTTGAGCGACTTTTATCACTGCACCATTGTCCGGAAAAGTTCGTTGCCGGTGAAGCTGGTATAGGATTCTTTCAAAGATAACATCTTCTTTTTAGTATGTGTTGCACTTCACCGGAAAAAGTTTTTCTTCCGCATACGTTACGTATTTTACACTCCTTTCACATCTTTCACACAAGTGTTATATCGACAGTAGAGATAAATTTATAATCCAAGTTACTGGCAGAGCATCCTTTTGTCCGGCTCATTACAACGCCCATGAGAGAAGTTATCCCAAAAAAATCGTCCGCTCCCACTGCACCTTGTTTTCTTGGCAGGATATCTCGAGAAGAAAGACGGAGTACGGCTTTGGGACCCATCAACTTTCATTTTACTTGTTCATGCAGCACATAATATGAGAAGGCACTGGTGATAGCAGCTGTCATAATGGTCGTAGAGTATGAAATTAAGCTGCTCTCTGATCAGGCTTTGAAACAACTTAACGTACTCGCGAGTACAGATAATCTGTCTGCTTCTTGCTGAAACCAAGATGAGATATTCCGGCCGTTAATACGGTGCATTGCTCAATAATTGATCTCTCCCGGCCTATGTCAAGGTGCGCATTTGGCCCGGGAGGTGTAAGACAAAAACACATTTGGCTGCTGGCAACGTTGCGGTGCTTCTACAGAAGGGACGGATGCAGGCGCAGTAGTAACACGAGTAACACGTGTGAGGGCACACACGAGTCGCATGAAATGATTCAACGCTACTTTTGCAAAGCAGGCCGCACCTTCTGCTGTAAGTTTGTTTGCACTCAAGGTGTGGTCCATGTTTTGTTTTAGTTCATTACTACGAGGTAATAAGATCGCACTAGTCGATTGGTTAGTTCATTAATACTAGATAATAAGATCACACTAGTAGTTTGGACAGTCTCGGCAAGAAATAGGGGAGCGTGCGTGAGTGACAAGTTAGGGTCTGGTTGTCACGTCATGGCTCCTTGCCGCTGTCCTTACAGACCTGAACGGGGATATCTGAGAGGTGCAACCCCAAAAGAACCCTTCTCAGCCTTCAGCGTAGGTTCCTTTCTTGTGATGCCTGCTTTGAGGATCTCTAGCGTAGCGTTATACGCCCCAAAAAAGCTGGGCTACGAACAGGCAACAAAGAAAAATCATAAACGGCCAAAGAAAATTGCAGTTCTTGTTTTCGCGTTCGTAGGCATTCTTTGCGAGGTTGGAAGTGTTCACCCAGTTCTTGATTAGACGACGCTGGAGGCCCACAGACTAATCAGGCCGTTGTAAGAGGAGACAGTTGAGGAAGGCCATGGACGCCAGTGCTCTTTCCACTATGCTGCTATAGGCAGCACAGTATTGGTGCGCTTTCTTCTCTACTCCGAAGCTTCATGAAGGTACAAAGCAAGAGCACGAAAAAGACTGGCGTCTTGGGACAAAACCGCCCAATGCTATGTGCGTAGCCATGGTAACATCCACGTACTTTTCCTGTGTGACTTATAGCTGCAAAAGGCCATTTCCCAGACATTTAGGCCTTCCGAATGGGAACCGGGACAACCCTCATAGCTGGGGAGCGATTCCCATGATAGACGGATCGATTGGAAACGCTCGAGATGCTGCACCTATATCTAGAAGAGGACAGTTTTAGATTCGCTGGGCGTACACAAGCGTGCTGGATTGATGATAGGGTATATTTGTAAATTAGTGTGCGGTCCGGAACATTCACAACGCCAGTAAAAAAACTGTGCAATTTGCCCACGAGTAGCAGCGATTACCGACAAGAGCTATCGGTTGTTGCAGGATTGATGAATATGTTGCTGTAAAAATCGTCAAGAATGCTGCTCTACAGTAACTGTTGTGAACTTTCCGACAGCAACCACCCATCCATATGCACCATCCACAAGCGCCAACCAAAAGCAGCGCACCTAAGTCCATCCTCCACAAGACTCCTCCTACTTGAAACACTCACACCAGCCGAACAAAAAGCAACGGACGAATTGGAATTTAGAGACGCGAAGGGGAAGTCAGCTGTCCCCCTGAAACACCACCCGCCGTCCCCCTTCTCGACCAAGCACCCTAGGCAGGGAGCTGCCCATCAACCCGCCGCCGCCCAAAAGAAGTGCCAGCCAACCCCCAACCGCCCATATCCACAGAGCTTCACCTTCCACTTAATGTGGCGTGCGGTCAGATACCGAGAGTTTTTGGATGTTAGAAGGTAGCTAGGTTAAACATCTTCCCTAAGTTGCTGCGATGAGACTGCACTGCCAAGAATGGAAAATCCGCATAACGGCAGAAGCGGTGAAGACATCAAATATGTCCTGAGACACTATGTCGCTCTAACGCTCTGCAGGCGGGCACCAATTTGACACAGTAGACTGCAAATGGAGGGCCATACACATTATATCTACATTTAGTTCAAGCTATCGGCGGAGGATTTCGGTTAATTGTGCAGCGCATTCATGAGGCATATTTTTGTTTATCGCGCCGCATTTCAATGCCGAGGTGAAAAATAACAGGTTGGGAAACGGGCATGCTGTAATTGACTTTTTGATTTTTATCTATGTGAGAGCCATGATTCGTGATGGCGCAGGACAAATAAACGAGGCTTGGGTTACCAGCTCAGTATAATAGCGTTCACCGGGAGAATATATGCCTTCTCTCCTGAACATGTTTACTGGCAATATTTGGCGGTGGGAGAAGTCAAAGCATGTCTTAATTAGAGAAACACATATTATTCGTGCTGCACATTTTAAGTGAAGTTAAAGTTTTGCCAATACCTAGATTGGCGGAACGAGAAACAGACAAAAGTATTCGCTAATATTTACGAATAATTAGGCAACAGTTAGTTCACCAGCTCAAAGGCGCTGCAGAAAAATCCGAAACGCACAAGGTACTGACAAAGTCAGCCCTCAAGTTTTTTTGGTCTGCTTACCTGATGCTGAGAATGCTTTTCTTTAACTAAAGGTAAAGTAGGTATCCCAAGGTTAAAATACACGGCTCTAAATTTGTCTGCCTAGTAGGTAGAGAGGATGGCTGTGGGGTATGCGAGCCTTTTTAAAGTCATGGTTACACTGGCAGTTAATTATTATCCTCCTGTTGTTTTTCCTATTATCTGCCGCTCTGTTTCTTCTTTCCTTTCATAGCCTTTGAAAGAGCTTGAGCTGAAACATGAGCAGTGCTCCCTTGAGGAGAGATCATTTCCTTCTTTTTCAGCAGTATGAATGGCACGCTCTGGCGTGTTTTATATTTTCGTATTTTATGAACCTTGCTTTATTGTTGCTGTTGTTGCTTTGCTTCTTGACTTGTCAAAATGATTTCTTTCTTAAAATGCGGAGCATACGTGCATTTTTCCCCACTAAGGTTATCTAGATTTACTGACCCATACTATTGTGTAAATGCGTCTTCACTTTCTAGTCATTTGCTGTTTTCAATCCATGCGCTGTTCCATAAGCTCTCTTTATCATATGCGGCATTTTCTATAGAAGTAAACTTGCTCACTTAAAGATTTTAAACTTTTGGTTCACTAAGCATTTCATCTTCTCGATTGTGCGTGGTCTTACTTGCCTTTCTGCTCAGTCTAATTTGCGTATTCACGAATTGCGGTATGCGAATTCGTTACAAGAAAGGACTTCCGTCCTATACTTCCCCTCAGATGGCGGTGGTCCTGGCCGTCGTTACGTTATGAACGCCTTCGCCCGCTCTTGTACTGTCCGTGGGGTCTTGAGTTGTCTTGCCTCTGCACAGGACTGCGCATCAGCATGCGCATAAGCATATTTTTAATGTGGGGAATCAGAAGATTGCGAGTTAAGGTAGTTCGGTCAATTCAAAAGACCACTGATAGAAAAGAGTTCCTGCATTTTTACTAGTGCAAGTAGTGAAGTGTTCTCTTCAACTTCTTTATGCACTGAGCAACACAGTAAGGTTACTTTGGAAGGACTGATGAGGTGTCAAAGTGAAGAAAACTAATCAAAAGTAGTAAAACAAATTCAGGTATAAAGGCACTTTAAAACAAATATAGCATGAGCATGCATGTGCCTGGTAATTTTAAAAGAATAATTATGATAAATGCGTAGTGATAACTATTTCGCATCATGTATAATATATGTCCTGAAACTTAACTGCGGTTCGCGGAGAACTGCACATTAGAAATCCTTCCGGCTTTCATCAGAATGTAAACAGATCATGCACAAATCTGCGACTAGATCGAAAGCGTCCCTTAAAAGAAAAAAACAGTTTCTTGTAACTACTGAACGGTGTATCGTGTGCTTGAAAGGTTCCTTCAGCATCATCAAAGGCGCGTATGTGATGTACTGTCAGGGAAAAAAGTGGTATACTCCACGCGGCGGGAGCTGGAGCAACGGAAAACTGCGTTACAACGCCATCTACAGGCGGCATCTGGGACCGAGACAACCAATGCGTGACCTTCATTATCAACAGGCATGTCGCTTGGCTCATTCAAATGTTTCGTGCTTTATCTTGCCAAAATGCCGCAGTTTCGCGTTGCTTCGGCTCCCACCGCGTGGAGTATACCACTTTTGTCCCCGATAGTACTTTAAATAAACCTGCTCTCTCTGTCTACCGCAAATCGATAACGAATAAACCTGCCTAAGGCTGCGCAAGAGGCAGTGAAATAAGCTTCGGCTGCACTTCAGCTCCCAACTTGAATGGCCAGAAGTTTGAAGGATTCCTTCATTTTATGTTTACTAATTCAAAATGATTTACTTTTTCTTAAAAGGTTGCGACGCATGGGCCGCTCACACCAATGCCATTATTATAGATCAAAGGTCAGGAATGCCTAGCACGGTCCTTCGAAACTATGTCGGACCTATTTTCCAAGCCATCGTTTATTCCCAATGCCGACGGAAGACAATCCGTAGATTCCCTTCTTGCGCCAAGCGCGTGCATCAAAAATAGCTCGGAGTGCCTGACACAGATTCATAACGTGTACTGTCAAATAATACACAAAATGCTGAAGAGATATATATATATTTAAACTTGCAAAATAACCTTCAAATCAAGGGTTTTTAATAAAAAGTGATTGCGTTTTTCTATTGGAGTATATTTAAGAGAGAAGATGAAATTCTCCGCATTAATTCTTTCCTCTCTCAGCGTCGGTATCTGAAACATGGACAAAGAAAGCACTTTGTAGAGGTGACTGTTCGTTGCGTGCACTGTGCTTTCAAAGTTGCGTTTTTCATTGACGCTTGTCCACGCATCCAAGCAGATGCTTTATTACGAGGACCATCATAATATTCCTCAAAATCGACCAGATACTCCTGCACCAAACTTCGATGTAGGCTTTTTTCTATGTACTTCAAAACAGTCCTTCATCCCTTGTTTCGCTATATACAACGATTAAAGGCTTCATTCATTAAATGCTTCTTTTCATTAAATGCGTGTGCCGGTTTATGCTGATTTCAAAGGCCAGGAAATGTAACGCATCAAAGAATAACAAGTCTGCGCTCCTACGTGGACGTTAATCGTGGAGATATGGAGGGAAATAGAAGCTCCGGATTTTGACTTGGGTTTGTCTCCCGGGACGAGAACCATAAAGAGGCCGCTGCACTGGGAGAGAAGGAAAGGTTGCAAGCAGCCTTTTCTGATGGCACGCTTGGGTGGATGCAGCCGTTCGTCGAAGCCCCCTTGGGAGCTTCTACAATACCGGTCATAGCCAGGCCGCCTTAATCTTTAGACGGTTTCACCATAAGTGCAGGTCAAGCCCCTCATGAAATCCTGCAGGACCAGCGCATGCGCTCGCAATTAAGCGCTGAGCTTGTAAGATGCCCGTTATTGTTTCCATCATTGTTTCTTCTTCTTTCTGATTTTGCTGTGTGCGCTCACCGTCTCGAACAGTAAGCTCTCAGATTTCTGGTATTACTCGTATTCCTATTTTTTAAAGGCCCAAAGCTTTTTCGAGGCGCACTACAAAGGGTAAAAGTAAGTGACAGGAAGAAACTGCTTCGGACGGCTTAAATTAATGTGACATTAAATGTAATGTGACATTAAATGCGATTAAATACCTCATTGGATGCTTCTTTTCTGCGAGAGCACGTAAAGTTTCAAGAATATATTGATACTTCAGTTTCTTCAGTTACAAAACGGGATATGTTGTGCGATGGTGCAATGAGGTCTAGAAGGCGTCAGTCAGTCAAGGATGCAAAGAACGGGAACAAAGCGAAGAAAAAGAATAAAACTAATCAAAATCAGCCTGACCTTCAAGTAAGAAAAATGTTTATGCGATTCAGTGATTCTGCTTGGTTAAAAATAGGCGATGTCTACAATCAGAGTCTACTCGTTGGACATTCATCAGTTTAGTGCAGGCATATAAGCGTCCATGTCCGCTTCTCTGCATCAAGGTTATTGAAGGACACTGTGTTATTGTGAAAAGGCATATCAGTTTCAACTTCCGAGCAATTAATTTCAGTGCCATTGAGCATCTATTTTATATCAGTTTTTTTAATTAAGCAAAAGCTTGTTTGTGCACATTCGATTAAAATACACCGAGTAAAAAACGTCCATATGGGGCCTCTGAAGTCGTAAAGGGAATTTAAAATTATAGCCGTAGCTACATCACCGACAAACACCCCCTTTAACTAGCGGTGATTTAACGAAAGTATTCTAATCTAACCTTGACTTTCTTATGTTTAGGTGCAAACTGCTCGGAAAGTTGGTTGTTCGTGTCCATCGGGAGAAACCAGCTTAAAAGATGACAGGATCAAGGAAGACATAGGCTGTGCTTAGGACTAATTTATTCGAGAAAATGCTGCCCTCATGGTAGCCCAATATGTATGTGCTAAAACAGTTTGTCCCACGCAAGTTAGTCATACGCAAGCAATTTTTACTCTTGAGGGAGATGAAAATTTTGTCATAATATTTTTTAAGGCTTCTTCAAACCGGATGCAGTGAGCCTTAGCCACCAAGAAGCTTCAACATCTCAGGCAGAGCGCCGAGACACATTTACAGACTTTGTACGATCATTTTTGCGTGTTCATGTTAGCAGCGCGGATAGGAAAAGCAAGGTAGCTTTAAAAACAGTTCTTTCCTTTGTAAAAGATGAGTGAGTCCATAAAGTCGGAATAAAACAAAAAAAAGATGTAACTGGGCGTGGCCCTGTTTGAGAATGCTAGTACGTTCAGGTTATATCAAACTTATTTAAATTAGCTAAGAAAAAGCGTTCACCCTCTTGCTACGCGTAAAAACTCTGCTCATTGCCTATAAATAGTGTTTTTGCGCTTGACTATCGAAAAGTGCGCTAAGTACAGGAAGTCACTTCCTATGTCAAAATTCCTCTCGAGACTTAAAATCCAAAAATACGCCTTTGCGATGTTTCGCTTGGAACGTTTTTCTAAGTGTTAACAAAGAGATTTCTTATTCTATCAGGAAATATTTGTTTGTTGAGATTGTTGAGTTTTATGGCACATAGGCAACTAACGCCATCTCGCGCCGAGCTTGAGGTACAATATCCGGAAAGAACAGTATTCTAAAAATATTTAAATATGAAAATAAACATATATATTTTGGAAAAGGGTATGAGAGAGTCATAGGGAACAGCTAGAGGAGAACTTGGCGAAGCATATTTGAAAACTTAATTAACCCCAATGTTTAATGCACTGTTACAGCACAAGATTACGATGAACAATTTGGGGGGTGAATAATGATCACAAAATGTCTCCATAAGCTATTTATTATTGTAATGGATTCAGGAAGTTGATACTGAATTTTACGCAGGATGCTTTGTGGCGATTATTTGCAGCGCCATTTTGTATGACGTTCACCTTACATGACGTAGTGGCATTTTGTAGAAAAACCTTGCAGATCACCACGCGCTCTCAAGCAATAAGGAAATCTTCACCATTTTCAACACTTCCATTTATTTTGAACTAAGAAATATGAGGGTCCGTGCAATACGAAAATTGTTTTTCTATATTAATACGCAATAGCGCCCCCAATATTTAAGAGTCAGATTGAAGGTATTCCCAAAGACAGCCGCAAAACTATGATTTTCTCCAGCAATGGCACCGGGCACCTACCCCTAATTCAACAACAGGGATTGATTCATGTATGACTGCCATTGTTCGAAGGAGGTGGGTGCGGCCGAATTTAAAATGGTTTCATGAAGCGGGTGCATAACGAAAAAAACTAGGGGGGGGGGGGGGGAGGTGGGCGAGGGGGGGGGGGGCTAAAGCTGAGCCTTTCAGCTACTTTAACTCTAGCTGCATGCTAGTCAAAGCCATTGCTTCTTTCGCTTCAGCACCAGTGGCATATTTTATTTCATGCACTGAACCCGCCAAACCAGCGGATTGTTTCGCACGAAGTCGGTCTGATGTGAGATATGTTCTTTGCAAAACTGTACTCTTTTGCAAAATTTGCTGTTTTTTATTCTGCAATCTGTTCCTTGTCTGGTTCCAGCAAGACACCATGAAACCTATTTGGCGGCTCAGAAAAGAGCCTTGATCGCTTGGTACTCGGCTGCGAAATGACCAGACATTCCGTGTGTGCAAGAAGGCTAGAAAGGTAAAACTCGCACTCATACAAAGAGACTGCTTTCACATAAATTCTGTATTTATGGCTCATGAATTTTCTAAAATATGGTTGCCTGGTATTCATTTTTGCATGTGGACGCTACATAGTTAATGAGCGTGGTGCACTCCATCATATTTGATGATGGACATCATATGTCCATCATCATAGGACATAGAAAACAGAAAAGTATTTTGGTTTAAGCTCCTATTAAACATTCCAATGATATATATAAATTTGTACTTCAGAATAAGCGACAAATTGATCCCATCTCTTTTATGTAAAGTTTATACAATCGCGCTGTACGCATTCGTTTCAGAATGGAAATTACCTGAACTTCCTGCTTCATAATGTAACTTTAATATAATTGAGCCAGATTATACCTTAAAGCAGTGCTTGCTAATAAATACATATGTGCCAAAATAAGAAACAGACAATGAGAAGCGCCATCATATATGGGCTTTCCTTTTGCCGTGTTTTTTTTTTGTGTCTTGAATGAGCAAGTATATAGAAGGCTGCGCGACACAGCTTCGAAACTTTTCCTTAAAATATTTACTTCGCAGTTATTAAATAATTGATTCATAAAGTTCATCAATATATATAGAACTTAGAAAAACGTTTTAGTACTAGCTTTTCAAGTCTCTTTCTTAAGAAAAAATGAAACTGTAATGTAAAAAAAAATGGTCAACTGCCCAATTTCTCTTGCAGATAAAGCGGCGTCCATTATATTAAACACACCTCCATTGTTTTGCTACCATAAAGGCGGCTACTTTACTCCACGATTAGTGGCAACGATAAGGAGCGATATTCAGAGCAATGTTTGTACTGCGGATCTAATGAGTGTTCACCAAAGCATATCAGTGCGGTTACCGAAGAAGCGCCCACTTGCTCATGGGATCCAAGGCCAGAAATCTCGGTCAGGCGTGTCAGTTATTCTCAGAACCATAGTTTGTGGATACCTTGACGCTACGCATGACCCAGTTTTGTGCGATGCAATATACGGCAGATGATGGTGATGGACAGCAGTTATTGAATCACCGGCGCCAGAAAACTTGTGATATATATAGTATTGTGGATTATGGCGGCGAAAAGATTGCGGAACTTGCAATTTTCTGTATTCAGAATTGTAGAATTGTCTGTTGGGGCAACGGACACTACTGCATTCTCAGAACAATTACGTGTCCAGATTTGCCCATCGATCCACCCGTTATTTTTTTTTTTGAGGGGGGGGGGGGGGGGGGGGGGCTGCTGGGCGCCTCTCTAACGGCCGATGCGTTGGACCTCCGGGATGAGTTTGTACTTTTCCTGGTTTCGGAGTTTAATGTTCCGAAGATAACTGGCCCTGTTGGTGGCAAAAGTTTTTCGCTTGTGGCTTTATTTTTAATAATATGCTCCGTTTTCTAGCTATAGCTTTCGTTCCATTGTGTTGCTGAGTTTTGCTCCAAGAGTTTGATCAGCCGCCGTGGTGGCTCAGTGGCTATGGTGCTCGGCTGCTGACCCGAAAGACGCGGGTTCGATCCCGGCCGCGGCGGTCGAATTTCGATGGAGGCGAAATTCTAGAGGCCCGTGTACTGTGCGATGTCAGTGCACGTTAAAGAACCCCAGGTGGTCGAAATTTCCGGAGCCCTCCACTACGGCGTCTTTCATAGCCTTAGTCGCTTTGGGACGTTAAACCCCATAAAAAAAAAGAGTTTGATCAATGACAGGAAGATATTGTTGAAATGAAACTTGAATCCTGAACTTAAATTGGCTCATGTTTGAGACTTATAAATGGAAACTGATAATAAAATGAGCCACTCGGGTTAATATCAAACAGGCTTAAGCACATTATTCATAGCACTGAAAGTGGAGACCGAATTTTTGAGCAGTTGGTGATGAAGGACGGGAAAACAAACACCGGACAGTGGCTTTCTTATCTGTTGTAGTTCATTTGATTTTCTACGAATACTCTCCGAGGGCTTCTGTAAGAAGCTGTTTATAGAACTTGATTGCGGACCGCTACGAAACTGGACGAGAATCCCTCACTGTAACAAATTTAAGTCTTGGGTTTTGAGAGGAAGCTAGCGTGTTAAAATGAATGCGATTTCACGCAATTTTCGAAAACACAACACTAAAAGCCAAACCATGCAATTTTTTTCGCACAGAAGCTCTCAAAATCCCCCTTAGTCAAGCTGCGCCGAAAATAAAGTTGGCAATTAATGGTGTGTCAAAAGCCTAACCGTAAAACGATAGCGAAGAAAGCAGCCTGTATGATATTGTCTGGGCGAAAAGTACTACCGCATAAGCTGAATGCGAGCAGCATCGAACTTTTGAGAACGCGGCGCCTCGCATGGTGTGGGAATTAATGCGTTGAGAAAATCAATCGGCAAGGGCCGAAGGCACTGTCCACGCAAGAGCATGATGTGGCGGTGGCGTAAGACAAGGGCTGATTAATTTTTGCTGTCCCAGGCACACGCGACGCAAATGACTGAAGTACTTGCAAGGTTCAATACGGAGGAATTTTGAGGAAGCAATAAATGACTACCAAGGCGTTATAAATAATTTATTCACTCCCACGAAGAGAGCCTGCGAAGGGATGTCCTGTGAGCACAGAAGAGCACGAAAGCCCCCCGACATATGAATCTAGTCGAGTGAGCGGCGCGCGTTGCCGTCATGTCGCCAATTTCGGACGGTGCTTAGAAATTAGGAATGAACGAGCGCTTGTGCTGCCGAAAAATCGTAAAAGGGCTCGAGACATTCAAAATGGTGTCGTGATGGATATATCTTGCCTTCACTTTCAGTTCAAGTACTTAAGTTCTACGGAGCTTTAACAGCCTTGTCGTGAATCACTGGCGAAGAATAAAATGAACGGATTAGTTGAATCTATTGCATAAAATGTCTCTTAAGAAAGTGATCCCGGCAAGTCTGCACAAAATTAAGCCAGAACGCAGCTCAGAACACCGACTGTGTCCCAATGTACCTTTTTTGGTTGGTTTGGTTTATTGGGGTTTAACGTCCTAAAGCGACTCAGGCTGTGGGAGACGCTGGAAAATTCGACCACCTGGGGTTCTTTAACGTGCACTGATATCGCACAGCACATTGACCTCTAGAATTTTGCATCCATCGAAATTCGACCAACGCGGCCGGGATCGAACCCGCGACTTTCCGGTAAGCAGCCGAGCACCATAACCACTGAGCCACCGCGGCAGCGGGCTACCTTGTTTGATACAGTAGAATTTTCATCTGGCAAACACCTCTGTGCAGAAAATTTATGCTCCTTCTAATCCAGTACAAGCCAGCAGTTTTTCTTATTTTTGCATTTTTTCTGCTTTTCTTTTTCTTCGTACGTGTTTGCCTCAGAACATTTGCTGGAAGCGGCAAATTCAGATGATTAGGAGGTCTACATTAAGAAGGCAGTTTTATAATCATCCAGTAATGAAATATGAGTGGTGACTTTTTAAAACGGCTTAGCATCATTATGCGCTCGTGTTATTTCTTCGACTATAATATTGTTCGCTGCGCTCGCATGTGCAAATAAGTAATTTTGACGCGTCAAGAGAGCCACATGCGCTCCGAAACATGATCTTCTGAGGAATATGATTCTGCGGGTATTAATGTTGCGGTTAGTTCTCTGGCTTTGACACTTTTCAAAACTTTTAAGGTTCACTTGCTCGGTTGTTCGGTAGTTACGAATCATCGCTTTTTTGTTTCATGCATTAACCATTTCCTTTTGTTGGTTGTATAACGTGAGCTCCTCGCTTTGATGCAATTTGTATCTCAAGGAATCGATGCATCATCAGAGGAATTTCAAGGCATCTAGAAACAGGTATTCCTGGCTGCTTCCCTTTCTCTCCCCCCCCTCCCCCCTCCCGGCCTTTACGCTCCTATAACTCCTGGAAGTAGCCTCATCGGTAATGCAACCAGAATGAGTGGTTTTTGACCAACAATTTTATCGCACCTTCTTCCTTTATAATTCGACGTGTTTTAAAATAAACTACCAGTTGTTAGTCAGCGCTAGCGCCGTCTACTCTTTCTGTCCGTGTTTTTCGCGCAAAAAATTTTGCAAGAAGTACAAGCTAAGACGTCTCCTTAGAACATACAGTTGCACGGGAGGTTTTACCGAAGCCACACATCAACTGTAATGAAGGCCATCCTGCTGGGCAGCAAAATGAATGAGGCAGCCTAGGGCTCTTAAACATGCGCTTACATCAGAGTGCACAAGGAGTTTCTTTGTTTATCACCCCCATTAAATGCGGCCGCCAAAGCCAGCATTCCAACCCGCTGCCTTCGTATCAGTAGCTTTAAAAGGTGTGACTCGCTGGTGCGTTAAATTATTAAGCTTACAATAGACAGGGTTCCTGCGGTAATGTGCAAACAGCTCGCATCCATTGAGAAAAGAAGTGAGAATTGCATTTTTTAATCGAGTGCAGTTCGCAAAACTAACACATAACCGGAGACAGCGCCATTGGTATGATAACACTCAAATAGTCATCATTTATTTGGCCTTAAGGGCCCCAGGGGGCATTACATAAAGGGGGGGGGGGGGGGACAGTAATCAAGTCACAAAGAACAAAGTTGCAACATCAACTTAGACATATGTAGATACAGCTGTGAACACTTCAAAAGAAAAACAAGCGAATCAAAACCGAAGTCCAATAATTCAGCATTGCAAGCTCTATAGGAGGTGCCACACAATGTCCCTACTACGAGTGCTAGAAGACAAAGCGAACAATACTGGACAAAAGTATTTTGTAGCAGGAAACCATTTTCATATTATAATTTTTTCTTATAACGCAAGCTTTCACTATAACAAGCGATATATCCGCGTATCACCCGACCTCAATCTTGCATTTTTCAATTAACGTTCTTGCTATCGTCAAAAGCGTTCCCCGTTGGTTTCCTATGACAGTATTAATTGTTCGATGCCATCAATGGAAACTCTTTAAAAGAAAGATATTGCAACATATCAGAAGAATGGAGCACTACCTTCATATTTCTGTAACAGTGTCTTACAATTTCAGAATTTTCAAAATTCTTGCTCGAGAATATTGTACACAATCAGTGTAGACACTCTTGAATGAATGTTGTTGTACACACTCTTTTGAACAATCTATTTTTTACATGTTACATTGAAAAAATATTGCACTTTTTATCTTTTTAGGCACTGTGCAATTTTGGTAATATGCGCATGTGGTGTCCCTTTCTTGTTAGTGTCCTTGTTGCGCCAGCGTTCATTTCATTATTATCCCTTGCAGTATGGCTGAACTAACTTGGATATTTCTCGTGTCATTCAGAAACCGCGCGCCTAGAAAAAGGTGACTTCCATTCAATCACGTTACTTCGTGGCGAGCGTGTCAAGTGACAATCTCTGAACACCGCTGCTCCCTTCTTCGGTGCTCGAACGCAGGAGGGGTAGAAATTGTCACGTGACACGTTCGCCATGAAGTTACATGATTTTATGGACGCTGCTCTGTTCTCTCCTCGGGCGCTTGGTTTTGCATGGCAAGAGATATGGCACAAGTTTGTTGAATCGTGATGACGGTGGAATCATGTTTTTGAAATAATCGCAACTGGCTGGACTTTTACTACAGGCCGGCTACAAATTTCTAATTGTGGTTAGGGCCTGATTGGTAAGAATCAAAATTTAAAAATAATTATTTTTGCAATCACTGCGCTAGGTAACATCTTGGAGAGTTTTCTGATGTCCGCCAGCACTGGAATTCCTGCATCGCAAAAAGCTTCTCTCACTCTGATAAACCCTATATTTAGAAATTAGTGCCCGGGCATGGGTGAAATGCGTAGTAGATTACCAAGTGAGTTGTTAGAACATTCCTTTTCGTTCACTTATCGTTCTTTCGAGCATCATTGAATAGCCTGCAGCAAAAAAATTTGAAGATGTAGATTTCCTCGCCAGATATAACTTCGTTGAAAAGTTCCGAGAGCCGATTTTTTTGTTTTGCTTGTTTTTGTACTGAAGGCTCAGCTCGCCTTATTTGTGTAGTTCAAAACTTCAACAATATCTTAATTTGATCAGGTTGGTACAGTTCTGAATTGATGGTTTCTATATTCAACCGATACTGCGATTAATAAGCTGTTCATTATTATTGATTCCTTCAGAATGAACACGAATACCTTCGGTTCGGTTAACATTCTAGACATATATATGACTCATCTACGATTAAAACAAAGTTGAAAATCGAGCACGATAGCTCTCTAACGTGAATAAGGTTCGTAATTTAGCATGTGCCACGTCACGCTTAGGAAACAGCTCTAGATTTGTTTTCATTTTGTGCGTACGGAGAGCCCAGACGAATTGGGTGACCAGAAGTTATCCAATGGTCCCAAGAAGGTCACTGCGTCATCATGAGCTAATCATCTTTCTGTAGGCTTTATGCTATTTGAAATTCAACCAGTAGACTGCACGAGGCAAGCTGGGTGCGGCAAGTATTACGACATAGTCGTTCTGAGGGTAAAGTTGGCTTTGCCTCAATAAGGGTCTTACCGCAGAGAAGCATGATTCAACGAGCAATCAACAATCGGCGATATCTGTGGCCTCCGGGTCAGTATGTTATAACGATTTCATCCGACCTCAGATGATTTTTGCATTTCTCGCCAATCACCATGGGCTGAAGCGACTCCACGTTCTAGGCTTCAGCTAGTAAAGAAAAGCGAACGCGAAGCGTGAAGTTATTTCTGTGAATGTTGCGCGGCGGGAAAGAATCGTCATATTACACCGGACCAGATTTCTTAACCCCCATCGTTCTGGGATGGTTAAAATTACCAAAATTTCCTTTCTGAGTCCCTCTGACCAATAACGTACAAAACGTTTTATCTGGAGGGCGAGCAGAACCACTAACTGCACCTACTTCTCAGCACTAGTCGTGATTATGAGGTTGGCAGCTAATCATATGTTTTGAATATGTGCCAAGAGGACACCCAAGCTTTTCCTGTATTTAGGCCTCTGGTTATTCTATACTGGCAAATGAAGAAAATACCCTTGCTCAGGCTATAGCGCGAGTGAGAAATATATAAGGGCATCCCTTAGCGCTCTTCATCAGGTCACTAGACATTATTATATTTGCCATAAGGAAACGTTGGCTACGGAAATAAATAAGAAAGAGCGCTTGCGCACAACGCACAGCCAAGGCTAGGTGCAGCAAACTAATATTCTTCGTCTATTGCCTCTTAACGCCTTAAAAAAGGTTGGTGCCAGATATGAGGTCACACACGTTATTTTCTTGTGGGAGGAAGTCGACCAGAGTTTTCCCAACTCTAGTGCGTCTGATAACCACGTTTTTAGTATGAGTTTCATTTTGATTTATTTCCGTCAAAGCGGCAGGGGCTCAAAACAAAGGTGAAAAATAGTTCACTTGACGAGGCTCAAGCCCCTATGTACAAGGTACACAGCGGTTGTACGACATATATGCATATATTGTGCTTACTTTTCAGTACAAACATTATACAGAAAAAAGTTGTCCAAAGCCACTGCATGTTGTGAAGCTAACATAATAAAATAAGAATATTGCATTTTCTTATAAGAAGATTGCATAAGCACAATGCATATATACAGGATGGAAAAAAAGGTACTTCATCATTATAGAATTCTTAGTGAAGGTACCATCTCTTTTATGACACAAAAAAAGTCTGCAACACTGACATTCTAATCTTTTCTAAATTTAAGTTATGACTGTGCAGATAGTTAAGTAATGATGGAAGGGAATAATCTAACACTTGACGGCTAAAATTTGTACGTAAAAAGGAAGCTTATAAATTTCTGGCGACCGAGATGTCAAAGGAAGGTGGTTCAACGGTTCAACCTAAGCACTCCTATGTAGCCTGCAAGAAATTTACCTACTAATAAACTGCTCTTTCCAGTGGAGGTGCTTATATTGGTCAAACTGGACAATATCATAATTGTCGCCTCAGTAAAAGCAAAAAGATTCTCTGCATCAGGTGGTTCCGTAAAATTTGAGTGCGCATTGCCGGGATCAACCACTGCCAGCCACTACCCAACAACTACTCTTTTATCTTTACGCAAAACACACACACACACACACACACACACACACACACACACACACACACACACACACACACACACACACACACACACACGCGCACACACACGCACACACGCACACACGCACACACGCACGCACGCACACGCACACACGCAACACACACGCAACACACACGCACGCGCACACGCGCACGCACGCACGCACGTGCACACGTGCACACGCACACACGCGTGCGCGCGGACACACCCACACACAGGCACGCACGCACGCACGCACACGCGCGCACGCGCACGCATGCTAGTACAACAACCGCTTAAAATATTGTCATCTCAGAACTAATTCTGGATAAATCGTAAGTTCATAATGAACAATGCAAACATGAGCTCTATGTCGCTTAAATATCAAAGCAATACCCAATTAACTCTAGAAAACGAGCGTAATTTTTCACTCAAGAATTATTCCCTCCCCCCCCCCTCCAAAAAAAAAGAAAACAAAAACTTGCGCCTTCATACACACACCTCTAAAAATCCAACGCCGTATTCTAAAAACAAGAAAAATAAAACCTGAAAGGTGCGATTCCTATTTATACCGGACTATCTTCCATTCACCCTGAACTCTAGAGCGAGCTAGAGAGTAGAGAGAGAGAGAGAGTAGAGAGAGAGTAGGTGACTGTAGCGCAAACACGCTCTGCAAGCGCTTCATACTTCTCTTCGTATTCTATCGGATCATATCAAACGTGCAACCGCGACAACTGCTGCCCTAAATATGTTCGCCAAGGCATGAATCCTCCTGATACTCTGAGAATCGTAAGAACTTGACAGCCTTGACATGACCTCCTCCCCCCTCCTCACCCAAATCGCGTACTCAAACTTTTGGAATTCACTTCCACATTGCTTTTCTACCCATCTTGCGTTTCAGTGAGCCATATTTCTTTTGATGATTCAGTTTTGCCTTTAAGAAGACGGAACCGCGAAGGAAGCAACATTAAAATGTTTCTGGGTTGTCCCTGGCCTACCTAAAATTCTTCAGACAAGCCGCGGTTGGTGTTCACCTATTCCAGCACCGTCGGAGCTGCAACAAGAGAGATTAGAAGAGAACAAAAAACCATTGAGTCTGACTGATAACAGCGAGCTAACAAGGTCATTATTTGTTCTCCACAGGCGCCTAAAAAAAAGGAGGTTAAACTTGTACCCCCCAGAGGAGAAAACGGCTCGCGTTAAAGTATTGCCACGTTCAGCGGCCCTCTTGTCTGGTGCTAGTGAACTCCACCAGACCAGCCACTCAGAAGTGGCGAAATTTTGCTCCACGTCCGGACTCGCTTTTCCGCGCTGATGGAAGTGTACATCGAAAGAAAAACGAAAACGTATCAGCAACTTTCTGCGGAGTTAGTGCTCATCTTCTTTAACCGGACTGAAACGTGTTTTTTATTTCCGCTCTTCCTTGTTTATTGTATATGGCTGTTGCTAATAAATCCAGAAGTTAATAGCGCCTCGCTTACACGCAGCCACCGCTGCTTTACCTTCGAAAATTGGTGACGTGGGCAATCAATATCCATCTGTTGCTGTAAGAGGATTGCAAGCATTGCGCGCCATGTACTAAGAAGACAAGAAGGAACGCCACTAAATGCGATAGTCATGGCGGTTGACGTTGACCGACTCCCTTACAATAATAAAAAAGTCACGTAACCACTCCGTCTGCCCTACAGTCTGCTTCGAGCTTACGCAGAGCTCGCGTTCAGAACAAGACAGTGTGCAGAGTAGCAAAACACAACAAATTTTCTGACCTGTTTCTGACCAAAACATTGTAGCAACAAAAATTTTTTGTGCAGTTACAACAGAAAAGTACTATAGGGCAACACACGACAGAAGTGACTACAGCAGGTCTAAAAAAATACTATAAAACGGTAAAAAATGAATTATTACTACAAGACTGAAAATATTTTGGGTATTTTCAACACGGTTGTGTCACTTTTTTTTATTTGGTGATATAATTTCTGAAGTTTGGAGATTCGAGAAAAATTCAAAATTTTGGTCTGGCCCACAGAATAATGTTGAAAGTGCCATGGCTATCTAGTTCTGATGACCTACAGTGTTGTTTTCTGCATTTCACGTCTCTAAAAAACAATCCCCTTGTCTGTCCAGCAGCCACCTGGCAAATCCTGGGGATTTAATGCTAAAATTTCTAAACACTTTTGGTTTTATACAAAAATTTGCACACGTATGCGAAACAATAGCCGTTTCCAAACCTGAGGAGGTTTTCTTGAAGCCTTATTTGACCACTTAAGGGAAACAGAATTTTTTTCAGGAAAGTGGCGAGCTGGTTATCAAAGCGCTTAAGTTAGCTCGGTTGGAAGACACTAATCGCTTCCCATAACAATAATGTAGGTAAACAGCAGGCATTGCGCTCATGAAGAATGCGTATCAACCGTAAGCCGAGTACACCAATATTTAATCACTAGAAACGCTGCTCAATGAAATTCTCAATGCCTCTCAGTTCAGACAAAACGGACGATGATACTTTCGTTTGGTAATGTGCGTACAACCTCATGCAATGAAATGACGGCCGATTGATTTCATCGTAGTCAGAAAGCATTGCAAAAACCGAAGTCCTCTCTGGTCTATGTTTGCTGGCACAAAATTGGAAGTGACATAACTTCACCGCGTGACTCGTTTCCATAATTCCATTTCGAGACTCTAGGCTGTCCATACCTAAGTTCGCAACCAGCTCCAGCAAGCGAAGTATATCGGAGGCACTGTTTATGAATAGTTATTGCCATAACGCGCAAATGACTTTGTGAAATTGGCTTGTCGTTATCTGAAGTGAGCTTAAAGCATTTACCTGAGGGCGGCAGCCTGGCTTGCCAAAGACAGCACAGTTTCGTTTCCTTTCCGCAGAACAGCTGCGGCGGGAGTTCTGAACAAGCGTGCCACCATTATTCAGTTTCTCCGCAAGGCATCTTCTCCGAGCCGGCGTCGCAGAATAGGAAATCTCTTCAAGTAACGCGACTTTGGCGCGAGTTTCTTTGCGTACCGCATCAATACAAGCCCTGTAATCAGTTTCACTGCAGAGATGTTAGGTAAGCTTAGGTAGCTAATTTAGGATGGCTGGGTGGGAGAAAGGCAAGCATGTAAGGTAATGTCTTTTACTAATTTAGGATTGCTGAGTTGGAGAAAGGTCCCGGGTAAGGTAGGGCTCAACTGTAGCTCAGCTCGGCACTGTTTCTTGCGCCTCGTTAGTGAGAGATAAACGTTAGCGCAAACGTTTGCAACCTAGCGTCGTTTCTAACTCGACAATTGAATTTCCTCTTCCAGAACTTCCTGGCTACCTTACTATTTTTAGACTTCTCGGATGCGTCTCGCTGGCTGGGGCTTAGGGCCGAGTCAAGGAGTTTTCTGGTCTTCCGGGTTTCTGTGAGTGGTTATTAGTTCAACCTGGCAACAGGACGAGAGCTGAGAAACCTTGTACGGTGTCTTAGCCCAACTGGATTGAGTTCTTGTTGAGAGCAAAATGGATGTTATGGCTCTCACTGGATGTGTCTTTGTTTCGCCTGAAGCAAAAGGAGCATTTTTGTGCAAATTGAAACTGAGTATGATTATTGCTTTGCCCGTCGATTTATATGTCTTATATCAGGGATGAAATCTACTCCGTAATCGCCGCTCGGAAGTAAATAGCGGTCCGAAATAAATTGAAGGTTTCGCGAGAAAAAAAAACGTGTTGGCATTACCGCAACAAAAGGGTGAAGTGAAAACTACACTGGATTTTTATTCTTCTCTCGACTATAACAGTTTAGTTTTCAGTTAAAGTACCTCTTGTCTTCAAAAAGCGCTAATCTCTTTCTACAGGCTCAGCTCAATTGACCTTAATGTTCGCGTATGAGCACGCTGGAACAAATGCGTGACAAGTGCCAAGACAGAGATCTTTATTCCTCGAAGCGTAAACACTCGGTGCGAACTGCCTGGAAATTGTCTTTTACCCGGGCTGGTCTCGACTGTAAACATTATCTATGACGCCCCTTGTCCAAACGGTCCTTGCATCATTAAAGACATGTCATGATATCATCATCATGAGAACGGTGTTTATTCACTTCTTATCCAGCTAGAAACTGTCAGCGTAATAGGAGCTAACAGCGCGTGTGGATCAGTTAAAGAAAACGGAGAGAAATGATTAAAGAGAGAGAAATTCAAGTTTGGAAAATAAGAACTTATGTCGTTAGCGTTACCGAGCACAGAGGACGCGAAAAATGAGAGATTGTACTTAAGAACAAAGTTTATAAACTCGAAGAGATTGTGAACGTTTTTCCTCCAATACCTTCTGAAGGTCTCATTTCAGCTTCCAATACACGTTAACCACTTATTACGCAACGTATAATATTTGATAATGGGCATTTTCCTCGTCCTTAATGATCAGGTTTGGTAAGAAAGCAGCGATTAATTATTTTTCATCAGAGTGCACGCTGGTTGGAAGCCGTGCCCCTAGTAACTTGATCTACAGGAATATTTCTTTATGGGTGTTGTTCTCAAATGCACGCGGAGGTATTGTTGCGTATTTCCTGATGAATTCGACAGGTGAAATAGAGATGCGCTTCATTCTAACTACAGGTAACGTTTTAAAATTATTTCGTCATAATGTGAGCTTTTCTCGTTCTCTTGTACTCGCTACGATGCGATGCGATACTCTTTCACGCTGCGTTGTGAGAGGGGCATTTACTCACCAGTCAGGTAAGAAACACAGTGAAGTTATGGGTAATTTTGTCACTCAAAGCTGCAAAATAATTTCAGCAGCAGAGAATAAAGTATACCCACTGTTGAGTACTTTTGCACGCATCTCCGCGTTCAAGCAATCGCGTTCCCTTCCTAATTATTTACTACAATAGAAAGTGGGGACATGATTTCAGCACAATATATAGCGGAACCGAAATTTAGATCCTATACAAATTCAGCAGGCGGGGATGGAAGCAGCGCTAGAATACTGAGACGGCACGACGAAGATAATGAGCTCATGTTATTAGGACCAATAAAAAGCTCGCAAGACAAGAAAGAAATTACGTATAGAGCAAGAAAGAAGAAATAATGCAAATGTTCTTCAAGTATAAACTACTAAAGGTAAAAACAGCCAATAAATCGAACTAAAAAGCGTTTCAGCAGAAATGAAAGAACTTGGAAAATTGTAAACCAGCCAATTAACCTCCGTTATTGTGCACGGTAAAGAACAAGATGATAGAAGTAAAAAATAATAGCCAATTCGTGCGGGAAAAGCAGTTCCGCTAGCCACACAACTATGTGTTTGTGAATTTATAACTTTCGATATCATGCTGAACACTGATACCAGAAGAAAAAAAGAGAGCTGCAGAAATAAACTATGACTTAAGACCACTCGTTTGGCAGTAAGCCTGCCCCACTGACGCTTTGGCCGACTTTTTAATGCTTTCACACTAACTGACCATTTACACTTTTATCTAGTGAAACCAATGCGCTCTGCAGCGTCCTTCAATACTCGCTATATATGTTTGACCTAGAATAATATTGCATTATGTTTCAAAACACACCACCAGTTTCAATGCGCTGTTCTGAGAGCGCATTGCCACAAATGCCCCATTTGCAAAGCACCAAAAGTAGTGTGGCCGTGTTTGAAAAAACTTTTCTTCCCAGAAATTGTGATTAAGCATTTTTATTGCTGCTGTGTTAAAGCGGTCAAAATGCAGTTTTATGTGTTCAAAGAATCTAGGCTGAACATCATGACATATCTTACATGATATGCGACTCTATTTTGTTAAAATGTCCGGAACACACATCTTCCCGGAGACTAAGGTTGGTGGAGGTCCTTTCGTCCAAAATGGAGATGACTATATAGTTTTTCCAGCAGAAGATACAAGTTCACACGCTAAAGCGTTAGCATCTTTACGGTTTCTAACAACTCCCCAGCCGCCGCGGTGGCTCAGTGGCTATGGTGCTCGGCTGCTGACCCGAAAGACGCGGGTTCGATCCCGGCCGCGGCGGCTGGAATTTCTTTGGAGGAGAAATTCTAGAGGCCCGTGTACTGTGCGATGTCAGTGCACGTTAAAGAACCCCAGGTGGTCGAAATTTCCGGAGCCCTTCACTACGGCGTCTCTCATAGCCTCAGTCGCTTTGGGACGTTAAACCCCATACAACCAACCAACTAACAACTCCCCCTTGATAGTAGTAATCTCAATTCTAACTACTGGCAACTTGAAATCAATCAATCAGTCAATCAATAAATCAATCAACAAGTTAATCAATCATGCAAGCAACCAATCGATTGATCAGTTTTAATTTCAGCATCAAAGAAAAGATAAATGCTGAACAAGGGAGCAGGAGCATAACTGCGCAGTAGCAGCTTGACAAGGCTACAGCCTCCCAGGCAACAATATTGCACACGAAGTGTGTACTATTCCTAACGTAATGAGACAATTAGGTGGTCTTCGACCTATTGCTGACTGTGCAGCGAAAGAGGCCCAATAAAGGCAAGAAAGGTAAATAGGTAAACAAGTGTTCTCAGTATCAATAAAATGTTATTGTTTTAGATTGTACAGTTAGCGAGTATGAAAATTTTATGAAGTCATCACCGCCGCTTAGGGTAGACAAGCTTGCTTTGTGGAAATGGAAACCATTTGAATTTCTACCGTTCATGCTAAGCACGAGCAACACGATCGTACTCCTAATTTGAGCCATTATGAAAGAAATGGCATTATAGTCATTATGAAAGTAATGGCTGCCAGTCTAACCTGAGGGCAAAATTACCATGATGTTGCTCAATAATGCCAGAAAGCACTTTATTTTGTATTTCTTTTACACTGCGGTACTTCATAAATAATTTAATTCTCCCGAATAGTCCTCTGCCCTGTGTGGTCTTTTTGTCATTTAGTGCAGCAATGCGTCCCACTTAGTGTCTTTGGAAACCCTTGTTGTAATTAAGTAATTAATTACATAATTAATCAAGAGTACATAAGGTATATGTTTGGGGCAGCGTTTGACACCTGGATATGAGGGGAAGGTTTTTTTTGTTTGCGCAAGTAATACACGACATAATGGCGTTTTGCCAGAGTACTACATTCTGTTTTATTACGTAATTCTTATAAACCAACCAGATTAAAAAACACCACCCTGCTGTGTGCTGGCTAATAGACCTCATTATTGATATTGTATATATATAAAGGCGTCAAGGTCTATAATCCTGGCGCAACTTCGACGGTTATAAGCTCCTTCTCTCGCTCCTTCGAGAAATCCGTCAACAAGAACGATACCATATATACATGATATACAAGGCTATCGAACAGAAGAATCGTTTACATGGCATAACGAAAATATTCCTTCGAAAACTGTAACTTTATTATTAATGACGTCGCCTGCTTGAGATTTTCTTTAATAGAATATGTATATTTGTATTTTCGTAGTGTGCAGTCATTTCGTGGTATTTGTTTATGGTGTTAGCGTTCTAGATATTACCTTCTACCCTTATAATTAGGCTGGTTGCATACTACATATTAGTAATAACGGTAAAGACATTAACCTGGGGTACTTTTACTATTGCGCAGTACCCTGTCTGCGCTGTCACGGTCACTGAAGGCGTCACTAATACAAACATGTTATGACGCCAGGGTAATAGCTTTGACGGTTACGAAAGTAGCGTGGCGACCTCGCACATATATGCCGCGAGCAGGCGCCGAGTAAACGCTGTATGCTCTTTCTGCAGGGAACTGCAGAGAGCAGAAACAGAAAGAAATAGCAAGCATGACTAATTTACTCCGTGAATACAACCCTAGAGCACTACAAATCCTGTCATGCTGGCACAGAAGACATCAGTAAAATGCTATGCAAAGAGTATAACAGCGTGCGCTCCATGGAACTGATGACACTGGGATTAGTTATCAAATGTAAGCAATTTCCTCGGCGTTTTGGCTTCTTCCTGGTCTCTTAAGTAGAAAACATTATGCAGCTATAGTCGGATAGAACTTGAGTCTGCAGTGAAGCTCTGCCCACATTCAGCTTCCGCGCATAGAATTCGTCCACGACGAAAAAGTAGTCTACTGCTTAAACATTTCTTGTAACCTATACAAGAAGCTAATCAAAAGGAAAAAAGTTATGAGCTCTATAATTTTGATATGTGCATTGTTTGATATAGACAAACAATAAAAGACTAATTTAGTTTACTGTTGCGATCAGCCAGCGGGGTAATATAGGTCGCCGCGGACCACGGCGCAGAGTTAGCAACCGCTGATTTTTTTTACTGAATGTGGATTGAATTTTTCCGGGAAAATTTCAGATAATTTTTTTCACTTTGTAATAAATTATCAACTTCCCTCTTTGTTGTAAATTAGGCATCACTGAAGAGGCACCATACCTAATTCAAACTTGAATAACCATCTTCCGCTGATTCCGCAGGCTTGTAATTAAAATCATCGAATGGCAAATGAACCTCGGCGATTAATAGGGCGTCGCGTCTTTCACGATCCGGGAAGTGAATCTAACTGACCGATCGCACATGAAGACGGGATAAAGTTTCAGCATAAAAGATCTTCCAAATCGCAGAACTTCCTAAAGTTCCCGAATTATTGGAAGATTGCGCCAGTGGCAGCTGCCGCCAGAGGCGTAAAGTTAAGCTCACTCATCGAGTATGGAGTTTCGAAGTTGAATTTGCCATTGCACCGAAGTAACTTCGCAATCTGGCCTTTTCTCGCAGAAAGAGAAAGCAAAAGAATATAAGAGATTTAATATAGCCTCATTGAAGCCTCGAATTTCCACAGATCAATCAAGTAAACTGAGCTCTAATTATTGTAGTAGTGGAGTTTCAGTGAAAGGATGTAAACAAATAAACCTTGAGAGCTCTGAATAGAACATGCCCTACTTTCCCTGCTGATCGCCAACAAGCGCCATCTCTTAACTGCCAGTTTCGAACGACATATTTTTCTACCTCATTGAATATCTATCTTACAAAATATTTCCTGCAGTTGCACTGGGTAGTTCTGATGGCTATAGAAAATCATGAGGGTGAAGCAAAGTTTAAAAAATTCGCTGTGGCTTAGCTTGGTTAAGCCCGGTAATTGCGAAAGCAATATCCGTACCTACGCCATGGTTCAGCTGGTAGTGTAGCTGGTGGTGCTGCTTGTGGTTAGACTTGTGGTGATGCATCGGTCATACAATCCAATCAAATCCAATGCAATCAAATGCAATCAAATCCAATCTAATGTAATCTTATCCAATCCAATCCAATATAATCCAATCTAATCTAATGCAATGTAATCCAATGTAATCTTATCCAAACCAATCCAACGCAATGCAATCCAATCCAGTCCAATGCAATTCAATCCAATGCAATCTCATTCAATCCAATCTAATCCAATCCAATATAATCCAATCCAATCCAATTCAATGTAATCTCATTCAATCCAATCTAATCCAATCCAATCTAAACCAATCCAATCCAATGCAATGTAATCCAATCTAATCCAATGTAATCCAACCCGATGTAATGTAGTCTAATCTAATCCAATCTACTCCAATCTACTCCAATCTAATCCAATCCAATCCAATCTTCATGTGCACCGCCGTCGCACACGGACGGCGCGAGATGGTCGCCCAGCTCTTGGCGTGACGTCACACAGAGGTCATGCGAAAGGTCAATGGTGGTTACCGCCGCGGCAAGGCAAAGGCTTGAAAGTGCAAGTAGTATTGCTTTGGCAATAACAATTGCCGCGACAAATTTGACCATTCAGCGGTATGCAGCACGTTGTGAAAGCTGCCCAGAAAAAAGCGTTTGCCTCGATTTTCTTCGTTTGAAACATTTTGTACTATCACTATGGCATCTGTGTCCTTTCTCTATTAAGGAGTCGTCTGAAAATATGCTCTTTTTCTGGGTCTGCTTTAGAGGAAATATATCCTAAGACGTTAATCTAGCAAGCAAATTATGTTGGTGGATTCAAGATGTGTTAGCACTCTGATTGCTTGGCTTATCGTCAAAAATACGCTTAAGATAATTCTTTCCCTCCTCTCTCTGTTTGATGTATTTTTCTCAGCTTAATTACTTGCGTGCTTGAATGCCTCTGGTGCTTGAGAGACCAACGCGCTCTAAGTGCAGCTAGACCGGAGAGAAACACCGACTATTATACCGCAATTCAATCAGAATACTTAAAATAGTAATTTATTGCACGCACATTTCAGAGATACGACAACCGATGCGGAGATCTTACATAGGCAGCTTGTGTATTTATTTGCTCTTGTGGGTGGAATGCGCTAGAGCTTCAACGGGACATATAAAATTATTTATGTCTTTTGAAAGAGAGCTAGACGATTTACGCAGTGCTGAGAACTGTGTAATTCATCGCACTAACAATCTGCTAGAATGAGAAAATCTGCTCTGAGAAGTATCTGTGGTGTAAACACAAGCTGAGGTCTCTTCCACCTATTTATGGTTCTCTTAAAACAAAGTAGGCCGTGTACTTTCAGAGTCTAATCGAAAAATGCCGATAACCATTCAAGGTAAGAAAAATATATATGTGTAATCATTTAAAACCGAAATCCTCAGTTTTCTAGGCATGCTGAAGTTATCTCATTACTGTTTTCACAGACAAATAATCCGGCACTCGGTTTTCAAAACACATAAATTCTAAGGCGGCACTCATAACAGTACCTTGAGTACATTAAACTTAGTTCGACAAGAAAGCGTCGCAGTGGATTGTTTTCTCATTTAAATAGCGCGTGCGCATGACCGATCACCTAAGCGTACAGCCAACCTGACTCTAGGAAACGTTTGTCATTAAGGCAAGTTTTACTAGTATATGCATGAAAAATCGTCTGGATCTCTCTACAGCGAAGAAAGGTCGTATTCGGCCGACGTATCGGCAGTAGCATGAACTGTTTCGCCTGAGACTTCTTGATCAGGCCTCCCACCAAGAATTACCACGGGCTGCGGCGTTAGAATCAATGTATCCCTGACTAGGTCTTGAACGAAACAACCCCCCTCCATAGAGAGTCCCTCCCCTTCGTTCTCATCAAGCTCTCATATATCTAGGGAAACAATGGCACCCAGTTTTGCCATTTCTCCAAAACACTGACTCCGTTGAGAGAGCAAGATAAGATTTACAGCGCTTTTCTAAGCTCTAGACAAATTGCAAAAGCTTGTGGGAATGTCCGTTCAATACTAGTCGCCTGTCTCGTTGCTCGAGCTTCCGAAGCCTTTCAAGTCATAGAAGAAGTAGCTCGTTTTCGAAGTGTGTCTTTTCCTTTGTGTTCAATTTCACATTCTGCTAAAGACGAATCAGGCACCAGCAGGACACCCTTGATGTGTGGGTAGCATAACAAATATAGTAGGCAAGTGACTATGAAGAAAGGTAGAAGCACTTTAACACAGCAAGTTGATGTTATTACTGCAGATATGCCGGCATTCTGAATAAACTTGCCAGCGTTGATCAGTTTCTGAGTGATGCATCTTTTATAATCTGCCGTCAGAGCACACGAAACCTCTTCTAGTAAACGCGACTTCTCCATTGGATTCTTTGCGCACCGCATGAATACACGCCCTGTGGGCACTGTCAGTGCAGGCATCTTTCGCAAGCCTTTGTACTGACTAATTTAGGACGGCTGCGTGGGAGAAAGGTTGCGGGTAAGTAAGGGCTTGGTTGTAACTGAGCTTGGCACTGCTTCTTGCGCCTCGTTAATGAGTGATAACGACTGGTACGACTGCAACCGAGAGACCTCTCTTACTCGGTAATCCCATTTCCTCGCTAGGAAGTTCCTGGGTATTTTTAGGTCTTCCGTCTGTGCCTGTCTTACTCGGGCTTAACTCGTGTGAAAGTTTTCTGTCCTGTCGGGTTTCTGTGAGCGCTTATTAGTTCAACCTGGCAAAGGGACGAGAGCTGACAAACCTCTAACTTAAGTCGATACTGACTACAACTCGGTCGAATATTTTTCGCAACAGACATTGATTTTAAGGTTACGTCTAGCTATGCCATTGTTTTGCTCGCAGCAAAAGACGAATTTGCTGCTGAGAAGATTGGATGCGAACATGAAAAATTCTTACACGCATTCAATTGATGTTCCTGACGTCAGGCGTTGAACCCGCTTCATGAGCGCCGCTGCGGAGTAAATTGATAGGAAGTATGACCTCAAGGATCAGCGAAAAAATTGTGTTTGGGTCACCCCAGTTTCTTTGCGAAAAGAAAAAATGCCGGCGTTAACTGTAATTGATTTTCGGTCTGATCCAGATTATAAAAGCTTCTCCTAAATTTCAAAGAGCCTCTTATACTTAAAATCGTAGTCTATTCTCTACTGAATTACCCGGCTTTCTCCTGACTGTGCCTTTGGGAGCAAGTTGCGAGTCTCCACAAACCCTAGCAGTTGCACGTTGAGGTATCGAGAGCATTGTTTCGTCATAGAAGATAAGTAAAATTACCGAAAACTGTAGCGAAACTATGACGAATTATATCTCGTACCGAACAGCCTTGTTTGCGCATAATACAGATAATCGCCGGTTCTCTTTATGTGCTTTGTGTTATGAAAAGAATGTCCATATATCTGCGCGCCTACTTGTAGCCTTATTTTGTCTCAATTGAAGTACAAAACACCTTTTCATTCCCGCTGTGAAAACAGAGCACTGCTATGTTTTTTAACTGTGGACGCGAGTTCTTTTAGTGAGACAGCACTGCTTCACTAGCAATCCTGAAAAAGGCGAAGTGCGTCTGAAGCCTCTGTGGTACCTGCAGAAATAAAACATTTGCTACCGCGACTGGCTTTCGAGCCCACGTCGATGCGAACAGGTCAGCTTCAATAGCTGTTGCACAAGATCACCAACGCCATGCAGCATGTGGTGGTGCTTGTGCTGACAAGATGTGTTTGTGCAGATTTTATTGCATTTAAATGTTTCGTACTAAACAAAAAATAAACTGTACTGATTATGAGCCATACAGTATTCTCTCTTTACACTCAGTGAACAGCTAGCAGTAAGGATACTCAATCAGGATACTGGCGGTACCGGATACTGGATCAGGATACTCGATAAGGATACTGGCGGAGGGTACTGGATCGCATCGTTCACCTAAAGCTGGGAGGAACTGCAGTGTTAAGTTCAACGTTCCTTATCATCTGTTACGCGTAGCACTAAAGAGCTGCTGTGTATTGAACTCCTGGCTTTGATTTTCATGAGGCTCAAGGCGATGTTATGAAGCACTGGTGCCTAGTTTTGTCTTTCCTCAAGAGCGCTAGCAAAGATGAAAGAGAGACCACGAAATTAAAGCAGTTTTCTACTTTTTAGAAGAATCGTAATAACTTCTGAGAGTGCCTTTTTGTAGGAGCCATTTCCCTTTTTAAGGTTTGGAAGACTTAAATTCGGAGAAGAGTCTTGTATACGAGATGCGTAATCTTCTTAGCGGCAAACCTCAAACCCCAGCGAAAAAGCGGAATGAGGCCACTTATACTTGCGGTTTATTTCACCGCGCGGAAATCTTCCTCTCTGCACCTTAGTGAAAAACTTTTCAATATCTATAGCTTCAAAAAAGAATAGTTATTGTTCTATTAGTGTTTGGGGGTATGCAGCTTAAGCGGTGGAGCTGGCATAATGTGGTTCTGGTGGCAGGTGATTTCTAGTTTCTCATTTCCGTTCTGCTTCCACAGAAAGGTGGGAAAAACAGAATTTTCGCGACACTAAAATTAGTAGTTTTTGTTCTGAAGCTCAAGAAAACAGACAATTTAGTTATGTCTTACCAGTCTAAAAGCTCCTGGCGGGCAATGCGCACTCACGCGCGCTCAAAACCGAGAAGTAGCAAAATTAATTGGTTTAAAAGTGACTATGTTCCATAAGACGTTAGGCCGTTTAAAGAAGATTTTTATGAATTGACCAATACGAGGGCACTCTACTCTCCCTTCTCAACCCTCTCTTCTCAACCCTCTCTTACTAAGGCCGAATACCAAATAACCCACGAAACGTTTTGTAAGGCGAAGACTCGACGTAAAAACATTGAAAACTTTGTGGAAAGCGTTTGTAACTTCGTGGAAGATATAGAAATGTACTACTGTTGACTTAAAGCAACAAACTGCCGTTCGCAATCTTAGGATTTCAGTTTGACAGTGGAGTGATATCTAGGTAGGATCACTGAGACAACGGAAATATAACTAAATTAATTATACAACTGCAGTTGCTTATGTGAAGAAAAGGTTTAACGCAAATTGCAGAGAATTGAAGAGGTTTCTTGGTTAGAATATAATAGCAAAGCATAAAAATAACGATCAGACCATGGATTTAGGGGATGGACGCAAGATTACAGCGACCCCTTTGAAACAGGGTGGTTGCATTGGTCACCCTGTTAGGCATGTTGATTATTATTTCTTTAATGGTGGTACATATTGGTCCATAAACTCGCAATTTGCTTTCAATACATTTTTAATCCTACATTTCTAACCCTATGTCACCTCTGCTTTTGTGCCACCAGTCTTCCAATCGCTTTTTTCCAATTTCCACCGCAGATTCCTTGACATCATCATTGTCGTCTCGCAAGCGACCATTTGCATATTTGCAACCGTTGTTACTGTCTCCGGAAGTCAGAATCCCGGTGGAGTGCGGCTTTGGAGGTGGCTGTAGCAGCGTCAACGTCTATGCTGTCTTCACACATAGCACTATTCTGGCTATTTTGAATGGCAGCGCCAAACTCTAGCTGGGAGTGTTGATAGCATGAAGGCTGATATTTTATTTTAAGGATTCTTTGCTCCTGGAACGACGTAAAGATGGAAACGATTTCACTGAAATCGCACGCGTTCAAAGAAATACTGTGCATACTTTAAAGCGAAACGCCACCTTATTTTTCGCTCACAACTTCGACATCGCGGAAGCCGGATTTTCTGTGTAACGGGACCTTTAGCATTGTCGCGGTAAAATAATACAACATTTTGGGCGAGTTGGTTACCTACATTTATTATTACAGCGCAACGATGGCACAGAACAAGAGGGGGACACAACAGCGCTGTTGTGTCCCCTTCTTGTTCTGTGCCGTCGTTGCGCTGTAATATTGAATGCGGTAAAATACTGACGCGTGGAAAAATGTCAGTGTGGGCAAGTAAAAAGCGGCATGTGTGCCTTTGGCCATTGATATGCAAAGCGCGGCCTCCGAGTCTCTAGGCAGTTATGTGGACGACTGTCCATAGGGACCATGCAGTGTCGTCCTGTAGCATTCCCCGCCTGACACAGTTGTAAATTATGCTTCTCCTTCTCCCTTTGCCGCTGTGAAACACGCTGCGAGGTTTTATTAAGCTATTGCCAATGTAGGGGTGCTTACTTCTCTTCATAGGGTTTTTATTAATGAGAACCCAAGTACTTGTTTTCACTATGTATATCAATGGCCAACGGCAAACATGCCGCTTTTTACTTGCCCACATTGACACCTTCCCTACATCGACAATAGCTTAATAAAACCTCGCCGCGTGTTTCACAGTGACAAAGGGAGAACGAGAAGCATAATTTACAACTGTTTCATGAGGGGAATGTTACAAGACGCCACTGCATTGTCCCTATGGTTAGTCGTCCACATAACTGCCGAAAGCGCTCGGAGGCCGCTCTCTTTTATATATTTATGGCAGTCGCCGCGGTTGCGCGGACCAGATACTGCTTTGAAAGATTGAAGAGTCAGATGCAAACCATGAAAAACTGCATGTATAACACCAGGCTCCGAGCCCTAGGACAGTCGCAAATAACTCGAGTGCACTCCCCAATGCGTCATTCAAGCGCTGTAGAGAAGCGTGTGGACGACTAGCTGTGCAAATACTCTGGTCTAGACGAAGCTCGAGAGTGGGTTTAACAACAAATAAACCGTTATAAATTATGAATATAGAGTACGAGACGACCGCATCTGCCTGTCTAAGGAAATAAAGATATATTACATGCAAAAAGAGCGTGCGCAGGTAACCACGGAATCATACGACTATAAGGCATACATGCATGAAAAAGTTGAGCACTCAGTGGTAACGCCAAGGAAGTTATATTCATAATGCAAAGAACATCACTGCATTACCATTGCTATGGGAGCCCACACACGCAATAAAAAGCAGTAATCGTGAAAGCAACTTTAGTTTCTGAGATATTGGAAAGTGCCGAAGTTGGTAAGCTTTTTTATTTAAACTGACGTAAAATGTTGCCCCGGTAGAAAAGCTAGCCTGAGAACAAACGCACACCCAGTAGCGTTCATTTCGAAACGAAACAAACTGCTCCCGCGAATGAACGGCCGAACTCAAAATGCATATGGCACGTGGCCACATTCGCAGAGCCTTTCAGTGGGAAGAGACAATATGTCTCTCTATGAAAACGTCACTCAAGATAAGAGCATCTCATGTCGAGGAAGCGCTGCCACCCAAAAGCCAAAAGAAGATTTTCCGAGCAGTGTGTTGCTGAGAAAAATTCTATGCTCCCAGGAAACGCCGTCACATGAATGTGTATGCCATTGTAGTTTTTTCCTTGTGCCTTTGTTCTACTATGAGCGCGTGTTCAACTACATGCGTGTTTGTAAGAGAGGTCAAAACTGGAGGGCCTAGCTTCTGAGGAGAGACTGCCAGCAGTCGCATCACTTGGCGTGCATGTTGCCAGAACTAGATGAGCGAAGAGAGCAGGTTGCGCACGGCACGTCTTAGAAGCACGCCGTGATAGGTTGTAAGAGACAAAAATAGATTCACATGGACATAACCTTGTACGCAAAATGATTGCTGACAGACCCAGACGCCCTGCCAGATGTAATAACGCGCGCGAGAAGTGAGCACACAGATGACACCAGACTCAAGCTGCTACATTTTTAGACGAATACACAGAAAGATATGACAGGACGGGCGCTGACTCTCATGTCTTCCTGTGTATTCGTCTAAAAATATAGCGGTGTTTAAAGTTAATAAAAAGAAAATGCATCACCAGCTAGCTCCGCAACGTATTTTATCAAGTTGCTACGTCCCCGCACCGCCTTCCGGTGTTTTTAAACTGACTGGGCCCCTCGGTTCTTTTTCTGTCCAGCTCTTCAGGGTGTCAAGTCGGACAGTACCGAAAGGCTCGGTCCTTTCCTGAGCACTTATGTTTTTGCGTCTGTAAAGAGGGGGGGGGGGGGGAGGGAGTGGACGGCAAGTGAGCATTCAACAATGACATCCCTACACGGCAAGGCCCTACTTTAGATAAATTCAGAAAACACCCAAACGTTGCCAGTTGTTCCGTCCTTCTGTTGTCTCCTCTTCATAGTGCTTGCCACTTGGACGTCGTCAATCATCTGCTAGATAGTGGCGTGCATGCAATCTGTCTAGCGTGCTCTGTAGGTTTAAAGCATTTGCACACCTGGCATTGGCAGCTCTCTCAAGAGCAAAACAAGTTAAATATGCAAATCCACTTTCAAAAATTTAATTATTTCATTTTCTAGAGTGGTCATCGACTTGATGTGCTATTACAGTTTGCAGTACAGGACACCTGCAAGCCGGAGTTTAACCCTAGGTTTCTACTAAAGCGTCCCTAGAGGCCTACATGGAGATTTTATCCCCAATACGGAACTTCATCCCCAATACGGGCATATTACATTAAACCATACCATACCATACCATACCATACTATCCGTACCGTACCGCACCGCACAGTACCATACCATACCATACCATACCATACCATACAATACCACACCATACCAAACCATGCCATACCATACCATACCATACCATACCATACCATACCATACCATACCATACCATACCATACCATACCATACCATACCATAAAACACCTTACCATAACTTTTCATAGCATAACATACTCTTCGTGAGGTCTGAACTGCCCGCTTTTGTACACTTTTCATCATCAGCATGTTCCGTATAAGGGTTTGAGACAGGGAATATTTCCGAATAAAACTCCACACTCGCAGTTGCTACGCCAATGGTAAAACCACTACCAAGCTTTTATCCGAGGCTGTAGAAGCATGTAGCAAGGAGGAGAATAAATTTTTGTTTTCAATGATGGGTAATTTTTTTTTAGATTTGCCGAAGCGGACGAAAGAGAGGGGGAGGAAGTGGAGGATAGAGAAAGCCTGGTTGCAGGGCAAGGAAAAACCAAACCTCCCTTCCACCTCGGAAGGAAGGGAGTAAATTAAGGATTGAGATCACTGATCTCTTTGTGAACAATGGGATTAAAAGGAGCGCTAACACACAGGTACTCTTTTTCTTTCACCATTATTGTTTGAATAAATAATCTTGGATCTCAGATTTTACTAGTTTCGGGATAAATGGCCAGTTCCCAGTTGTTGAACTGTGTGCGTTCCCTATTTCTTGCCCTATGTCTCTTTTCAATGATGTTCACGGTTCACCATCTAGTCCAACTACAGATTTTTAACCTTTGTCCGCACTACAATAATTGCTTCGCTCACTTTCTTGAGATGTTCAGCATTTCTTAGACTGCTGTTCGTGACAGCTTTCTTCTTTATATATATTTTAGACATCTTTTTATTTGCCAGTTTAGGTCCTAAGCATTGACCCGGAGCACGTTTCTTGAGACATTTAGGAAGGCAATTTCACCAGTAAATTCGTGATTCTTATACTTTCTTATACCTTGTATCAGTCTTACGAACAGAGCTCTCTGAATATCTCCTGTAGACACGCTATGAGTTATAGTGGAGAGATCGTTTCTCCGTGTGTGGTCCCCATCCATATGAATATTTTTTTCACTTTCCTTCTGCAGCTCTATGGTCGGCGCGTGGTCCCTGTAAGTATAACAGTTCCAATAGCCTTAAGCATACTGACAGCCTATTGGCTCAAATAGGTATACCCGCGAACGCGGAGATGCCCACGTATTCAGATTATCAGGACGCAAGTCAGGAACCAAAAAATAATTTCACGAGTAATGATGAGAAACCGTGCTGAACAATAATAAAGATTAATTGTAAGAATTTGGAGGCATTCTAGTTACTGCTCAAAGTGCATTACATTTGTTTTATTTTGTTTACTGCAAATAAATTTCAATGAATTACGAAATGTGTTATGGACGTCATTCCCAAATATAGCAAAACCGATGCTGCCTACAAAGTGGACAGAACCATTTTAATCAGGCGGCGGTTTTTTACAAAAGGTAGCAGTATACGTCGGAAGAAAATTAGGAAGAATAAAACCTTAGTGCCCACCCAAGCGATGTGTAACTTGACGAGCATAACTTATGAAAGCTGCAGGAAAGAGCTGAGGAAGTGTTGATGGGCTGAATATTTTGTATAGGCACTGCCAATTATATTCCGTGTTATGTGAAGCGCAGGTTTTATAGGAATCCCCTAGTACAGATTGTAAAACTGGATTCGCATAAAGCCATATGACCAGCTAGGACAGCCACGTGAAGGTGAAATGCACGCGCTTACAGCTCTCCTCATAGATGTAGAGACGGGAAAGTTATGCAATAGTTCTGCCATTACACACTAGAGGACCATCGGGCGTATTGTGCATGTTAGGTTTTTATTTTACGTAGGCGCTCACGTCAGTATGGTCGGTGCATTGCGTCATTGCTTTGGGAAACACGCCACTATGGTGCCCCTGGAGACTGCTTTTATATGAAGCGTCCGCTGCAGTCTTCATGTCAAGTTATACGAAAATTGAGATAAATTCTAGGAGAGTATAAAAGAGGGGCATAATTTCACAATCCGGCTGTGGTATACATTTAAAGCGGGGATAAAATTCTCCTTTAGTTCAGTTAAAGCGCAAGTAAACATTCTCCTTCACTCTGTCGGCACTTTCTGTTACAACGCCACAAAAAAAAAAAAAACGATGGGGCAAGCCTTTTTTCCTCAAGCCCGCAAGCACCGGAGAAGTTAAAGCTGGTGAAAACAAATTTGCGGCAGCTGAGCTCTGCTTACTACGGAAAGAAGCAAAACTTGATAAGTAAGGCTACGCGGGCGAGAAACCGAGTGCAATCCACTAAGAAACAGCGTAGTCTTTGACGCCATTTCTCTCATCCTAGCTTCTTTATAGCTGCAGTAAAACGACCATTAATCCTGCAGGAGGTTTATTTGTTGCCGTTGAATTCATAGTTTTCGGACCATAAATCAGCCCTGTAATCCCACTAAACAGAAAAAAAAGGAATGGAAAAGCAATGTTTTGCAGAGGACATCAAAGAAAGCTGCCCAAATGAAAAACCCCCAGTGTAAAAGTGGAAGAGCCCATTAACCAGTCGTATACCTGCGGACGTATTTTCTTGGGCTCGCTGCAACAAGATGAGCTGTGCTCAGTTAAAATACAAACTTCAGTCTTTCCTGCCTTTTCCAGTGAGGTGAAGTTACTCGGCGCGGATATCTAGGTTCGCTGTGCTTCTCATTCGCCTTCGTTACACGACTTCCAGTACCATTAAAACGCGAAGAGATTAGACTATGCTCTGCATGCACGAATATCCTTCAGAGAGAGAATTTCATTCCACACGTTGCAACTACTAGGCAATTTTACTGTGTTAAAAAAAAAAGTTGTTCACCTCTACTTTCGGACTCCCAAAGATCCAATAGAAATAGAGTATTATATAGTGTACACACAGGTCCAAACATAAAAGCACAGTAGCTTTCCGATAGCAAGCCGCACACATGACTTAAAATCATTGTGCTTACCGAGAGGGGAGAGGAAGAGGCGAGGGCGTATTATTTCCTGTAACACTACTGAAAGTTATGCAAATATGCGCACCTTAGTGAATATATCGCTGTACACGTTCATTAAAGTGCGGATAGAAGCGCGAAAGCGCTACCACTTTTCGCGTGGCTGGCTGCAGTTGCAGGGCTTTGCAACCAATTCGAAACAACGGATCAGCACCGCTGTGAAATTTTTCTCTACCTTCGCAGCAAGTTGAAACAAATGTGAAGCTAATACGAACAATGGCGAGTTAGATGTGTGGCGACAATCATATTCTCAACGCGTCTTCCTGGCTATGGTTGGTTGGTTGGTTGGTTGGTTGGTTTATGGCGTTTAACGTCCCAAAGCGACTAATGCTATGAGACACGCCGTAGTGGAGGGCTCCGGAAATTTCGACCACCTGGGGGTCTTTAACGTGCACTGACATCGCACAGTACACGGGCCTCTAGAATTTCTCCTCCAAAGAAATTCAACCGCCGCGACCGGAATCGAACCCGCGGCTTGCAGGTCAGCAGCCGAGCACCATAACCACTGAGCCACCGCGGCGGCTCTTCCTGGCTATGGTACCACAGCATCATTGTATGCTACTGATATCCCCCATGCAACGCGAACGGCCCAGGCCGCTCTTCCCCGCTATCAGGCATTGAAATGCACGTAAGGCGCATCTAAAGTGACAGGTGGGTAATTAGACTCCAGGTGGCAGCGATCGCTGGTGGTTTTGAACGGCATACCATCGTGGAATATCGCATCGGTCACATTATTAATAAACTTCAGTCTCCTAGCTGTCTCTGTAATTGCCCCAATGTGACGACAGGCAGAGGGCTTCACGCGAGAATAACCGTGCCTTTTATTTCTTAATTTTTCTTCCTCTCGACACTAAGTGCTGATCAGCCTAAGTGCTTTCACAGGAAATGCTTAGGTGCGCACCGAATCTTTGTCGAGGAGCACGGTATATCAAAGGCATTCTGATGGAGATAACGCAACAGTTACGAAAGCCGGTTAAGAAGAGTTTCCACCCTTACCGCAAAAAATGATCTTAAATACCACACAGGTGTCCCTCTTTTCTTTTTTTAGCGCGCTTAGGAACGACTTCCCGGTGACATGCTGCTTAGCCTGCGAAGATGACCAGCGTTGGGTAGATTTGAACTCCAATTTTTATTGCGAAAGCAATACTACTCCCAAGAACGGCCTTTCGCGTAGCGGCGGCCGCTTGGCGCGTATGACCGTTAGAATGACCCCTGACATCATACCATGCCTAGTGACGTTATAGCGTGACGTCATACCAGGAGCGAGAGACAGGCTACTAACTCGGCTCGTCGGGTGACGGCGACCGTTTGGCACGGCGCGCCGCTCTTCTCCCGCTAGAGGCACTAGTGACGTTGTAGCGTGACGTCATACCAGGAGCGAGAGACGGGCTACCAACTCGGCTCGTCGGGTAACGGCGCGCCGCGCTCTTCCCACTAAATGCGCTGCATATGCTTTATAAAACACCTGCTTTCGCAACCTACCAGGCTTAACCAAAGCCAAGCCCCCGCCATTTTTTTTTCACCTTTTTCATTTAATCACCTTTTATTCTTTATTGCGGCGATCTCATTTTATAGCTCTACGTGCCTGCCATGAAAGAGCCCTCCCTTTCCCTACCCGATCGTCCTTAGATGCCGCCCTCATAGCATTCAGCCCACGACCGGTGACCCTTCGGTGGATCCCTGGTCACATGGGCATCCCCGGCAACGAACTGGCTCTCCAGCTTGCCTGCGATACTATAAACCGGGCGCCGGGAATCCCATGGACCAGCCCACCGACGGAGCAGGCGGTCAGGGCTTACAAACACACTGTCTACGAATACTACACGCAGCAAAAATTGCACTTAGCTGATTTACCACCACCACACCCATCCTTATCGATCCGTGAAATTCGCATTCTTCGTCGAATACAGTTTAATCTTCTACGCACCCCAGTCAAATTTTATCTGTATCGGTACACTTCCACACCTCAGTGCCCAAACTGTCTACACACATACGCAGACATAGAACACTGCCTTATACAGTGCCACGTAGCCCTTCAGTCCCTTGGCTATCCTTTCCCGTACCCCCACCGTGGCCCATCTGGTTTGCCTCCGTGGATCTGAAACTGCAACGCGCCCTCGTGATCTTGGACCAGGACGAGGACCAGGTCATCTTGGAACACCTAGCATAAAAGCTGTTTTTAATAAAAGTGTAATACCACTACCACCATTTTATACACAGGACAAAATGGCCAAAAAGTTTTTTCCCACTGAAACACAAATTTTTTTTTTTTTGGCGAAACCAAAAGAAACATCGATTTGACCCCTCCTTTCACGTCCATGTAATTAACAAAGTGAACTTCAATTACACCCGTCTTATTGCGGATGCGAAGCTTTAGCTAATCCACATTAATTGGGGAATTGTCGCATTTGTTTTCAAATCTACTGTCGTGTATGAGTATGGGGTAGCCGTGTATCTGCTTGAAGAGGGGTACAGTGAGTTCTGCATACCAGAGGAAATGTATTGGCAAGGCGTTGAGCATCTTGTCGCTCAACACGTTTGCGAGGAGCGGGCCGACAGCATTCATAACCTGTTAGTCCAAGTGCATGTAACTGCCTGTGGCATCTCGCGTTCGTGGACCCCTCAGAGCACGACGCGTCACTTCGTCTGCGTCCATTTGGCTTCCGGGGCCCGACTGATGTTACACAGGGCCACTGCCTGCTGCATCATAACTGCGGTTTCTGCTATTGCCCAGGCGCACAGGATGTTGCATCATTCAGTCATTACAGGACGGTTTCATGGCAGCAGTTTCAAGGCTCTAGGAGGCGTTTTTTTTAGACCCCGTGCTTAACTAAACGACTTTGAGTTTGCGTGCGTTGTGTACACTCGGTAGTGAATGGTCAGGTAGTCCTGGACGCTAATTGTCTAGGAACAGAAAGAAAACGGTACCTTTTCTGAGAACGTTCGTCAAAATGCTAGCGATGAAATAAAGAAAACACCAATATCGTTGACAGTGAAGCCTCAGTACTGTTTGTTTATATCTTGTGTGCAGTTAAGCACCTCATTGGAAGAAATGCGGTTAATTGAATGTCATTACAATGTATAATCAAGATGGCAGCTATATACGTGAAATGAACTCTTAGCCACCCGTGAATAAGAATCGCCATGTTAAGCGTTTTGATGAACAAACGATGCCTTAATCTGTTTGTTTTAACCAATTTTCCATGAAAAATGCCGCATCTCACCCCAGAGATCTCCCAGAGCATGGCTTTGTTGACTGTGCATCGCTGGCGACTAGAGGGTAGCTTTAACCAATTGCATTAGATACTGTCGCGGGAAAAAATTACACACTTAAGTTTGCATAGCATTGTATATAGGGTTTCTTAGCCCCGGGGCTATAATGAGCTTGAGCTTTAAAGCTCAAACCTTGCTTGAGCTTTAAAGATTTCTTGGAGCTTAATAATTGCGCTAAACACTGGGACGACGTACTTGGTAAAGCTTAAAGTGTCACTGATCCCAAAGACAAACACTACCAAATGAAAACCGCTGTAGCATCCACGACCTTCTGTTTTATGTTTGGGAGGCACTGAATTCTTGCCTTGACCTAAAGTGTCACTGAACTCAAAGACAAACACTACCAAATGAAATCTGCTGTAGCATACATTATATCCTATCTTCAGTTTCATGTTTGGAGGGCACTGAAATCTCAGTGCCTCTATGCGATCGGGGTGGGTCACTACACCACAGATTCCTCTTCTACGCCGTAAAAACTTCCAGTCTTCCGTCATATCAAGCTTTAATACCTTTGCGGGAAAGCTCAGCATTATTTATGTTTGCATCGCAGTAATGCGTCTAGTATTCTACTTTAGGACAGATGGTATACGGAAAGTGTGCTTGGCACGTGAGAAGGAACACGTCAATGTATGTACTGCGGCGAGTTGCATCATTTGTCCTAGATTGTTTCTGCGCAAGATTGAGCCAGTCATAAAAGCCTCTCTGTTCGCTATCTTTGGTGGTCGCCCCCGGAAGGAAGAAATCGACTCCACTGCGTCAAAGGGAACAATATGAGCTTATTACTAGCGCCTCAGAGCCTGCGAAGGAGCTCCAATCCACTGTCCAATCACATGGCCTCTGGTTTAAGGCTGCGGTGCGGACTGAATGTGGACACTTGTGTTCCGGTCGGAAGTTCTACTCCGACGAAAGCCAATGCCGAGAAAAGGGCGCTGGGAAGAGATGGCGCTTCGTGTCACGTGAGGAGCAGATGGCCGCGGGAAAGTAAGCCCGCGAGTATTGACATTGGCTCCCTGCCAGCCCCAACGCATATGAGCAATAGGGGCAAAACAAAGTCCTCAGTAGCTCCCGTTTGCCTTTCCGGTCCAGGGACTTACGAAGCGCATACGTACTACTGCGCTCATTATGACTTGCAACCCGCGAGCGGGCGGCCGCAGCGTTTTCGAAAGCATGCTGGAGCCGACAAGTGGCGCGCCTCAAGACTAAGTGGAAAGGATTCGGCTGTTCCAGCAGCAGGCGCATCCCCCGCGTCGTCTGCTAAACGAAATCTGAGCTCGTTAATTCTCACAGGTGCCGGCGCGTCTAGACTCAAATCGTCCAAACCACTCCAGCCATACTACGATTGAAGCGCGATTTGGGCCACTGTTTTATCGGGCATGACAGGTAATAGCAAAGGGAATGAAACAAAATCAACTGTGACATGCGTCTTGCATTCGTCTCGCAAGCGTCGGTGATGCGATAACGCCATGGTACTGCCAAGGCCACAGGGGAGAAGTCGTAGTAGTGGAACAGCAAAATTCTTTCCCTTTCGTTTTCAAGCGCGTCTCTTGTCGGCTCCACCATGCTTCCGGGGAGCGCTGCGGCACGCTGCTTGAGGTTGCAAGTCGTATTGAGTGCAATAGTACATACCGTGCAGGAATCTAGCATTCTTTTTCTTACTGTTGAGAGTCCCGCCCATTCAATGCAAACGTGCTTCTTATTGATTTGAACTTTATGTGTAGAGCATCACTGCATAGTTCTATAAACCTACCAAGCGTTCATGACACACCCTGCTGAACAACGAATGCGTTCATATGCGAAGCAGGCCTATAAGTAAAACTGTCATCCTCCCCTGATTCATTTGCGGTTGTCCTTCTCCTTGCTGTATTGAATTAAACGGGTGTGTTTAAGACCGCTGGAAATGTCGCCTCTTTTTCGACAAAGCGTTATAAGTTTTTTTTTAGAAGTTTGAAAAAAGGCACGAACAGGGAACACAGTAACGCAAATAGCCCTAACAGACTGGCACTGGAAAATTGCAGCGCAGCAGTAACAAGGACGAGACGAGAAGGACGCAAACACACAGCGCTTGTGTTTGCGTCCTTCTCGTCTCGTCTTTGTTACTGCTGCCTGGAATTTTCCAGTATGCAGAACCAACTAGCCAGTCACTATGTTTTATACTGGCACATTGTAATTTTGTTCATGTTGCGATACTTTTGCGTATTCTTTCGCTAAACTTCCGAAATGCAGTTCTGCTTTAAAAAAGCACAGAAAGTGGGCTTGCTCCGTTCCGTTCCCGAAAAAAGGAGGCACCGGGGTACGGGCTCCAATTATGGATGCATCATAAAACGAACACGCTTATCACATATATGGAAGGAGGACTGTGGCGTCATTATATGTATCAGTGAGTAACAAAATAGAAACCGTGAATCATGACAGCAGTTCCAAAGCTCGCTCACGTCAAGGTGATTCTAATCAGGGCATCAGCACTAATTAGGAGATTTTTTTATATAGAGCACGCTGTATGAAAGAACGAACACGTCACCTTATTGTGAAAGGGGAGGAGGCATTCAGGAGAACAGGTAACCCGCCGTGTCTGTGGCTGGCGAAAATGTTTTTATTTATTTATTTATTTATTAGAGATACTATCGGTCCGGTAAGGACCAAGATAGGAGTGATACAAGGTACAGATTAGAAAGGCAGAACACGACAAACAAAACACCAGCACCATCCAGTCGGTGACAAGGTTTAACATATCAAAAAATGGAATTGACCTCTAAGCAACAAATAAAAATGCGCAAAAATATCGCTGCAACGAAACAGAAAACAATCTGGAAACACCATGTCCAACACAAATGCAAGGCGCATTATATCAGGCACTATACCAACCAATCACGAACTCCACGAACACGAACACGAATGCCTCCTGCCCTTTGACAATAAGGTGACATGTTCGCTCTTTTATACAGCGTGCTCTATATATAAAAATACTCCTAATTACTGTTGTTACATGTTACATGTCTGTGGACGAGCGCCCTTCCTGATGGAGCAGATTTGGTCTTCTGCTCTGGGTAAACGCTCAAGCTCATGCGCTCGAAAGCGTAGAGTGGGCTTAGAGGTATATCGTTCGTTGTCTCATTATCTTTCCCGTAGAGGTGTCAGCTACTTTTTTCTTCCGTTTTTTGCACTCTTGAGCTGCAATTGGTCGTAACGTACACGCAAAGCGGCAAGTTAAAATAGTTAACAACACCCAGGCGTTCAAGATGTGATGCGGAAATCTGTGGGAATAATGTACAGGTGCGGCAAAATATTACGGAGCGCGCTTCGGCTTTAGAAACTTTTTCACATGTTCCATAGGGATGAAATGGTGGTTTCTTGGGTTCGTACAATAGCACACCAGTGGCATACGCTAACATATGTGCAAGGAATTTCTTATATTCAGTTCGGTAAGGTGTGAAAAGAATTTTATCGCTGAAGCGTGATCCGCAATATTACGGTTGGGATTGTATCAGGACATCGCCAGGCACGTCGCAATCAGGAGTGCCTGCTTTATATTCACAGCGCTCGCTCTCCTTCGTCTCCTACGCCATTCACCTGCCTTGGCGGCTGAAGTGTTACTTGCATGGACTATTAAAGCTGGACTGGAAAGGGCGACGTTGTGAGAAAATTTAACTTACCAAACCATAATCACAAAATATTCTGCACATTATCGCATAAAATATCGTTCAGCATTCCTTAGAAAGAGGCACTCACACCCTAACCAGCACGTCGTGGCTAAAAAGACTACTTCGTGGCTGATCCTGACTAAAAATATATAAGCAATATTTTGGCAAAAGGAGAGTACAAGTCTCGAAAATTTTGCATACTACGACGTAATATTCGCAACAGTCTTTTGTTTTTCTCTAACGTAAAACAACCCGCACTACCGAAACGCACAAAAAGAGAAACAAAGGGATCGAGGGGCACAAGAACACGAAGCGCGCCTAAGAATGCATCCAATGAAGAATCCGGCCAGTGCGTGACTTTATATTAAGGAAAGATGGTAAAGAGAAAAGATAACTAGAGAAATAATGGGGAAGAAATGGATGAAGCTGCAATCGATGGAGACGCAACTTGCAACAGGCCTGAACTGCATTCCTAGAAATCTAAATTATCCAGCCAAAAACTAAAATTTCTGCTTTCGTTCCTCTTTTCAGCGTGGCTTTCAGCCCCTATACGATAAATGGTGACAACATCATCATCATCATCAGCCTGACTACGCCCACTGCAGGGCAAAGGCCTCTCCCATGTCTCTCCAATTTACCCTGTCCTTCGCCAGCCGCGGCCACCATATTCCCGCAAATTTTTTAATCTCATCCGCTCACCTAATTTTCTGCCGCCCCCTGCTACGCTTGCCTTCTCTTGGAATCCACCCCGTTACCCTTGAGGACCAGCGGTTATCTAGCCTTCGCATTACATGCCCTGCCCAAGCCCATTTCTTCCTCTTGATGGGCATTGCGTTTCATATACTTGAGTGTATTTCTCCCTGGCAATGCTACTTGTGACTCCCTGCTCACCACATACAAACCATGACCTAAAAAAATTTCACTTATTCGAATGTTCATTTATTCGTGACTACTTTGAATAGAGTATTAAGCCAACATTTTACTGGTCAAAACAACATCTCAGTACGTATCAGTCGGTCAGCATGCTCGCCAAGGTAAAATAACAGCGCTGACAAACTACAAAATAGCGCTACCAGCTTTATATTTCGGTCATACAGGGTTATCATAATGAGTTCTAGTGGTTGCTGTTACTAGGTCTTTCGGAGGAGAACAAAAAAACGTTTAATGACCGTAGAAGGGGTGCATACGGAGCTGCTGGTTAAAGCCAACCAGTGAACAAGTTGAACATTCGTTGGCTACTGAAGGTGGCGCTGGTCACTTGTACTTCCCACTGTTGAGGTGACGTGCCGATGTCTGTAATGTTGCGATTCAGCCTGAAACCCTCATGATATCAGAAAGAGTGTAGGACTAGCACTGCACCAGGGGAAAGCGTTTTTTTATTGGATGAAGTGGTTTTTATGTAATCTTCAAAGGGTTGGAAAGGTATTTGTTCAAATTTGACTGCAGACGTAGGATTCCTCTGAGGTGAGGCGCCTATGCAGCGGTGGGTAAATACAGCGGTCCAGCTGCTTGGTCTCAATGCGTTCATAATTCGCGGTTTATAGAGAGGATCTAGTCAGGAAGTTAGGAATTCCAGCAAAATTGTACCCCTATCACCTACGGTGACACACCGTTTGGTTCTGTTTGTGTTTCGTGGGCACTTAACAGTTCTTATTGTGGGGACTGCACTCTAAAGCAGGCCATATAAACCACGCCCTTGAAGTTATCCACCAACTAATCTGATAAGCTACTTACAACATAGTGCGTCTATCTAATGGTCACGTTTTACAAGTTCAAGCAATATTTTCTTTGACCAAAAGCCGGAACTTGGCCAGGATTATTGCTTAGGAGTAGACGTTCAGCTCACACACGAGAAAGGTTTCGGTTTGGTTTATGGGGTTGAAAGTCCCAAAGCGACTCAGGCTATGAGATAGGTCGTAGTGAAGGGCTCCGGAAATTCCGACCACCTGGGGTTCTTTAACGTGCACTAACATTGCTCAGTATACGGTGCTCTAGTATTTCGCCTCCATTGAAATTCGACCGCCGCGGCCGGGATCGAACCCGCGCCTTTCGGGTGAGCAGCCGAGCAACACAACCACTGAGCCACCGCAGCGGCCACGAGAAAGGTTTCGTCATGTCTCATGTTAGCTATGGACCGCATGCCTACGCTTTAAATATACTCTGTACGTTGCTTTGTATTACTGCTTGATTATTTTGGCATGCTGGTGGTATTAAGCATTTTTAACCCCCCCTCCCCCAGTCCCTTTTTTTGTTCCACTTAGTAATTCACACTGACCACTTGCATTGTCCGAAAGGAATAAATGAGTCGCTGGTATTTTTTTTTTTGCTGGCTAGAATAAAGCAAAAACGCGGCTGTCCCAAGCTCTTCCTTAGAAAGCAAGCTAAAAAAAATATTATCATCTGCCTTTTTCTACACGGCTCAAATGCATGAAGCAGTTTGTTGCTGTAATATATTTTCTTTTGCTTTCGAGGTGGCCCGCTCTCACCAAGTTGAAGTTTTCTTTTGCGTCGAGGCGACGCGTACAACAGGGCTCTTTACACGCAGTTCGTCCTTTCTCCCACCGTCACTTAATCCCAAGGCTCGCGCTCGTAGGGCGGGTGCCTTTATAGCACTCTTGCTCCCTTCCTTACCACTGGCATGCACCACATGCGCCAATGACTCAAACCGGTGCCACACGCTCCTCAGCTACAGGACGCAGGCATTTTGTCTGGGTTTTTGTGCTGGTATGACTGTATTTATTTTGGCTAGTTTTTCAGAATACCGCCTGTTTAAGGAGCCTTAGAACGCAGGAAAATCGGTTTCTTCGTTTTTCAAGCACCAAAGTAAAAATGAAAATGGTCGCGCCACATGCTCAAGGACAGTAGGAAACTTGTGCAGCGTTAAGTGTTTGCAGAGAGAGGACATTAGGCGAAGACCGGAACGTGCAGAAACTCCCCTCTCTCATGTGGAAGCATATAGTGCAGGCACATTTACGAAGGTCCATCGCGAGGAATGTGCCATTTGTGCTATCAGTTCTGAGAGAAAGTACGCATCAGTGTGAATTTTGAGGACACTGAATGCTAATGTTGTCTGCCGTGTCCTTTAGATGACAATTCCGTGCTCATGATGCTAATTTGGTTTCATTATACGAATGCACAAGAAGCTTAACTCTGTTTTTGGTCGCTCCTAAACCACGCTCTCGACTATTCTCCGCCATCGCATTTTGTCTTTTACGCACATATACCGCGTAGTCGGTCGAATAAATTTTTGTAGCAGTAAGTGTACTCGATTTGCGAATATGCAGCATCGTACACACTGCACTAACCGAGGAGACAGTGATACAGCAACATTTTGGTTTCCAGAAAGGGTAAAAAGAAGGTTAGTAAAAAATATCGTAGCTGCTGCACATTGTTACAGAAAAGAGTTAAGAAAGCGCAACCTCAACAAGCGTTTTCATCCCCTCACAGCGAAAGAAATAAACAAAACTATATATGCCGAGGAAATGCTTAATCCAGGCGGATAAAAGTTTACCTTCATTAAACGTATAGCCTTTTCGTGAGTTTAGCTTACACAATCACAGTCAATCAATAAAAAAGAATCCAGACAGCTACACGGAGCATCCATCACAGCTTTCCTTTCTATATTCACACATGCGAGCAACATGCACGAACTAGACGCCGTTGTTAATTAACTCTGGCGGCTCCGGCTGTTATGCACACAGCAACGTTGACAAGCCAGCGGTAGCGGACGGTGAGCTGGGTGTTTGTTGATACAAATGCCTGAGAGATTGCGGCAGACATCGCCAACAGAAATACGTTTGCAATGGCGCCACAGCGACTACCCGAACACTCTTCCCTTCGCCTTCGAGCCATACCTCGCCACTTCTCGTACAATACTCACACGCACATTGCGTGTGTTGTGAAGTTTCCGGAGTTTCTTATTGCACGGCTGGGTTAGTGGACTTCCTGAAGCAACTGAGCTCAACTACGCAGTTCACCCAGTGATGTCTGGTGTTGACTCAGCGGAGAACCTGCTCGGTAATAACCAGCGCTTGCTGACGGAAGTTCTGTTGACAATGAACGTGCTGGGTGAAAGTGCTTGAAGCTGCTAGTCTTGTGTTGAAAAACTAGCAGCTCCGAGTGCTGCAAAACAATACACGATCTGTTGACGAGGTGTTGATGTGCACTCGTGCAGGAGAGCTCATCTCCACTGACTAACTACAGCTAAGGGAAGGAAGGCCAGGCAATTTAATGCAGACTTGATGGGGTTAGATGCGCTACAGTCATGTAGCTGTTGAACACCCGCTATCCCAGACGTCAACTGCAGCTTTGTTTTGCATAATAATGTAAAAAAGTAAAATCCCCTCTTTTACACATGTCTGATTTCTTTCTAGTTTCGGTCCCGAAATGCGCTCACCAGAACATTGCACCACGAAGGGTGTGATGGGAAAGAAAAAAAGTAACTCAAGCCAATACATAACAAGGTATATCAAGAATCTTTAACCAAGGTCTAAAAGAATGTGATACACTGTAGGTGCGAGAATTCAAAGGCATACCGCCTATTGTGGTGTGGTATACCTCACAGTATATTTTAAATTTCGTTTAATCGCTTATTAGCGCATATTAGTTACGCAAAATTGAAAATATTCATAGAGGCACAAGCTTGCCTTTTTAAATCTTAAATCGGGTTCAAGAACAGCTGGATCAATTTCTTCATGGAACGCACAACCTGCCTCAAAATACACAGTCCACCGCGTTCGAGTGTTGACCGTCCGCTGGGCCTAGGTTCCCCGTCCCTCGAGTGGGCTTGCCCCGACGGTATGAAGTCAGGAAGATGGTCTCCTTTAGACTAGGGCGATGTAGGGAGAGGGACTCGTGATGGCTTTGCGACGGTGAGTGGGGCGTTCGCGTTAGCTCTTCCTTCGCGACACCGCTGCGAGAGGGCGCTTTCATCTGTTTGTGGCGCACCGTCAGTCTCTTTTTCGCTCCGAATTCAGAGCGCGCGGCGCAAAGGGCCAACATTAGGGAGCCACCCAAGGATTATCTGGTCCCCTCTACAGCGGCTTGTCTGTAAAAAAAAATACTAAAATAATCAAGAGACCTTGCGTATTTTGTCGCTGAAAAAAAAAAGGGTTGCTAGCGCGCTTTGGGGTTTCGAGCGAAGCAGCTGCGACCACCATGAAAGTGATTGCTTTTACGCTCATGTTCACGAAGTTATCTTTGGCTTTTTTCCTACCTTCACAGAAGCGCTCCGTGAAGTGCATTCTGCCTTAAGCAGATAACCTTTCACCAATGCTTAAAGTTTCTTTTAAAAAGTCAGAGTCCACGCACATGAAATTCACTGGAGGTCAAGTGATGTAACGCATACTCCCAGAGTCGCACAATGTTTTGTGATCGAACGATGTTGGCTATGAGATTGATGAGGCTTGTTTTAGGCGACATGAGGTCGACAATTGAGCCGGATTTTTTTTTTTGTTTCAGCTGTAAATACTGCTGCAGTGTTGAAAATAAAAACCCATAAAACACTACCAGTAATTCAAAGAATTGCACAAGCTCAAACTCTAAAAGAATGGAGCTCCGCTCAGTGGTGAGGTTCGAAATGTTCTATTTGAACTTAGTTTTGATTTTATGCAAGATTGTCTTAGTCAACACCGATGCTTGGTCATATGGTATATTTTAAAGTTGAGGGAAAAATTTTCTTCCACATTGTGAGCGTGCGGAGCTACATTAATTTAAACTTTTAATTTTAACGTTATATCGTTCATTATAATTTGCTCTAATTTACTAGATTTTATTTATTTTGTTATGAACAATGCAGCGCTGTCAGAAACAAGCACAAAGTTGACGGCTGAGCTGGAGTGGGGCTGTCGACTAGCAAAAATTTTTTAAACGTCCTCAGCAACGTTCATTTCACTTATTGCAAAACTTGGTGCTGCGACTTTGATAAAGAAAAAGCATATATATTCGTGTGCGTAGGTCTCACATGTGTTTGACCAATACGTGAATCAATGCCACATATAGGCGCAAACCAGGGAGGAAACGCACCAAACGAAGCAGGTAATTAATCCAAGGCATTGCCTTCCGGCTGCCCTGGAGTGCGCTGTGTCAAGCTTTGACAAGTCGCATACTATTCTTGGGAACCACGCAAAAGAACCACGGTTAGGTCGCAACGAAAATAAGCTAACTGGCCCGCCGTGACGAAACTAGCTAGACCGATTCCAGGTCGTATTTACTAAATGCCTCGGAGCCGCTCAGTCACAAGCCACGTTATGCCTCCCGAAAATATGTGGGAGTTCTTGGTTGCAGTGAAAGGGAGAAGGTAAATTTTCTGCCTACCATATATTTTCGCTAAAGTTGGCGGCCCTTTTTATAATCATCTAATATTATTGAAGCAGTCATACAAGTAGCGATTGCATTTTTTTTTCATTTTCGAATCTTTTTTACTGGACCTCTCATAATTTTCCGAGAGTGGGTAATATAGCTCTCCTGAAACAACATTCCCGTCATTATTTCTAAAGTATCACTTCAGTTCACTCGTAATTGTGTTTCTTCGGCACTGGAAGAAAAATTGCTATCTATTGCGGCTCCTGACGAAAAAGGTAAGATATTGCAAAACGTCGTCTCCTCAGATAATACGACATTAGGAATAAAATATTTCATTACAAAATGATAATAAACTAATACACGTTGATGTATGATTTGAATGCGCACCAGCCTGTTAGTAATCGGCACAAGCAACATTGTTTCTCTCTTTTTTTTTTAATTTGCTGCCTTGATTTCCGGGCTCATGTTGCGATCAGACGTATAGCCTTTTTCCGAAAACAAAGACATGCCAATCGTGTCAGGGAAACATTGCATCAACTAGGATCCTAGTGAAGCACCACATTACCTGGCTATTTCGGCTCGGAAAATACTGGGAAGTGCGTCATTCATCATAGGTACTTTCAGCCTTTTGAGGCCAATCACGCAAAACCTCTGCAGCTCGCTCCGAAACAAAAGTATTGGAGACGACTCATTTCAGTTTTCTCTGTCCCCATGGAGGCATTTCTTCGTCCTTCCCACCCAATTTATTGACACAGTCAGTAGGCCTGTTTCAGCTAGTTCGTATCTGGTGACGACAGCAAGAGCTCTAAATTCATGAACTGTGTCGGAAGCGTTGCCAAAATTCAAGTGCATGAAGGCCGTCATGGGGTGATTCGCGCAGAATCGAAGCTTTGAGTACCACTTCTTCGGCATGTATACATTCCATTTGGCGTCAGACTCGAGCCCCAAAACAAATTAAACAAACTAAGAGCAAAATATATCTTGTGAATTCCCGCTGAAGTAACGGAAGAGCAAGCATACTGCCTATGGGAAATGAAATGCCGTCTAGAGATAAATTTGAATGAAAAGCTAAATGTAGAGAAGCCGTCTGGCTGTTACCAGATGAGTGCTAACTATGCTTCTGAACCTAGTGAAAATGGCTGTACTTGTTTTTTTTCTCATTTCTTTTTTCAATTAGAGTCATGCAAATAGATGTTAAAGTGGGCATGTTTGGTGACCGCATAGGATGCGATAAACGTAATCATCTGGGTGAAACATTGTGTCGGACGCAAATGAGATTTGATTTTTTTTTTCAGAAAAAAAAGCGGAAATTACGTATTTGAGAAAAGAAACACAAGAGATTAATTTTTTTCTTATATTCAGCCCACCCTGTTTCGTCAAGGTAGCCGGCATCATTGGTTCGCAGTGGTCCAAAACTTTGCGCTCTAGCTAGGAGTGTTTGATACCGTAGTGCAAGTTATACGACGAGTAGGGAATACTTATTTTTCGCGTTCAGTAACGACGCCAAATTTTCCATGTACTAGCTGAGGCGACACTGCGGATGTTCACGATGTTTGCCAAATTTTATTAAACAAAAACTGGCATTTCCACTTGATGCGTTCCATGCTGCCTTCCTTGGCGACTGACATCGTAACTCGAGCTCTGTGCGCAAGAGGATTATGCTAGCAAATATGGTAGTAGCCATAAACGTTTTTAATGAGAGCGGTTGCAAAGCTAGGAGAATATTAAGAGGTAAGTTCGCGGAATTCCACTCAAAAAGAATTACCCGCACGGTGGCCGCAGATACCTTGTTGCGGAATACATGGCTTAATGGATCGCTTTCTTTTCCGCCGCTGCTGCACGGGTAAACAGTTCTCGATCGCTGTAGTTTCGTTGTTTAGAATACATTTTCACCTGCCTTTTTCCAGATTGTTATCCGTCCGGCAGTCTATCCGTCAGGCTTTCAGTTTTTTTCCTATTTTGTCGCAGCCGGAAAGTCTGTGCAAACAAACGCTTAATAAAACACGTTGCGGGGATAGATGTAGCGCTGTTTAAATTTCATGAACAGCAAACAAACGCACTTGTCAAAATTATTGAATCTCGGCTTCTATCTACACGAAGTACATTAAGCCGTCAAAAAGGTTGCAATAAAAATACAGTGCCATACCAAGTGGCCGTTTGAATATCTTTCCTAGCTATTTTGCCGTCCACCCCATTATTACATAAATTTCAGCGGTGGCCGCACGATGCACCTTGACAGTGAATGAGACCCACAAAATTGGCGGATATAAAAGAGCGCGCTGGACGACAGGGCTTTGTGTTCATTTTACTCGCGAAGCAAACCTACCCCGAGGCAAAATAATTCCAGCAAGCGGAGTCTCATTAGCATCTGGCAAACAATTTGCGTGTCGCTCGGGGGATTTCTCGGACATGCCGCTATTCATCGGAAGACTCCCACCGCCCGTTTGGTTGGGGTTCGGCTTGTCGTGAAGGTACTAGATATTTCTGAAAAAATCGTCTATTTGCCTGGAAGTTTCTAACGCCCGTATATTTCGTTTCATAAATGACAAGGCGCTGACGTGAGGCTTGCTTCACCCAAGAAAAACTCCGCACCAATTTTTGCGCACAGATCTATTGCTTTCAGAGGAGCCATGGTTAGTAACATCTCTGAAGCCACATCATCGGCCATAACCTCGATTATAACATTGGTGACTCTCATGATGTATGTCATTGGCGGAATGGCTAGTTTTGGACTGGGGATTGAACGGTTTTAGATTTGAAAGAGCCCTTCGATATTTCGTTTCTGCGAAACATAAATTTCGCTTCGAAGAGAAAACGCTAAGAAACGCGAACACAAAACACGTATTAAGATATGATGTCACTTTTCAAGCTCAATATATTTAAATATATTTCAGTTAACTTTAAACATTTTATTTTTAGCATTACCCATTGATTTCGGAAGTATTTTTTTCAAAATATTTCTCTGACACGTTTTGTGCATGTAGAAAACGTTGACACCACTTGCGCGTCTGGTAAAACCGAAACGAAAAGTTTACTGCTCAATAATTACCTACCTATACAGCATTAGTTACTTTTACTCTGTAGTTTCTTATTTCAGTCTGATAATAATTGTTTCTTGACATATTAATATCTTTTGTTTCTAATTAATACCTCAGACGCATTCAAAAGGGCATTGGGAACACATTAGAAGGTTTTATATGCCTCCTAGTACTGAAGTTTGGTTTCTACGATGCCGTGCATCATCAACGGTAACAGGGAGACGCTAGAGATTTTGCAGCACTTTTGAACCCTTGGTCTGCAGTGTTGAAAGGCTTCCCTCACAGCGTATCTAGAAATCTCCCTGTCGGTGTCTTGATGCCGTAGATATGATGAGGATGAACGTGAGCTGCATCGCGTGCAAAAGCAAGGAAAGAAGGTTCGTAGCTGCAATATTATTATAATTTAACCTTTTTGAACAATACCTTAAGACCGATCTCATTATTCACAACCTGGGTCATTTTCCCCGAAATTGGGTTTCGCTATCCTTCCAATCCGATGAATCCAAAATTCCTCCCTCTGTAAGCTTCTTGTTAAAACATTTTGTTATATTTGATATCTTACTGTGCAATCAATCACAAAAGTGAAACTCAGCATGTTTGTTCGTCGTTGCGGCATATTTTGTTCTCAAAAAGGGCCTTATATGAACGGCATTTTTTTGGTTATCCCATTGTTATGAATTCACATTTGATGGTACCATAATTATTTTGTTCCGTTCCACGTTCACATCGCTATACATGAGAGAAGCCAACAGCCACAGAAACCAAGGAGCACAGGAGATTTTTTTAACTAATTTATTTTTTGTGGTGTTGATCAAGTAAAAATATTATGAATATTAGTAATATTCTTACTTGATCAACACCACAAGAAATAAATAAATTAAAAAAATTCCCTGTGCTCCTTGGTTTCTGTGGCTGTTGGCTTCTGTCATATTTACAACGAGCCCCTCATTCCCCTTGCCTTGTTTCCTATATATATATATATATATATAAATTGTCGGAACAAACTATACTAAAGTTATGATTGCGTACGTCGTGTGTGTATTCATCATAATTAAAAAAACATATGCTTAATGTTTAATAAAGTAAAAGATCATGGTTTTGTCATAGGTGATTTGCTTTGTACATCTGTTACTAAAAAATTTACCCAAAACGTGGCCTCATACCTAAAGCTACATGTGAGTGAGAGGTGGAGGGGTGCAGTACGGACTGAAAAGGCGGTTTGCATTTCAAAATCCTACTGTGCGCTACAACTATAAGGGTGCGAAAAAGACAGTTCCAAAAGACCCTGCTTGCTTAAGCGGAGGAAGAACTAGGATTATGCAAATGAGATCACCGGGAGTATTTTTCAAGATGCACTTTTCGAAAGGATTTCTCGGCAGAGCTCGGCGAAGTCGCGGTTGCAAAATTTGAAGCTCATTCTTGTGCTCCGTTATTTTTTCTTTCTTTTAACAAATAGAAGCCGCGAAAAGTTGAATGCACACTTCACCCGCGAGAGATTTGTTCTTTTTTTTCCAGACCGCGACTTTCGAGTGTGAAGTCAAACGTTTCCCGCAGAAAAAAAGTTGAACTGGTTTATTTTGTATCGTGTTCAAACACCACGACCCAAGCCACATCCTTTCATTTTTTTTTTACTATTGGACATGTTTCAACGCTAAATGCAACATGTAAGCTGCTTCTCTCGGCTGCACCGTTTTGCTTCGTGCTGCAATTCAACGCATGACGTGGCAATTAATGACCCTTAATCTGTATTAACGGCCTAGGATGTAATACTTGCTTGATTCAGACAGAAATCATTAAACACCGGCACCCTCCTCAGCGATAAATACAGCAGCATACACAGCAGTGGTTTTCAACCATCTCGCTTCTTCGTAAGCGACCACTTCTAAACTGGAAGTGGCGTTGGGCTTCTTAAGGGTTATTTCTTTTAGGGTAGATTGTTTTAACAAAACTTCTGTTTGGGCTAGATGGTGCATAGCTTATTTTTAAATGAATTTAAGGGCACACGAAATACGCACACAAGAGGAGGATACACACAGGACAGGCGGTATAGCGCGTGTCCTGTGTGTATCCTCCTCTTGTGTGCGTGTTTTTGTGCGCTTAAATTCATTTCAATATAAGGGTAGATTGGTCACAAGATTTATTGCAGTATATGTTGGGACGCCGATTTTTCAATTATTTCTGATTCTATCAAGAGGTAACATTTATTAGAGAAAAGAAAGCAATAAAATTCCACGGTTTGAGTTAAATTACGGCACGAATAGGCAAGCGGTGCAGCTGGGAGATACATTTTATACGTTGCATTTTGCGATACAACACCTCCTATTATTAAAATTGAAAGCATGCACATAAAAACAAACGAGGGTGAGGGAAAACCCTGGGGTGCAGTCGAAAGCTTTCTCCAGGCTGAGGTGAAGGATGGCGACACAAGCGTTCGCGGCATCGCAACATTAGAAGGCATACCTCGCCTTTGCGAATATTAGAATCAATGAAGTGTCCCTTAATTCAGCACGTCTGAAGAGAACCGTTTCCCTCATAAGCAATTGTAGTGCCCTTGCCAAAAATCTTGAGAAAAAATTTACAACGAACGTTGCGAATTAGGACTGCATGCTGTGACCTGCCGCAGCTTTTCAGCACCATCAGTATCAGCAATAAGGACAGTGTGTGCGCGCCCAAAAAATGGAGGGAGTGAGTTTAGGTAATATGCTTCGGTAACTCGTGCAGCTAACACAGACCTGATTTCTTCCTTAAATGCTTCATAAAGAGGAGAGCTTAAGATATCCTATCTCAGCGATTATTGCGCATTCAAGCTGTCGATCTCACGTTCAACCTCAGATTCGTCTATTCGCAAAATAATATTTACGTTCATACATCATTATGAATTTCAGCACAGCCTAAGCAGTATCAAGTCATCTCTTGCTATCCAGGAACTAGCCCTTAGACGCAAACTTTCTTGCTTATGTCTGCTCCACAAATCATAATACAACTTTCCTAACCTACGCGAATCACTTCTAGTGCAGCTTGTGCGCACGTCATGCGTTTTATTCAAGTACACGAACACGCAACTTTGACAATGATCAACTAACGCGTTTAACAAAATCTTTTTTTTGCGAATCGCAATACAAGAATGTAATCAAATTCCCGACTCTGTTGTCATTTAGCGTGATCTCGTTAAGATTTAAAAACGCATGATTGCCTATCTTGCTGTATGAATGTTTCCTTTTCCTTTTCATGCCAACTTTCTTTTCATTTATGCTGTAGTCGTCTGTGTACTTTTGATTATTCCTTTTGTTTGCCCACTCATCAGTGTTATACCCCTGTCACACTAGCAAATTCAATGTCATTCGAATCGAATGACATTAGCACCTAATGTCATTAATCGACTGCTACACGAGAACATGTAATGTCATTAGGTTCGAATGACATTCGTTAGGGGAACTCATTCGCATTCGATCTCGAACCGAATGCGTACTCTGGACACCAGATACGCAGCAGGAACAAGCGGCGCGAAAAAAATAATGCGCACACTGCCAAATTTATTAAGCGCATTTATTTTGTTCTGCTAAAAAAAGTTAATGTTTGTGTGTGAATCTGTTCACACTAGAGGCTGCCGTGGATAGCTGCTACTCTCGGTCTCAGCAGCCTACCGCAGCGGCCGAGCGTGAAGCAGCGTCTTTGCCGCGACCGTCGGTCATTTTGGGATGCGTGATTCTTGTTGGTTGGCGTGCCATGTTCGTTAAGCTCGAAGGTACTTAAAGACGTAACTGAGCAGTTCACCTTTCGGAAGTCATTTCCAAGCTCCGCGCACCGCCATGTCAGCCATTTTGTTTGTTTACATTTATCGAATTTGTGGTTGACCTTGTACTTGGCTTGGCTTTTGATGGCTAAAGTGGGGCAGGATGGCCGCAGATAAAATTTTAGGCTTATAATATGGCACACAAATGTTCTCACCCGCTCTTAAAACACTGCACAGCAATTTCAAACATATTTTATACGTGCTGATGTCGTTCAGTTGGTCTGTTTTTTTTTTTTTCACTGATCGTCGATGCCATCATTTTCGAATGACATTTTTTTCCGTGTAGCACCGAAAGAGACCGAATGAAATTCGATGCATCGAATGCCATTAGGTTCGAATGACAATAAATTTGCTAGTGTGACAGGGGTATTACTTTCTGTGTATACCTGTGTATGATACAGTAGCGGCGTTGCTGCTAAAAACCTCAACTTTTTCACTGCTTACACCACAAATTTTGAAAAGCTCGTGGCAATACTCGAAGAAATCCTTGCTTATGTGTTCACTTTCAAATAGGAACGGCACTGTTAGCCTGAATATTATCAAAGTAAGTCCACGGAGCGTAAGATCCTAAGGCCCGTTTAGTCGATGTCTCCCCCACAGCTAGTGCTTCCGCTCGCGCCCCCACAAGCACTTGGCGATAACGCTCTTGTTCAATAAATTGGAGAATTAGATTTATTCTTCTCCTGCCCTCTGTCCATCCAGCCAGTGCTTTACATTCTTGACGATACCAAGTGGAGGAATGCCTGTTATTTCTGCACATGAAGCATATCTGCATTTTTCAGCGCCTAGGATTTATTTGGTGGGGTTAATAAAATTCCCTTCGCAGCTATACCTTTGCCACCAAGACGGAGCAGAGGCCGCTTCCCGGCGTTTGGGATCTTCCACTCATATTCTAAATCTCTATGCACACTTCAGCACAAATGGAAGCATCCTGTAACGAGCGATACGAGGTGTTTTTAGTGGTGGTCCCATCACAGTGCTCCGGACAACAGCGCATAATGCTTGACGTACTCCCCAATTGGACATCGGATAAGCGAGGACCATATTTTGTTACCAAGTAAACCTCGCATATAAGTAAACACATCAGTAAGCGTGCATATTTTAGCGATTGCCACTTTGTTTCATAACCATCAGGCACATTTTTCACCTTTCTGACGATTGATTACGTTAAAGGTTTTACTTTTTCGCTCCAAGTTCGTGGATTGCTAAAATGAGAGCCTCCCGTACGTCGGAAGCACTCAATGAAGAACGAGCAAATTACCTGTCCTTACACTTAAAAAAACAAGAAAAACCCTTGATTTTCTATGTATGGACGAAATGAGTTTCAAGAAATTGACAATTTCTTCGAAGAAACTTTTCATTTTCCCGATGTATCGGCTCTCAGTTTCCGACCTGCCAGATATTTCTATAGTGATACTGGAACCTGTCCCTCGCACGTACAGTGCATGTTCCATGGCGATGAGTGGCACTACTCGCTCATGCAGCGTGGCAAAAGAAATTTCATCGCTTTCACATTGAATCTCGCCGACCAGCAGCATTCCCAGCCCAAAACCAGCGCCAAGAACTTCATGGTTTTGCTTTTGTGGAGCCGTGGCCTCGTGGTAGAGCACCCGCCTCGGCTTCGGGAGGTGGTGGGTTCGACTCCCGCCGCCGGCAGGGGACCCACCAGTTTCCTCAAAGTGGGTACAAGCTATGGCCCGGCCTGGTGCTCGGCTTCCTAGGGTTGCATGGCTTGGGAAAGGAGCCCGCGCCTACGAATTCCACAGGTTGGGTTTCTACCGCACGGGGCGGATTTATGGTTGCTTGGCGGCGGAACTTATCTCTGATCCGTCAAGGCAGCTTTGGCCTTTTGCCCACAGTGACGGGATTTGAAGGCGCAGGCTCCTTTCCCAAACTATGCAGCCCTAGGAAGCCGAGCACCAGGCCGGGGCATAGCTTGTGCCCATTTTGAAAAAACCGGTGGGTACCCGGTGGGTGGCAGGTGTCGAACCAACCACCTCCCGAAGCCGAGGCGGGCGCTCTACCACGAGACCAGGGCTGCCACCACGGACGCTTGTTTTTGCATTAGAGTTTTTGCATGACATATGACAAAGCAAACATTTGTTGCTCGTGAACTTTCATTAGGCGCCAACCTGTTATTTTAGCGGCACCCTACCGGAAACAAATATCTATCTTGTCAGTTCTAACGAACGGTCTATAAACGCTGCGATGCCATAACGCTCACAATTCTACAGCACCATCACCCGGTTCATGCGTACAGAAACAACACTCACCTGATTGTTTTTCAGGAAGTTCGAATGCTTCAGCTTCTAAAGGCAAGAGTCCGTTTGGAAACAGTGGGTGCGACAGTTTGTGCAACGCTGAAAGTTAACTGTCCGTGTTCGAATCATATGCGAAAAATTTCATATCCGTTTGCCCCAGTAACTAGACACAAAGGGAAAACGTGCCACCGTATCTTCTGCCCTTCTAGCTGCCACAATAGGGCAAGAAATCGACATATTTTGTCTCCCATTCCCAAACGCTGATCTGATCGCATGAGGCTACCCTTATGATGTCCGTGAATTCTACAATATATGTGAAACTCCGTAGTACAACTTCCTTCCTATCTACTTAAACCTGAAGGCACCCGCCGTGGTGGCCGTCTTTCCAGTTCAGATGCTAACGCAATGTACGCTGGTTTGATACCAGCCCTGGTGGCCGTATTCTAACGAAGGTGAAATACAAATACGTCCGTGCGTTGGTGATTTAATCGCCAGCCAAAAAACACGAGATGGTCAAAATAAATCCTGACCGCTTTACTATGACGTCTCTCATAGTCTGAATCTTTTACGGGAGGTTAAAACCGCACAACCCTTCAAACTCAGAGCAGCTTACCTTTGCCTATTTTTATTGCGAACTGGAGGAATGTTTGATCGAAATAACACAGCTTCGTTCCAACTATGGATATCACTTTTGGCCTTTTCGACTTGCAGTTTAGGGCAAAGCAGCAAAAACTAGGAACGTGACTGCCATGCGAGAGTTTTTGCAGATAGAGATGGTGAAGAGGTAAGATGGAAAAAAATGTAGCAGCTGCAAAACTCAGAAACGAAAGACGAGCTTCAGTGCAAGGTCAACCCGTAAAAGCTCAACGTTTGTTTTTTTCCCTGAAAAAAATGTGCTGGTTTAGATTGAAAAATATTTCGGTAAGGAGAATTCAGCACCACGCGCCCGTATCGACTCAATAGGCCCTCTTCTTTCGCAAAGAAGGGGATTTCGCTTTTGTTTTAGCGTTCACATTAGAGTTTCCTGCATTTTGCAGTGTTGTATAAGAGCATCTCAGCATTGCTAGTTAAACAAAGTTATTTCCATTATCGTAAATTCATGCATAGTTTTCGTTTTGTGCTGCTTATTGACATTTAACGGCTCGACAGCGAATCGTTAAAGGCCTGAAAATGCTAGATTAGAAAAATTGAAGTGCTGTCAGAAACGGCCCCGAGCAGACAATCGGGATCGGCATGGGTCACGTGACTTCTTTACCTCTTTTATGTCGGCAAAGCTTCCCGTTTTACTTCGCCGATCTAAGGCTATGTAAAAATGTGTAAAAAAAAGAAAATTTTGATTTCAAAAACATCGCCTTACACCTAACATTCAACTGAATTCCCTGAACGGTGGCGCTCGGTATGCACCTAATGCGCTTGTTGGTCCCTCTTCTCACACTTCGTGGTCAGGGTTACTGCAACCAACACAGCCGGCGTAGATAGTGCGGGGACCGGTGTGGTTTTACTGCGAACATACAGTGGCCACTGCTAGTGAAATGATAATAACACAATTGAGAGCCTGCTGCAAGGTCGGCAGTGCCGTTCGCCAACATTCTGAAATTGGCAGCACCCGGCCGTTGCCACCTTTGCTGCAAATGGAGGTCGGCTGTAAGCGACTTCTATTAAGTGCGCCACCTCCCAAGTACTCGCTGTCGCCATTGTGCTCGCTGTCGCTTTGGAAGGCTGTGCGCGACTGCACGTGGACTTCTTTTTTATCGCGGTCGGTATGGGCTACCATATCACCTATTTTATACCGGTTATATTACAAGCAACTCTTCCTTCATAAAAAAAATGACTAAAGCATTCATGGCGGGGTATAACTGTGTTGAACTGCGCTGAGAATGAGGAATGCAAACGGCCTGGCACTTTCATTGTCAGAGTAGGAACTGCAGTGCCACGCGTTTCAATTTCGGGTTCTGGTGATCGGTCATTCGTGACGAACTTTTTATGCGTAGCATATTGCAATCACTCAGTTCAGCCCTTGGCCGCGGCCGGGCAGCCACCAAACCACGTGACGTGACGTCACGTAGTTTGGTTACGTCATGTCACGTGTTGACGTGACGTCACCAAACCACGAGAAAAAAAAAGAAAGACAAAAAAAAATAAAAAAAAATAAAAAAAAAAGGACGGCTGAGCATGGTGGCGGTTGCCACCGCCCCGTTTCAAAGGGGGCCCTCCTATCCATCCATCCATCCATCCATCCATACGTCACGGAGGAAAAGCTGCTGAGAAAATCGAGTGCCGCCAAGCAATACCTCGCGCAAAAAGACCACGCAATATGCAACGCATTCTTGCCTTAACCAAGCTAAGCCTGGGCATCTTTTTTACTTCCCACTTATACTCCAGCTGTTTGTTACAACCAGGCAGCCCACGTGCATACGTGCCACTTCATTTTTGGCGCCCTCGGAAGCTATTTTGTGCCTAAGTGTTAATTTCACAGCTTTTAACTATCAGTGATACCTATTTGAAGGGACGCCATTGCGACTAGTACACTTACTCCGGTTGCGCCCGTTCCTTAACTTCCATAACGTTCAGAACTGATGAAGATGTTAAAATGCAATGCTATCTCGTTCCATAGCACCGTTTCCTTAGAGGAAGTGTTGGCACCTAGATGAAACCGACCACTACGTGTGAAACAAAACTCCCACATTGGGCGTTCAATTCATTCGAGCGCTATGAGCGACGCCAATGGCCAAAGCAGTTCGCCGAACACTATTTCCCTCTATCGGTTTAATTACAACTGGTGTCACTAAATCGCTACTTTGGACGTCAATTATCCTCACATTAAGGCAAGTACTTGCGAAGAAGACAGGACACAACAAAGAAAGACATACAACATCTCTTAGTTTTGTTCGGACTTCTTCGCGCAAGTTTCTATATTGTTAGAAATGAACCAACTCGCCTAAACAAAAGTCTTAGTTTAACATAATTATCCTGCCAGTTCGGTGAATGTGGTACATTCAGAAGATCGTTTACTAAAACGTGAATGTGGTTACTTAAAAATTAGTAAAAAATGTGCGTTTTTTACTCGATAAACTACAAAACAACTGCCTTAGGGGCAACTGCTTCGTAAAAGCATCGTTGTCTTCACGCGGTGATATATGGTCTGTGTATGCTAAAACCACCGAAATCGGTTCGTTCGATAGACGCGTAAACAATCCGAAAGTATGCTAGTAAAGAAATGTAGCTATTTTAAGTACCTTTTGAGCTTACCAAATACGGTGAAGAAGCAATATTTGCATTGCTTTTGGCTTCATTCTTACTTGACTTCCTATGATTTGTGAGGGGAAGAGTTCCAGTATATGAGGGCTTACTGAACTCACCAATGCAAGCATTCATCGCGCAATCATTCTGACTGCAATTCGTGTTTGAGTACACCGAAAATATGCGTGGATTCCTGTTTTGTGCGAAATGACTGAGAGGAGCGTGATATAAGTTAGCCTATACATGTTTTGTGCATATTTGAAAACTCAATGCGCGGCTGTAAAATATAGATGACGCATCCACAGACTGAATCCACTTTATACGTCAGTGGAACTCACGCACGCTTATCTTGAGGTGTAGGATATTGCGCGCTAATACTAGCAATTTTTACGCACTCTTGCGATAAAACACAATCGAAGACATAATATGTCCAATGATGTTCTATTACGAAACGGAAAAAATTTTATTGAGACTAAATATTGTTTTTAACTGACCGTTTTTCTTGCACCAGTTTACATGAGTCAGCAGTGGGGAAAAAACCATGAAGTTGCCGTTTCTAAAATTCTCTAAAAACCCATGGAACGTCCCTTTTTGACAAACTTTACTTCCAAAATATTTTCAAAAAGGAAAGTCAACGAATATGAAATCACTAAATGTTTCGCTGACCACCTGGACCAGTGACGTTGAATCTCCGGCCAATACTTCAGCAGTTGAGCTTTTGCCAATCATGAAGACTTTTTGTTGTAGTATGCATCAATATAAAATTTTACCATTCATTTTATATTGCACGACCACAGTGTAAGGAGGTCCATAGTCCTGCGTTTACTCAGTGGAGCTAGCCTCATGTATGAAGTATAACTTCAAAATCTTCATCTTCAAAATCTTCAAAATCTTCATGGAAAGGCAGTCAAGATTATTTGGAAAAATATGCATGAGACGCTCATCACAGATTCCTGAAACCTTATCAGTCACTGCTTTACACAAATGCATGTAAGTAACCTACAAAAAAAGGAACAGTTAAAGCCCCGAGTAGCTATCAATGCGACTAATTTTGGATTTATAAAGTGACACGTTACTAAGGCTTGCGCCTAAGTCTAAGATGCTAATGAGCAAAACCAAATCCACTACTGTGTTCTTAGAAAACCTCCTCCAAATAGAAATAACATAGGCCCATATCGATATCAGTGATAAGCAACGCAAATTAGCATTCTTGCCTAGAGTGAAAGCAGAGGTCGGTTTATCTTATTTCATGCGGCTCGTCCACCAAACTTATATACTAAATAACAGCAAGTAAGCAAAGCGCAGAGGCACACCAACTCTGAATTTTCTGCAGGAGTATTTTGTCATTTTTTTTTCATTGTTGCTGTTACCCTCCTAGAGCTTGGCTGTGCGTTGCTTCTAGAGTGTTGCCATTTTACCAATCCTTGTATTTTGTGTCCCTGCTACCCTCGAGTAACTCAAGTTTTCTTTAATTTTACTTCGTGCTCCAATAATAAACACCTTGAGGCTGACATGCAGGTATTTGAACGTAGGAATGAACGCGAACTCTACGAAAAAAAAGCAAGGAAGATAGGTGCCGCAACAGCTGATTGAACTCTTATGAACTTGCTCATCTGCTTCAAGGAATGAACCTCTAAAACAGCCTTCGATAGTTGTCCGGAAACCGGATTCTTGTTTTTTTCTCTCTTTTCTTATCTTACATCACAAGAATGAATCCGGGATTTGATTGGGACAAGCCTGAAAATGCGCACCTTTTCTGTTCTTTTTGCGGCCATAACAGCGCCCACAGTAGCCAAATGAAATAGGAGGAACAGGAAAGAGAATAAATTGAAGCGAGGGAACTTTTTCTTTCGAAACGAGCGTGCTTTATGATAATTTGCGTTTCTTGCGGTCGACATGAAATCTGCGTGATGAGCCGCTGCTTCTATTAATACTTTTGCCTGTATTGCTCATTTGTGGAGAAGTGTGATTGCCAAAGAGGGTAGGGTGTCAAGACAAAGACACATCTTTCATTTTCACCACACACTATGCCAGCAGACCGAGAGCATTTTATGCACAAAGTCAGCAACACACTGGCCTCTTCAAGCAGTGCCGCGGGTCTTCTCTCGTTAATGGTAATTTATAATTTTGAGAGATTTTTTAAGGACAACTGCTAGCACCACGATCATATATTTTTCATTAATTTTTATTGCCACTTCTATCTCTCTCTATTCCTGATAGCTGCACGAATTGCTTCTTGCTTCTGCAGAAATGTTTAGTTTTCGTAGCAGCCTCGGTGATCCCCATAGATCTTCCACGTGCTTTTAACACTACAGCTCCATACAGACGCACGTGCCCAGCTTTCTGGTGTTGAATTAATAAGGTCCTTCCAGCACAAGCTGCATGCAGTGTAGTTGTGTGGTGTCCAAATGAACCAGGGATTATGGATGCCCATTTTAAATCAGGTCGTGTTAGCAAGACGACCTGATGTAAAAGGAAGCAACATTCAACAACTATACTATGTGCTTGAGGGAGCATATCTTTTGGAAATGTGCTAAAAATGAAACTAAAGAAGTCAACCTTCCACTGGATTAAAAAAATCTGACTTAATCAGAATGTTTACACGATTAAAGATACACAGACAGTTGTTTTTTTACGTCAGCAGAGGAAGCTGTGTAACATAAAACACGACTACTTATAGCTGACGGCACGTCAATGCCAGGAAGATGACATTTAACAAAGAATGATAATGTAGTCATGTTCTTCTGCAATAAAAAATGGCTGTGGCTCAGCTTGATTAAGCCCGGTAATTGCGAAAGCAATATCCGTAGCAACGCCATGGTTCAGCTGGTAGTGTAGCTGGTGGTGGTGCTTGTGGTTAGACTTGTGGTGATGCATCGGTTATACAATCCAATCCAATCTATTGCAATGTAATTCAATCCAATCCAATCGAATCTAATTCAGTGCAATCCAATGAAATCCAATCCAATCCAATCCACCCACACCGCTAGGCGCGCCGCGCGCGGCGGGCGCAGCAGGCACCACGCGCGGCCTCGCCTCGCGACGGCACAAGTTGCAGCCCTGCTCTTGCAGCTGTGACGTCACACCGCTAGGCGCGCCGCGCGCGGCGGGCGCAGGTGTTAGGCAGCAGCTACCAAGCGCGGCCTCGCCTCGCGACGGCACAAGTTGGGCCCATGGTTTTTGCGGCCGATGGTATGACGTCATAGCAAAGGTCAAGCTAAAGGTCAATGGTAGCTACCGCGGCCTCGCCACGCGAGGAGCTGAAAGGGAAAGTAGTATTGCTTTCGCAATAAAAGGGTTGCACAGCTTAACGGCGAGCAATGTTATCTCTGTCTATCCTCACAGCGTCCTGTCTGCTTCCTCTTGTGCTTTGCACGATTTTTATGTCATGATTCGAATATCAAGTGTCATTGTTTCTGTTGTCTCTGAAATAGTTGTAACTTCTTGCATGCTATCTGTTTTGTTTGCCCTATATAGATAAATTAAATTATTCAGTTATAAGCGATCTCAAGATGTACTCATGAACGACCCCTTACTCTTTGGTTTATAATCCCATATATATGTGAAGAAACGCAGCTGGCGCAAATGATTGAATTTAAATTACTGAAGGAAGTTGTTCAGATCGTAACACCTTTCTAGGGATTGTGATTATTGCACCCTACACAAAAGCTGTTAACTTCTTAGCAATTATAGCCTGAGGACTCTTTAGAACACAACAGACTGAAGACAGTCCGGTAACGGCCTTCGCAGTGCCACATTTCATTCGGTGTAGAATAGCAGATATAATGAAAGTTTCCAGATGAGAATGTTGCCTGTTCCGTATTTATTTCACTGCCACCAACGTAGAGCAAAGCCGGTGGATTTCGCTTTGAGGATAGTTCTGATTTCGGCACTTCAAAGGGAATGGGTCGAGTGCCGTAAGGTTTAAAAGAGTGGTCTTGAAATCAACGCGTCGCCTGATGCGATAAAATATGATGTTTTTTTTTTTATTTAACCAACCTAAAGGGAGAAGAACTAGAATAAAATTGCAGATTGGTGGAGAATAGAACAAATACCGCCAGGTCCCACATCATCAAAGATGAGCATTGGAGAAGGAGATAAAGGTAGCATAGGTGTAGCAGAGAACGTAAACTCGGTGAATATTACCAACATGATGATGAAATAGCGAAGTGTTGGGTCCTTTGCTGTGGTCAACACAGGGGCATCATATGACCATGAAATGCGTAGGAAAATTTTAAAACAATTTCTAAATGGTTTCGCGTTCTCTACATTTCCGTAATGAGGAACCATTGTCATGAAAAAGGGAATTATGGGGCAGGTGGAACAAAACCATTTATTTCTCACTCAAAAGGCGATAAACGATGCGCGACATGGAAGGCGAGCAGCACGAAGCTTAGAGATAATATAGAGAGAGGAAAGCAAAGCTGCACTAGTTTACTGAAGAATTTAGAAAGTGAGATCATAAGAATTTTAATGACCAATGCCAAAAGAGTGCTCTCAGTGAAATCACTCACTTAGGAACAAAGGCCTGGTTTTGAAACATTGCCTCAGCGGTCAGAGCACGTGCAAGATACAAATTAAAAGTGGGAGTCTGCGGGTTGCAACAGTTATTAGTGAATAGCTTGAGTTTGGAGCACGCGTCAAGTCGATGAGATTGGCTATACAACACAAGACCTCGTGTATCGATTGGCCTGCTGTTCATGGTTGTTCTTTTTTTTAGCACAAAAGTTCGAAAGGCGAGTGGCCGCATACGTGGCCACATACTACTGGTCAGATAATAAAATTGTTCATACTCGGCACCATTGAAAGCAGCGTTGGGTTCAGCAAACCGGTAATGAAGGGCTTTTTTCGTATATAATCCGTGTGTTTCAGCTAAAACTTATCAAGTTTTAAAAAGAAAACAATGCATTCTAACGAATTTAATTAAAGCTTGGCTGTTACGTGTTTCGTTATGTACCGGCTATTATTTTTTCCCGTTCTGCTTGCTCGAGCAATTAGTCGGGAATAAATTGCAGCTTTTTAAATACAGCTTTAAACGTTTACTTGTGCATTGTAAAACTGTCTACCTCGACAAAAATAATTTGACCCGGAGGTTTCCGGTGAGGGAGCTTTAGCGTAGCCCTTGTTTTCTGCAATGATGTAAACCAGCGAAATTTGAGAATACCACGTGACAGTGTATTCTTTGCCCCGTAATGCGCCGCGTAGAGCGCTGACGGCTTCAATCCCATTGCGCTTGCCACAAGAGAACATTGCATCATAATTGGTTGAGAGCTGAGGACCACCGGTTGGTGACGACGCGCAATGAGCCAATGTTGAGGATGCCACCCACGAAGGCTTGAAAGCTGCGGAAATGTTACCGAACAGCGGTGACCAATGCGAGATGACTAAATGAATTCGTAATGGAAAATAGACAATGAGTCCTTATAAGACATGACCCCAGCTTGCGACTGCATAACCTTTAAAGAGCTCGCTCTTCGCATTTTCTTAGTACTTTATTCACTCATATCGCGATTCAGCACATTACTTTAGTGTTTTTTTTTGCGCACCATTTTAACTAAAAGATCATCGATGTACTTGTTCTTTTGGCTTTACGCAGGGTCCTAAACCTTGGGAAACATATTTAAGAGTAACTATTTGCCCACGAAACAGTTTCTCGTAGCCAAAACTATGTCCCACTAGGCGCACTCGAAGTAAGTGCAAAATTGTCGCTGTGAACCTGCCGGTTCTCCTAAAAAAATTAAAAACCAGCAGTAAGGGACATCAGCATGTACGTTTATCTTGAGAACTTAGGGGATTGTATTTCTGTAGACTATTAAATTTGGTAGAATTCCACAGCCAGGATCGTAACAGTAGATATCAGGAATGGATTTCGAAACAAAGAGCGCGATAACATATATTTAACAAAAACGTGTTTATACTATCACTACGGGCGGTGCGTTTTTTCTACCATGTTATTAAATTATTACCATATAAGCGCTACACTGCACTAGTGACCTTTCCTCTGTACCGCTGCTCGGAAGGCAAATGGGAAAAATGACGACCGTCACCCCTCTACGGATTAGAGAAAGCAATTGCCCACGCATTGCACGTGTCATTGCTTGGAGCCGGACACCTCGGAAGATAGGCCGGCTACGCGTGCTCTAGATTTCCAATGCCAATATACAGGGTGTCCCAGCTAAATGTAACCAAGGTTGTAAAAAAGAGGATGTTCTCTAGCCCAGTGAGACCAACTGAGAGTTGTTGACAGGCGCGTGTCCTAGTCTGCGGTACTTTTTCGTTATAAAAATTTAATTAATTAGCAGAGACTAATTAGCTAACTTTTTAGTTATTGCTTTCAGGAAGAAAGTGTCAATGGAAGAGTTGTAGATCCTATAGAAAAATGACCGGTTGCCGTGTTTGCAACGAAGTACCACTGATACAGCTTATTTTATTTGCCTTAAAAGAAAGCCCGCGAAATACAAAAAGAACCACGTGATAGGAAAGCAGCTTCAGCGCTCCCAAACGACCGGTCAGGCAACGACATCTGCTTATGTTTGCAACGTTGCCCCTAACAGGGTTCGGCGTTCTGAGGTGGTGGCGAGATATGCGTCATGAAAAGTAAGCGCGCGCTGCTTTTCAAGGAAGTGAAGCGCGGCTCGCATGGAGCGCTTTTTCACGCGAAACCTTGCCTCGAGTGATAGGCATGTGGCCGTGCCGCCGAACTTGCACCGTCACGCGCTGAAGGAGCGGTCGCCCTAGCGCCCATGCGAGAGTTGCTGGCGTATATCTCGCAACCATCCCAAAACGCCGAACCCCGTTCGGGACAGCGTTGCAAAAATAAGAGAATGTTGTTGCTTGATCGGTCGTCTGGGAGCGCTGAAACTGCTTCCCTATCACGTGGTTCTTTTTGTATTTCGCGGGCTTTCTTTTAAGGCAAATAAAAGAAGCTGTATCAGTGGTACTTGGTTGGAAACACCGCAACCGGTTATTTTTCTATGGGATCTACAATTCCTCCTTTGACGCTTTCTTCCTAAAGGCAATAATTAAAAAGTTAGCTAATCAGTCTCTGCTAATTAATTACGTTTGCATAACAAAAAAATACCGCAGACTAGGACACGCGACTGGCAACAACCCTCAGTTGGTTTCACGGGGCTAGGCCACTTCGTCTTTTTTAAAAGCTTGGTTACATTTAGCTGGGACCCCCTGTATATGTAAGTTACAATCCTTAAGAAATACTTTCACTTGATTAGAAGAGTGAAAGTGATATGTATTCTTTGACGTGCCGCCTGCCTGGTCGCATATTCATCTTCAGAAAACAGCCACCAGTGATTTTAGCCGCTCTGCATTTCTGAAAAAAAAATGAGAGATGTGTAAATAAGGAATGCTCTCTCTACATCCTTTACTTAAGTTTCGACAAAGTGCTGCTGTGAAACTAATTTACATAGGTGATTCATATATTTGAGAGTGGATTTCTTGTCCAGAGATGAGGCGCTGAGCGCCAGAACCAGTCTTGACTATTAGCTCTGCACGGTGACCATTTAACGCCATGTCACGCCGCTTACGTTCGACTTCGAGATATTGTTTTTCTAAAGGCCGTCTGTTTTGCGGATTGGGGAAAGAACTAGGCCACACAGTGTGCGATAACTAATTTTCCCTGCTACAAAAGCAATGCCGGTGCTGACGGTAAGGACTGTCTTGGTTGACTTGGCTACCAAAGGAACATTTGTTTTTTACTTTTAAAGCTAGAACCGTTCTCTCAAAATCAGCAAACATGGGAAGTTTTCCGCCATGCTGCATGCACAGAGTATGATGCGCCCGTACATGGCACCAAAGAAAAACTAACTAATGAAGAACTTGCATGCAGAGCCCTAAATACGGTCTTCATTGTCTACCAGAGAATAGTGTTGCTATTGCGTGGCATTGAGGCGTACGGCGTGACGCATACAACATTGTTCCTTTATTGAAGCCATCTACGTAGAACCATAATTAATAGAAGAGCTCTTGGGAGTTCGATCATCAACGATGGCCCCCTTCGTCATGGAATATGAAAACGTAGCTTTCTTTTTCGCCCTGAGTGAAGAGCCATGCATTAACAAGGTTACAAATGAAATCACCAAGATCTGAAACGTTCACTCTATTGCTGCCAATTGATTATAACGCTAATGATAACATTTTAATAACTGCACACAGGTTGGTAATGAATGCATTAGTTAGAGCAAGGTTAACAACTGAAAAACTTATAGCTTACTAGGGCATTCATGAAACCGTCGGAAGGAGCGTTAGGAGAACTGGGCACCTCCGTCCCAGGGCATGCATATTGTAGGGTCAGGACAAAGCACGTACCACAAAGGGAGGAAGCATAGATCGTACATGCACCAATTTTATGTAGATTTGTGTCAATATGTGATGCCTGTCATGAGGACAGGGACAATGGAACTGCTTCGTTACGCAACATGCATTACTTATGTCTTCACCCAGGGAACACGCATGGAAGCGAATGCAATCAAAGTAAAATGGGACAGATGGTGCGAGCGTTCGCATGAAGCTCTGGAGACTGGTTTGCCCTTGTATCTGCGGCATGAGCTGAGCCATTGGTGTGTTTTCTCTTTAGATTTTTCGCTGCTACACTGGCGATTTGTGGTTTTGGAGGGAACCCGATAATAAATCGGTTTACCGAAAATCTTTAATCTTGTAGCGTTTATAAAAACGTCCGCGTCGCTAGAAATGTGTGCGCGGCGGTGGTCACATTTATTTCACTGGAGGACTGGCAACGGTGGAGCGAGGCCTAGCCAGCCGAGGAGCAAAGTATTTGAGCCGTTCGCCGACCTGCTTGTGTATGCTTCTGAAATTTTTTTTCACGGTCTTATCAATGACTGAAAGGTCACACCGTTTTATTTCAATGAACATAAAATAAAAAAATAAAAGCTTCCTTCTAGAAAGGACATCGGGGAACACGCTGCACTTTGTTTCAGTATTTGTTGGTCGAGCTTGCTCCAGGGCATTGGATGAAATTTATTCCTGTGTAGAATTAGACAGCATGCCATAACTGGGAACATATAACATTTTCCCCCAGTCACTTCTAAAAGACTGAAGTGACACCAGTGTTTCACAAAATTTAATCCTCTCTTTCTTCTTTATAAGAATATGAAATCGTCCTGCATTCAAATTAAGAACTCTTAACCACTCTCAGAACCGATACTCTCATCAACAGCAGACTGAAGGCCTGGCTACGTGGCTGCATGAACTCATTGTGTTCTGTTTCAGTGCTCGCTTTACTAAACCTTCTTTGCGATCCATATCTTGGTACCAAGTAATGATCCTTCTTCCATTTTCGTAAGTTTTTCACAGGATGTTGGCATATCCACGGGAAAGTCACCTGTGGTCACTGCCGTTACAATCGCCGGATTTTTCTGCCTACTCTCATGCATTCCAATGTGACGTAGCTCAGGGGACTTTTATGCAGTGCCCGATCAAAGTTTTAGACACAGAATTGGAGCAGAAATGCGAATCTTCCAGGTTAGTTATATAACACCGAAGATACCGTGAAGTCTCAAGTCTAGGGACTTCTTTAAAATACATATAAAAATGGGCGGCATTAAAACAGATGGGTGGCTTTAAAGTAGAATCATGTGACTTGTGTAAATACAATTATTATACAATTGTGATCATTTTGGTCCATAACGAATGACATTGAGGGGCCGTAAAAAGATGGGATTGTAGTAGAATAATATAATGTGTTCAAACTACAGAAAGATGCTGGTGACGAACTTACCCAGTTTCAGAAAAAAAATGAAAGACTGCTTTTAGCGCGAATTTTGATGGTTTTTCGGTACAAAGAAACGAGTTACAGCTGTGAAAGTTCGACCTAAAACTTTACTATTTTTCCAAGCGATTTATTGAAGCCAATGACGCAAATAATGACAGGGACTCTACGATCTCTGTTCGAACTGAAGGACAGTGAAGCTTTGTTTCAGAGATCCGCACTTAAAAAAGCACTGTTGCACATGCAGTGTAATAAAAATTGAGCTAGTGGTGATACATGTAGAAAATTTTCGCCCTTCTGTAGCTTAAAAAGCTCCATTTTCTGTAAGAAAAGCCCCTTTTAGATTATAACGCCATAGTCTTTCAATACCAGGAAGCTTGAATTTGTCCTCACTGTCCTTTTGAGGCATGGGAAACTCGAAAAAATGCTGCACCAAGGCATTGGGGAATCTAATTAAAGGGAGGCTTAAGTGGTTCTTCGGAGAATTCGAGGTGATTCAACGCTTCGAATGCATTAAACTTGTATTCAAAGCTTTCCAAGTACTTATGCGCTGAGATCTAAAAAATTGGCGTAATTGCAAACTTGATACACCAACAACGTTCAGGCTTCTCGGTACTGTCACAGAAATGCGATAAGTGAAAATATAAGCAGTCACTAACAGCTGCCGATTTGTACGGGTCTCGAGTGCAGCTGCTATTTTTATGCTTTAGATTATTCAAAATATTATTAGGGTGTTTTTTCCATCGGAAACATTGTAATAAAAAGATCAAGAAACAGTCTTCCAGATTGGCAGTGTAAACTTATCTTGAAGCGAGCTCTTAAAGAGACAGTCCCTCAACATGAATGTCTTCAAAGAAGCACTTTGTAAAAAGAGCGCTTCATTGACTAAAAGGAAAACATGTCAACTTCACTGTGGTAAGGAAATGCACAAAGTAATTTATTGATGGAAACCTGGCTCAAACTTTAATATAAGCTCGCAGGGAGTTCTCTCTGCTTATATCCTTTTTTTCTGAGACACTTTTGGCAATGCATGCTGCATGAATTGTGAGTACGTTACTCCTTCATTGCTGCCGAACAAAAAAGATCCGTTATTCTTGCGGTGCACGCATTTCTCAGGAGTGCTTGTAATTCGTGCAGTGAGCAACTTCCCGTGAACAAAGTTTCACTTCAGGGAAGGCTTTTTGGTAGCAAAGTTCCCTTGAAGAGAAATTGTGCTTAAGAAAACACTTCTTTTTTTGCGTATTGCTCCATGAAGAGACATGCGAAAACTTCACGCGGTGCTCTCTCCAAAAGCACCGCTATTTCAGTCTTTCGTTCGTTATGCTGCTGAACTTACATCTCTCTATTCTTCCCCTACATTGTCAGCAGGGGTAAGCATAAGACATAAGTAAGGAACACCAAGGGGTTGTCTGCCATTCACCAAAAGATTCCGAAGCGAATGTGCTAAAGCAAATTGGTTGAAGGGAAAACTTTGGCAGTTTGTATTTTCAGTTCCGAGCCCGCATGAAAAATAACATCCTTGACTCTCGATGTCATTTTACGCGTAGCTTTGCTTGGGAACCTCTTCAAGCTTAACTAAAAAAGTCTATCGCGGAGCAGAATAATTCACGAAGGAATTAAAGAAAAAAAATTGAAATGCAGAGGACGAATTGTTTCTATGTCTTACCAACAGGTGTACGACTGTACCCATAGAAGTTGCGTGAAGTGGCTAAGCCTGGGTAAATGCCCCGATATGTTCAATTTTACCGCAAAAGATTCCTGCAGCTTTGTACCTTTACAGATATTTACCTCGAGTAAAGAGTTTTTTGAAACATCTACAAGCATACGGCAGGTACGCAAGGCTTGCTAGGCATGCGAACACTTTGGCTCTTTCAATATTGTTTTTAGCTTGTAAACCGGAGCTAAAGGATGAATATTAACAGTACGAAAGCGGTGGGAAGGTGGTGGTGGTGATGATATGCAAGGTACCTTGCATATCATCATAATAGGGTAACTCCGAGGTTCAAAAGCGCTAGGGTGGAAATTTGGGCAAGTCGATAATGATCCATAACATAAGAGTAGTGCAAAACCAGGTCGACGGACAAAAGACGAGAGAACACAAACCCACAACACAGGCGCTATATGTTGTGGGTTTGTGTTCCGTCCTCTTTTGTCCGTCGTCCTAGTTTTGCGCTACTCTTATGTTTCAAAAGCGCTAGCCCATGTTTTCACATGTACCGCAATTACCGAATCCTTATAACCTGTTAACATGCACACAGAAAAGGTGTCATTCTTATTTTCTCACGTTAAGAGAGCTCTTTGTACAGCTCACACATCTGAGGCATATTTGCTCACATGTCACTACTACCAACTGCCATTCTGCTGGAGCATCATCTGTGCCGTACTCATCACACAGCATCTCATCAGTGGCTACACCATGTCGATGATATCAACGCCCCACTCTGATCGCAGCGCTTAGCATGATTCGTTTTCTTTGTGGTCGCTCATTCGATAGTGTTTTCTAATCTCTTATAGGTGCGGTAGAGCAGTCTATCAGAGGTAAAAGTGCCAGAGGTAAAAGAGGTAAAACTACGCTTTGAGCGAAACGTTCGTGAGTATACACGATACTAAATATACTTACTAACTTAAGAAGCATTTCAGGCATGGCGATGACGGTACTTGCGATTCTTTTAAGGCGCCCTAAACAAAATAAAGTGGCAGTGCAAGTACATGACCTAGCACAAAAGCTCTGCACTTCATGAGGCGAACACCTACTTTATACACGAGCATCTCAGTGTCCTTCGGTGTTCCTAATCCACCGCTAAGCTTCAAGCGTCCCTTGCTAGGCCCTGAAAGCTGCCGGTGTGAGCACGCTTGCGATCAGGAGTCGTCACCTTTGCAGCTTGCTTCCATTTTAGTGTTTTCCGGCTAGAAAATCATTCTATTATCTTACAGTGCGTAGCACTTCTAGCTGCACACATGTATTTTGCGGCTGCAAGTGCAAGGGACGAAAATCTGTGACTGGCTTAGCTCAGCTATGCCAGGATATACGTAGCGAGATGTACGGTATATCCCTGATTCCGTCTAATTATTTTGCTTAACAGCCAGGCTACAACCACAGGGTTCGACGACTCGAGTTTCTCCCGTCTCCTACGCCGCACAGCGTTGGCCTCGCTCTCCTTGGCCGCCATGACAGTGCGTTTTTTGTTGTACTGTAGGAAGGATGAAAGGGAAAGTGCACGGGCCTGCCCACTGGCTCAAGCTGAGCCACAATCACTGCCACGTGCAGACAGAGAACAGTTGAAAGTTGTGAGAGAAAAGATTGAAAGAATAGATGCGCGTCGCAACCACCACGTCCGCCGGAGCGACGACGCCGGCTGTAAGAGATACCCAAGTTCCCACACAAGTCCAGATGAAATCCCCTACCTTGTGTGTGGTCGTTGCTTCTGAGAGAAGGATGAAAAGGAAAGTGCTCGGACCTGGTGACTGGCTCAAACCGAGCCACTACCGCTGCCACGTGCAGATAGGGGAGAGTTAGAAGATGAGAGAAAAAAGTGAAAGAAAATATACGACGTGCGTCGCCACAACCGCGTCCGCCGAAGCGGACGCTGGCTGAGAAAAACAGATAAGCGGCCACAGCCGCGCCTCCACGTCACCACTTCCATCTGCCCTACCGCTGGTTGGTGGTTGGTTGCGACTGAGAGAAGGATGAAAAGGAAAGTGCACGGACCTGCCTACTGGCTCATGCCGAGCCACCACCGCTGCCACGTGCAGATAAAAGAGAGTTGAAAGATATGAGGAGAGATAAAAGCAGGGAGAAAAGGACGCGCGTCGCAACAACCGCATCCGCCTAAGCGGACGCTGCCTGAAAAAATAGATAAGCGGCCGAAGTCCATCTGCCCTGTTGTTGTTGTTACTGGGTGAAGGATGAAAAGGAAATTGCACGGGCCTGCCTACTGGCTTGAGCCGAGCCACCACCGCTGCCGCGTGCAGATAGAGGAGAATTAAAAGATGAGAGAAAAGAGAAGCTGTTGTTGTTGTTGTGACGGAGAGAAGAATGAAAAGGAAAGTGCACGGGCCTGCCAAATGGCTCCAGCCGAGCCACCACCGCTGCCACGTGCAGATAGAGAAGAGTTAAAAGATCAGAGAAAAGAAAAAAGGAAAGAAAGACGCGCGTCGCAGCAACAACCGCGTCCGCCGAAGCAGACGCTGCTGAAAAAACAGATAAGCGACCGAAGCCGTGATCTCTCCACCACCCAAAAAGAGAAGCTGTTGTTGTTGTGACTGAGAGAAGGATGAAAAGGAAAGTGCACGGGCCTGCTACTGGCTCGAGCCAAGCCACCACCGCTGCCACGTCCAGATAGAGGAGAGTTAAAAGAGCAGAGGAAAGAGAAAAAGGAAAGAAAAGACGCGCGTCGCAGCAACAACTGCGTCCGCCGGAGCGGACGCTGCTCAAAAAACAGATAAGCCGCGCTCGCCGAAGCGACGACAGATAAAAAAAAATGTTGTTGTTGTTGTTGTGACTGAGAGAAGGATGAAGAGGAAATTGCACGGGCCTGCTACTGGCTCGAGCCAAGCCACCACCGCTGCCACATGCAGATAGAGGAGAGTTAAAAGATCAGAGGAAAGAGAAAAAGGAAAGAAAAGACGCGCGACCGCATCACCATCACTTATATACCGCGAACCTCCTCCTCCCCTTCTCGCGCATGCGCAGTAGAGCACGGCGCGCCTGCTGCGTGTCGCGCATGCGCAGTCTCTCTCTCGGTCAGAGGCGAGCGGCGTCGGCACGGGGCGCCGGCAGCTGTGACTTCACTTGGCGGCTCCTCCCGGTCGAAGGCGGCGGTGCGGCGCGCGGTGCGGCGCGCGGTGAACCAGCTGCGCGGCTCTAACGTCACTCGTCTCCTCGCGCACGCGCGCAAGTGGCGCCGAAGGCGCACAGCGAAACGGAGATACTGCGGGTAATGTAGCTCTCGCTACAAAACTGTGCACTGTTTATGGTAACTGAACCTGGGTCAGCACGCATGGATTTCGCAGCCGCCACGGTGGCTCAGTGGTGATTGTGTTCGGCTACTGACCCAAAAGACGCGAGGTCAATTCCGACCGGGGCGGTGGAATTTCGATGGAGGCGAAATTCTAAAGACCCGTGTACTGTGCGATGTGAGTACATTAAAGAACCCCAATTGATCAGAACTTCTAGAGCCCTTCACTAAGGCGTCCCTCATAACCTGAGTCGTTTTGGAACATTAAACCTCATAAACCCAAACCAACCATGGACCGAAGCCTGGAGGGGCTTGCACGAGGCAGCAGATGCAGCTGCCCGCGCGCTCTCTCATCGGGCTCTGCCCTCCCTACCCGATGAAAAACTAGAATTTAATCCGGTCTAAACCTTCAAAGGTGTTACAACCTACTATCAAAATAGTCATCGCCTTTACCCTCGCCGATGTGAAGGCTTCAAGAAGGCGGATGAGCGGCTCGTTCTCCACCTTCTAACCAATACATTGCTGTGCCTGGCACCACTAAAACATTTTTACCCCCCCCCCCCCCCTCTTAACGGCAGCCGCCTCACTGTATAGTACGGTTTCTTCGGTCGCCTATCACATGGTGTGGGCCTGCCCCTCCAACCCGGCTATTCCCCTCCTCTCCAACCCAACCCGGGAAGACTGGGAGGCGACCCTGCTCGGCTGCTACGACTTACTGACCCAACAAGCCCTAGTCGTGCGCGCCCAGGCGGTGGGCACCGCCACTGCGGTCCCAAACTAGGGACCTCCGCCTAGTCTTGTAAGGAGCGGTCTCTAACGGGCTGATCCAAGCATACCTCCTGTCGTTTCCTGTACGTTTTTTCACCCCCACCACCTCTCTCGGTTTTGAGAACAGCATAGCTAGTTCACATTGTCGGCGAACAGCTCAAGCGCACAATAACTCCCGCTAAAAGCTTGGTAACATATAGTCGGCGTTGATGACGCACTTGGGCGTCCCCCGACAAAGTGAACTAGCTATGCGCCTTTCCTTTTCTGTAGCTTTAGGAGAGGGGGGGTTGTACTGTGACGCACATCGGCAGTTGAAAATGTAGCCGTTAAATGCATTCCTCCATTAGAAAACATCCTATAAAAATGCCTCAATATGTAGGCGGATACCACTGGCAACTAAAAGCGCCGCTAGGTATCCACTGAGCCAGTGACCCAGCGACGCAGCGGCAGCTGCCAATCAGAGGCTTTACACACTGCTGAATCCTGGGGGGTGCGGTTAGAAGTGATTTCGCGCTAAAAAACCAATCTGTAGAGCAGTGTTTTCCACTGGTGTTCTCCAGTTTCGTTTTGCAACGCTGGATTCTTACGAGGTGGGCATCAATTTTATGCGACAGCATATACAGCTCGTTCGGTCGAAAAGCAGTCGGCGTCGTAGTATTAGTAATAGCTGCACTGTTGAGCACCACGCGTCAGAGAAAAATCGTGTCATGCTAACCGTTTTCCGCAAAATGTTCCGGATAGTGTCATATTATTCAGCGTTTCGTTAAGCATAAACTTAATAATTGTTAGAGCTTAGCTCGCGGCAGGGATTCGAACCGGCGACCTATAATCGGGGGCTGCGGGTGTTCACCGAGATGTGCGAGACAGTTACTGCGTCATATCCTTTCCTTAAATCCAATTTCCATTTACTTCATGAAGGCACCTCTTCTCTATTCCTTCTTTCACTCCAACTTTACTCCTTTGCCTGAGGGTGCGGTTTTCGGTGTCGGCAGAGACGCGAAAAAATTATGCGCGATTTCTCTTCCTGAACAAAGCGTTACGTTCAAAGCTGTTTCCAACGGTCAAGGCATCGCGCCAAACGGGCGATGACGAGCTTTGGACTCCCTGGCAGCGCTGCAACACGCTGCCGCGTTCCACTCCTAAAGGCGAAGCTTAAGCGTCGTCCAGTTTTTGCCTTTTGTACAGGTAATGCTTGGCTACTTTTCTCATAAAATCTTTCACATGAAACTGCTAACATGAATTTTGACGCAGAACCAGAGGTGCAGAAGTATTTTGATAATCTGCATACATGAGAACGAAAATTTGTGAATAAAAATTGTATCGTTCATTGGATTCGCAGTCATAGTTATAGCGCTCCATGCTGCAACTTGACGGCATAGTCTTATCCTTCATCGGCTACATTTTCTCCCCTAAGAAGACTGAAGTTCTACTGCGTCTCCTCATCTGGCAGTACCTGTCTGAAAGGCTTGCAGCGGATGGGGAGGCGCGGTTTCTGCGACGGTGGCACACGCGCTTCTTTGTTGTCGTGCACGAAGGTCGGCTGGTTATGCCGGCGCTGCGGTATTAGCTGGGCCGACCCACCCCCCCCCCCCCCCCCCTTCCTCTTTACCGACTATGCTGGTTTGTTCGAGGATGGTGGTGTATAATTTTGAAAGGGCCAATCACCCCTGAGAAAGGATCCTTGCCCCCCCCCCCCCCCCCCCCCCCCCCCCCCCCGTGCGTCCGTTGCTACGGGAGGCTGATTCTTCTTTGTCCAGTGTTCGTTCTATGCATTATAGGCTGTGATTTGTGATATGTACGGTGTGTTAAAATAAGGTCATGGTGTTTCTGGGTGGCCACCCACTTTGTATACATTTGTTTCGCCCTCAGTCATGAGTGTGTTTCCCAATGTTTTGTTTGTTCGCACTGTTGAATAAACTTCCCTTTTATTCTATTGCTTTTGCATGAATTATGGGGTCCAATAAACTTCTCTTCACTGCTTAGGTATGCTAGCAATGCGAAATCGTCTCTTTTAAGGAAAGCGAGCAGCACGTCTCCAATCTTGATAACTCGTTGAAACAAAGCCTTAGGGCATGCAATTGAAGGTTCCAAAGCATGTGTTTTGAGGAAAGGAAAGGGCGCAGTAGAGCTCAGATCTCGATATCTCCGTGGACACCTCACCCACGCCTTAAAGCATGCAACTGGAGGTGCATGTCATCGGTCCGAATCCCTGTCACTGGCTAGCCTCACATCTTGACATCTAGGTGAGCGCCTGAACCACACCTTAATGGAAAATGTAGTCTCAGGAAGCATGAATTTCAAGGTGCATATGTCTTCCAAACCACCGTCCCAAGCTAGCCTCCAACTTGATGCCTCCAAGCCTCCAACATGTAAGCTCTATGCAAAGAGAAATGCTGTACAACGAACGGTTGCTCAAAATTTTTGTTAATGTATTCGGGAATAGTTTTGTTACGTTTTAACTGACTCGAAAACCGCTGTTCTATTTTTTGCTTCCCGAGTCCTTCTCCCTGCTTTTGACATTCATGAGTCGCCTGATGCACCCCCACCCCGCCAAGTGGAGCTGATATGGTTGCCTGCGCACTCCGGGAATTCCCGGAACGAGGCCGCCAACCTTTTAGCCCGACGGGGAGGAAAAAGCTTTACCAAGGCGAAAGCCTTTAATGCCTCATACTGTCGTGACCAAGACGAGTTAGCAAATGTGTCCGCGTTTCGGATGCATGCCTTATATGGGCATATGCCAATAAATAGCCAATCGATACTTAATCAGGTGCAATCGAGACATCGGAACATAAAGATATTTCATCATTCTATCGTTGTACTTAATGACTAATTCGTAATTATTAGTAGTTAAGTAGTGCCATGTGATACTGTGCACGGCGCCTGTATTTTAACTAACACTAATTATTCAGTGTGCTAGTTAAGTTCACGTTAACTATTCATGCATTAACTAGTATCACGAAATGGGCAAGTCATGCTTAACTATCATTAACTATCACTAATATACGTTTCTAGACGTGGTGTCGAACATTCTAGAGAGAGCCATCACTTGACAGGTGAGTGACAGGACATGTTAGATGGCATTCGAACAAAGGTAAATACCAATTAGTCTAATAACCTTTCTAGTCAGACCACGTAAATAAATAAAACCGAGTCGGAATTTGGTCGAGTTGAGGAATCGAACCAGGGTCTCCGGAGTGCGAGACGAGCACACTAACCACTCCGCTATGCCAGCTCGATGGTTTGGAATTAACAAAGGAGCGTCTAGCTAATATGGCGTCTTCGTTCACTCTCATCTTCCTCCCTTCCCTTACGGCGAGGTTCAGGGATCCACAGAGATGAAAGCACGACGAGCTTTCAAGCTTCACGATATCATTGCGATTACTGCTAGATATTACTAGGGTGCATAATACAGACCCGCTTGTAGGCCTTTTCTGGGCCAGCAAATGAAACCCGAGGCTCAGAATGTTTGTGATTTCATCGCTCACTTAAGGTACTCCTGCCTGTGGCTACATTGACATCCCCTTTGAAGCTACTTAACAGTATTCCGAAGAGAAAATCGAGGAAACACCAACAGAGATTACTACAGCTGAAGGTAGTCTTCTTATTCCCGAAGCCCAGCACTGGCTACAGCGTCCCACGAAGTCCGGCTCAGGAGTATAGCGGCCGAGGAAAGAGAGGAACAGCCGATATTCCCCCGTGGCTGTTGTGTGCTGAAAGGATTACTAAGGCATGTTCGCACGTGAAAATACCATTCAGTAGAAGATAGCAGGGGCTGTGCACAAGGAATCAGCAATTTTCCCTCTGCACTCTTCGTGACAATTTGAGCTTAAGACCAATACGTTTCCAAATGCACATCCAGAGTAAAGAAACGTGTAAGAAAACAATAATTAAAAAAAATCTTTAAAGAGCGGTCGGAAAAACATTTGCGTAAAACAGCTATCTGCGGGGTTGTGTAGGTTGTGTAGAAGTTGCAATATATCTCTATGAGAATTGAAACTGTTTTCCATGCCTAATAACATATTTCTGGCCTATTTACAATCGACCCGTACAGTTCACGAGAAGCGGTAGAACGGGAAACAAATTTATCTCCAAGTAGTGACGCAAGCTACTTGCCTGATTTATATTAAGATGTATCGTAATCGGCGTGCTCCATCAGATGGTAACATGAAAAGGCGACCGGGTCTCCAGACTGTGGAAAAAAAATTCTTCTGTAACACGCATTCCATTGACTTTTAAGCCCGATAGTTATGCTTTGTGTTCCAGCTGTCGTACGTGATACGGTGATTTCCCTTATGAGCTGCACTTTTTGTTGGAATAATAATGTAAGCTTCAAGTAAATTCTATACTTTGTGTCGAGTATTAATAAGACACAAAACTGCATCGTATGCTGCAGCGTAAAAGGCATTCATATCAGCAAAAACAATCAGCACTTCATGTGCCAGGCATTCTTAATTCTGTATGAATAGTAGTTTGAGTCAATTCGTAAAAATATGACATCTCTTGATATATCGGCACATATAACTGCCTTATGTGATGCTTTGCTAACAATTTTTTTTCCTTTTTGCGATTATTTTTTCTTATTCGAAATTCGGCTGAAGCAAAACCACCCCCTCTGCTTTCGTCTCTGCTCAGTTTTGTTCTTTTTGAGCATTTAACAGGAGGCTTATTTAAAAGATATAATGATAGCAACAAAAGCAGCACTTTTACTGCAGATAAAATAAACGTGGTACAAATTCTAGGCTGACCATAGTACAAGGTCTGCTGAAAGCAGACTGCGCTCTTTTTGTTCAGTGCAGAAGCACGAACGAAGTAGGAAGTGATGCGGATTGGGTTAGTGGGAAATTCATTTTTATGAGAGCTACGCCGCTTGGAGTGACACGGGCCTGGTTCAGCTAAGACGCACATTAACAGTTTGTTCTCAGTTTTCACTAACTGTGTGCGTGTCAACATGAGCAGCGCAGAAGTCGTAAAAATGACGTTCGCATTAACTGAAATAGCCATGGCAAAGGTAATACCTATTCAACGGTAGGTTTCTGCGATCCAATACTGTTTGCACCGCCAGGTAAAAGCACGGCAGTAAAGAAACCTGACTATACCTAAAGATTTTGTACACGCGTAGAAACTAATACGCTATACCCATGAGAACAGAGAGCGCTACCATATTAATGGGTTATTATTGCAAAAGGAAGCAGTAAACATCGCGGTAAAGCTAAGATAACTATGACAGTATTTCTGAAGTATTCAAAATCAGAAGCACATCTGATCACACTTCTTCAGCTGAAGTGCACACCTGTTGATGCATACAAGCTTATAAAAAGCTGGCATCTTTTCAGATAAGAAGGCATTCCAAGCTATCGTTTTCTTATAATTTGTTCAGTTCCATCATCTCGAACAAATTTACAGCTGAGAACGTAAAATTTTCTGTAAGCTGTAGAGGAAATGCCGGTTGCAAGCGGCACAATTATAAAAAAAGGAGTGCTCTCCAGAAATAAAACCAAGTGAATGTTGGTAGGAAAGTGCAATTTCATCTAGTCGATTAACTTGTACGATGCCAACTTAATCGATTAAGCAACATTACTTCTTGGACAAGATGTTTTGATTTCGTCATTTACGATCCACTCAAAAGTGTCAAATTGTCTAGGTCTGCGACCGACGTCTGTTTCAAGTTGTTTTAGCTAGGTAATGAAAGCACAGCCCTCGTTCAAACAGCTAAGGCTTCAATTGGCTTGCATCGAAAATATGTGTCGTCGTTGACGTCGTCCTTCAAATTAAGGCATAGTCTGCTGTACATAGTCCGGCGTACCTACCACCGGGTTATCGGTATGACAAGTCTAGGCGAACCGCGATCATCTGCGTCCGTAACCGGGCACAAGGACCGATCGAGCTGCGCACCAGATCTACAGCTCTAGCCTCAAGCTCCATCACAGATTACAGCACTCTTCTATTCCTACACCGTCAGCAAGAGGCATTGACCGGAGCTTACCCAGGGCACTGATCGTAGTGCACTGGAATTACCGCAATTGGCGTATCACACTGATGCGGAGGAGAGAGAGAAATTTTAATGGATACAGGAGCAGTGTGCCTGACAATTGATCGCAGCTGACCTGGCATACTACTTCAGATGAGGGCGGAAAAGACAGAAAGGGCAAAAATGAGCCCTAAATCGAAGTTTAGCCTCAGCTGTCATGTAACGAAAGCTTGTTGTATCTGTTCTATATTCCCTTGATCTGCTTGCCTTGGATTTTCACCCCAGCAGATACGTGCCGAGCGAAGTTAAACCAAACCAAAAGCAAAGCCAGCCCAAGAAACGAGAGAGAACGAAAAGACGAAGAACAGAACAAAGAAAAAACGACGCAATAGAAGTAGAAGGAACAAAGACGAAGATAAGAAGCAAATGAAGGTAGAGGAATTGGAACACCGGTGTGGAGAGTTAGATGAACATGACAGCTCTGGCCGAATGTTCTGACTAAGCTGCAGCCTAATTAGCCGCTGAGTTTTTTTTTTCTTTTCACAAAAAAATGGCCTTCAAAGTTGAAAATATACCACCTGACAACTCCCCCGGTGCATCTGAGCATATTGAAAGTATAGAGCTCTAGACATATATCTTTAAAAAAAAGAGGCCAGCTTTGCGTTTTCTGCGCTTCCTAGAATATGACCTCACATAAGATTTAGCTAGCTCCCACTCATGCGCTCGCGGTTGTTGACAGGGCTCCGAAATACCGTGCTGTCTCAGTTCCTTTGAAATCGTGCCGCATTCATGGAAGGAAAAAATCATCCACATGGCTAAGAAACATCTCATTGAATATTAAAAAGCGGGTCAATGGCAATCTGCAACGCTTAAGAACGGGCTGTGAAACAGGAACGCGCAAATAGGAACAAGTAAAGGACAGGAAGCGACTCCGCAAGGCGTTTCACGACGCTCCTCTCACGCCAAAACTTTTATAATGATATAGGCCATGCCCTGTTCATATCGGACGGGATCTTCGGGCGGTATATAAAAAGGCGCAAGAAGTGAAAAGAACTTTTTTCCCGAAATGGTTTGCATCCTTTGAATCTCCCTGGGCTGGAAGGATGGGCAAAGGAAAGTCGTTCTTTATGCCGACGCGGAAGAAACGGCTGATGACGCGTGGTTTTTCCCAGCTCCGTCAGCAGCCAATGACGCTTACATTCGGAGCCAACATCAACGCGATAAGTTATTTTGGCCGGCGCAGAAAATGCCAAGCGGGCATTTTTTTATCACACACCGTGAGATAGCGCCTTGATCTCGTCGCACATGGGCACCCCGAGGGCTCTTCTACCTTCCAGCTTTTGTACTTACGTGGCTTTCTTTCGCTGAGTATGCTACCACTATGACATTGGATATGATTGAGTACAAGAGGCTATTAAAGACGCTTGATCTATATAATATAACTTTGAAATTATTGCCTTTCGTGACAGTAAATGTAAGCTGTTCTTCATGAAGTGATCGATGGCAAATCATGACGGCTTACATTGTTCCATGGAAGCTTGTGTTTTCAATGCTGAACTAGATCATGTGCTCTTGTCGAGAACATCTCTTGGGAATGGATACTTTCCTAAGAGACTTGGAGAATACATACGGTATGTGGCATCTTTTGAAAACCTTTCCTGGCTCATGAGTGGCGTGGACGAAAGAGGTTGCCCGAAAAAGTGTCCGCTTTAACTGTGAATTGTAAGAAAATAAAAATAAAATTGGGGTCTAGGAGGAAATGGAGCCCGGGTCGACGGGCACGCTGCCACTCCGCCTCGACACTCCCACGTTTGAAGTTAATTAATGGCGCATCTAGTGAATGCACTGTTCTTAAAAACGTAACTTTGGGATGTGTACTAAGACATACATGTGTATTTATGAGGATGTTAGTTACAGATATGCCACCATAGAGCCAGAAAAAATTTGCTCCGTTGACGGTAAATTTCCTCCGCGCTTGGCGTGCAGTCACGGCGCCGTCATGCGGCACCCACTGAAAACCCGTTCGTAATATGCGGCGCTGGCCCAGCAGAAGGCGCAGGTCGCGGAACACGCACAGCTTTCGCATTTCCTCGCGAAAAGAGGATTCAGTGCTGCTAAAACTTTTTACCGCTTGATCCCTTAGTCAGCCAGGAACAGGGCAGCTTAGGTGATTGAGCTATTTGGTGTTTGACGCTTGCAACAAAACTGACGCGACAATTGTTTCAGTCTGAATATTAAAAAAAATGGCTTTTCCGAACGATTATTCCTGCATTCATGGATGAACAGTCATGTCGCGGTTCTGGCTCTTAAAACATTTTACACGTTCTAGATAGCTCGTAAGGGCTGTCATATTTTAATCACATTTAGAGACTTCAAAGATTCCTTTCCAGATCACTTGCATGAGCGAGAAGTGTGCCACCCCATGGTTAATGTGAAGCAAACGGCATAACATTTTTTTTGATGCTCAAGTCCAAGTTCCTCCACCTTGACATGTATTTCAGCTGTGCTCCGATTCATCATCATCATCATCATGATCAACAACATCCTGACTACACCAACTGCAGGGCAAAGGCCTCTCCCATGTCTCTCCAATTAACCCTGTCCTTTGTCAGTTGCCGCCACTGTATCCCCGCAAACTTCTTAATCTCATCTGCCCACCTAACTTTCTGCCGTCCCCTGGTACGTTTTGCTTTCTCTCGGAATCCACTCCGTTACTCTTAAGGACCAGCGGTTATCTTGCCTTCGCATTACATGCCTTGCCCAAGCCCATTTTTTCCTCTTGATTTCAACTAGGATGTCATTAACCCGCGTTTGCTCCCTCACCCACTCCGCCCTCTTCCGATATCTTAGCGTTACATCTATCATTTTCCTTTCCATAGCTCGCTGCGTTGTTCTTAACTTAAGCTCAACCCTCTTTGTTAGCCTCCACGTTTCTGCCCCACAGGTGAGTACCGGTAGGATACAGCTGTTGTATACTTTCCTCTTCAGGGATATTGGTAAGCTACCATTCATGATCTGAGAGAGCCTGCCATATGCGCTCCACCCCATTCTTATTCTTCTAGTTATTTCCCTCTCATGATCCGGATCTGCTCCGATAGGTATTCATTAGTAAAAGCCGAACCACAAAAATGCGTGTTCCATTCTCGCAAATGAGGATATCTTGTTTTGACGTTCTGATGCCGTCTATTATGTTAGTCAACCTCAAAAACATTTGGACAAAACAATTCCAAAACTTCTAACACTTATCAGAAATTGGAATAAATGTTTTGGCTTAGCTCATAGGACCTGCTCTCTTCACCAAACACGTTGCTTTTTCGTAATTAGGCTTTCAAGGAAACTTACTCGAACGGGTACGTGCTTGCGCGTAGAAGATGGGACAGAACAAAGGAACACACACGACATATACCGAGCGCAACTTCCAACTGGTTTATTTTCGTAGAAGGCAGATACATTATACCGGCGCCGGGCAATCACAAGATTAACAGGCAAAATTAACAGGCAAATAAGAGAAGTTTTTTGCTACGTTCATCGTTCGCCTCATGCATCATCTTTCCTTTTGTCTGTGTCTTGGTCTTTTTTGAAGGTTATCAATTTTACACGTTTACTATATGGTGGCACACTTGGCAGAGGGATGCTGACATGAAAAGTGCGTATATTTGCCTGTTAATTTTGGCTGTTAATCTTGTGATTGACCAGCGCCGGTATAAATGTATCTGCCTTCTACGGAAATAAACCAGTTGGAATTTGCGCTCTGTATATGTCGTGTGTGTTCCTTTTTTCTGTCCCATCTTCTTCGCGCAAGCACGTACCCGTTCAAATATGAACCAACTCGCCCAAACAAGAGTTTTATTTAAACTTACCTGCTATACATTTCTGCGTGAAGCTAGTAAGCATTAGTGCCCCTTCGGCAGTAATCAAAATCCATTTAATCTAGTTTACTGGCCTGTATGGTTTGGAATTCTTCAATAAATTTGACACTTAGTTAACACTAAAATTAGACCTAAAAATAATAAAAGGTACGTAATTTTTTGTACCGCACTTGAAGATTACATTTTGGTTAATGCCGTAATGACTCAGCGACGACATCGTTGAAGAATTTTTTTCTACAGTTTGACCGTAATAAGCCATATATGGCCAAAATACAGTAACGTCATGCATTTTCTGATATGTAGAATCAGGATTAGCGAACTAGGCTTCTATCTTCCAGTCCCAAAAGAATGATTTCCGCATGCGTATTCAAGCGCGCACAATAAATCTAACAAAATTTTAAATATTTCAATCTCATCTTGAAAAGTTGGCACACCGGTTAAAACTTTGTGCTTGTTTGGTTTGAGTTGGTTTGGTTTATTGGGGTTTAACGTTCCAAACCGACTCAAGCTATGAGAGACGCTGTAGTGAAGGGCTCCGGAAATTTCGACAACCAGGGGTTCTTTAACGTGCACTGACATCGCACAGTACACGGGCCTCTAGAATTTCGCCTCCATGGAAATTCAGCCGCCGCGGCCGAGATCGAACCCGCGTCTCTCGGGCCAGCAGCCGAGTGCCGTAACCACTGAGCCACCGCGGTGGGGGGATTAGCTTGAGGGTCAGCGATATCACTGACACCTCTTCCTTCCGACGTATGGCTTGGAGAGGTCATAATAGGCCGAGTCACGCATCGTGACCGCCGAGTTGGCTGCATGGTCCTCACAGAGTAACGACTGGAGAAGTAAAAACTGGTTCCATGCCGCGCCAATGGATGACGCCATGGCTCCGCACGAGCCAAGCTGTCTTAGAGCTAGCGGATTACGCAACACGCGCGGTGTTCTCGCTTGACCCACACGTCACGAATACTGTGAGTACGCCGCCCGAACTACATTACAGAGCGTAGGCCCTTCCGCGCCGCGCAGGCTGACGCATGCGCTGCCCCGGCGGCAGCGCGGGGCGTAGACACTGCGCGGCAGACTGAAGGATTCGCCAAAGCTTGTTTAGGCTGGCGGCCTTAGTCCCCCTTCAATTTGGCGCCATTTTCTCCTTCCGCTTTGACGCCAAGGTCACCCGCGGCCCACCGACAACGGGTGCAAAAGCAATTCATACTAAATGCTTTAATGCGTGACCTACAGGTATGTCTGGTCGCTGTCTACAGTAGATGACTTCAGGCTGCAGCTCGGAGAGCCACAGTGTCTTCCCAGCGCTTGGGGGATGAGGAGTACGAGCAGCGGCTACAGTTCTGAGTGCAGTGCAGCACTCCGAGTGGTCCAGCTCTCCCTTTGAAAAGGAGCGTCGAAAGTAGGAACTTCGGTTACAGTTTGCGAGAGAGTGCTGAGGGGCGACTTGAATGTCAAAGTAGGCAACAAACATGCATATGAGCAGGTAATGGGTTAGTAATGCATGCGTTCTAGAATAGGGGTGGGGGGGGAGCTATTGGTAGAGTTCAAGGAAGAAATAGTTTAGATATCATGAAAATTTACTCTTGCACAGGACGAACACAGTGTGCCGTAAACAGCCACAATGGCGGGAATAAAAATTAAATAGGCTCTATATACAGCGCCCATCCTGGTAAAGTAAAGGATGTGGGCTTTGAAGGCATGGAGGGATGTGGCGAATATATGAGGGTGAGGTCGCCGATTAATCTAAATTTTGATATGGAATGGGGCAAACTTGTAAAGAAAAGGCACAAAACAGAGGTGTGGTGAACGTAAAAGTACAGTAATTCAGGATCATATTCTATACCAGCCATTCCGCTTTTACTAAGGGCCACGGTTTTAGTGTACAAGGAATGAAATCCGATCATAGTAACTTTATTAAAAGTCGCGCCATAAAAGTAGGTTAGCAGTGCAGATAGTGGCGAGCTATTGCAGGAGAACAAAGATCCGCTATGGAAAAAATAAAAAGGCATGAATGTCAATGTTTATCTTTGAGCGTATTTTAAGGGACATAAATGATTACACAATGAACACGAGCGGACATTCTTTACAATGTAAATGCGACCTAAAAGCGTTCAAGAGGGGCTCAGACTTAGAAAAAATCACTTGTACCAACTAACAGACGAGTGCCGTACAGTCGTTGTCAATTTTTTCAGGTGATCTCTATCGCCGACTAATTCACCGCAGATTTGTGCACTTGCAGAAATATTGCTGTCATTAATCATGGAGATATATTGGTGTTTACGAAATAAATCTACCATCCATAGGAAAAGAGTGCCTAAGAAAATCTTCACAAGGATTTCAAAATGAAAAATCGTCAGGTGAATACCTGTCAACTTCACAATTGTTAAAAAATGGTAGGGAGAGTTAGAAAAATCGCCAGCTAGTGTGTTGAGTTCTGCAAGCGTCGAGCGTACTGCTAGTTTGGGCTGACATTTTCTCTACCTCTTAAAGCCTTTCTCAAAGCCATATTCGATGTATAAATCACTAAAAAAAAATAATACTCTACACCAATATGACTTATGCGCCAAACATTAAAAAAAATATTTTCAAAAAAAATAGTCAGCGGTGCTAAAATTTGAGAAACAAGTACGTCATGAAATCAAACCAATCGTCCCTTGGTACAGTTTGCGCTGCTAGTACAAGTTGTACGCAATCCCAGATCGCGGGTCTGCAAGAAATTCAAATGATCAAAAAAAGCACACAATTTTTCATTCTAAAAATCTCTTTATGCCTCGCCGCGGAAGGTGTACAGCAATATGAGACGAGCTCCTGAAGGACGGCTTGAACTGCATTTTCGCGCACCTACACTGTGACGCCAACATTTTGGTTGGAAAGAGCTGCCTACTGAGAACTTGTTAACATCCGCCTTTGTATGAAATTTCTGCGTAGCTGTGAGTGCACGACCTGGGAACTTTTATTTTCTGAATTTGCCACATTGGGCGAAAAAGGGTTAATTTATGAAAAAGAGGATGTCAAAGGCTTGAAAAAATGAAAACTAAATAACTTATTGCGGTCTACTTAAAGGAATATACTAACGTATTCTCTAATAGATTTACAGCCTTATACCACTCCACCAAAGCACCATGCTGAATTTAGGGTTTGGCACTCGACATTGAAGTATAATCACACCGTCGATCAAGATAAAGAGAAATGCGCCTATTGTACCAAATCAGTGTATTGATCAGTGTAACTGCCTATTGACCAGAGTAACCATTAGCAATCATTAAGCACTGCATAGAATGGGTGTAGAAAACGTGTTTGTAAAAACGATAGAAAATATCTGTGAATAAAGTTCTTCAGACAGAAAGTGAGAAAATGCCAATTAGTAATAGTGTCAGTCAATGAGGCGCAATCTTTTTATTAATTTTCGCGATGTGTTTACGGGGGAGGTTGTATTCTGAGCTTTGTACTGGAATAGTTAAGGATAAATTCGATGAGGATTTCCTAAGAAAAACGCTTTTCTATAATTAATTTTGCCTGCTAACCAAATTAGGGCACGAGCCGAAGATCATTACCGATGATCTGAAGTGGAAAAGCAGAACGGTGGATTTTAGCACAAAATCATGATGTTGATAAATAGTACGCCTCGGGAACCTATATTTCTGATAGGCAAAGAACAAATGGAATGCGTAATGGAATGCATCTACGTAGGGCAGGCTGCAACCGTATAATTTTCTTGACATAGGAAGGAAAACTTCCAGTGTTTTAAATCTTTATGGCAGGTGATACATTGCAGTGTTCAGGGTTAAAACAGCACTTTTGGAACGCCCACTTGAAGCCATTAGGAAGCGAGGTTCTTTTCCATTAAATGCTTAGCATATAAAAGGGACCCGGAGAACTTTTTTTTTGACAACCTTTCAAGAGCTAGGATACAAGGAGACTAAAATACACGACACAAACTTGTATTGTGCGGATCTCAAACACCACTTGTGAGCGCGTTTTTTTTTTTCGCTTTTAAAACACCGCCCTTACTATGCTTGCCTATAATAACTGAAAAATAAACTAACACACGCATCCTTCAAGCATGAAAAAGCTAACAAAAATGCTCGCGGACCGACAGCAGCAACATATAGAGGCTTCCACTGTGGACTCCAGGCTTTCACTTCAAGATTTTGCAAACTAGCAAAAAAGGAAAAAATGAGCTGGCATCCGAAGCAACTAAGAGGGAGTTTTAATGCAAGGCTACTAAAGGCCATCAAATCAGGACACGCGCCTGTTTAGTGGTGCGCAGTTGTGAGAGCAGTGAGTAGAAAGTACTTCGAGACACTCCATTATCTCCTTTGCGATTGTTGGGGAAAAGGAAGCAGTCTGTGTGTACTAAATAAGTGTAAGAAAGACATTTTTTGTTCGCTTCAATATGTAAGCAGCAACCTTTCAGCCAGCTACACCTCCGCATGTCAGTGCACTTTTCGTCTTCCTATAATCGTTCCCTCTAAGAAACTTTTCGGAAAACAGTGCACGCCCTTAGACATAAAAAATAAATATCAAAAGCGTAAGTTCAAAATAGCCACCCCTGCTTTTCATGTGTTGAGAAGGAGACTTTCGACATCCCATATCACGAATTTCAGGGAGAACGTGCCTAGTGTACGAACCGAAGTTGCTGCGCAGCTCGCAACGACTACTCCGTTTTTCGAAACACTCCCTGAAGTTGGAACTTGCAACTACAAAGTCACAACTGAGATACAGCCTTAAAATAAATCTGATGGCGCAACAAGATGCCAAAAATCAGGAAATTCAATACCGCCGCTTTAATGTTGAGCGAATGACAAAAGCGAAGCAATTTCTTGGAATGAAAATCAGAACCACTAGAAGGGAGCACACAATGGTTTGAACAGGGTTATGCACAGTTAGCGGCTACATAAAACCGCGCATATTATGGCCATTGGAACACTGATTACTGCGCAGTTATTCTGAGAAAACCACTTCTTCGAAAATACGTTTCATCTGACCGTAAACAGCAACCAGAAACTTTGAACATGAACGTGTTAATTTCAATCTGTTTCAGCAAATTCGCGTTCTTTTCAGCATTCTTTCTACATGTGCAAATAGTGCATGACTAAAAAATGATGGGTCGCTTCTTCACCAAACAATTGAAGAAACCGATCTGGGCTGCTTTTCACTTTTATTTGCGTAGCAGGTACCAAAGGTGACATTTTGTTCATATTTTGTTCCGGAGCCGTTTAGAATGTTTGAAAAAAAACAAGACATTGTGAAGACTAAAAAGCAGCTCCAGTTACCTCTAAATGTAGAAGACCAAATCGTGTTTTCGTCTTTAAATAATTTGCTCGCCATTAGTGGTGCTCGCAGAACGCCGGAGATCGAGAATACTGGAGGCGCGTATCGACTTATGCTGCCTTAACGTGGCCGCACCATGGAAACGGGCGCTCAATGGGCACCGCCTAGAGCGGAAGCAAGGAGAAAGCAGCATTGAAAGGGTTGCTGAGAGCTCGCGTTTTCGCTTACAGGGCAGCTCCATCGTTTCCTTTATGTTCACGCGCGTGACCTCAGGTTTCAGTGAAAGTTAACGCTGGCGTATCAATGTGTTGCGGGAACAATGCTCAACATTACTTTAGCGCAAGTAGCCTTTACAGTGTTCCGTTTAGCGATGTAATTGGACCAGTTTTAGCGAGTGAAAGTGGATTAGTGGTGTGCCAAACAGTTCCCGCCCGTCGCTGCCTGCTTAGAACTTGCCACTCAGTGTCAACTGAGTTTTGATATTTCATAGAAGTGGCAGCTGCTTACTACTTCTAGCTTTTCTAGTCAGCGCATGTGAATTTGTGGCTAATAGTCTTTCTGACGTCGCCCCTGCGTCATCTGAAGCAGTTATTTGAAGCAAGCACGCATTCTCGGATACAGTTCCTATTTTTGCTGTTGTAGAAGGGCATTGTTGTATGTATTGAAGAAACGAATGCAGTATATTCCAGCGAAAAAAACACACTCTAAGAAAAATTATGCGCTCATGAACCCGAAATTTGCAATAAATATTTCTGTGCATCTTTAAAATTTCTAAACCTTTCAAATCTAGGGCCATGTTACAATCTCGACCCGCATAAGAAAGCCGCATGCTGTCGTACATCTTCATACGCATGTGGAATTTATTCCAATCCCCCAGCGCATCAAAAGGTAATTTATTATATCAATTAATTATACTGCTACGAAAGAAGAGCTGGTGTCGTTTGTTGGAACAAGTAGTGAAAACTGGTGTTTTTACAGCAATCGCTTTGATTGTTGCTATGTGCTCAATTATACCCACCAACTACGGGAACCATGGCGTATGTTCTCAATTTAAAACAATTATTACAACGCAAGGATTTTCACTATGCGTTAGTGTCAATGCAGTGCGTTTTTTATTGTTTTCGTGCAGCTTCTCAAGCCGGAAATCAAGCTGAACAACAGCTCAGCAGCCAAACACGATAGCAGCTAGTCAATCGGATGCAATACTTTCTGAACTGTATCATAAAAAGAAGACCAAAAGGCTACACCATCCGAGTGTGCCTTCCGCACAAGGAAGAATAATTCACACCAATAGAAAGGCCCCTCAGAGAGCAATATCAGGATCTATCATTTCTTTGGCTCTATGATTGACACTCACGAGGCGACACGAAAGTTCCCATCAAAGCAGAACAGATTGCTTTGCCAAAACAACACGCATGCGCAGAACACAGAGAACCGCATGAACTCCACAACCCAGAATTGACCTCGATGTTGCATTGTGCTTCTATAGTGAAGATGTTGTCTTTACATTACTCTCTCTCATACAACCGGGTCCCTGGTCAGTATTAGTTGATTCACGCCTGAGAAAATAATTTAATACATTCGCAATGTTTTACTGCTCATCGTCAAATGCAACATTACATATTTATTCTTTAACGTGCGCTGTGTGAGTTTACACCAAAATGAATTTATACACTTCCAGCAGCTTCATGAAAATGCGAACAGAAATGCGCCGGAGAGGTTCAAAACATTTTCACAACTTCGCAGAGGATCAATACTGGTTTTTCTATCTGTATTGCTAGCGTTACATTGCCAAAATATGCTCTGGTCACATTATTTTTTTTCCTTTCTTTACCGGCAATTGTGCCGACTAATTTAGCCATTTCAGTTCCATATTATTGTTTGCGTTACACAATTTTGTCATTTTGGTCAGGGTCTATCTCATGATTTTCAACCTATTTTCTCAATAAATGCTGAGAGGACCGTATTGAAAGGGACCACCGCACAATGAACTTACTACAGGTGTCACGCCTGTCGCGCCAGATTTTGGTGAGCCCTCTCGGAAGAAACTTGTTTCCTTTCACAGCCAATCTTTCATGTGCTTCCGGGAAAAAAACTGCTCGAATTATCCCTGTTTTAAGCCTTATTATGCGGCTGTAAAAATATATGTATATTTTATGCATCGGGAATGTATTTCTCCTAATGTCGTTGTTCCACTCAGTTTAACCAGATTTCATTACTTTGCGACCAGTTTCGTCTTCTGCTTCATTTCTCTGTTGTCTCGATTGTAAGTTTTCACAGTGGTAATGGATAGCAAAAAGGCGACCTTTAGTGTTTTGTGGTACAGCGGCGCGGCACTTATAATTATCTCCACTTTTGGTATTCAAAATTTTCCGCTCTTCAAAACCACAATTTTGAGACTCCCCAGAGTCATTTCGGCTTTACTCCACTCCACCTCCCCTCCCCCTCCCTCTTGGCTCTATTACCAAAATAACAGAGAACTTTTTTCCCCAGGTCTTAGCACTTTGTTGCCACCATGTAGAACGGAGGTAACTTGGAATTTTACATAATTACAGTAAGCGGTAAAAAATTATAAAAGGAAAATTATTTTACACTGAGTATTACTGGCCGGTGCTCAAGCGCTTTTAGGAAATTACGAATCATGTAGCGATATTGTTTGAGAGTCAGAATATTTTTAGTGCTTACGACTGCAGGGAGCTGCTCCTTAAGTAAGATGTCCTCAGAAATTAAGCTATTTGGCAAACTAGGCGTGAGGGGGTCGAAGTAGTGATGCATGACTAACTACTTCTCCTGCGATATAAAAACAAAACCGGTATAATGCCTTCAGAGAAGACGCGAAGAGAGAAAAATTACTTTTCACAGGTGCATCAGTGCTTATTGATCACATAAGAACTACTCTCGACAAACGGAATTACCTTGAGTGAATAGCATTGAGAGAGCACTCGTCATGGGAATATTAAAGCATAGTCAGCCGACTGACTGAGAGGCTTGAATGAACAGAAATAATTTTTTTGATAATTTCTTACATTCGTAGGCTACCTCTATGGCATTTTCAGAATAAATATATCAGGAAAGGAAGAAATTAGAATTTGCGCAGAGTCGACTTTTGTGCTGAAATCCTACTGGAGCGTGTCAAACATAAGGGCTGCAAGAACGTTGCAGTGCTGATGGCATCCGCATCAAAGGCACGAAAGGCAAGAAGTGTGTTTATTTACAATAGGTACCTATTTCTTCTGAACGAAATCATCATCCGTCTTTCAGGTGTAATTCGTCCCAGCATGAGTCAAAGTGTTCTGTTTCTCGCAAAAAAGCATCACAGAGTGTAATCAATGCCGAAAAGATGACAGTCTCTCAGCGTCAGCGCATCGTATTTGATCGATGGGGTTCGCACGTGTATTCTTCATACTAGGTACTTGCGCAGCTGCCGATTGCACTGGCCTCGTTTTTGTGACTGCACTTAGTGGTACTCTGCGTGTCGAAAAAACTCCACCCACTGCAGGGCTTTCCGGAGCTTTAAAATAGCCGCCTGACTTTTAGTGCCAAACTTCGTCCTTCATCTGAATCCACTTTGCCAGCCTAAAAATTGTGAATCCTCCGAAAAACGACGAGTGAAAACAAGTAAGCAGGACGCTGTACACGACCGTGGAAATAAGGGTAACAGTGCATGGTGCGGATGGGTGGTCGTTTGCTCTTTTATGCTCGCTATCAGGCACACAGAAATGCCTGGATAGAAAACACAATCTTTTTTTTTCCTCTAACACTCAGCACCAACAGAGAAGCTAACTCCATAAATGTTCAGATGGGTATATGCTTGGGCTTGTTGGTTCATATTTGAAAGGTAAAAACGTAGCGCAAAGAGACAAGGACGCAGAAAGACAAATATGAACCAACAAGCCCAAGCCCACTCCCCTCTGAAATACATTTTCAGTGCAACGGGCCCTTTTTTGTGTTCTGTGGATCTTTCGACTGTCATAGCTATCATTGCTGTCGCCACCTGTCGCGCTAGGACATTCTCGTTTTGCTGCCGGAACAATCTGTTTCCAGATGAGGTGAAGCGTCTCTTCGGTGGGTTTATCCCTTCACGAGGACATGGCGTCAAAGTGTGCAAGATTATGAAGGCTGAGTCGTTTCGACAAGCTCGTCTCTACAAGGAATTTCTTCATCTTCTTGTTCACCAAAGGTCGAGCCAATCCACAGCAGGGAACAAGCTTCGAGAGTGCCAACGGCTTGTCAGTCAGACTACGGACTTCATTTGTCAGCGACAACTGAGCTATCTCAGAAGTCAGATTGGCAACAAGCCATCTTCACCCCGGTATGTCATCCGTACCCAGCAAGGACTGGATTTATTTATTTATTTATTTATTTATACAGAATACCCCTAAAGGCCCTCGAGAGGGTATTACATAGGGGGGGGGGGGGGGGGGCACAGGCAATTAAACAGAATAAAAAAAAACCACAAATATAAAACAAACAACAAAAGCACAAATAAGACACACTGGATGAAATAAGTAAGCAAAAGAATAAATCAAAAGCACAAATAAGACACTTTGCATGACATATAAGTAAGCAAAAGAATCAAAAGAATGGCAGCGCGGCAAAGAACGAAGATTACTGCATTATTAAAATTATACAAACAGAACACTAATACAATGAACCTTTTTAGTAACAAACCCTGCAAAAAAGGAAGCCATGAACAAATAAAATAACAATGTATGCGAAGAGTTAAGCAGTAGTTATTGAAGATATAAGTTTAAAATATTTATCAGGATCAGTGGTGGTTGCGATATGTGAAGGCAGAGTGTTCCAGTCAGATATTGTGCGTGGTAAGAATGAATGCGCATAGATAAAGGTCCTGCACGTGAAACGTCTAACTTTAAAGGGATGATCACGGCGGTCAAAAATCGAAGTAGGCAAAGAAAAAAAGTAGTTATGAAGTGATGGATGATGATAAAGTTTATGAAAAAGTGACAGTCGTGCAATTTTACGGCGGAGACATAAATCCTGGAGACCTGCGCGTTTCTTTAAGGCTGTGACGCTGGTGTTACGTGAATAATCGGAGTAAATAAAATGAACGGCGCGGTTCTGCAATGATTCAATGTTATTTATTAGGTAAGATTGTCGGGAGCTGTCTTCCTGACCATGTGAAATCTGTTCTATCATTGGGTCCTAAGTTTGCTCTCGAGCTAAGTTCGTAGCGCCGTGTATTGTCTGTCTTTCTGCGTCCTTGTCGCTTTGCGCTACGTTTTTACCTTCCATGAATGTTGTTAGGTATAGACCTTTGCAGTGTAGCTCGTAGATATATCGATATCTAAGTTACACACCGAAGATGAAGTAAACTCCACACTCTAAACTGAAAGGAGTAAAAAAAAGAGTACGCTATCCTCTAACACACTCCCTTTTATAAAAGGAAGTGCGCTAGAGGGCAGCCCACTACCTTTTTGCACCCACATAGGCTTATTCGTGTTTAGAGTGCAATGCAGTGATTAAAGGCCTACTGGCTACCACGACAGATTTTTTACTTGCCTCATTCTTTCTTCTATAGAGTAAGACTTCTTTCAGCAACATTTATTTTGTTTACAACATTAAGGAAGAGAGGGAGAGAGCGTTTTTTTTTCTCACTATACGGATATTACGATTGTCCCTAATAAACCTCTGTGGTCTAGGAAGCATCTAGTACCACAACAACAGGAGAAGTCGCCAAGAACCAGAAGGCTGTCGTTCCGTTCGCGAGCAGGCGATGTCTTTATGCATTGTGTTTCGTTATCCGATGCCTGCACTCTGCATATCGGTTCTTAGATAAAGGTCGACATGTATACACGAAGAAAAGCTTAAGGACACAAAATCACTGAGAAAAGCGAACTCACTCTCAATTTCGTGAACAAAACAATGGAGGTGTACAGTCAGGCTGGAATGAAACGCGAACACGCATATGTCATACATTTCTGCTTTGCAGCGAGATATTCCTTTACAACCTATTTTCGACTATTCATTTCAGTAGGCCCCAGGCACATGAATCCCATATGAATAGGCCCCAGACCCAGACACATGAATCAGGCTGGTTGTACACTTCAGCTGAAAGTAGGCAGGTAAAATATTTTGTTTTCTTGACATGCTCTGGTCGCGTTTCATTCCGGCCTGACTGTACATCAGCGAAGGCTCATAGAGGAATCCGGAGGAGCGCCCAACGCAAGTGTTCACTCACCAAGAGAGCTCTAAACGGCCCCGTTCCCATCGCGGCTCAGTTTCGGATTCCTTTGAAAAGCGGCGGTATTTCATTCATACTCTTCCGTTCGCTGCCTTTATTACCGCTGTTACTACTAATGGGGCAGCAAAATCGAATTCCTTTCCCTTTACGAGCTAGTTCTTCGTTTTATTCGCGTCCTCATGCAGTTTTCTCCGCATTGTGCGATCCTTCAGCACAGCTCCGTTTCCTCCGATTCAGTTTAGCTGCCGTCTAGGAACCCTTAAGTTTCTGAGGAATCTTTAGCTTTTTGAATATTTCTTTGGCACACTGCTCGTTTATTGTGAGACCAGCCCCTATCGGCTTATTTATAGTTTTGAGTAACTGCTTCAGTAACGGCGTGCACGTTGGTGACAGAAAAGGTTAAAATTTTACTTGCTCCTGTCCAACATCTCTATCGCTTGAGGCGTGGTGCGCACATTCTTGTATGCTTTTTGAATTAGCCTATCAGCGCGACTTTTCACTCCTCAATAAAATATTGATAAGAAATTGCTAGTTTCCCAATGAAGGTCGCTATATTAGCTTCTAAAAATTTGTTTTCATCTTCCTTAATGATCGCTCCAGACATTTCTTTTACGATAATGTCGATTCCTATAAACAAAATGGATATTTACGGCGCTTTTAACTGTTTATAAATACAAATCAAACATATATATTTACAGACACATTTCTGTCTACAGGTTTGTGCGTATTGTGCTACATTTGGCACTGATAATAAAGGCATTTCTCGCGGTAAATAATTTTGCAGCGAGAATAGCGGTTTTTATTGTGTTCTAGATCTTAGAAAGCATGTATGGAATCGCTAAAGACACAGTGAGAACACTATGACGTAAGCCAACATTTGCCGATATCAAAAAAAGCAAAAAGAAAAGTTTCTTTCACTTTAAAAAACAATCGATGGTCGGTGGGCTGGTCGGGATGCAGATGCCGTCAGTGATGCCAAACTGAGTGCACGCTTTTCACACTACGTGGAAGACGATTCCATCACAACGAGCGTCCCCCTAAAGAGAAGTGTAAAGAGCGAGCTTAGCGGGAGTCAGAAAAGTGCAGTGAGGGGATAGTTGGTGAGACATTCTATAATCGTACCCAATTTAAGACTTAGTGATAAGCCTCAGCCTAGCCATGGTCACATGGCGATGTACGTGCACCAGCGAAGATGTGCTTTCATTCGGTGCCTCTTCATGGAACCGATTGGCGAGGAAAGAGGCATGGGCAAAACAACGCGCGTCAGTACAGGTCGTCACTAGCCGCAGTAGCTTGCTCTTAGTAGAGCAGAACATTGGGCCAGTTGGTGTAGCGACATATTCAAGAAAACTTTGCACAGAATAACACAAAACGGAGGGAGAAACACGTACACACACACGGACGCCCGTGTGTGTGTACGCGACATAACAACACGCGCCGCTCGCTCTACTAAATACATACGTCGAGGGGGCCTTTGCGCTCATCAGTGAACACAGGACCTCCCTTCGGAGGCGCTCTTCGTGAGAGCGAATAAATTATTTGTAACGCCTTGGAGGTAATTTATTACGTCCATAGATTTCGCTGTATTGAGCTTTGCAAGTACTCCAGTGAAATGCGTCGCGTGTTCCTGGGACGGCAAAAATTAATCAGCACTTGTCTGACGCCATCGCCACATCATGCTTTTTAGTGGCCCGTGCCTGCGGCCCTTGGCGACTGATTTTCTCAGCGCATTAATTCTCATACCGTGCAAGACGCCGCATTCTCAAGAGTTTCAGGCTGCTCGCATTCCGCTCTTGGCGGTAGCACTTTTCGCCCAGATAATATTAGCAGGCTGCTTTCTTCGCTTTTGTTTCGCGGTTAATATTCTGATACACCATTAATTACAAATATCAATTTACTCGCAATTTAACTAAAGTGAGCTAATTTTGAGAGCTTCTGCGTGCAAATTTTGGCGTTATTTGGCTTTCAGTATTCTGTTTTCGAAAAGTGCGTGAAAGAGCATTTATTTTAACACACTGCCTTCCTCACAAAACCCAGAGATTTATATTTGTTGCAGACAGTGATTTCTGTGTAATTTCGCAGCGGTCCGCAATCGGGTTCTAAACAGAGCTACTTCCAGTAGCCCTCGGAGAGTGCTGGTAGAAAAACAAATGAACTCCAAAAATTAGGAAGCTAGTGTCAGTGGTTTGTTTTCTCCTCCTTCATCACCAACCGCTCAAAAATGCGATCCCCACTTTCAATGCTATAAAAAATATGCCCAAGCTCGTCTGTAATTAACTCGAGTGGATCACATTAATATCAGTTGCCCTTTATAAGGCTCAAACATGGGCCAGTTTAAATTCAAGATTCATATTTCATTTCAACAATAACTTCCTGCCATAGATCAAACTCTTAGAGCAAAATTCAGCAACACAATGGCACGCAGGCTGTTGCTACAAAAGGTTGAATAGAAATCAAATATAAGATCAGAAGTAAACAAGTTTTTTTGGCACTAACAGCATCAACTGTTTTGAGAATATTACACTCCGAAAGAAGGAAACGACACAATCAGTCGTTGGAGATTCCCCCCCCCCCTCGCCCAAAACGGCTCCGACAGTGGCCCACATTGATTGAGAAGGACGCGTTATCGTTCAAAAGCGCTAGTACGCAATACTCTAAATAGCTCACGTTTTTCTGCCGCCGGTGATTCAATAACTCCAGTCCATCACGATCATATGCCCTATTACATCACAAAAGCTCTGTCATGCGTAGCGTAAAGACCTCTGGAAGCTATGGTTCTTAGAAAAACCACCCTTCGTAACCGAGGTTCCTACCCTTGAACGTCATTGCTCAGGGCCTTGGATGTCTTTGCGTTGGCCTTGGACGTTACTGCACAAGACCGAGCCCGGGTATAGGATGGAAGCGGACTGGCAGAAGCGCGTAGGGGCTTCTGGTGATCTTGATCTTGCGTTGTAAGAGAGCGGGCAAGCTGGTGGCATTCTTCAGTATGGGTCGCTGCTTGAGAGATGGTAAGAGATTCGGACCAATCAGGGCGATACGGAAGCACGGTATCCATGGTACAAATAGGTCGAACAACATAAAATTCTTGGCGCAACTGTCAGAGCGATTTCAGCTGGAATGATGATATCGGTCACATGTGCACAAGCTTTCTCTCGTTGCTGGCGTGCTATCCCGCTGTCGAATGTTACTGCCTGTAAAAGCTAAGCTTCAAGTATATTATGCCTTATTTTTCTCTCGAATAAACTATTGCAAACTAGTTCGCGCTACCACAACACAAACCAACATAAACAAAATCAGTGTCTTTCAAAAAAAAATTATGCTCCACATAGCAAATATTGATCCTGGCTTGACCATCGCCGATAGTTTGACTACAATATTACATCTCTTTTCCAGAAAAGAGTTCCAAGAGTTTGCCAAACTTTTATCTTCATTGACACACTACGAACACAATGTTGCTACCCGTAACACATACCGTTGGCTCATTCCTCATTTTCGCACCAATTATAGATTGCAGTCCATAAAGCATAATCTGCCTGCTATATTAAATCGCCACAAAAATATGAATAACTTTTCGCGCAAAAAGCTACTCGAATACTTCAGTAAATTGTAATTGCCTTCTGTCTTGGATTGTGTGGTTATATAACGCTTTATATGTGTCCTCTTTTGTGTGCTTTGTATATCTGTATGTACTTTTATATGTATACGCTCTGTTTAATTTTGTACTGTACAGCATTTCTCTGTATATACCGCCTGAAGCTGCTCTCTAAACGTCTCCGAGACTGAGGCGTGGCCCAGTCGGTTCTTTTAGCCCGGAGAACGTTCCAGTGTATATCTAGGGAATAAATCGAATTAAAAAATTGAATTGAATTTGCTTGAACTACTTTGCACCTTTTCCAGGATTTCCTTTTTTTCCTGTGTAGCCCCAACAGATTATGATGTTGCGTAAGCTTTGTTGTCATGTATTTTATACAAAATGAAAGCGTTGAAGAGAAAGAAGACATAGTTGCGCTGGCATTGCTGTTTGCTTTGTCCAAAACAACAGAAAGAAAAAGGAAGATGTTTCCCAGCATTCTTCTTTTTCACGAACAAAAAGACAAAGATGAGTGTATACAAGTATTGTGGTTTATTTTCTTCAAGAAAGAAGTGTTCTTAAATATTAAGAAGGTGAACAGGAAGACTGAATGCAGTGTTATGTAGATGGGATGTTCCCAGGCGGTAGACTATTAGACTGCACGTTGATCGAAACCAGAGAAGTTGCGATTGGATGGCAAGAAGCTTTTGCAGTCCGTGCGTTGCGTTTCCTGAGGCAATGCAGGTATCTAACACTCAAACCAGATGGGAAAATTACATCAAAGACCTGGTTGGTGAGCAGGCCACCCGGATCCCCATGGGTACAAAATTTGAAAGCGCACTCTTAATTTCACCCCTTGGGCACCAAGTAATACTTGGCGATGAACTGTGGTGACCCCACAAGGTCCCGTGACTTAAGTTGCCCTGGTTGCTTCTCCTTGGCTGGCTGCCTGGGCCGCCTTATTTATCGCTCACAGAACCGACAACGCCGGCGCCGGATTTTCTGCGCAACGGAGCTTTCAATGCCATCGCTTTAAAAATCGCCCCTGGAAATCTCCACAAAGCTCGAACAAAGTTTTCCACGCATTATCTCTAACTTCTTGTGAACCGTCGTCTTCTACGTGAGGCACGCCCTCGTTGGTGCTGCTACCTTTGAGGCGTACCCAACGTATTAGTCTTGAGAAGGAGGAGTCACGCTGTTGCCGCTACTTTTTTTAGAGGCATACCTAGAGGTACCTACAGAGGCTTTACTCTGCCCTTCTGTTCAGTGGCACGAAAGGCCCAAACATTAGTTCACGCCGCTGCGTACAGAGGGCGCCACAAATCTATGGCGCGTAATGGCGCGTAAAGCCCCCAGAAAAACTAAAGTAGCGACAAGACGCCCTCCCTCTTCTCTCCTCTTACCCCGCGGGCCGGGACAACGACTTTTTTTTTTTCTTTGTGATTTCATGCGACTACGGAGGCGACCTCTAGCCCGCTCCGAAGGAACTAACGCCACTTTTCGATCAGTTGCTCGAGGTTCCTGTGCTTGCCGAGTTCTTCTCGATGTCTCCGCATTAACCATGCATTCCGCCGCATAAATACATCGGTGACTTAGGAGAAACATTTGCATGCTTCACTGGATCGTCTAAAGGCAAAAATGAGCACGCATAGATGAATTGATAGAGCCGCACGCGCACCGTGTCCGGGTGCGCCGTGCTTTATGCGGCATGCCAAGTTTGATATTGAAAGTGTGGGGCGTGCATTGAAAGTGACCGTGAATCACGAGGCCGTAGAATGAATTAGCGGTGATCTGTTTTGGTCAAGAGGAGTATCCAAACAAAACGACCGTCCCCGCCGGAACATTGGACATGCTACAACGGATGCCTGGTTTGACATTTGAAAAGACACCTGCAAGTGAAGGCATTCTAAATGCCCGTAGTTCATGCGCTCTTCTAGTGACTTTTGGATTTGGCCTAGTGCAGTGCATCGCGGGCAAGGTAAGACGCTTGAAGGAGTGCTCGAAATACGGTATGAAGGCCACGCTACGTGTGTACTTATCTGTGCCTCCCCTAATGTTCTCTTGCGTGCATGAACTGTAACAATATAGATTCCGGCATTAAATCTTTTTCTGGAATAATTACTTAGTAAGTAGAAAAACCTACCTCGCAAATATCTTTGGCCTGCCAGCAATGTGATAATAAAGTTCTACGTAAATATTTCTTCTGCATCAGTCATTTATTGAGAAGCAAAACCTACCTCGATAATCTTTCATATTCGTATAGTCTCTATTAGAGCACTGCACGGGCCTTAATTATTAACCAGTCCCGAGCCAGTTATTCTTTTTCGTTAACCGCCCCAGCCCGACCCGATTTTTTCAATATAGGCTGGACCGGGCCCGGCCCGCGAGGCAGACAGGCCCGGCTCAGGCTGGGAAACATCCCGAGTACTAAATGCATATCGGTAAAGCCAAAGCCTTTTGATACTACGAATGTAATTTCTAAAAAAAGAGGCTACAAAACTTCTTAAAATGACGAGAATGGAGGCCTCACCGTGGGTAACGTTTAGTTAACAAAAAAAAAAACGTTTTAGCATTAATAAAAGTGGTTATCACAGATTTACTCGAATTCATAGCCTTTTCCTAACTTCACAAACTGAAGGCTAGCATGACGAAAAAGAATAATGTCACTATTGACAAATAAATATAAAACCTGTGAGGACCGAATGGGAACAACCCAAGAAAAGCCGCACTCCATGAAAAATGTCAGTACTATGCGTATAACCGAAAATTTACCGACAAAACACTAATAACAGAGTACCGATTCATGTTGAATCCAGGCTACCTAATATTGAGGAAGGCTACTTGTCTAGCTTATGACATCACTGATTTCTCTCCTGCCATGTATAACTTTTCACAAAGAGCTAAGATACTGTTTAACAAAATAAGGGCTTCTATTACACACCCATTGCTTCAGAAGTTAAAAGATGTAGAAGCGCAACTGACAGTGTGCAGAATGGTAGAATATATGGTTTACTTAAGTTTTCTGCTTGCCTTATAATTTGTTTCCATTCCAACATTTCACATAGCATGAATCTATCTACCTAAGTCACTAAACCGTAAAAAAACTGTATTTATGCGTATCACAAGGAAGAAGGTGCCTCAAATGTTTAACTACACCCTCCATTCTACAACTGTAACTCAGGTCACCAAGTACAAGTACTTAGGCGTAATCATTAATGACCAGCTCACATGGACTGACCACATTAGTCATATAACGTCTTCTGCAATGAAAAAAACGGGGATATTTAATCCATAATTTAAGGGGAACACCAAGCAATGGGAAGAAATTAGCTTACGAATCCATTATTAGGCCGAAACTCGAGTACGCTGCCGTGGTGTGGGACCCTCACACGAAAAAGGACATTGCACAAGTAGAAAAAGTTCAAAGGCGTGCTGTGCGCTTCATTTACAATAAATATAAAACCTCCGATCTCCACCACTCCTTATGCAAACAAACCGGATAAAACGTCTAAGCATCCGAAGAAAGATAGCAAGAATATAATTTTTGTACTGCTCAATTCAGGGAAAGCTTGGCATCACGGCAAGTCCTTATGTTACTCCATCATCAGCTCGAAAAACGCGACACACACACAACTACAACTTAACTCCTCACTTCGCAAAAACAAACTCCCATAAGTTTTCATTTTTTCCGAAAGCAATCAGTGATTGGAACTCACTACCTGGAGAAGTTTTTACGTCTGCTGACTTCAAAGAGGCCCTTACCATATTCTTTTAAGCACTGAAAATGCCCTTCTGAAACGTTATTTGTGACTATTTTAGATCTGACGAAGATGTATCTCGGAGTGCTTTTATATCTGCATGCATGAATTTTAAACATATCTATGTATGTAAGATGCTCTGTAACCATTTCTTGTACAATTGGCTTTTGCCCTCCCGTCTTGGACCAAAAAGGTCTGCAGTATCATACATATAAAATAAAATAAAAAATAAATAAAGAAGTTCACACACTGGAAATTGTTCAAAATTGGCACCTTTCTCTGAGCTGCCACTTGTTAATCAAAGGCGTGAGCCAAGCCAAGACCCGTAGGCTCACAGGCACGCCACGATGCTGCGCTAGCCGGGCCGGCCCAGCCTGCGGCTTTTGGGTAATCCTGAGCCCGTACATTGCTCTAGTCTCTATACTGCTTCGGGTACTGAACAGCTAACGCATGAATGCTAAAATATGCCGCTTGTACAAACAAACCTAAGTACCTATGAAATTTTCTTTTTCAGAAATGAATGAATCATTCACAGATACAAATCAAACCCAGTGAATCCACATGTCAGTTTGTACTACTGCCGACCATTCCGGATGTTGCGGTGTATTATCACTTGGGGTGAACTTTTAAGCACTATCGTTATTCAGGGGCTAAGACTCGCTTGTTTTTTAATTTTTTGGCCGGCATTATAATGCGGCAAAGCATCATCCTTAGGAGTATATATTATTTTATTTTTCTGGAAGTTATGCTAACAGCTCCCCGGACAGCTGCAGTAGCCTGGTCCTCTAGTTTATGGTAATTGACAAAGTGTATTTTATTATTTGGTTCCAGATATATTTAAACCTAATTGAGATTTTGAAAGGATAGCCTTTAATTCCATATATGCATTCTAATACTAAAAGAAAAACTTACAGCGCACAGTATTCTAATTGCAATTAATAGCATAAACAAAAAAGAAACATACAAACAATGTCAGGTAAATATTTCTTATTTCATTATATCCATAACGTTTTAATCTTCAACCGAAATTTAGAAAACAATATTCCAGGCCGGGATTGAGAAGTACAAACAAGTAAGACTACAAATCGGCAGGAAAGCACATATGATCCGACTGTTTAAGGATACCTCGTAAGTTAACAGTGTCATAAATAAGATGCAAATTAAGAACTGGTTATAATGAATCAGCTCAGGTCCATTGGAAGATGTTAACATTTATGACTAGGAATACAAACTATAATATCACCACATATCGAGTGTGAAGTGTTCTGTGTGGGCCCCACTACATGAAATAAAGCAGCAAGTAGATTGAAACATTAGAGTAAGGGTCCATGAATAAACTTTAAAGAGGTGAAACCGAAAACTTAATGCAGAATGGTTGCCTCAAAATGAGGTACTAGCAGGAGTAAAATGCCAGATGCATTTATGAAAAAGCACAATCACAGACACATCATAATTACTGCAATTAATGATCACAGAAAGATATATTGAGCCACACAGCCATATCACGTCTTCCACAAACTTGATTTGAAGTCACAGGAATGCCAAACAAAATTTCAGATAAAATTCAGACCAACTCCAAGAACCAGAACTCGGCCAAAGCAAATGCGAGCTTTAGAGAATTCAGATATTCTCTTCTAAAAGAAGCACCAGCTGATGTAAACTAGTAAATTACCCTCAAAGCAGCAGTACACAGATATATCATGTTAAATGCATACAGTGATCATGAAACTAGATACAGGCCCAGCTACAGCACGGGCTCCACAGTACAATACAGATAGCAGCCGCCACTGAAAGGATACATATGAGCACTGATGTAAAGTGTTTAAAAAATATCAGCACGGAGTCTGTAACAAGTACTACTAGTTAAGAACAGCTCTAGAGGGCACAGTGCTCCTTCCGAAAGCAGAAGCCGCTGCTGGTCCTGCAATGCAAACCTGAAGCACTTGCGTACTGTGACAGATGCTGCTCCACGGTGAGCACCACGTAATTCCCAAGCCGCGGCGAGAAAGCACAAGCTGACTCGTCACATCACCACCCTGAATCAGTCTAGATGATACTAGTGTACCGCGTCGATGACAATCTCTCATTAGCCCCCTCAGTATACATCACAACTGAAGCATACCTAAACAAACAAAATATCCCCACAGTAATAAATGCCTGTACTTGGAGCACTTCCTTTACGATTGTCGTCGTATGCATCTGTTCTTCACTACCTCACTCTCGTCACTTCTCATACCCCTTCGCCCCCAGTCAACTTCACAATGACTCGTCTCTTCATCAAGCTTCACTCGTCTACTTAAGCCAACTCTCATTCAGTACGCCAAAAACATGCTGGGCAACAACAGTTAGAAGCCCAACTTCTAAGTAATGCCAAACTTCACATATCAAAGACATAATGAATTTCTTTTCTATTCACAGGTGCCTATTCGAAACTGCAAGTGAGCAATATAGAGGTGACTACCGCAAAGCCAGATTAACTTGTCAACACCCATATTTTCGTCGACCACTGCATAGGTCAAGGAGAACGCCTTATTTAGAAATTACACCTCCCTTCTCCAGCCTTTCCGCCTTACTGCTTTTTAGAACATTCTGTCTTGCCCGGCGCTGGCGGCTTCACTTCAAAAGACATGGATTCCCGCAGGGGAGGGGGGCTGCAGAACTGTTTCTCCGCTCCAGGATTAGCGATGTCTTGAAAGACAGCAGTTTGCCCTCTTCCTTGCGAAGACAACGGTCAAAACGAACTGGTTTAGCTGCATTTGGAATAGCGGCAACCTGGATTACAAGAGGGTACGATTTGTACAAAATGTAACTAAATTCTACATAAAGTGCAACTAAAATTTGTGCACCGTGCAATCTGTACATGTTTCAGAGCACCAGGTCAAGGAGTTAAATGAGACTCTTCCACTATTGCACCACTCACATCCCACTTTTCCAGCATCAGGATGTCAAATCCACATAATGCCAGTTCATTTCTAATGCTGTGCACAAGCCAGGAAAAAACTAATGCATACGCTACATACGGTCTACACATATTTCAGCAAGTTTATCTATCTCTCGAAACAACTGCAGGAATGAGAAATTAGCTCACCCAAAACTGTTGCCAAAAAGCTACCAAATGTAGGACACCCAATTCAATACGCAACCACTTCAAATGCAGTTGCTTCGCTCAGCTTCTGACCCCAAGGTCACAAATCAGTCTGGCTACAGTGCCCTCATTTTGACACAGGTGAAATATAAAAGGCGCTTTTGTGTTATGCAATGTTAAGCCACGCAATTTACAAACCAGCCCGCCGTGGTGGCGCAGTGCAAGCCCTTCATTTTCAGCTCGTTACCAATCTCGTGGAGCCCCCATACAGGGTTCTGACCACGTGTACTGTTACACTTTCGCAGATGGTGCAACGCAGTCTTCATGTCACCGACTGGCAGCTACATGGTGGCGGTCGCTTCGAAGACAGGACGCTCGCTGACAATCCTCGCTGAGTCGCTGGTGATTGAGAGCATTGTGAATTTTGCCGGCATCCCTTCAAGAGTGCAGAGGCAGTTTCGTGGCTTCAGCTACCGCTTTTGAACTCTTTCTTGTGCTATACGTTTTCCTCCGAGGCCTAGCTGTGGCTACTGCGCGCCATTCCTTTATATATATGTTTCTTTTTCAACAAGGACGCGGGAGCCGAGTAAGCGTGCGTTGAGTGTCTGCCTGGGACACTTCCCGTCTACAAAAACTATTGCGTCTTGATAACTTTTGAAACGAGGAGCTGCACTGACACACACAAAAAGAGAGGACGGCAAGCACAGGCGTTCAGTAAAACACTTAGCGGGGCAAGTTGGTGCAGAGCTTCTAGGAATCAAGCGCAACAAAGACAGCCCGCAGAATAGCAGAACGAGCGGACATGCTGTCCCGTTTCTGAAGTCAATAAAGTGTTGGAAGTAGCGGATGTTCCGTCGATTTTCTGTTGTGTACGCTGTCTTTGTTCGTTGTTCTGTCTTTTTGTGTGTCAATGTAGCGCCTTGTTTCACGAGACAACACGCAGAAACAACCACTCCGGCAACGTTCCTTACTGAATTAGGTCTTGCCAGGAAACCTTCGCTCTCTCTCGCAGCTAGCGCTACAAAAACCACTTTTGGAATATGCGAACAGAGTGGCGCAGTCGTGAGGCGGCCACACCCTTTCAAGAAGAATGGGAAGAGAATGCATGGTAACAGCCTGGCCAATCCCCCGCCGTGGGTATGTGCCATTAAACCTGAGGACATCATCATCATCATTTTAGATTCTTTTTCGAACAGTGTAGTTTCTCTATCTGGTAGGTTAACATTTTTTGTTTCTAATCTAGCTTGAACAATCATTGGATTCCTTTTGGTTGATTTTATTTATTTTCCAGAAGATTTGATTTTAGTGCTATGAGGCCAATACCCATCGTGAAGGTAGCGGCTGAATATTCAAGTATTCTCAGCTATCTGCGAATCGCTTGACACCAGGGACCATGTGCAGCGCGGTTGGCTTGCAGGAAACTAAGCTTGGTTAACACAAGTTCTTTTTCTTTCATTTTCCAGACCAGACTGTTACGCAGCCAGTAATCGTGTAAAATCCCTGTAATAATCGCTTATGATGGCTAGAGATTTGATTGAGATAGGTGTAACCAGTAGAGTTTGAAGTAGTTGCAATGCTTACAGAAGCAAGTGTGATATTGAGCATTGATTGTAAAACATTTTATTCGCCGGGAAGAGCTTGGCAAGAGGTCGCGTTAAGTGGTCGAGAGTACATAGCCCTCGACGACTTTGTCAGCCCACTCCACCGCCAAAACTTGCGTTCTGGGGTCAGAGCTAGCCAGCACGGTCTCCCACCTCTCGAGAGAAGGCGCTGTAACTAGATCACCCGGAGGTGGCTCTATTTTGCAGTCCCACAAGATGTGATCGTAGGTAGCACGTTGGCCACAGTGTTTGCAGTTTGGGTTGTAAAGATCTGGGTAAATGTGCGCGAGGAGTGATGGGGTGCTTATCGATCTCGTCTGTAGACGACGCCACGTAACCTCTTGTTCTTTAGTAAGTCTTTTGTCTGGAGGGGGGAAAATTCTCCTCTCCAATTTAAAATGATTGGTGAGATCATGATATGTGATCATGGAGTCCTTCGTGAAATTCAGGGAGACAGACTCATCCAAACCAAATGCAATTCAACGTTCGGAAAACAAAGTACGTAATGTTTAAGCCGCGAAATAAACCTGAAAATTTTAATATCCAGGTCAAGTACCAAGACTCAGCCCTTGAACGTGTTTCCATTTATAAGTTCTTAGGTGTCTTATTTGAGGAAAACTTAAGCTGGACTTCTCATATAAATAAGGTTCACACAAATATCTCTAGATCTCTAGGCATTTTGTATAAAGTGAGATATTTGGTTCCCAGCTCTATTAAACGTCAGTTGTATTTTGCTTTAGTACAATCTCATTTACATTACTGTCTGTTAATCTGGGGCACCACTACCAAGACAAACTTGCACAGGCTTGAGATATTGCAAAAACGAGCTCTGAGTTGCATAGAAGATGTAGGTCCGCTAGAACATACATACCCATTATTCTTAAAACATAATTTACTCAAGATAAATGGACTGTTTCAGCTAAAGCATGCATATCATATTTATCATGAAGTCACCCGTGGCCCAGTTTCCTTTTAAGCTTTATACTTCCCTAACAATAAACCTTATGATTTCAGGTATAGTCATTTTCAATTGCCTCTGATGAGAACGAATTATGGTATGCAGCACATTGATTACTTAATTCCTGATTTACTTAATAAACACCCACGTATTATGGAACTTCTGCAGCAGCCTCGTTCCCCCCGTAACTTCAAGAACAATGTTAAAATGTACCTTCTGTTTCTGTCTCCTCCATAAAGTGTGCAGTTTCTAGTTTTTTTGTGTTTTTTTTTTACTCGCTGAGTGTATGTCCAGGTTCGCTATTTTTGGTTTTGTTGTCGTAAAGACGTAGGAGGCATGCGATGCGGTTTTCATTGTTTTTGGTTTGCGTGCTATTTATCCCCTTGCCTGTATGTTAATTCTGTGTATCTCATTGTTTGCTATTTTAATTTTTTTGTTTTGTCCTAGAAACATGCGTTGTTGTTTCCTTCATTTTTCATTGCATCTGTGTTACTTATGTGTAACTCATTGATCTTTACATATAATTCATGTAGTACGTATGCGATGTTGTTACTTTTCTTGTTTTTCCTTTCTGTACTTTACTCTGTAATTTGCCACCCCCCTGAGCAATGTAACGGGTGACGGGGCCACATCAGGCAAAAAATGAATTGCCTTTTGTCCCGTCACCTCTGACAAATCGATGTCAAAATAAACTTCATTCACTTCACTTCACTGCCCGGTCGACGAAACCTCGGGCTTTATTGTGGGCTGCCTCGTTCCCCGGATTCCCCGAATGTTCTGGGACCCATATCAATTCGGAATAATTTGGTGATAATTTGGTTGCGTTAAGGATTCTAAGGGAGGTGTTTGTAATTCGCCCTTTAGCGAAATTATGATACCCATTTTGGAATCGCTGAGGATGATGCTCCCTTGGGTATGCGCTAGGGCGAGGGCTATAGCCGCCTCTTCTGCCGTTTCAGAGGATATCGTTTTGATTGTCGCCGAGACGATGTGGTCACCATTCTCGTTCACAACCACAATTGGAAAGGCATTGGTATTTTTGTATTCTGCCGCATCTACATAAAGTGTTCCAGCGCACTGTCTGTATTTGTTACGTAAGGCTTTGGCTCGTGCTTGTCTTCTACCCTCATGGTGTAAGGGGTGCATGTTTTCTATTGAGCAAACTCCGTTATATATTTCGTTTTCATATGACGCGCCTAATTTTTACTCTGTATTGCTTTTTTCTATTTCTTTTCCTTTACTCCAGAACTGGCAAGTCTGTACTCTTTTGCGGGATTATCTCCATAAAAAATAATCAACAAAATAAAAGGTGGCAGGCTGCACTGGCCAAAATGTAAAATTATGTCACAAAGAAAACAATGTTTCAATTTCCATCTTCAGCGTCATCTTCCAAATCTTTTGCGATCAAACATTTATCACATTTTAATTGTTCTTCTACAAAATAAAGAAGAACAACATCTTTATACCCCCTCTTCCTAGTATTTTTTTCACATAAATAGACATCAAAACTTGAATAAAATCTTTTATTCTTCTTTATCTTTTGGGATAAATAAACAACAATGCCTGCGTAGCCTCGTCTTAATTTTTGTCTTCGGCTTCATTTTTTTTTCTAGAAAAAACATGCCGAATAGGTAACACCATTATCCATTCGGGATACACCAAACAACTGAAAATCTTCATGATGGCGCAAAGTAGTTCAAGCAAATACGCGATTCAATACGGTGTCCGAATATTTCTCGTTTCAAGATGTCAGCTCACCACCGTTTCTCTGAAGGGGACACACATTCGATCTTGCCTCAAGCTCGTCAGATATCAGGTATTGATTTTTTGAAGATCAACGTATGCCTGTCCTTTCCAGTGCAAATAGTTTAGGTTGTTGTTGTCGACCTGAGTACAAATGGGACATACCAACGCGGGGAGGACTATAATGCGGCACATGAATTTCTTTGCCCGCTTCTCACTTCACGGTTCTCAACGCAGTGAAAAAGTAAATACAACATTCTGCGCCATCCGAGAACTTTACCTCGATATTCATTTCCCAAAATTCAGTCTATACAGGGTGTTTCACCTAAGACTTTCTGCAATTTTTAAAAATAAGCTTTTTGAATTAGATGCGCGCTTTTTCTGGCATAGCATTGTCAGTGGTGTAGTACATCATAATGCAGCTAAGACGTGCTAACTAGCAGGCTTGTTAACCAATATTTAATAGTTAACTTTTAAACTATTACAGCTGGGATCCTTAATTATTGAGAGGCATGTAGCCCACCGTAAGTGATGTCCATATCCGTTCTTAGAATTTCGAGAACGCGATTATCCTCGGCGCTGTGGCCCAACAAATTTTGGCTATTTCGACGAGTTACGTGCACTGGAGAGGTTGCTTTGCCTGCAAGCACCTCAAACCGCATGTATTTTGGCGAGATGTAGGCGAAACTTGTTGGGCCACAGCGCCGAGGATAATCTCCTTCTCCAAATTCTAAAAATGTATATGGACATTACTTACGGTGGGCTGCATGCCTCTCAATAATTAAGGAGCCCAACGGTAATAGTTTAAAAGATAACTATTATATATTGGTTAACAAGCATGCTAGTTAGCACGTCTTAGCTGAATTATGATGTATTACACAACTGACAATGCTATGCCAGAAAAAGCGCGCATCTAATTCAAATAGCTTATTTTTAAAAATTGCAGAAAGTCTTAGGTGAAACACCCTGTATATGTCAGTTCCTGTTACAGTCTCGTCTGGCGCCACTCAGCTGGGCTACTGCAACGAAGCGCTTACACCACTGTTCATAAATTCATTTCCGCCCCTGGTAGATTTCCTTAGTAGATGCACCTGTATCGCTCATCATACTCTGTTTTCTTCTCCTTTTTTTCTCCTTTTATAGAGAATTCATAGTTCTCTTCTTTTATTTTTTCCTCCCACTTTTGTCATCATGCGCTGTCCTCAAGCTTCCATGTGTAGCCAATCCCACTTATGAGAATGTGCCAGTTCTCAAATAAACAAACAAACAAACAAACAAACAAGCAAGCAAGCAAGCAAGCAAGCAAGCAACCAAACAAACAAACAAACAAACAAACAAACAAACAAAAAGAAACAGAACAAGAATACAATACAAAACAAACAAACAAAACCAAACAAACCAAAACAAACAAGCAAACAAACACACAAACAGGCCGGTGGTTGCTTTGAGATACCTCAATACCATCTATCGCGTCTAAGTGTTTTCGGATGTCCATGCATAGCGTATAGAATACCGGTCAGCCGCGCTGACAGACAGGGTCGTTCGAGGAGCCTATAAAAAAGAAAATGAGCATTGTAATCGAAGAACGCCTGGTGGTGCGGATACATTTGGCAAAGCTTACAATGAAATTCACTCTGCCACGATCACAGAGTCATCCGATCCTCTCAGGGCGTCGTGTGCGTATACGTAACTCTGCCCATAGCGTATGGGGTACACCCCATACGCGCCCCATTGCGTACCGTAAAACGGGTTATTTCTTGGGGTGAGCGAATATTCGAAATTTTCGAATATATTTCGAATATTATATTTTTAGTATTCGAATTCGATTCGAAATCTAAGTATTCGTGTTGTTTCGAATATTCGACCCGACGCGAATAATCGTATCTAGCCGAATATTCATTGTGAGCACCGGCGTTCATTTCGGTCCGCAAGCCCTATCGGCAGCAGGGTTGCCAGATTGGGCTATTAATAGCCAAATTGGGCTACTTTTTGTCAGAGTTGGCGTCAGAAATTTCGTTTTGGCTATGTGGCTACTTTTGGGCTATATCATTTTCATGCGTGAAAAAAAGGTTAATGTAGCTATAACGTGCTCTGTTACAATTATACAGTGACATAAATAAAAGGCATGCTGGAATCAAAATGCCGGCTATAGCAGGTTAAAGAAATTAAGCGCGTCTGCTACAAAATGACAATTTTTAAACGCTGTGTTCGAGAATACATGTGTTTCAGGCGGTCAAGGATCATGGCCTTTCGATTTCTTTTATAAAGAGTGGACTCTTCGTGAAAGGAGCCGGAATTAAAGGGTAATATGTTTTTCTCATTATTGTGAACGTGCTGTTAGACTGAAGATAAAATCGACATAGATTATCATCTAATGACATATATCCTTGATTTATTCTGAGCTCATGCATATCGTATAGAATGTAGCTTCAAGAAGGCGCATGCTAGATGCTTTGAGGTTACGCTCTCAGTGAGAACCTTTCTCTTAAAGCATAAAATTCAAATATGTGGCTGCTTGAGTATACAGTAAGGTATTTTCACTGTTGATGTGTCTAATCTGCGCGCGAACATTTAAAAGGTGAATTATTCCGAAACTAGAGCTGCGATTGCGTTATGTAGCGCCGCCGTTCTTTTCCGCGTGCAGAGTGGCTGTCGTCACCTGCATTAGGTGATATGGCCTACTGCCGCGCCTGCAAAGTGGAACTGCGGCCCCATCTTTCGGACCTGGTTAGCGCATCTGGTTAGCCACACTGGTTAGCGTGCATGACGGGTGCGAAACGTAACAACGGAAAGAGCACGCCGTGCGCACCCCCTCAAACATCATGTGTGGGAAAGAAACCTAATATGTAAATATTCCTGCCGAAAATTAATTAATATACTTAAGAAATGTCGTCACAAAAACAAATATTTTTGGCTATTTTTGGGCTACGCAAAAATTTCGCTTTTGGCTACGTTTGGGCTACTACGGAGGCCAATTCGGCTACCTGAGGTCGGAGCCATCTGGCAACCCTGATCGGCAGATACATAGCAACATGGCGGCGCCTACACGGAAGGAAAATTCTTTCTTCCTCCAAGGGCCATGCCGTAGCTGCCTGTGCTGGTGACCTTTTTTGTGGCTATACCTGCGAAGCTGGTATAGTCAGAGCTGTGCACGAAGTACCTCGCAATACGTGCCAGGTCAGTGCCAAGTGAGAGGGCATTTTCTGTGGCTGGAGGAGTCGTTTCAGTTAGAAGGGAACTACTTCTGCCTGACCATGTGGTGCAGCTGGTTTTCCTTCACGACAACCTTTTACGTCATCCCAGCAACGCGCTTTTGTGCTGATGGCAAGCTAACCTTAATCAATGCTGCGTACTAGCCATCTTCTCTGATATTTCCACTCTTCTAAGAATAATGTTCGAGACGTTGATACTTTTTGTGCAGCCACACATACCTTTTGTGTTCATTTAATCATCGATAGTTGAACTGTGATGTTCTTGGGTGCCCAAATAAATGTTTTGTAGTGATTTAATGCGTCTGCACTTGATTATTCGATATTCGATTCGATATTCGTAACTAAGTATTCGTATTCGATTCGTATTCGAAAAATTTGATATTCGCACACCCCTAGTTATTTCATTACATAAACGATGGCCTATTCACTTGCAGTAGTCGTGCTCAGAGCGCACTGCGTGCCTACATTTACCGTCTAACCGCACCTGTGATCAGAACCGTGAGGGCCGGCACGGTGACCGAGTGCCACGGAATGGCACAGCCAAGCCTGTAAGCGCTTGGAAGGACAGCTCAGGGATCATAGCCCATAGCTCTTGGGCAGAAAGATGCCATCTGTCACCTGGACTTCCGAGCGCGCACTAGGTGCCGCACCAGGTAAATACGGACAGCTTCTAAACGCTACAACTACCTTGTTTGTTTGGGTCCCGTGAAGCCTGACCCAGCACCTTATTAGCTTGTTCCATGACAGGCCACAGTACAATCCACCTTGAGCGAATCTACTTTTATTAAAACGCCCCATCTTAAGCGAGAGTTCAGTAGCCGGTATTCTGAACGACAATACGTTTCGAACGCTACTGCCATCAGAACAATTGTTGCCTCTCTTTGCTCCAGGCTGGTGCCTAGGCACGCAAAAGAAAGAGGCACCCAGATCTCCTGCGCTCATACTGGGTCGGGTCACTTGCGTCTCTTCAGGATCTCATCACTTCCAGGCAGGACGGGTTCATTATCGTGCAGAACCAAATGTTCCTGCTATGCCTTAGTGCTGCCCACCAAAATCGGAGGAGCGCAAATGGTGCCTCCGACAGAGAACCGGTAGACTTCACTGGCGCAGCCGCTGTTCTTGTATTGGAAGTCCTCCTCGCGGAGTTCCCGAACCACGGACGGCGGCTCTATGATATCGCAGCCGACAACGCTCTAGGACTGAACGTGTCCTGAGGGGAGGTCCTCGCTATTGAAGGCCACTACGGCAACGTCGTCCTCACGGAAGTCGTCGGCATCCAGCACCAAGGCGTAATTTTTCTTTACGCTGTGAGCGTAGCACCTGGCGCAGGCAGTGTGGCAGTAAGGGAGCAGTCCCATCGCCTGCACCAGCACGCACTTGTCCCGGCACCTGATTCGAGGCAGGGACCCTGGGAAGCACGTCCGTTGCCGCCAGTCGACATCACTCCCGAAGCCGAGCAGCCTGTAGATGCCCTCCTGCCACTCCTCCTCCGGTGCCATCTCGTCCTGGGTCCTCCACAGCCGATGCTGTAACGATGGCTCTGTTATCCTTGCCGGCTGAGAAGAGATCGGGGATGTTTCCGTCCGTTGTACCGACGCCTTCACAGACTCAGCGAAGCAGCAGCAGCGGCCGTATACGCTCGGTTGGACGGTGCCGCGTTTCAGGGCTACTGCGGCCAGCTTCATGCCAATGGTGTTCTCCGACCAAGGACCGAGATCGACATGCGCGTGCACAAGAACGTAGGCGCGAGCGGGTCACAACGCGGGCAAGTAAGAAGAAACTAAATAAAGAAAAGTCATTCTTCTTCCTCTACTTTAGTTGGTCAATGTGGCTATATCAGTTTTTTAATAACATTTAAGCCTGTAGTAACTCTTATTCCACTAATTTTTTCTCTCGACCTAGTTATATAAACTCTTTGTATGTAAGTTTTTACCTTGTGCTACCCATGTTAAGGTACTCTTTTGCGATATTTCAGGAAAACAAAAATGAGTGCCGAAACATTGGCTTTCGCGCTCGGTGGTCAGTACCACCGGGGCGCTAATGGTTGCATATTAATAGAGCTTTGCTTTTTGCGAGCACTGCGGAGTCATGGGCCGTGCGCTTCGGGGAATGCAAGCAGACCGAAAAAAAACTGGGTCGATCGGCTAGAGGTTGTTTTTTTTTTGTTTGTTAGGGTATCTATGGGGGAGAGATTTTAGTGCTTATGGAATCGAGCTTTGCAGCTCGATTTCCTACGCTTAATTTCATATCCCACACTTTCCCGCACTGCCTGCCATAACACGTTTCATGAGCGGCCACGGTAGTTTTGACTTTTACTTGCCCTGTTTTGGACTCCAGTCTGACAACCACTTCGTGTGGACGTGCCCGTAAGTGTATTTTTAATTTTGTAGAATCTTCTCTCCAATTGAATTTTCGGACAGGGTGCGCATCTAATTTGCACCACCCACTTTGTGGTAAAGCCATGTGAAAATTGCATGTGAAAATTGACAGGTTCTAAACCCTAAGACAAAATGTTGTAAGCATCGAGAAAGGGCATTTTATACATGCTAACATACACCTCTCTTTGCGCTGAGTGGTCATCCAGGACTTTCATTCGAGCAAAATGAAGCTATGTATTCCTAAATCCTGAGCCCCTTTCCAACTCATATCATTTCTGAGGAACTGCGTAGCAGCTTTGATGGGCGCCACGGAAGAACCAGCATGGCGTCTTCTGAGAAGGAACCGCTTCCTGTCGTGGCAGCGTAATGGTCAATTACGGCTTTCGAGACGACTCACTTGCGAGCGGGCACAACAAAGCGCGAGTCAAGAGCGCTTTGAAGATGGGCTTCTCCTTTCTTCGATTCAGCTAGTGGTGGAGCCAGCTTTGGCGAAAATGTTTCGGTTGCGTGTGAAGGGGCTACTGCCGGCCACCGCCGTAGTTACTCAGCAATCGGGCTTAGCGGTCTGCAGGTTGAAATTCAGTGCCACATTTCTCTTTGCCCTTGCATTTAAATATTGTACACTGTATTTAAATTTTACAGAGAATGCCAAGAGCCCCCTGCGAAAAGAAAGGGGACTTTTATATTCTGCAGTTACGGCCATGGAAGCTCATTGGAGGATGAGAAAGAAAGCCCAACTCTCGCTGCCGACAGTGGGAGCTTTGCGGACGCTGAACCAGCTTCAATGCACGACACGGACGAGCGAATGCAATGACATTTAACTAAACTCTTTTTTTTAAAGAGAAGTGCCCGTTCATTCCTAAAGGGGTCGCTTTCCTGCAGAGGAGCACGTGCCGTCACCGTGAAATGTATTGCGAGCACGAGAGCACAAAACGTATTACTGCTGGAGAAGAAATACAGGCCGAGTAGGACCATGAGTATCAGTATGGGCGTGAGAGTACTTCCACGCAGCGTAAAGTAAAGTGCGTTAGTACTCAGCCTGCGTCAAGTAAGTCCTTTCTGTTTCGTTGTTTTCTTCCGATCTGTCTCGTTCGCGTTTCTTTTGACGCATACAGTATGTGCCGAAAGTGCATTAGGGCCATTCTTGAAGCTCTGCACCGAGTATTAATGACGCAAGACACTTTTCTTTCATAGAATACCTGAAAACTCTTGAAGAGCTTGCGCAAAGACATGAGGAAGTAATTACTTGATAAGTGCGCAACAGGGTACTGCATTATAGAATGTATTAGTCCTAAAGAGCTGAGCTTACGCAGTGATTTGGTATTGCACGAATACTTTCGCTTTCAGAAATTGCTCACCGCCTTTAAATCACTAAGACATTATAGCTGCAACTACGCTCTCCTACGCAGCAACAAATCTAACTCTTTAGGGCCGTATCATAAAGTTTTGCAACATCGGCTTTCTAGAACAGCGCCCGCAGGGCATTGCGGCGCTGATAATACGGGCGCTTCTTTTGCAATATAACGAAAGGGCCAGCTAGGGCGTGATAACGAATTCCCATTGCCGATGATGGAAGAAGGGAGGGTGGTGCCCACGTGCTTGCTTTGGGAACCTGAAAGGGAGCTTAAGTGTGCGATTGGGATTAAGACCCTCTGTTAGAATCACTGGTTTCCAACTCGCTCCGCCTCAAGAAACCGTGCCTCGTCCTACATCGCCCAGATTACGTACTGCGTTTCACTCCTATATTCTGGTTTTGCAACACCGCATGGGATTATGTGCTTCTTCACTGGTTCACAGGTAGGCTTCGTTTTGAAGACTGAAATGCGTCATAAGCTAGGCCGAAGGGAGTGGGAAGAGGAAAGACTGCAGAGATTTGTAAAAGGAAAAAAAAAAAAGTGCGTGCGAGACGCTGGGCCCAGCTGCTGCACAATTGATTTAATCCCGCTTGCGCCTTCGATTGCTGTTAGATAACACCGTCTTTCCTCTGCTCTTCTACTTGCGGGACCTACAATCGGAATCTAGGGCATTATCGCGGCTCTCTTTTTACTTTTTGTCTGCTACTTTCTCCTCTTGTACGTCTTTCACCTCTTCAAGGCTCACCTGTAGAACACGTTTAGCCTATCCTTCTACCTACTTCGCCATATTGCGTCACGAAGCTATGCATATGTTTGCAATTTTTTGTGTATTTTCTGCAGATCAGTAACTTAAACGAGTCCGTTTCCTCTTATGCAACGCCTGTGGATCCTGAAGGGAATAAATGAAATAGAATAAATGCTTGGTGTAATACCCACAGAAGTGTCTCCACAATGAGCAGCCTGAATGTTCCTCTCACATTCAACTGCAACATTGTTGTATATAACTGAAAAAATTAATTGAATGAAGCGAATTCTTCAGAAATTGCACCATTTCCCGGGAGAAGATACGTCCATCGCTTGTATCGCTGTCGGCTGTACACAAAAAAGAAACAGGGGAGGGGGATAAGAGACAAACAGGGCCATGTCACGCACTCGGTGGTTGTACGCATCAGTAGAACTCAACTTTTGCGTGTCCTGCAAGAATAAAAATTGAAAACTGGTTACAAAAAAATCTCTGCCTCTCCCGTAAACGAGTGTAGAGTAAGCATGAAATGTTTACGGGCCTAATGTCATCTCGGTGGACACCCGAACCGCACCGTAAAGGAAGGGAGGAACGCCACCACCCGTTCGGCGCGATGCCTTGCCCTTTGAACGCAGCGCTTCTCCCCCGGATCACGTATGACAACGAAGTGTAACGTGGCATTTATGTGCTTTTTGCACGCGTTATTAGAAATCGGAAATTATAATTCCGTGCATTATCAAACCCACAGCTCCACAGATATCTTGATAAACATTGAGAAGGCACTGGCAGCAGTTATTTTTTGTCTCGTTTGGAGACCAACCGGCGCTTGCATGCCGGTCGCGTAGGAGGGCTTAGAGAGTCTCGTTAAATCTCGTTAAGTCTCGTACGGTGCCCGGATGTTCTCGTTTCAGAGCCCGGATGACTGGAATTCAGTGCCCGGATGAGTGGATTTCAGTGCCCGGATGATGGCTCTCGGTCTTGGCGTGACGTCACCACACTGCCGACAACGGGAGCTAAAAGCATTTCATGCTTAAAAAAAGGAAAGATAAAGTAACCACATACCTCCCTCTCGGTGCACATCTCACCCGCGCCGCGAGGAAGGCGATGCAATAGGTAGTGAATAAGCTTCCAACCAACGAAAAATATTAAGAGGGGTGACTCTAACCTGAAACCCTAAGCGCAATTTTAAGTTTTTCTACAATGGGCATTCGCGCCAACTTGGCAATTATTCTTCGCGTTGGCCAGCGTACAGCTTCTGGTCTGGCATTTATTTTTCCATTTTTATTTATTTTTGCAGGTGCAAAAGGCGCAAGCGGAGTTAAATCATCTATGCAGCACCCGGGCCTAGAGGTTCGCACATCAACTTTGTTGTTTCCTTTTGCAAATCACTTTGGCCTTTCTCTTTCACACTCTCTTTTCCAGAGCTTATGACGAATTTCAGTCGGAAAAACGAAGCCTCCCTCTTAACCAGTGAAGAAGCAAAAAATCCCGCCTGTTGTTGCAAAACCAGGATTGAGGTCAGAAACGCAACACGTAATCTGGGCGATGTAGGACGAGGCACGCTTTTTTGAGGCGGTGCAAGTAGGTGCAAGTAGACGTTCTTGACGGTTTGGTCAATTTTCTTGAAATTTCACGTTTTTGTCTCTCTTTTAGTAGGATAAATACACTTCGATGTTTATTTGGCTGTGTCTTGCTTCGATTTGTCAGCTTGAAATCTGTGCAGGATAGACCTGCTGGAGTATACAACTTTAAAAAAAAACTGCTGCATTTCGGTTTGCAGCCAGTGGAAAGGGGTGTACAGCGTACTGCCTTTTGATGTATTGTTCGTCAAAGGATGCAAGTAACACGGCGGCAACTCTAAAGGTGCGTTTACCGTCATTGCTATGACTCATAGTCGGACTTCCACGGTGGCTCTGTGCGCTCTCGCATTTGTCCGGGGATCGAATTATTACCGCGAAGCCGCATTTCGGCATTCGCAAAACATAAAAGGAAAAACTAGCAGAAGTTAAGGCTTGTGGAACCTAGTAATAGGAGTCAAATCTCCGTTAAGCATGGTTACGCGCAATTTGGCGTCGGAGTCGGTCCGGTGAGCGCGTCATCCATGGCGAGAATGAGCGACCGAGTTGTTGTTCTTATTGCAACTGAAAGAAGGATGAAGGGGAAATTGCACGGGCCTGTCGACTGGCTCGACCTGAGCCACAACCGCTGCCACGTGCAGACAGAGGAGAGATCAAAGACTGAGAGGAAAGAGTGAAAGAACAGACGCGCGTCGCAAAAACCGCAGCCGCCGAAGCTACGACGCAGGCTGTAACAGATACCCCCTTACCTTTCGCCCTCCCGACCGAGCGCCAGCGAAGCAGCTATTATACCCCCGCTAGTCACGTGGTACAGCAGCGGCGAGACTCCGAGCGAGTGCAGCTGCGGCGCCTCTCCACAGCGAGTCACGTGATATGACGTCACTTGCCACACCTTCGTTTTGCGGGCAAACTTCACGTCGGGAATTCTAGTGCAAAGAGCACAGCTTTCGCTCTAAAAGGCCATGTACTCTGCCATTCCTGGCCATTTTAGGGAGCCCCAGGTTGTGGAAATTATTTCGGACCCCTACATGACGGTAGCTCATTCTCTGTGCCTCCTTTTCCTCCTGTCTTTATTTCTTTTCTATGCCACAAAGGAACAATTATAGCGCTTTTTCTTTGCTCATGAAGTATTTTCTTTTTTTGCCTGAAAGGCCTGGCTGTAGAACAGGTGCGCCTGAAATGTTTATAGGCTGGAAAACTGACACAGAACAGCTAGCCAGTGCTCGCGTCATTAACTTCTTAGCTACACTACTAACGTGTAGAAAGCTGTATTATCATTTATGGTTTCAAAATTGCAGCTATCGCTTTACATAACCGCAAAACACACGCATACTTCAGCCTTGTAGGTAGCGCTAGGGCTCTAATGCCGTGATTTTTTGTGCTTAGTGAGTGCCAGGCAAGTTCTTACATTCGTATGACATTACATTTGACTTGCTTTGAGAGATACTTTTGTGTCATGTTTTCTATAAGGAAAAAAAAACAAAACAAGTAGGCTGCAGGCAGACATGAGGTTCTCGCTAGGGAGAATGTTTCACTCTGCAGGAAACGACGGGGTTTCTGCAAACAGAGTTAAGATGCCTTTTATTTTTTAGTAAAGTAACAAAGAATTGGCTGAGTTTCAATCCGGATGAGCCTAGTAGACGAGTGAAAAAAATCCGGCGGTATATATAGCGAAGAATGGTGTGACGTCATTGCTACGTCACTGCTTCACGTCACATCAGGCGATGAGAATCTCAGCTATAAAGGTCAAAGGCCAAAGTCAAAGGTCAAGTGACTAGTGGTCATCGGTCACGTGGCTGCTGGTCATTAGCTATGAACATACCGTACTGGCATAACATGGTTATTCGCAGCGAGTCACATAGTCATACCTGTACATTGTTACTCTTCAGGTGCTTGCTTGGTTGGGCCTTGGTCGGGCTTCAAGGTCAAGCACTCAAAGCCAGTCAAAACTCTGCGTTGTACCTTGACTAGCACTGCTTTCGCTTTGAAAAAAAAAAAACTGTCGTAAAAGTCGCACTCGCAGTGTAAAGGCACATAGAACGCGAAGTGCACTTAAAAACTCTGAGCACACGAAGAGCTCAAGAATTAAAGGCGCACTGCAAAAGCACAAAGCATAAGGTAACAGAAGTATGGCAGTTTAGGCGTATTGGTTATGCGCTGATTGACACTTTTTAGCCCGAACACGAGACGGGCCAAAATGACAAGAGGAGAAACAAAAAGTAAATTCGCAGCATGAGGCAGGAAAGATGCTCTGACTTAGTAGTGTTGCGCTATTTTTCCAACGACAAAGATGCCCGCCTATAATAAACCAGGGCAGTCTTCTCTCGTCCCACCCTCCTTCCCCCTGGTAATATAGCTACAGAAAAGCTTCTGCTGTGCTACTGCGAGAGGACAGGACAACTACGAGAAAAGAGTATGGATTAGCTGTCTGCCTTGTATGCTTGCTTGTGGACAACCTTCCCTGTCGAGACATTCACCCAGACGCCTCGACTCAAGTGCTCTTTGGCCCCTTCTGGCATACATCACTGTCCGGCTAGACTCACGCAATAGAGCTGACTGAAAGAATCAAAAATGTACGTTGACTTCGCCGGGGCCTGCTTCGTTCCAAATAACCAGCAAAGCTCTTGCGTAAGCTTAGTACGCGCCCGCGTCTTTTCCTCACACCGCGACACGAATAGATAGCAGAAAGGTGTAAGAAACTACGAAAAATCATGCGCGGCCAAAAAAAAAATGAAAAGTTGTAATCCTGTAGCGGTAAAAAAATGGGCGGGAGAAGAACCGGGGAGTGCTTTGGCAGTGCCGAATTTTCCGGCAAGGGCAAACATGTCGTCCCCTCTTAGCTGTGGCGTGGCACCGGACAGGCAGAAAATGGTGCTCGTGGTTGGGAGCAAACATGCTCCACTTCCGCATATGTTAGCCTGGCAGTCATCGTACTGAGTCCCACGCTGGTGATTGGCGGCAGAACTTCCGGTTCTTTTTTGTTACCTACTCGAAGGAAATAAATGTTTTTTCTCTTTTTCAAAATTACTGCCTGGCAAGACAGACCGATCTCGATCGATCGATTGATCGTTTCATCAATCAATCAATCAATCAATCAATTAATTATTAATTAATAATTAATTAATTAATCAGTCAATCAATCAATAAATCATTCGAACAATTAATCATTTGATTGTTTGATGAACGGCCAAATCCGTCGAGACCAACAATGTAAGAGATGACGCTGTCCCATCAGTTTGGCTACAATGTTCACTTTTAGCACTTTTGCCTTGCACAAATAAGCAGAGACTGAAAGTCCTGCAGGGGTGAATCCTTTGGACTTAGCGCTGTCCAAGCGATCGGGCACTCGATTAGGAACCATTAGTCCTTGAAGAGATTCAATGAAAACAGACATAGTAAAGCTAGGCTCTTCATGAACTGTCCGTTCCTTGAGAAGACCGGTGGGTGCAGTTAGTCCCTTTTTACCCATCACTGGCTGCAGGTGTGGGGAACATGTGGGACTTGGACTAGTCATGTTTGAGAACGTCGTATGCGCGCTGATGTACCCCATAAACAGCTGGAAGGAAAGCATTCATGCAAGGTTTTTTCGCGCTAACAGTTTAAGATAAGCCTGACAGTATTTTTTTCAAGAAGATTAAAAAGCCCATTGATATCAAAGGCGCAATGTTTCTTTTTTCTCAAAGACAGCTCGACAGGAAGCATTCTTCGCTGTCATATGCTTTCAGGCACTCATAGCGAGTTGGGCTCTTTCCACATCCGTAAGTACCTACGCCCGAATGAATTCTAGTCGCTCGCCAAATGTAGCGCCGAAAAGGGAACTGCCCGATCAAATCATTCGATACGAACTCTGCGCAGAAAAAAGGAGAGATATCAGGCTGTTTGCGGCCCTTGAGGTCTACGCCTGCTCTGACGCGCTGAGTGGTCGGCCATTCGCAGCATCGAGAGGAGGTCGAGAGATGTCCGTGAAAGTTGTGCGCCAGCTGCTTGGACGCCGCCTTGAGCTGCCAGAGCCAAGCCATGCTTCAGCGCTGTTTGTCTTTCAGATAAATTCCGACGGCCCTATTACGACCTCGGGCTCGGAGCTCTCGTTTGTTCGCTTGTCGGGGATGTGTCGTATAAAGGTTCTTCTTTTTCTTCGTTCTGTTGTTCCGTATTCTAAGTTTCGTTCTTACCGTTCTTGCCCTTTTTCGTTTGATTCCTCAGCAAAAGTTCCCGCCTGGCGTTGTCTAGACGATGAATACGTGCTGCAAATAAGCGGCTGAACAACGCCTCACTTTCTGCGAATCTTGTTGTTCGCGGTAATTGTGCGTTCTTCCCAAGAAAGGTTGGTAGGCTGAGTTGAATGAGCTGGTGGAATGCAGCAAGAACAACCAAAAAGCAAGACGCGGAAGTGACTCTCACTCAGAACGAGAACTGCGCGCAGTCAAGCAGGAGAACAAGAGGGTCTGAGCGCTAAGTCGACTGCTCCGCGCAGTACTGCTGGAGCTGTGAAGAACGCTCCTCTAAAGAAAAGTAATAGCCTGGTACCGAAAGAGGTTCCTCTTAAAGGCATATTAAATTCAATAACGACAACGTTCTCGACGAAAAGCTAAAAGAGGAACAGATGGGAAGGCTGTAGGCAGAACCACTTTTCCTTGGTACAAGTGCTTGAGTGCTATTCTTGAACCAAATTTTTTGCGTCGTGCAGCAGCTTTTCCCTCCAATAGCATTCACGGCAGTTGGACGTAACACGCCGTTGATCATCTATGAGCGTGAGAGAGATGCTTTCGGCGCCATTTTTCTCCGTCTGTTTTTGCGAACATAATGGAACACGACTCCGAACGCTAGTCCGAACGAAGTGCATAGTCTGAAGAGCGGACGCCTTTTAAACTAACCAAGAATAGTTGCACGATCGTTTTGTTTACGCCGCTTTTAACGGTATTTGCCGAGCGTCCATCTCCTATCCGCTGCTATCGCACGGTTTCCACAGCCAGCCGAAACGAAGTTGTGCATAGATTCCTGATAAGAATGTCTATTTCCGAAAAAAAATACAGTAGGTGGTGAACAATCATGTGGATCCGTAGCCGCTATGGCTAGTAATGGATCCCTTACAAACTTTATCAAAATGTAAAACAAACCTTTTCATGGACAATGATGCGAACAACAGATTTTGGTCTTTTGTTTTATATTCGTTGTTTGAATAGGAGCGTTTTAATGAGGACACAGGGTTCAACATGTTTTAGGTTATGCGAAATGTTCCGCATTCTAGGTCTGATGAAAAATAATAAGAGCCGCCAGTGTATGTGGTGAGTTAAGGGTAAGTGAAGATCAAATTGTTTGGCCTGCCTAGTGTCGCTTTTGGGACAGCTGAATATAGGTGGGGGGTGTGGAGTGTTCGTACGTACAATTATTCGGTGGACTACAATGGAGGTTTTGTAGTCGCGGACAACGCTGAAAAGCATTATGTTTACTGAGTTGATCACCGGTTTACACGATGGTGCCCTGAGTAGTGATGATCCTTTTAAGGCGGAAGCCTTTAATGTCTCATCGTTGTAAGCAGTAGTTGTCGACAGAAAATGTCACGCTTTTCAATTGGTCGAAACGGTAGTGACGTCACAGTGCGCGAATTTCAAACGGGGCCAATTGTACTTTGGCTAGTAACCATGCAACCAATTGAAGGGATCGTATAGTGATGCTCCAAGTAAGTGTGACTGAGCTTAGTTAATTGCGTAATTACCCAAATAGCCTAATTAGCTTTACTAGTCAGGCCATATAAATAAATAAAACCGATTAAGAAATTGGTCGAGCTCAGGAATCGAACCCCGGTCTTCGGCGTGAGAGACGAGCGTGCTATCCACTCCGCCATGCCAGCTTCGTTTGGAATGAACAAAGGCGCGTCTAGTGAATACGGTGTCTTCACTCACTCTCATCCTCCTCCATTCCCTTCCGGCGAGGTTTAGGTGTCCACCGACAAATGAGAGACAGATACATTTCCTTTCCTCAAAAACCAATTTACCGACGAGCGAGGCGTAGAACCGAATGGGCGATGGCGTTCTATGGACTCCTTGGCAGCGTTGCAAGACGGTGTCGCGTTCCACTCTTAGGGGCGAAGCTTAACATCTTAACCACACATCAGTGACCACACTTTAGGTCAAAAAAGTGCCCCCCTGAATTTTCTGAGACAGTTACTGCGTAATTTCCTTTCCTCAAATACAATTTCCATTTTCTTCATTATGGCTCCTCTTTATCTATCTTCTTTCACTCCCACTTCCTCCCTTCCTCTACGGTGCGGTTCAGATGTCCACCGAGATGACAGAGAATTACTGCGCCATTTCCTTTCCTCAAAAAGCGTTGCGTTCAAAGGGCAAGGCATCGCGCCGAACGGGTGGTGGCGTTCCGTGGACTCCCTGGCAGCGCTACAACGCGCTGTCGCGTTCCACTACTAAAGGCGGAGCTTAAGCGTCATTAATTAGCAGTTAAGTAGTATTCAGGCATTAATCAGTAATTAACCATTGATTAGTGATTTGTCATCACTTAGTAATTAGTACTCAATTATATGTGACGCCACCAGTGCCCCAGAAACAGCGAAGGTGGTGCGGAAAACGCTTCCGCCTCTACCCACTTTAGACAGTCAAAGTGCCCCCTGAATTTTTTGCGGAGTATGCTGACTTTTGAAAGTATGATGAGTTCAATCCCCATGATTCAATACGATAAAATTAATGATTATTAAAAATACTGAAGAATATCATGTGAAATGTGCGCTTACTTAAATGTTTTTGCGCTATAATCAGTGCGTAGCAGCCAGAGCTAAACTTCTTGCAAAGGTCATCGATGTGAGGCGCCCAGAGACGTAGTTCATCCAGGGTTATTTCTAAGCATTTGTTGTTTTGTAGTATTCAGTGCTTTTTTGTTAGTATCAAACCTTGTTGCCGCTCTACTATGGGTATTATTCGCGAGTATTTCTGCCTTTTGTCTGACTGGTGTATTATTAATAGCGCTGCCGTGTAATCAGCATGAAAGACTGCTTTTCTATGCTTGAAGTTACCAGAAAAATGATTATTAAATAAGGAAAAAAATAGAGGACCTAGTGCTGATCTTTGTGGAACAACTGCATTTACTTCGCCCATTGAAGCTCGTGTACGGTGCGATGTCAGTGCACGTTAAAGAACCCCAGGTGGTCGAAATTTCCGGAGCCCTCAACTACGGCGTCTCTCATAGCCTTAGTCGCTTTGGGACGTTAAACGCCATAAACCAAACCAAACCGAAGATATATTGCCACAGATTTGTATGAACTGCAAGCAGTTAGTTGAAAAACTGCAAAAAAATTTCTCCGTCGTCCTCGATATCAGTAATTCTTAAGTTTCTGTAACTATATGTAATTTTTAGCAAAGTCGAAAAGTTTTCCATTGTCAAGAAATATGGCTATAGTAATCTTATTTGCATTTAATTGACAAAAATTAAGTTTCATTGAATTACTGAACGAATGACGGCACGTGTAGAAAAACCTCTGAGCAGATCATGCTTCTCTGGAGCTGGAATTATATTTTACACTAAAGTCCATAAATGCATTTGCTATTACTTTTTGTAATAGCTAATTAATTCAACTGAGCTCAGTAATCAGGAGGTTGTTTTCAACGTGATTGGCCTTATCGTTTTTGTAGATTGCCACTACACTTCACATTTAGTGCTTTACTGAGCACTCCACCTTCCTTACGGCGCGGTTCAGGTGTCCACCGAGATATGTAAGACAGATACTGTGTCATGTCCTTTCCTCAAAAATCAGTTACGAATAAACTCCGAATAAAAATATTTGAGTAAATATTTTTATAAGTGGGGCATAAAATACGAATTTTGTTCTTAATTTGTAGATATCTCGTCATGACCGCGAACTTTATGGTATCAAGGCAGAGCGCTGGGCTTGTTGGTGCGACATCATTAAGTAAATAACTAGCACATAAAACCAGAACACAGACATAGAAGGAGACAGGACGTCCTGTCTCCTTCTAAGTCTGTGTCCAAGTTTTATGCTCTAGTCTTTTAATTAATGATAAATATATGGGCCGTGAAATATTACCAACACTAATAATTTCGGCAGGTGTTATTTTTGTGAAAGCAAATGTATTAGAGCCCGTAGTGGGTAGCGTAGTACAACAGTTGTCATAATGAGTGACAGCTTTGGTATTACCTATACTAAGAAAAATCTGATTCAATACCGAACAAGACATCTTTGGTCAAAGTGAAAAACACTCAGATCTGGCAAAACACTACATAACTTGGAATATTCAGTGTCAGAAGTAATTATCCACCACATCTTCTTAGAATTGCCTTGCGCTTTTCGGACTAGATTGATAAATACTGTTTTTTTTTGTCTTCACTTCATAGAAAGTGACATATTGCGTCGAATTTTTCATTTAGTTATTATTGTCTTTATTTATTGCCACCTTATGCCAATGTTAATTTAGTTGGATTACGCTAAGTAGTTCCTCATTCATCAATGGACAGATGGGCGAACATTGGCGCCATGCTCGACAAGAACACGCCGCCTTTCTTATCTGCCTGTCCGTGTAAGGAGATAAGAAGAAGAAAAATAGAAGCAGAACAAACACTGGAAGAACAAAAGCAAGACATGCATCGCTGCGGATGAAAGCGTAGCTACCTCGCGTTCTATTGAGAGCAGCGCGGTCTGCGCACTCCACCAGCTACCTCCACTAGGTCCCAGAAGCAGTTGTTAATTATATCCGGTGGTGCCTGCATTCTCAGGCTGCTGGTCGACAGGCCCGCATCTAAGCTGCTGACAGTGGCGAGAAGGAAATAGGTGGAGTCGTGCAAGCACCACGGAAATTGCGGGAGGCAAGCAAAGCCTCCCCAAAAAGCCACCGCCGAGAATAATGCCACATAAAACCACCTACCTTGGTTGCGCGGCCTTTCCCAGTGCCGTGTACGCCGTACTACTTCTTTCTCGTTTACATCCACCACGCCCGCCTGATGGTCCATGCTTTCCACGAGTTCCACAAAGTTTCCCCCGATTTCTTCCTGTTCGCTGGATCGCGTGATCTGATCGGCTACATAGAACCGGCCAGGCATAGTACACATGACGCCAAGTTTTGGCTGTAGTGGTTATCGGAGGGCGAGTTTGTGTGTACGCGTGAATCGGTACCACTAGAGCGAGTGCTTTTGCTGTTCTGGTCATGCTTATCTACCGCGCAGGGTGGTGTCTGTTTTATGACGTACGCAGATGTTTGAGCTATGGAAGATAAATTGCCACGCGTTAACGGGACGAAACACAGATAATAAGGGGTGACTTTTTCGCTTTGAGTCCTGAGGGTTCTAGAGCACTACTAGGTTCTGTCAGTTTGTGATGCAAAGCACTGGAATATTCTCGCACGCTTGCCTCCCTCATCGTTCGATTACGTTCTACGTGGCACTTGCGCTATTACGTCCGCGCTATGGTCGAGGGTGCCGCTGGTCAACATTCTCAAGGTTAGCTTACCTGTAACCTAAATGCTTTCGAAACTAAAAGACTGGGCAGCGGTCGTTGTAGCTCAGTACGTAGAACACCGCACGTGACACACGGAGGTCGTGGGTTGGGATTCCACCGGTGGCGTGCTGTTGTTTTTTCTCCTTATTTCTGATAAATTACTCTTCACTAAAACACTAAAATGAAAACGTGATGGCACTACTAATTTGCTCTTGAACAACAAGAATCACAGAGAGAAAAGAATCATTAAAATACGCTTTACTTCCTTTGAGTGGCTGTTCGTTTTCTTCCTTCTTCAAATGCTGTTTTTTGTAGGCGCCTTTTAAGGTTTGTTCGCCTAAAAGAACAGAGAAACGTATGAAGTGCCATAGACAGTACCCAAAAAGAGTGCTTTAGTAATGAATATTTCTCAGGCTGAATTTTTTTTCGATAAATATCCCACCCCTTTATGTAACATCTCCAGGAAAAGCGAAGGATTTGAGATAATAAAACTGAGCTGAACTTAAACAAGAAAACTGCCGCCTTTTGCCGCGTCAGCATGCCCCAACTCATTCTCTACCAGGCATGTTTTCGGCACAAAAAGATCATTATCATCAGCCTTACTAACCTCCCTGCAAGGAAAAAGGCCTTTACCATATCTCTCCAATTATCCCGGCCTTGTGTCAGCTGAGGCCACCTTTTCCCCGCAAACTTCCTAATCTCTTCAACACAACTTCAAGTAAAAAGGATATGAAACGCCAACTTTCAGTTTGCTACTCGTTTAATTATTATTTCTGGAGTTATAACTTGTATAATTATACTCGCACTAATTAGCATACACTTGTAAGATACCACTTTTCTGGAAAGATCACACAGCATAGACATAAAGCCATACTTCTATCCAAGCCGTACACACGGGCCTATGTCGCCTAGTTGGTAGCGTGCCTTCCCCGCGACACAAGAGCCGCGGTTTGAACTCCAGAGTGAAATATATAGATATTTTTCTTTACGTAAAATCAAACGCTTTAAAAGGATGAGTGATCTGAGACATGCGCCAAGCTGTCATTCCAATCACAAGTCTATTTTTCGCCTATTTTCATTCCAGATATCCACGCGTGACGTGGGTTTGTCAACAAGCGTGACGTGGGTTTGTCGACAGAACGCCCACGCTGCCTTTTCCGCTGAACGGGAGCTTTAAAGCTGCCGCTTTGAAATGGCCGAATGTTTGTGAGAAAGGTTAAGACGCAGTAAGAGCGCGGATCATGTTATTTTTCTGCGCTAGAAGAAAAATGAAATCTGACCTCAAGGAGGCTGAATACTAGGGCACTGTATTTTCATAACAAAGATGTGAAGACAATTCTTCGCAAGTGTGAATGAACCTTGTGTTTTATTTAACCCTCAGTTAATGCTTTTGCGTCTTTATTTCTCATATAAGTCTTCCTCTTCTCTGTTACCGGACTCTAAGTAGGCTTTCACATAGGCTGTGTTTCCCAAAGAACGGACACAAAAATGGTCACTTGGTTACAGGGAAAATCTAAACGGCTACACACTTCGCTCTATGCCGGACAAAAATAGCTGTGGAACTTTCTCCTGGCGTCAGAATGACACAATGACGACGCAAATTTCTCTTATTCTTGTCGAGCAATCTTCAGCTGAGCCACATATTTCGTGTCTAGAAAACGGTACGTACTTGCGCAAAAGACCGGACGAAAACGAGGAAACACCAACGGCATGTACAATGCTACAAGTTATGAACCAACTCGTGTCCAGATTAGAGTTTTAATATTTTGTGTGTACTTCTTGGTAGCTGCCATTTGCGAAAGAGGACAAATAGAAGATCGATGTAATGCCTTCGCAAGTGTTTGTAAGTGTCCCTGATCAAAAATGCAGGACAATGAACCTTTTCAACAGATATGCATAAAGAAAGCGATGCTACAGAAACTAGGGTAGATAGGCGAACGACGCTGTTTACTTAAACAGGTCATTACAGATAATTGTGCCAAGCTTTAGGAGATAACTGCGCACTAAGGGAGAGTTAGGGGTAGTCATCGTGATCAGGTTAGCTGATTTCTTCAAATAGTCCAGATTAGCTAAACAACAAAGCTAAGTTAGCTAACTTTTATTTGTTAACTTAGCACAAAGTTTTTATTCAATAAAACAACACAGGAAATAGTGAAATACCCATTTCGGTTCCTTTCCTTAAAACAACGCTGGAGGGCTTCAAATTTTTTTAGCTTAAAATAAAATCCAAGAGTCTAAAATTGTAGCTTGAATACGCGCCCACACGCCGCAATGCTGGTACCCTCAAACATTCCCCGATTCAAGAAAATCTGTTTGTGCGATCCGTTAGAAACAAAGTGGCCACTGGACACAGCGATGCGTCATAGATGAGCGCGGGGGCTTCGTTTTGCTAACATGATGCTGCTGCCATGAAAGTGCGACAACGTTTACTTTAAGAAATTACCGTTGGTGTTCAGTAAAATGCCGATAACATTGTTGCGCTCTTGTTGTAGCGTCATAAACTTAACAGAACGAAGACAGCGCGCTCATCGAGAGACAATTGCTCTGGCCGGTAGCTTTCCTCAATATGACTGCGTTTCATGGCGCAACCGTTGTGAGGCACTAACGTATAATCACGCGGTAATTTTAAAAAAATCTCACGGGTCTAATTTAAGGTCGAAAAAGAATGGCTGGGGTTCAACGTGGCTTGAACCTAGCTACTCGAACGAAAGCTCTGTTAAGCATAGCCTCCCCTGCTTCGAATAAATGTCAAGGGTCAAGGCCAAAGGTTAAGGTCATGTACGCTGTGGGCACAGTCATATGGCCGCATGGTCATACTACCATAGCTAGGTCCATACCACCAAGCAGTCAAGTTCGGCTTGGCCTTGTGAGGCGTTGAAGGACATTCTCTCATCCCCATCGAAATCGGAAGTTTCACCCCGAGGAATACAGCTCTCGCTCAAAAAGATGCCTGAACAGTAGCAGTGACTCCTGCCGTTTGGGCATTGCTGAAGCAAAAGTCAGTTTTTTTTTTTTCATCGCCGTGTTTTCGCTTAATCCGTCACCGCAGGTGTTTTGCCGTGCTTTGGGAGAAAACATTTACCTTCTATCCGCACACTTTTGGCTGGCAGAGATTGTAACCAAAGGGGTCCCTGACTCATCGAGTCACCGTCCTCCACTAAACGCTAAAGGTTATCTCCTGTCTGGGAAGCTCTGCGTGGACTGCAGATTCAGCTCAGATCGGAATCGGGCTCACAATTGCGTGCAATGCAGGAACTATTTCTTCTTTGTCGCCCACCGGCCGTCGCATTATCACAACAATAGAGAGGAAGACAGTGCTTTGCTGCGTGTCAGCGCTAAGCGTACAGGATATTCCGCACCAACGTCACCAAAGCCAACTGGTTCGTGATTGGTCCGAGGCTACCCAGGCCCCAACGTTGGACGAAAGAGGTGTGGTTAATGGGGAAGGTAGTGTAAACGGAGCACGAGAAATAGTTATGCTTTAGATTGGCACAAGTTTAGGGAAATTGAGGCATGTAGGGAAGGGACGGAGGTGGTAGAGGAAGGAAATGGCAGGGGTGACGAGTGTATCGATTTGTATGCGCCGAATAACGCGCAACGAGACAGAGGTTTGCTTTAGCAGAACTCTATGCGGATTTTCTTTTAAATCTACTATTACATTGCCTCTGTTAACATTAGCAGTTGCCGATGTGAAAGGGTGCAGGTCGTGACGTCCACACTTTTTCATTTCACAGCCGTAACTGCTAACAAAAACGGGCCGAATAAAGCTGGGATTAGAAAAAATACTGTATTGCATCCTGCGAAGGTAAATATTTTTCTTCTTTCGAGGAAAAAAAAAACACTTCGTTCAGTAATAAGCAATGCAAGCAATTGTTCCGCCACTTTCCAGATTTTTTTCTTGCCGCCAGCGCATAATTACGTCTTCGAATAAGAGTGCTAACTCACAGTGACTGATGTGCTTGGCATAAAAATTAGCGGGGGCTTAGCTTTGGGTAAGCCTGGCAGGTTGCGAATGCAGGTGTTTTATAGTGCATATGCAGCGCCTCTAGTGGGAAGAGCGCGGCGCACCGTGCCAAGCGGCCGCCGTTACCCGACGAGCCGAGTTGGTAGCCCGCCTCTCGCTCCTCGTATGACGTCACGCTGTGACGTCACTAGGCATGGTATGACGTCAGAGGTCATTCTAAAGGTCAAACGTGACAAGTGGCCGCCGCTACGCGAAAGGCCGTTCTTGGGAGTAGTATTGCTTTCGCAATAATATTACGATGGTCTTAGCAGGGCCATTGCGAAGCATTGACCTAAAATCACGCGGAGAGCACAAGCAGCTGAAGCTCGCAAATTGAGTCTGCGTCATGATTCTTTTGGTATGTAGGGCTGTCGAACCAGACTCAGAATTCGAACAGATTCAGAGTTGTACCACTTGTTTCGGTGTCGAATGTCCTTACCAGAAACAACGGAAGGCTGAGTTGCCTAAAATTCTGTATAAACCGCTAACGTCGCTGGTAGTAATTACTACAAAACGGACTCCGTTGCAGACATTATACATTACTGTGGTCTTGACGCATATCAACACTTGTCACAAGAAAAAGAATGTAATTATATTTGGTTTTACTAAATATCGAAACAGCATCATTATTGCTCACAGACGCCTATGTTCGAGGTGATGGTGCAAGAAGTTCACGAACTATTGTCGAATTGCAGTGGTCAATCTAAAGCATTTTTCTTGCTTTTCGGAAGAGAGTGCGAGTTCTGCTCATCGTTTCGGGGCATTAATTTTGTATTATACTGAATGTAAAGCGAAGTGACTACTGCCCTTCTCACGCCCATCCCTCTCCGCATTCATCCGAACTGGGGTGGCAGCTATTTTCATAACATCTCTTGAAAGCCAACCTTTGTTCAGAAGTTAAAATATAGAAGTCACGTTAATTTCACAAAAACAACAGTTTCAGATCACACGATTAAAAGTTGTGGCATGATGGACGCTTCAAACACCATTCTTTACCGCGCTTTTAAGGTCGCGGTGCTCGCAAGTACGCCGATATGTACTTTAAACAATTCTACTCTTCCAACCAATCGGTCGCTCATTTTGAATCTCCTCGTGCGCACCCCTTCTTGGCAGCACCACATGATTGTGTTGCAGAGGTTGAGAACAAACCTCTATACGCGCACGAAGGGAAGAAAAATGGAGCGTAGGAACGAAATAGGAGACGGAAAAACGAACGTAGTAGTTAGGTCCTACCGCGGCCATGCGGCGCTATTTACACACTCCCATTATCTCCGTCTTTGGACTTTAGGAAGAACCAGTGTGAGATTTACGGCGCCCATACAATGCATTATCATTACCATGCATTACCAGTCTGAATACGCCACTCCAGGGAAAAGGCCTCTCCCTTGTCTCTCCAATTAACCCTGCACCAGCTGCGGCCACCGAATCTGCGCAAAATTCTTAATCCCATCTGCCCACCTAACTTTATGCCGCCCCCTGCTACGCTTGCCTTCTCTTGAAATCCACTCCGTTACCCTTAAAACCAGCGGTTATCCTGCCTTCGCATTACATGCCCTTCCCAAGCCCATTTCTTCCCCTTGATTTCGACTAGTGTGTCATTAACCTGCGCTTGTTCCCTCACCCACTCCGCCTGTTTCCGACCTCTTAACGTTACACCTATCGTTTTTCTTTCCATAGTTTTCCATAGCTTACACTTCTTGCCACGAGTAACTGCACTGCATTTTGGCCACTCAATCTGTTAACTTTCACTGTTCACTCTCATTGTTCCCTTACCCACTTTGCTCGTTTCCGATCTCTCAACGTTACACCTATTACCTTCCTTTCCATGGCTCGCTGCGTTGCACTTAACCTGAGATGAACCCTTTTCGTTAGCCTTCACGATTCTGCCCCGTAGGTGAGTACCGGCAAGATACAGCTGTTGCATACCTTTCTCTTGAGGGATATCGTTAAACTGTCATACATGATATGAAAGAACTTGACATATGCATTAGCGGTCCCTCAAAACGCGACGACACAAATCGACGTTTGTTTGTTTCAACAAATAGGCGTGATGCGCTGTCGTTTTGTTGCCCCCTTTGCTGCCAGAGCGTGCATGCAGGAGTCTCTGCCTAAATCAGCTCCATAGGCTTCTGCAGGGACGTGCGTCCTTTAGGGAAGCTTACGCCAGAGGCACCCGGATATAAGTTCTTAGAAGTGTCAAAAACAGATCACGGCTTATGCCGTATCTCACACGAGCCAGAAGACGCTCGGAAAGACTCTCTCAAACCGACTCGACACTTTGCCATTTTTATTTTCCTTCTAGAATAGTCTTTGGTTTGTGCAAAACGCCTTGTTCGACATCACTTGAAGAGCAGGCGTTGAGATCTCTAGGAAAAAAAACTACAGCAGCCAATATCACTAAATGTGTGGTGAAATCATTGCGTCAGGTAGTCCGTGTTGTGTGTTTTTTTTTCTTAAACTAGGCTGAAGAAAACCGACTTTTTATGCGGGTGAGGACTGGGAGAAATGTGTTTGTTTTTCCTCAATGTTTTGCTAGGCGCAAGGAAGTGAGCCTTTCCCAACGTCTGCTTGCCAGTGTCAGGAACACATGACAGCCTAGAGGGAATATTTATGCGGACGTCCTGGAATTCAGCGAAGAGTGGCATTCCTTTCACGAACCTCCCATACTACCTACTTTGTTTGTGCAGTGACATTAAATAAGATTTAGAAAAGGTCAGGCGTTCTCCGGAATAAGGCAGAATACGGGTCCGAGCACAATCTATATGATACAGACTGCGTACTAACTGGATTGCTTCGATGTTTTTCGGCGGTGCCTTGAAAACACGCAAGTTGTTTCCGGTGTTTGCTCCTAAGAGCTGCAGCGCAGGAATGATGTTGCTTAACTTCAGAGTCCGCGTACGAAGTCCTCAAAGTTAATATCGTGGTCCTTGAACTTTTCCCATCACGTCCTTGTTTCTCTGGCGACTGCAGCAGAGCTCGAAATCGAAAAGTTTCAAAATCTTGAGCAACACTTGGATTCTAATAAGCTTTTGAGACACAGCTCGACTCCATTTGCAAAAAAAAAGTGGTACAGTAAAAGTGAGAAATCACATTATTAAACAAAAGAAAATAACTTTTAGTCAAACAGTTTGTTGTATCTGTAGTGTGTGCACTATAGGTGTGACGTTGCAACATCGCTCCATCTTTTCTCGATTTTATTTTATTTTTTTTGCGAGAAATCTAAATAAGAACTACAATATTAATGTTTCTGGCTTCTCTGAACGTCCCGCGTAAAAGATTTTTTCGCTGAGAGAAACGCGGGCTCTCATCTTTCTTCACTTTCCTTCCCTTTTGGCACTTCTGTGCGGCTTTGTCGTCGAAATAGCTACTCCAAGTGGTGCTTCGGTTTTGTTGCATAGTTCTTGATCACTCTACATGAAAAGACTTCTGAAATACGTTTATTATATGCCTTTCTGCACTTCGCTATTTTTTTTCGGAGGAGTAATGAAGAACACTTTCATAATCTGATTAGTTTGTTTTTTTTTTTGCTTGAATGATTTCTCTGGGAAAGCTTTTATTTTGTTTACGATAGTAAATTTCTTTACGAAATCAACTATTTCCCGCTATTTTTACTTACACTGTTTTCAAAAGGAACGCGTTCTCCATTGTCAACTTTTACTGTTAATTTTTTTGCACCAAGAAAGGATGAGTGTATGATTTTGTGAGTCTTTGTGGTAAGCCTTAGGAACCTGCCCTGCAGTTTTTGTCCGGAGAACAGGCGTGGGGGAGGGGGAAAACAAAAGGTCACTTATTACTGCCGCAACTAGCATGCGCTTTCACGTTTATAGCGCCGGCACAATAAACGGAACAACAGCTAGGCTAGGCAGCGGGTACACGGCAGGAATTCGCCGTCTCATTTGTCATCAGTCGTAATTGTTTCCAGCATGAAGTACCATGCATTAACAGCTTCTGTCGTCGCCAGCCTTGCCTCAACTTCCGAAGCTCCCCTTTCGTTTAGTACGTTTCCTTATTTCTCGAGTTTAGCGCCTTGTCTTCAGCTCGTACCGCTAGCTGAAAATGTACAGGTGCCTTTGCATATATTTCGCGAAAGGGCTGTCATATATATCGTCGATGACGCTATCCTGAAAGCTCGTGGTTTAGACAGGAATAAAATAATAAATTCCCCACAATCGCGGGATAGTGAAAGGCCAAGCAACCTTATTCTCACGCATTCATCTAACATTCCACGTGTTAATAGTATCCTATCAAAACATTTTAATATTATCCAGCAAAGCAGTCACTTGTCTCTCATTTTTAAACAACCACCAAGAGCAGTATACCGGCGCAGTAGGAACCTGAGGGACATTTTAGTTAAGTCCAAAACAACGCCCAACTCCAACCCGAGTCCTGGATGTCAACCGTGCCGTAAGCCACGTTGCAAGGTTTGCAGTCATATGCAGACTACAACCATCGCTAAAGGAACATTCTCCGATTTCACCTTCAGGATTAGGGAAACCCTGAATTGCGACAGCGCGAACGTAGTGTATATGCTACACTGCAGTGTGTGTGGCATGGAATACATCGGTCAAACGGAAACACCGTTCAGGTTGCGTTTTAACAACCACAAGGCCCATACTCACGCGCTGCCAAATCTTCCTTTTTCTAAGCACCTGTGCCTGCCCCAGCATGCTTTCGAAAACATTCACGTCATCCTTCTCCAATCGGGTTTCCAAACAAGTCGCCAAAGAGAACAAAGAGAGTCGTATTTCATACACAAATTTCGGACACTAACACATGGAATTAATGAAAACTTGGGCAATTTTACCTTCCTCAAAAGCCTAACTAGCTAGAACAATTTGAACGTCTGGAATCCCTCCTCTTCCATGAAGCCTGCACTCTGCGGGGTCCCACGTCCCCATTCTTACTTTTCTTAATTTTTTTTTTTTTTTCTGAACGTACTTACTCTTTAGGTTCCTTCTCACCCGTCCTTTCGGCCCCTTCTTTTGAAAAACCAGTCTGTGCTCGAATGCCTTCGCGACGAAAAGCACGAAGGGAATGGCCTACTGTGGGTCGGACGCCGCGGCACTCGGCTGCGGGATCGGGTTCCCGCACGGCGTCTGGCCGGCCGCCCTGCCTCCCTCGACCGCGGCGCCGCGCTTCCGCCGTGGCGATAACGGGCTTGTCTTAAACAGCTCTAAATGTTGTGGCTGACTCGTAACTCACGTTACAACGGTCCAAAACACCTGCACCGCTGGGGAGCGGTCCGTTCTGTGATGTTATACACTGTACACATGCATGCGTGCGCTTGTTTCTTTCTTCTTTTTGTGTTTCTTTTTTTGTTTTATTTGTGGTTTTGCTTTGTACTTTCCTTGTTAGAATATTGTTTGTGTTAATTCTGCTGGGTTCACCACCCACACCGAAGGGAGCTTCTCTCGAAACATTCCTTCTGAGAAGCAACTAGTTCCCTCCCTATCTATTTCTATAGCTTTGTTACCCAAGCCTCCGCCGTTGCCTTCCTATATTTATTTTTATTTTTTAATGTTACTTCTGCTTCCTTTATTTTTATATTTTTGTGCATATATGTTTTTCCCCCTTCCCTGTCCTTCGCAACCGTCACCCTCTTCCCCCTAAATGGACTGGAGCCCTTGCGGCTTATACTGACTTTGCGTCCCTTTCCACTAACGGGAGAGAGAGTGGTTTCACCTCACCCTTTGCGCACGCTGCGTAGAAAATGAGAAACTGTGTTCATTCTTGTGTATACCCTGAGGAAGGATGGTCCTCCGTCCGAAACTGTCGGTATTAAATTAAGATAATTGCAAGGTTGTGACCCCTTCTTCTACAAGTCTTCCTGGCCCATTGAACGACAAGACCTCCTGCAACTATATATATATATATATATATATATGCCGCCGCGGTGGCTTAGCGGTTATGGTGCTCGGCTGCTGACCCGAAAGACGCGGGTTCGAACCCGGCCGCGGCGGCTGGAATTTCTTTGGAGGAGAAATTCTAGAGGCCCGCGTACTGTGCGATGTCAGTGCACGTTAAAGAACCCCAGGTGGTCGAAATTTCCGGAGCCCTCCACTACGGCGTCTCTCATAGCCTTAGTCGCTTTGGGACGTTAAACCCCATAAACCAAACCATATATATATATATATATATATATATATATATATATATATATATATATATATTTAAAACGTCTGTAATCCGAAACTGCTATCTTTTCCTTGCAAATGAGAGGGAGCAGAACAACATTTACCACTTGTATACTCCCGAGCGGCATTCGAAACAGCTGCGGACCAAAGTGATTCCCTGCGCCTTCTGGTGCCTTGCAACACTCGGCCTTACGCCAACACGAAGGTGTTCCGACGCGCTCACGAGCTGGAAACGCAGGCCTATATAAGCTAGCGGAACGCGCTTGTGTTCAACTGCACAGCCACAGAAAGCTGTGCCCGAGATAACTTGTCGTGCTATGCTTTATACATCCCGGTTTCCGCATCTTTCATCACTCAGTTTCTAATAAATTTGCTTTTCTCTGGTCCTATTTTATTGTTCGGTGATGCGAATATTGACGAGAATCACTAGGAGAAAATTGCCCAGTAAATGTTTTTATATGACGAGCCCTATAAATGCATGTTTTCCACATTGATTATGTCAGTCTATATGGAGCATATAGTTTGCGGCATGGATCACATGGACCACGCATATGGATGCGTAAAAACTCTATATAACGTCATGCACAGTATATGAAAATCGTATAGAAATTATTTTGAAAGTTTGTGGGCACCTAACAGAAAACATACGGAGCACATAAAGATCATAAAGATTTCTATTTATACTTCTAAAGCGTATGGACACTATATTCTTATATTTCTATATGAGCGGCTCATGTGGGACGTTTTAGTCGGTTTGGTTTTGAGTAAAGGATAAACACGTCGCCCAGGCGTTCAAAGAAAAGAACACCAACAAGCATAAGCCTTACGTCTCACACACCAGGAACCTGATGTGCGACAGCGAGAGGCAGATGTCAGCCGCTCCACAAAGAATTCAAGATCCAGCAGTCTGAGGACAGTGCTACGAATCCTGCTGATGGCGATTGGCGTCCGTTCTTTGTTATAAGCAGAATAATTTCACTGTGTCTGCATAACACAAAATCATTTCTTCGCATTTACATTTCATTGAACTAGCATCTTTATGAGCGCAATCATTATCGCACGCCAGCGAGCGGATGCATTTCCGTATTGCCACTTTGTGTAATCGTTATATAATTTGTTTCTTATAAATATCTCTACCGCGATCACAAGCCCACCTTTCCTTGCTAATTTCCGTTGTATGAAACAAACAGCAATCGGATTAAGATAACTTGACCAAATAATACATCCTTTATGTGTAAAGTAACAATCATGGATGCCATGGCGTAGGACTCCAGATTAATGCAGACCAGCTGAGATTTTTAGCATGTGCGAACGCTACATGTGTGTGTTTGTATTTCGCTGCCATCAAAATTCGCCCCCCCCCCCCCCTCCCCGACCGGGATCGAACCTGCGACCTTGGCTGAGCAGCTGAGTGCCACAGCCACTGAGGCATTTTTTTTCTGTATTGCACAACTGAGCCATCGTGAGGGGATTTATCCTGCACCTGTAGTCTCAGGCAACGAATGTCTCGGCAAGTAAATGTAGCTCAACGTGGTTGGGCTGTTCCACCTGTGTTTCACAAAATTGTGGCACATGACACATAGGAATGGAAACTATTCTCACTCGATGCTTTGAGTTAGCGCAGTGCTAATAATTTGATTAGAACCATACTCAAACATGTAAATAAAGGAGACTCAAAATATAAACTCAAGATTTCACATCAGTCTTGCGTGCAACGATTTAGAATTGCCAAAAGCACAACAGAGAAGAGACAATTAGCTTTTGTCATAAACACGAAATTCCTTCCATTTTGTTGCCACATAGATTGGGTGCTATACTCACACGGTCTAGCGCTGATAGCTTTCGGTGGGTAAATCTACGCGTAAGCACACTACATTTTGGCTTTAAAAAAAGTATGCCGAGGTGTAAAAATTATGAGGCTGAACCGCGTCCCGAACCGAATTGGAAAGGCTGCTTTGAATCGTTTCGCTTCGGTTTCAGTTCCAAAATGGCGAAAAAATATGGATTCGGTTGGGTTCCGGTTCCGGGCAAAAATACGGGTCCGTACTGTTTTCGGGTTCAGGTTCGGTTCCGTTTCGACACCTTGCTCTGCACTACTCCTCAGGGATAGTATGCACCAAAGTTACCAAAGACACGTGGTCCGCCATCTGGTCCAAGCTTGCCGGGCTCTAGGAGACTGGGTTCCATAGAAGGAGAGGTACATGACAACAGGGAAGGCGAAACGAGAATGCTCCTAGTTTGAACAAGAGCGCCCAGCTGGATGTGGGTTTGCTTGTTCTGAACCCTTTGCGGGACTTCACTTAATCTCACCCTCCTGTCTTCTCTGTTAGGCCTAGCAGTTATCAGTTTGAGAGAGCGTGACATCTACACTTAGTATTTTCACAGCGGTAACTACTAGAGCAAAACTGAGTGAAAGAAAACTGGGATCAAGAGAAACTCCGCGCAGAGTTCTGCAGAAGCAGGCCTTACGCTATATAACGAACTCTATCGACATCTTGCCGTGATTGTTTTCGTTGTCAGGAACTTATTGCGTCTTGGAGTGACAACGCTAGCTGTCACTGGCTCATGCGCTTAGCATGATATTGTGTCAACCGCATGAAGGTTTTGCACATCATTCACTTGAAGCCCATGAAGAGCAAAAGTAGCTAATGTTCGCGCAGAGATTGTGCATAAGGACATCTCTCTTTAGTAGGGATTCCTTCCCACGTTCAAAATTTTAACAACCCCAGTGTCATGCAGTTTATTTCGCAGTCGGGGCATTCCTGAAAAATCGCAATATGATGAACTTAGACTCCGTTGGAAACGTGCTTCATGGTTCGGCTGTGCTGTGTCTAAAATTTGTGGAAGAAAAAAATGCTTAAAAATATTGATAGGGCAGCACACATTGCTCAAAGAAATCATGTGAAGGCCCTTGGTGCAAGTTCTCAAATTAGTGGCGAAATGCTTTTTTCAATGTAACCCTTCTTTTTGTTTCGCGCAGGACAATGTTTCGGAGGATAAAGTTTCTAATATGTTGTCTCTTCACGGGCGGCCACCTTCCTTATGAATATCTTTTTGGCGTCTCAGATAACCGAAATGGAGGCCATTTTAGTAACACTTCTTGGTAGCCGGCCGCTACTAAGGGACTAAAACCTATGGCGTTTTGACACGGCGATCAAAACCATCTAGCGGATGCCATGATGGCGCTTATAAACGCCATTTCTATAACTCTTGTAAAGTGGAGGGGCTAAGAAATACGAAACCATTTTCCGTTTTTAAAGCTTTCGGAAGGAATGGGCCCTGGCCAAGCCCATTTCTTCTTCTTGATATCGACTAAGTTATCCCTAATTTGCGTTTGTTCCCTGACCCATATATTGCGAATGCAGGACAACCGATGGTTCTTAACGGAGTGGATTCCAAGAGAATGCAAGCGTGGCAGGGGGCAGCAAAAAGTTAGGTGGGCGGATGACATTAAGAAGTTTGCGGCCATAGAGTGGCCGCAACTGGCAAAGGACAGGATTAATTGGAGAAACATGGGAGAGGTCTTTGCCCTGCAGTGGGTGTAGTCAGGCTGATGATGATGGTGACGATGATGAAAGGAATGAGCGAATGATTTTCTTTCTTCGTGTGCGCGCATTCTCGGCAGTGCCACGTGATAGCGCTGCAAAGGGCTACGACACCCCTTCCGCACAATATCCTTTCTACTTACGAAAAAACGAACAAACGGGAAAACGAGTGAGGGAAGGAATGAACGAGCGAATGAACTAACTAAAAAATGCAAAACGCTTCCTTTGAACGTGAAGAATTACCGCGTGTTTTACATCGACCATACATAAGCATTAGCTTTCCCGCTGTGCACTAAGAAAGGAACGACAGTCCCGTTTATTTCAACAACTAGGTTCCCGATTTCTTTGAGCGCGTGCAATGTGCCCTTCATTATCAGCTCCAGCAGTGACGTGCACCTTTAGGCACTTTTACGCCAAAGCCACTCGGAGGCAAGTTCCTAGAAGCGTTGAAACGATTCACGGCTTTCGCCATGTCTCATACCAGCAGAATGCTTAGAATGACCCTGTGAAACACTGTGGAATCTTTCGCTTGTTTATTGTCTTCGTTCGACATCTATTTTTGTGCTGACGCTAATTTCTGTGTCGACATGACCCAATCAGTACGCCTTAGGGTTTCTTGTTTCAAAGCACTATATCACTAACATAGGCGAGTATTGCCTAAACTGCCGAGAAACGTTCTGTCTGCGTGTTGTTGTTTTTTCATAAAAAAATTCATTAAAGGAAAACAACTCGGTACGTGGATCAAGAACGAGCTAGGAGTTCTTGCTTGTACTTCACCGGTTTATTCTGATGCGTAAAATGAACCTTTCCCAATATTTGTCTGCCATCGTCTGCCATCGTGCCATTTTCATTGTATTTCCTGCTTTTTTATTTCGTTTACTATGATGTGTCATGGGCTGGGTTTACAATGATATGATATGCTACGGGGCCAGACGTTGGAACGAATAATGCAGAAAAAGCGGCTGTAGCAGACCTCAGCTGAGCCAGGATACACAAAGCGAAAGCTATGTTAAGCATGGCTAGGAACGGTTTAGCTGTAGTTGATCTTTACTGTTTCAAGATATCAGCGTGAGCAAATCACGTGATGCATCACGTGCAACAAGTGCAAGAGCGAGCGTTCAGAGCAGCGGTCGGCGCAGTGTCGGGCGTGACTGCGAAGCGCAACAGCGAATTTCGCCTCCATCGAAATTCGGCCGCGGCGGCTGTATTTCGATGGAGGCGAAATTCTAGAGTCCCGTGTACTGTGCGATGTCAGTGCATGTTAGAGAACCCTAGGCGGTCGAAATTTCCGGAGCCCTTCACTACGGCGTCCCTCATAGCCTGAGTCGCTTTGGGACGTTAAACCCCAATAAACCAAACCAAACCGAATCACGTGACACATCACATGCCACAACTGGTGAGGAGGAGCGGCTTAGCAGCAGCCAGCGCAGCAGCGGACGTGCCTGCCAAGAGCCCAGCTATGTCGCCGAACGTGAATACGAAGATCGAGGCACCTGCCACGCGCGATTTCGCACATGTGGCGCGCCTTCCGTTAAAGGTCAGATCTAAGAGCCAGATGACCTTTAGGCTCAGCATGAGAGGAGTAGAGCTTTTCGCTCTAATACGCGCCAGCACGGTGCCCACATGGTTCTGTCTGCATGCCCTAAGGATTACTTAGGAGTTGCTCTGTGAGGTCATGTATGGTTTATTTTATGAGGTTTAACGTCCCAAAGTGACTCAGGCTATGATGGACGCCGTAGTTGAGGGCTGTGGATAATTTTGGCATCCTAGGGTTCTTTAACCAGAACTGACACCGCATAGTACCCGGACCTTTATTATTTTGCCTCCATCGAAACACGACTGCCTCGGTCGGGATCGGGCTTGCGTCTTTCGTGTTAGCAGTTGATCGGGTACCAAAATTACTGAGCAGAGTAACCGCGGCAACCTAGGCCATGTAAACCTAAAAATTTTTTGGGGTGTTTTCCCGCACAAATGGAAGTGCATAAATGTTGCTTGAGTTCTTTGCACGTGTAAGAGGATCTGAAAATTATTTTAGTGGTCCATGAACTTTCCCCTCCCCATTTGTGTCACTCCTACGACTGCAGAGCAGCACATAGTTGAAAAGTGTTAGAACCTTGCTCAACACGTCGATTTTAAAACCTTGTGACATGGCTGGATTTTATTCTTAAAAGAAAAAATGGTTATAGTGGAAGTGGAAAAACCCTTTTTGAAACTGAAGGAAATCAATTTTGCTGACGGAGTTTATTGTTTTTGTAGCGTTTTCTCTATTGAAGGTGTGGCACTGCAACATCAGCGTATCTTCTTCCACATTTTTCGCTACCAGTCGTAAAGCCGAGTCAGAATCTCTACATTTCTTGCGTGGCTGAAAGTCTTGCGCAGAATTTTTTTTCATCGCGATAAACGCAGGCTCTGTGATTTCTTTCTCAGTTCTGTGCGGACTCATCGTCGAAATTTCTATGGTTTGTCATGCTCCGGTTTTGGTACAAAGCGTTTGGTCAATGTACGTGCAAACATTTCCAAAAACCTTCAATGCGGCTTGCTGCACTTTTTAGTGACTGTCTGCAAAGGACTAATGACGTACACGTTACTGGTATTGTTATATATTTTTTCGATAAAATGCTTTATCTTTCTCAAAGCTTTAATTTAGTTGCCGACAGTAAAGTTATTCATGAAATCTATAACACTTGTCGGTACTTTTATCTAATCTGTGTTCCGATGTGCACCGCGTTTTCCACTCGCAGACTTTATTGTGGTTCATTATTTTGTCCGATGGTTACTTTTTTGGGGGGTAGGGCTGAAAAGCCGGGGTAGGGCTGAAAAGCCGTTTTATAATTTTGTATGACAGGGATGATAGAAAACAAAAGGTCCGTTATTACTGCCACCGCTAGAAAGGGCATCCATTGTTACAATGATTTCCCTCCAAGAGAGAGTCTAGCTAGGCCAGGCAGTGGCTAAATGCAGCGAGATACCAAATGTGTTTTTTTTTGTAATTGTTTCCAGCACAAAGTGCCACTAATTAACGTCTCATGTCGTTGCCAGTAGCTGCTTCGTTCTTCAAAACTTCCTTTTTGTTCCGTGCAGTCATTAATTTCGCAACTTGAGCACCTTTTGTCGTCAATTTGTACCTCTACCTGAAAACGTGGAGTTGAAGTTTTGTCGCCTTTTTGAAAGGCCTGCGACTGACAGATATTTATATTCCGTATTTAAAAAGCATTAGGGCAGAAACTTAACGGGAAGGAAATGTTGTTGAAAAGGCTCCAGTAAAAACTGATTGCCTTAGGTTTTAAGTTTTCAAATCTTGATAGAAGTCGCGCAGAACCCATCAATTACTCTCTCTCTCTCTTGCCCCGGCTTGAAAAAAAATTATTAGCATGTCAAAAAAGTGATATATTCATCTCTAAATTTATGAACAACAATAACTAAGTCTTCATAAACGTTTTCAAAGCAACTATTTAAAATGAAAAAAATCCACTAGAACGTATAAGTTTATATCTTCTATGGAAATCCGTTTAAAGTCGCATTAAAATTTGCAAATACCTAAAGAAGACGCCATAAAAACGTAATAGTTACTTCACTAGTGACAACCCTGTTATCTCACAAGTAGCCTTGAAGAGAAGTTTATTGGACTGATTATTCATACAAAGGGACCATAGTCCCTCACAAAGACAAAAACAAGTAGCAGCCACGAAAAATACATCGCTTTCACAGTCAGCGACTAATCAAGGAGTAATTACTCATTAGGAGCAACGTGAGCGCGGCCAAACGGCTACAAATTACAGCTGCATACTTTTATTTTATAAATTCTTCTAAATTCTAAAGGTTTAACACGGAATGTTCTTCTCCTTCTCCGTAGGGTACAAGTAATTATTATTGCAGATCAGTAGTGGTAACTATTTTTGCTCATTTACAGTGAATCGGCTGCCAGAATTGCAACTTGCCGGCCAAAGTGGAAAATTTTGGTGAAAGGACGCAAAAACACACATGGAAAAGCCGTTTTCATCACTCTTTACGCTGCACTTATTTCTTTCAGCAAAACAAATCGCTGATTCTGATGCCTCAAGAAATATTTACAAGAATACTACTGATGCATTGCAGCACACTTTCCTTCCTAGGTTTCGAGTGCATCAGATTTATGGAAACAATGGTAATATGCGCCCAGATAGGGCACAGAAATAGTGTGCTCGATGGGGACAAACTGGCGAGGTCTATAGCTATGCGTGGTGCATGATCCATCGGAATGCCGCCCTGATTTTGTGCGGGAAGCTTTAAGCTTCCCGCGATAATTTGAAGATTGGTGAGCCAAAACACGCAGTCAGCCGAGCACCTTAACCACTGAGCCACCGCGGCGGCTCAATCGCGTTGCCGATTGGAATTGGCCACAAGCCTATTCTCGAGGTGTATGTAAAGGATGATGGTGGTATACCACTGTTATATGAAAAGGGAACGCGCAGTACTGGTCTCACTCGCAGCGGAGACTTGAACCTGCTCTAGGAAATGAGAGAAGTGAAACAAGGAGGGAACAGAGAGTCGGTGTTTAATGGAGGGCTCTTTTTTAATCCCCTAATGGACTTAGACGAGCTAGGCTCGTCATAAGCTTCTGGCTCACGACGAGCGCAGCTCGTCGTGTCATTTCTGGCACTTTATGTCCGGTTTAAGGCTCGTGGGGCTCGTCCACAGCTATTTTTTGTTTGCCGAAAGATGGCAGCATGCATACTAAATCACCATTCTGGTACCATTTTCGGAAAAAAATACGTCCGTTAGGGAGTTACTTTAGACCACCTGAGATTCTTTAACGCCCATTGACATCGCACACCATAATGGTGTATTTGGTATTTCGTCTCCATCGAAGGCGACTGAATAACCGGGAGAAAGAGGGCCGATGTCACCTCGTGGGCCAAGACAGTCTCATACGCAGACAAATAACGAGCAAGAACCCAGTGAGCAAGTTAGAGTTACTAGTTCATCTGCCGTACGTGCAGCTTTTGCCTTGTTGCCGTGCATTCTAAAGAACATAACGCAGAAGAAGCAGTTCTAGTCCAGAGGCGTACGCGAACGTTTAATGCCTCGCAGAAAAAAAAATTAGGGCGTGGCTTAGCTCGGCTATGCCAGGTTATGCGTAGCTAGGCGTAGCTAGGCGTAGCGTGAGCGCAGCTCCACAGCGCGGCGCGCCTGCTACCCTCTCGAATGCGCGCCGTAGCGTCTGCCGGGTCTATGACGTCACGGTTCTGGAATGCGCAGCTGGCGGGTCTCCCCCGTGCAGCGCCGGCTCTGGCGCACCAGCTGCGCAGCTGTGACGTCATTCGCTCCTCGCGCATGCGCAGCTTGGCTCACCCACTCTCGTGAAACTGCTCACCGACGGCTAGTGCGCCTCACGCTACAAAATTCCGCTACCTGAAAAAGGGGAAAAAGAAAAATCTAGACAGAATCTATCAACGCTTGCTTACAAAGAAAGCGTCAAGTTTTTTCTTCCTTAGCTTTATTGGTCTATGCCAGCAGTGCAATATGTGCGAATTGACATTTCAGGAAGACAAAAAAAAACTGCACAGTCCTATTCGTGACGACTCTGATCGGATCCTTCGTATTAGCACCCAAAAGCAGTCCGAAAACATAGATTGCTCGTTATAGATAATGCTCGCTTGATGTTCGCATATAACTAAGTTATATAAGTTGTGGCACAGATGTTTAGTTTGGTTTGGTTTGGTTTATGGGGTTTAACGTCCCAAAGCGACTAAGGCTATGAGAGACGCCGTAGTGAACGGCTCCGGAAATTTTGACCACCTGCGGTTCTTTAACGCGCACTGACATCGCACAGTACACGGGCCTCTAGAATTTCGCCTCCATAGAAATTCAGCTGACACGGTTTGGAAGGGCGTTGTACGTATGGTCCAACACAACCCTTCAGCGCCCTGCTCGAGCCAAAATTGTGACTCGAAAGAGTTTAACATTCTAGGACTTCAAGGCCAATGATTTATGACTTTTGTATACAAAGCATTTTCCAACACAGTGCGCATATAACTTTGCATATAAGCAGGTCGATGACTGCTAAAGTGAGCTGTACCAACTCGATGGATGAGCGAAGTAGATTGTAGCTAAATAGGTCTCGGTACAAAAAGAATCGTGCGATCAAGTGTGTTTTAGTCATAAATTGTGCACTTTTCGCCGCGGTGACTCAGTGGTTATGGTGCTCGGCTTCTGACCTGCAAGAGGCGAGTTCTATCCTGGCCGAATTCCAGGCCCGTGTACTGTGTAATGTTAGTGCAGGTTAGAGAACTCCAGGTGGTTGAAATTTCCGGAGCCCTTCACTACGGCGTCTTTCGTAGCCTGAGTCACTTTGGGACGTTAAATGCGATTAACCAAACAACCAATTGTGCACTCTGAAAAATTTTTCTTAATTTGAGTCTGATCTACGGTGCATAGGAAAACCAGGAGGGAGCAATAAAAAAAATTGATTTTTGAGGAAAGCAAATGACGCTGTAGTTGTTTTGCATCTCGGTGGACACCCGAACAGCGCCTTAAGGAAAGGAAGGAAGGTGGGAGTGAAAGAAAAAAGAAAGACAGAGGTGCCTTAGTGGAGGTCTCCGGCATATTTCGACCACCTGGGGAATGGTATCGTGCTCTAACATCACACAGCACACAGGCGCCTTTGCGTTTCGTCTCCATCGAAACGCACCCGCCATGGCCGGTTTCGCACCCGGGAACTCTGGCACTGTAGCTAAGCGCCCTAAGCTCTGAACCACCACGGCTGGTCTAAAGAGAGCCGGCAAAAGACGTTTTAGAACACCTGACAAAGGCCCGCCCTCCAATGGGGAAATAACGACAAATTCAAAGCATTTTATAGCTTCGGATTGATAACAAAAAACCCAAAATAAAATGACAAAACTATATACAAAATGGCTAACCTATAGGTAACCACGAAAGCTGCTTGCCTAAACTAAAAAAGAAACGCCATTACAGCCCTGTTCTTATCAGTGAGAATTTTTTCGACACGTCTGTCTTCGAGCGTGTTGTTAAGCGTGTCTCGGCCATTTCGCTAGGGGAAACAAAAGAAGTAGGAGAAAATAATCCTCCAACGACATGTTCGCTACCACACACGGTACACACAGCACAGCTGGCTGAAGTTTGCGGCTCACATGACACGTTAATCTTGTGGTACGGGTTGAAGGCTCGCCCTTACTTGAAAAAGAATTGTAAGGAGCACTTTATGAGATAAACTTTTTTGTTTTAAGAAAATTCATGAGGTCAAAATACAGTTTTCTAAGCGATTTCTTTTACTAAACGCTCATTCGCGACAAAATATCACAAAGTCTAAACAGTTTAAAATAATCCTGCGAGACACACTTGCGGCGGGCTTCGAAGTGAGATGCAGCTTTGTCTCTGTGTTACCTTACTGAACTAAAAGCACCCCATCAGAAACACACATTGCCAGTTCAGTCCGTGAACAAAATAAGGAGGAAATGTTTCCTGTGTGGCTTTTATTCTAATATAATTAGTCTCGCAGGGCAGTTGCTACGCACTAGTTTCTGCTTTCAAGACAGGCGGAACAGCAAAACTGGAAGCTCTCCGCAAGGGCACGCAAAGCAACCCATTAATTATAGTGCCAGCACACTAAGTGCGCTTCTCATCCAGGACGCCGACGATTCATTGTATGGATGGAGTTTCTACGGTGTTTTCTGCTTCTTTTTACCTATAAGAACTCCGAAACATGACTCCATTAGCAGTCGTCGCCGTGATAAGTCGTACATTCTCACTCCCCTCCATTACGCCCGACTTACGCAGCTGACTGGCGGACACGGCCCTCTCAGCTGCTAACAAACACAAATGCCTTTGACGACCTGACTTTCATGTTTACGCTCCGCAGAATCTCGCTGTGCGAGCTTTTCATCCATGCTAATCAGAAATAAGCGCAAAGACAAGTCTTAGCGATGCCCTATTCATCTTATTGTCTGTGAGGGCCTAGTCGACAATTTATTTATTTATTTATTTACACAGTACTGCTAGCTCTAGGTGAGGTTGTAAGCAGGAGCGGGAGATAAGAAAAAAAACATAGGTGACATGCGTAAAACAAATCAAGGCACAACAAGCTGCTTTCACAACCAATGGGATGCACTCAAGAGCAAAAATGGATGTTGCAAAGTTGCCTGCAAAAACACAAAACAATCGCAAGAACAGTCCGTAATCGTCTGCTACAACTTGAGAGCATTCATAAATGCTTCAGTAGAAGGGCATTCTACAATGCTGGCCGGAAGCCGGTTCCACTCACGGGCCGTTTTTGGAAAAAAAATAGTTAGGGAAGGTTTGAGTGTGACAGGAATAATTTAAGTTTTTTGCTATGATGCGATCGGGTGGTTCGTCGGTGTACACTCTCTATGTACTCGTGTTTTCGGATATCTAGTTTATCATGAAACAGCAAGTGCATGTATTTTAATCGATCATTCTGACGCCGTTTTTGTAAAATGTCTAAACCTGCCTTTTTTACTCGAGCACTCGCGGAAGTACGCCAGCTATATGATCGGCATATGAACCTAACTGCTTTCTTTTGCACAGATTCCAGCTTGTTGCCACGAGTGTGCGGGTCCCAAACAATTGGTCCATATTCTATTACTGGTCGAACTAAGGCTTTGTACGCTACTAGTTTAACTTCTTTTGCACATTGTCGCAGAGTTCTTCTTAAATAACCTAATTTCCGCATGGCCCTCTTCACAATATCCAATATATGTTCATTCCATCTTAGTACCGATGCTACGGTTATGCCTATGTATATATAGTTGCTTACCACTGCGAGAGTGCTGGTGCCTGTGGAATACGAGAAATTTAATGGTTGCCTAGTGCGTGTTACGGTCATAGCAATAGTTTTTTTTGTGTTTATTGACATCTGCCAATCTTAGTACCAGGTTGCAATCCCTGCTAATGCATTATTAAATAGGGCTGATCGCTGTAATGAGCAATGAGTCAACATGTGTAGTGCCTAATATAGTGCAGTACGTAGTATATATTTAAATAAAGAAACTAGCCCGAGACGAAACGCCCAGAAGATGAACTGCTGCCGTCTTAGTTGAAGTATAGCTTTTAGGAAGAGTGGGCGGGGCGTTAGATGCTGCCAGGAGTGATGCCCAAGGGTGGTTACATGACCCAGAAATATATGCTCTGAACTATACTTCCGAATGCATTCTTTATCAGCGCCAGCTGTAAAAGTGATGTTCAAGGGAAAAGCGGGGCTGTCGTCTTGACGTCGTCGTCATTTCCTGTTAATGCAGGCAAGTGCGACGGCGGAGTGGAGGAAACAAAAGGGGGGAAGCAGGCTCCATTTTTGGGCCTCCCTTATACGGCACCGCACCGCTCTGTGCGTAATCATCATATGGCAGGCCTCCTATAGCTGTTTCTCCGCATTAGCAGTCGTGCAATCGCCCTTCCATTTTTGGTTTAAAGGGACATTAAAGGGAAATTTCAAATTGATCAAGACGGATAGATTATTCTTCGGGGAACACTACCGACGCTCTCTCTGACCGGGAACGTGGCGGCATTGCTGAAGACGGCTTCAACCCGCGAAAAATGTACAGCCTCGGCATCACTTCTGTGTCGTCATTGCTGTGGAGCTCTGGGGTTAATCAGAGGCGCGATTTAAAACTTCCGGAAACGCAGCAAGCAATTAAACCAGGTCGCCTCTACAGTGTCGCCGGCCGTCACAGCAGCAAGGTGGAAGTGCATGTCGCCTCAGGCACACCACTGAACCTCATCCCCAGCTTAGTGGCAGATGGCGTTCGCTGCGTCGCGTTCGTCTCCGTCTCTCTGCAGAACGCAGAGACGGTAGAAATAAGATCGTGAACTTTAATGAAAACCTTGCGTGAAAAGCGCTGAAATCCTGCATTGCGTTCCGGTGCCTCACTTACTGCGTGCATGATCACTCGCACTGGGACACTTTTTTTTTCATTCATGAACGAAATGAGAGCTGATGGTGGATGTATGTGTACTTGAGAGATGTTTTTCAGCTTATCTTAGTGCATGTTCCCCTTTCCACTGCGCGAAAAAGGTGGGGGACCATACGCTTGCATCACTCTTCAAACGATGTTGATGAGCGTGAATGTGTGGGCCTGCATGAGGGCTTACAAAGAGCAAAAGACACACACTTCGCAATTTTATAACGCTCGCAGAATGCACAAAGTAACCAAATGGACGGCTGAAGAGGGAACGAAGTCGCTTCACCCGCCGCCTAGTGTGCAGAACAGTGCTTTAATGCCGTTGAGAGCATGTGGTTCTGAACTTGCAGCTTACAACGCCCAAACGCAGCGTGAGTACAGAGAGTGCTAGGCGAAAGATACAGCTAGCGCTCCCCTCCTTCCCTACGCAGAAAATTATCTAATCTGTAACATTTACAACCATTCAGGTACTCACCCATCCTGGCAACACCTGCTGTCAGGTATATGGCGCATAAATACGCACACTTATATGTCCCACCCCATTCCTGGGAGAGCTCGACCATTACTCCTCTTTCACCACGCCCAACACTGTGGCCACTCGTAGTTGCTCACATCAGACACGCTTTGAGTAGCAGCTATATCGTATCGTGCTGCGGCTTCAACCACACCGACTTGAATCGGCAGCGCGAACTCGATTGAAACCACCGTTCATACCGACCAATTCGTGCACACGTTGACTGACACATTGAGACGTTCTACAATTCATCGGTCAGCTTTTCTGGAACATAATTAGAGAAAATTTTCCGGACTTTATAACCTCCATTGCGGGGGGAGGGGGGGGACGTACAATTTGGAGATGCCGACTATCGCGGTGGCTCTAAGAACACCATTTTACTTTCAGCTATCCACAGTGCAGTAGAAAACACTGCTGACGGCGTAGCTACACATACACACAGGTGCTACAGCGTATACATATTACCGATGGTTTCCTCAAAAAATCAGCTTAATGTTACCAGGCACAGAGAAAACCACGGGAGACTTTCGCAGCTCAGCGCGGTATTGGGACGGTGTCGAGGCCGCCGAGGCCCCTTATGCCTAGTGCCACTACTACGACCCCGGTGGACTGCAGCTGCCGAGCTGGAATGCAAGCAGCTCTCGAAGTCATTTCAAAATCTCTGAAAATGGATACGGATACAGCGAGACGAACAAGGATTAGCGCTACTTCCAACTGATTTATTCAGCGAAACGTATATGCACCGACCAGTCCGATCGATCACCCCTGTAAACTTTAGGTCTAGAAGGCACGATCCAGAGAGGCCTCGGCGGCTGGCCCTGGCTGCAGGAACTATGATTCTCCCGGGCAGCGCTTTAGCGCTGATCTCCCCTGGTAGGCTGCTCGGTCGGACTTTATAGAGTCCCCACCGAAATCACACTAATTGACAAAAATCGACGCTAACGTTGGCTTATGGTTATAAGGGCATCCTTCCTGTCACTCTTAATTTATATAATGATGAATTCTCTATCTGTGTCCGAATAGCGCGCTTCAAGTAGTAATGCTAATATTAAGGCACTCCTTCAACTCAGATGCAGACGAAGATAACAGCCGCAAACAATGCCTTCAATAAATCCGGTAAAAATGGAAATAACTTTTTGGACTGCACTTATTTTCCATCGTCTTCACGAAAACACGGGCTCCCTTGTCGGCACGACCTCAATACCTGCCTAGTCCCAGAGAAAGCAGCTTTAAACAATCCTCTTATTTCGGCCGATAAGCCAGTTTCGGATTATGGAATGAAAGTTTCTTGCCGAAGCATTTGGTGTATGCCTGGGGACCTTGCGATAAAGCTATCCATAGATCCGAAGTGTTAGAGTCTTTCAGGGGCAAAAATGCAGGAAATGGTCAAGCACTCGAGCAGTAATGATGGAAAATAGTCCACATCGTTGGTGTAGGAGGCTTAGCAGGGAAAGCATTAAAGCAGTAATAGAAAAAGCGAAGAGAATGAAGGTTAGCTGTGAGGATTTAAAGTATGGTTACTGGCGGATAAAATGTACATGAGGGAAGCACAGATAAGAACTTGAGGATGAGTCGGTTGATAGGACAGGTGTTAGGGTTAGCGTTTGAGCAGGACAAGACCGTTTTGCTTGCGTTCGGGCGGCATGGATGAGAAGCTGGAAAAATTTACTGAGAGCAAGGCTCACCGGTCAAAATCATCTTTCAAAAATTTTCTTTTTTTTTAAGTCAGATGAATTAGCGCATCTCGTGTGTCGGTCTTTCTTGCGTTTGTCTCCGTTTAGCGCTATTATCTTTTATCTAGCCCAAATTGACGTTCTTTTACAACCTAAAACTTGAATTGAAGCCAAGCTCAGGAACTTCCAAGGCAGGTTTAATACGAAGAGCAGACGACAGAGGTCGAATATAAATTTCACCGCGGAAAGAAAACAAGCATAAAAACTTCCCACCGACTCTTGTTTCAGTAAACAGGACGACGGGTGGCCATTCGGGTACCACTTTACACGGCGCGTCGCGACGGAGCCAAGTGAAAATGTTTACGGAAGCACTAAGCCCTTAATCCTCCCCACCACTGGCTGTGTCCTGCATCAGAAAGATCCTGCAATCACATATTTCTTTTTTTTCGTGAGCCTAGCGGTCGTGTTGCATTTCGCGGCTTAGGCCTGAAGACGCTTTGTTTTCGTTGACAACAAGGGTTTATTGGTGCTCTTCCAAATTGCCCAAGTCACCATGTGTTGGTGCTCTGCTTTTGGCTTCAATTTTATCGCATAATTTAAATCCGAACCGCTGTGCACAGCGGACTGCAGCATGCAATCTGTTGGCGCCCTGGCTCCGAGATTAAATGTTTACTTCGGGCCGCTGATAACCCTGCGACTGCTGAAACTACTGCGGGATGCGCGCCTACAGGGAAAATAGTTGCGAGCCCTAGTTGTGCGGAGAAGGTGCTCAAGAGACACCCATTCACAGACTTCTTGCTATCGCTGCTCGTGTTAAACGTAGAAGAATGTAAAAAGAGATTCCTGGAGCTTTTCTCCTGATTACGTGGTTTGAAAACCGAAACACGACAGCGAGTGTGAAGAAGTTCTGTGCAGGTGTATTTCACGCCTCAATTTCACGCCTTAGAACATTCTGTCTTAGATGCATGTAATTGTAAACATGCAGGTAATTACAAAGTCTAGTAATTACACAGCATTTTTTCAGCAATAACCTTATCTCAGCGATTTGCAATATTGACTTTAGTTTGAATGCTACGTACAAACTTTGCTGTCAGCGTGCAGATCTTGTTAAGCTATACTTCATTCGGGGATAAAACACTCTCAACGGAGACAGCACTGATGTTCGTTTCGTACCTTTAATCGCGCAAGTTTCTGATACTAGTGTGCCGGTATTCATCTAATTATCAGTCTTTGCTCAATGACGTTTAGTCTTGAAAATTCTTCCGCATACTTATGTAAGATTCCAAGATTGCACTCACAGCCGTGACGAGAATTGAGAAGAGGACAAGAAAAATTAAGTTGTTTCCTAAGAGTCTTCACGTTAACGATATTTGTCCAAATTATGAAATTTCAACGCTCTTATTAAGAAACGTCTACTTTATTGTTGAGAGCACTACTTTGGCGCTGCAATAATATCGCTGTTGGTGTAGACTACAAATAATCCCTGCGTCCCATTCAGCTCTAATGAAAAACGGAAGTGAAGCATAAATAAAGTATCGCTGGAGTAGGTTGGCACGCCGTTCGTCATGTCATATTCTTCCGGCGCACAGCTCGACGGGATTTGCGAATTCCCACCGGATGTGATGGCCGACAGAGACTAAGCGTTTCGCGGAAAATCTGCAGCTCGCGGGCGATAGTGAAGCTAACTTTCAGAAACAGTTGATAAAACTGAGAATTATGCGAATGCATGCTAGAAAATATGCTAATATTTATCATCCTGAGTATAAATGAAAGCCCTGCGGTGCTTATATATATATGCCTTTTGTCTAGACTGGGCTAAAGTGCGATGGTTTTCTGTGGGCTTAGCTTCGTCATTCACCAGATATCACGAAAAACCAATTTTGGCTGCAATGGGTAGGTTTCGCGTAGGTTTGTTCAAGCTTTTGTGATCTGATGGTTCTATAGTTACATGGTTTTGTTTGGTTTCATGCAATTGAGATGCCTTTTTTTTCGGTCTGAGCAGGTGATACCATTTCCATCCAAAGGGCCTAAAATAAAACTCGCAAGAAATTTTTTTCGTTTCTTGTTTGTTAGACAATGCTGAGAGGTCGATAGAAGTGCTACCGGCGTGTTCAACTTGAAAAACAAAGTCATTCAATACGGCGGCCTTCTACTTTGTTCTCCGACTAGATGTGTGTCAGCACTGCACATTGGCCAAGACAGTGCAGTTATTTCGTCATGCCTCGCATCACACTGGTATGCGAGCACGTATCTGTCATGCGGAGCGGCGAAAAAAGAAAACTTGTAATGCAAATGCACACTTTTATTGTTCTTGCATTTTTTATTAAGGCGAAAGCCTTTAATGTCTCATTGTTGTAAGCAGCACTTGTCGACAGAGAATGTCACGCTTTTCAGTTGGTCGAAACGGTCGTGACGTCACAGTGCGCCAATTTCAAACGGGGCCAATTGTACTTTGGCTAGTAACCATGCAACCAATTGAAGGGACCATATAGTGATGATCTAAGTAAGTGGGACTGAGCTTAGTTAATTGCTTAATTACCCAATTAGCCTAATTAACTTCTCTAGTCAGGCCATATAAATAAATAAAACCTAGTAAGAAATTGGTCGAGCTCGGGCATCGAACCCCGGTCTTCGGAGTGCGAGACGAGCATGCTATCCACTCCGCCATGCCAGCTCGATGGTTTGGAATGAACAAAGGCACGTCTAGTGAACACGGTGTCTTCGCTCACTGCCACCCTCCTCCCTTCCCTTCCGGAGAGGTTTAGGTGTCCACCGAGATATGAGAGAGAAATACATTTCCTTTCCTCAAAAAACCAATTTACCGACGAGCGAGGCGTAGAACCGAATGGGCGATGGCGTTCTATGGACTCCCTGGCAGCGTTGCAAGACGCTCTCGCGTTCCACTCTTAGAGGCGGAGCTTAACATCTTAACCACACATTAGTGACCACACTTTAGGTCAAAAAAGTGCACCCCCCCCCCTGAATTTTGACGGGTGTCCACCGAGATATGTGAGACAGTTACTGCGTAATTTTCTTTCCTCAAATACAATTTTCATTTTCTTCATTACGGGCCATCTTCGTCTTTCTTCTTTCACTCCCACTTCCTCCGTTCCTCTACGGTGCGGTTCAGGTGTCCACCGAGATCACAGAGATTTACTGCGCCATTTCCTTTCCTCAAAAACCGTTGCGTTGAAACGGCAAGGCATCGCGCCGAACGGGTGGTGGCGTTCCGTGGACTCCCTGGCAGCGCTACAACACGCTGTCGCGTTCCACTCCTAAAGGCGAAGCTTAGGCTTAAGCTTAATTAGCAGTTAATTAGTATTCAGGCATTAATCAGAAATTAACCATTAATTAGTGATTTGTCATCACTTAGTAATTAGTACTAAATTACATGTGACGCCGCCAGTGCCACAGAAGCACTGAAAGTGGTGCGGAAACGCTTTCGCCTCTACGCACTTTAGACAGTCAAAGTGCCCCCTGAATTTTTTAGGATTCTACGTGCCCCTCAGTTTTTTTTTCTGCCTGAACGTGTTATTTCTGGCTTTCTGCTAGCACCCACCGCATTCAGCAAGAATTGCAAGCTGGGTCAGTTGGTTGGTTGACAGCGCTCGTCTTATGTGGTCTACCTCTGTTCTTTTGTTTCTTGTGCTGTTCAGCACCCAAGCACGCATTCTTTTCCTTTATATTATGCTGCTTTTCCACCTTCCCAGGTTATAATGTTTTTAGGCTTTCGAACAACCATTTCTGTCTCTAATTTACAAATAATGAACATCGCGAGTAAGTGCAAGTATCCTAAATTGTACAATTTTCTTTCGTCAGTGCACGTTTTAGGAGATCGTAAAGACGCTATAAATAACAAATATAAGTTTTTCATTCGCATTATAAATTAATGTTACCATGTTTACTCAGTGTACGTTACTATGCTATCTTACTCGGGGTGACAGTGCGTAAAATATCGGTGTGCTTGTAGCCAATGAGTACGGCCAAGGCAATAAACGCTCAGAAATTTCAATTTCAGTGTCTTCAATAGTAGTGCTCTATGTGAACTACCTTGCGTGCCTTGAGATTGCCTTGGTTTAACTTGACACAGGCGACGGAGTTTTGTCTTCGGTTTCGTGGAGGAGCATAGCTAGAAAGAAAAAAATGCTCTTTTGAATGATATTCTTGTCCAAAATTAATTATAGAAACATTTGTATGAACCCTCATTTCGTCTCTTCGTTAGCATTGTATGGGCACATTAGTGTCGTCTTCTCGACAAGGGCTTAAAAAAATAAAGGCTTGAAAAAAGTAAGCCTATAGAGCGAAGTGAGTCGACATGACATCAATGTAACGTGGTGGACGCCTTCCTTCAAAGGCTGACAAAGTTTGTGCTTTGTTGCGCAATGCGATTGACTGCACGACAGGTCTTAGTCACGTTTCGCGCATTCGCAATGTAAAGAAGGAAAACAAGCACCACATACACGATAGTCTACAGCGACGTCATGCGCTGCAGATAGTGGGCGCTAAGTTGTTGAGAGTTGGCGCAGCGACCGCATTTAAGTGGGTGCGGAACGCCAAAGACCCAGTGTATTGTGAGATGTCAGTTCAGGTTATAAAAATCTATACAGTCCAGATGAATTCAGAGAACATTATTACAGCGCAGCTTTCTTCTATCACTCCCTCCTTCAACCCTCCTCTGATGGCGGGCCAACCTAGAAGTGAGACAGTAACTGCGCTTCTTCTGTTTCTCACAACCTATATCCACTTCGACTCTTCTGCGGCTTCCACAGTGCATTGGTTTCGAGCGACGCTTGTTTCGGGTGGGTTCCTACGAGCACCCATTGCTGTAAAACCATTCCTTTTCATTTCATGAAAGTGTGGCAGCCTGTCTAATTTCATCAAAAAGGAACAGCTGTCAAGAACTTCTGATTTTTCAGCGCTTCTATTTTTTAGCGTTCACGCAACTTCTCCTAATGAGTGTGGCATCAATTCCTTCTAAAAAACTCCACACTACTACACGTCACGAAAGAACAGATTTTACCCTTCAACAAGCAAACTGGAGCGATAGATTGAAGAATTAAAATGAAAACTATAATGCTAGATTCGAAATAACATTAAGAAAACTAAAAACGATTTCAAGAAAACTAAAATTATCTCTTCGCGGTAAAGCACAAGCTCCCGTGAACTCTGTGACGTCAGAGTTTAGTTGAGAGCGCCTAGCCTCTACCACCGACGCGCAGGAATGCGACAACCCAGGCATTCCTATGAACTCAGACGATGGCCGCAGGCCCATAGCGCCGACATGTCGAGAGACCGCTAGAAGCTCGGCTTTCCTGAGTACTTTGACATCACTGCAGAGGCCTGCTTGCTGACGTCTGTGACCAACTTCAGTGGAATGTCTGAGCAGTGCAGTGAGTACCTGCACCGATGTGTCTCCTTGGCTTTCACATCTTTCAGTCTTTAGGCAGAGCAGAACGGTGGGTCCATAAATTAACATGCAGAAAACCAAAGTAATGTTTAACAGTCTAGCAAGCGGACAGTAGTTCACAATTGGTATCAAGGGGCTGGAAGCGGTAAGGTAATACGTGTACTTAGGGCAGGTAGTGACCGCTTATCCAGATTATGAGCGGAAATAACTAGATGAATATAAATGGGGTGGAGCGCATAGTATCTGTCCTCGCTTCGGCGAGCGCGGCTTCGGTCGCTTACCTGTTTTTTCAGCAGCGTCCGCTCCGGCGGACGCAGTTCTTGCTGCGACGCGCGTCTTTTCTTTCGTTTTTCTCTTTCCTCTGATCTTTTAACTCTCCTCTATCTGCACGTGGCAGCGGTGATGGCTTGGCTCGAGCCAGTAGGCAGGCCCGTGCAATTTCCTTTCATCCTTCTCTCAGTCACAACAACGACAAGACAGGCTCTCTCAGATCATGAATGGAAGTTTTCCGATGTCCCTCAAGAAAGAAGCATGCAACAGCTGTATCTTACCGATACTCGACTATGGGACAGAAACGGGGAGGCTAATGAAGAGGGTTCTGCTTGAGTTAAGGACAACGCAGCGAACTATGGAAAGAAAAACGATAGGTGTAACGTTAAGAGAGCGGAAGCGGGCGGAGTGGAAGGAATGGGCATGAGGAGGGCATGTAATGCGAAGGCAAGATAACGCTGGTCCTTAAGGGCAACGGAGTGGATTCCAAGAGAAGGCAAACGTAGCAGGGGGCAGCAGAAAGTTAGGTGGGCGGATGAGGTTAAGAAGTTTGCGGCGATACGGTGGCTGCAGCTGGCAAAGGACGGGGTAATTAGAGATATATGGGAGAGGCGTATTCCCCGCTGTGGGCGCAGTCAGGCTGATGATGATAATGGTGATGAACCAACGAGATTAATGTTCGGTGCCCTCTTTCCGGAAAACTTGCGCTGTCTATAAGTTTATCTGGTACGCCTGATACTACTTGAGTCCCTTTGCGCTTCTCCTCTCACCTTAAGTGTCATCATCTATTACAAGAAGCCAGAAGACATTAATTTCTTGCAGATTTGATACAGAAAACTAATGGTTAATGTCATATAATTCTGAGGTCAACTCAGTTGTGTAAAAAGGGGCGAGGTGGAGAGCAGCCAGTGAATCATTAACTAGATGGGCTGCATGAGGGAGGGCGCTATGACCAGGTCTTTTCGTGATTTCCTTGATAGCGCCTGGTAGAGCGAGGGCAGGTAGATACGTTTCTTGCAAACACAAAGTGAACAATGGAGGGGAAAGCGTTAGGGAGCTTGGCAACGTTTCGGCAAGCGGACTTCTCTTCGTGTGGGCAAAGCGTTCATCATTAGCGGTGTATAAATTGGGCTTCCTCTTCGAGGAGGAAGGCCTGGTCAGGCAAAAGAGTACGTGATGTGGCTAGCGGGTTAGGGTGGGAGGCGTGAATCTTGTCCTTGCATGTTGGCTGCTAAAGAGGATTAACCGGTTGACCTGCAAAACTGTGCAAAACTCTACGTCAGCTGAGCAGAAAAGAATCCGGGGGGTGGAAAGATGGAGAGATAGCGAGTGTGGGTTTGAAAGGCTGTGTGTCCATTCACGGGGAGCTGCGACAAGTTACAAGGAGCGATTGCTTGGACCGACCTGGAAAAACTAGCTGTCAGCTCAAACTTGCCACCTGTTGCAGCTCCCCATGCGTCAACACGCAGCATCTCAGGCCTAGGCTTGCTATCTGTCTACCTCTCCATCTACCGGAATTCTATCTGCTCAGCTTTCTGCTTAGTTTTGTAGCTCAACGGGTTAACCCTATTTAGCAGCCAAGATGTCCGGACAAGATTCATGCCCCCCAGCCTAACATCCTTGCCACTTCACGTCCTCCTCTCCCTCACCGAGCCTTCCTCCTTGGAGTAAAGGCCATATTTAAGCGCCGCAAACGATGAACGCTTCGCCGAGAACAGTCCTCTAGTCGAAACGTTGACAAGGACCATGAGGCTTCTCCCTGCTTTGTTCACTTTGTGTTTCGTTGACAGCGCTGTGATACGTGCTGTGCATCGTGTTGCCTGTGATCAATGGGGAAGATTTTGCGACAGCTGATTCTCGGGCACATAGCTATATCGCCTTTCCTTAATTTAGCGAAGTGCTTTAAGGTGCTGGTAGGAATCAGGGATGCTACGGTAATTAGCAATTCAGAGGCGCAAGTTAAACTAGCCCCCGGATACTGCAGCATATCGTGTTCTGGGCTGCACAGTGACCAAAATTTTGTACTTTTTCAGTTTCACATAAGAAGAATAAGGCAGACGTAAGCTTGGTCATGATAGCTGGAAAAAACTGGTCTGTCAAGGGTATTAACAGCCCCAAATATTATTTCTCACTGCCTAATGAAAGTCTCCTATTAGGCCCCAGCAGGCCAAAAAAGCAGTCTGAATGAAATGGAACTCTTGCAATTGTTTTCAAACGCTTGAAAAGCACTTGAAAATTTCGCTTGTTTTGTTTTCTTTGTGTACACTATTTTATTCCCTGCGTTGTATTCTTGCTTTGCCTGTTAAATCAGTTTTCATGATCTACCTTTGTCGAAAGAAATAACGTTATACACTCCTGCAAGGAGAAATACTGAAGTACGACATTCTTCCCTACAGGTTACATATTTCTAGATCCTGCTACAATTTTTATTAAAACGTTCACAGGCAAGTGGGGAAACAAACGTGATAGCCGAACTCTCCCTCGGTTATTTGGTTCCAAACTTAGCGGGCTCATTTTGCACAGCAGAGACTGCCTTAACATGCAAAGCACAGGCGTTTCTAAGAGACCGTTTGTCTGGAGCTGTGTTGAATAGGAAACTTGCTATTTTATTATTAATTTTTGCCCATATTCTCAAATAGAATAGTTTAAAAAGATAAAAATCAGACAAACAAGTCACAGAGTGACCTGGCGCCTATATCTTTTCTGGCTTTCAGTGCTGTCCATCATACCCTTTAGTGAGGTCTTCCTACCTGATGGCCTTGAAGGATGTTCCTTGAACCACCCGAACCTCTAGTCGCTGATCTATCTTTTTAAAGTGACACAAAAAGCGGCACAACACGCGTTATCTAGGTCTCTGTCACTGTGTGCTTCTACCAGCGCGCTAAATTCCTTCCTTCGCACCTTGGTGCCGCAGCCTCAGTTGTACTCTTTAGTTTGAGTCAATAAAAAGTCTTTCGAATGAATTCTATCATTTTATTGTGCACACGACATTTTGCGTAAGCTTTCAATAGAGGACAAGAGAGTAGCAAATCGATTAACCGTTAAAAACGTCATTTTCGCAATGCAGTGAAGAAGAGCAATAGTATTACAGCAATATATATTTCTTCTCTAACCAACATAGCTCCGCGAAATATGATGCTGGGTGTAGCGAAAAAGATCTGTTCTTGTTCGCTTCGGAACAACGCTCTTAATTTTGTTTTTGCGAGACGATTTTGTATTTCAAGACTGCTGAAGTGATTAAACTCAGTAGGATCATGAAACCGAAGTTTTATGGTGGCTTTTCATGAATTTAATAAATTTTTTTCTCATTTTCTTTTTCCATATTTCCTATTTTCTCCATTTCCTATGGGCTCTCGCAGCGGCCTTTAAAACAGTCGACGAAGAAATAATTTAGATGAGGAAAATTAGCTGTTGAGACAAGCGAATTTTCATCAGAACGAATTCCGTGAGCCTGCAAAGGGAAACTGAAGAATGATAAGCGGAGTTTTATTATTTTCAACGAGGCTTGGCGTGGCAGACATGAAGAAAGCAGAAGGAGCTTACAAACGACTTATTTAGGTACGAAACTTTCGCCGCCTTAATACTTCGTGACTGAGCCGTTTTTATTGATCGGCTATAGCATTACCGTCGGAGAACAACGCAAGAAATATTGCAACAATGCTGTCCAAGCAACACCTCGGGATTTCGGGAGTTTTTGAAGCGTCTTCCGGCGGCGGCAAATGAGAGAGGCTTCCGGAACTTAACAAGACACAAAACAATTACAAGGGCATCAAGAAACGCGCTTTCCGCCGCCCGCTACTAATATTACAAATATATCGTAAAGTTTGCCTTCGAGGATCTTCGACAACCTTCCGACAGATATGGCAAAGGCTGAAAAGTTCAAATACTAAGATCGCTCCGGCGCCGCTATCTCCCTCCCGGGAAAGCGCTCTACGTCCCCGGAGGACTAGAATGGATGCTCGATAACAACGGCAGCCTACAAAGGATACCAATCAAGAAAAGTGACAGTATCATCGCGCATGGGATTTTAAGTTCCCGGAAGCGTCCTTCTCAATCGGAAGTTACGCATGGCGCGCATGGCGCAGGGTAAGTTCCGCGGTGCTCGTTATTGTTTTCTATTCTTTTTATTGTTTTCTATTTTGTTTTCTATTTTCTTGCTTGAGAAATATATTGGAGACACTGAAGCCGGTTATAAAACTGGGGTTATAGCGTGCGCTGACAGAACCGGCAAAACGGATCATGGCAGATCCCTGTCGGAGAACTGGCATAAGAGACTTTTGACAATGGTGACAACATTAACTCAAAGACAAGGGGTGCTTGGTTAGCCTGTGGGACTTCTGAAAAATTTAGTAGCGTGTCTAAACCACTCCGTGTTCTAGTGAAGTAGCCAATAGCCCGACGTTGTTTTATTAATGAAAACATCGACGCTGATGAGGCTGTTAGCATGTTCAAAAGAACAATGCTACTTCTTGCCTTTAAAGTCGATTATTTGAGTATCACATTCTTCTGATAGCAGTCCTTGCTTCTACGAGCGCAAAAAAAAAATTCATTGGTTTGAACCTGATACTACAGGAACCAACCGATATTAAAATAATGCATGAAATCGGTTAACTGTCGTGCTCTTCTTGCAGAATTGCAGTAGCAGGCTGAAAATTATGCACCATTTGCGATGGTGAACTCGCTACACGCACTTTTTAGACGGAACCAGACAGGCAGGTAGTCGTCTGTGAACAATGAACACCGAACGCCGACGGCCTGTGGCTTCAGTGCCGCGTTTCTGGTACAACGTTGTCAATGCCAACGCAGTAGCATAAAAACCAATTTACCTGTTTTACCCTTCGCTTTCCAAGCACCCGCGCCATTGGTTTCCCAGCTTAGAGCGCGACAATGGTGTCCACTGCTGCTGCGAGGGACAACGGTGACGCCACGAAACGCAGAAACGGGCGCCTAAGAGCTGCGCTATAACATTGCACCGCCGCTCCATTCGTACTCGTGACGCTCTCTCGGAAAGAATTAGTTTCTACCGTTATGAAGTGAACTGCTGCGTAGCGTAGCTTCTGGGATTAGCGTTCAAAATCGACACGAGCATTTTACTAGCCAAATTGTTTTGTGGTGGCGATGCATGTATTTGTTCGTAGTGCGCTAGCACCTATAGTAGACATTCCCTGCATTTGGGCGTTGTGTGTTTGTCGCTTTGTCTGTTTGTATGTAGCTCTGAAGCCGGTTTTATTGCAGGCTGTTCACCTGCGAACCGGGTGGTGGGCTACCTGCCCACCACTTCAGGTGGCGGAGGCTGCTCGCGAAGAGCAACCTGGATATCAACCCAGCGCAAGTGTCACCGATGGCAACATCTGCCATAGCAACTGCCTTAAAGGGCAACTGCAGCACTTTTTTGAGAATTTCGAGATATTCAAATATTCAAATCTATGTAGGCTGTAGGTAAATCATGCCAAGTGTTTTAGCACTAGCATTTAAAATAGGGACGTAATCAACGATTGAACTTTGCGCTTCTTCTCAATGCACCGGAGGAGTGCAGAGAAACTCATCGTGACGTCACGAAAGGTATGATTTCAAACTACCACTTTCGTCAGCCACACCCGGCCCTGACGTTTTAGACGCTGCCAAATAACTCTCGGCAGGGTTCACCTTCGGTAGCGTTGGTTTTTTTTCTTCAAAGCAGGCGTTTGTGCGTTGGAAATCTACCGATACCTTCGATGACGTCATCATGCGCCCCCCACTTGGCGTTGTGCGCTGCGGAGAAGCTTGAAGGGCGTCCCGATTTTAATCGGCGATTACTTCACTATTTCAAGTGCTAGCCCAAAGAGACTTTGCATGCTTTACCTCCAAGTTTCACACATTCGACCCCCTTAAGCTCGTTGATTTCTAAAACCTATGCAGTTTCCCTTTAAGCCACTGCGCCAGTGCACAACTCCCTACCGGGTGGCTTACTTGACAAGTTGTTGCCGGTGTGCATTTGGCCTAATTACCGAATCGACGGACATTTTTCTTTACAACGCCCGACGAGCAACAAGTGGCGGCTGCCGTGGAACGAACGGGCCAAGCAGGTCACCGTGACCGAACTCAACGCCATTATCGGGGTATGTGACGCCATTGCAGCGAAAGCCGCAGCTTTTCATATTTGTTTTTATCTTTTTGATCGATTGCTTATAAAAAAGTATCCCATTGATACAGGCGATTCTTATTGGGCTCGAGTGTCCGTTTAAGTTGTTTTAAATTTATGCATAGCTACAGCGGGAGCTACGTGACAAGTTGCTGCCTTGTAAGAGCGTAATAAACTTTCTTTTCCTTTTTGTAGTGCTGATAACAAATCAGATACCTTTAACGACACCCAGAGATTACGAACGAGCTCAACTACAGAACTTACATTCAGTTTTTCTATAAGCTATCTACACAGCAAACGGCAGCTAGACTATTGGGACAATCTATACTCGCTTCTAATCCACCGACGGTCTGCGCGCACCACTAGCAATCAATATGTCCTCTTGTTATTTAATAGTAATCAGGCCAGTTGCTCATTATGTGTTCGATTGTCATCCGCAGGCTCCTAGAACAAAATAAAGCGATTTCAACACGTTTATTTGCTGATTCTTCCGCACGGAAGTCACCAACTTTCTTCATAATTTCGGAACTTTTTCCCATTATCCCGGGAGATGAAGAAACATGTCCTTTCGTGAATGGGGCTAAAATTACTGTGTACGAAAGTGGGAACAATAGACGCTTTTTTCTCGGTTTACGGCCCTGGATTAGCAAAATAATTATCTTTTTTTTTTTTAGAGAGCTGCACTTGCACGGTGAGCTACGACCCGGCAATCAGCGGAGTCAGCTGAAAGGAGCGGACTGCGGTGCCTTTGTTGGGCGACCAGAGATGTTAATGAGGTGCGTAGTGAGGAGAGAAGGGGTCTTCATCTAAGTCCACAAAACTCATCTCATCTCGTACGGGAGTGGCCAGAATAGACCCCAACGAACGAAGCATCTAATGAGGCCCTGGGAAAGAATAAAATAAACATAGGTTTTTGTTTTCGCCTCATGTGTTCACTTCTGAAAATAAAAAAATCTTTGTCGAGGGTAGAATTATGGCAACTTTTTGCACCAGCTTTGGTTTTAAACAGACGACACAAACTGGCCAGCGCTGTGTGGTGTCACGTATACCACCTGCATTATTCAATCTACACGGAGCGTGAACGAGGGTGAACGTGAATGGGAGTCGCATTACGTGGCAGCACTAGTGAAATAAATACTGCGGTAAACATCTGTGAGCCGCCTGGTGGCGGTGGCAAGCGTCGCTCGGTTGAATTCCATTTGTAGGAACAAAAGGTGTCGGCTGTTTGAAACTGACTGAGGAGCGCACACGAAGACGGGGTAAGAAGTTCAAAGACGCAAGTGCGACGCATGGTTGAAGGTCTTCCTTCTCGTCCTGTGCTACAGGGATCTTCAGACTTGGCGGAATAAAATAAATTTCCATTTCATGGGGTATGCCGTCCCAAAGCGACACAGGCTATCAGGGACTCCGTAGTGAAGGGCTCCGGAAATTTCGACCATCTGGGGTCTTTAACATGCACTAACATCGCGCAGTACACGGGCCTCTAGAATTTCGCCTCCATCGAAATGAGACCGCCACGGCCGGGTTCGAGTCCCTGTCTTTCGGGTCAGCAACCGAACCCCATAATCACTGAGCCACCGCGGCGGCTCGAATAATATACATCATTGCTAAAAAGTGTTAAGGCCGAGTAGTTTGCCTTTGGAACCCATGATGCAGCTCATACGGCACCTGTTAACGTGAGAAAGTAAAGCAATGCGGGTGAGGACGAAGTTCCTTAACCTGAACATATTCAGATCCTGAAGGTTTGGTGTGGTTTCTGAGGTTTAACGTCCCAAACCGACTTAGGCTATGATGGACGCCGTAGTGAAGGGCTCCGGAAACTTCGACCTACTGGGGTTCTTTAACGTGCACTGACATCGCACAGTACACGGGCATCTAGAACTTCGCCTCCATCGAAATTCGACCGCCGTTGCTAAGATCGAACCCGCGTCTTTCGGGTCAGTGTCATAACCGCTGAGCCACCGCGACGGCTAGATCTTGAAGGGTGTACTTGGTACGAACTTTCTGGTTACTGTGTTGCTCACGTGCTTACGAAAAGAGGACCGGCCCCAGGGAAGAGAGAGCTGGGGACACAGAGGCAGAAGAAAACATGGGAACAAAAGATATTGCCACGTATCATTGTAGTGTCCGTTCGTTCGCGCAAGGCCGCAGGAAAGGGGTGTTATCATTTTTGTTCGGGACGCGAGAAGCGACCGGACTAATCTCGATTGATCACAGCCATGAAGAGCTGCATCTACGTGTTTCCAGATAACTCTCGATAATCTCGACCTGTTATCTCGAAGTTTCCTTGCCGGCTTTAAATTGAACGTTGCCGCGAGCAGCGGGCATTCATAGTTCGACGACTGACGAGCACGTTTGTTGCTTACGCCACCACCGAGTGATTCAGTTCTTTTGCGGGCGCAAGTCAGCCCAAATAAACACCTTCGTTTACAAGACTTGTTGGTGTCTTCCTGACCGCTGGACTGCCGTCACTACAACGTGACAATATTTATTTGTTCACTATGTTGTAAACTGTGCTCGACTGGTTACGAACAGACGCGGAGACACAAGAGAAAGGTTACACCGAGGAAGCGTGTACTCTCATGTGATTTTATTACGATATTGTTTACCACGTTCCACACAAGTGGCGATGTGAGTCGCAAACTTCGCTTATTGGTCGAGAGAGGTGACGTGATGTTGTGACGTGATCACAACCCGCCCACCATGTTTGGAGGTCCCGTACCGTTGCGACGTCATCACAACCGGTCAACCAGAATGTCAACGACCTGGCCACCGTGTCTGGTGGGAAATAATGATTTGTTGAAGGAGGCAACATAATATGGTGACGTCTTACAATCTGACCACGCAAGAAAGAAGAAAGAGACAAAAAAAGAGAAGGCAGAAGAGGAAGAAAGAGAAGAAAGAAATACATGAAAGAATGGCGGGCGAATCTGGTTCAAACCAGCTCTTGGCTTCACCTGCACTAAAGTAGCAACAATGCGTATCTTTAATATTATTTAATTCCACTCATAATGTGCGTTAAGTGTCTCTGCAGACTTTTATTTCTCGTAGAATACCATTCTTTTTCACATAGAGGCATAAGTGCGATACCGGGATATCAGGTTAGATAAAAAACTGTATACAAGAGAAAAAAGAGCCTTTCTTCCTGTCATTAGCGAGAAATCACCAGCCATTAAAATTCACTATCGAATACCAAAAGAGCGATGTATGCAGTTGTGACACAGTTTTCTGTTCTGCCAGTCCTAATCTTGTATGCTTCGATGACTTATCTTTAAATTGGACTATTTTTATCGGGTAGAACTCTGGTTGAAGCAAAGGCAGGCTCAAATTTTTAACAACAGGACAGTAAAACACCAGCTTCCACGAGCGGGAGTTTTATTCACTAGTGTCGTCATCTTCTCTGAGACTTGCGTTGATTTATCCTCCGTTCTGTTCAGAGAATCGATGGCCGTAAGAAAATTGCTCGTTGTAAACGATTTAATTGGGATAATTAACAAATATTCTTAAGAGGGAGAGAGAAATAATTTCGATCAGGAAGACCTCAATCAGTTAAGCGGCTTACGGGTTCAGTGCTTAAAGTGGTTGACATTAAAAGCTTCAGTCTAGTGTTCGGAACTATTCCCCAATTCATGCTAAAATATCCATGATTATATATCGTGGTCGTGCGTACAATTTTTGTCCTCTGCTCTGTTTTAACTGGTGCACAAGTTTTCAAATAACGGGAGTTATAATGAGCGTAGAAGCTATACACTCAGAAATGTTCCTCTGGTTATGAAGCGACAAATCAGGTACATAGTTCGCGGTTTTTTGCCATCTTTTATGGCGGCAATGACTATTTTTGCGTTTGAATGCATAAAAATTACACTACCCACAAAGCGCAGTGCACAATTGATTACGCTGCTTGTAATAAATCATCGAATTGATTTATTTATCATTTATGAAGTGTTCTTAACGGTTTATTTAATTAACAAAAAGAGCCCAACATTACCCCGTCATTACCCATTACTCCGTGTTAGCTGCTGTCTGGCTAAGTCCTCAAGGCTGGATTTCTTCAGCACAGTTGTCATGAGCGGTGAAGAAATATAATGAAAACAGCTTCGGATAGAAGACACGCGGGGCTCTCGACAAGAGTTTCTGCTTGGATCGCGACGTCTGACGGGTGAGTCATGGAGCCAGCGAAGCATTCTTTTCTTTTTTGAACCAGTATCCTCAATGTAGTAGAAATCACGCCTTACGAACAATTTCTGACGCTTCAACAAGCAAAGAATGGAGCATTAAGACGGGTGAGCTAGCGGTTGGAGCACATTCATTCCGTTCGGTGCATTTCTTTCGCATAAAAGTTGCCGAGTGAAGTTGCCAAATGAAATCACAACTACAGGTTTCTGTCTCACTCTCACTTTTGAAGAAAGCAACCTACGGAAACATTGCAGGGTTTTAGCACAGTGGTGACGTATACTCAGATACTGAGTTACCGGATGCTGGCATGCGCACATGTATTGGCAGGTGCGTGACCAATAGGGTGGCAACCTCTCACTGCGCGTGCGCAGCAGGCATCCGGTAATTCGGCGTTCGTGTACAGTTGTAGAACTGTACGTTGCCGCCATGCTAAAACTCTCCAATGATTAAGGGTCACAATGAGAGCAGCATGGAGACCACCATGATACTGTTCCACATGCCGGTGGCGTTGGTAGCTTCATGCTGTCCGGAAGCAGAAGTCAGGAGCGCGACAAGCACATCTGCTGTATTCTGATAACTAGTGCATATTTTTATTTAGTTTTCGTTCGCGGCGCTGTCAGAATAAAACCAATTCCTTAGTTTTCAAAACATCTCCTGCAGCAGGGTGAGTCATCATTCGAATGCAGACGAGAAGAAAATTACTGAAACATGCGGAAACATAAGCAGGTGCATCTGAGTGCTTTCTGGAAAGTGCAAAAAATGGCTTTAATAGAGAATTCAGTCCGGTGCTATTGTATCAGGACAGTTCAGACGCTTTTCACACATGTTTCATGGTATGGATGGAAGAGCTATAGGTTTCTTGGAAATGCAGTCAACCCGCAAAAAAAAGGTGTCAAGATGGGATTTCAGATTGGCAGTAGGTCAGGGTGGCTGGAGGAAGTCGAAATCCGCGGAATGTGCGAGTTTTACCACAGTATTATCCTTATATATATATATATATATATATATATATATATATATATATATATATATAGGTTGCGAAAGCGTGAAGTACTAGACTGCTTATAAGAATATATAGCGAAGTATACGCTTCGTTAAAGGAAACATATTTATTCAACTCGACGTTTCGATCGGAAGACCGATCTTCTTCAGGATCGGTCTGAAGAAGATCGGTCTTCCGATCGAAACGTCGAGTTGAATAAATATGTTTCCTTTAACGAACCGTATACTTCGCTATATATATATATATATATATATATATATATATATATATATATATATATATATACACACACACACCATGAAGGAACCTCGTTCTCCTCGGAAACCGTGGCGTAAGGCCTGGGGATGGAGGCGGCATAGGCGCTACATTTGCCGCTTGGTGCTGAGGTTCTCTAGCAGCTACGTTGTTGCAGAAAACGACTGTCACAACTGTTCCATCTGTGAAAGAATGCAAAAATATTCGCTGATATTAACTCCGTACTCTCTTCGGCGCTGCAAAGAATGAATGAATGAATCAAAAACTTTATTGTACAAGGGTTCTTTAGGCTTCTTTTTCGCAGCCTAGGTGGAGCCCTCAGTTCAGGGCCCCATGTGGCCTTTGCAGTCTTGCGAGCCCTGTCGATAAGCGGTAGTGACGTGACGCCGGTAGTGAGGCAAAACAAAGAAAATTTGCGTCCCTTCGTTCGCTCGTCTCTTGAGTACGGGGCAATCGTACTGACGTCGGCGTTTGTGGCTGCAGCACATGACGTGACGGATTTGACAACATCAACAACATTTGACAGCCTTAATTCACACACGTGTTCGCTTTGCGTTACCTCTTGACTGCCCAGGAAAACGATGGAAAAGCATCACGCATACCTAGTGTTGGGAAGACGCACCCGTTGTCTAGGCGTGCAGGTTCGCCATCTTTGCCACTTACTGGCTTAATGAAAGTATTAACGCCGTCCACAACCGCGTACAAGCCACCGTCGTCTGCTGCCATTGCTGAACTGACGCTGCACGTAAGCAGCCCAAGCGGTCGATGAAGTGCAGTTTTGCTGAACTAGACTGACACGACATCTGCACTTGGGTGAAAAGAATGCCGTCATGGAGAGGACGCTAGGCTGTACTCGTGAATCGAATGACGAAGTGCTGCACGAAGTGAACTAGCTCAAGTAGTGCAGGTGAACAGAACGGAGTGCAGTGCAGTGTGCAGTGTGTCAAGAAACCGTTGAATTGCCATTTGTATAGCGTGGCCACCGAGCGCACTGCAAAGCCTCAATGCTATCTGGCACTACACAAGACGCCGAAGCATCGCAACGGTTGCTGGTGCTCCTGGCGAAGTCATTGCAGTGTATTTCAGGGAATGTCAATTGTTTTCGCGCTGGTAACGTTGTCGCTAGAAAGACTCGTAATTTCGAGGACTGTGACAAGTGAGACTGAATGCGTGAACATCGAAATAATAACTGTTTCGATCAACGGAACAAAATCTGAGAAAGCAAAATGCTTGAAAACTATCAATCAGTACTTGCCAAAAGGTTATTGTTTTCATAAGACACGAAAGGATCAATAAAACAGATTTTTCTACGTGCACGATCTAGCGAATAGTGGCGGTAAGATCGCTGAAAGCAGTTTTCTCAATTTCGGCCACAGTAGTGACACTGGCCAAGCGACCAAACTGCGGTTTTAATTCGCTGCATCTTCAAATTCTCTAATGTGCAGCAGTGATCAATGACATCTGAGACGGTGGCTATGTTCTCTTTGCTGACAAGGATGGTGCAGAGGTCCTCGACGAGGGCAAAGTGGAGCGCCTGCCAAAAGGCTTCTCAAAGGCTGCTCAAAGAGACGAAGCCTTTGAGCAGGTGCTCCACTTTGCCCTCATTGGGATGCGAGGACAGACAACCTTGCGAAACTGTGGGAATCTGTTTTTAGGGCGAAAGCTTTTAATGGCTCATACTGTTGTCAGTTAACAAAGCATGTCACAGGCGTTTTACTCGGGAACTAAAAAAAGAAGAAAACCAATGGTTGCTTCAGATAGAGTAGAAAAAAATGAACCTAGAAGCCAACGTTTATGACTGTAGATTAAATATTCAATTAATTATAGGGAAAAATGTCTAAATTTCGTCGAAATAGAGCGTACGTCGATATCGCCACGGGAGCGGTGTGACGTCACATCCACCTGAAGTCGTCACGGCATAGTGAAATTTGTCACAGAATGGTCGGAAAAACATCTGATTTGTGTCAAATTAGATGAGAAAATGTGTAATTAAGCGCCATTAACACTTAAGATCCCCTAAATATGTATAATTTGGGTATCGATATAGCCACGGGAATGGTGTGACCTCACATCCACTGGTGTGACCTCACATCCATCGGCTTTCGCCTCTCAACATTTTTGTTGCCAAAGTGTCCTCGCACTTTTTCTTTCGCCCGCAAGAAGAGGCTCTATCGCGGCCCACCGTGACTGCACTTCTCCAACGGCCTCCATCGGGCGTCGGCTGGCGGCGGAAGACATCAGCGCCTCACACCTCTTCCTTGAGTTTGCATGGTTAAAAAGAAGACGCCGGATGCAGCGAATGGAGAGGAGAGCCCCTGTGGGGCTCAGGTGACCAAGTTGTTTTGTGTATCTGTTGCGGCTTTCTTCCCGGGCGCGACCGAGGGCGGCCGTCCACACACATTAGGAGACCCCAATAAACGCTTCTGCCGGCGGGATATTCCTGGGTGTGTTGTTCTTTGCGGCCACAGCTGTGGTTCGAGCAAGCGGAGTTGTGCTGGCCTTGAGTGCAGGAACCACGCTAGAAACCCCACAGCTTCAGGATGGCTTTTATTTATTGGGTGCAGGTTTCTCCAGGGAGCTGTGCCTTGTTAACCAGTGCCTGTTAGGCTGGCTCCTTCCTCGCAGCGGAGTCACCGAAGCACTTGGTCAGTTCCTTCACAAAGCGCGCCGAGGACGAGACGGCATCTCCATGATTCATATACCAGACAAAAGTAGTGTACGTGAGCGGGAACATGAAGTTGGTGAGCTGGGAGTTCGTGTCTCACTTGATATAACGGTTCACCCCGCTATAGGAGACGAGCCATTCATCCACGTGCTCACCGGCTGCGCCTACAAATGGGAGAGGCCCAAGATAATGCGCCAAGAAGGGTGCGCATCTAACGACAAAACCGCATCGTTGCATCTTCTCCGCACACTGAACGATCGAGAGGCGCGATCGGCTCGACCACCTATAATTGTTAGCGAGCGCATCCTTTCATACATCTGTTTGTCAGTCCCGGTTAGCGAGCCACCTTTTCATTTTTTATTAGGCCTCCGCGTCGTTTCCCGATCGCAGTGGCGGTAGACAGTTTAGTTCGAAATACACGGCGAAGCGCGGACCCGGCAACCGCCCGTTTGCCTTTCTCCGTGTGTGTTTATGTGTTCTGTACCCGAAAGACGCGGGTTCGATCCCGGCCGCGGCCGCCGAATTTCGATGGAGGCGAAATTCTAGATGCCCGTGTATTGTGCGATGTCAATGCATGTTAAAGAACCCCGGAGGGTCGAAATTTCCGGAGCCCTTCAGTACAGCGTCCCTCATAGCTTGGTTTGCTTTGGGACGTTAAAAGCAGCTGTTCTCCTCCCCCCCCCTCCCCAAATAGAACGGGTAGCAAAAACCAAGAAAAGAATTCTTTTCAAAGCGCGGCCAAGGCGTAGACATGTGACGCACTCCTGATGTAAAAAATAGCGCACAGGGCACACAAGGGACGGAAAGTAAACGACGCAGACAAGCGCTAACTCGCAACTGAGGTTTATTGCTGACGCGCGCAATATAAGGTAGTCACTTTAAAAACATAAAACAAAAACAACCACAAACCGTCCCTCTTCGAAAGACCAAGTCAGAGGAAAAAATTTAAATTGAAGCATCAGGCGCCACGCATCGCTGTGGAAGATCAGTTAAAAAACCGTTATCAAAAAAGGATTTCAATGCAACGCTGAGGCTAAAAAATCGATTTCGCAGTCTGCCAAATTAACAGAGGGCTCACTGATAGACGGATTCCGACATTTCCTAATATGGTATGCCTCCATTATCTCGCGTACACGCTGATCTCGATGTCTGAAAAGTATGACGGTACTAGAAAATATCGGTTTGCAAATTTTCCCCTTCTGCTCTTCTTTTTTGCTACATTCCCGGCAATGCTCAGGAAGATTGTCATAATGATCTTTTAGGGAGTTACGGTGTTCACCAAGCCTAACGTTGAGGCATCGCCCCATTTGTCCTACATAGACAGCTCCGCAGGACAACGGTAGTTTGTACACTAGACCCAAGCTGCAGGGAACAAACGGGGCGCGGTGCCTAACGGTGCATCCGCGCTTTTTTCGCTTATCTCCAACACCTTCCTGCCTGTTCCGTATCTGAGAGCCACCAGACATCACGCCTCCCGCTAGCATTGGAGGAGGAAGGGTGCTTTCCCCGTGCGGAGCCTACTCAACGAGGCGCGAGACAGAGAAATCTCGAGGAGGGAACGGAAGGAGAGGAGCATGGCGAAGTAGTTGATTGCGATGGCTGTAACTACGCTCTCCACCAGAGAGTAGTCAGTTGCCCTTTAAAGATGACGCGGTTATTTGAAAACTCCAATGTAACTGCATCACACTCCACATTTCCTGCGCGTCGCCGCCAAACACAACTCGCTTCCCTTCGTAGAATATTTTGGGACACAGGTTGGGTAAGTTTCTAAACGGACCGCCCTCACACAGCCAGAGTTTGCGCCGTGCATGTTGCGGGAAACGAGCTTGTTCCCTCGCGGCTCCATTTTCTGTGCAGCATAGAAAGGCGCTCCCATAGGGTTGCTTCGGGACGTTAAAACCAAATTAACCAATTCACCAATTTATGTTCTTCGTGTTTGCGTCTTTTCTACGCTCGTAAGCTCATGTCGTTCAACGGAGCCAAGGCGTAGGCAAGATGCCCGAACGTTAAACGGAGTGTGTGCGAGCGAAGGGCTCTACTACACAAGACAAGGCATACGCGCAATTAACTAAAACCCTTTTTTTTTGTTTGAAGAACGGGGGGGGGGGGGGGGGCTTGCACGCCGGAAAAAAGAAACTGAGGACGGAGCGCGCACGCAGAGCGCTACTCGTGACGTGATCACGGCGGGGAGGGTGGGAACCAACTCTCTCAGTTTTACACTACGCGGGTCAGAGCCGAGCTTCGCGTGAAGACGCCACGCGCCGCGCAGGTAGTCACTCCTCGCCGTTGCCGACTCCGTCGCCTACGCGCGGTTTAATCTGCGGGGGCCCGCACCTCACCAGCTCCCGCGAATGCACCGCGAAATTCATCAAGTTGCCGCAGCCAGGGCCCAGGACGCCACCCAAGGGAGCCAATGCCGGCGCTACACGGGGAGGGCGGCAGCGAAACAACCAGAAGACGCCACGGCGTGGCGTGATGCCTCCCCCTGGCAAGACAGCAACAGTAACGCCACCACCCGGAGCAGCGGAGTTCCCAGCTCTCAGCGCTTCATCTGGCGGCGCCGCCTGCAACCAACCCAAGGTAGGCAGCTGGGCAAGGGTCGCCTCCTCTCCTTCCCCTCCTCCCTCCTCCCCCACCAGCACCGCCGAGACACAGGAACTCAAGCGCGAGCTCGCCCTCTTGCGAGCTCAAAACGAAAAACTAGCCAGCGAGCTTAACTCGCTCAAATCCCAATTCCATACTCCGCCCGCGTTGAGCGACGAGGCAGAAAACATAACAGACAGGAAGATCCCTCCTCCTGTGGAGAGTCGCGCCGCGGCCCTGGAGACACGGGTGACCGCAATTGAAACACAATTGGCTGACCTCCCCAAAATTATCCATGACACCATCGCGCGTCAGGTGGAGAGTGTCATCGCACAGGTGACACAAGCCGTAACGCACATTATACAAAAATGGATAAAAGATAATCCGCGCGTCCTTAAACGCGTAGGACCCATCAGGGACGCTAACCGCCCCTCAAAATTCAATACAGCTATTCCCGATGAGTTTGACTTTTCGGAAGACTCCTGCACGTCTGCGCCGGGCACTAGCGGACTGGGGAGTCTTAACAACGTGACCCCACCCTCCGCCTCCGACCATGGCCCCCAACCCTAAGTCGCGAGCAAGAACAACTCAGCCGCTTGCACTAACGCAGTGGAACTGCCGAGGTCTCAAGGACCACAAGAAGCGGACTCATCTCCGCCTCTATCTTGAGACCTTTGAGTTCCTCGTCGCCGTGGTTGCCCTTCAGGAACCCGGCGCCGGTGCCAAACTAACAAACTACACTACATTTCAACACAACCCGCAGACATGTATACTTGTTCACAAGTGATACACTGCGCAGGAGGTCACACTTCCCACAACACCGTCTTTCCCATACACGATGGTTTCAGTGCTGCCCCTAAAGCGGTCTGACCCACCTGTACACATTCTAAATATTTACTGCCCACCGAAACTTAACAACGTCACGTTCAATGAAATTTTCACTCAAGCTATACAGGTGGCGGGTAGGGATCCCCTCCTAATCGTCGGCGATTTCAACGCCCCGAGCAGGCTATGGGGATACCCCCGGGAGGACAGGCGTGGGAGGAAGCTTGCGGAACTTCTTTCCACACTTGGACTCACCCTGCACACTGACCCCGCCAACCCAACACGTGTCGGCAATTCCATTCAACGAGATACTTGCCCGGACCTCACATTTACACGCAACATACGACATGCCGACTGGCTGAATACAGAGGACACTCTAGGTAGTGATCACTGTATAATCAACACAACCATTTACATGCGTCCCCTGAAACGCCCACTAAAACAAGCTCGTATCCCTGACTGGACGGCTTTCCGCACCTCTCTACCTATTGTAGACCCCCTCCAGTTGGGATACGACGCCTGGTCCAGATCGCTCACTTCTACACTCACACAACACGAACAGCAGATACAGCTTACAGAAACACAAACAGACGTGGACAACCACCTTCTCCACCTTTGGGAGGCCCGTCGCAGCCTCACGAAGCGATGGAAGAAACAGAAACATAACAGACGCCTAAAGAACCGCATCCTCGAACTCACACAACAGGCAGCGGAATATGGTACTCAGCTAGCCGACACTAACTGGGTGGACCGGTGCAACGCGGCTGCTCGCCAGATGTCTGGCCGCAACACGTGGCGCCTGTTCCGCGCTCTCATCGATCCAATACAAACACGCACGGAAACCCAACGCCAATTACATAGGGCCTTGCACAACTTTACAGGAACGACAAAACAACTAGCGCACACGCTCAGGGATCGCTACCTGTGCACCACTAAGGACCCCCGGCAGGCGGCGTACTCGTATGCAGGCGAAGAGAACACGGAGCTGGACAAGCCGTTCCAGCTCCACGACCTCCGGGCGGCCTTGAGCAAAATGAAGCGGGGCACTGCACCCGGGCGCGACTAGGTTACGGTCAAGCTCTTGGCCAACCTTCCCGACGCAGCCTACGCAGCGCTCCTCAAATACATCAATAGCATTTGGGACGAAGAGACTCCTCTCCCTCTCGATTGGAAATCGGCTCTCGTGACCTTTATTCCGAAAGCCGGCAAACCTATTGATGTGGAGAACCTTCGCCCCATCTCCCTCACGTCTTGTGTCGGCAAGCTGATGGAGACGATGGTGCGCGACAGACTCTCCGATTTTCTAGAAACACAGCACACTTTCGCGGACACCATGTTCGGTTTTCGCCCTCACAAGTCTGCACAGGATATACTTCTGCAGCTTCACCACGACATCTTAGATCCTGTAGAATGTCCCCACAACGACAAGGTGGTCCTGGCCTTGGATCTTAAAGGCGCATTCGACAACGTCAAACACGAAGTAATCCTGGACCACCTCAGTAACACCAACTGTGGCCACAAAACATTCAACTACATAAAACAATTTCTTACAGACCGTCAAGCCTACATACGCATACAAGATGCGGAACACGGGCCATACACCATCGGCTCGAGGGGAACACCTCAAGGTGCGGTCCTGTCTCCCCTCCTCTTCAATTTGGCAATGCTTCATCTTCCCTCCAAATTGTCCTCTTTGCCCGGGATACATCACGCTCTTTATGCGGATGACATTACAATCTGGGCCACGCAAGGTAACCTGGGCCACATGGAATCCTGCCTGCAAGCAGCGGTGACCCTAGTCGACGACTACGCGGCCTACTGCGGACTCCAGTGCGCCCCGTCTAAATCAGAATTTGTGCACATACGTCCTTCCCCTCGGGACACAACTCCGCTTTGCATCAGTCTCCCCTCGGGACCGATCCGGGAGTCCAAGGAGATCCGCGTCCTTGGTCTCTTCATACACCACCAACGCAGAGTCGACACCACCCTAGCCAAACTTCGCACAGTGGGAGACCAGGTGGGCCGCATGGTCCGCCGGGTCTCCAACAAGCGGGGCGGATTACGAAGCAAGGATGCACTGCGGCTTGCCCATGCTTTCGTAACGAGTAGAATCCTCTACTCAACCCCCTACTTGCACCTGCGCAAACATGATGATGACCAACTGGAGGTCATCCACCGGAAAGTCATCAAGCGGGCTCTCGACCTCCCGGTCACCACGTCCAACCAGCGACTTCTGGCCTTGGGCGTGGTGAACACATTTCGGGAGCTTCGAGAGGCCCACTTAGTCAACCAATACACGCGTCTTGCACAGACCACGTCCGGTCGCCGCCTCTTGGACCGGCTACACATCAAACATGACTACCATATTGAGGAAAGGGAGAGAGTGCCAGCACCCTGGAGACGCGCCCTCCGGGTCCGACCCCTTCCCCGCAACATGTCCAGAGAAGACCATAGCGGTCGTCGCCAGGCGCGCGCGGAAGCGTTGGCGCGATACTATGGTAACCAACAACAAGTGTATTACGTGGACGTTGCCGGCCCACACCACGGGGTGTGGTACACGGCCGCAGTCGTACACAACACAAACACAGTGAACGGGCTCACTTTCAAAGCCTACAGCGCAATACACGCGGAGGAGATTGCCATTGCTCTTGCTCTCACTACTCCCAAGTCGAAACACATCATCACCGACTCGCGAGGGGCCTGTCGGAACTACGAGTTGGGCTGGGCTCCCCCGCTTGCCTGGCGCATACTGGAATATAGCTGTCGATCTGAAGATCCAACTCCACGCAACCTGATTTGGGCCCCCGGTCACCAGGGACTCCAGGGAAGCGAACAGGCCGATCAGGCCGCCCGCGCACTCTCTCCCCGGGCTATCTCCCTGTCCTTGGAAGGGTACTCCCAATCAGACAATCTGGCCATTACATTCAAACAAATAACCGATTACTACAAGGAGGAGCACCGGCGCTACCCGGCCCCTTGTAAGGGTCTGGATCGCGCTGACGAGCGCCTCCTCATCAAAATTCTTTCTAACACTGTACTGTGCCCGGCGGTGCTTAAACATTTCAATACATCCTTTGATGGCGCGTGCCAGTTCTGTGGGGAGGTGGCTGACACCTTCCACATGGTTTCGGCGTGTCAGTCAAACCCATCTATCCCCCCAACCCCAACCCCACCAGAGAGGACTGGGAGGCGGCCCTGCTCGGCTGTCAGGACCTAAAGACCCAAAAGGCCTTGGTTCACCGGACGCGGGCGGCGTTGCTTGCCAATGGGGCCCCGGAATAGGGGCTCCACCTAGTATTGTTAGGGGAAAGGGCCAATAGGGCCTACCCCAATCACCTCTCTGTAAATATTTATTGCATTATAAATGTTTTTCACCACCACCACCTACTGCGCAAGTGCTTCGCCTCCCCGTCTCTCTTATAGTACACGCCATAGAAGTCTGCTTTTTGAATTCGATTACGGTTAGGGGGATGCGCGCACGCAGTCCCCCGCTACCAAAAATTGCATGCCCCTCTGCCTCTATTGAGGAAGTGGCAGGGGTCAACGCGGGCGCAGTGCAATGCCCGCGTCTCACCCTGGAGGCTCCTCCATCCTGACCAAGGACGCCCCAGCACCAGGTAAGTATGCCCGCCACTCGCCAGGCCCTCCGAACCCACCAAACGCGACCGCCACGCCGTTGCCAGTGAGCGTTCTGTTATGAATCAATGGTACACTTCAATAGAAAGTTTCAAGCTTTCAGTTCTGCTACTTCTGCTTGTTTGCCTCTAGAACTCTAAAACTGTAACTTTTCCGCTAATTTTACTTGAAGATTAAGATGCTTGGCTGCAATTAGAACGCTTCAAAGTATATTGTGTTTTCGTTCCTTCAGCACCCATGGCGCCACGTGGTTTCAATTTCTTTTGTTTGAGGCTGTTTTTTATTTTTATTTTTCTGTACGAAAACAAAAATAACGCGCCCCTTTGAAAAACATACGAATGCGGTAGCTTTGGTCCGGAGTAAAACATGAAAGCCAACTAGTCGACAGTTAAAGGAAGGAAGCCAACAGACATGGAAACCGAAGAAAGCACATGAGAGAGAGAGAGAGAGAGAGAAAACTTTATTTACAGAGGAATTCGGGGCACGCCCCAGGGTCCCCGCACGACCCCACTGCACTCAAGTGTTTATGTTCCGAAGGTCCATAACACTGGCAGCACGGCCGGTGGCGATGGTCTGCACGGCGGGGTCCTCCGAGCGCAGAAGGGTCTCCCAGTCCTCCCAGGTCTTGAGGTTCTCTAGGTCCCGCGGGGGAGGGTCCGCCGGGCAGAGGGAAATGATGTGGAGGGAAGAGGCGAAGGGTTCTGGGCATAGAGTGCATGCCGGAGTGGGGAAGGAGGGATGATAATGGGCTAGGGTAAGGGGTGAAGGGAGTGTGTGTGTCTCTAGTCTGCGCCAGAGTGTTGCGTGTTTGTTATCTAGGGAGGGGTGGGGCGGGGGGTAGAGCTGGCGCAAGGCTCTGTGCGCCTGGGTCAGCTCACTGAATGAGTGCATGCGCTCCTTCGTGAATCCCCGATCAGAGGCCACCTGAGCCCGGTTTAAAGAACCTCGGACTAAAAGGTTGGCGGCCTCGTTTCCGGGATTCCCGGAGTGCGCGGGCACCCATATCAGCTCCACTTGGCGGGGCGGGGGGGCATCGGGCGAGTCCAGTATGCCAAAAGCAGAGACATGGACTCGGCCTCGAGCAAAATTTAGAATCGCAGTTTTAGATTCGCTTAAAATGTACCGGGCTTCCGTGCGGGTTATAGCAAGGGCAATGGTGGCTTCCTCTGCAGCCTCTGGGGACGTGTCTGGAGGGAGAGGTAGTGTGAGGAGGGCGGAAAAAGAGGAGTCCACCACAGCTGCTGTCGCTTCATCACCCGTGCAGGCAGCGTCCACCCACACGGCGTCCGGCTGGGGGCCGTACGCTCGATGGAGTGCCTTCGCATGGGCTCTGCGGCTCTGCTCATTGTGGGACGGGTGCATATTCCTCGGGAGCGGCCTGATGAGGAGCTCTCGGTGAAGGGATCGTGGGATGGCGAGGAAGGTTGGGTCGTTGGCCGGTATTTTGATTCCGAGGGTGTCCAGGATATACCGACCTGTGGAGGTTTGTGTGAGCCTGATGTATTGGGCCTGTCGGTGGGCCTCCACCAGTTCCCCGATCGTATTGTGGAGGCCCAAGCCTAGTAATCTGTCTGTGGGTGTGTTGAGGGGAAGGTGAAGTGCTACCTTGAATGCCTTGCGAATCAAAGCATCCAAAGCGTTCATGTCATCTTTGGATAGGTGTAAGTATGGGGTAGTGTACAACATACGGCTGAGGACAAAGGCATTAATGAGGCGACATAGGTCGCGCTCCCTCATGCCTCTATGACGTCCCGAAACCCTGCGGATGAGGTGCGATATCGCGCCTACAACCTGCTTGAGTTTCTTGAGGGTGGTGGTGTTTTTGCCATCGTTCTGGATGTGCAGGCCCAATACACGGAGGGTTCCAACCTCAGGTACCGGGTCACCATTCAGTTCAATGACAATGGGGGAGCGGGGACAGCGGTGGTTCTTAGGACGGATGAGGAGCAGTTCGGACTTCTCCGGGGAGCAAGACAGTCCGATGATCCGTGCGTAATTTTGGGTGAGGGTGGCTGCTTCCTGTAAGGTGCTCTCTATGTCGCCGTCACTGCCGTGAGTGGTCCACAGGGTGATATCGTCGGCATAAAGAGTGTGCTTCAGGTGGGGAATAGTTGCCAATTTTCGGGCAAGGGGGATGAGGGTAATGTTAAAGAGAAAGGGGGAAAGGACGGACCCTTGATGGTGCCGATACTCTGAAGAGTGTAGGAGGGGGAAGACAGAGGGCCGAAGTGTATCTCAGCTGTGCGGTCAGTGAGGAATGCTTGAATGTAGGCATACGTGCGCACACCCACATTCAAGGGGGATAGAGCAGTCATGATCGCCTGATGTTCAATGCGATCAAAAGCTTTGGAGAGATCCAAAGCTAAGACTGCCTTGGTGTGGCCCGGAAGAAGAGGGTCGAAAATGTCGTGTGAGTTGCAGCATAGCGTCCTGTGCGGATAGATGGGGGCGAAATCCTACCATGCTATGCGGGTAAAGATTGTTGTCCGCCATGTGACTTGTGAGTCTCGCTAACACAACATGCTCTAGGAGCTTCCCAAGGCATGAGGTTAGGGAAATAGGGCGAAGGTTTTGAAGTGTAAGTGGTTTGTTGGGTTTAGGTATGAATATTACCTCCGCGTGGCGCCAGGACTGCGGGAGGTTACCCTCCCTCCAGCACTGGTTGAAGTATTTCGCAATCGATCACCCACATTACGAAATACTTCAACCAGCACATGAGAATGTTTCTATTGTTTTAAAAGTGGTGATGGTCAATAAAAAGTTCACTTGTGTAAATACTTTGTGGCTGAAAAATAATTGAATAGAAAGTATTTTTTTTTTTACTTTCTATGACTAGGGTTCAAGGCTGTCGCCGGATGCTCCCTTCTCAATTTTTTTTTTCATGCGGATTTGTTGGCATGTGTCTAAACCGAAGGCGCTGGGAAAAGCGTTGAGCAGACGATGCGACACCCCGGCTACGCCCTGCCTTCGCCCGTCGGTCACAACGACGCAGCAATGGAATGCCTTTAGCGAAAGCGTTCCGTATGACGTCAAACGAGCAGAGGGCGTTTGCTTGTGGATGGAAAGAACGGGTGGGCTTTGATCTGAAGTTTATGGCTTTTCGGGGCATGCATGGCTTTAGTATTTTGCAGAGGTTATCTTCCATGCCTCATCTATGTAAACGGCTTGTTTTTCGGAAATGACCGGACCCTAGGCCGGTACCCTTTAAACGTGGCGTCGAGAGAGTCGGTTGGTAGTTTTTGAGGAAAGCAAGTAGCCCCGTAACTGTCTCACATCTCGGTGGACACCTCAACCGCGTCGTAAGGTAAGACATAAAGGAGGTAGTAGTGAAGTTCGTGGTGCTGTAAATTGTTTGCCGCATCCGGTTTGCGTTAATAGAATGCCCATTAAGTTCTTTCTCTTGTGAACTTCGTACAACGGCAGAGAAGGGGGTTCAGTCACTCGCTACCCAGCGGAATACGGGGGGCGCCGAATAGCGGCGGATTACGGGTAAGGTCAAACTCCCTTCAGCGACAGATTCTTTAGGCCTAAGAACCACCGCTGCCCCCGCTCCTCCATTGCCATTGAACTGAATGGTGACCCGGTACCTGAGGATGGAACCCTCCGTGTATTGGGCCTGCACATCCAGAACGATGGCAAAAACACCACCACCCTCAAGAAACTCAAGCAGGTTGTAGGCGCGATATCGCACCTCATCCGCAGGGTTTCGGGACATCATAGAGGCATGAAGGAGCGCGACCTATGTCGTCTCATTCATGCCTTTGTCCTCAGCCGTGTGCTGTACACTACCCCATACTTACACCTATCCAAACATGACATAAACGCTTTGGATGCTTTGATTCGCAAGGCATTCTTTTGGTAGCACTTCACCTTCCCCTCAACACACCCACAGACAGATTACTAGGCCCGGGCCTCCACAATACGATCGGGGAACTGGTGGAGGCCCACCGACAGGCCCAATACATCAGGCTCACACAAACCTCCACAGGTCGGTATATCCTGGACACCCTCGGAATCAAAATTCCGGCCAACGACCCAACCCTCCTCGCCATCCCACGATCCCTTCACCGAGAGCTCCTCATCAGGCCGCTCCCGAGGAATATGCACCCGTCCCACAATGAGCAGCGCCGCAGAGCCCGTGCGAAGGCACTTCATCGAGCGTACGGCCCCCAGCCGGACGCCGTGTGGGTGGACGCTGCCTGCACGGGTGATGAAGCGACAGCAGCTGTGGTGGACGCCTCTTTATCCGCCCTCCTCACACTACCTCTCACTCCAGACACGTCCCCAGAGGCTGCAGAGGAAGCCGCCATTGCCCTTGCTATACCCGCACGAAAGCCCGGTACATTTTAAGCGATTCTAAAACTGCGATTCTAAATTTTGCTCGAGGCCGAGTCCATGTCCCTGCTTTTGGCATACTGGACTCGCCCGATGCCCCCCCGCCCCGCCAAGTGGAGCTGATATGGGTCCCGCGCACTCCGGGAATCCCGGAAACGAGGCCGCCAACCTTTTAGCCCGAGGTTCTTTAAACCGGGCTCAGGTGGCCTCTGATCGGGGATTCACGAAGGAGCGCATGCACTCATTCAGTGAGCTGACCCAGGCGCCAGAGCCTTACGCCAGCTCTACCCCCCGCCCCAGCCCTCCCTAGATAACAAACACGCAAAACTCTGGCGCAGACTACAGACACACACACTCCCTTCACCCCTTACCCTAGACCATTATCGTCCCTCCTTCCTCACTCCGGCATGCACTCTATGCCCAGAACCCTTCGCCTCTTCCCTCCACATCATTTCCCTCTGCCCGGCGGACCCTCCACCGCGGAACCTAGAGAACCTCAAGACCTGGGAGGACTGGGAGACCCTGCTGCGCTCGGAGGACCCGGCCGTGCAGACCATCGCCACCGGCCGTGCTGCCAGTGTTATGGACCTTCGGAACATAAACACTTGAGTGCAGTGGGGTCGTGCGGGGACCCTGGGGCGTGCCCCGAATTCCTCTGTAAATAAAGTTTTCTCTCTTTCTCTTAGGTCACATCCTGTGTGCACGTGCTTTTTACGCACACTTAGCGCTGAAAGCTTGACAATGAGCCTTCCTTCTATATCGTCTTTTTTTTTTACCACAGGAGCGAACTAGAAATGAGGCGATAATTTTTAAAGGTTTTTTGGTGGTTTCTGAAGTGTTATTCCAAGATGGGCCTGATATTGTTAGTTCCAAAAAGGGCTTAGTGAAGCGACTAACGAAGCTGCCGTAATGAGCTACAATTACCATACTTCGCGCTGCCCCGAGCGGTAAGATGGAAAGGTTACAGCGATGTGTTTTTCCTCTTGGAGGCATTAATAAACCATTAATTGTTTCGTTCCGTCAGAGAGTACATCTTCTGCAAGTAGTCGAATCTTTGATGGCAATTACGTGAGAGTATCACCGACAACACCCCGAGGGCTTATAACAACGTCAGAAGGTGCCTGCGAATTAACACTGGTCCTTCGCAAATCCATATATTAACTGGCGCTGGGGTGTTCGAAACTTTGCCGTGTTTCTTTGGCGGTCTTTCCTTGACGCCGGAAGAATATGAGCAGCGTTGGGGCATTTCTGTGTTACCATCTAACAGCATGATGACTAGCCTTTGCAAACAGGAAGATTAGTGACTCTACCTTCTTTTTTTTTGCTTTTCCCAAGCTTGACACTTTCCTTTGCTGCGCAGGATTGGCACCGAGGGCCATCAAGCGCCATGGGCTACCCTCCCCCTCATCCAGCTTTTGTTTGCGAATTAATGTAGCCTTTCAGGAGGAGGGAAGGCAGTCACGTGGTTAAGGTGCCGCAATGATTAACGCGACCAGTGATGACAATATCTCTAATGGCATTTTGTTCCAGACGCACTTCGATTATTAATCTTACCCTTCTGAATGTCATTATCCTCTCTCAATTCAAAATCGTGGTGATATTAGGCTACACCTATCTACAAAGCTGGAGCAGACGTCTTTCAGTCATGAGAATGCTCCTCACGAAGCTTAATGTGATAGCTGTTTGCAAGACTAGTTTTCAAAACCGTCGCACGCTGCTAGTGCAGATTAGAGCGCCGCACAACCCCCGCGATCAAGCTCAGGCATTTTTTGACCACACCGAGTTAACAAATTGGAAGGCGGGGATTAGGGGAGCTTAAAGCAATATGGAAACTAAGCCATTATCGGGCGTTGAAACACGTGGAAGTAATCCCAGGTAAGAAGCGTTCGAGATCACTCAGCTGCTCACTCTAAAGCCGACAGGAGAAAGCCTGTGAGCCTGTATTAAGACACAGTGGTAATGAATTGCCAATTCTTCACATGCACGAACAACGAGGTTTTAATGAATCCCGAAAGCGAGGCAAACTTCAGCAATCAAGGCGGAAAGCTGGGCTAGTTGACCCTGGCCAGAACAGAAGAAAAATATCTCAGAAGCAGTTTGTCATATTTTGATTAGTTTGTGCTCGTTTTAATCCAGTGTGCGCATGTGATATCGAAGTGTTTTTAAGTACCTGTTTGTCTTGATAAATCTTCAGTTGATGTTTAGCGCTCATCCTGTCTCTTTCTATGTCTTTTTCCTAGTTTTATGCGCTAGTATTTTAATTAACAAACTTTAGCTTCCGCTTAATATCCGGCTCATGTTTCACTACAGCGCTATGTTCGCCAAACCAGCTCAATATAATACCTTATTTAGGGTAAAATTCGCCTCATTCCTTCACGCAGTTTGTTCCGATTGAAAAAAATATTTAACAAGAATTCAGAAGGAGTTAAGGATTATGAGCAACAATGAATGGTATTCATTTATTAGATGATTATTAAATTAACTTCAGGTCGCTTTATTATGTTGACATGTGGGCTGGCAAAAAAAATTATTTTCTTTGCTGGCCGCTATCCTACGAGCCTCATAGAACTTGCAAATGCGTACACGGTAGCTAAGGCTGTCAGAATCGCAGGGATTGCAATATGCTCAGTGAATGCGCTGGTGTGGTGATCCTCACCACAACATAACACTATACCATATCGGAGTCTAGGCACGGCCGCTCAGACACCCGTGTAGACCAATAACCTGATTTCAATCTGAGCTCCGTGAACTGATGCATCTGCAGCTGGTTTTTGACGGTTGTCACTCATTGATTCGCTCTATCAGCATTGAGGTTTTCTCTCGGCTATAACCTTCAGTACCTATCTTGAACAAAATATGCAGAACACTGCAACTAAAGCTCACATTGGCGTTCACTCTTGCTAAAGCTATCAGCTGAACAATGCATTTTGTTCGGGCGGTGATGGCGGTGACAGCACTAGATGATGAGGGATGAGTTGGTTATGATGGGTGTGTTGTCTGTAATGGGACTCAAGTCGCACATATTTGCTCCTGCCCGCCTTACCATAATTACTCTATCCAATATTACAAACGCGATAAGCTACTTACAGACTACTAAATATGTAACTAACCAGCTCCTGACAGACTTCGTTTACTTATTATGATATTGTAGCCATTTCTTCAAATGTAAAATTCAAGCGCGCACGTCGATTTGATTAGTTTCCTAAAGACACTTAAGCGCAATTAGGAGCTCGAAAATTACGTCCGTAGTAGGTAAAAAAGAGCTAACATTGCGGAAGCGCAAACTCCGGCCACCCTAGGTGCTTTCCATCTATTTGTTTTTGCGGCTGAAAGTGCGAACACTTTTCAAAATTAATTTGAAAAGCTGCAAAGAAAAAACCTCTAGAGGTCAAGGCGCAGCGCTCTAGTACGTACTCAATAAAATAATCCCATAACCCAAGCGACATACGACCTTAGTAAGAGCCAAGTTGACAGAGCAACAGTGTCAGCCTCGGCCTCTTTTAGCGGATTTAGCTTCCTCGAATACAGAAGTAGGAGGAAAACCGAGGATATTTCAGACTTCGAAAAGCAAATAAAAAAGAACGCAGCAAACCCCTGTGCAATAATTTTTTTTTTCATCCAGAAGGATTTCAGAAGAAAAAAAAAACTATCGGAGAACACCGCTTGCCATGTTCTGCACGTGTGCCCTATCTTCCACTATTCCTTAACTGTGCAGGATTTTCAGGCACTTCATTGAACTGTCCATGCTTTGTAGTTTCCAAGATTTACCACATACAAGTATAGAGAGATATTTAGATCAACACGAACTGCTGCCGAATCTATATTCCTTTTCGCCCCAACTGAAGCTGAAGTTGTAACTGTTTTTAGTAACCTAAAATGTAGCAGTGGAGAGGACAAAGATGGATTCCGCATAAAACCTTTTAAGTTTATTGTTGACTTACTTGCTGCACCTTTAACTCATATTTACAACATTGATCTCGCTACGGGGGTCATTCCGAAGGAAATGCAAGTCGCAAAAGTTATTGTCATTCATAAAGGAGGCGACTCATCAGATTTATCAAATTACCGGCCATTTAAATCCTGGCTGTGTTATCGAAGGGTTTAGAAAATATTGTGTTCCAGAATAACCAAATTTTTAGATAAGCATGATGTCGTATCGGACCAACAGTTTGGCTTTAGACCTTAAAAATCGACAAAGACAGCTTTGATTAAACAAAAAGAACTAATAATTAAAGCCTTTGAATAGAAATGCCTGGTCCTTGGTATTTATGTCGATTTTTCAAAATCATTCGACCTGCGTAACCATAATCTGCTGCTACGAAAACTGGAACACTACGGAATTAGAGGAGCCACTTTGTCTCTGCTCAAATCATACTTAGCTCATCGCAGACAAATGATTTCTCACAATAGCAAGTTATCAGGCCTTGAGCCACTTCTCTCTGGTGTACCCCAGGGCAGCATAATGGGGCCCTTATTATTCCTTGTTTACATCAATGACATCTTTTTTATCCCTGCCGTTGGCCTTGTTGGCGTTGCTGACGATATTACAGCACTTTTGTCGGGTAGCACAGAAGCCCAATTATTTTCGCGAGCCAGTAAGTTGCTAGAGTATCTTAACGAGCGGTCAAGAAATAATCATCTGAAAGTTAATTCTGAAAAATGAAGGCCGTCTTATTCCGAACAAGAAACAAAACTGTTCACACGAATTTCACCCTATCACTAGGAGGCAAAACAATTGCAATCGTGCAAAACGTAAAATTATTAAGAGTTATCTTCTCAGAGTGTCTCACCTGGAACGAACAGGTCAATCATGCTCGGAAACAACTGAATCGCTTCAACGGTCTTGTTTGCCAACATAGGGACACACTTCCGTCTCAAATAAAGGTCTCATTTATCAAGCATTCTTTCTCCCATCACTGACTTACTGTCTCAAAGTTTGGGGAACGACGACCCAGCACAACATATCCAAACTAATAACGGTACAAAAGCGGGCAATTAGACTAATAGCAAACGTATCGTGGCATACCCACACACGTTCATACTTTATTAAAGTTGGCATCCTAGAGATCACTTCTTTCTTTCCTTTCAGATTACTATCAATGTACAAAACGGCGGTTATTCCTAATAATGAAACCACTCTCTCGCTTCTAAACATGTCTCGCTACTCAGCCGTCTATAATACCCGCTCTCATTTTTCTTGGTCACGGCTTCTGTGTCGGACAAAATGCGGTATGCAATCGTTATCTTTTATTCTACCAAAATACCTGAACATTTTAGAAAATAACAACATAAAGCTAAGAGACATCAGAGTAAAGAGCCTAAAAACATTTTGTACCTTCTTGAAGACGTTTAACTGGAACTTGTTCTGAACTGTGATTAAAGCTCTAACACGGGTGAATTCTGCTTATGTTGTACACGTGGATGATGTGATGCTATTGATTTTGAGTATTTATGACGCTTTTTGTCGGGACTGTGATGCTAATGTTGAAATGCCACTGTGAATATGCCATTTATATTGATACTTTAGTTTCTTTGTTTGTTTTTTTTTGACTGCCTAACCTGTAGCAGTCTTGTAAACAACTGCGGCAATACGTTGCCTGAGAAGTGTGGGCGCAGGGTGCATCTCAAGCTGCATTCAAGCAGCTTTTTTCCCTGCGTCCACTCTCTCCTAGTGAAACCTGTATCACTAAGAGCGACAAAATAAACTTCAACTTCAACTCAACTGCCGTACATTTTTTTCCTGAGTAAAATTAAATACTTCGACATTTTTTAACTCTGCTTATTTTCGGCCGGCGACAAACACGTATGCAAAGCAGGTAAGTTGACAGCGTCATCTGGAATATTTTTTTGCGATTAACTTCAGTCACGGTGTTGGTAATCGCATTGAGACTACTATGGTCTTTTTGGGCACTGCCAGAGTGGAGGGTTGGTGGTGAGCTTATGAGATCCATATAAAAAAAATTGTAAGCTGGAAGTTGTGGGGATAACCCTAACCCCCCCCCCCCCCTTCCAAAGTGCTCATGGACTTGTAGAGACACCGAGCGGAGGGTTAGAAATAACTTGTACCACCTGGCGTTTTTCCACGTGTGCGGGCATTGCAGAGCACACAGGTGTTTTATATGTCGTCTCGATCGCAATACCGCCACCACCGCAGGGTTCAAACCACCGACCTCGGTATGAGTGATAGCCCTGCATGCACTTTCTGAAGGTGTGGCCAGACCATACTACACGTTCTCTGTTCGCATTGCCAAAAGAATGTCTCTATGTGTTGCCCTGGAGTCTCTTTATCCACACCCGCGGAAGGAAGTGAAGATTCTCGAGCAGCGGTCGCTACGATTGCCGGCGTTGAAGGCCTGCCGGGCTCTGCACCGTTTAATGAACGCTCGGGCCGGAAATATTGCCTATGACCTTACCGCATGCTAACTGCGTACTAACTTCATTTACCATTTAGCTTCCTTTCGCATGCATCTCTTCACCCAATGCAGCGTAGAACTCTGCCACGAATGGCAAAAGGCGCCTGTGTGCTCTCCATTGTCAGTGCTGCCTCCCCCCCCCCCTTTCATTAATTAAGTTAATGTGGGTCCCCACTCACACGGGTCACCCAAGTAACGAAGCAACCCAGTCCTTTGCTCGAGGATACGTCAGCCGAGCAGGGCCTACCGCCTCGTGGTGGGACGCTTGTGAGCGCATGCTCCTGTATCCCGAAGTCTCACTCCATTATCGCAATCAGCGCACTATCTGCCCTCCTACAAATCTCTCATTAACCTACAACAGGTGACGTGGCACCAGCTTCAGTCGCATACGTTCTCTTCCCCTGCTTTCCTAGCTTTGGGCCATCCGGGGCTGTTCGCGCCATGGTATAGCCTACGTGGGCACCGAAAGCAGATTTGACTCACATAATGTTTCAGTGCTCAGAGTTCCACCCTCCAACTACTTGGCAACTCTAGCACCTCGAGCGATGGGAGGCTGCTATGTCCAGCTCTAACCTGGCTGTTAAAAGGCAGCTAACATACTGGGCTTTGGGAGTCGCTGGGAAGCACCAGCTTCCGGCCACAACACGCAGCCAAGAGTCGACATATCATTAGGACATACCCGCCTTAAGGTTCCCAATACTGCGATAAAGTTTTTCATCACTACCACCATGTCAGTGCACGTTACTTATGCTTAGGTGGTTGAAAATACCATAGAACCCTTCACTATTGTATCTATGCCGCTCTTTCATTTTTCATTCACGCCTTCCTCCCTTCTCTCACGGCTTCTCTGACGGGATTAATTACTCATTTGCATATACCCAAACACAGCTGTACGTCTGCAAAAGAAAGCTGTACGGCTTGCTCAGAAATTTTACATTCAATTTTACATTCACGACGCAATGTACGTGTATGCAAGCTACGTTCTTTTGCGCAGCTGAACTACGTATTATATTTCCATGTTGTAAAGTACTACAAAATTTCGTAACATCTTCGACACAGTTCGTTTATATACTGTCTGGAGAGACCGGAAATATCTCGTCCTTTCCATGCCAGCCGCTCTACACAAGCTCCATATGAATAATTAGAGAGGACATGCACCGCCCATGTTCCCGGCGCCCCAACGACAGCTCGAACAAAGAAGCTGTCGCTCACCGGTTTCCCGGTCTCAGATAGGCGGGTCGAAAACATGGGGGCGTGAAAAAAAATACATAGCAGGTAACATGGGCATTCTTATGGCAGGAGGGGTATATACGCTTTGCAGCGAAGTATAAGCATCACCGTTTTGAACAATGTTTTAATTTAATTTCGCCGTTTAGTTTCTACACAGGCCCATCTTTCAGTCCTAGATACTCTATCAGCCTCTCCTAGAGAGAACTTAGTTGCGTGTTCCTGTGGCCTAGAATTTTTACTTGCCTTTTGCCTTTACTGTGACAGCTGCAGAACCAAGAGTTTTGTGTCATTTGTCGTTTGAGTGGACGGCGAAAGCTCAGTAACCTGTTCCAGTCGTCGGCACCAAGGAACTGGCTTTGTCCCCTCGTGTTTATGAATTCGCTGCGGACACGGTGGTGTTAATACAATAGAAATTATTGTGCGGAGGTTGTTTTACCTAAGTGAGACTAAGTAACTAGCTTGATGCGCTGTGTCGCATGCACTTTTGCCACTTCAAAATGAAGAGAACAGGGATATAAAATACTGCTGATGTGGCATTTCGCGTAACATAACGCTTCTGGTAAATGAAGGAAGCCACCAGCCACAGAAACCAAGAAGGATAAGGAATTTTTTTTTTTTTGGGGGGGGGGGATTGATCACCGAGTTTATTAGTGAATATTTTAGAGCTTAAAGGTAACTGACTAGAAAAGGAGAAAAAAAATGTTGCAGGTGGGATCCGAACCCACGACCTCCAAATTACATGTCCGGTGCTCTACCAACTGATCTCTGTTTAAATTTTCTCCTTTCGGTGGTATTTAAGTTTCACGTGTGACCGTGAGAGTGTTCTCCGGCGCCATCCTCGTCCACAAGCGATGCAAGTAGTACGTCCTGTATTAGAGCTGGTGTGCCATGGAACGTCACCAAACGGCGAGGGCGGAAGCCTGTGAGAACCTTCTTATGCTTCCCATGGCATCAATACTGCCAGAACCGAGGCCCTCGTTAAGCCGTTAAGCAGGCAAGGCTCGTCTGCTCATGCAATTACCTGCATCACCGATTTGAATCAGAATGGCGTGGTTGTTAGAAGCGACTATGTAGCGAATTATTTTGAGGGCACCAAAGCATGGCCGGTTTTCGCCAATGTGTGCGCCCTCGTTTTTAGGCTTTACTTCAGCCCCCGCATTGACAGAGCAACATGGATGACTGTAGAGGTTAAAAATGGCCTGGATAACGTTAAAGGCTACCCATGGCATTAAAAGGACATATTGCGTAAATATGCACTCGTAGCAAAGAGTGCCAATATGACCGCGTAATGGGGAGGATAGCTTATGCATGCAATCCAGGCGAGGCCAGAAGAACTACATAAGTCATAAAGACGAAGATGTAGCCTAACAGTAAGAAGAAACCCTCGAGAGAGTAAGAGGGGGCTTTATGGTAAATGGATGTCTAGAGATAGTTTAGCAGGTGCAATCAGTAATCTTGTGTCGATCTGTAGTTTTGGTTGCTTCTTCGTAGACCACAGCAGAAACAAAACCTGAACTCGGCGAGAGTGGAGCGCAACGGTTGAAGTCGGAAGATGGTAAACGGCTTGGCGCAGAAAGTGACGCCACTTCAACGCGGCAAAGCGAAGCAGAATTTTAGGTATCGCCTTTATTTTTACATCTGTGACACTTCAAAGAGGCAGCAGGCTTACCAGCAGCCCATCGGCTACAGTAAGAGCGAAAGCAAGATTCACTGAGTCAGCTCCACGATGAAAATTCTTGCTGTGCTCATTGTGAATCGATTCAAAAAGCGCGTAAATTCGAATTTCTGGGTCTGTGCGACATGTACCTTTTGTCCGTACAAGACGCATCATTTCGCGTTGCATAAAATTAAGGTCTCGCAACATAATGGCATAGGAAGTTTCGTAAATGACTGCGACTGCCACCACCAAAGTTTTAGACACACAAAAGCTGCTCGCGATGCTGGTTTTTGGTTCGCATGGAAACGTAGTCCACAGTTGCGGAGGGGATATAGAGGAGCGTTTGTAGATTCCGATCTCGCTGCCTGCAAGAAAACAATGAGAGTTCTGAGCTATCCTAGAGCTTCCTATTGCAGCATGCTTGGAATCCTCGGGTGTCGGTACCATGAAAACGTACAAAAAAACATGACTGCGCCAATTAGAAACACGACATCTTTGTACAAGAGCACCTCTTTCAGACGAAAAAAATGTCCTCCAATATTTACTATATGCCTGAAGTGCCGTAATCCGCTATTCCATGTACTTCTCCCTGTTCATCTCATGGGAACTTTTTTCTCCACAGAGCCGTTTTCAGGTGTCTAAACTAGTGATAACTACTGGCGGTGAGATATGGTCGGCCGAGAATTATGTTTTTGTTTTGTTTATGAAGGTATAAATTCCCAAAGCGACTCCGGCTATGAGGGACGCCATAGTGAAGGGCTGCGGAATTTTCGACCACCTGGGGTTCTTTAAGGTACACTGATATCGCACAGTGCGCGGGCCTCAAGAATTTCGCCCCCATCGAAATTCGTCCACCGCGGCCGGCATCGAACCCCCGTTTTTCGGTTCAGCAACCGGGCGCCATAACCACTGAGCCACTGCGACGGTTTTAGAGAATGTGAGAGACAGGAAAAATGCCTATCATCCATGGTTTCATTTTAAGCACAGGCAGCTTGAGGCCGCGAAATGGGATGAAGCCTAATGACGCATGATGATATAACGGTCCAGATCACTTCATTTCTACTGCAGCCCTGAAATGGTTGTTCAGCTGGTATGCAAAAATGCACTAGACCACGCACAAAAGGGTTTCGAATCATTCTGGGTGCCCCGCCGTTTCCACATCTCAAGATAGCGGAAGCTGCTGCAAATTTTTGGTTCTCACAGGTTAGGCATGCAAGAAGAGCACAGATAGGCAAAAGCGCTTTCCTGTTTGTTTCACAAGAGGGGAATTGCAACATCTTGTTTCAAAATAGAAGCGTAGCGAAAGACCCAAGATTCCATGCCTTGTTGTCGTAAAGTCGAATAAGAATCTTGTGGGATAAAAAGACCGTTTTGTTTTGTTTTTTTGCTTGTTGCGTCTCTTTTACGTCCAATCGTATGCTAAGCTGATGTCGCTTATTGGAGCAAGTACTTCAACAGCGCGGAACGACTTTTTCCCCCGAAAAGGAGGGTTACGGCGTCTTTTCTTTTTCGCGAAAAAGGCCTTAGTTATTCATGGGCCAGGTGGTAGAGATAATTCCGGAGCATTCCACTACGAACCTAGTTCTCTCTTCCTTTACTCACTGCATACTCCCCTGCGCGGCGCGGTTGAAATGTCCACTGAAGAGGTAGTGACAGCGGTTTTCCTTCCCTGATTTTATAAAATTTTTTATTGTAGTTCACTCCTTGAGAGAGGCTGCTTCTGAGAATTCAATTTACTCATAACTAATTTTCTCCCCTCTGATTAGCCGGTTTCCACAATAACAACGGCTGTCTCTGTAATAGAATTTAAAGTTTGGCACAATGTCCAGAGCCCTGAAAATAGGCGTACGAAAGGCACAGTGCATTTTTTAGATCCACTAAATAGTCAGTGGCATTTGTCAAAGCGGCTCCGTTCAAATATCGAAACACGTCTTCTTAAGCGTTGCTAGAGTTGTGCTTTTCCTATTGAAAACGTGTATCAAATGGCTCACGCTTCTCCACATTAAAGTTAGAGTGTGAGGTGCTAAAAGGCTGCATTTTATTTCCATGGAATAAATTCAGGAGATTTTCTCTCCAGCCACCGTTTGTCGTTAGCAAAATCCAGTACACAGGCGCTTCTTTCAAGAGAGAGCAGTGGGTATGTCTAATCTTCGGCACCCATCAGAAAACAGTGGGTATGTCTAATCTTTGGCACCCATCAGAAACGATGATCGATCAAGGCAAACTAGAACTTGTGGTGAAAATAAAACATCTCGCTACCCCTGGGAGCTGATTTAAAACTAACGCCTAAAGCCCGAAGTCATGGTTCCCGACAATCTTTACGCGGCCGTAATAGGATACCGAAACTTTAGGGCCACAATCAGCTTTGTGGAGGTTGAGGTTGACCGTGGGTTGGATTAGGGCTGGCAGTCATTTAGGTAAGCGCCTTGTCACGTTTCCATCGGGGTCAAAGTTGCAGCACAACTCACTGAAAAAACTTTAGATTGTTGGTGTAAATTTCGCGAATTTATGTTTTGGTTTGTTTTTATGGAACAGAAAGAAGCAAGGAATTTGTGAAAGGGCAATACTTACTATGTGCACAGCTACGCGACTTTTGTGCGTGGCAGCTCTGAAAAACTGTGCTATCCACAGAGTTTAGACTGTTTAGCAGAGCAATCAAAAACATGCTAAAAAATTTTATAGGAGCTCCACAACCACCTTAGTCCTTCTCTGGGAAAGTGAAGAAATTCCAGTAATGAATGGCGTCGGTCTGACAGACATGATCTCTCCTGAAAAATTCACCGCGTGATTACAAGAGGTTTGCTGATAATTAGGCAGGTTTCAGTCAGGGATAAAAGATTAGCTCAATATTCACCAATTCACCGATGACATTTCTCTACTAAGTAACACAGGTGACACGGCTTTGTACTGACAGCAAATGCCTATCGTGTATCTCCAGACTCCTGGCTGCCGGTCGCAATTATTGCTGCACTCTAAACACGAATACATTTATATGGAAATATAAAGGGAGTGCGCTGAAGGAGAGCTTAATCCCTCTTTACTCATTTTTGTTTAGAGTGTGTGCTCCTAGCGTAGTAATATCTTCACTCCCTTTCCTCCTGCAAAAGCAGTGCGCTGGACGCCACGTTCAATCGAACAGCGGCAAAATAGAAAAGCCTTCGCACGTCAGTTGAACTCGACAGCCGCCACACACGGAGGAACCCCCTGGACTTAACGCCGAAGTGGTTCCCTGGGACGACATCGCAAGCTGAAACGGATTCGTTGTTCCATCAGCGGGAATTAAAGTAAACGAACCAGCTTGGATTAGAATGCCTGCATACATTAGCCAGCACAGCACTATACAGGGTGTCCCAGCTAAATGTAACCAAACTTTTAAAAAAGGCGAAGTGTCCTAGTCCAGTGAAACCAACCCAGGGTTGTTCATAGTCGCGTGGCCTAGTCTTGAGTATTTTTTTCGTTCTTCAAAGTTAATTAATGAGTTAAGTTTAATTAGCTAACTTTTAAATTATTGACTCAAGGAAGAAAGTGTCAATGCAAAAGTTTTACATAACCCCGAAAAACCGCTAGTAGTGCTGTTTCCGTCAAGTTACGATTTACGTAGCTTCATTTATCGGCCTTAAAAGAAAGTTGTCACGTGACGAACTACTCGCTCACTTCTCTGCCCCAATATGCACCCAAAGTCTCATCGAGGAGAGGACTTCGGAAAAAATGAATTTTATTCTTTAATGCGCGTCTTGGGACGTTGAAGTGGCACAGTTGTGATGTGAAAGCTTGTTCTTATTGTGCGGGTTATGGTTAAAGGCCGGTAAAAAAGCTACTTTACGTAAATATTACTTTGCTGCAAATGTCTCAGTAAGCTGTTTCTCAAAGCGATCTACAACTTTTTCATTGACACTTCGTTCCTCAAGTCAATAATTAAAAAGTTAGTTAATTAAGCTGGACTAATTATTCAACCTTGAAGAAGGAAAAAATACTGCAGACTAGGCCACGCGACTCTAAACAACCCTCATTTGGTTTCAGCCGGCTAGGACTCCCCGTGTTTTTTAAAAGCTTGGTTACGTTTAGCTGGGACACCTGGTATAATCGAGAAGGTGCAGCTCGTGGCTAGTAATTCTAGTGCCTTCCCTTTCTGAGTGTTACCCGTAATTTGGGTCTACAGCTTCGGACGTGCCGCTTCGGTTGAATTTAAGTCGGTGCGCTTACGTAAAATGAAGGGGAATAGATTACTTTTAATTATAGAAGTTAGTTCCAGCCTGAGGTGACACATCAGAAATGCAGTGTTTGCTCTGCGTTTGATTTCACAAAGCGAATCAGCGTCAGTTTGCTGTTATTTTTGGGGCGTGTAATTGTCGACCTTTCCACAGTCAGGCGAGATATTGTCGAGGCGAGGCACCCATGAAAACATTAAAGACTATAAAAATTACGAGAACCGTGCAATATGGACAGCAGTATCATTCTCATTGGATTAGTTGAATTCTTTGAAACCGGGTATCAGCCCTACGCTTTCCAGGCAAAACTAGTCAATGACCCTTCGGTTTGATCCGCCGCGGTGGCTCAGTGGTTACGGTGCTCGGCTGCTGACCCGAAAGACGCGGGTTCGATCCCGGCCGCGGCGGTTGAATTTCTTTGGAGGAGAAATTCTAGAGGCCCGTGTACTGTGTCGATGTCAGTGCACGTGAAAGAACCCCAGGTGGTCGAAATTTCCGGAGCCCCTCACTACGGCGTCCCTCATAGCCTGAGTCGCTTTGGGACGTTAAACCCCATAAACCAAACCAAACCAAACCTACGGTTTGAGGAATTCCTTTTTACGCCATTCCAGTTTAAAACACATAAGGACACTGTTCGCCTTGCGCTATTAGTCTGTAAAAAAAAAATGGCGCTGATACTTAACCTCCGCCTTAGGGACATGACGGGATAGCGTTAACGAAAGAAAACAATTCATTAACAAAATCTGGATGAGGACCAGGGTTTCCCCTTAAGCCCCGCCTTGAGGGCATGACGCGATAGCGTAGTAGGTTAATGTTTTTTATATGGAATAGGTAATTGTTAATTTTATATCCTTAGATCAGGGGTTCTCAAAGTTTTTTGCTTGGAGGAACCCCAAAAGCCTTCAATAAGTTCCAGGGAACCCCCCCCCCCCCCCTGCTTTCACTCACCAGCAATGTTGTCGAGTGCATTTTTGCAAAGAGAGAGTTGCAAAAGTTAAATGTTTATTGCACAGATTGATACAAATACTAATGTGATGGCTGGTACTGCTTCCCTTTTAAGAGCAAGTCAAAGTGTGGCTCAGTAGCACTCAGAGCCAGTCTCATATCAGCTGCCGGGTCAGGGCTGGTGAGGGTTCTCGCGGAACACAAGAAAACAGCCCGCGGAACCCCTGTGTTCCGCGGAACCCAGTTTGAGAACCCCTGCCCTAGATCATTGGGAGTCCTCATAGGACCTCTAGCGTATTGGTGTAGTGGTTAGGCCATGCGCCACTACCCTGCGGGGGAGGGTGCTGCCACCGGTGGGGCTTGGGCGACCCAGGTTACTTTTCCAAAGTAATCTCTAGTGCCAATAATTAATGTAACTGCCACCTGCCATTGCGGGTAGTTTGCTCCCAATCAGGTGAGCAGGCTTTGACGACGCTACAAGGTCACGTGACCTAGGTGGCCCACCTAGGTTGCTTCTCCGGGGATTCCTCGCTCGCAATGCCGACGACGTCGTACTTTCTCTGGAATGAGAGCCTTAACGCTATAGCGTTAAAAGTTTCGTATTCAGACTCCACAGTAACCTTAAGATCAGGGAGCAAAATCTATAAAAAGAACCATTACAGCTCCCCTGTTAACCGCTGCCTGGAATCTCATCATGTTTCACAGCTGGCCACAAAAAAAAAAAACACCTCTTCATCCAAAGTTTTACTGTAGTATACGTACTGGTGCGGTTCCTGCCTGTTCATCACTTATGAAAAAAAAAGAGAAATACCGGATTCACACGCGATAAGCTGCGTGATTCTGGTAGAAGAATGGATTCCGGACAATTACCCATACACGCCTTTACTTTCTCGGCGGGGCCTATAGTGCATCGACCTTCATTTTCGTCGTTGGCAAACCGAGGTGGTGCCATGCAGTCCATCCTTTTTTCTTTTTCTTATGCTACTATATTTAGTTCTCCTTGTCCCTCCAAGCTCATCCGGATAACTTGGATAAGCTATGCTCCAACCTCTGCACCCTTGTATGCAGTGTGTGCCATACGTGACCATGCACGCAGTGTATTAGTTTAAATGCATGGGGGCTCTCTTTTCGATACGGACGGAAAAGTAGGTGAAACTCTGGCTAAAAGCCTGAACCTGCCTGCCTCTATTTAAAAAAAAAACAAGCTAACCTTTTCACATAATCGGTAGACTTCAGTCACACACTTGCTTGCACTGTATTCGACCACATTCTGATTGAAACGAGTTTGCCGCCTGGCTTCAAACTGTGCCGCCATACACGAGGCGTCGTCTTTTCATCTTTTACAGGTTTCCTCTCTGCAGCCGAAACTTTCCCTTGGGGGGATGGCGGCGAAACTCAAGAGGCCCCCGTGTGCTGCGATGTCAGTGCACGTTAAAGATCCCCAGGTTGTCGAAACTATTCCGGAGACCTCCACTACGGCACCTCTTTCTCTCTCTCTCTTCTTTCACTCCCACCTTCCTCCCTTCCCTTATGGCGCGGTTCAGGTGTCCGCCGAGATATGTGAGACAGATACTGCGCCATTTCTTTTCCCCAAAAACTAGTTTACTGGATCTACGGCACCTCTTTCTCTCTCTCTCTTCTTTCACTTCCACCTTCCTCCCTTCCCTTATGGCGCGGTTCAGGTGTCCGCCGAGATATGTGAGACAGATACTGCGCCATTTCTTTTCCCCAAAAACTAGTTTACTGGATCTACGGCACCTCTTTCTCTCTCTCTCTTCTTTCACTCCCACCTTCCTCCCTTCCCTTATGGCGCGGTTCAGGTGTCCGCCGAGATATGTGAGACAGATACTGCGCCATTTCTTTTCCCCAAAAACCAATTTACTGGATCTCGCTCGACGCTCTGCGAGGACAACCATTTAAAACTGGAACGCCCCTGTGGCTGGCTCTGGTTGTGGACTACGGGCAGAGGTCCCTGTCCCCCTCGCTCTTGTGGTTAGTCAGAATTGTCACCGGTCACCATCACTCTGTGCCCCGAGCATCGAGCCTTATCTGAGATTCATAATAAGACAGCCTGTCGTTCTCGGCTTTTCTCTCCCGGGCTGGGCAGCAGTTCATGAAACTGGTTTTGCTGGTTACTTACCTTTTTTTGCTTGGGCGCAAATGACATTGGAATCCGGTGACTTTGGCTTTCGATGATTACAGTGGGCTGTCTAGGGCCCTTCTCAACTTTGCCACAAGCTAGTATCTCGTGATCGGCAAAACTGAAACCAGCGTCAGCAGTCATATGTGCATCAGGCAGAGTGCGAACACTCGCATGCCCGGTTTCGAGCAGAATTCATATAGTGTGACAAATCTAGCATGTGACTGCATACTTGACGAGCAGGACAGTGATGGCATCCCAGTTTGATCTGACTTTGCCAGAGGAACAAAAGCGAGGCCGCATGGTTTTTAGCGGCCGGGTATGATATGTGGGGTGTATTGCAAAGCATTTAGAAGAACAGTAATCTGGACGAGTAGGCTGTTATCCATTTTATTGATAAGATGCTTTATGAGGATTAAAACTGGAATCAGTGCGCTTTTTGTGCATGTGTTTCGTTTTGCGGGAAAGTCTATAAATGTCATCACTGGTGATAAACCTTCGGTTGAAAGGCAGCGCTCGTGTTGTTGTGCTCGTTTCTAACGACGACTTTCTCAAGCTGTTTAATATAGATTGTAAAGCCCTGTTTTGAGAATATCGTGCTTAGCTGTGTATGCTTTTTTTTTCTCTTTCTGTAGGGTGCGTCGGACGGGGCAGGTGTGTGGCTCGCCGCTTGAACAGCCATGTTTGATACGTGTGTTCGCCTTCCCTTCAGTGTCAACACAGTGCCGGCTTCTGTCTCTCCACTACCTTCTTTTGTCGCAGCAGGCCTCTATATTTTAGGTACGAAGCTGAGTTAATCTATCACTGATGCCCAATTAAATCATGGTCCGTAAGATTCATGATTTATTCGGGCATGAGATTTATTGGTGCAGCAAAAACTGACAGATGATCAGAAAATCTGACGTGGCAAACCCGCGTATTTAAGCTTCTCGAAATAAAGCTTTTGCTTTTCGTTCATTTCAGATTTCGGAGCATCCTATTGACTAAGCATTAGTCAATTATTTTCCTTTTTTCTTTGACTGGCCTGACTGAACTCGCCTCAGTAACGCACTGATCTTTGTTTGAGCGGAGCAGGTGGGCTGGCTGCACGTTATTCGAATGAACAACTTACCTGAACGCTTGGCGGCCTGCCTTCAGCCTTTTCTATCTTATATAATTGCTGACACACATTAGTCACATAATGAATGTTTTAATTTCTTTGATTTTGGTGGACGCTTTGTGTTAAGCATTACGTGAACTGCTCTTTCCGGCGGAAGTTTGGGATTCATTGGCAAGACCAAGGCTTTATGAACGTAGAAACATTAAACTCTTGGGGAGGGGGTGTAGCATTCGCCTGCAGGGGAATTACAGTAGGGGGGTGTAGCACAGTATTCTTCATACGTTATTCCCGAGGAAAGAAATATATAAATAAGCAAAAACAATAATAAAGAATAATACAAGCACTCCGATAGGGCATAGGAAGAGCATGCGGCAAAATATCAGCTTAAATGAACACTGGGAACTGAATGAAAATACATGGTAATGTCGACGCGCACAATAAAAATTTGGTAAGTTTTAAACATGGTAAAGAGAACAAGCACAGAACAAGTCGACATGCAGACCGCGGAAAATAGTGTTAAACCAGAGCAGTCTTTAGCCCAACCGAAAATTCTGAATCGGATATAGCCACGGATATAGCCACGGCTGTATTGGCCTTATGTGTATGTATGTGCGTGTGTGTGTATGTGTATTATATGTGAGAGTCCGAACCAGCCTGAGAGGCTACATGCCACACAATTCCTTGAAATGGTGAAGGGGTCGCAGTCTGGCATCGCACGGACGGCAGAGGAGAGACGGTGTCTGCGGCAAAGCGCGTCGCACTCTGAAAGACTCCTGATCCTGCCGCCGTATCAATAAGGGACGCAGAGGCTACGGAGTGAGGGAATTCGGCTCATAAGCCACGCGTTTCCATGATCTGGCGCCACCCACGCGCGCCACTGGGCGAAGGAAGCATATGAGGAAGCGGCAGCGATCAAGCAACCCAAGCAGCAAAAGTAATTGGCCCAATATTATAAACTTATTCGCAAAGACTGGTTCTGCAAAGCACAAGAGTGAAACCATTCCATTGCCAATATTGGGCCGATTACCTGTGCTGCTTCGGAAGGCCGCTGGGCAAGAGAGAACTCCGAGGGAAGGAGAAGGCTGCAACCTGACATGGTCGACGTAGTGGAGACAACGATGGAGAGCAGACACGGATCCAGCATCGACTGGCTGCAGCCTGACGGAGAAGTTGGACCATAACTGTGAGCAGGTGTATACGAGTTATGTATTACGTAATGTGCGCTTTTCGCTGTGGTGCGACTGAATTGGGAGAGACGAAGAAAAAGACGAAGGAACGTGCTGCTCGCATTTCCCGTATTTTATAAGATGCTGGGAGGCATCTTCATTATTAGCATACTAGAATGACGGCGGTGCTAATGACAAAAATGGTGGGGCCGGTGGAAGATTTAGTGGGCGCACTTGAAACGGTAATGGGCACTCTGGAAGCCAGGTTGGTGGCAGTGTAATCCGGTATGATGCTGAGACAGGCACAATGGAGCCTCCAACTTTCCTTGACACACATGTTCTCTGAGAAACAAGGCAGGCGGAAAATACTTTGAAGGCACTAGGCACTCTGGAAAAAAGGCCTTGCTTCCAGGATTTCGCAGAGCCACGAGGTGCTCTTTCTGTACGAATTGCCCATAACAAGCCGCACTGGGCTTCTCTGTCCGAACTTCATTGGCGTCTTTCTGAGAGCTTAGCCGACAACAAGCTCTCGTTTTTACCGGCATCGATGCCCAGCCTCCTTGATGATTTTAAATCAACCACAAATTGCGCTAACACGAAAGACAGACACAGGAGACCAGGTTTACGGGAATCTCGCTTAACTTGCTCGCTCACTGCCTTGCATGCAAAGGTTGCGGGATACGATTGGAGAATATCAAGATTATAGGCAGAAGCAGGAACACTGTTGCAAATCACTTGCTGGACGCTTACCACATGAAGAGTACCGTTGATGGCGGTGTCAGTAACATTTAAGCTTCCCTGTATAATTTGGAAGAAACATTTCTGCAGCGTTTCGTAAAGCATGCGCACTTGCTCTGCTTTTAATCCCACTTTTAAGCTTTTTTTTTGGAGCACTCAAATCAGTTGCAAGTAATTTGTGCTTCCGCGAACCTCTTCTCCTCTGTCTCTCTTTTAGTACGAAAGCACTCATACGTTTACCAAAACCGAGCAAGGATCTGGTCCGTCCGGCCTTGCGCCGGCACCTAGCAACAGCGACGCTGTGTTAAGCTAAAACAAAAGTCCTAACATATACATACCATAATCTGGCCCTCTCAATGCCGCATTTGTCCATGTCCAACGGAGGGTGACTTCCAAATTTGGCCCTTGCCATTTGCAGAATTTGGCCTGGGTCAGTCCCGAAATTTAATCTCGGCCCATTTGCAACAAAATTGATACTAAACCATAATTTACCATACCCCCCATGATGATGACCTCTAAACTGAGTTCGGGCCATTTGAAAGATTTGCCCCGGACCCACCCTCAAAATTTCACCTCGGCCGATTTGCCCCAAATCGATGTCCAATCATAACTGACCTTGTTCGACACAATGGTGACCTCCAAATTCGGCCCGCGTGATTACCAAAAACTGACCTGGCCACTCCGGAAATTTGACATTGGCCGAATTGTACTAAAAAACCAGTGCATTCGCACTGTAATTGTTTTAGCCAAGTTAAAGCCTTCACATTTTTTGTGTTAGTGGAATTTATTGTCAGTTCGTAACCATGAACAAGCTCGCCTTGCAAGAACAACTTATTTTCTTAGTGCGGTTCGCAGCGGCCCATTAGCAATGCGGCCATCAGCAACATCATCATCATCATAATCATCAGCCTGACTACACCACCCACTGCAGGGCAAGGGCTTTCCTTATCTCTCGGATTAATCCTGTCTTGTGCTAGCACCGGCAAACTTCAGCAAACTTCTTAATCTCATTCGCCCACCTAACTTTCTGCATCGTCTGGTACGCTTTCCTGCTCTTGGAATCTATTCCGTTACTCTTCAGGACCCTTGGTTATCTTGCCTTCGCATTACAGGATGTCATTAACCTGTGTTTATTCCCTGACAGACTCTGCCCACTTTTTTCTTTCTCTTAACGTTACACCTACCATTTTCCTTACCCTAGCTGGCTGAGTGGTCCTAAATTTGTGTCAAACCTTTTTCGTTATCGTCCACGTTTCTTCCCCATAGGCGAGTACCAGTAAAATATAGCTTGTTATATCCTTTTCTCTTAAGGTATATCGGTAAACTGTCAGTCATGATCTGAGAGAACCTGCCATATGCGCTCCACCCCATTCTTATTCTTCCGGTTTCCTGTTGACTTTCTTGTGGCAGTCCTAACTGTTCGGTGCTATCAATGCAAAAACTGAAAAGAATTGCTACATATCAGAAAAATGGACCATTACCTTCAATAATTCCAGAAGCGTTTCTTACAAATACTCGAATTATCAAACATTTTGTGCGAGAATGTTGGACATGTAGCAAGAGAATGTCATCAGCGAGTCGCACATTACTAAGGTATTCTCCATTAACTGTTATCCCTAAATGCTCTTAATCCAGGCCTCTGAATACCTCTTGAAAACGAGCAGTGAATAGCATTGCTGAGATTCATTCTCCCTGCCTGTCCGAGTCGCAATGCAATGTCCTTTCATGAACTTGGCCTGCGTAGACGGCCACTCGGTAATCAAGGAAAGCCAGCCATCCATGGGATATCAGGAAGGCACGTTTAGGGGAGGAAGTAATCCGGTCTCAAACTTTTACTTTTGAACACTTTAGTAATGCCAGCTTCGCTCATTCTCCCGGTAACTATTAAAAGGTCGATGGACAAAAAGTACAAAGCAAGATGTATCCGAAATGTGCCGTCTCCCTTTTCTACTCTTTTCATGGCTATGGTTAAAAAATACATTGCGAAAAGACAAGGACAAAAGAAGAAGTGGACAGTACTGGCGCTGACTACCATCCCATTTAGTCACAGAAACGAGCAGCTTTTATAATGTCATCCAAGACCCACGTGACCAGATAAAGCAGCAGGCGTGGGAAATCTATCTAACACTGATACACATCATTGCACACAACATGGAAGAAGCAGCACATCGAGGCGACACAACGTCACCCCGGTACCTAAAAACTGCGTGCCTAAATGACCACGAAGAGCCATAAAAAACGAGTAACAAAAGAACGAATTATCGTCTATTGCTGTGCTCGATGTGCTGTTTCTTCCATGTTGTGTGCAATGATGGGTATCAGTGTTACATAGATTTCCCACGCCTGCGGCTTTATCTGGTCACGTGGGTCTTAGATGGCATTATAAAAGCTGCTCGTTCCTTTGAATAAATGTGTTGGTAGTCAGCGCCAGTCCTGTCTACTTCTTTGTTTGTCCTTGTCTTTTCGCGCTGCATTCTTTAACCATGATCACTGACCAACAAGCCCAAAGAGCCGCTTTAGTTTTCATGGCTGTTTGCCGATGTGGTGGCCTCGCAAGTCAGAGTAACTGCGTAAGCTGTGCGTCAGTTTGCCTGGCACAAAAAAAAAAACGTCTCTGTGGAGCACGTGCGGCTCCGGACCAAACAGTTGTTCTCTCGAGTTGTGCCAGTTTTTTATTTCTAGTTTATTTCTATAACAGAGTGAGGCAGATGCCTTGGAACTAAGCCCAATGGAGAAAGGAGATATTTATAGCATTCCCCGCTAATGGAGTTCTGGCCTTGTTTTCTCGGATAATGTTTCACGTGCTTTACCGCTGCGAACGTTTGAGAGGGTATTTTCAGGTCCCTTGAGAAGCAACCACCCACAAAGGCTTAAAAAAGCCCTTAGGTTGGAAAGCCGGTACCCATGCCTTTCTTTGGCTCATTAAAAGTAATACTGAAAAAGAGGAAATTCATCTAAGCTGTGTTGCTATGCGAGACCCTGGAAGTCATTTTAAGTGCTTTAGCTGAGTCCATCGCTGAGAAACCTGCACAGGGTAGTTAGACCTTCAAGTTTGCCGTTCTCTTCCTGACCAGTCTCTGTTAAAGTCGAAGGTAGCCGCAGCAAGCGCTCAAGTTATCGTTTATGGATTAGCGACCGAGCTGCTCGACTTATTCATACTGGTGAACAGCGCAAAAAACTCGACTTATTCTTTTTTAGCGACGCAAGTAAGACGAATACGCTACAAGACGATACACGTGCGCAGAAATTCTACTTTATTTTTGCAAATCGCCGAACCAATGCCTTTTTGTCGGACCTTTCTTGAACACACGGCCTTTGCCACGTCTTCACTAGCTTTTGAGTCCTTCCATTTCATGGCTTTTATTGATGACGTGCTTTGGGTGTTTTCTTTTCTGTACTTGCATCGAATTCTGGCATAACTGTTTGTTTCTCTTTCAATTTTTACCCGCGTTTTGCTTGAGTCCTACCCATGACTGTGGTTTCCGCACGTTGACGGAGTTGCTGCGCTAGGCCTGCGCCTATGGCGCTTCGTAGAAGCTTGAGGCTTCACACATACCTCGAGTTTTTCAGCATTGCTAGTGAAGTAGCGCTTTCGCGCTCGAATTCGTCTATTTCCGAGTTCACCAAACTGCCACTCGCTCACTGTTGCTTTATGAATTTACGAATCTGTTCCGCCTGAATTCAGATTTGAATGCTGGACCCACGCTCAATCTCGTCTTTCTTATATACTTAGCGATTCCAAAACAGCCATTCTTAACTTCGCCCGCGGGCGCGTCCATCCCCCCGCGTGGCAGATATTGAGAATGTGCACCCTAAATCCCGATAGGCGTATTGAGCTCGTGTGGGTGCCGGCTCACTCTGTCAATCCCGGAAATGAGGCCGCCGATATCATAGTCCGAGGACTTATTTGCCGGGCAAATGGCGACCCCAGCCGGGATTTCTCGAAGGAGCACGCACACACGTTCTCAGACCTCAACAAGCACGCCTTGCCCGTCGACTCTATCCCCCTCCCCACCCCCGCCTATCCAACTCCCAACAAATCCTCTGGAGGCGACTCCAGGCCCGAACTCTTCCTACCCCTCAGCGTCTATACTACTTCCGCCATGTTTCCCCAGAGTGCACTCTCTGCGGAAAATCGCACGCCACCCTGGACCACATCCTCTTCGCCTGCCCTGCCAATCCTCCCTCGCAGGGACAGCCCGCCATTGGTACATGGGAGGAATGGGAGGCGTCTCAGGACCCGGACACGCAACTTCGCTCTGTGAACCGGGGTGCCAGTGCCATGGCCCTACGTGGCCTGGACACTTCCGCGTAATGTGAGGGCTGTGCGGTGGCCCTGAGACCTTGTACGGTCCAAACTCGCTTGCTTAATAAAGTTTTCCATACATCTCACTTGTGCTCTTGATTCAAATCATTTCTACAGGAATAAACGAGAGAAATGTAATTTAGTTAAATCTATTGCTATATATTGATTGTATTCGAATTCATTTCCTAAGTAAGTGAGAGGTTGTCCATGCATTAGTGGAAAAGTATAATTAAACGGACATTAGTATTGTACAGGACATCCGGTCAAAGTACTAAAAACTTATTCATGTTGATGTAGTTAACTGAACTGTAAAAGCCAACTGCGATTTTTACCCGTCTCACTATATAAGAGAATATCGGCGGTACACTCAAGCAAAGCACCACATTTGTTTATCTCTTTTTTAAGAACACTGCGTTCAACGTTGTGGCCACAGAACGCACACAGCAGTACCCACGAGAACACATCACTCGGCGGCGTGCGGCCCAAATGTGATCTAAAGCGGCGTCGAAGACCAATGTCAATAAGCTGCACTCCGCTTGCTGCTGCTGGCCGCGCAACTAGAAGAAATGGATGCTGCACGTGCAGCCATTACAATTCTTCATTTGAAGAGACGAGGACTCCGGGTTTTCCGCCTAAAGGGACACTTAACACTGTCGTTTAAAAAATTGTGCCAGACATTTATTGTCGAAGGCTTTGCAGAAGCGTGGCAGAATACTGGCCTGACGCCACCTTTATTCATGTGATGTGCAGAAACAATAGAACAGAGCAACGGCGTTGGAATTATCCCTCACGTGACGTGCTAGTATTCAAACCCTCTAAATACTACAACATGTCTTCCTCTCTTGTCCAGCTCTTTTTTTCTTGGCGGAGGGCAACAATAGTCGCCGTTCTGTAACATTTCTGTGTGTCGGGCGACAGTAGTGGCCGTTCTGTATCTTTGTGTATCAGGCGACAGTAGTCGCCGTTCTGTATCTTTGTGTGTCGGGCGACAATAGTCGCGGTTCTTTATCTTTGTGTGTCGGGCGACAGTAGTGGCTGTTCTGTATCTTTGTATATCGGGCGAGAATAGTCGCCGTTCTGTATCTTTGTTTGTCTGGCGACAATAGTCGGCGTTCTGTATCTTTCTGTGTCGGGCGACAATGGTCGCCGTTCTGTATCTTTGTGTGTCGTGCGACAATGGTCGCCGTTCTGTATCTTTGTGTGTAGGGCGACAGTAGTGGCCGTTCTCTATCTCGTGTATCGGGCGACAATAGTTGCCGTTCTGTATCTTTGTGTGTCGGGCGACAGTAGTCGCGGCTCTGTATCTTTGTGTATCGGATGACAATGGTCGCCGTTCTGTATCTGTGTGTCGGGCGACAATGTTCGCCGTTCTGTATCTTTGTGTGTCGGGCGACAATAGTCGCCGTTCTGTATCTTTGTGTGTCGGGAGACAGTAGTGGCCGTTCTGTATCTTTGTGTATCAGGCGACAGTAGTCGCGGTTCTGTATCTTTGTGTATCGGGCGACAATGGCGCCGTTCTGTATCTTTGTTTGTCAGGCGACAGTAGTGGCCGTTCTGTATCTTTGTGTGTCGGGCGACAACAGTCACCGTTCTGTATCTTTGTGTGTTGGGGGACAGTAGTCGCCGTTCTGTATCTTTGTGTGTCGGGCGACAATAGTCGCCGTTCTGTATCTTTGTGTATCCGGCGACACTAGTCGCCGTTCTGTATCTTTGTGTGTCGGGCGACAGTAGTGGCCGTTCTGTATCTTTGTGTATCGGGCGAAAGTAGTCGCCGTTCTCTATCTTTGTGTGTCGGGCGACAGTAGTCGCCGTTTTGTATCTTTGTGTATCGGGCGACATCAGTCGCCGCACTGTAATTTTGTACAACCAAGGGACTGTTGTCCCTTTTCAGAAAACGGCCCAATAAAATTCTCTTCAAAGCGGTTTCAACACTTCTCTTGCGGTCGTGCTTTCTGCAGATTAACTTGTTTATACCTTCTTTTATTCCTTTCGTATTGGTTATCCTCGCTTTTTACCTCCGAACCGGCGAACAATATGGCTGGCTCGGTTTCAACCTGGACATTACAACCGGTACCCCTGATTTATAAACAGCTGAGAAAATGACTCGTAACAATGCAAGACCTTTGTTATTTTTATGCATTGGAAAAGTTTCAATCGATAGTTTCGCCCCCTCAGAACAACGTCCTCGGATAAAGTAATATCTACTACCCCGAAAAGTTTGTGCATATCGTCTGTTTGTTTTTGAGATGCCTGTTCAGTCTGCCATTTTGTGGTGTGATTCAGGGGAAAAAACACCGTTCCGTATACGTTTTAGCGGGCGTCAAATTTACCACGGAAGCGCAATCGTAAATATTCGATTATAACGGCTCGCGGCATCGACCATACCTCTTCACAAGACTCAATTCCCCACTTCTTTTCGCACTTTTCTCTGTAACCGGGCGGTAATAAAAGTCTGAATACTGACTGTATTCGGTGCAGGCACGATGCGGTGCGCCTCGCCTCCGCATTTCTGGCCTTGAGAAAGAAGCTTCCTGGGGAAGATGATATTCCCCTGACCCATTTCCTACGGCAACGTCCGCATACTGATCGCTAGTTCCGCACGCATTATCTCGGCGCCACCGAATGCTCATACCGTGCGTGTAAACGAGCGCTCCTGCTGAAGCGAAAGGGCAAATGCTACACACAAGCACAAAATGAGAGGTGGCCCGTGAATGCATATCGTAAAGGCTTCACATGGGAGCCATTGAAGACCGACCGTTCTTGAAGGCGATACGCCTTTATGTGTTCGGTGTCTCGAGGAAAACGGGATGCGCGAATTCTTTGTGTAGTCTCGTACTGGGGACGAGCTCGCTGCTTGGTTAAAGGGAGCTAAGAGCTGATCTAGACACGACCGTAGACCGTTGCCATAATATGCATTTTCCATAAGCTTTTGTATCCATGGTTTGAGGCAGTATGGTTCTCACTCCAGCGACTGTAACGGGAAGTGTGCGAATCCCCAAAGTCGGCGTGTCTACAGCACTCTTCTGTAGCCCAGGGTAATCTAAGTTCCTATGTTGTTAGGCAACACATCCGGAGTTTAGTTTCCAGCGACCGAATGCACTCTCCACTTCCCTGTTTTCAAGTGGAAGGTGAGGGAAAGGCGTGTGTCTGCAGTACCTTGGTGAAACGGCCTGAGCGGCTGATTATTCACGAAAAATGCGGGCGGCTACAAATGTAGCACGTGTTCTCAAATGGGCCAGTTTTGTTTGTTTGTTTTTCGGTTTCATTTATTCTCGAATGGTAATCGCTGCTATTTACCCACTCGCAAAGAAGGGTATCAGCGAGTTTGGTAATATATAGTATTTTTTTTTATGGCGTGTGTTTTTAGTAAGGGCTCTGTTGGTCCCTCTAATGTTGAGCACTTTCACACAAGAATGCATCAAGCGGAAATGGCCTAACATTTCTTGTCATCAAATACATGAAGTACTGCACTCAAGACTTGTTAATCGGAGGATCGCCATCAAGGAGAGGTTTTCCAAGACCAAAACTGTACTTAATTTGCCACCAACGTAAGCACGTAGGGTTTGCTGGCGATCGAGCAAAAAGAATGCTAAAGCTTCAATGTGAGAAGGATGTGGGTGACAGCGGCCGAGTGAGAGAATGTTAAAACTTTGTGTTTTTTTGTTTTTGAGATTTTTCTTCTAGCTAGGCTACGTGTTGAAATAATCATTTTGTCGGATCTGTGAAGAAACTCCAGCTTTATTCTTGTCTGCCATCGTAAGCGGCGGTATACCGGGTGTTTCCGAGAATACTTTGGCTAATTTTCAAGAATAGGAGTTTTAAGCTACAAATACGGCTTTTTCGACATGGTATTGCCACAGTTGGTGAACACCATAAAACCGGCGAATCATCTTAAAGAGTAAGCTTTTAAACTGATTTTTGATAATTAAATTTCTAACTACTGGACTAGGCGCTTGGTTGCAATTAGAGATTTGTAGCCGGAGATTAGTAACCGCCATATCAATTCTTAGAATTTAAAAAACGCGATTACCTGCGGCGCTGTGGCCCAACAAATTTTGGCTACATCGTGCCAAAGTACATGCGCATTCGAAGAGGGTACAGGCAAACGAACCCCTTCGGTACACGTAACTAGTCGAAACAGCGAAATTTTATTCATTCTCCGAAAAGCCCCGCCGCGGTGGCTCAATGGTTACGGCACTCGGCTGCTGGCCCGAAAGACGCGGGTTCGATTCCGGCCGCGGCGGCTGATTTTCGATGAAGGCAAAATTCTAGAGGCCCGTGTGCTGTGCGTTGTCAGTGCACGTGAAAGAACCCCAGGTGGTCGAAATTTCCGGAGCCCTTCACTACGGCGTCCCTCATAGCCTGAGTTGCTTTGGGACGTTAAACCCCAATAACCAATAACCAAGCAGTCTCCGAAAATGATAGCAAAATTCATTTTCCGAAAATGATAAGCACAAAAGTAAAAGTGCCTGGAACTTGCACATACAGACAATCAGATACAGGCCGGTACATTAAGACAGGCGAAGGGAGTCACAATCCACAGAAATGTCGATTAGCCGCATTCTGTCATATCAAGAATATGCGCAGACGCGAGCCGACGCACCCGCGTGCGGAAACAGAACCATGTATTGATTGAAAGGTGGTTTCTATATGTATTTATTTTTTCTGCAAAGGTCTTCACTTCATAGGCCTTACAACTAAAGGCCATTGGGTGTGTATGCATATACCGAGTCCTTTAATCCTTAAATTGTGACCTTATGGCACCGCCCTGCTTTTCATTAGCCAATCTGGGACAACTGTGAAGCAATTAGGCGATTAGATAGCAGAAAGTTGTGCCATTGCTGTCCCGACAGCTTTTTTAAGCGTACGCGCTAATTTTCTCGACTCGCGATGGACGCAATGCGCGTGTCTTGGTATCCGTGCGCCGGTTCCTCTCCAGCCGCACTTCCGAGAAGAAAAAAAATGTGTTAAGAAATAGGCAAAATGAGGGAAAACCAAAAAGAAGAGAAATAAAGGCGGAGACAAGGAAGAAGAAAAGAGAGGAAAGTTTGTGGAAGTGCGAAATGTAGATCTGGATTAAGACAATTGAAACTAGTTTCAAACGTGCTGCGCGTTTCGCCGTAAAACGCAAGGAAATACGCTTGTGTGAGTCAGTTATGCGTTCGCCACACTAAACTGTACACTTTAACCCATTAGCGCCAAGCGTACTTTTAAAAGTACAGTTAAATTTTTATGATTTCAACACGAAAGACTGAATTTTCCTTTTCAAGTAGGTCATGTTTTCGTAACCAGAGGATCGGCCGATGCCCATTAACTAAGAAGGCCCGTTTCTTCTTTTCAGTCTGTCATCTTTTCACGGTGAAACTTCAGTATTTTAGTTTCTCATGAACTGCACCGGTAGTCGCTGCCTTATGATTTTCTCGCGGTCACGTTTATGTACATATTACGCTAGTTTCAAGTATAGAGCAGCACGAAAGACGATAGTAAACAATGGATGCTTTGATTGTCCCGCACCTTTAGCTTTTTTTGCGCTATGATGAAATATATGCTGCTGTACTTTCTATAGTACGCTGGGTCTTCCTGTGTGCACAGCGGCGCCTATTTATTCCAGGTCATAGATGTTATGGTTCCTTGCAGTTCTTTACAAAAAAACACGTTTTCTGCTCAGCGAGTCCTAATAGACTGCTGGGCTTGTCGCTAGCTACCCTCAATATGATGATGGTGTGATTTTAACAAGTTATAATGAAGTTTTGGTTATAAGTACTGGATGTTCTGCAGAGCAGACGGTTACTGTGATGAATATCATACCTATTGTGGAAAGTCGTTGAGTTCGGAAAAGAAACTTTTGTAAGCACGCGTTGGTTGTCCTGCCGTTGCCTGAGGCGTTTTCAATTCTTAGTGAACATTTTACCTTTTCTGGAAATTTCTTTACCAGTCAAGATATTCTGATAGCGCTCCGCCGGGAGGAATTTCCGGCTACAGGAACCATTCGCCAAAACAGGTTTAGGAGATGTCCAATGGACCCAAAGAAAGCAACGGAATAGAACCAACCAGCAAGAATTGGTTCTTGCTGCAATAGTGTAGGTTACATGCTTTTATTGGGACAACAGTGTAGTCAGTATGGCCTGCAACTATAACAGCATTGAGCCTACATGTTTTGTAAAGCAGTGGTTGCCTAGAGCGCACGAAAAACACGACTTTTGTAAGCCAAAACTACAATATTTTTACAACAGTTGTACGGCAGGTCTGGACATTTCAGATGAAGCCATCAACTGCTACTACATTGGCATCAGGGACAAAAAGTGGGGATGGCTGTTGGCACGAAAGCTCCACTTGGACATGTGAACGCTTGAACAATCTATCAAATTGCTAAAGACGAGCCTGCTGGCTATTTCTGCTTTGGTAACAGCGTTATTCGTCATTGCCTACGCTTTGAAATGCAGCAACCAGAGGTTCGCTGACACCCTGGCTCAACCGTATATGATGCTTCGTTCAAAAGGAGAAAGATTCCCACGCAAATTAGAATAACTGTGGTCCCAGTATAACCAGATTCATGAGGGCCTGCAAGAAGTGTTATACCACCCTGCATAAAATTCACAGACACATTAGCAAAATGCACGCGACCAAGTAGAAGTGGAGCGCAGGAGCCACATGTGCTATGGGGAAGGCCCAGCGTACTATGAAAAGTACACCTGCGTAAGTTCAGAACGAATGAAGCAAACGTAACAAAATTTAAGCAATCTGTTTTTATTTATGAGAGAGCATTATGTGCTAAAAATGAAGAAAATCCCTCTGTTAGAATTTTCATGGGCCCTAATGGGTTAAACACAAATTAGCCTGTTAGGTGTATGAAAGAAGTAAGCTGTTCTCTAGCGCACTCACTTTCAAGGTCAGGGTCTGGTACCGCAGACTGGGGATAGATCTCCGTCACTAAAACACGCAATAATTACAGTTGGCAAGAGAATTCCCCCTTGAAACCATGCGGAGTTGTAGCAGCTCCGAAGTTTTTAACAGAGGCTTTAATCTCCTCTATTTGCTAACCTGATGCTTCCTGGTGCCATGATAAAGGATTCCGTATATTGAGATATCGAACTCTGACAGAACTTCACCAGCGAAAGAACGAGACACGAGAAGAAAAAGAACACAGGACAACGCTGGACTAACAACTGAAGTTTAATCGAGAAACGGCCAACCTAGGTCACCAGAAGACGCATGCGTATCAGACACACCAAACAAAACAAAAAAGATACATAAGTGGCAGATCACCGAGGAGTTGATACATGTTCCAACACTGGCAAACAAAAAAATGCATATAATATGTCAATCAATCTTGCACGCGCACAGTTCTGCTTAGGAAATTAACTTCATTGCTAGTGAGATGCAAGGACGGTGCACTGATGCATGTGTCACTGCCTTGCAGCCTAATATGAAAGGCCTCAAGGATTTCCCTCTCCTCCCTGTTTTCCCATTTTCCGATAACAGAAATGTTGTTAGAACCTGGAACACATTTTTTACAACTCCTGCAGTGACGTGGGAGAGTATTTTGATCTGACGAATTTTTCAGAGAATTATTATGTTCGCGCGCCCGGTCATTCACACATCTGCCAGTTTGGCCCGTGTACAATCTACCACATGACAGGGGTATCTTGCAAAGCTCCCGAGTCGAACAAGCAACGAACTTGTTATCATGCTTAACAGTGCTGCTCTTGGGCTTCTTCCCCTCACTGGCCTTCGCAATTCGTGCACATAAACCAGACATCTTACAAGGTGCCGAGAACACTACCGTCACGCCGTGCCGTTGTGCCACTTTCTTCAGGTTCAGTTACCCCTGTCATGTGGTAGAGTGTACACGGGCCAAACTGGCAGATGTGTGAATGACCGGGCACGCGAACATAATAATTCTCTGAAAAATTCGTCAGATCAAAATACTCTCCCACGTCACTGCAGGAGTTGTAGAAAATGTGTTCCAGGTTCTAACAACATTTCTGTTATCGGAAAATGGAAAAACAGGGAGGAGAGGGAAATCCTTGAGGCCTTTCATATTAGGGTGCAAGGCAGTGACACATGCATCAGTGCACCGTCCTTGAATCTCACTAGCAATGAAGTTAATTTCCTAAGCAGAAGTGTGCGCGTGCAAGATTGATAGACATATTATCTGTATTTTGTTGTTGGCCAGTGTTGGAACATGTAGCAACTCCTCGGTGATCTGCCACTTATGTATCTGTTTGTTTTGTTTGGTGTGTCTGATACACATGCGTCTTCTGGTGACCTAGGTTGGCCGTTTCTGGATTAAACTTCAGTTGTTAGTCCAGCGTCGTCCTGTGTTCTTCTCCTCGTGTCTTGTTCTTTCGCTGGTGAAGTTATGTCTGATGTACACCAACTAGCCCACATTGGTACCTTGTGATCAAACTCTAAATTAGGACTTGGGCAACGTACCCTGCCACTAAAATGGAGTACGCTACAGGGCAACTTGCTCTCTTTTGACTCTCATATAGGCTTATTCGTGTTTATAGCGTAATTGTAACTATTAGAGAGTCTTGTGAGTTTGCGGCGTTTAAAATCATTTCGGAAGAGCGAGCTTTGAACTTAAGTAGAAATGCGATGCTTTCATTTCGTTACGTGTGCGAAAACTGAATTCAGGATGGTGATTTAAATTCATGACCTGGAATGCTGAAGTGCAGGAAATTTCTGAGAGACTTAGCGTCTGAGCGATGATTATTTAACCTTATTCTGAAGCAAGCCTCCCTTTAGTCGATATATTAGAGGTGATATGCCGAGCACTCAAAAATGTGTAACATATTTGAGATGTCGCAAAGAAATTTACCCTTGATGTAAATAGACAAACCAAAACTTTGCTGGAGGCGGTTTTTCATACGGCAGTTTGAGCACAGACTTGACAACTAAGACTTGTAGAGGGTGCAGAGGCAGTTTTAAGAGCATTGCCAGTTTTTGACGACGTAGCTTATCCCGCAGGTTTCTCCTAGCCGGTAGGCAATCCTCGCTGGCTTCACAAAGGCGAGTTTGAAGTGCTTTAGTGAATATGTTGTAATGCCTTTATAGAAAGTACAATAGACTAGGCAGAGAATTCACATCCCCCATGCTTTGGACGGCGATACTACAATGCACCGGTACCGCATGACATTTTTTAGGCTTACAAACACTACCACGAATCGGAGTCCTCACGACCAATAGTTTCGTTAAAAATAATCTCAACTATAGCTCAACATTGACATTTCGCAACATTGAGTTTCTAAATTTAACACTTTAGCCGCTTCTAACGTGGTGCACGCACTGAATTTCGTCAGTACTTCCTCAGTGCGTTTTTATAATGGAATGGCTACAAATGAGGCAGCTGAGTCATAATATTTTGAGAAAAAATGGATGCAAAGAAAACAAAAGAAATACAACACACTGCATGAAAGAGGCCTCTGAAATTCTTAACGTGGCATGTTTTATCAGAAATTATTTCAAAAACAACCAATCTGTGCCTCAAGCTCAGTAAGGCCTCCGTCTTGATTTTTAGGAGCCGCGCAAGTACTTACTGCAATGATCTGAAGCTCAGGACGACTGGGTGAGGAACCTGGAGTAACAACCGGCACTTAAATGCGGGGAAGCAATCGTAACATGCGAGAACATATGTGAAAAAAAGAGATGAATTATGAGGAGTTATTTTCGAGTTTTACCTCTTAAAATGTTGCTGTAATAGATATTTAGAGAGCTCTTTGGACGGAGGTAAATGTCTGCCCTGAAGAGCGCAGTGCTCCTTGAATCAACATAAGGAGGTTCATTAGCGTGAAAGGCAGCGCTAACAATGCTTCTGAGCGGCCCTTACAAGAACGAACACTATCTTCCAGAGAACTTTATTCCAGTAATGACTCCTCCTCATTAGGCGTGTTTACCACGGCGATGTAGGCATCCCGAAATGTTCCTTCCAGTCACCGTTCCTGGGGCTGCAGCGAATAAGAAAAAAAAAATGAAAACAGAATTTTCGACCTTTTCTTATCCTTTCGCAATTAAAACTTTTTGCGATCTGTTCAAGGATTGTGTTGTTTTTATTCGCTGCTAAGCCTCGCACATCTAAAAGAAAAAAAAACATTGACTTTGACGATTAAGGCAAGCCTTTTCAACCTAGGTACGCTCTCGAAGATGAACGGTTTTAAGGCGTTCGCTCGGTTTTAGTTACTAAGTGACTGAATTGCAACAGGTATGCTGTAGCTTTTTTTAAACATTGTGCAGCTTTTGGCCATAGCATCAGAGCGGGATACTTTTAGGTGCTTACTCTTACGAAGTAAAGGTAAAACTTATACGGCCAAAGAGAAATCTAAAAAAAAACTGAATGACATTTAATAATTAACGATTAATTTATTTTCAGCCTTTACTTTACAGCTTTTATTTCTACATGAGAAAAGTCCACCACACACGTGGTGGAGTTTTGGAAGCATCAAGCGCTGCGCGACTGCTCTTACCTTTGTGATAATTTTCATAACCGGCAGAACTCTCTGAAACTTCCTTGGGCTTTTCTTGAAGAATTTTAGGACGGCCTTCAACACGCCTAACGTTTAGTTTTCTTGACCACCATATTCTATTTCGAGCATCTCTTTTCCTTCACATTTCTTATGTTCAGCCGTGGACGATTTTAATCTTTCCTTCTTCAGTACCTTTTAACTCATCGCCACAGAGTTTGTGATCATGTGGTCATGAGTTTGTGGACAACAATTATGGTCACCACAAGGGATGCTTACAATGTATTTTTTGCAATGTGAGAAACGCTTGGTTATGAAATTGAGGATCTTTACACCAAATGCATTTTTGGCCAGCTTCCTGAGAGAATTTTGTACTCTGATCAAACCGCCGCAGGTTTGTGGGTATGAGGAGCACAGACTGTTGGGAGAGTTGGTGCATGGCAAACACGTACAAGCGCACAAGAACATGTAGAAATAAGCGCTCGAGTTGTCCAATTATTTCTTTTTCCACGTTATTGCGCGTTTGTACTTGTTTGTTTGCGGTTCTATCCTCCCGCGAATACGTGTGCCGTTCCGAGCACGACGGCCCACGCCGGTTGCATTGATGGCCTTTCCGCCACGTGACTAGCGTGCCACGTCGCCTACAGCGGCTTTGTGATCAATGCAACATCCACTACTGCGCATCCTCTCGCGTACAACTGCTGATGACTTGTGGCGCTACAGAATCAGAGTGGAGTATGCGAATTTCAGGATGTCTTTCTGAGAGGCGTTTCGAGGCGTCTTCTTGATACCAGTGGCCATAGCTGAGGAAAATGTGGCGCCCCAATGCCTGAGGCACGAGAAAATGCACGTTGAGATCACGCAATTGTCGGCGACGGTGCTTCACATGCCTGCGAATGTAGGGTGAGGCAATGCAGAGCCAATCAAACTAAAAGCCAACTGAAAGCCAATGCAGAGATTTTGCGTTCAAGGAAACGAGACTACGCTTATACGTGCAAGCGCACCAAAAATAAAAGAAACAGCCCGAACGAATATGCGAAACAATCGAACGCACTCTAGTTCTCCGCCTCATGGACGAGCTCACTAAAGAGATTTCTTCAAATTTCAGCCATAAGCATAGCGCACTATATTCCCCACTATATTATTTTTATAAGAACTGACGGAGTGTGAAAGCGTGGCGAACGTGCCACTAATTTAGGCATCTTTAAGAAACTCCTTCAGTATTTACGCCTGCTGGTGTTATTTTTGCGCTCTCCTCAATTACTCCCGATGAATCGCATCTTTAGTTTATAACCGCTTTTGAGTATTTTTTTACGTTATTTCTCATGTTAGGAATATCCTAATACTTCTTTTGGTAAACTTGAGGATTTCTTTCGTTCTGAGGTCTATCTTTCTAGGGAGACTTGTTGCAGAGCAATGTGAGTTCTGGTTCAGCGTCAAAATCTAGTTTGCAAGTGTAACGTGTCTCCTGTCGTCCTTCTTTCTGTCCTTGTCTTTTCGCTCTCTCCAGGATGCCTCAAATATCTACCGATCAAGCAAGCTAACTACGCGCATTTACGCGACTTAGACAACACGCCGGTGTACCTAATTTCAATTGTTTTTTTTTATTCGAGATGTTTGCCATTAGGCATAAAGAGAAAGGGAGAGAAAGTTATAAGAAGGAGTGCAAACAAGCCTCGCATAAAAAGTGGCAAAAGTTCTCGAGGAAAAAGTTCTCGATAAAGCGATTATCATGTGTCCACGTGCAACGTCCCGTCGCACGCCGACCTTCCTCGGGAAGCGTCGTCTCACGGAGGCTGTAGCCGGGCAAGTCCTGAGTGTTTTTCGTCACACTGCTCTGGCGCAGCGCCACAATGTGGGCACTTGTCAGTTACTTCGAAACGTTTGTCACGCCACCGATGACGCTCAGAAGGAGACGGAGCCGCTCCTGCCCGAATCCGGCGCACAGATGCCTATTCCTCCCGAGTGAGTCTACGGGGGAGAGGGTATGAACACGGAGGAACTAGAGCACGAGTTCGCTTACGCAAAGCCTGTTTCTCGGACACATCCCAGATCTGTTCCTGTCCCATGCGTCTATTGCTTTTTCACGCGGTTGTAACACAGTACCTCAAAGCATACAGCCAAGTGAGTGAAGATGACAACCGCACACCCCGCAGGAAACAGAGGCGGCCGGTTGGGTGCTGCGGTCGGCTCTAGAACAGCGGCGCTACCCGCCTCTCATTATCGCCGCGCAGGACCTCGTTTGAGTTGAAGTCCACAAGTGAGCACATATACAGAGGCTCTCCTTTCTCCCCAAGCCATCTTGCTTTACCTACGTGACAGCTGAGGACAGAGCTATGCCAAGTGAGGTCCACCACTGCTCTGCGCGATAGCGTTAGCAACAGCCGAAAGAGGGTGGTTGAAGGGGGAGAGGAGGAAAACTGCTGGCATGTGGAGGCTCGGCTAACAGCGGCCGCTAGTACACGTAAGCTGCTGTCCGCACTGGACAGCTCGTTTAAGGAGGAGTCTATCTGGCAGAGTGATTACGGACCACCACACTGCCGCAGTAGTGATGCCACTTGGTCTTTATGAAATACAAGGGCAGACGAAAAGACACTGCGAAGAACGAAGTTGCGTTGGGTGGTTAGCAGAAGCTTTGTTGGTGGCATGTTCGAAGAAAAACAATCGATCGATTGAAATTACTTGAGTTCAAGCGTAACTGATTTCAATGGCCATTAACAGCTAGTGAGGAGTAGCGGAACAATTACAGAGATATAATCTATTCCAATAACATTATTCTACCTTCATCTTTTATTAGTACAGCATAAATGTAAGCAGATGCGAATGAACAGGTGCACTTACGTGATCTGTAGTCTCTTGCAGTAGATACAGCGGTAACTTCACTCGCATTCGTTTTCAATATTTTCTTCGGCATTTTTTATACGTTTAATTGAGAAGATATCAAAAGAGACTGATGAGTATCACGATGTACGCGGCGAAGGGAAATGCGTTGCTTTAAAATACGATGGCCTTGCGCATAAAATTAATGTCGCCCAAAGCGCCGCGACGTGGTCGCAGTAAATGGTGGTGAAGGGAGCAAGCCCAAGCTCACCAATCATGACACTCGGTAGCGTCATTGTGCCTTCGGGACTAGGGAAATATTTGCCGCACGGGTTTGCATGTGGGGAAAAACACGAGCGCGCGACTTGTCCTCAGCTCGAAAGCTGTCAGTCTAATGCGAGCGAATTCCGTCGCACACTAGAGTTTACTACCGAATTCAGGTTCGGGAAATTATACACGGAGGAAGTTATACACGAGGAAGTTATAAATACACGGGGACAGGACCCAGGCAAGTTGTTTTCGCAGCTTTTAGACAGCTCCTCCCTTTGTTGTTAAAAGGAAACCAAGTATACTTGAACTTGAACCTCTGGTTACAACTTGTATTTGGGAACAAACGCAAATATCACCATTCATCGATCGCTGAAAATGTAAGAAAGGGCCTGCCGAATACCTTACACCTTATTAAAAGGAATCACTGCATTCAGAATTCGAAGAAAATATAGTTTACAACACGATACATATTGGTATACCTTAGTAAATAAAAATAGATACTATTTTGTTATGATGTTGTTAAACCTCGCTCAGTGGTCGCCGCAGTCAGCGAACTCTATAACGCTAGCAAGCACTTTCTGGAGCCAGGCCAGACGCCCAATCTACGAAACGTCTAGCGAGCTTTCAAAATTCTGAACATCGGTTTGAAGGTCATCATAAGGCAAAGCATTCCCCATTTCAATGACGTCAGGAACAAAACAAAATGCCGCGCCTCATCACGCTTGATGTCCCTGCTGTGATTTATTTTGCATACCTTTTTCATGGAAACTTACACTATCTTTCATTTTTAACCTCAATTGAGTCCGTTAAGGGGCTGAATGGGAGCGAAAATTTATTGATTTATTTATCTCACAATGCTACAAGCCAGAAGTACCGAGACATAAGACGTAATAATAATAATAAATACGCTGCAATTCACTCAAAGAAAGCAAAACAGATGATATAACAAAAAGCACAAATTTGCGCACGTTTTGAGTGTGAAGCTTTAGGCACGGTTAATCTAGAAACTAATTCTAATCTAGATATTCATTCATATGATGCTTTTTGCATCAAAACCGTAACGTATACTCGCGTTACATATAGAGTCAATGCATATGAGATACTGCCAAAGAAGTGACTATTGTTTTTATCGATCAGAAGGCTTCATTCCATTACACCCAGCCAACCGCATGAGATATGAACATGAATAGAAGATAATGCTGATTACCTTCCGAAACAGATTGATTTGGTGCAGAACAATTAAATACCGTCACATTGCAGAACTTGACCAAGCTGTTTGCTTCAGCACAGCCTGCCGTTATTATCGAAAGAAGTCTGTGTAGATAGTTGCTTTTTCATATTTTATAACCCAGTGTACCTTCGTCATAAAGTATATCTCTTTCACTTAATGACCTTCCTGCACATATGACTACTTAATCTTTGGAACACAGTTATTTTGTTTGTACTCTTAATAGAACTCAGCGGACGTGCCGCCTATTGAAGTACCACTGCACAATCCGGTCGTGCGTAAGCAGCATTTTCCTTTTGTCGCGAAAACTACATTGGCCACAAACTTATGATTTCGCTGTGGCCGTGTTCCGAGGAGGCACAGAGACCGACTTTGAGCCGTTGCCTAGCAACCACCGCAGCTGGCGGACGCCGCGCGCTCGCCGCGCTATCTGGCATGACGTCACAACGCGCGGCTCGCCGCGGAGCCGCCGCCGCCGTTTGGTATGACGTCACACTGCTTGCCTTGTTGTTGCGCTCCCTTTTGCTACGTATATAGTGGCACAGCCGAGCTAAGCCACTGCCAAGTTTTTTTGTTTGACCAACTTGTTCTGTTGTGCTCCCTAAATTAATTGATTTTCTAGTGGTCGACAGATGCGAATGAAGTTCAGCTTCGCTGAACACCAGATATGTCTGTTTACCAGCGCGCGAAATCTGTAAGCATATATTTCTGCTGAGCATTTGGACTCCGTCACTACCGTCACAGTGAAATGTGAAATAATATTTTTGTGTGGATAGAGGGAATAGGAAGTTTTAGAGTATGGTGACCATGGTTTTTGGGAGGATAAGGGATCAGTGTGGCAGCCGTGCGCATGCGCCGACCGGTACCGTACCTTGGGTTACTGCTCTTCCCATCCGCACTAGTAGACCACTATTCCACTATCACCATAACGGATGTGGTCACGTTACTCTAAAGCTCACTAATGCTGGAGACGAACACGACGGGTGAAAACTGGACGAGACTAAAACACTCTCTGCTTAGCAACTGTTTTTCCAGTGAATTATCTTGCGAGCTACAACAAGGCCGGTTTGGACCCCGCTTCTTCACGGTTAACAACGCTTCCAATCCAAGGCGCAGTTTTCTAATGTAGCAAACTTCATCTTCCCGGAAAGTTTTCCCGGGGTACTCAGCGGTAAGTAGAGCTCGAGGAGTAAAGCTTGAAGCTCCAGGGCAGCTCCTTCCTTTCCCTAATCACCCCCGTTAGTTAAACAGTCCCTCACTCCATTGAAACTCGGCACTCCTACGAACCTCGAGTTGTCATTATTGTACGCAGAGCGGGACCGCTAACTAGCAGTTCGTTTAAGCAGTCGCGACGCGGTTTCAGACCAGGGAGAAATGCGGACGCGTTCTCTAAGCTTGTTATGCGTCCTCAGCGCGCACACAGTGACGGCCTACTTTAGCGCTGAAAGGCCTTCGTAACTACTACTAATTTACAGTGAACTCCTCGAGCGGACAGGCGACAGCAATATGTTCTTTCGGGAAAACATCTTGGGTTGGGAGGTGAGTCTCTTTCTTTCGCTCTTTAACACTCTCTCAACCTCTTTCTTTCCCCGACCGCCTATCTACACTTCGAATAGAGGAAAGTGGCACGAACAGCACCTGCCAGAGTATGACAGGCGCATGATTTCTTGCAGGCCCCTTGCATTGCCTTTTCCGCTCAGAATATCGTATAACACTGAAAGTGGGGAGCTCTTTTCGTAACAGATGCAATGGCTCCTATTAACCTTAGTGCAGTCATTAGGGAACGTCCTCACTCCTACTGTCACTTACGTCTTGCGCAATGACCTTCGTATATAAGGTGACCACCTAGTGTGAACAGACAACAGGCAAGATGAACCAAACGATGGAAGAATCGCTGTTTTCAATGAAATGCGTTTAAAGGCAAAAAGAGTACCTAGTGAGGAATGAATTGGATTGTAGTAGACGCAGAACTGAGCAAATCGGTTTGGGGTCAAGGGAAAAAAAATACGGACACGTAACACGAAAAAGCACAGGAAAGGTAACGGTAGGGTTAGTGCCGTTGTTTTCCTCGCCTGGTCTGTTGCAGCATTGCACTTTGTTTTCATCTTGGATGCAAACCAGCTATACCCTCTATCTGCGTTCGTCGTCTTTTTATATATCGCACTTTATTATTCGCATGCTGTATTTCAGTGCGCCGCAAACGCAGTGAGTCACAAAGACTGGCCACGCGAACTACGTGAAAAGTTTGAAAAGTGTGCCGCGACTGTAGCATCTTATATTGTTGAACACATGCAGCTCGCGTAAAAATGAGAAGGAAATAGGTCTTGTGGTGCAGAAACAAAGACGCACTAAGAAAGGCACACAGCAGCGAACAAAGCAGGGTTGTATCGTGGCATTCTTCAAATTTTGAAATGGGAGAGCAAGCAATTTTCTAGGTGTCAAAAACAGCTCTGAAGAGAAGTTTATTTGGACCCAGGAGCATAAAAGGGACAGCCGTTCCCTACAAAACAGGAAAACACGTCACGGGGACAGATGTCGCCCGATGCGCACACATACAATCACAAGCAACGTAAGGGTCCAAAACACGAAGTGTCCAAAGCACAAAACAGCTGCTGCAACCGACACAAAGAATACAACATGAACTGCGGCCCCCTAGAACACCATTACACTGTTTAAGCTGGGCGGACTGTCTAGCCCTGTGCTGCTGTCGGGCCATAGTATCCTTACAAGTGTTCTTAACCGATGAGAAGTTTTTTTGTTCTGCCCAGTGCAGCGTGGACCTGAGGTAATCAAGCTTCCGGGCAGAAGTATATATAGAGGTGTGGTAGAACAGGAAAACAGAAAAAAATAAAAGCAAAAGCAATTTGTTTCACGGGTCTCGAGAGGTCCGTTTTTTCTGTCTGCCTTTCAAAAGACCCTTCCTAATGTAGGGCCGCCGCGGTGGCTCAGCGGCTATGGTGCTCGGCTGCTGACCTAAAAGACGCGGGTTCGATACCGGCCGCGGCGGCTAGAATTTCTTTGGAGGAGAAATTCTAGAGGCCCGTGTACTGTGCGATGTCAGTGCACGTTAAAGAACCCCAGGTGGTCGAAATTTTCGGAACCCTCCACTACGGCGTCTCTCATAGCCTTAGTCGCTTTGGGACGTTAAACCCCACAAAACCAAACCAAACCTTCCTAATGTAGAGAAAATCGAGCCCCGCAATCAAGTCAACGCACACTCTGTTGACTAGGCAAGAAACGGCGTCCGAGGAAACCAGGGCTCGCAGGAGCCAACCCTGTTTACGCGAGTGAATTTGGTTACTTCATTTCCTTTCATTTTATTTGTGTTCATTTATAAAAAATGGAAAAGGCCAAGGAATAAGCTGCTTGTTGGCAGCTTCAGTAGCCCTTGGCCCCCTTTACATATGGGTGGTATAGAACACTTTTACAAAAGAATAGCGAAAAAGCCTGGTTACTTATATCGCGATTATTTAAATGATTGCTTTTACAAGAGAGATGAGTTCCGATGGCGTTATGGTTGAGATATCAATTCAATTCCTTCTTCTGAATAAGAATAAGGTTAGGTGCCGAAGCTTCAGCCTGTTGGGACGTCACGCCTAAAACAAAATAGGACCACAAAGGCATGAACACGAAGGACTGAACATGACACTGTCGACTCAATAACATTGTAAAATAAACGTGGTGTGATAGCCACCACTACGTTCGTGTTGTCTTTCTTTTCCCTTTCTTTGTATGCGCTACTTGCATATTCTTTTGACAGCGATAAATAGCGAGCGCAGCACGCCTTATTTCTTCAAACGTAAGTTCTGGAAACATTCCTTAGTAAGTACTGCGTAATTTTTCGTCAAGTTTCGCCTTCAAAACTTCTCAGACCACTGCAACACTGATCAGGGGAAGCGCGAAGTTTAAGCACCATCGGCTTGTAAATGGGACGTTTTACAGAAAATAGGCTAGGCCAAACCGTGCTGTGTGTATCATGTCACCGTTTTCACCGAACGGGAGTCAAGACTTTTGTACTCAAAGCATTTCAATTACTCATGCAATTCCTCGCCGAGTCACGAGAGCCTAACTTGTTCACGTGCCTCAGACCCACGAAATCAATCGCCCTCCCACCAAGAATATAATTAAGAAACGGAGCTCCAGCGTTCCCTGCGAATTTTCTCCTCCCCGAGCCTCAAAGGTGGTTTTGAGTCGAGTAGATTCTGCTGCGTCAAAAGCGGATCACGGTACTTGGACAAAAAGTTCAGAAGAGCTTTGCTGAGTGCCATTGTGCCAAATTTTCACAAGTATTGGGCGTCTGTGCGAGAGCCAAATTGATGGACTTTTACAGGTTCCTCTGTGTCTGGGAGGTTCTTCACAGATTTCTACACAGGACTGCCGTCTTGCGCAATCAGCAACGCCCCTACTGGAGGGGGCAAACTTTTTGCAGCATTCCACGACTTCTGCATGCTGCACGAATGTTTGAGTGTTCCAGTGTGGTAGGCAGTTCAATAATTTTTTTCACTATTAATTTACCCCACTGACCTCCTAACGCACGGATCACCGAGTGGAAATGAGTGCTTCACCCAGGATTTGGTTTAACTGATGTAAAGCCCGTGAGATGTAAAAAGTGCCGGGATCCTTCGTTCTAATGTTAGCGCTATCAAACACTTCCCGTTTGAAGTAACTCCGCTCTTGAAGTTTAAGCTAGGATGAATAAACAGAGCCGCGGGTCGCGGGGATCGTCCCCGCATGAGGGCGGGTATTTTGAAGGCGAGTGACCACGCCGTCTATATATCGTAACATGGGACAGGTTTCACCCCCTGCAACATGACCACGACTTTCGCAACGAAAAGCTTTGTCCCGCATGTGCGGGCTTGGTCTCTTCAAGTCTTTGCGACGAAGGGACTATGTTATCACTTCCTCGCATCGTAACATAATTCAAGATCGAGTGGTGAAAGCTCAAGATCATACGTGCACGTGTGCACGCGTAATCAGGTCACCTTATGCCCATCTATGGAGAACGCCACACCATCACTCGAGGTGGTTCAGTTTATTTCATTCCTATATATACGAACCAACCTTCTATGCTTAAAGTTGTAATTGATGTGGCTCTACTCTACAAATAGGCCGGAAGCTCGAATGTTGATTCACAGAGTGGGAATTAGGTAATTCGAGAGCGTCAGAAACTATTCCCGTGGTCTTACAGTTAACTTATGTGGCACGTGGCTATGGATAGTAAAAACCAGATAAATATAGCAGGACCTAGATTACGCGCTTCTTGAGCCTCCTAAATGCCATTTGTTGCTTTGCCTGTGCATACTCCTGGATCGCAAAGCGTTAGGTATTAATAGCCTAAAGATCAAACGAAACAAATGCGTTTTACCGCTCATACATCCGGTTCTTACACATAATTTTAACCTTGTGCTTGAACTAGATATTTACTTCGATGCCACGAAAAAATGTAAGGTCTCCGTAATCTTTACGGGCGGCGACTGGAATTTTGGTGAATAACTACCAACCAATATCTGTGCTGCGAAGTTTTTCAATGGGAATATAAAAGATCCTTTTTTCTCTCACAGAAATGGCTTGTTGATTATATGAACCATATCACGAACTCTCAATTTGGTTCCCGTAAAGACACACAAACGGAGACAGCTCTAGTGAAAAAAAAATTGAGAAAATATTGATAAACTGACTGACTTTATCGTTTACAGTAATGCCTTGGACTACCTGGATAAAAAGCTCAACGAGAACATTTTTCTCACAAAGGTGCAGGTTATGGACTTCGTTGAAATTCCTTAACCTTAATACAATCTCACCAGGCGTTTCAGCGAATGCTTTCAAAAATTCTTAAAATCATACTTTTCAAGAACCAACCACAATCACTACAGACGGAAGGTATCAGCTGCGGCTGACGTGAGTAATTGTAAACACGTGCTAAATGTCTAGCTAATTATCCAAAAATCACTAAATAACTTTTTAATTACAGACGTATGACCGATATTGCCGCAGAAACGCAAAAGATGATCGCCATACAGTTTTTAAAGCGACGGAAATGTCATTTTTTAAATCCCTACAGCGCACGAAAATCTCGTGCTTTTTTTTCGCACAAAACCGAAACTCGGCATATGAAGAACGCCGGTAGTCCAGTGGAAATGCAGCATTCACTGGTAAGGAGTTACAGTCAGTCCCGGACTGTACGGGACTAAATGCTGACTCGAGTCCGGTATTTGTTTTTCTCGGGTTACCCGCCGCGGTGGCTCAGTGGTAAGGTGCTCGTCTACCGAGCCGGAGTACCCGAGTTCGAACCCGACCACGGCGGATGCGTTTCGATGGAGGCGAAACGCAAGAGGCGCCCGTGTGCTGCGCGATGTCAGTGCACGTTAAAGATCCCCAGGTGGTCGAAGTTATTCCGGACACCTCCACTACACTAGAGCACCTCTTTCTTCTTTCACTCCCACCGTCCTCCCTTCTCTTAACGGCGCGATTCAGGTGTCCGCCGAGATATGTGAGACAGATGCTGCGACATTTCCTATCCTCGAAAAGCAATTTGTTTTCTTCTCGGGCAGCCCGAAAGCTCCGCCCCCCCCCCCCCCCCCCCCAGTCAGAAAGCTGCCTGCATCGCCATAGCAACACGTTCGTTTTTCGCCTATGGCAGTCCGCGGGCTACTTGGGACTGAGGGGAAGCAGCAGACGACAGCTGCGCGCCGCGCTGCCAGCCATATTGCGTTAGGGTTTGTGTGCATTTTTGAGTACTTTTCATGCTCCTGGAGGACGATATCATGCGTTAAATTTCACATTAGCTCCGGAGCTCCAGTCTGAGCCATCGTATGATTTTTTGTTCTTGCATCTTCGTTCTATTTTCTTGAAATCCACTACACACGGACGAGCGTTCGGAGCTGCGAGCACGTATTGTTTGCCCGTGTCGTAAAGAGGTTCTTGTTCGCTTCTTTTGTGACATGCTGTCTGTGCGCTTACCTGAAAGCAGCGCAGGTGAACCACTCGTATAATGGAACAGCTGTAGCACTTGTCAACATTTTTTCGAAGGCTTTCGTCTATCTGCCTATCCGCAACGAGTTGAGCTACTTTGTGCAAACTTCGCCGCAAGCAGTAGCAGCGAACATACCCCCGAAGCTGAGTCCTGTAATGCACCTACGCTAAGCTGACAGTATGGTCTTCAAATCGACTCTGTATAGGGATCGAGCGCACGGCGATGCTACGGCGTCGTGGTGGCCGTGGCTTGCGTCGTCTGCTAGCAGATGACAGCGTCCTGGTACGGTAACCGAGGGACAACTGGGCTCTGGTGGGGAGTTCGCAAGCAGCCTCTGGCAAGTAGGTCATGTGACCATGACGCTGTTTCCTGTCAGAGCGGAAGCCGAGACCTGCCAGCAAGTAGTTCGGGACTGAAAAAAGAAATGCGCCCAATGACTGCTACAACCAACTGGAAACGTCTGTGGTGATTTCCCCGACTCTAAGCCTTGGCGACCGTCTAATGCTGCAGGCGGCGTAATCTTTGCTATATCGCTGGGTGCCAGAAAAAGGTTGGTCATCGTCCAGTATGCGACCGTCGATTCCGACGGTCCTTATACGTGCCGCTTGCAGTTTTCTTTTTTCTTCTTTGCCTCCACCACTTATGATGTGACTAGTTTACGGGCTGGGTGAGAGGCGTCATCATTCGCCCATTTAGTCGCCAGCTTTAGCTACTGTTCGTGTCTAATTGCTGCTTGTTAAAGGAGCATCAGAAAAATGTTTCGATTTCGAAAGCGACTAAGCCTATGAGGGACGCCATAGTGAAGGGTTCCGGAAATTTCGACCACCTGGGGTTCTTCGTCGTGCCCACCGTGAATAAGCAGAACTTGTGCGGCAGTGGTTTTAGTCTATTAGGCAGTTGTTCATGTGGTTTGTCGCAAAATTCCCTTCAAAGCCAGTTTCGCGAAATGTTTTGAGGTTTGCCTTGGAGGTTGATGTTTTGAAGGTGCGCAGGAGACACGGTCATTTCAGTGTCCCCTCACCCATGTAAAGACCAGAACTTCAAGGCCACAGCATGAATATAATGAGATTGGCAGCGCCAGCGCAACTGTAGTGCTCCATTGACCAGAAGGTAGCCATTGTGATCGTTATGTGAGCGCACAAATGGACATGGAGCTGGCATGCAGACTGCACGCTGCCAACATCCTGGCCTTCGTGTGTCGAGCCGTTCTAAATGTATATTGATATTTTGTCGATGTAGGACCAACGGATCACTCCATGTTCTGAAAAGGTTTGGTTTGGTTTGGTTTATGGGGTTTAACGTCCAAAATCGACTAAGGCTATGAGAGACGCCTTAGTGGAGGGCTCCGGAAATTTCGACCACCTGGGGTTCTTTAACGTGCACTGACATCGCACGGTACACGGAACTCTAGAATTTCTCCCCCAAAGAAATTCAACCGCCACAGCAGGGATCGAACCCGCGTCTTTCGGGTCAGCAGTCGAGCACCTTAACCACTGAGCCACCGCGGCGGCCCATGTTCTGAAAAGGTTTGGTTTTGGTTTGGTTTTTATGGGGTTTAACGTCCCAAAGCGACTAAGGCTATGAGAGACGCCGTAGTGGAGGGCTCCGGAAATTTCGACCACCTGGGGTTCTTTAACGTGCACTGACATCGCACAGTACACGGGCCTCTAGAATTTCTCCTCCAAAGGAAGACACCAGCTAGTGCTACAGATGGAGGCAAAATTCTAGAGGCGCGTGTGCTGTGCGATGTCAGTGCACGTTAAAGAACCCCAGGAGGTGAAAATTTCCGGAGCCCTTCACTACGGCGTCCCTCATAGCCTGATTTGCTTTTGGACGTTAAACCGAATAAACCAATAAAAGAACATTTAGACATCCATGTGCTGTTGTACATCTTCGTCAGGCCGGAAGCAAAGGTCAGGGAAATTGCCAACGCGTATGAATCGAGCCTGACTTCAGTTTGGTGGTCACTTTCAAGATTTACTTGACATCCATATCATGTGTGCCCTCAGCAAGATCTGAGAACAAGTGACTTTCACAAACCGCTAATTTTTGCGGCTGGTGACGAAGATCCGTAATCGCTCCACCGACTGCTTTGAACTGACGAGGCCCAATCCTGTTGTTGTTGTTGTTGTGACTGAGAGAAGGATGAAAAGGAAAGTGCACGGGCCTGCTACTGGCTCTAGCCAAGCCACCACCGCTGCCACGTGCAGATAGAGGAGAGGTAAGAGATCAGAGGAAAGAGAAAAAGGCAAGAAAAGACGCGCGTCGCAGCAACAACTGCGTCCGCCGGAGCGGACGCTGCTGAAAAAATCAGATAAGCGGCCGAAACCGCGCTCCCTGCGGGGATGCGAATGTCATTTTTAACAGCGCCCATTATTGGTGCGACCAGAATCTACACTAGTTTTGCCAGCATAAGCACCAGGCAAGATGGTCAGCACTTATTTGGTGTGGCTTTTAAAACACCCGTATTGTTGCGCCTTACTTCATTAACGGAAACCTACCCGAAACCGACAAACTGCGTTCTAAAGGGCTTTAATTGAAAAAAAATTTGGAGGACGGTTAAGCTTAGTTTTTAGTGTGGAACGCGACAGCGAGCGTGTTGCAGTGTTGCCATGGGGTCCACGGAACGCCATCTCCTGTTCGGCGCGACGCCTTGCCCGAAGGAAAGGAGACGACACCTGTCTCTCATATCTTAGTGGACACCCGAACCGCGCCTTAAGGGAAGGAAAATGAAATGAAAATTGGTTTTTAAGGAAAGAAAACGAAGCCTGTCTCTCGTATCTCGGTGGACACTGATACGGCACTCCTCGTTGACACCTTCCCAAGGAATACTAAGAACCTGCCCGCTAATGTGTTAAATGGGCTTATAGAAGAGTACCTAGATAATTCTCTTAACCATATTCCCGTTTATACAAATGTCTTCCGACAAAATGAAAAGGCAGCGATTGGCATTTAACCAAGGGCTCTTGATTGGAGCTACTCATTTCGGGCCCCCGTCTATACCCCTATTTTTGCCTGTGAGTTTCCGGCCATTGAGTTGGCCTTAAAATTCAGGGTCACTTTGACTGTCTAAAGTGCGTAGAGGCGAAAGCGTTTTCCGCAACACTTTGGCTGCTTCTGTGGCACTGGTGGCGTCACATGTAATTGAGTACTAATTACTAAATGATGACAAATCACTAATTAATGGTTAATTGCTGATTAATGTCTGAATACTAATTAACTGCTAATTAATGACGCTTAAGCTTTGCCTTTAGGAGTGGAACGCGACAGCGTGTTGTAGCGCTGCCACGGAACGCCACCACCCGTTGGGCGCGATGCCTTGCCGTTTGAACGCAACGCTTTTTGAGGAGAGGAAATGGCGCAGTAATTCTCTGTCATCTCGGTGGACACCCGAACCGCACCGTAGAGGAAGGGAGGAAGTGGGAGTGAAAGAATAAAGACAAAGATGGCCCGTAATGAAGAAAATGAAAATTGCATTTGAGGAAAGGAAATTACACAGTAACTGTCTCACATGTCTCAGTGGACACCCGTCAAAATTCAAGGGTGGCGGGGGGGGGTGCACTTTTTTGACCTCAAGTGCGGTTACTGATGTGTGGTTAAGATGTTAAGCTTCGCCTCTAAGAGTGGAACGCGACAGCGTCTTGCAACGCTGCCAGGGAGTCCATTGAACGCCATCGCCCAATTGGTTCTACGCCCGCTCGTCAGTAAATTGGTTTTTGAGGAAAGGAAGTCTATCTGTCTCTCATATCTCGGTGTACACCTAAACCTCGCCGGAAGAGAAGGGAGGAGGATGGCAGTGAGCGAAGACACCGTATTCACTAGACGCGCCTTTGTGCATTCCAAACCATCGAGCTGACATGGCGGAGTGGATAGCATGCTCGTCTCGCACTCCGAAGACGGGGGTTCGATTCCCGAACTCGACCAATTTTCTACTCGGTTTTATTTATTTATATGGCCTGACTAGAAAAGTTAATTAGGCTAATTCGGTAATTAAGCAATTAACTAAGCTCAGACCCACTTTCTTGGAGCATCGCTATATGATCCCTTCAATTGGTTACATGGTTACTAGCCATGGTTACTAGCCTACTAGGCCCCTTTTGAAATTGGCGCACTGTGACGTCGCGACCGTTTCGACCAACTGAAAAGCGTCACATTTCTGTCGACAACTGCTGCTTACAACGATGAGACATTAAAGGCTTTCGCCTTAATAAGGGTTCCCTGCAGTAACACTTGGGTTATTATACTCTCAGACAACCTTTCCGTTTTGACAGCGCTCGAAAACTCGAGGGATACTCCTATGAAGCGTTCTCTCCAATTTTTTATTCTTCCACATAATACAGAAGTACGCTTTTACTGGGTCCCAGGGCACTGTGATATTGTTTCTAATGAGAGGGATGATTTTTTAACAAAGTCTGCCCTTGATGGACCTATTGTCTCGTTCGTCCCAAATACTGTCTACTTGACTCTAGCACGCTTTCAGCGATTTCAGCGTCTCCACACCTTGAGCCAAGAGCGTCTTCCTGCTGCATCGGGTTTTAAGGCGATATGGGGCTTTTCTGCGACACGGGGCCCTTAACGCTTTAGCGCTAAAAGTGGTTGTTGAAAAATGGTGTGGTTCAGTTACTGCTCAATCTGGTTAGAGAGCGAACGCTATGGCGCATCGGGCAACTATAAGCGGCTTGGCGTCTGTGACGTTGAGTGTGCTCGGGACAATGAATAGGCAGCGCTCCCACCGTGCCACCCTGGCGGGTGGCATTTAATGGTTGATCACTAGTTTGCCCACCCAATGAACGCTGCGGCCTATTGCAGCGGTGCCGCCTGTCTGCCGCAACATTGCCAGCGTTAACGCATGCAGCCCACATCTCTCTCTCTCTCTCTCATCACCCTACGAGCCTATTAGTGCGATTCAGGCGTTCTCTGACCCAGGGAGCCAGTTATGCGCAACCACTTTTCCTTAAAATCATCTCAGTGTAAAACATTATCAACGCCAACGCCAATAAAAACAATGAACGCCGACGGCCAATAACTTCAGTGCCGCGCGTTTCTGCCATAACGTTGTAAATGCCACCATTGCACTCGCTATCACCCGCACGGAAGCCCAGTATATATTAAGTGACTCTAAAACTGCGATTTTAAATTTTGCTCGAGGCCGAGTTCATGTCCATGCTTTTGGCATACTGGACTCGCCCGATGCACCCCCGCCCCGTCATGTGGAGCTGATATGGGTGCCTGCGCACTCCGGGAAAACCGGAAACGAGGCTGCCAACCTTTTAGGCCGAGGTTCTCTAAACCGGGCTCAGGTGGCCTCGGATCGGGGATTCACGAAGGAGCGCATGCACACATTCAGTGAGCTGACCCAGGCATACAGAGCCTCACGCCAGCTCTACCCCCCGCCCCACCCCTCCCTAGATAACAAACACGCAACACTCTGGCGCAGGCTACAGACACACTCTACCCTCACCCCTCAACCGAGCCCACTATCATCCATCCTTTCCCACACCCGCATGTTCCCTATGCCCATAACCCTTCGCTTCATCCCTCCACATCCTTTCCCTCTGACCGGCGGACCCTCCCCCGCGGGACCTAGAGAACCTCAAGACCTGGGAGGACTGGGAGACCCTGCTGCACTCGGAGGACCCGGCCGTGCAGACCATCGCCACCGGCCGTGCTGCCAGTGTTATGGACCTCAGGAACATAAACACTTGAGTGCAGTGGGGTCGTGCGGGGACCCTGGGGCGTGCCCCGAATTCCTGTGTAAATAAAGTTTTCTCTCTCTTTCTCTCTGTCATCTCGGTGGACACCCGATCCGCACCCTACAGGAAGGGAGCAACGCCACAAAGCGTTCAGCGCGATGCCTTGCCCTTTGAACGCAAGTATTTTTGAGGAAAGGAAATTACGCAGTAATTCTCGGTCATCTCGGTGGACACCCGAACCACACCGTACAGGAAGGGAGGAACGCCACCACCCGTTCGGCGCGATGCCTTGCCTGTTGAACGCAAGGCTTTTTGAGGAAAGGAAATTCTCTGTCATATCGGTGGACACCCGAACCGCACCGTACAGGAAGGAACTGGAAGTGAAAGAAGAAAGAGAAAGAGGGGCCGCAATGAAGACACCGAAAATTGCATTTGAGGAAAGGAAATTACGCACTAACAGTCTCGCATATCTCCGTGGACACACGTCAAAACGTGGACGCATCTGCCGGCACCGCTGTCGACACGGCTGCCGACACGGCTGCTAACGACAGTATGAGGCATTAAAGGCTTTCGCCTTAATATAGTGAGATTGGCAGCGCCAGCGCATCTGCAGAGCTCCGTTGACCAGAAGGTAGCAATTGTGATCGTTATGTGAGCGCGCAAATGGACATGGAGCTGGCATGCAGACTGCACGCTGCCAACATCCTGGCCTTCCTGTGCCGAGCCGTGCTAAATTTATATTGATATTAAGGGGAAAGCCTTTATTGGCTCATGATCGTGATGTTCGTCCATGCTAGCGGTGTCCGTCCGTGCTCGCGTCGTCCGTTCATGCTCGCGGTGGCCGTCCATGCTCGCGGTGTCCGCCCTTGCGCTGGAATCGTGCCAACTGTGGCCTTTCGGCTTTCCATGCGCAGACGAACCCAAAGAAATTCCTTACAAAATCTACAGACTGGGACGCATACAAGGGCGCTGTAAGCAGAGGAATTACTGCGGCAACTCGCAATGAGGAATTAGCATCAACAATGGCGTATTGCCTGAGAGCGAGTGCACAAATTACAACTAAAAATGATCGCCTACCTTCAAATGATGACACATTTCAAAGGCTCTGCGCTATACGCAGGCGAGCTGAAAGGAAAGCTCTGCGCACAAAAAGCCTCGATGACCTACGTGCATGCCGACGGGCACAACGTCCCATTCGACGCTATATGGATAAACTCAGTCGGCAAGAGTGGCGTGACTTTTGTTCTACGCTGGATGTGCGCCAACCAGTAACCAATATTTGGCGGATAGTAAGAGGTATGCGCACGCCACCTCAACAACTCCACCCCTTCGCTGCACTCTCCCTTCACGAACAAAAATCTATAAAAGAAGTCTCAGAAGAATACTGCAGGCTACTGTCGGCAGGGTCAGGGCATTCGACACTCTCCGCAAATGGTCAATCAGGCATCCCAAAGGCGGCAGTGCCAGCGTTAGACCTGCCTTTCACAATGGAAGAACTATCCACAGCTATCGCGGAGACAAATAGACACACGTCTCCGGGTCGTGATGAGGTGACCTATGAAGCCATTGCAAAGCTACCCCACACCTCCCGTCTTCGACTCCTGAGTATTACAATTCTTCTTGGATGACTGGTGAGGTCCCCACGGATTGGAAGCTGGCGAAAATTGTGCCTGTTTTGAAACCCTGTAAGCAGCCAACAAGCTACGCATCATCCGGCCCATTGCCCTACTGAGCTGCGTAGGTAAGCTCATGGAGCGCATGATCTGCAAACGCATAACTTGGTTCCTAGAAAGCCGAAATGAGTTCCCCCAAGAAATGAACGGGTTCCGTGAAAACAGGTCTGCGACTGACAATATCATCTCCCTCGTCTCATCAATTGAGGAGTACCTTCATGCTGGGTACATCCCGACAGCCGTTTTCCTAGACATCAAGGCCGCCTTTGACTCTGTCTTTCACCATGCAATTCTCGCCGCCTTTGCCAGTCTTGGCCTTGGAGGAAAGCTATACAAATGGATTGGGCATTATTTGAAAGAACGGCAAATTTTTATGACCTCTCTAAACGGTCCAACACGCTTTCACGCAGTAGAGAGGGGCGTACCACAAGAAGCGGTGCTCAGCCCTCTCCTGTTCAATATTGCCCTTATACACATAAGAAGACACCTTCCGCGAGGGGTCCGTATAACAATTTATGCTGATCATATCTGCATCTGGACCGCATCACGCTCGCGCTATATCACCCAGCAACGTCTACAGAGAGCGCTATTGCACATTTCGATGTACCTGGCTTCCAGAGGTCTTCGTCTCTCGCCAGAAAAGAGTGTTGCAATGGCGTTTACAAGAAAAACGATGACCCGATATCCGCTGCTCCTAGGCGGACGATCGCTACCATATGTACGATCTCAGCGATTCCTGGGTGTTATAGTCGATTATAATCTGTCATGGACACCTCAGATCAAAAAACTCCGCGAGAGGATCACTGCAGCATCGCAAGTGTTTAGGTTCATGGGGGGAACAAGGTGGGGTAGCAACTGCCAATCAATGCTTCTGCTTGAAAAAGCGTACGTTGAAGGAACCTTGCGCTACTGTCTACCAGTGTTTCAAATATTATCTACATCAAGCAATAAGTCTCTCGTTGCCGCACGGAACAACTGCCTGCGAATATGCCTTGGCCTCCCAAAGGGTTCCTATACATCAGGAACAGTAGCGGAGGCTGGATGTCTCCCACTAGAGGTGATTGCCGCCCAGGAAACTATGCGTACCCATCTCCGCCATGCTCTTCAAGGGAACAAGCACTTCCTGCACCGTGTCCACCTAACTCACAGCAACTCTAGCTTTGGCCAGGCAGTGCAGCTCCTGCCCATCCCTACTATTAATCAGCCACAGAAACTACTACCTTTGGCCTTTCCTCCATGGACACTCTCTCCTCTAAAGGTGAAGAAGTTTGTTCCAGGTGTGAATGCAAAGAGCCGCATGCCACAGGCAGCGCTTCTGCAAACTACTCTCGCCTACTTAACGGAGGAATATAGGCAGCACACCCTTATCTTCACCGATGGTTCAACTACTAAAGAACCCTCTTCATGTGGCCTTTATGTGCCCTCAACAGGGCATGCCCTTTCTTACTGGCTGCAACGGAGGACATCCTCTACGACAGCTGAGCTTCACGGCATTAAGGAAGCTGTTTCGTACATCCTGCGCCGAACCGCCGACCGTTGGGTTATCTTCACCGATTCGAAAGCATCTCTCCAGATCCTGGCCAACCTGAGGAAAAAACGAATCACCAGCCAGTTTCCCTGGACATCGGATATCTACATCATTTAGCTATTTCCGCAGGCCACTGCATAACATTTCAGTGGGTACCTGCTCACTGTGGCATTCAGGCTAATGAAAAAGCAGATGAAGCGGCCCGTAAGGGCCATCAACATCGGAGATACATTAGAACTTTTTTTACGAAATCTGATGCATCCCAGGTGGCCAAAAGTTTTGCTTCTGAAGAAATGTATCGGCTTCGGAGTTTGCCGACATATCAGTACCAATTTCTTCACTCAATCGACCAACATCTTAGATCAAGGCTCTCACCCAGAATTCCTCGACATCTGGAAACACTTTATCATCGACTTCGTCTTAATGCTGCATATACAAACGGCTTATGATACCGTTTTAGACAAATGGACAGTCCGCACTGTGACAACTGTGCCGCGATAGAAACTGTGGAGCATATCTTGCTTGAGTGCCCTGCATATGCTAACGAGCGTGCGTACTATGAACATTGCATGCAGAAGCTCTGCTCGGTGCCCCTTACAATGGACAAAGTTTTAGGTCCCTTAGCCTGCCTTAGGCAACAGAGACTTGCAATGACTTTTCTATTCACATATTGCCACCGTCCGACCAATCAGTGGCGCCGTACCGTGGCCGAACTGTTTAAGCAAGGACTTGCCAAGCCTTGGGCATTCGAGGTGCGTACTATGAACATTGCATGCAGAAGCTCTGCTCAGTGCCCCTTACAATGGACAAAGTTTTAGGTCCCTTAGCCTGCCTTAGGCAACAGAGACTTGCAATGACTTTTCTATTCACATATTGCCACCGTCCGACCAATCAGTGGCGCCGTACCGTGGCCGAACTGTTTAAGCAAGGACTTGCCAAGCCTTGGGCATTCGAGGTGCGTACTATGAACATTGCATGCAGAAGCTCTGCTCAGTGCCCCTTACAATGGACAAAGTTTTAGGTCCCTTAGCCTGCCTTAGGCAACAGAGACTTGCAATGACTTTTCTATTCACATATTGCCACCGTCCGACCAATCAGTGGCGCCGTACCGCGGCCGAACTGTTTAAGCAGGGACTTGCCAAGCCTTCGGCATTCGAGGTGATCGAAGATCGTCGTCTTCCTCGCTCGAGCTGCCTGCTGGCTGGCACGCCCACGTCGTCTAATTAGAACCTGGGCTATTTCTTCACCCGTTTGTCGGTGACATATTTGTAGGAGCCGCTGGGTAACGTCCCATGTACTCGGATTGCGAGGACACTCTCGACACCTGTTCTCCACGCGTGGACACAACACCCGTCCACAAAGCGAGCCGCCGTCTGCGAGGCCTACAACCGGAGTTCAGCCAACTGACAGCGCCGGTAAGGGCGGTAAGAAACAATGACCTCAACCGTGGCTAGCCAGACGACTCAGCATTCCGGGAATGCCCCGCCATTCGTCCTTCACGCACCTCGGACGCCGCCGCCGTTCCACGGGGACAGGTTCGAGGACGTAGAAGACTGGTTGGCCAGCTTTGACCGAGTGGCGGGCTTCAACGAATGGGACGGCGAGCGCAAATTGCGCAATGTCTACTTTGCGCTGCAGGACTGAGCCAAAACATGGTTTGAAAATCACGAAGCCTCCTTTACCACCTGGGAAGTGTTTCGTCGAGAACTCCTAGCGACGTTTACCACCAGCGAACGAAAAGAAAAGGCTGAACGCGCTGTGCACTCGAGGTCCCAGCAGTCCAACGAGAGCGTCGCGATGTTCGTCGAGGACTTGACGCGTCTGTTCAATCGGGCCGGCCCTGCTATGCCAGAGGCGAAGAAGGTGCGCCACTTAATGCGCGGCGTAAAAGAACAGCTATTTGCCGGACTTGTCCGTGACCCGCCAAGAACAGTGGCCGACTTCACAAGGGAGGCAACGAGTATTGGGCGCTCTCTGCAGGAACGGGGCGCGCACTACGGACGTGAGGCTACTGTAGCAGCCGCTTCCCAGTACACGCCTACGTCGCTGCCCGCCGAGGAGCTTCGGGAGCTTGTAAGAAGCGTTGTGCGCGAGGAATTGGCAAAACTTCGCTTGGATGCTCCACAGGCCAGTGTCGCTGCCGTAACGGACGTAGTCCGTGACGAAATCCGACGAGCTGTGCAGCCGCCCCCAGCTCCACACCCGGCGCCCTCTGTTATGACGTACAGCGAGGCACTACGAAGTCCTGGGCCAGCGATGCAAGCCTTTTCCCCCGTCGTTCCCATGCCAGTGCCATCACTGCAGTACCCGAGCGCAGCAGTACTATCTGTGCCGCAGGAGTACAGGCCCCGCATGAGCAAAGCGCACGTGTGGCGTAGGCCAAACAATCGGCCGCTCTGTTACCACTGCGGGGAGCCCCGCCACATCCTCCGCCACTGCCCCTACCGCAGAATGGGTTTAAGAGGGCTTTCACCTAACGCACCTCGACCGCGCTACGGTGAAAGGCCACGGGATATCGAGCTGTACCTGGCTGATAACGTGCAGTCCTCGACCCCGCAGCGGCGCCAGTCCAGATCGCCATCCCCAAGGCGGTTCTCTTCGCCCGGCCGCCCATCGACCTCTGGCCAGTTCAGAGGTGCGTCCCCTCGTCGGGAAAACTGAAGACGGCGTCCTCCGGGGGTAGGGCCGCCGCTACTGGACCGTGTCAAGAGCCTCCATTCGAAGGTTCGCCGCGACGCTCCGACCGGCGACGACCTGACCCGACGACCTCAACGACGCGCTGCGACCGACTAGTTTCTGCCGAAATTCCGGTATCCGCTGACAACCACGACGTTACTGCACTGGTGGATACCGGCGCCGATTTTTCTGTAATGAGCAGTCGGTTAGCCATGGCCCTGAGGAAGGTACTGACCCCTTGGTCTGGGCCACAGATCCGGACAGCTGGTGGCCACGTCGTAACTCCGATCGGTGTCTGCACTTCGCGAATCCAGATCCGCGGAGTTACTTTCCTTGGTTGCTTTGCTGTGTTACCCGATTGCTCCAAGGACCTCATACTCGGTTTGGATTTTCTTCAAGAGTACGGTGCCGTTATCAATCTACAGGAGCTCATCGTGTCGTTTTGCAACCAAGGCCCTGTCGACGACGATACCGAGTCACGCAGGGCTAAGCTATGCGTCTGTGCCGACCAGGTAGTAATCCCGTCAAGAGCCAGCATGTTTGTTACCGTAGAGTGCGATAACAGCCCCAGCACTCGTGGTATCGCTGAAACCAACATCTCGCTGCTCCTTGGTCGGCAAGTCTGTGTTGCTCGCGGAATTATTGAATTGAACAGTGGGCGAACCGAACTTCTGGTGACCAATTTTGGTTCTGAACCTCAGTGTTTGCCTGGCAAAACAGCTATTGCGTATTTGGAAGAACTTTGTGAATTCGCGGGACAGCACGCGTTGTCCGAAATCCCGGCATCAGTGGAGGCACCGACCACTCCCATAAAGACCGACGTCAACCCGAACCTCCTGTCTCATCAGAAACGCTGCCTGGAGATCATTATCGACTCTTTCCGCGACTGTTTTGCCTCGACCTCTAAAGTTAGGCAGACTCCGCTCACAAAGCATCGCATTATTGTTGACGCAAACCAGCGACCGTTATACCAGCCGCCTTATCAGGTCTCTTCGAAGGAACGTGACGCTTTCGCCGACAAGTTCAAGAAATGCTCCAGGACGACGTGATACAGCCGTCGACGAGCCCGTGGGCATCGCCTGTTGTTCTTGTGGCGAAAAAGGATGGCACCCTACGGTTCTGTGTTGATTACAGGCGTCTCAACAAAGTCACCAAAAAAGAACGTTTATCCTCTGCCGCGGATTGATGACTCCCTGGACAGGCTACGCCACGCCACGTATTTCTCGTCACTAGATTTACGTAGTGGCTATTGGCAGATCGAGGTGGACGAGCGCGACCTGGAAAAGACCGCCTTTATTACACCGGATGGTCTGTACGAATTCCGGGTGCTCCCTTTCGGACTGTGCTCGGCTCCTGCCACCTTCCAGAGAATGGTGGACACCGTGCTTGCCGACCTAAAATGGCAGTCCTGCCTCGTCTACCTGGATGACGTTGTCATCTTCTCCGCTACGTTCGAAGAGCACCTGAGGCGCTTGCGCGCCGTGTTCGCCGCCATTCGTTCAGCTGGTCTTTCCCTGAAGCCCGAAAAGTGTCACTTCGCTTTCCAGGAGTTGAAGTTTCTGGGCCACATCGTGAGCGCTAAGGGGGTAAGCCCTGATCCCGATAAGACAGCCGCCGTCGCTGCTTTTCCGATGCCAACCGATAAGCGAAGTGTGCGCCGCTTTCTGGGCCTCTGCGCCTATTATCGGCGTTTTGTGCGGAACTTCTCCCAGATTGCTGAGCCCCTCATCCGCCTCACAAAAGATGCCGAACCGTTCTTCTGGGGCCAGGAGCAACAACAGGCCTTCGAAGACCTCCGCAGTCGTCTGCAAAGTACGCCCATCCTTGGCCACTTCGATGAGTCAGCCGACACTGAACTGCACACAGATGCCAGCAACATCGGCCTCGGTGCGGTCCTTGTGCAGTGGCAGGATGGTCTCGAACGCGTAATCGCATACGCAAGCCGCACCTTGTCACGCTCGGAGGCGAACTATTCCACTACTAAAAAAGAATGCCTGGCAATTGTGTGGGCAGTGACCAAATTTCGTCCATATTTATACGGCCGCCCGTTTTGAGTTGTCAGTGATCCCCATTCGCTGTGTTGGCTAGCGAACCTGAAAGATCCCTCGGGGCGGCTTGCACGCTGGAGCCTTCGTCTTCAAGAGTTCGATGTCACCATCGTTTATAAGTCCGGTAGGAAGCACAGTGATGCCGACTGTCTGTCTCGTGCCCCTGTCGAGGACAACCGAGCTGATCCCGACGACGATTCTGTGTTTCTCGGCGCCATCTCCACGTCCGTCCTCACTCAACACCAAAGAGACGACAGTGAACTCCGGCCTCTCATTGAGTATCTTGAAGGAAGCGCAGAGTCGCCCCCGCGACTCTTCTCACGTGGTCTGTCGTCATTCTGTTTGCGCGATGGCGTTCTGTATAAGAAAAACTACCGCCCGACCGAAGCTGTCTATCTGCTCGTCGTACCTGCGGCGTTGCGCGAAGAAGTCCTGCAGGCGTGCCATGATGACCCATCTTCTGGTCACCTGGGTTTTTCTCGCACTTTGGCGCGGATACGCCAAAAGTACTACTGGCCCAGGGTTGCGGCAGTTGTACAGCGTTACGTCCGAACTTGCCGCGAGTGCCAACGTCGCAAGACGCGACCAAGCCTGCCGGACTACTACAGCCCATTGATCCGCCACAAGTCCCCATCCACCAAGTCGGCATGGACTTACTCGGCCCCTTTCCGCAGTCCTCGCTGGGTAACCGCTACATTGTGGTGGCCACCGACTACCTCAGCCGGTACTGTGAAACTAAAGCTCTTCCCCGTGGTACCGCTGACGAAATTGCGAACTTTTTCGTTCAAAACATTGTGCTTCGTCATGGTGCCCCTCTCGTCGTTATAACTGACAGGGGAACGGCGTTCACCTCGGCCCTCACACAGGAGGTTATGCGCCTTAGCGGCACGAGTCACCGAAAAACAACCGCTTACCACCCTCAAACGAACGGACTCACCGAACGGCTCAACAAGACGATCGCCGACATGATCTCCATGTATGTTGACGCAGACCACCGGAACTGGGATGCCATACTCCCTTACGTCACTTTCGCCTATAACACTGCACTACAGGAAACGACGCGTTTCACTCCGTTTCGTTTAGTGCATGGTCGCGAAGCCACCACCATGCTGGATGCAATGTTGCTTCCAACTAGTACTACCTCAACTGTTGTGGGTGCTGACCACTTCGTTCGTCACGCCGAGGCCGCCCGCCAACTCGCTCGACAGCGCATCCGGCACCAGCAAGCCCACGACGCTCGCCGCTATAGCCTCCGCCACAGAGCTGTTGGTTACCAGCCCGGCGAACAAGTCTGGGTTTGGAGCCCAATCCGCATGCGTGGACGCTCCGTAAAGCTTCTGCGCCGATATTTCGGCCCCTACGAAGTACTCCGCCAAGTGAGGTGAACTATGAGGTCCTTCCCCAAGGAACAGTTCGCTCCTCCAGACGGCCGACCTCCGAAGTTGTCCATGTCGCACGGATGAAGCCATACCTCGCCCGCTAGCGCTAAAGGCATATCTACACCTGCCGCCGGACACATGTAGCGTCCCTTCTCTTCGTGCTGCCCATTGCTGCGGCACCGAGTCGGTGCCCTTCAGAGAGGGGGAGCAATGCCACCGTCCGACCAATCAGTGGCGCCGTACCGCGGCCGAACTGTTTAAGCAGGGACTTGCCAAGCCTTGGGCATTCGAGGTGATCGAAGATCGTCGTCTTTCTCGCTCGAGCTGCCTGCTGGCTGGCACGCCCACCTTGTCTAATTAGAACCTGGGCTATTTCTTCACCCGTTTGTCGGTGACAATATTTAAAAGACATTGGACATCTCGATAAGCTTTAAATTCACTTGCACGTCACCTTCATGCATTCTTCATGCAGTGAACTTCGTCAGCCCATTTGACGGGCTATGCACTCCATCACTCCATAGGTTACATCAATACTCGCCATTGCATCCTTAGTACCCATTTCATGGCCGCATTTTATCTTCGTTTTTTTTTACGTCTTCCACACTGCTCTCCTTCTGTCTTTATCTCCCAAATTCCCCTCCCTACGCAGAGTAGCATGCCAGCGATTTTTAAACGCCGGCTAAATTCTCTGTATTTCATTAGAGTCTCTCTCTCTCTCTCTCCGCGCAGTGGCGCAACCTCCTCCATAATTTCCTTTCCTCTAATTCATTTTCTTCACTACAGGCCCGCTTTCTGTTCCATCTTTCACTTCCTCCCTTCCTCTGCAAACGGATGACGGGTGCCCACCGAGAGATGCTAGACAGTTACGGCGTAATTTTCTTTCCTCAAATAGAATTTTTGTTTTCTTCACTACGGCCTCTCTTTGTCTTTCTTCTTTCACTCCCACTGCCTCCCTACCTGTACGGTGCGGTTCGGGTGTCCACCGTGACTGTTGCTAGGCAACGGCTCTTGCAGCAGCAGCAACAACAACACAAAAGTGCGATTCAGGCGTTCACTGAATCAAGGAGCCAGTTATGAGCGCTTCCTTTCCTTAAAATGATCGGAGTGTAAAACGTCAACGCCAACGCCAATGAACACAAGGAATGCCGAGCGAACAACGGCGGCGGTGATGCCGTGAAACGGGCGCCAAAGAGCTCGCTCTAAAACACTGCATTCAACATAGAGACCGCGGACACCAAAGACAATGAAAACCGCACATATGGGAAGCCTGCCATGCGCGAAGCGGTTCGAGAAAGCTGCGGTGGGTTGACCCCAAGGCTTTCGCCCCTTGTAAGGGTCTGGATCGCGCTGACGAGCGCCTCCTCATCAAAATTCTTACTAACACTGTACTGTGCCCGGCGGTGCTTAAACATTTCAATACATCCTTTGATGGCGCGTGCCAGTTCTGTGGGGAGGTGGCTGACACCTTCCACATGGTTTGGGCGTGTCAGTCAAACCCATCTATCCCCCCCCCAACCCCAACCCCACCAGAGAGGACTGGGAGGCGGCCCTGCTCGGCTGTCAGGACCTAAAGACCCAAAAGGCTTTGGTTCACCGGACGCGGGCGGCGTTGCTTGCCAATGGGGCCCCGGAATAGGGGCTCCACCTAGTATTGTTAGGGGAAAGGGCCAATAGGGCCTACCCCAATCACCTCTCTGTAAATATTTATTGCATTATAAATGTTTTTCACCACCACCACCGCCAAGCACACTTTAGAATTTCCGAAGTGTCTTCGCTAATTTTTTAATCGATGTAGGACCAATGGATCACTCCATGTTCGAAACAGGAATACAGCAGCCAATGCTACCGATTGAGGCGAAATTCTAGAGGCCCATGTGCTGTGCGATGTCAGTGCACGCGAAACCCCAGGTGGTCGAAATTTCCGGAGCCCTTCACTACGGCGTCCCTCATAGCCTGAGTTGCTTTGGGACGTTAAACCAAATAAACCAATAAATGATCATTTAAAAATCTATGTGCTGTTGTACATCTTCGTCAGGCCGGAAGCAAAGGTCAGGGAAAATCCCAGTGCGTATGGAGCGAGACCGACTTCAGTTTGGAGGTCAATTTCAAGATATACCTAACATCCATATCGTGTGCCTAAGAGCTTAGAACAAATGACTGTCAAAAACCGCTCAATTTTTGCGGCTGGTGTCTGAAGCGGTAATCGGCTGAAAACTGCTTTGAACTAACGAGGGCCTATCTTGCTGGGATGCAAATGTCATTTCCCACAGCGCTCATTATTGCAGCGACCAGAACCTCCACTGGATACGCGAGCATAAGCAACAGGAGAGACGGTCAGCACTTATTTGAGGTGGCTTTTAAAACGCCCGTGTTGTCGCTTCTTACTTTATAATATAAGCCTTACTCGAAACCGACAGACTGCGCTCTAAAGGGCTTTGAAAGTTGAAAGTTGGTTCTTGGGGAAAAATGGTGCTTCCGAACCTACAGAGCGAAAGCTATGGCGTATCGGGCAACTATAAGCGGCTTGGCGTCTTTGACGTTGAGTGCGTTCCCGACACTGAATAGGCAGCGCTCCCACCTTGACACCCTAGCAGGTGGCAGTTAATGGTTGATTGCGAGAGTTTGCTCACCGAATGAACGCGGCGACCTTTTGCAGCAGCGCCGCGTGTCTGTCACAACGTTGTCTGCGTTAACGCATGCAGCCCACATCTCTCTCTCTCATCACCCTAGGAGCCTATTAGCGTGATTCAGGCGTACGCTGACCCAGGGATCCAGTTATGCGCACTTCTTTTCCTTAATATTATCGAAGTGTAAAACGTTTTCAACGCCTACGCCAATAAACACAATGAACGCCGACCGCCTATATCTTGTGTCGCGTTTCTGCCACAACGTTGTCAATGCCAACGCATGCAGCGCACATCTGTCACTACCGCCACGCAGCTTAAGGTACGATTGAGATGTCCACTGTTCCAAGAGGGCAGTTATGCGCCTTCCATCTGGTGCAAGTGTCCACAGAGATGTGTGAGACCGATACTGCGATTTTCTTTTCAAAAAAATCACCGACGATTACGTTACTTCCTAATGCGAAATTTGAGCGCAGCAAATAAGCTGTTTCACCTTTTCGATAGATTGAGGCAAAGAAATCGAGCAACACATGTATGCGCTATCAAAGATTTTTTTTTTTTCACACGTATTCCTTTAACAAAGACTCCACTAACAGTTCTTGACAGTCATGAAGGAAGCTTTGTGGTCGGAGAAATAGACTGATATATGTTCGACTTGGTACACCAATGCTTGATTCTCAAAGACGAGATCTATACAAGTGCCTCGCGAGGTTGTCACAGCCGTGGGACGCGTTACGAGCGAGAGGAACGGGATGTTCTCCCGCATAAGTGTTAGGAAATTGCTGTTTGTCTTTGTGTCAACATTAAAGTCCCCCACTACTAACATCGGTGTGGATCGATGGACGGTTAATGCGAGTTGCAGGAAGTGCACGACGTCTTTCGTGAGTGCGGTAGGGGCGAAGTAGGCAGGTACTACCAGCAAGCCGTTGGGCAACTTTGCGGCGCACAGTTCGCCAACTTCATGTGACGTGCCAAACATTTCGACTGGTATGCAGAGAGACCTGTGCGCAAGTAGATAGCGACTCCCGCCGCTCTGTTGTGGTCTCTGCGAGCACCACAGCAGTATAGGAAATCTATGATTTCGAGAGGCTCTTCGGGATCCATCCAGGTTTCAGCAAAGCAAAGTACAGAGGAATGGCGCAGAATGTGATCGTGGTGTACGTCCTTGGCATGTGCGGCAAGGGAGCGTACGTTAAGAATGTGGTTGTGAATGATGAATCAAGTGCTGCCAGCGAATGACGCGTCCATTGGCTGTCTGCGTGTGTTACTGATGTGTGGTTAACATGTTAAGCTTCGCCTGTAAGAGTGGAACGCGACAGCGTCTTGCAACGCTGCCAGGGAGTCCACAGAACGCCATCGCCAATTCGGCTGTACGCCTTGCTGCACGGTAAATTTATTTTTTGAGGAAAGGAAATGTATCTCTCTCGCATATCTGGGTGGACACCTGCACCTCGCCGTAAGGGAAAGGGGGAAGATGGGAGTGAACGAAGACGCCGTATTAGCTAGACGCGCCTTTGTTCATTCCATACCATTCAGCTGGCATTACGGAGTGGCTAGCGTGCTCGTATCGCACTCCGGAGACCCTGGTTCGATTCCCCAACTCGACCAATTTCGTTCTCGGTTTTATTGATTTATGCGGTCTAACTAGAAAGGTTAATTAGGCTATTTCATATTTATATTATTGTATTTCTATCCATCGTGTTCTGTCATTAACCTGTCAATTGTTGGAACTGTCTAGGATGTTCGACACAACGTATATGAAACGAGCAACGTCTAACTGAGTGGGGAAGTGCGTGGTGGTGGAGGGAACGCGGCGTACTTCGTACGCCAATTATCGACTAATTACTAATTATCGACTTTTCGCTCTTCTGTCAATCGGTATACATGCATTCTAATTTTACATTGCCCATTCCTGTTAGTTACTTAGAAATGTTTATGGTACCTGTTTAATTGGCTCACCTTACATGCTTAATGTCATGTTAATGTGAATGTATCTTGTAACCTTGGCATGTGTACATATGTAAATAAATTTTTTCTAAACAACTTCGTACGCGGCTTCGGCTCAGTCGGTCATTCTAGTTGATCGCAATGTCGTTTCCGCAGCCCCATTTTTAGCAGGCTTGCCGCAGGTTTCAACTGAACTCCATGACGGCCTTATGGCTGTGCCAACAACAGATGAAATCAAGGAGGCGTTGGACTCCATGAAACGAGGCTCAGCGCCTGGTCCAGACGGCCTTCCTGTGGAGTTCTATTTAGAATTTTGGGATATTGTGGGCCCTATTTTCTCGGAAGTATTAAAAATATGCTTTACTGAGCACGTACTTCCTGAATCATTCAAAAAAGGCCGCATTGTCCTTATTCCTAAAAAGTCTCCTATGTCGACATGCCCGGCAGATTGGCGCCCTATCACCCTGCTAAATTCAGATTACAAAGTATTAGCAAAATTACTCGTTCGTCGTCTACGAGCTCTCCTCCCGTCACTTATTTCCTGCCACCAGGTTTGCTCCATCCCAGGCCGTGAAATACACAGTTTATCTTCTGTAACGCGAGACATCCTAGCGTATACTTTACGACGGCGCGCACAGGGTCTTCTTGTTTCCCTTGATCAGGAAAAGGCGTTCGACTTCTTAGAGCACGAGTACCTTTACGGGATGCTGGATGCTTTCGGCTTCCCACCTTCATTCGTGCTTCTCATTAAAGAGATGTACAGAGATATTTCAAGCACTCTGTTCCTCGATGGCCGGGAAAGTACCGCATTTGATGTTCGCCGCGGCGTCCGTCAAGGTTGTCCGCTCTCCCCCCTTTTGTTTGTCTTAGCATTAGAGCCTTTCCTCTTGGCAGTCAATCGCCACTCCTTTATTAGAGGTCTGGCTTTGCCAGGCAGCGAAGCGGTACGCGTCACTGCTTATGCAGACGACATCACTCTGTACTTAGCTGATGAACGCAGCCTGCTTGAAACTTTAAATGTTTTCCGTGAGTACGCCTCCTTGTCTGGGGCTGCTCTTAATTACTCGAAGAGTTGTTACTTTTTTGTGGGGTCTTCCCAGACTCGTATTACATCTTCAATACCTTTGCAGTGGTGCGCGCAGATGCGCATTTTAGGTGTGACCTACGACTGTGCTGGAATATGGAATGGTGTGTGGTCTTCGGTCGTCGAAGACATTACAGCTCGTGTGCGAAGGGCGCAGTCATTCGAGTTGCCTCTGCTTGAGAGGCGCTACCTGGTTCAGTCCGTCATACTTGGTGCCTTCTGGTACCTCTGCTACACTGTTAAACCACCCCTCCGTGTCATAAGGCGAGTGCAGACTACAGTTTTTTCGTTCTTTTGGTCAGGCGGAACCGAGCTTGTAGCCCGTGCTGTTCTTGGACAACCACGGGAGAGAGGAGGGTTTGCCTTTCCAAATTTGTCCGTCACGTCCTCGCTGTTAGCGTTGAAGAGTATTTTGCGTATCCTGCTAGGAAACGCGTCTCCGGCGCGAATCCTGGCTCGGTACTTTTTGGGCCCTTCTTTACGCTTTTTGGATCCGGCGGCCCCTGTTAATCATGGACCCCAGTCAGAGCAACCTACCGCTTTCTACGCTTCATCAGTGGCCTTTTACAGGCATGTAAGAGCAGTAGCACCTGCTGTCAACATTGTTGCAGACCGTGTGGTGGACATTATGGGCACACTATTGTTACCTGTTGTGCCGGCGTCTCGCCGCTCACCTATGCGCCGCGTTCAGTGGGCGCGTTTAGCGTCGACACCTCTCCCAGATCATCTACGTGACTTTGTCTGGAAACTTGGCTGGGCAGTGCCAATACCTCCTAGAAAGACTTCAGGCCTGCGCGCTCCCAAATGTCACGTGAGCAACGTCATTTCCGGTAGGCGATCGCCTCTTCGAGGGTCGGGAGGCGCGCGCGCACGAAACGAACCGACGAACCCCGCAGTCGGCGCGCGCGGACCAGCGGTAGGAAGCCTGCCGTTGCGTGCATCGTTCTGGCGTTGTTCTGTGTTTCTGCACTGGGTGCGCGTTCCTGCGCATGATCGGCGCGCGTGGTGGTTGTGAAGGAGTGAAGTGCGGCTATCAGCATGCCTTACAAGTGCTGTGTGCCGAAATGCCGGGGAAACTACGACGAAGACTCGAAAATTCAAGTCTGCTCATTTCCGAAGGACGATGCCCAGCGGAACAAGTGGCTGCGTGCAATACCACGCAAGGATTACCAAGTTACAGCTTCTTCAAGGGTAAGAACTGCTTTAATTAGCTCGTTGTGTACCTTCATGCCCGCTTTTACGCTGCGCAAAGTTCATTGTCAGTGCGAGCATATTGAGCGTTAGGCCTAGAATCCGTTGTGCCGCATAGAAGGACGAGGCGACTCTCAGAATGCTTCCTACGGCTGACAAGCGAAATTCTTTCGTGTTCATATTAAGGCGAAAGCCTTTAATGCATAATACTGTCGTTAGCAGACGCGTCGGCAGCCGTGTCGACAGACGCGTCGGCAGGAATGCCGACAGACGCGTCGGCAGCCGTGTCGACAGACGCGTCGGCAGGAATGTCGACAGACGCGCCGGCAGCCGTGTCGACAGATGCGTCGGCAGTAATGTCGACAAACGCGTCGGCAGCCGTGTCGACAGATGCGTCGGCACGAGTGTCGACAGACGCGTCGGCAGCCGTGTCGACAGACGCGTCGGCAGGAGTGTCGACAGACGCGTGCACGTTAAAGAACCGTAGATGGTCGAAATTATCCGGAGTCCTCCACTACGGCGTCTCTCATAGCCTGAGCTGCTTTGGGACGTTAAACACCAAATACCATGTGTTTTCTGCGAAAAGTGTTCTTTCAGCCTGTGCTTGCATCAGGAAAGAATCTGGCAATACCAAAAAAAAACTACCTTGAGCACGTATACATAATTAATGTCTTTCGGAGACACATTGATATCTTTTTGTGGTACAGTCCCCTGTTTTCGTTTTTGCAGGTCTGTGCGCTGCACTTCCATGAGAGCTTTATTAAAAAAAAACCGGCTATCATGACCCAAGGACTGGAAAGGTTATCTAGACTACTTTGCCGGTGCCACGACTGGTCCCTAGCGCTGTGCCTTCAATATTCAAGGATTGCCCATCGTACCTGTCCACACCAGAGTGTTCCAAAACAAGAGAGGAGCATGTGCTTGTTTGTATGTGGAGTGTTTATTGCTTTGATTTGTTCTCGCAGTGCCATATTATGGGAAGTAACCGAGTTCCTCATTCTAGTCGATTGCAATTGTTTTTCATCATATATGTTTTGTGCGTAACCGTATGTTGCTAAATGTTTTGTGTTATTTTGGACTGCGAACCATGACTGCCTTCGTTTCCTTGATGTTTGTTGCAGTGACCTGTTCTACTGTATGTGACATGGTCTAAGTCTTAAGTGTGACCATGAGTACAATTTATGTTTTCATATTTAAAGGGTATGTTTGTTTTACAAATCTGTGGTTACTACCTGGCAGTTCAATTTTGTTACCTTGATGCTTCATTAGTTCTGTTTACTGTATGTATATTATATTGTCTTACATTTATTTATAGCGCCTTTCCATGCCCAAAACCAATAAACCGACATTTCTCTTTTGATTGCCGACTAAATTTTGCCTCATTCTTGAATTATCAGCAAACAATAAACTCCCCATGGGAGCAGTAATTGTAGAACGCTGCAATAGGCACCATTACACAGTTTGCATGAAGGTGACGATCGAGTTGCTGTTGCCTCCATCATCCCGAATTCACGTGACGCACGCCGCTGAAGCCGAAGCCAGCGAAGCGAAACAACTGCACTGCAGAATTCTCGCGTTTTCTATCAGTTATTCACTCACCTAGAGTACTTTGTCAATCTTACTTCTCTAAAGAGTGCACTGCAGCTGACCAGGCCCCTAGTTATTTCACAGCAGGCTCTTCCTTTCTTTATAAATGAGCGCACGCCTATCTTTCTGTACGCTTGCAAAGCGGTCGCACTCGCGCTTAATACAGCGGTTGATAGAGAGCGACTAAACCATCCTAAAAAAGCGACACCAAGCGCGGCGGAGGTAGCGAGCGACGCGGCCATCCGCCTACTGGATGTGACGTCACTCGCGCAGCGCGCAGGCCTCAAGTCTTTCTAGGAGGTATTGGCAGTGCTCCCTACTTGTGACCGGTTAGAGCGGTGGGGTGTGTTACGCTCCAGTACCTGTCCGAATTGCCCGCTCCCGGAATCTAATCGCCACGCTACAGTCACCTGTGTTGTAGCGCGTGTCTTTTGGCGCGCGGTTCATGCGGGATTTCGTGGGCAGGGCATTTCGTGCTTCGTCTCCCGCGGCCGCTTCCCCAGCGGCCGTTTTGCTCGCCTGTTAATAGTTGCAGGTCTTTTTAGTTTATGGCGCAGTCGATGCGCCGCGGTCGCTAGTGGCTTTCGACGCCGCGCTGTGTGGCCAATTCTCGGCCGTCTCCGACGGGAGCTGATTAGTTTTTTGTCCGAGGAACTCTTTTTCTTGGGTGAGGAAGAGTTTCTCCGACAATGGTCATGCCCATTTATTTCTGTTAATAACGGTCGTCTTGTCTTGGTTTTTAGGCCAAACTGGCGCTAAGGTCTCCTTTTCAATGTTTCAATGACTAATTATCGACTTTTCGCTCTTCTGTCAATCGGTATATGTGCATTCTTATTTTACATTGCCCATTCCTGTTAGTTACTTGGAAATGTTTACGGTACCTGTTTAATTGGGTCACCTTACATGCTTAATGTCATGTGTTTTTGTTAATGTGATTGTATCTTGTAACCTTGGCATGTGTACATATGTAAATAAATTTTTTCTAAACATCGTACTTATCTGTTTTTTTTTCAGCAGCGTCTCCTTCCGCGGACGCTGTTGTCGCTGCGGCGCGCGTCTTTCTTTTCTTTTCTTCTGACCTCTTCATTCTCCTCTATATTAATTAGGCTAATTGATTAATTAAGCAATTAACTAAACTCAGTCCAACTTAGTTGCAGCATCACTATACGATCCCTTTGATTGGTTGCATGGTTACTAGCCAAAGTACAATTGGCCCCATTTGAAATTCGCGCACTGTGACGTCACGAGCATTTCGACCAATTGAAAAGCGTGACATTGGGGGCAGAGCTGGTTACGAGGCCGACGCCGACGCCGACGACGACGCGAAACCCAGGAACGGACGCCAAAGAGCTGCGCTCTAAAACAAATTTGCCAATTTCACCCTCCCTCTTTTCAAGGTCCCGATATTTGTGACCTCTGCTTTTCAAGGTGCCGAGATTTGCGCTGAATTCAGCGCTGGTGTGTGTGTCCTCTCTTTTTCTTGGTCTGTGTGCGTTTGCTCTGTTGAACCACAATTATGAATCTACACTAATTAGCCCAATCTGCACTTCTTCCACAGACAAAACTGTCCACTTTCGCTTCTCCACCGGTTTATCTTGGGACGATCGCTCCCCCGCCCAATTTCTTCTCCCGATTAGAGACACCTCGGCGCGCGCTATATTTTGCCCATCGAACCAGAAACACGAGCTCTGAGGCATTCCGGGAAAGGGTTACTGTGCAGTCACAGGTATTAATCGACAGCGTAAGGAGCTCGTTCAGGTGAAATCCCGGCGCCGCCCGTCGGAAAAAATCCAGCAATTCCTGTAAATAGAAAAAGAAAATAGGGGTGGGTTTGGGTTCGAACTCAGGCCCACTGCGCCAGTTGGGCACGGAACGCGTATGCGACGAAGCTTTTTTTTTTTGTTCTGTACTGCCCGGAGGCCACGAAAGATAGTTGTTTCAAGCGTGTTTGAAGGACACCCATTGAACGCGTCGCCCGGTGTATGACTTAGAAACCTGTGATTAGGATGTGTTCTGTCTTACAGTAGAGGGACCGCTAGGGGGCCGAGTAGTACAGACGCACCCCACATCGGCTCCGCACAAAGACAGCGGAATTCGCCAATCGCCAGCATCATCGGCCCAAATTTCACCATCCACTGATCTACGAATGTGAGTGCCGCACGCCATCAATTTTTGGCCCGCCTAAGCCATTTTTCGGGCACCCACGGCCCTTTCTTTGTGACCTCTTCGCCTGAGCTAGGCCTCGCTCCGCTGGGAGCTAGGCCTACTGCGTCGGACGCTTCCGCCACCAACACCATCATGGAGGTGCAGGTGCAGGGAGAGGTTCTTAACCCCCACGACTACGACCCAAGGGACTGGACGCACATTCTTAGTGTGCCTGCCCGCTCCAAGGACGTCCTTTCACCATCCCGAAGCCAGGAGGCCGCAGCCTCTGCTACCGGTGCCCCCAAGTCTGCGCGCCTTGACAAGTCAGCGCACCTACAAGCAACGCGCACAGCTGCGCAGCGTTCGCGGCAGCAGCCGCCGCTTCCTGCTGCAGACTACAAAGTCGTGTTCAGATCACGAGGCGGGCTGCAGCTGGACCTGCTTCCACCCCGACAACTACGGGAAGCCATCCTTCAAGCGGCGTCCCAGCTACACGAACCAACGCGTACCCAAATCAGGGTACACCCCGTAAACAATACGTGCACCGTAAGCACGCCCATAAAAGCTGACGCGCTTGCCCTGGTTAGCGTAACCAGCATCAAAAACCAAGGCAAGGACTTCGCCGTCGCAGCTTATATAGCCCCGCCGGATGGAGCGGTACGCGGAGTCATCTCCAATGCTTATTGGAATGAGACCCCGACAGAGCTCCTGCAAGACCTGATCACCGGCAACCCAGACGCCCTAATCGTGGACGCCCGCCGAATGGGCTCCACGCGTTCGATCCTAATCACTTTCCGAGCTGGACCTGTCCCACGCGCCGTCCTTTATGGAGGAGCCCTCCACAGGTGCACACCCTATCGAGGGCATATAGACGCCTGCACTAACTGCCGCGTCCCTGGTCACCGGGCAGACGTGTGTGTCCACCCAAGATCCCATAAGTGCCCCCGCTGTGGGCAGTCCCACCCAAAGGAAGATGTGCCCTCATGCACCCCCAGCTGCATTCTCTGCGGAGGCCCTCATATGACCGGCACAGGGAACTGCAAGGGACGGGGCCGCAAACTAGCGTCCCCGAAGAACGCTCTCTCTCCTCCGGGTACATCGCGGCTTTCCCGCTGCGATCAACCAGGCACAGCCAGCAGACGCAGCTCGACGGCTTCCCGGTCGCCTTCTACAAGCCGGCAGAATGGCAGCAAGAACGCCACGCGTCTCACCTGGGCAGACCGCGTTTCCGGCAAAACCACCCGCCAACCCCCACCACCCCAGTCCTCCCAGGCAGACCCGAGAGACCAGGAACTCAAGGCCTTGCGTGACGAGGTAAGCCGCCTTTCCTCTCTCCTAAGCACCCCCGCCCCCTCCATGCCCCCTCAACCCGCACCCCCTGTCATTAATTCGAGCTCATCATCCACAGACACTTCGAGCACCCCTCCTGCAAAGAAACAGCGCACCACAGACGCCACACCCCCTCCCGTGCCCCCAGAAATAGACGCTAAATTAGCAGAACTCCAAACAAAATTTGACCATAAACTAAAGGAGCTAGACGCCCGCCTCGAGGCCAGATTCAATCACCTTGCCGCCGCCCTCACCGAAAAACTTGAGCAGCGCATGGACGCTATGCTTACCAAGATGATGGAGCTCTTGGAGCATAATCTTACCCATCGCTTCACCCAACTTCAAACCCCCTCCACTCCCCCCATCCTACCTCCACAAGCACAAAACACCTTCCCTGAGCCACACATACCTATTGACACCCGTCTTAATACCCTCCTCAATCCCCCCACCATCCAATATGGCGGGGGGGAACACTAATTATCTCCCCATTATAACTTGGAACTGCCGCGGCTTCCGGGCAAAGCGCGCACCTCTGCAACTTCTCCTTCCCACCATCACACCCACGCCCCACATACTTCTTCTCCAGGAGACTGCACACCGAGCAACCCTCCCCAGCTACACATCTACACACTCGGATACCACTAACACACCCAGGGCGTCCACACTCATCCACCGCAGCCTCACCTACAAAACTCATCACATTACGTCTGAGACGCCCTGCGTGATCACGGAAATTATACATCACACACATTCACTTCCTTCTATATTTATAGCAAACATATACCACCCCCCGTCCCTGCCGATGGCCCCGCTAGAATCACTTCTGCGAAAGCTACACCATCTAGCAGGGAAACATCCCCTACTCATCGGTGGGGACTTCAACAGTCAGCATACTGACTGGGGATACACAACCACGACACATCGAGGTCGCAGGCTCTGGCTGCTCCTGCAGAACCTCCAACTCACTGTGCACAACACGTTTCAGACGCCTACGCGGATCGGCAACAGTGTCAGCATGGACACCAGTCCGGACCTGACGCTGAGCCGCTGTATCCGCGGCGTTACCTGGAACAGAACACAACATACACTGGGCAGTGATCATTACATTATACAAATCACTGTCCCATACAAACCACCCCGTCACGCAAATATGACACACGAACTCATTAACTGGGATGCCTTTCGCGCTGCACGCACCGCCCTCCCAGACACTCCCATCGCAGACATCGATGAATGGGTGCAATCACTCAAGCATGACGTTCACCACAACACGCGACACATTGAAACTACAACCGAAACACCGACCCTTGACACACGCCTAGCCCACCTCTGGGAGGCTTATCACAGCATCCTGGAACGCTGGAAAGGCAACAAACACAACAGAACACTTAAAAAGCGGCTGGCCGCGCTGCAGACACAAATCCAACAGCACTCTGAGGAGCTCTGTCGATCCAACTGGGGACAGCTATGTGACGGCATCGCCGGAAAACTGTCCAGCAAACGTGCATGGCAACTCCTCCGACACCTCATTGACCCCACACGCACCAAATCAGCAGCACAGCACCACGTGACACGCCTCACACATGAACACATTGACGATCCCGACACCCTTCTAGACACACTTCAAACCATGTACACATCTCCAGGCGGCCCCATACCTCTACCGCACTACACAGGACAAGCAAATCCAACACTCGACACCGACATCACGGAGACGGAAGTCAGAGCGGCCCTCCTGACTCTCCGCGCCAACTCCGCACCTGGTGCAGACCAAATCACAAACTCCATGCTCCGTAATCTGGATGACCAATCGATCACCCACATTACGAAATACTTCAACCAGTGCTGGAGGGAGGGTAACCTCCCGCAGTCCTGGCGCCACGCGAAGGTAATATTTATACCAAAACCCAACAAACCACTCACCATTCAAAACCTTCGCCCGATTTCGCTAACCTCATGCCTCGGGAAGCTCCTCGAGCATGTTGTGTTAGCGAGACTCACAAGTCACATGGCGGACAACAATCTCTACCCGCATAGCATGGTGGGATTCCGCCCTCATCTATCCGCACAGGATGCCATGCTGCAACTCACACACGACCTTTTTGACCCGCTTCTTCCAGGTCACACCAAGGCAGTCTTAGCTTTGGATCTCTACAAAGCTTTTGATCGCATTGAACATCAGGCGATCATGACTGCTCTATCCCCATTGAATGTGGGTGTGCGCACGTATGCCTACATTCAAGCATTCCTGACTGACCGCACGGCTGAGATACACTTCGGCCCTCTGTCTTCCACCTCCTACACACTTCAGAGTATCGGCACCCCTCAAGGGTCCGTCCTTTCCCCCTTTCTCTTTAACATAACCCTCATACCCCTCGCCCGGAAATTGGCAACTATTCCCCACCTCAAGCACACTCTTTATGCCGACGATATCACCCTGTGGACCACCCACGGCAGTGACGGCGACATAGAGAACACCTTACAGGAAGCAGCCACCCTCACCCAAAATTACGCACGGACCATCGGACTGTCTTGCTCCCCAGAGAAGTCCGAACTGCTCCTCATCCGGCCTAAGAACCACCGCTGTCCCCGCTCCCCCATTGCCATTGAATTGAATGGTTACCCGGTACCTGAGGTTGGCACCCTCCGTGTATTGGGCTTGCACATCCAGAACGATGGCAAAAACACCACTACCCTCAAGAAACTCAATCAGGTTGCAGGCGCGATATCGCACCTCATCCGCAGGGTTTCGGGACATCATAGAGGCATGAAGGAGCGCGACCTATGTCGCCTCATTCATGCCTTTGTCCTCAGCCGTGTACTGTACACTACCCCATACTTACAACTATCCAAACATGACATAAACGCTTTGGATGCTTTGATTCGCAAGGCATTCAAGGTAGCACTTCATCGTCCCCTCAACACACCCACAGACAGATTACTAGGCCTGGGCCTCCACAACACGATCGGGGAACTGGTGGAGGCCCACCGACAGGCCCAATACATCAGGCTCACAAAAACTTCCACAGGTCGGTATATCCTGGACTCCCTGGGAATCAAAATAACGGCCAACGACCCAACCCTTCTCGCCATCCCACGATCCCTTCACCGAGAGCTTCTCATCAGGCCGCTCCCGAGGAATATGCACCCGTCCCACCATGAGCAGCGCCGCAGAGCCCGTGCGAAGGCACTCCATCGAGCGTACGGCCCCCAGCCGGACGCCGGACGCAGCTCCCAGCCAAGTGGAGCTGATATGGGTGCCTGCGCACTCCGGGAATCCCGGAAACGAGGCCGCCAACCTTTTAGCCCGAGGTTCTTTAAACCGGGCTCAGGTGGCCTCGGATCGGGGATTCACGAAGGATCGCATGCACTCATTCAGTGAGCTGACCCAGGCATACAGAGCCTCTCGCCAGCTCTACCCCCCGCCCCACCCCTCCCTAGATAACAGACACGCAACACTCTGGCGCAGATTACAAACACATACTCTCCCCTCGCCCCTTACCCTAACCCACTATCATCCCTCCTTCCCCACTCCTGCTTGCGCCCTATGCCCAGAACCCTTCGCTTCTTCCCTCCACATCCTTTCCCTCTGCCCGGCGGACCCTCCCCCGCGGGACCTAGAGAACCTCAAGACCTGGGAGGACTGGGAGACCCTGCTGCACTCGGAGGACCTGGCCGTGCAGACCATCGCACCGGCCGTGCTGCCAGTGTTATGGACCTCAGGAACATAAACACTTGAGTGAAGTGGGGTCGTGCGGGGACCCTGGGGCGTGCCCCGAATTCCTTTGTAAATAAAGTTTTCTCTCTCTCTCTCTCTCTCTCTTACAGTAATGAGAAAAACAAACAAATATTAATGTGCGAATTGCGCGTCAGAAATTAAACGGAATGAAAATGGGTGTTATGGTGTTTCACTGTACAGAAACAAATGTTGTGTATGTGTAAAAGTGGCGTAGTATGCCGTGCTCTGTAAGCTAGATAGGAATTGATGACAGGTAATAGATAACTAGGATTGTAATCGACGATCGTTATCGGTATTGTGATTGCGGAGTGGTAATCGCTAGGAAATAAGGAAAGGAAAAGAAAAGGAGCTTTCGAGAATCTCACGCAGCCGATGTTGTATGTCACATTACTTAAAAAGAGATAATGCGCGCAAAAAAAAAATACAGGACGAAAAAAAAGGCACGGAAAAACCAGGTGTCTCATGACGCCTGGCCCTGAGCATTGGCAATGCTCAGTATCGTGAATGCACCTCACGCCTTTCGTATTTGAATCAATAGTGTTTTGAAAATATGTGTCGTAACGTTTTTGGTGCGCAAAGAGGTTGCTGGGACGATTCCAATACTTGCGTGGTCATCCTCCTTTATTTACGGCACATTCCGCAGCATCGATTCGATGCGTGATGTTTGTTCAAGGCCTTGAGCCGCTCCCCCTGCGGACGCTAATCGCTGATTCGGTTAGGTGTTGCCCGGCAACTCGCTAATGGCGCATGACGTTTTTGCACTGTGAAGCCCAGAGTAATCTGTGCAGGGCTTACAAAGGCTGCTGGCGGATATATACTAGCCGTTTGGACGCACACACTGTATATTTTCCCATTGCGCAGCTCACGCTTAGCCCTTTTCTACCAGATATGTACGATACAGGCGGGGAAGATGTTTGAATCGCAAATGTGCCCATGCCTAGCTCATGTATTTTCTATGCAGGACCCATGTAGGCTATAGGCGAGAATACTGGTGTTAGCCCACACACAGCCCAATGGGCTCCGTCAGGGTGCTGCACGGGCAGCCCCTGTTGGGTGTCCCGCACTTCACCGTCATGTAGCCCCATCTTTTATGCACACGAACTGCACGCAGCCCATGCTTACCCCTTTCATACCCGATTTAGAATACAGGCGGTGAAGACGTCGGAATGGCAAAAGTGCCCGTGCCCACCCCACGCGGGACCGCCGCCGGTGTTGCTCAGACAGGCCAAACTGCATGCCTGAAACGCTTTGCATCTGTGAAGCACAAAGTTTAGCCCCTGTATTTTTTACGCAGGACCCATGTAGGCTAAAGGCGCGAATACTAGCTCTTTGCCCATAAAAAACCACGGCGGCTGCCTCACGGTGATGTACGGGCAGCCCCTTTTGGGGTTACCCGCACTTCACCATAATAGAGCCCGCATCTTAGCCCGCATGTATCTACGGTGGGATCTAGGTGGGCTGCCCAGTCTGTTTAAACCCATGCAAGCCGATGAGGGTCCCATTCAGGCACGAAGTAGGCAGCCCAAGCGTTTTCTGCCAGCACTGCACCTACAAGAGACCCATGTGGGTTTATTGCGGGCAGCCACCAGCCCTCATTACCCATGTCGGACCCGCATGGGTCCGTCACCTTGTGCTACCGGGGTATATACGCTATCACGTAACATCCAACCTTCGGGGGTAACTAACACGCAGAACGCAATGCCGGTGCATATCAGGGTTCTCAAAATGGACGGCTCCGTAGTTTGCAATGACTAGTTTTATTCTTGCGCCGAGCGAAGAATCAAAAGACAGTGGTGCCCGCGGTTTAAGCTCAGCATCGAGGCTTGCTAGGCAGGATAAATACATTCCTATTTTTTATGGTTCATTGGGGTTCAACACACCAAAGCGACTGAGGCTATGAGGGACGCCGTAGTGGAGGGCTGCGGATAATTTCAAGCACCTGGAGTCCTTTAACGTGCACTGACATCGCACATTAAACGGGCTTCTAGAATTTCGCCTCCATCGAAATTCGACGGCCTCGGCCGGGATCGAACCCGCGTCTTTCGGGTCAGCAGCCAAACGCCATAACCACTGAGCCACCACGACATTTCTAATTGGCCATCGCAATTATTGCAACACATCACAATCCGGATGTCCTGTTTGCACAGACTTCCTGTGATCCCCATGCGCCGAGTATAGATTTGGTGCAGAAAAAAAAAGATATTTTTACGCGCTGCAGGCCTTTAGCAACCGACTTTTTCTACTCTTGAAAAACTTACAAGGCATCGCCTTCTCCTGGCCACAAACTCGTCACCCGCAAAAACCCCCAAACTTCGTTAATAGCTAATTAGTAAATTATATTAATTCACTTAACTGATTAGCAACTTTTTACAATTTCCGGCACAGCTAAGAGTTTCCTTCTGTAGAAGTTTGCTTTCTTCTCAAAAAATCTTTTTTTATGCATTTTCAAACGTTCACTGAACACGCGGTATAAGTGATCACATGTATTTTCCTTTGCCCATTAAATATGACGTTGCACAAGGAATTGCAAGAGGCCCCTTATTATTTAATTCAAAACAATAAAGTAACATAAGTAGAACGAACAAAACTGTAACGATAGGAAAATTGAATTAAAATAAAATATTTAATATGTGAATAATATTCTGAACATAGACACGACGGTTTGGTTCACTATATGCCACGGATTGCACCACGCTCACCTCAGGTTTCAATATTCAGCACATCATTGCAAAATGCGGTGAGATGTTTCAGAAGTTGTGTGTGTTGTCGAAGCTTAATTAAATTTGGTCAGCCTATATAATAGAAAATAGATATAACTTTTCGTTCCAGAAATAAACCGGTCTCAGCGATCGAAGCTATTAATATTGACGGTTACAGAATTGATATTGTCAAGCAAAAAATTCTTGAAGTCCATTTCTCTTCAAATTTAAAGGGGGGATGCACGTGCAGATCAACTTAGCACGAAACTTTCTTCAACTGCAGGCAAAGTGCCAGGCTTTCGCAGGTTGTTTCCGAAAACAGTAAAGTTTGAAATGTGTATTCTCTTTTTTCACTTTAAATTAATGTGCAACTATTAAATCTAACTTAAACAAGCTTGTGATCGCAGATATTCAACCCATGTCTTCCTGCAAAGGATCATTTCCTGTCCTAAACATTACAGGCGTACATAATCCATACGGATCTCATTTCTTGCAGGCGGCCGGCTAGCTACACTACTCCACAAAAAAAAGCGAACTCTACAGCATCACTGGCATCCTTAGAGCGGCTCATTCCAAATGCTAATATAAACACAAGAAATACAAATGAGGGGATGATTCTTTGTTTCCGCACTTTCGACAAATATCAGTCCCTCATCTTCCGGTACTGGACCCCCCTCCCTTTAATCCAGATCTCGCCCGCTCCGACTTTGGTATGCTTGGACCACAGAAGGATGCTTTGCGAGGTCGTCGTTTTTCTACACTCCCAGACATGCTGGAAGCGTTGCAAATATACCTTCACGACCAATCAGAAGGCGTCTGCTTTGATGGAACACGCAATCTTGAGGCCCATTGGAATTGAAAGCGGAGGAGAATATGTGTGAAAATTACGGAGTACACATAAGACTACTTACGTGCTTTGAATGAGAAAGCAATTTTTGTTTATTTATTTTCATTTTAAAATTCACTGCCTTTCTATTGAAACACCTAATAATTACCGTACAGTCGTGAGGCAGCGGACACAATACGTTCACGTTTGTTCGCCAAGAGGTAACGTGGTCATATGGCCTGTGGTTATATGCTCGCCTCGCAACCTGAAAGACATCGGTCCAATTCCCAGCACCTTGGGAAGAAATTGTGGTTTTATTGATATCACTGTGACGCCATCGGGGATATTCTGGACTACTGCTGCGGGTCAACACCAACGCGGGGTTTCTTTTCTCAGAAGTTTGGAGCCGAAGGAGTACGCTTCTGAGCCGTGTAGTCAGGCTCTTGTAGCATCCGTGGAAGAAATGTCGACTTTGTAAGGGGGAAAGACGAGATATTGGTAAAGTTTTCCGAGATTAAAACTGAAGGCACAGCGCACGAAAGACAGGACTCAGGTAGGGACAAACACATAAAAGAGAAAAGGGCCGGTTGCTGCAGTTTCAGCGTTGCCTAAAACGTGCTATCATAATAACAAGAATTGTAAAACTATCGAACCGAGAGATAATGCCGTGTCCAGATGAATGGAAAAGCATATTTGTGTTAGGAGATTTTTATGCATTAAACTGGCTCTATACGCCAGTTTAATGCATAATTTGAGTCACGTGTCTGAGGCATACCTCGCACTCCTCGGTGACAGCGACGGCTTTTCGACAGAATGAGCTGTACAGGCTGTCGCGTAACATCTTGCCTTCAGGGGTAACTGACCCGCACAACGAAATGCCAGTGCCTATCAGGGTTCTCAAAATCTACGGCTGCGTAGTTTGTGATGACTAGTCTTATTCTTGGCCCGAGCGAAGAAGCAAAAGACAATGGTGGCCACGGTTTAAGCTGAATCTTAAGGCTTGCTAGGCAGGATAAATACATTCCTTATTGTTTATGGTTTGTAGTTCATAAGGGTTTACGTCCCAAAGCGACTGAGGCTATGAGGTACGCCGTAGTGGAGGGCTATGTGACACTGGTGACGTCACCACTCGATGACGTCACACCTAATTGATTACGAAGTAATTACAAATTACTAATTAGTGACTAATTAATGATCAATGATTAAATACAAATCAACTGCTAATTAATGACGCTTAAGCTTCGCCTTTAGGAGTGGAAGGCCACAGCGTGTAGTAGCGCCGCCAGGCAGTCCACGGAACGCCACCACCCGTTCGGCGCGATGTCTTGCCCTTTGAACGCGACGCTTTTTGAGGAAAGGAAATAACAAAGTAATTCTCGGTCATCTCGGTGGATACCCGAACCACACCCCACAGGAAGGCAGGAACGCCACCACCCGTTCGGCGCAATGCCTTGCCCTTTGAACGCAAGGCTTTTTCAGGAAAGGAAATGGCGCAGTGATTCTCTGTCATCTCGGTGGACACCCGAACTGCACCGTACAGGAAGGGAGGAACGCCACCACCCGTTCGGCACGATGCCTTGCCCTTTGAACGCAAGGCTTTTTGAGGAAAGGAAATGGCGCAGTGATTCTCTGTCATCTCGGTGGACACCCGATCCGCACCGTAAAGGAAGGATGGAACGCCACCACCCGTTCCGTTGGTTGGTAAACATTTATTAAAACAGTCAAGGGGCCGAAGGCCCAGATCTAGGGGTCGGCCAAGACTCCTTGGAATCTGGCAGCCTCTAGAGCGAGACCGATGAGCGTTCGTTGGTCGTCTAGGGTAGAGCTGCGTAGACGAGCCTCCCAGGTATGTTGTGTGGGTGTTGGCATGTGTTGTCGAGGACAAGTCCAGACCATATGAAGGAGGTCTGCTGGGATATTACAGTGTTTACACATCGGCATATACCGTTCAGGAAATATATTATGGAATCTTTTTGGGATTGGGGAAAGTGTCCGTCTGGAGTTGGCGCCATGTGACGGCCTCTGTCTTTGTAAGTTCTTGGTGCGGACCTATATAGAGTTGGCGAGAAAGACGATAGTGCTGGAGCAGATCGCGTGAAGTGATTATGGTGTCCTTCCTTACCAAGGCGGGCATGTTGGGGGCGGGGTGATAAGCTGCTCGGAAAGTGAGCCCTCGAGCTAGCTCATGTGCTCCCTCATTACCCTTCAGACCCATGTGGGCTGGAGCCCATATCAGTAGGGACAGGTGTTTAGGAGGATTTGATACGAGTACGCGAAACGCTTCGACTGAAATACGGCCATGAGTAAAATTAAGAATGGCGCGCTGTGAGTCACTTATGACTACTCTAGCTTTAGAAGTGGACAGCGCGAGAGCAATAGCTACTTCCTCCGCTGTAGTGATATGTGATGTGCGTACGGAGCAGGAGGCATGAAGAGTCATGTTCTCATCTGTGGCAACCGCTGTTGCAGCAGTCCGAGTAGGATGATCTGCCGCGTCTGTGTAAAGCACGTCAAGTCGGCCAGCATATCGCTGCTGGAGTGACGCGGCCCGAGCTTCTCTGCGATCTTGATGATGAGTTGGATGCATGTTGCGGGGGAGAGGGAGAGTCTTGATGTTGGCCCTGATGGCAGGTGGGAGATTGACCACCGAGGATGGTGGACGGAAGGGAGCAATGCGAAGACGTTCGAGGATAGAGCGGCCTGGAGAAGTTAGGGAGAGGCGTTGGCGCTGGGCCAGGAGGGCCGCCTCAATGAGCTCGTCAACCGTGTTGGAGACACCAAGGGCGAGGAGCTTGTCGTTGGGAGTAGAGAGAGGAAGGCCAAGGGCTCTTTTTACGCCGCTGCGGATAAGGCAATCCAGGCGGTGCTTCTCCGTGAGCGTGAGACGTAAATATGGAGCAGTGTAAGCAATACGACTTGCTACAAATGCTTGAAAGAGACGAAGGAGATTCGCCTCCTTCATGCCTGCCCGCTTGTTGGAAACGCGCCGTATGAGACGGGCTGTACACACCCGTTCGGCGTGGTGTCTTCCTTTGAACGTAACTCTTTTTGAGGAGAGGAAATTCTGTTTCATCTCGGTGGACACCGAACCGCACCGTACAGGAAGGGAAGAACTGGGAGTAAAATAAGAAAGAGAAAGAGGGGCCGCAATGAAGAAACTGAAAATTGCATTTGAAGAAAGGAAATTACGCAGTAAAAGTCTCGCATATCTCCGTGGACACACGTCAAAACGCGGACGCATCTGCCGACACGGCTGTCCACACGGCTACCGACACGGCTGCCGACACGGCTGTCGACACGGCTGTCGACGCGGCTGCCGACGCGGCTGCCGACACGGCTGCTAACGACAGTATTAGGCATTAAAGGCTTTCGCCTTAATAAAATGGCTGAGGCTTAGCTAAGGTTAAGCCTAGTCAGATGCGAAGCATATTGGTGGCTAGGCTTGGTAATACATGGCTTTTCTTGGTTGAATACTTGGTCATTTTAATACAATCACTAGAAGCCTTCGTCGTGGGGGAAGACAACGGCATGGCTACAGCGGAACGCCGACTAACCCCGAGACGCGCGTTGGGTGAGCGCCTGGATTGCCACGGAAGCCAAGTCTGCCTGCCCGGTGGAGCGAGCGTTTCACCTACACCGAGTGTGAACGCGCGTTCGAAATGCGCGGGAATGCCGCTCAAGGACATTCCGGCGTCTGTGCGATGGCATCGTTCTCCTTCTCCCAGCGCGTGACGGCGATCTGTCGTGACGTCATGTGTCACGTGGTGTGACGCCATTGTACCACGTGGTCTGCACGGCGCGCAACCACAGCGACGGCGCGAGGTGGACCCCCGTCTTCCTCTGTCGTGACGTCATGTGTCACGTCGTATGTCCCGGGGTGTGACGTCACTACCACGTGGTCTGCACGGCGTGCAACCACAGCGACGGCGCGAGGTGGACCCCCGTCTTCCTCTGTCGTGACGTCATGTGTCACGTGGTATGTCACGGGGTGTGACGTCACTGTACCACGTGGTCTGCACGGCGTGCAACCACAGCGACAGCGCGAGGTGGACCCCCGTCTTCCTCTGTCGTGACGTCATGTGTCACGTGGTATGTCACGTGGTGTGACGTCACTGTACCACGTGGTGTGCACGGCGCGTAACCACGGCGAAGGGCTGTAGTGTACCTCTAGTAATATGCTTCGCATAATAGTGAGATTGGCAGCGCCAGCGCAACTGCAGAGCTCCATTGACCAGAAGGTAGCAATTTTGATGGTTATGTGAGCGCGCAAATGGACGCCGAGCTGGCATGCAGACTGCACGCTGCCAACATCCTGGTCTTCCTGTGCCGAGCCGTCCTAAATTTATATTGATATTAAGGTGTAAGCCTTTAATGGTTCATGCTCGTGATGTCCGTCCGTGCTAGCGGTGTCCGTCCGTGCTAGCGGTGTCCGTCCGTGCTCGCGTCGTCCGTTCATGCTCGCGGTGGCCGCCCTAGCGCTGGAATCGTGCCAACTGTGGCCTCTCCTCCGCGCAGTGGCGCAACCTCCTCCATAATTTCCTTTCCTCTAAGTCATTTTCTTCACTACAGGCCCACTTTTTGTTCCTTCTTTAACTCCCACGTCCTCCCTTCCTCTGGAAACGGATGACAGGTGTCCACCGAGAGATGCTAGAGAGTTACAGCGTAATTTCCTTTCCTCAAAGAGAATTTTCGTTTTCTTCACTACGGCCCCTCTTTGTATTTCATCTTTCACTCACACTGCCTCCCTTCCTATACGGCGCGGTTCAGGTGTCCACCGTGACTATTGCTAGGCAACGGCTCTTGCAGCAGCAGCAACAACAACAGCACAAAAGCGCGATTCAGGCGTCCACTGACCCAGGAAGCCAGTTATGCGCACTTCCTTTCCTTAAAATGATTGGAGTGTAAAACGTCACCGCCAACACCAATGAACGCATGAAATGCCGAACGGACAACGGCGACGGTGGCGCAGCGAAACGGGCGCCAAAGAGCTCGGTCTAAAACACTGCAATGAACATAGACACCGCGGACACCAAACACAATGAAAACCGCACATTCAGGAAGCCTGCCACGCGCCAAGCGGTACGGGAAAGCGGCGGTGGGTTGACCACAAGGCTTTCGGCAAGCACACTTTAGAATTTCCAAAGTGTCTTCGCTAATTTTTCAATCGATGTAGGACCAATGGAGCACTTCATTTTCAAAAAAGGAAGACGCCAGACAGTGCTAACGATTGAGGCGAAATTCTAGACGCCTGTGTGCTGTGAGATGTCAGTGCATATTAAAGAACCCCAGGTGTTCGATATTTCGAGCCCTTCACTACGGCGTCCCTCATAACCTGAGTTGCTTTGGGACGGTAAACCCAATAAACCAATAAATGATCATTTAAAAATCTATGTGCTGTTGTACATCTTCGTCAGGCCGGAAGCAAAGGTCTGGGAAATTCCCAGCGCGTATGGAGCGAGACGGACTTTAGTTTGGAGGTCAATTTCAAGATATACCTGGCATCCATATCGTGTGCCCAAGAGCTGAGAACAAATGACTTTCAAAAACCGCTCAATTTTTGCGGCTGGTGCCTGATGCGGAATTCGCCTAAACACTGCTTTGAACTGACGAGGCCCTATCTTGCTGGGATGCGAATGTCATTTTACACAGCGCTCACTATAGGAGAGACCAGAACCTCCACTGGCTACGCGAGCATAAGCACCAGGAGAGACGGTCAGCACTTATTTGATGCGGCTTTTAAAGCGCCCGTGCGGTCGCTTCTTACTTTATAATATAAGCCTTACTCCAAACCGACAGACTGCGCTCTAAAGGGCTTTGAAAATTGAAAGTTGGTTATTGAGGAAAAATGGTGCTGCTATATTACTGCTGAACCTGGTTACAGAGCGAAAGCTATGGCGTATCGGGCAACTATAAGCAGCTTGGCGTCTGTGACGTTGAGTGCGTTCCCGACACTGAATAGGCAGCGCTCCCACCCTTACACCCTAGCAGGTGGCAGTTAATGGTTGATCGCGAGAGTTTGCTCACCGAATGAACGCGGCGGCCTTTTGCAGCACTGCCGCGTGTCTGTCACAGCGTTGTCTGCGTTAACGCATGCAGCCCACATCTCTCTCTCTCTCTCATCACCCTAGGAGCCTATTAGCGCGATTCAGGCGTACGCTGACCCAGGGATCCGGTTGTGCGCACTTTTCCTTAATATTATCGAAGTGTAAAACGTTTTCAACGCCTACTCCAATAAACACAATGAACACCGACCGCCTATATCTTGTGTCGCGTTTCTGCCACAACGTTGTCAATGCCAACGCATGCAGCGCAAATCTGTCACTTAAGGCACATCTGTCGACATAAGGCACGCTGCTTAAGGCACGATTGAGATGTCCACTGTTCCAAGAGGGCAGTTATGCGCCTTCCATCTGGTTCAGGTGTCCACCGAGATGTGTGAGACCGATACTACGATTTTCTGGGGGGAGAACGCTGGCGTTCCGACGCGTCGAGAAGCAGCGAGGTCCGAGCTCCGCTTTGGATGGCTATATCGGCGGAAATATTGCCAATTCACTCAAAATTTTGGTCGGACGAGGTCCGGGAACGTGCGAGGAACTCGGGAAGCCCACCTGCTTCGAGGTAGGACCACCTGTTCGTTTTCTGCGATTCTTAAAAAGTTCGGGCGCCCACGCCGGAACGCTTGGCCTCTTCAGGCCTAGCTTCCAAGCGGCGCCTCCGCCGGGGCGACCGGAAGTGCCGTGACATCATGGACTGGCAACCGGAAACCAGCCAGGGTTGCCAGACAGCGCCCGAAATAAGCCAAGAACAGGGAAATGATGCCATTACCGACCAACAGGAAGCCACAGGCACCTGGTTTCGCCGCCAGGGGCGCAAATACGTGGAGGAAAGGGCAAATATGCCCGAAGCGGAAGAGAAGGGGCGTGCCAAGCCCTATAACAAAGAAGGAAGAGCCATTGCGGAGAGATCCGTTGGCAGAATTAGATCGAAGATATCCGGAGAGATGCACCGCGTGGTCCTTCGCCCCAAAGGCGGTGCAGATCAGCTGATGAAGAAGGCTGAACCCTTCCTAAGAAAGATTTTGGTGGAGGCGGCTGGCCTGACAGTCCTCCCGGAAGACAAGTTTATCGTGAATGCCAAGAACCAGTCTCTGCTCATCGTGACCCCGTCGCTGGAACGAGCTGAAAAATACGAAAGGATTACTAGTCTAAGAGTGGGACAGCAGGCAATCGAAGCTACTGCTCATGCGGCCATGCCGGAAGGCGGAAAAGGGGTCATCTATGACATCCCGCTCAGCCTGACAACACAAGATATTCACGAGGGCCTCCAAGAAAACGAGGACATCCGAGGGGCAAGAAGATTAGGAAAGAAGTCAAAGACCGTCTTGATCCTCTTCGAGGGTCCCGAGGTCCCAAGGGAGGTGTGGTTTTTCGGCGTTGCCTATCGCTGCAACCTGTATAGAAAGAAGTTTGATGTATGTTATGCCTGCGGAGAGCTCGGCCACCGCTCGGACGTGTGCCCTGACACCACCAACGTCCGATGCCGGGGATGCAGAGCCAGCAATCCTGAAGAGGGCCACACCTGTGAGCCCAAATGCTTGCTATGTGGAAAGAACCATGTGCTGGGAGACAACCGGTGCAAGAATCTCTACCGGACACCCCACATCATCAAAGTGCGTCAGGCGGAAAAGATCGCCAAAGATGCTGAGGAAAGGAACCAGAAGCAAGGGCAAGTCAGGGGCAGACCACAAGAAAAAGCAAGTCCCCACCAAAGGACGAGCGGAGATGAAAGCCGGTCCTCTAACGGCACATCTAGACCCAGGAGTGCCTCGCAATCCAGAAGCAGGAGCAGAGAGGCGCCACCTCGATCCCAAAGGGAATCAGGACAAAACTCATGGGCGGAGAAGACCAAGCTCCAGGGGAAGAAGACACCGCCAGGCGAGGCGCCAGTAGCAGGTAGGTCGGTTAGCTTCGCGGGTGTGGTCTCCAACCCAAGTAAAACGCTAGAAGCGCGAGTAGATGAGAACGCAGCAGCCATACGGCTACTAAATGAGAAGATAGATAAAATTTCCGAGGCAATTCATGAACTTGCGCAGCAGTTTCAGCAGTTGAAAAAGCCGCAACCGCTACTCAGACCAGCCACCCCGATGGCAATCCGCAAAGCAGGTGACCTCAGCGACTCTGCTGAAAACATCTCTGAAGAGATGAGCGTAGACCAAGTTAGGCCTGCCAAACGAAAGCAGGATGAAACGATAACAGTTGAGAGCCAAATTAAAAGGATAGTAGCAAAGGAAAATGAAAAAATGGAGAAGTCATTCGAAGAGCTCAAACAGCACGGGGCCATCCTCGGCGCTAGACTAGAGAACCTCGAGTCGGTAGTGTGCAGACAACTCGAACAGCTGACGAGGCACATCCAAGTCATAGGCCAGGCCTGTAATGTTAACATCCAAATTGATGGCCAATAGCACGTCGAAAATATGGCAATGGAACTGCCGCCATCTTGCCAGGAAACGATCGCTATTGCAACAGTACATCCTCAGCCAGGACTATCCGCCTTTAGCAATTGCAATGCAGCAGACGGGAGGGAACTGGAATATATCGGGATATAAGGGGTACGCTGCTAAGGATGGCAACGACACCAAGGTAGTAACGTATGTTAAAAGCAACATCGCGGTAATCCAACACGACATTGGAAACCAGGAAACGGAGACAGTATGCGTAGAAATTTTGACTGGAAAAAAGAATAGGGGTAGCATATTCCTTCTAAATATTTACAGCCCACCAAAAAAGATGAAAGTAAAATTTGGCCCCATATTCAGAAGGGCAGCTAAACTCGCGGGGAAAAACCCTCTGATCATAATGGGCGATTTCAACGCCCGGCACCAGGAATGGGGTTACGTAAGCAACAACGCCAAGGGTCAGGCCCTACTGGATGATATAGTGGCATCCAATTTCTACATAGCCAATGACATCTCCTGTCCCACGAGGACTGGTAACAGCGTTACAGCGGACACATCTCCCGACCTTACGCTATGTAGGAACGCTGGTATTGTGAAATGGCGGAACCGACAGGAAGATTTGGGTAGCGATCACTTTCTGCTGGAGCTCGAGCTCAGCAGAAAAGTCAGCGTGAAGCCTACAACCTACAGGCAAGAGAAGCTTACGGATTGGTATAAATTCAGAGCTCTCAGAGAAGAACATGAGCATAGTGACATAACCTGTATCCAGAACTGGACGGCAACGCTGCTTGAGCATGTGGAAAGAGCAACTGAGGAGGTTCAGGTAGATGACTCCCAAGATAGAATGGACAGCAGGCTCTTCAGCATGTACAAAAGGAAGGAACAGCTAAATAACCAGCTGAAGCGCCAAAGGTGGAACAGAAACCTAAGGAGGGAAGTAGCTAGACACAATGTAGAATTAGAAAGGTATGCTCGACAGTTGGAATCTCAGAGATGGGATAATAGATGCGAGGAAATGGAGAAAAGCATGGGAAAATCTAGTACATGGCAGTTGCTCAAATTTCTTACAGACCCAAACAAATCTAAGACGGCTATGAGAACTGAGCAAATCAAAGCTAGGTATAAGTTTAATGGCACAGATGAGCAACTTATTGACACGCTCAAGTCACTGTATATTGCTCCCCATGGGGCCGCTAAATATGACGACTATAAGGGACAACCAAATGAGGAGTTGGATGCCCCCATATTAAGAGCCGAGGTCAGGATGGAACTGCTGAAGCTAAAACGAAGGTCAGCCCCGGGGCTCGACAGAGTAGAAAACAGAATGTTGAGAAATCTGGATGAAGAATCAATAAATAGCCTCACTAGGTATCTCAACCAAGTGTGGAAAGCAGGCGCTGTCCCCGAGGAGTGGAAGAAGGCCAAGATCACGCTTATACACAAGCAGGGCAAACCTCCGAGCTTGGAGAACCTCAGGCCAATCTCACTAACATCATGTGTAGGGAAACTGCTTGAGAAGGTCATCCTGACCAGACTGACCAAATACATGGAGGATTACGGCCTCTGGCCAGATGAAATGGTCGGATTTAGGCCTGGGCTCACCACCCAAGATACAATGCTAAGACTCTATGGAGATATAGTAGATCAACTGGACCTCGGCAACCTGAAGGCGATCTTAGGTATAGATCTTAAGAAAGCCTTTGACAATGTCAGCCATGACGCCATCCTTGATGGGCTAAATGAGATAGCTGTAGGAAAAAAAAAACACCTATAACTACATCCGATCGTTCCTTAGGGACAGGACTGCTATCATTACCTTTCAGGGCATCACATCCGATGAGTTCCCCATGGGAAGCAGAGGAACCCCACAAGGGGCTGTCCTCTCCCCATTTCTCTTTAATCTGGTAATGAGGGACCTTCCCCGCAAGCTTAGAGAGATAGAAGGCTTAAACATCAGCCTCTACGCAGATGATGTAAATGTCTGGCTAAACAAAGGAGGCGAATCAGAAATGAAAGAAAAGCTACAGAAGGCAGCGGATATCATTAACGAGCATGCGAAATGCGTGGGTCTCAGCTGCTCTCCGCAAAAGTCGGAGCTATTTGTAGCAATGAGCAAGCGCAGTCAAAGGATACCGGCAATCGAGGTTTCACTTGAAAATAGAACGATACCAATTGTCGAGGAAATAAGAATCCTAGGCATGTATATTAACAGAAAAGGGAAAAACAAAAGTACGCTAGACAAGCTCAAAGCGCAAGCTGAACTTGTCGTCAGAGCCTTCAGAAAGGTATCTAGAAGGGGGGAAGGACTCTCAGAGTCCAGCAAACTAAGACTCACGCAGGCCTTCATCGTTAGCAGGATATGCTACGCAACCCCATTCCTGAAAATAAACAAAACTGAAGAAAAGGCATTAGACACAATCATCAGAAAATGTGTCAAACGAGCGCTAGGGCTGCCCATTTCCACGTCCAATGATATACTGGAGAAAATGGGCCTGCATAACAATTGGAGAGAACTGACTGAAGCGGTTAGAACATCGCAAATCGAAAGGCTAACATCCACACCCGCAGGAAGGAAATACCTAGAGCTAGCGAAATGGGCAACCGTAGATAGCACAGTGAACACCAGAACAGATCTGGGAAGAGAAATAAGAGAGCATCTTATTATCGCTCCCATACCTAGAAACATGCATCCCATCCACGACAAAGGCAGAAGGAAAAGCAGGGTCGCACAGCTGACTGCTAAGCTAGGCAAGATGCCACAGGGAACCGTGGCCTACACTGATGCCGCGGTAGGCACGCTAGGAGACACCGTCTCCGTAGCCGTCGGGGACTCAGGCAGAACGTTACGCGTTGTAAGACACCTTGACTTAAAACCCCTTGTGGCGGAGGAGGTTGCAATAGCGATCGCTCTAACTCAGCCAGGTACCAAATACGTAGTAAGCGACTGCAAAGCCGCAATTAGAAATTACAGCAAGGGACGCATCCACGAAATGGCGGCTAAATATCTAAAAGACTTTATCCCAGCCCACAATATTCAAATTATCTGGACCCCAGCCCACTCGGGTCTGGTTGGAAACGAGGCCGCCCACAGGCTCGCCCGCTCCTCTTTACCCCGGGGAGCCGTGGACACCTCATACGAATTCAGCACTAAAGAGGAAACCAATACCTTTAATAGCATCACAGACATTCAGAAAAAGAACAAAAGGATCTATCCTCCTCCGGATAGATCGCTTAGCTCGGCTGAGGCCTATGACTGGAGAAGACTCCAAGCTAGAAACTTCGCATCCCCGCTCTGGAGGAGCTGGACAGGAGGTGACACGAGGGAGGATGCGGAGGTGTGCGAGTTCTGCGAGCATATCGCTACACTCGAACACATACTATGGAGATGCCCCAGTGCCCCAGGATATGGCAGAATCAATAATGCAGAGGAATGGGAGACCATACTCAGAAGTGCCGACCTTAGCATACAACGATACGCTACCCGCCTGGCAGCAGAAGCTGCGCGACTATACCGTTGCTAGTCTTCCAGCTGCGACGCTGCCCCTCCCCGGACGCCTGCGTGCGGACCCGGAGGGGCACGGGTCTTCTTCTGGCGGAAATAAAGTTTCTTCACTCACTCACTCACGATTTTCTGTTCAAAAAGGAATTTGCCAATTTCACCCTCTGCTTTTCAAGGTCCCGGTATTTGTGGCCTCTGCTTTTCAAGGTCCCGAGATTTGCGCTGAATTCAGCGCTGGTGTGTGTGTCCTCTCTCTTTCTTGGTCTGTGTGCGTTTGGTCTGTTGAACCACAATTATGAATCTACACTAATTAGCCCAATCTGCACTTCTTTCACAGGCAAAACAGTCCACTTTCACTTCTCCACCGGTTTATCTTGGGACAATGGCTCCCCCGCCCCATTTTTTCTCCCGATTAGAGATTCCTCGGCGCGCGCTATATTTTGCCTAACGAATTGGTTGGTTTATGGTTTATGGGGTTTAACGTCCCAAAGCGACTAAGGCTATGAGAGACGCCGTAGTGGAGGGCTCCGGAAATTTCGACCACCTGGGGTTCTTTAAGGTGCACTGACATCGCACAGTACACGGGCCTCTAGAATTTCTCCTCCAAAGAAATTCTAGCCGCCGCGGCCGGGATCGAACCCGCGTCTTTTGGGTCAGCAGCCGAGCACCATAACCGCTGAGCCACCGCGGCGGCAATTGCCCAACGAATTAGAAACACGAGCTCTGAGACATTCCGGGAAAGGTCTGTTGTACAGTCACAGGTATTGAGCGACAGCGTAAGGGTCTCATTCAGGTGAAATCCCGACGCCGCCCGTCGGAAAAAATCCCACAATTCCTGTAAATAGAAGAAGAAAATAGCGGGGGTTTGAGTTCGAACCCAGGCCTAGTGCGCCAGGTTGGCACGTAACGCGTATCCCACGAAGGTTTTTTTTTGTTCTGTATTGCCCGGAGGCCACGAAAGATCGTTGTTTCAGGCGTGTTTGAGGGACACCGATTGAACTCGTGGTCCTGTGTATGACTTAGCAACCTGTGATTAGGATGTGTTCTGTCTTACAGTAATCAGAAAAACAAACAAATATTAATATGCTAATTACGCGTCAGAAATTTGACGGAATGAAAATGGGTGTTATGGTGCTTCACTGTACTGAAACCAATGGTGTGTATGTGTAGAAGTGAAGTAGTATGCCGTGCTCTGTAAGCTAGACAGTAATTGATGATAGGTAAAAGATAACTAGGATTGTAATCGACGATCGTTATCGGTAATGTGATTGCGGATTGATAATCGTTAAGAAATAAGAAAAGGAAAAGAACAGGAAAAGGAGCTACTGAGAATCTCACGCAGCGGATGTTGTACGTCACATTACTTAAAAAGAGATAATGCGCGCAAAAGAAGACAGGACGAAAGAGAAGGCACGTAAAAGCCAGGCGTCTCATGACGCCTGGCCCTGAGCATTGGCAATGCTCAGTATCGTGAATGCACCTCACGCCTTTCGTATTTGAATCAATAGTGTTTTGAAAATATGTGTCGTAACGTTTTTGGTGTGCAAACAGGTTGCTGGGACGATTGCAATACTTGTGTGGTCATCCTCCTTTATTTACGGCACGTTCCGCAGCATAGATCCGATGCTTGATGTTTGTTCGAGGCCTTGAGCCGCACCCCTTCGGACACTTATCGCTGATTCGGATGGGTGTTGCCCGGCAACTCGCTAATGGTGCATGACGTTTTTGCACTGTGAAGCCCAGAGTAATCTGCGCAGGACTTACAAAGGCTGCTGGCGGATATATACTAGCCGTTTGCACGCACACACTGCATGTTTTGCCACTGCGCAGCTCACGCTTAGCCCTTTCTACCAGATATGTATGATACAGGCGGGGAAGGTGTTTTAATCGCAAATGTGCCCATGCCTAGCCCATGTATTTTTTATGCAGGACCCATGTAGGCTACAGGCGGGAATACTGGTGTTAGCCCACACACAGCCCAATTGGCTCCGTCAGGGTGCTGCACGGGCAGCCCCTGTTGGGTGTGCCCGCACTTCACCATCATATAGCCCCATCTTTTATGCACACGAACTGCACGCTGCCCATGCTTACCCCTTTCATGCCCGATTTAGAATACAGGCGGTGAAGACGTCGGAATGGCAAATGTGCCCGTGCATAGCCCACGCGGGACTGCCGCCGGTGTCGCTCAGACAGCCCAAACTGCATGCCTGAAACGCTTCGCCACTGTGAAACCCATAGTTTAGCCCCTGTATTTCTTACGCGGGAACAATGTAAGCTAAAGGCACGAATACTCGCTCTCTGCCCACAAAAAACCACTGCGGCTCCCTCATGGTGATGTACGGGCAGCCCCTTTTGGGGTTACCCGCACTTCACCATAATAGAGCCAGCATCTTAGTCCGCATGCATCTACGGTGGGATCTAGGTGGGCTGCCCAGTCTGTTTAAGCCCATGCCAGCCGATGAGGGTCCCATTCAGGCACGAAGTGGGCAGCCCAAGCGTTTTGTGCCGGCACTGCACCTACAAGAGACCCATGTGGGTTTATTGCGGGCAGCCACCAGCCCTCATTACCCATGTCGGACCCGCATGGGTCCGTCACCTTGTGCTACCGGGGTATATACGCTATCACGTAACATCCTACCTTCGGGGGTAACTAACACGCAGAACGCAATGCCGGTGCATATCAGGGTTCTCAAAATGGACGGCTCCGTAGTTTGCAATGACTAGTTTTATTCTTGCGCCGAGCGAAGAGTCAAAAGACAGTGGTGCCCGCGGTTTAAGCTCAGCATCGAGGCTTGCTAGGCAGGATAAATACATTCCTATTTTTTATGGTTCATTGGGGTTTAACACACCAAAGCGACTGAGGCTATGAGGGACGCCGTAGTGGAGGGCTGCGGATAATTTCAAGCACCTGGAGTCCTTTAACGTGCAGTGACATCGCACATTAAACGGGCTTCTAGAATTTCGCCTCCATCGAAATTCGACGGCCTCGGCCGGGATCGAAAACGCGTTTTTTGGGTCAGCAGCCGAGCGCCATAACCACTGAGCCACCACGACATTTCTAATTGGCCATCGCAATTATTGCAACACATCACAATCCGGATGTCCTGTTTGCACAGACTTCCTGTGCTCCTCATGCGCCGAGTATAGATTTGGTGTAGAAAAAAAAAGATATTTTTACGCGCTGCAGGCCTTTAGCAACCGACTTTTTCTACTCTTGAAAAACTTACAAGGCATCGCCTTCTCCTGGCCACAAACTCGTCACCCGCAAAAACCCCCTAACTTCGTTAATAGCTAATTAGTAAATTATATTAATTCACTTCACTGATTAGCAACTTTTTACAATTTCCGGCACAGCTAAGAGTTTCCTTCTGTAGAAGTTTGCTTTCTTCTCAAAAAATCTTTTTTTATGCATTTTCAAACGTTCACTGAACACGCGGTATATGTGATCACATGTCTTTTCCTTTGCCCATTAAATATGACGTTGCACAAGGAATTGCAAGAGGCCCCTTATTATTTAATTTAAAACAATGAAATAACATAAGTAGAAGGAACAAAACTGTAACGATAGGAAAATTGAATTAAAATAAAATATTTAATATGTGAATAATATTCTGAACATAGACACGACGGTTTGGTTCACTATATGCCACGGATTGCACCACGCTCACCTCAGGTTTCAATATTCAGCACATCATTGCAAAATGCGGTGAGATGTTTCAGAAGTTGTGTGCGTTGTCGAAGCTTAATTAAATTTGGTCAGCCTATCGAATAGAAAATAGATATAACTTTTTGTTCCAGAAATAAACCGGTCTCAGCGATCGAAGCTATTAATATTGACGGTTACAGAATTGATATTGTCAAGCAAAAAATTCTTGAAGTCCATTTCTCTTCAAATTTAAAGGGGGGATGCACGTGCAGATCAACTTAGCACGAAACTTTCTTCAACTGCAGGCAAAGTGCCAGGCTTTCACAGGTTGTTTCCGAAAACAGTAAAGTTTGAAATGTGTATTCTCTTTTTTCACTTTAAATTAATGTGCAACTACTAAATCTAACTTAAACAAGCTTATGATCGCAGATATTCAACCCATGTCTTCCTGCAAAGGATCATTTCCTGTCCTAAACATTACAGGCGTACATAATCCATACGGATCTCATTTCTTGCAGGCGGCCCGCTACACTACTCCACAAAAAAAAGCGAACTCTACAGCATCACTGGCATCCTTAGAACGGCTCATTCCAAATGCTAATATAAACACAAGAAATACAAATGAGGGGATGATTCTTTGTTTCCGCACTTTCGACAAATATCAGTCCCTCATCTTCCGATACTGGACCCCCCTCCCTTTAATCCAGATCTCGCCCGCTCCGACTTTGGTATGCTTGGACCACAGAAGGATGCTTTGCGAGGTCGTCGTTTTTCTACAGTCCCAGACATGCTGGAAGCGTTGCAAATATACCTTCACGACCAATCAGAAGGCGTCTGCTTTGATGGAACACGCAATCTTGAGGCCCATTGGAATTGAAAGCGGAGGAGAATATGTGTGAAAATTACGGAGTACACATAAGACTACTTACGTGCTTTGAATGAGAAAGCAATTTTTGTTTATTTATTTTCATTTTAAAATTCACTGCCTTTCTATTGAAACACCTAATAATTACCGTACAGTCGTGAGGCAGCGGACACAATACGTTCACGTTTGTTCGCCAAGAGGTAACGTGGTCATATGGCCTGTGGTTATATGCTCGCCTCGCAACCTGAAAGACCTCGGTCCAATTCCCAGCACTCTGGGAAGAAATTGTGGTTTTATTGATATCACTGTGACGCCATCGGGGATATTCGGGACTACTGCTGCGGGTCAACACCAACGCGGGGTTTCTTTTCTCAGAAGTTTGGAGCCGAAGGAGTACGCTTCTGAGCCGTGTAGTCAAGCTCTTGTAGCATCCGTGGAAGAAATGTCGACTTTGTAAGGGGAAAGACGAGATATTGGTAAAGTTTTCCGAGATTAAAACTGAAGGCACAGCGCACGAAAGACAGGACTCAGGTAGGGACAAACACATAAAAGAGAAAAGGGCCGGTTGCTGTAGTTTCAGCGTTGCCTTAAACGTGCTATCATAATAACAATAATTGTAAAACTATCGAACCGAGAGATAATGCCGTGTCCAGATGAATGGAAAAGCATATTTGTGTTAGGAGATTTTTATGCATTAAACTGGCTCTATACGCCAGTTTAATGCATAATTTGAGTTCATACCTATTTGGTTCTGAATATCGAAGCCTATATTTGGCGTTTTGAAATAAGCGCTGGTCGATAGAGGACGGAGTCAAAGGGTTGTTTGAGAGTCTTATTTTTTGTGTGGAAAAGGTTTGGTTTGGTTTGGTTGAGGCGGTTGAATTTCGCCTTCATCGAAATTCAACTGCCGCCGCTGGGATCGAACCCGCGTCTTTCGGGCCAACAGCCGAGCACCATAACCACTAATTCACCGCGGCGGCTGTGTGGAAGAGCGTTTTAATAGAGACTGTGGACGTAAACCTCTTCTGTTCACATTTCAGCCAATATAGAAAAAAATAAGGCGGCAGCAGATGCAATTTCAAGCTCGGCAACACAATTCCTTCAATATACAGCCAGAATGAACGATCAAAGAAAGTGTGCCCCTGGTGGAGTATAATGCACTTGGAAAGACGTAGAATGTTTGGAAGTGAGGGTGCACAGGGATAGAGATAAATCTTAGCTCGGCATAGTATATGATAGGGACATATCAGTTCAATTTAGCTAAACAAACGGAATGCTGTTCATCCTGCCAGGTTGGTATTAATGCAACGAAAACCTAACATGTAAGATGCTCTAGTGTAGCAGAAACTGAACAAAATAATTAAAGATTAAAAGATAACAGAATTGACTGCGACTCATGTATCAATTATCTGCGACTATATTTCAGTCCTAATCTAACCTTGGATGCTCACATTGAATACATGACTAACAAAGCTTTAAAAAGAAACTGGTCTTTTGAAACGCCTTTTACTCCTCGCGAGCGCTGATACAAGGCACGGCGCTTACACCACGCTGTTCAGGTCATCTCTTGAATACGCCTGTATTATATGGCATCACTATCAGGGGATCCTTATAAGTGCTCTCGAAGCAGTGCAGAATAAAGCAGCCACATTCATACCGTGATCTTACTCCCGTCATCAAAGCGTATCAGCATTGAAGCACGCCCTGAATCTTCAACTTCTTGACAAGCGTAGAAAGTTGGCCCGCTTATCATTCTCTCATAAGTTATACTATAGAGCCCATCGATTCTCCCAAAACACATATTTCCTGTGGTCCACTGCTCAGCTCGTCTGGATCATTCGCATAAACTGACGTTTAAGCTGCTTAGTGCTTAGAGATGGAAATGCTGTTCTGTATGTAAAAAAAAACGATAAGAAATGAAACCATAAGCAGAGCTCAGAGAAAAGCGGCTTAGGACTTTTTCCAAGCACGAAACAAATTGTAAAACGCGGCAAAATATTCTCACATAGAGCGCATTAGAGTGCATAAAGCGCTCGTCCAAGAACAGTTTGGAGACTGAGCTTTTCCCGGAACAGGTGCTTATGCAGAAAATCAAGCTGCTGCAAAGTCTTAAATAAAGCACATCCCTGTTTTTCCGCAACACGGTTCATACTAGTAGGTATGCTCGTTGCAAAGCTCGAACAAACTTCGCCGTCTTCAATGTCTTCTGGCTGGAAGAGCGCGGCGCTTATGCCTCTAGTTTATCGCAATGCCTAACGAAGGCAAAGTGTATTCAAGGTTTAGGGTCTACTTTTTCAGTGAAAAAAATTCTAAAATTCTAAAGGTTGACCTAAAGTGCGGTGAGGCAAAAGCCTTTACCTCGGTGTTGCACCTTGTGTCACTGACGTGTGGTTAAGTTGTTAATTAAGTACACAACTGTTTGTGAATCTTAAATGCTGGAGATACTAGAGATGATGATGATGATGATTAAAACTTTATTTGGAGCAAGCGAGTTTTGGACACGTTGGTCCAAGGCCCCCGAACGGCCCCACTGCACTCAAACGTTCATGTCCCGGAGGCTCATGACGCTGGCAGCCCGTCATGTGGCGATGGCTTGCTTGGCCTGGCCCTCGGAGCGCAGTAGTGTCTCCCAAGCCTCCCAAGTGGTAAGGTGCTCCAGGCCCCTCGGGGGAGGATCCGCCGGGCAGAGGAAAAGGATATGGTGGAGAGTTGCTTTGGGGTGGTGGTATAGGGTACAGGAAAGGTTTGTGTGGAGTTGGTGATATCGCGAGCGTCTGATTCAACGCCTTTCTGCACTGTCCAGTGTTCTAGACAAGGAGAACTACATATGCATTGGCAAGAAGTAGCGTAGCCATTAGCACGCTCGGCTGCGAAACTGAAGGTTGGTGGTTCGAATCCCATCGTGCACAAAGATTTTCTTTCTGGTCTGGCTAGAAAAAACGTGACACCTCTGCTGACAACCTTCTGTCGACAACGATGAGGCATTAACGGCTTTAGCATTAATACATGGCTTAGGAGAAGGGGTTTGTGGTGATCACCTAACTTGTTTCCGCAGGCATAGTAAAACTAGAGTTGTATGGTTTATGTTCCAGTAGCTTGCAGCTTCCAATTTTTTCGCAGCCCGTATTCGTTATAAGCACTGTAAAACTGTGCCATTCCTCATTATCCCTGACGGCAAAGGGCGCAAACATATGTAGGCACTTTGAGTTTTAAAGGCCCTCGATGACACTCTGGCCAAAAATTGTGCGATACTCCAGTTGTTATCAAGCACAGTGTATAGACCAAAGAGCCGGAATTAGTTTTTTTAATAGTTTTCAGCACCCTTACAGCCGTCGCAGTCAAGCGATTTCGACACGCTTTTCTCTTCACCATGCGCATCCCGAGCCGGTTCCTGTCACCCGTCCGGGCAATAATGCATCAGAAGCAAAATTTCCTTTTTTGGCTGTTTTTTTTATACGGAGGCGAGGAATGCGTAAGATGCCTTTCTGTTTTGTTTTTCGCTCCATAGTATTGCTGAAGGCTTAAAACACTAGCAGGTGTATTGGAGCATCAATGCGCCGAAACCTGCCAGCTGCTTTCTGCCGAGACGGTGCGCCCACGTGCACGGTAAAATGATGAGGAAATCAACGAGGTAAATGACAAATTGCAAAGTAGTAACTATGCAAGGCACAGGCATAAGCAGCGTTTGCGCGCTTCTTCTATGCTAAACCTTTACGTTGCCCGAAATTCCCCTAATTAGAACACGTGACAGTAAAAAAAATCAGCAGTATTTTTACTAGCATGTTTGCTGAAGTGGCTGGGAATAATGAGTATTTCACTTAATGCAACCAGTCAATGCTCCACCTTTTCCCGGAGACTATCCTGTCTGCATTCGCAGCCATTATCTTACTGTCGTATGCACACCGGGAAAATACCAACTAAGTAACAGTCCATACACCGGCACTGATTTTATCAGATCACCATGTTCCGAGCTTCCTCTTTTTCGCCCTTAATACCAGTGGAGCACAGTGAATTCAATGGTACAAGAAGCTCGAATGTCTGGTTGGATAGTTCTAAAGGCTCGAAAGAGTAAGACAACGAGAGCGTGCTTAGGTGCAATCCTTGTAACCTCACCAGAGAGATGCTGAGAGTTCGAAGAAGAACACTTGCTAAAGAGGAGTGATTTGGTTTGGTTGGTACCAAAGCGACTGAAACTATGAGTGGAGGGTTTCGGGTAACTTCGAACGCCTGGGGTTCTCTAACGTGCACTGACATCACGCCATACACTGTACCAAGCATATCACCTTCATCAAGATGCGACCGCCGCAGCCGCAATTGAACCCATGTCTTCCGGCTCAGGAGCCGTGTACTTTAACCACTTAGCCGCCATGGCGAGTCGGCTAAGGAGGAGTATATAGCCATCAGTCGATTCTACTGCATTCATTCGCCCTTATCCTTGACGGTGTCCTTTATGCTCCAAGATGTCTACATTTTTTGTCCAGCTGATAAATGTTGTTTAGTTTAGTTTTTTTTTAGTTTAACGTCACAAAGCGACTCTGGCTATGAGGGACACCGTAGGGAAGGACTCCGGAAATTCCGACCACATAGGGTTCTTTCACGTGCACTGATATCGCACTGTACACGGGCCTCTAGATTTTCGCCTCCATCGAAATTCGACCGCTGCCGCTGGGATCAAACCCGCGTCTTTCGGGTCAGCAGCCGAGCGTCATAACCACTGAGCCACCGCGGGGGCGAATGTGCTTTAGAGGACTGGTTTATCTCTTTTGAGAGCCACGACTTTACCCTCCCTTTAAACAGTACTTCTGGGCGGGCATACCAAAATACATTTCGAAATAATCACATCTAAACAGCTGTAAAACCTACTGAAAGGATTGCGTAATTCGGAATAAAGAACGACCTCCTTTTGCGTTTTGACTATAGTAATGTCACTTGTTATCAACCGGTAATACAATGGGTACAAGGTTCCCCTGACCTGTTTCTGGGCTTAAAGAGGGCGAAATGCATGGGAAATGGGTCTTGTATCCCGTCTTGAGGAAACAAGAAGTACCTTGTGCCAAGACGCTCTTCAGCTGCAGATGACTTTGCGCCACGAAAATTCTCTGTCATCATCATCTGTTCTCAGCTTGAGACCGTTTTTTTGCTTTCACGTTATTGAGTAGTGGAAACTGGATAAAAAAACTTGACAGGTAGATATCCCTTAGCAAGAACAAAGACAGATGGCACAACAATGACCGGCGATGGCAAACGCCATCATTCTCGGCAAATATCGTAACTTTTCACCCATACAGCCTCAGGCCACAAAGGTATTTGTGGAGGCACATTCGAAACAAAATAAAACGGGCACGCCCATTGTATTAACCCCATTTCGTAATAAGTGTTTGCCAATTCTGTCGCCACTTTGTTTTCTCTCTTCTTTCCACACCTGAGGTAGCCCGAAAAATGCCTTAAACTTTGCCCCGCTGCTTTTCACTAATTTTCAAGGGGCAGAAATGAGCTTATTTTTTGCAATTCTGTTCGGTGTTCTGTACCTGAGATAAACTTATTTTTTTTCCTATTCTGAAAGTGATTAAATATTTCGAGTTATAAATGGCACGCCATGGCACGTAGAAAGCACGCTCAGCAGCAGGCACTGAAGAACTTCTGTCGCTTAGTGCTTGCAGATATGTGACAGCTCCAAGGTGCATGTGTAATAGCACTTAAAGGGGTTTAATACCTCGAGTGTCCTTGGGGAAGATCTCAGTGCTCTTAAAGCATGTGTAATAGCACTTAAAGGGGTTTAATACCTCGAGTGTCCTTGGGGAAGATCTCAGTGCTCTTAAAGCTCAAAGTACATCCGTACTGGATGAATAAGACATGCCGCGAATACCGCGCATTTCTCCAAAAAAGCACATGAGTGACCTAAGAGGCCTGCAGCAGTGATGGGGTCAAAATAATTTCGACTGCCTAAGGCTCCTTCAGGTACACTGAGAGAGCACGACCTGATGAGCATTTTGTTTTGATTTCTTCTCCAGAAGAGTGTAGCCGCCGTGGCCTATCGCTCTAAGAGTTATATTATGAAAGACCAAATCAGGCTCTCAAATTATGGTGTATTGTACGAGTAGTGCCGTCATTAAGGATGCAAAAGTCTAACATAGCCCAGCACTGCCGGTGCGCGATACACTTCCTGGGTGCGTGACGTAGTTGGTTCTGTTTTCTACGCAGTGTGTAGTTGGAGCTTTCTTACTGCGAGCCTGCAATTCTGACTTGGTGAATCTTTCAAAGCCGCTGTGCTTGGAAGCTTCTACTGTTTACATGTCCCAACAACAACAACATCAGCAGCAACAATAAGACAACAAACAAAAACCGCGCATATTAGGCGGACTGCAACAAACGAAAAGAGAAAACAACTTCGCTCCAATGTCGGCCGGGCAGCTGCACTAGACATTTCTTGTTCAGAGGTGAAGGAAGATACCTGATAGTTTACTCCAGCAGTATGATTTTCGTCCTGTGCTTCTTTCGTGCACATAAATGTGTCAAAGTAAACCAACTCAGCCATTTTTCAATCTTAACTCAGGTCCTAACATGTTTTAAGTTTTTGCCTGAAACCTCCAACAAACAGCTGTTTCTTTCATCGGGTACCGGAATGCTCTTTGAAGTGAATACCAGCGCCGTATTCTTCTGTACTTCCAATAAAAAAAATCTCTTTCCACTGGTTCAGTGGGGGCCCTGGTTACAACGGGATTATTCCGTGACACTTCGCGAAAAAATTTAACTTTGCAGGGATGCTTTCAGCCGTCAAAAGTGGTACCGTTCTGGCATATTTTTGCCTCGCAGTCAAATTATGCGCATGTCCTGGACTAATCAATAGTGCGTTAACGAGAAAACCAGCTGGTTTATTTTTACCACTAATTAATTGAGCGTGTTAGCCAATCAATCAATATTGCCAAGAATATGGGTCTCTTTCCTCAAGAATACTGATGTTGCTTTAAAACAAGTGAGAAAAATAAGCATGTCTGCTCGATGTCAACACCTCAGCACCGACGGGCTGTTATCGGGCGCGGGAACACGCACACATAAGAGGAAATAAACTGCCCATGGATGTCGATAGCCAATTACAGAACCGCTTACTTTTGCTTCAGAAGCCGTAGATGGTGGGCTTTACTTTTACATGTTTGGTTTCGAAGGTGCCTCCTGTACATAAATCTACAAGCGCTTTTTTATCTCCATTGCCGACTTCCGTTGATCACATCACAGTACGTGACACCATATTATATCTTATGTGCTTAGCGTCGTAGGGCACAGCTTTTTTTTTTTGCGCCGTAACCTTTTAGGTTCATGTCGTAAAAGTTTGCACACGCTAGAGTAAGTTTAAGGGGGCCTAATTTTACCTGCGCAATGGCTGTTTTGAGTGCGTTCAGTTTTGTGAGGTGAGTCGATTGAGAAATATCCGATCGTCTTCTCTGGATGCCATTTCTGGAATGTGCCTTAGGTGCCGCGTTCTCTTGGCTTTGGGCTCACGTGTACAAGGAAGGGAATTGATGGAAACGTCGACATCCAAAAGAGCGCAGCCCGTGAGACTGGCAGTTAAACACGAGGGAAGTTCGTCTGATGGCGCAGTGGCCTAATGCACTGCCAAATTGAGCTAATCTGTCCGCGCGGCCTAGGCTTCTAATCCGGGCCATTAAATTCTTATTTTATTTATTACGTCACCCACTCAATTCGCACTCGACGCCCCCTACTACGCTACGCTTGCCCTCTCTGGCAGCGATGTCAACACTGCTGCAGCCTCCCAGCTCCTTTGATGACATTGCATTTTAAGGCAAAAGCCTTTAATGACTCCTACTGCCGTCCGTTAACAAAGCGTGTCACACGCGTTTAACTCGGGAACTAAAACAAATTGAAGAAAACCAATGAATGCTTCAGATGGAGGAGGCAAAACTTGAACCCAGAAGCCACATTTGATGACTGTATATTAATTACTTAATTAATTGTAGGCAAAATGTCGAAATTGCGTCGAAATAGCGCGGACGTCGATATAGCCACGGGAACAGTGTGACGTCACATCCACCGGAAGTCGTCACGGCATAGTGTCCTCGGTTTTCGGCTTTCGACCTTGAATTTTTTTGAAATTGGTGGACGCGGTTATTGGGCTTTGATGGTCACGTTACACGGCCGACGTTTTAACTGTCTCAACCAATCAGGAAGTTTTTCCTCAGACATCGGCTAGGTTTTGATGCGACAAGTGCATTACTGTTGCATTAAAAACTGGTGATCAAGAAAGCCACCATTTTCTAAGTTTGCTCGGAGAGGACGTTTTTGCGGCGAAACCCTTGCGAAACAACCAGAAGAAACCCACTAGTCACTCTTTGATCTAAGTCGCATTTAAACAGAACAGGAGGCGCACTTAATGCAAAATGAGATGTGAAAAACTTCTCATGCGCGTTTCAGAGGGTGTGACAAAGCGATGCTACGCTCTTTGTACTAACCATTAAGTAGATATTTGTGGGCTTAGCTGTGGTGTTAAGTAAAATTATACATCATATGAGTAGTAAATACCACGTTAATACATCGTTCTACATGTGTTCTCGTCGTTACAACTTAGAGTTGGCGTTTTGCGCGCATGCAGGATACAGTGTAGCCACGCTCTTTGCTGGCGAAAGGATTGCGAAAGAAAGGGTGAGTAAAAACAATTCACACGAAAGGCACACCAAGGCCTAGAGTGCATCGTTTCAACTAGTAGAGAATAGAGGAAACGGCTTTTCAGAGGTTTATTTTTTCAGCTTTTTGTACAGCAACGAATCCGCCTGTTTTGCGAAACTCTGCGCCAGAAGCAATGTTTTCGTCGTGTTGAAAGGAACCCTGCACATTATGTGCATAACAATGAGGCAGAGAGGCATTCTTGTATGCCGATAGTGTTTTCCTGAAGTTTGTTGGAAAACACGAGGTGCGTTCTGTGGGCTTGTTTCAAAGAAAAGGGCGTCAAATGCGCTCAGAGATACTGAGAAAAAGTGCATTGACGACAGCAGCTGGAGGAACGGTCCGTTCTGCTGCGAGAAATGTATTCATAGATTTCAATGACAATCAGGGCGCAGTACAGCAGCCGTTTCCCAGAGCGCTTGAAAAAAGTCCTTTTATTTTGTGCTTGGCAATGAAAAAGTTTCCGTGGGCGTTGCGAAACTGTTCCTCAAATTTCGATATTAAACTTTCGTGGCCCCAAGCGCTATATCAAAATAATATTAGGAATAATATTAGTAATAACCTTTCTTCGGCAATAACAGCTGAACGTATTAGCTATGCAAGCTTACACCAACGCTTTGCTGTGCACGTTAGGCATGGTAATCGAAGCGTGCGAGTCACCAGCAGCCGCGTAAACGTCACCCTAAACCCTTCCTTTTAATGCCCTCATTTTTGTTGAGTTTGTTGCCATTATCCGCCAGCGTGTTTTGGGATGTAGCGTTAATTACGTCCTTCTTGATCCGTCAGCTGGGGGAATAATGGTCTCTTATTAAGAAAAGGGGAAAACAATGCTGTAACGATGTTCTACATACACAACTCTGTATATTGATCTGACGTTCAAGCGATGTGGCTGAACTGGTGTTCATGGATCAAGACTACCCACGCGCATTGCAGGAACTTTTTCTTGCTCAGAAGCTGGGTACTGCTATGCAGGAAGGGATGAGGATCTTTGGAGTGTTTTAGTTTCCCCGTGTCCTTCCCACTAGCGCCACCACTTAATGCGTCCTCCTTGCGTCAGACAAACTTCGTCTTTGTTTATATTTAACAATACATTGAAGAAGGATGGATAGCTGGGCGAGTTTTTAAAAAAATCATCGTGGGCGGGGGGGGGGGGGGGCAACAGTAAGAAGAAGACGAAGGACGAAGCAAGAAGACTACAGAGCGCTCGTCTGTGTAGTCTTCTTGCTTCGTCCTTAGTCTTGTTCGTGCTGTACCCCCCCCCCCCCCCCCCCCACGATGAATTATATTTAACAACGTCGCTACAATGCAGCTGCCCTAAAACATCGCTGCCAAGCTTTTAAGCGAATGGCGCTTATATGAAGCTGAGGGACTCGGCAACTGCGGGAAGGAAGATCATAGAGGAGAGAAAGCAGAGCAACTGAAAAAAATTTACTCTGTGAGAAATGTGGATTCAGAGGTCATCCCGGAACTTGTCTGTAGTGGAGAGGAGTTTACAGAAGCAAAACGACGGCTCCCAGAGCTGCGTCAATGGCTCGCGACCTCGCGAGAACAGCGCCCTGGTAGAAACTGTCGCCTTGTTTCCAGGGCTTCAATCCCACTTCACAAAAGTTTTGAGGCAGAATGTGCGGGATTCGATGACAGCGAAATTAGAGAACGTGTGCTGTGAGGTGTCAAAGGAAGTTAATTATCGCCCAGAAGGTTCAAAATCAACGCGACCATTAGACTGCGTCACCGCTGTCTCATGTTTCTTTTACACACTTCTTCATGTCTTCCCACCCAGAGGGCGACAGTTTCTACGCTTCCGTTCGACGCACGGTGCTCCCAAAACAACTTCAGACATTTTAGATATTTTGTATATGACCAGTACACGTCTAGAACAATCTTGCCGCCTCTGACATTGGAAACAGTCATCACGCCACGTGACGAAAGAGTGAAACAAAGAATATAAACAATTTTCGCAACATGAGCTAATTATAAGAGTATAACTAATAATATATCAATTTTAGAAGTAATTAATCCATGAACAATTTTGCGAGGTTGAGAAGGGGCGAGAAGACAGAGAGAGAATAAATTTTATTTCTTCTAAGGTTCATCTTGAAGATTCTTGTTGTTAGGGCCCCTATTCAAAGGCGCCTGCTGCATTTTCCACCCTATGGGCCCGATGGACCAGCCATAGCTTATCTTCGAGCAAGGTGTGTTGCTGGGCGAGGTGGTTGGGGTATATCTTGAGAAAAACAGCGCTTGGAGACAAAGGACTAATGTATTGGCTGCAAAGTTTTGGCTGCGTTATTGGTTATCAGTTACGATAAGATTAGTTGGTCTATGTGTTGGCTCTTTCCGTGCTCTCACTTTGCTGATCTTTGCGCGTGCGCATCATTCCCTCCAGTTCTGTATAAAAGGCGCGGATCGGCTCCCTTCCGAAATAAAAGTGGTTAGTCAGCGCAGTTGTGTGTCCTCCTTGTTCTGTTCCTTTGTCTGCAAGCGCTGTTTTCCTCAAGACTTATCTTCGAGGCGCTGCTCCAATGTGTGTTTTGATATTAGTGGTATGGGCCCATTGTTATCGAAGCCCTATGTCGTATGATAGAGCACGGGTTTCTTCCCACACCATGTGCATTCGACCCTCCATGCGGTTATGTTGCGTATCTTAAGATTCATGTAAAGGCACGGGTACGTGTTCGTCTTTTACTGTCTACAGGTTACCAATTTCTAGGTATTGATTTTCTTGTGTGGAGGGGAGTACGTTCGCTTCAGTGTTTGTTAAAGCTGCAGGATCACTTTATATGTTTGCGTGACACATCCAGGTTTATTTGGTACCGCGATTGCTCGGTAAGCGCATCTTCGAACTACCGCGCCACCTTGTCGGTTACCTTCAATGCCCTCGTGTCCTGGAGGCCGCGTGATCCTATATACACTTGTGCTGTTTTAGCCGGTGAACATGATGTTTGCTGCCTATTCTTCTACACAGCAGTTGGTGAATATTCTGCAAGCCGTGTTTGAGTGTGTGATTTTTGAGATAATTACTAAGGGAATCTCATTACTTAAGCTCTGTACTTTATGTTTTGCTTTCTTTGTATTGCGGGATAATGAACATTAGTTCGTAATCCCAGAGGACGAAAAGCAGATCTGCATAAAAAAATGGCTGAGGCTTAGCTAAGGTTAAGCCTAGTCAGATGCGAAGCATATTGATGGCTAGGCTTGGTAAAGTTCCTCGCTTTGTTCTTCAGTTCTTGTAGAACGTTGTCGCCGAGCCGCATATTGAGCACGCCGCTTAGCCAGACGTTCATCCCGCTCTTCACCGGTCTCTGTGGCACGCTGAAGCTTTCGCTGCTCGTTCAAATCAGCCCTGCTTCTAGGCGGCATCCCAACACCTGGCCGCCTCGTAAGTGCCCGGAGAGCGAGGCAAGCTCAGCTTTATACCGCTGCTGTATCGTCACGTGGTCAGCCGCCGCGCCTCTGATGTGGAGCCTCCACCACCGCGGCCGACCGCGCGAGCCGGCAGCCCATCTCTCCTCTGCTGTGACGTCATGTTGTCACGTGGTCTCACGTGGTCACGCTAAAGGTCAATGGTAGCTCCACCGCCGCGCTCGACGGGCTCTAGTGTAGCTCCAGTAATATGCTTCGCATAAAAAAAAAAACTGGTGACATCCACTCGGTGCTTTGCGTCTATAACGCCATCAAACGCAGCGAGGGTTGATCATCAACAACCTGACTATACGACCATTGCAGAACAAAGGCCTCTCCCTTGTCTCTCCAATTGTCCCTGTCTTTTGCCAGCTGCACTCACCGTATCCGAGCAAACTTCTTAATCTCATCCGCGCGCCTAACTTTCGGCCGTCACCTGCTACGCTTGCTTTCTCCTGGAATCCACTCTATCACCCTTAAGACCAGAGGTTATCTTGGTTGATTTCGCATTACATGCCCGGTGCAAGCCCATTTCTTCCTCTTGATTTCAACTGGGATATCATTAACGCGCGTTTGTTCCCTCACCCGCCCTGCCCGCTTGCGGTTTCTGTTTCAGCAGGCTCAACATTTTCACGGTGAGGGCTCTTCTGTCTCTGTCGAAGTGTTCCCGCAAACAATACAAAACAGTGTTTTATTTCTTGTTTCAAGAATATTTTCTCAAAACGTTTAACTTAAAGAGGCACTACATGAATGTTTTAGGAGGTTTTCAACCTTTTTTACACCTTAACTTTTTTTACGCAATTTCAGCTTTAAATCACAACACTCCAGTGAACCGCCACCACCTTGCTAGCTATTTACCATTTGGTGTATCCCGCTTGTTCTTCTACGGCGAATTTTGTTCAATAACTGAGTGCTTGGAGCAGATTGAGGCTGACCCGAGTTGCGATAAATATTTCGTCATTACAGTTGAGAACCTTCAGCATTCTCAATAATGAGCACTGGTTTAAGAAAAGCGCAGAAAGTTTTGCACATGCAACTCGTAATTTATTTTGTATCTGCAGATAAGAGAAGAATTCATGGAATTAGACATGTCCATGACGTGGAAGCGCCATTAGTAAGACCTTAGCAGAGAATATCCAATACCACGCGTACTTTCGAGTGCACCTCAATTTAAGTACAAGTGCGGATTATATTTCTGTGGAATCAAGTCGGCCTTTATCACCTTTCAGATGGCATATAGGTTTTTGTCAAAACGTTACGGGTGAATAGGCACTGTCAGTTACATTCCCCTCCAGCCTTTCATTGTGACCCGCTCGAGTCAAATGTAAGTGTGAGTTGCAAAGCGTAACCCACGAACAGCGCTCTCTGTAAACAATCTCTCAGGCAGATACACCGTGAAAAGCTATCGCTTTCAACAATGTGCTGCACAGTAGTCTGCCTGTAACTGCAAAAAAGAAGTCTAATTTTAGGATTATTGAGCGCCCGCACTATTTGCGCAAAATAATGCTGGCTGTTTGAAAAAAAGTCAACCGGCTGCAGTAAGTTACCAATAAAATGCGAGCTATAAATCTTTGGGTTACCATATATGACAGAGGTGAGCTTGTGTTGTTATATTATAATGTTTGTACAAAGTCCCCTGATGTAATACCTGGAAATAGGCCTTTCAGTTTATAAAACAAAAAAGTGGTACTTATGACAGTGAATTCTTAATAGAACTTGTACACACGTTGCCCGCACATATGCAGTCGAACTGAGATATATCCAAACCTTATATTTTGATTTACTGGCTACAAGAAAAAAAAACATTCTATACATTCTAAAACACTGTATGGCACTTCTTCTAATGGCTTTGTTCGATACTTTTCCCGCTAAGAGACGGGTCTGCCGCGCGGTCTGGGGCGCCTGACGGCAGTGGAAGCGCTGTGAAACCGCTTGGTGATGTAAACATTCGGTATGCTTGAGGATGACTCTAGGTTTCTTGTACGCATGCTCAAGCAAAGAACGACAGTACCACAGCTATCAGTAAGTGTACCTTTATTTTCATTCATTAGGATTTTGGGAGTAATTTTTCTTGTATATAAAATATTACGAGATACAATTTTGGGTGTGCCTAACAACTTTCTCTGCGAAAGAAGTAAGGTGTCAATGGATTGTTTTTTGTTTGTGCATACCCTTGCACTTATTCTGCATTCCTGCCTTTTATTTATTGCTCAGCAAGAACGGCTTAAATTCAAAAACAATGGCTGTTTCTATCTGCTGTAGAATGTTGCTGTATAGAATGTTACTATAGAATACACGATTGTTCAAACACCTCCATTCAGTAACAGCCCCGTTTATTGCTTTTCATAACATGCAAGTAGCAAATAGTGTTTTTACTGCAGGGATATCTCATTACGGTTTTGTGATCCTGGTAACATTGCACTCCTGGAAAGCGTGTTGCTTAATGAGAACAACTATGAAATGTTGTTGAAAGGAGTTGTTGAAATGTTGTTGTTGAAAGGAGTGCACTACAGTGCACTCCTGGCACTGGAGTGCGTGTCGAACTTCATCTTCTGGCTTAGGTTAGCGATCGCCATTGCAAAGATGACATATATTTCGCACTTTGTTGAATCCTCTTCACGTTGTTTTTCGCAGGCAGGCGAAGTATGCGCTCACAGAATTACTTGGTTTTATTTCTGCTGTTCTCTTCCTCCGCTGAAAGCACGTCATTCAAAGCAGAGGATAGTGCGTCTATCTTTTGTCGCATCCCTGGGGTCCTCTTCAGAGGTCGAAAGAGTCTAATGCCGAGAATTCTGCCATCAGCAACCAGACGAACGGAGAGAGAACGAGGCACTGTTTTGAAGGGCCAACGTGAATGAAAGTACAATATCGATCTATCAACTTTGGCCAAGGCTCTGTGATAGATGAGTACACGCAAAGATCTCGGCCCTAGCCACTCTCCTTCTTCCTCCCTTCCATCTTTCGGCTTCAGCGCTTACGTCACAGCACAGGACAGCTCAGCTGGCAGGTCAATGCTGTGTACTGCAGAAAAACCTCTTAGGCCTTGGCACGCCATTTTATGTTTCCATGGGAGACAACAAAAATGTTTTCGTTATTGTTTGCATTGTTTGTTTCCAATGAAAGAAAAGTTTTGTTTCCTTTGGAAACAAGATGTTTCCGCCTAAATAGTATATACAGGCCTTAAAGAAAACAATTTGTTACTTTTCCAGCGCAAAATGCTAGCAGTTAACCATATGCAGGGATGTCAAAAAAATTGGTTGAGTGGCTACGGCGCTCGGCTACTGACCCAAAAGACGCGGGTTTGACCCCGGCCGCGGTGGTCTAATTTCGATGGAGGCAAAATTCTAGGGGCCCGTGTACTGCGCGATGTCAGTGCACGTTAATGAACCCCAGGTGGACTAAATTTCCGGAGCCTTTAACTACGGCGTTCCTCGTGACCTGAGTCGCTTAAGGACGTTAAACCCTCATAAACCAAACAAAAACATAAATGGTGAAAATAACAACATCGAAATGCCACGACTGAAGTAAAAAGATAAAGCATTCTGGAAACAATTTTTATTTAGAGGGCTCGCAATGAGGTTAAATGTACAAAAAAAAATATTCAGCACATAGCGTGTCAAAGGGTTGAATCAGTAATCAATTTCTTCTCATCGTTAGGTGGTGTTGTCGCAAACCATTTGGGTCATGAGCCGGTTGGTTACCAAAACGGCTTCCGCCTGAAGTTGATATTGAAGGCGTGCTCTACAGCACGCTGAACCCTTGCCAACAATACTGAACCCTTGCCAACAAACTGATTTATATTCATCTTCAATAGTGAGAAATTTAGATAGTGCGCAGAGACGATACGCGAACACGTATTGCAAAATTGGGTATTTCCAAATTTGGCTAGGAAAATGGTTCTTACGCTCGCATCGACATTTTACACCTTAGAAACTCATTTAAATGAACCAAGGAATAAAAATTCCGTTCAAACTCTTGCATATTTAGGCCCCAGGCTGCACATGTTGAAGCGCCGCTAACTAAACTGGTCTGTCATGTCTTTCAGATTAAGAATCATAATTTTACTAGTTATTTGTTTGGTCAATTCAGATTGATATGCTGAAGAAGGTCTCATAGTCGACGACTGATGGGGACCTCCTGTATAGAATATCGTAAAATTGAGATGACGAGTATAATATAGAGAATTTTAATAAATAAAGGTGAAGCTTAGCTGAAAGAAAACACCTGCAGTTCGAAACAATGACCGCAGATTCCGAAGAATTAAGAGGAACTAATGGTAAAGTAAGAGCTTTTGGTTGTTGATGAGCTTTCTTAGTCATTGCGGTGTTAATCATTCGTTTTCTGAGCACTGCAACAGCAATCGTTTTAAGCATTTTCAAGGTTGCGCTATAGCACACCTTGTTCCGACCGATTTCAAGCCAGAACTATCAGCTAAGTGGCTCTGCAGCCGGTATTAGGTGGCATTGATTCCCGAAGATGCACTCGTCGAATGCATTGTTCGGAAAGCCGCTGTTTTTTCATCCTCCGAGTCTATTGGCGCCGATGGACGTCTCCGGTTGCAACTCGCAATTACTGCGTTCATTCGCCGCGGGCATCATTGGACTTCGCTTTTGATTAGCGGAGTAATTACCATCTTGGAACGTGGAGGTGGTGAACAAGTTGCACCTTGAGCATCGTCAGCTGTTTGCGCCGCAAGAAGAAGAGGCACCATCAGGTAAATGAACAGCCTGGAACATTTTGTCTTCTTTTGTCGTACTTAAGGGAAATAAATAGCGCACAAGAGAAGACGGGACAAGCGAGGAGACACAGACAAGCGCTAACTTTCAACGTTCTTCTCTTGTGCGCTATTTATTTCCCTTAAGTATGTCATACCAACATGCCCAAGCCTCGTCTCTTCTTTTGTCGTATTGTTTGGAAATGTACAGTCTTTGTCAAAAGTAACCAGGCTGCATGGTTTGCATCTAGCTCGTACAGTGGAGCCCTTAAAGCTTCCCTGAAGCTGAAATGGTCGTTAAAGGTAAGGACTGGGGGTCTTCTTACCTTCCAGCACGTTTTGATCTTTAAGAAAGCCACAAGGGCTCCACTATACGAGCTAGAAGCAAACCATGCAGCCTGGTTACTTTTAACAAAGACGGTACATGCACACGTTTTGTGACGCGTTATAAAGAGTGCCTTCGTCCACCAGCCAGTACACTGTAAGTGTGCTTTCCTTAATCAAGAATTTAAGAAACAAATTAATTAAGAAACAAAACCAAGGAAAATGTCATAAGCTTGGGAAGCCCTCAATACGAAGTGAAAGCCAGTCTCTTTATAGTTTTACGTAAAAAGCAGAATGTTTGGATCAGTGGGAGAAAAAACTTAAAGGAGGCTTGACACTGCCAGCAGTCTATTTAGGGGCACAAGAGTTTAAGTGGCAGGGATTTTAAGTATTAGCTTTCTTATCGTAACTGCAACAAAAATGAGTGTGATATTTTCTCTCACATCTCTCAAGTGACAGCCATTTTTCTTACTGCGCACGCAGTAAGAAAAATGGCTGTCATGTGAAAGATGCTTATCAGTCCAATGTGGGAAAATTGGACGGTTTTAAAATGCTTTCTACTGAAAATATCACAATCAATTTTGATAGTTATGGTAGGAAAGCTAACACTTAAACTACTTGCCAGGATAATGGTTAAACTTAGGTTACTAGCGACTTCAGAACATTCTACAAAGTGTAGGCGATCATTTTACGATAGCGGGTACTTCTGAACGGTAGCGTTCAGTAGTTGTTATAATTGCTTTCCGGAGTGAAAGTCTGCTTTATCGATGATATGCGGGAAATTCGTCTTAGGCGAAGTTCGGCATCCATAAATGCGAACATTATAGCTCTAATAATAAAAATATTAGAAAATATTTTAAGCCTGTGCGTCAATTTCAGTGTCAACGGTTGTGCCCCCTTTTTTTGACACCTCGTATATGTTAATGAAATTGGCGTTTGCGGCTGTACGTCATGCCGAACAAAATCACCTCACAGAAGAAAAATGACGTTTGCGGATAACGGCTTCATTTTTGGATTTGTGCAACACAGTCACCAAATACTACCGCAACGCTGGTCAGTTTCCTTAAAGGAACCGAATTTCCTTAAAGGAACCGTTTAGCCATTTTTTACTGGAAGTGATCGGCTTTAGGTTAAACCGGGGCAACAATTCTACTCGAGTGTAAATGTATGTTTCTGGACTGATGGGGACCGCCTAGAAACCGGAGATTTAAATGGATGTATTTAAACGCCAAACAGAATTAGTTATTTCCTTGCGATATTTCCCCATTACTTTGCCAGCCTCAATCACAGGTACATTTCTACAACGTTTGTTGCTGGGCTAGTTCGGTATGCATGCTACAATTCAATAAATAATGCGCCACAAAACACACCAGACGAGACAGGACGACGATACAGGCGTCTGTATCGTCGTCCTGTCTCGTCTGGTGTGTTTTGTAGCGCCTCATTTCGTGAAGTGTACCATTTATGCGCCTTCTTGCAAGAAAAGTAGCTCGTGAAAGGCAATTTTTTTGAACTCCAGATAAGCATGAAATGGTCATTACGATGTGTCAAAAGGCATGAGTCTGAAGGCGCTGACCGTTGAAGAGGTACGCTGCTGACAGGTCTACGTGACTGGTATGACTTGATAGTTGACATAATAGGTATACGCACTTAGCTCCAAATGCAGCGCGTATCTGGCAGATAGGTACAGTGTTTTTGTTATGTCCGTGCAAGCTGGTAAGTCATTTAATATGTAAATGAAGAAAATATAGCTTTACCTCCATTCAGAACTAAAAAAGGATCGCACAGATGAGCAATTTCAATACTATATCCTTGAAACTGAAGAACAATTTGTGACTATTATGTTTTTTTTTCTTACTGGGGGCTAGACGCTGTGTAACTCATACGACAAACTCATGCGACTGTCACTGTCGTCGACGATTAATTCACATTAACGTCCTATATTTCCCGATTTGTACTGACGAGCACATTTCCCAACAGATTACTTTTCCTTTACCGGCCACTAGCCCTTTCTTCTTCCGACCTATGCGACTAACATTCCCTGGTATTAATATCCGAAGGCTTCACTGGATACAGCTAATAAGCACAGAAATAACATTACTTGTCATGACATATTTTGCTTTACTTACAGAGCCCCCCCCCCCCCCCCTAGTAATGCCCCCTTGAACTAAACTGAAGAGGAAAAAATAAATATACTCTCCGTACCGACGTAGTATATTTTCACATTATATGTGCAGATTAAAGCATGTGAGGTTTGCTAATTACAATATCACACCTTCGTATAGGACTTGCTTTAATTCTAACTGTGATTTGCCACGTCTTCCATGAAGTTTACATATCCTGCAGGCGAGTTTAAAGAATGTATCCCTCTCTTCTGCTAATTTATAAATGTTACGAACAAACCGTCTTCGCAGAACGTTCAGCGATTAGATTAGGACAGCTTGTATGAATCAAGCAGTGAATTCGGTCCTGGCGATCAATGCTAAATGCTTGCTCTTGCGAATACTCGCGCTCGTCACAGACAAAGCATGCAAGGCAGATGGAGTAAAGTGCATTATCTGATGCAAGAACTTTATCCTGTTTACGGAAAGCATCCCGTCTTGCTTACACTGAACGACGCGCAAATAATCCGAGTTATACGCTCATTTCCCAGGGATCTATTTGTGCAAAGTCAAGAATGACTAGTTGCGCAGATATGTGCATTAATTAACCAATTAGGCTATCTCGTCATACCCATAAGGCGTAGCTTACGCGTTCCCTCCTATTCTTTTCCACAACGATTGATTTATTTACACACAAAAAGGACACCCAACAGGGATGAAGCCTTGCCTTACGTGTACTACACAACGGGGAGTTGTAGGTCGGGGCCAGAACGTTCCTGCTGCCTGACCGTGCTGCTAATGATAGTTGCAAGAAAGACCCCGTCGTCGTCACCGATCGGAGGTGCGCCGTGCGCAGGAGATCGCTGCTGGCGGTTGCTGTCGGAGTACTTGCGTGTAAACTTGTGAACGACAGTTCCGTAAAATTTTTGGATTCTTAAGCTCCAAAGAGCGAGGCAGCCGGACGCGGTTAGCAAATCAGCATGACACTTGGTGGTCGCGAACTACCCTGAACTTTCTTGCCTACTGTTTTTGGCGGAATTCTTATGTAGCCACCAAAAAGAGCGCGAGGCACACTTTTTACGTAGTTCAATAGTTAGCCTCTGAATATGACAGTGAGCAACTCGAGTAGGCCGCTGCTTGTTCTAGTTCGGCCTTCGTTCGGACGAGCAGGGCGTCAAGGCTCAATATTCTTCCGCTAATGTGGATTTGAGTTGCGGCTTCTTCGTATAAGTGGCCGAGAACTCGTAGTGCCTGCCAATGTAACGGAAACTTCTTCACAACATTTGATACGGGGCTCTCCAAATTTGAACACAAAACCTAGCTTCGTCCGATGAGTGCGGGAGAAATCCCCTACAAAGCGGCTGAGATATTCGCGAAGCCGTAAAGATGTTCAAACTGCATTCTTGTCGGCAGGCTGCACTAAGCGAGCAAAAGCGGCCGTCTTTTCTGTACAGGGAAGCACTCTGCCCTTGCCGACGACGCATCGGAAATAAAACTCCTGGTAGACGGTCCGGCATTTTTCTGGCCTCAACGTACCTCCAAATAACTTGACAGTCTGTAAAAAAAAATTTTAGCCTCCTTAGGTGTTCGTCAGAACGCATGACAAAGTATACAATGTCGTCTAAGTAAAAGGGACAGGTTTTCACTTTATACATGCTTGCACCGCGTCCACGCCCAGCCAAAAACCTGTACGTGAGCAGGCAAGTCCAAAGACATTGCTTTGAAGTCAGAAGCCATCAGGCGGCAAAAACGCCGTCTTCCCTTTATCTTTTTTTGTCGACCTCGATCTACCAGTATCCACTATTCAGACCCGTCAGCCAGACGAACACGCTGTACAGACAGTCCATGATGCCGTTGATGCAAGGGCGGGGCTACATACCTCGCCCAGTAACGGCCTTCTTGCATCGTTAATAAACACAGAACCGAAGCGTACAATCTCCTCCTTCAGAGCAAGAGAGTACTGGAGAAGGAGCATATGTATTCATTTGATATTGTTTTGATCGTTCCTGATATACAGTATTTATTTCCGGCTCGGTGACAAACATCTTGGCGTCAAATAGCCGATTCAATTTCTATGCCAGGAACTTATTGCCAAACATTCCCGAATGTTTGAAGCACTCTTTTTCGCAGACACCATTTTCCGAACCTGTAAACCGTCATATCTTTGAAAACTGCGGCCTGTTTTATGGCGGCGGTCATTAAAGTAACGCACGGAGCGTAATCTTCTTATTCGGCGATTTCTGCAGGGAAGAAACGTGGCACGTGAAGGTCGTACTGGAAGTTCTAATGGGTCGCCGGAGGGATTAGGCTTGGTCTTCCAGCGAACTCAGGGTCGTCGCAGAAAAACTCAGAAAATTGAAAACATTGGGGGATCCGTGTCGTCAGTTTTCTATTAGATGAGCCTTGTCGATGGAGAGGTCATTTCCCGGAAGCCTGCATACGAAATAATTAGCGTGCTTTTTTGCGCCAAGAGGGCAAGCTCTTCCTCAAACTCCAAATACCCTCATTACGCAGAAACTGCAAAAAAGCGCCCCTCTTCGTTTGTTGGGACGAATTTGTTTTACTCATTTGACTTTTATCTCCGCGTGCGGTGCGTATGGCATGAGGAAAGGAAATTAATTATTGTGTTAATCTCCCCTATATTACTTGAAAGAGATTATGACGAAGGTTTTCAATGAACACGTCATGCATAAGAGAGCAATGTATTGATTTGCCGAACTGACTGAGTGATTAAGGACTTAGACTTATTAATTTTAATATTTATTAAACCTGAATGGTCCTAAACAAGAATGCTTGTGTAGTGAGCTTTGACATGGTGGGCCAAGTAGGAGCTTGATGAGTTTGTAATTTACAAATAAGGCAGTAATTACCGATTAGCGCCCAAGCAAAGCCATACGGCTACAAAGGAAAGCTTTGTAGCCTTATGACTGTATTTCGGTGGATGCTAATAATTAATTACTCCCTTCATACAAATCATCTCCAACTAGAGAGATTACCTTATAACATTGCGCCAACACTATTCCCACTTCGAGCTCACCCTACCATATGCTAGCCATCCTGGTTATAGCGCAGTGGTAGAGGGACTCTTCCGGTGAGGTAGTAGTGCCTGGTTGGAACCCCAGATCAGGAGAAATTTTCTTTGAACTAAGAACTTTTTTGTGGCACCAGTGCAGCTTTCCTTTGTAGCCGTATTGCTGCACTTATTTAGATGCTAATGAGCAATTACTCCCTTAATACAAATCTCTGTTTTCGGGGATTTACCTATATCAGTGGACCAACATCGTCATTTACTGCTTGGATTTATGCAGTGACTCAAAGGACAAGAGACCTTGTGAGGTGGAAGGCCATTCCAGCCTTTCGTAGAAAAAACAAAAATGAATCTTGAAATGAAGTGACATGAGCTGACTGAGGCACAAAGAATGCTTGTGCGGCTAGTGTAGAAGGATTCACGACTCGGAACAGATTAGTTGGTTATGTGAGGTGAAAGAACGAAAAAAATGTTCAGTTTCTGCATCAGATGAAGAAATTAGAAGATTCACATTTACTGCTGTGACACTGGGGATTTAATAATCGTCTCCGAGAAGGATATAAGCGGCTGAGGTCTGAAAATATTCTATGATTCTAGCGAAGTTTTATTTATGCCATGCACCATTATAATACCCAAACTGATGCCACACAGGAGGTTTGCAAACAAGTATCTTGGAACACGGGGATGCTAAGAGATGTTATAGTTTAAACTGCCTACGTTGTGGGTGGGTGTATAAGGATTATTAGGTGAGACCATGATACGTTGTGAGCCATGTTAATGGCTCAGTATTTGAAGCCGTATACAGTGAATATACTGTACTCGGTAAAGCCTTATAAGTAGAGAAAATTTAACTATGCCGGATATAAAAAATTATTTGTGCATTCATAGTAACATTAGCAGAACGGGCTATTTTAGATCACACAAAAATTGTTCTGGACAATTGAAACGCTGGCATTTATTTCAAGAGGGCAGACCCCATACAGCTTTCAATGAAGGCATGTGAAAAAACACTGAAGGGAAGGTCACAACATGATTAAAAAAAAGGTAATGCGCAAAGGAAATACCTTGGGGACGTCCAAGATTGCAGGAGAAAGCTGAGTGCGTAAGAATTAGCAAGGGAAATCTGCCGACGGCTCGCTGTTAAAGCTTAGATCAGGTGTAGAGCTATTGGATGCAAGTTGAAGTAGCAGAAAATCAGCCCTACATAAATGAGAGATCGTTTCACCTGTTTTTTGAAGGCAAGTAAAGAAGTGTCGAGGGGGATCTTGCCGTCAACGTGCAAACGCATGTCGTGAAGAACGGGCGCAAGTTAGCTATTGATGAAGGTTTTCTAAAAGTTTTCAGATTTTAACGAAGCAATTTAATGAGCCGAAACAACCCAGCAGGGCCAGAATACGAAACATGTTTTGGGATTTGCAGCACATGCCAATGGCACAAATAAGCCAGTTCGTGCTGAGTCACAAATGGTAAGACAAATACAGGGCTCACGCTATGATGAGGCCAGAAGCTATCTGCACAGCATGCACTAGATACATGTACACCATCCTTCCTGTCCTCTTGTTGCCTTCTGTAAGTTTCATACATCTTGATCCGAGTGACTGCAGTGCTAAGTGCTTGCCATACAGCATGTTGAAACTGCGCTAAGGGACGAGAATGACGGTGCAAGAATAGCTACCGTGTTCGGTGGTGCTTGAGCCGGTACACTTGGTTTTCATATTTTAAAAAGACGTTCTGCGTCACAATTCTGTCCCTTTGCTGACATTCCACGCCGTGATCAGTGCAAAAAAAAAAAAGCCTTTAGACACCAAGCAGACGCATGCACCCCATTTGTACGCTCCTGTCATATATATGTTCTGAGATCCGAACATAACCGTAAGGCAAAAGTCCTCGCCGCTTGTCTCGTTATTACGCAAGCAGATGGATTCCAAGTGAAACCGCGATAACACACGCTGCATAATCGTCAGTATAGAATACGTATTGCAGCCCAGTAGTTCACTTCAGTTCAGTTTATTTTCCTTAAAGGAAAATAGACTATAGACTATAGACTTAGACAATAGAATACGTTCGATTTCCACCTCGAATACTTGTTCGCTCCCCAAGCAGGTAATTAGCCCAATATTGGTAATGTATTGGCAAATATTGGTCCAGTGTGAAGACCAGTGTGAAACCATTAATTTACAATATCCGGACAATTAACTGTGCTTCTTGGGTACTGAGAGAGCCCGTAGTCCAGTTGCAACACGCTCGAACACGCAGTTGTAGGCTGGTTTATCCGTCGTACACTTCTTCAAAAATTGGGTGTTCTAAGGTTTGACGGACAAAATTTTAAAAGCCATCCGTTAGCAATCTGGCTCCGCATAAAACCACTTCGGCTTAGTAGCTGTCAAACTCCACTTTCCTTCCGTGCCCTTGAATTAGGCATGTGGGATGGGGATGTAGGAGAACGACAGTGACGAACTTTCCTGAGCTGCATTAAGTATTTCGTTCATCGTGCTTTCGCGGAGTTTATTTGCCTGGAATGGGTTATGCACCTTGGATTCGCCAACGCCACGTAGCTCTCCATGTAATTTTTGCGCACCTTTTCATGGCGATCTGCGTCACCGTGCTAAAACGGATCGCTGGACGTTTGTTCCTATCTTATTATATAGCGTTATGCACTGTGGTTTAGGATGCATTATCGTCATATCCACGTATAATAAAGAGTGCTTTTGACGTCAAACCCGCCCCTGCAGTGTTAATAAGCTGCTTCTCTAAGCTTCTCAGTGCGGCGAAAGAAAACCAATATTTAGGGCGGACATGGCTTAAATTATGCGGAAATTAAAAAGAGCGCCTATTTCCTTTTGAAGAGCAACCTCGTTGGTGGAGAAAGGCGGGAGCTCATTACAGGACTTCCGGCATGCGTCGGTGGGAGCGCTGAAGGAATCGAATATAGAGCATGATGATTTCCTCGTTAGTATGAACCATAACAGTGATAACACGAGCCATGCCCGAGTACGAAGATCACGCTGTAATCCGCGTCTACTCGGAAGAGCTTAACGTGGCCGTTTCGGTGAAAGGCCGATGATGAGCTGAAGAGCGATTCCCAGTACCTGCATCCCTAGCTCAAAAAGTACGCATTGATTGTCGTTTATATACACGGAGAGCGCTTTTAAAACTGCTGCCCAGAGGCGTGTCCGACTCGCTTCTCGGAAAAGCTCCGGTAGGTCACATGGCTCAGTAGAGAGAGACAGCTTTCCCGGGCGGGAGCCGGAGATCTCGGAGTAAGGCTTCCCGAATCTTCTACGTTATCTCCGTGACACGAAAGCGAGCAACAAGTGGTGATAACGGTCGCTAGATAACATTCTGTATCTACAAGCCCCGAGGACACTAGCAGGACCCTGAACTGTGCTAAGAATGGTGACATTTATTATTTTCTTAGGGTATTAGCTAGTGAAAGGAAGTTCCGCAGCCTCCATGATCAGCGTTGCCAGAGGCCAGAGCTTCCGCCATCGTGTGATTCCCCTCGTGCCTTGCGCTAACTTTATCGTCATAAGGTGGGGCGCGGCGCCGCCGCAAGACGCATTTAATCGCATTAAAACGCCGCTAATAAAAAAAATTTGGAGCGACTAAATACCGCTGAATACTGCGGGGTCGCGCTGTAGCAGCCGCCGCAAAAGAGGCGTCGTCACGCAAGACCATCGATACAGCCGAGAAGGAGTGTCCTACTGTGAACTCTGAATGTAAAATGTTTGAAAAAGCAGCCGCAAATATGAGGCCGGTCGTACAGAGGTCGAACGCTTTTGGTACGCTGCTAGCAAATACGTTACGCAATAATATGCTCACGCCCTCGGCAACCAATTTCGCACATTATAAAGCACTTGTTATAACTCTTCCAAAACAGAAACCGAATCGTCACCCACTCATGCTTGGCAGCGGCATTTTAGGCACATGTGACCATTCCAAAACTTTAAGGTGCACCGGGTAGCCGCAATCATCCGCTTTACTGCGGGTGTATTCGCTGTTTGACATCTTTCTAATGATGTTTCGCTTATTCAGAGCTACTGAGGGCAACTTCCGAACTGCTACTTCCAACTTAGCAACCACCTTAACCTGAGCCTCAACCTCAAATGGCCTAATTGAAGGGTTTCTGATCAAACAGGTTGAAGCTAGCAGTCGCAAAACCGTTCAACGTGGAAAAGAATGCTGCTGTTTTTTACTGCAGTGCAGAGTATGCTTATGTCTATACTTTTGATTTAGGTACTGAAGGAAAGCAGGCTTCAACCGGGGCATAGAACCCACGACAAAAATTATGTTTATTTCTTGCGCAATGAGAATTCACCTCAGATGACTGTTTTTTTTTTTACATGCAAATGCAAACCGGTAATGAGCGGACTTCATGCCTCCATTGTTTCTTTCATCCACTTCCGGCAAAACAGATGACGTTGCAAGCGCAGTTTGTTTCCCCTTCACCGGAAGAGGACGTGCTTCACATGTGCTTCACACAACGTGTTTCACATGTTGCGATTGTCACCTCCTGGCGATGGGATTTAAGCCGTTCTGCGACTCAATCAGACGGTGTCCGTTTGATTAGAATTCAATTTTGTAGTCAGTGTATTACTCTGTGAGTGACGATTGGTGAGCTTTGTGACGTCATGTCATATAATAGAACAACGAAGGTGTGAAATGCGGCAGTGCGCCGAAGCCATGCATATCCCCTCTGCTGTTTTCCCTGGGTTTGCGTTGCACGAGAAAGCCTTCGCCGAAAATCGAGCGACGACATTAGTGTATTAACAATTGAGAAGTAACTTTTAAAAACTGGTAGGGTTTAAACGTAGTTAAATTGAGTAGACGTGCGAAAGCATGTGCTTAGCCTGACTGCCTCATGATTTCGCTTTGCTGGATCGTTGGCACGTTCAGCAAGATATCAGTGTCAGGTTCAGCTCTGATCGAGGTTAAGCTGCCCTGTTCTATTCTCGCCACTGATGTAAGTTGACGAAGACGACGATGTGCGATGCACAGCGTGAAAGTGTGCTGTAGTGTGACACGCGGTGTCATGGTTGCGGCGATAGCATAGTGCTCTCGTGCTGTGGCCTGCCAAGCTGATCAGTTTGGGCTGCCCCGGGTTCGAATCACATTTGCTGCAATATTTAGTTGTTTACTCAGCCGAGGCGGTGGCTTAGTGGTTATGGCGCTGGGCTGCTGACCCGGAAAAACGCGGGTTCGATCCTGGCCGCCGCGGCTGAATTTTGGTGTAGGCAAAATTCTAGAGGTCCGTGTACTGTGCAATGTCAGTGCGCGTTAAAGAACCCCAGGAGGTCGAAATTTCCGGAGTCCTTCACTATGGCGTCCCTCACAACCTGAGTCGCTGTGGGGCGTTAAACCCCAATAAACCAAGACACTAATTTATTGAAGGTCAAGGTCAAGGCTTCAATGGTGAATCGGATTTTGAGGCTTTTATCATGAAGTAGAGCTTCCGCTTTAAATGTATGTACATATCTAAGAGGGCATCTGTGGAGCGCTGGAGCGGCGCGCTGTGGAACAAATAAAGGGACTTCCTAGCGGTGCAGTTCCTTTAGGTCCTGGAGCGAAAGCATTTCATCTGAAGCCCACTATCCGACTCAAAATTTTGTTTTCCTCCTCGGAGCACCATTCGAGAATTATATCGGTACTTTACAGATACAGTCGCTTTTTAGAGGCGGTCGGCATACTGAATATAATGTCGGGTACTGCGCTGTTCTGGGCAGGACACTCAAACTGACCACTTTGTCGTTTCTCCAAGCCTAGTAGGTAGGTTTGCGTGTTTACTGGCTCAGTGCCCCAATAAAATCCAACAGGTGTGCTCCACGTTTAGGACTCGTACAAATCTCTGCTCGTTTCGAGCAAATACAATCCGGGGCGGAAATTTCAATTGCCTCCCTCTTGCATTGGTGTTTTTTTTTCTTCGTTGACGGAGATTGCTTTTTGCATCTGCTTTTATGTCATTTTTAGATCAGAAGATTCTTGGTGCTTATTGCAGGGATATTTGCTTGTTCCTCGACGTGCCAGAGCAAATAAGCGCTCTCTGTTCTCGTTCGCTTGTCATTGTCTTGCTTTTCTTGCTGGGTCCACTGCGATAAGCAGGAAGTTGTTGGGTTTCGGTCCGGACAATATATCTTTGGGGAAAGGCCCTCCCAGGCTCACTTCACGAAAGAGCAGATGGCAGGCCCATGGTTTCCATAATCGCGCAGTGCGTTTGGTTATCGTCTGTTCGGAGCGTATCTCAACTAGGCATTACGCGATAGACGAAGACAAGAGAGAAACAACATCGTAGTTGACGAACAGTTGACGACTGCTTGCTGAAAGTTAACGATGCATGATATTGGAAAGAGCGCTCTCACGCACAACTTGCGTCCGAATAGTTGTTTTTGTTATCGCTTCGCTTGCAATTGCAGCAGGTTTCCACATTCGCGGATCCCTGAGTGCTTCGGCAAAATTTCGCATGAAGGATTCAGCTGGGTTAAGAGCATGCGCTTCGAAATCCTCTCTGATTGCCATTCGATTTCCTTACGGGAAGCTGCATTACTAGGGCGAGTAATAAAATGCAGCAGAAAATTTTTCTTATTGTTTGAAGTTTGTGCACACTATCGCGAGAGAGCCTAGAGCTGGATTGAAATTGAAAAATAATTGAGTGAACGACACTAGCTGAGCAGTGATACTGCTCTAAACACATATGATCTTTGAGTGCCCCTTTCCATATCCGGAAACATAGATAAGCTGACAATATTATTTTCACCTTTCCTTCGCTACTTAAGAAACGTAGAAAGAAAAAAGCATAAGATGTTTTATTTTTACCTGTACACTTAATAATTTATTTACATAGATATGACAGTTATTTGAGATTATAAATTCGAGCATTTTTTAACAGCGTGAGACTTGGTGTACAAATAAGTAAAAATAAGTACTAAATAAATAAATATTGATGTTTTGCAGATAGCCGCAATTAGTTTCATTTCGTCAAAAACATTATTACCAAAGTTAATGATATAGAGATACTACGGGCAACATGCGATTTTCGCCCTTAGTAAAAATTGATTTTGCGGCTCTTTCTTACTAACTCGATATCTGCCTGAAATAAAATGCCCAGGAGTTTACACCTGCACTCTTTGCTGGAATTCAAATTTCAGAACGCCCAAATTGAACAGGGCTCCAGAGCGCAGCGCGAAGCATTAGTTACTCTGCATGCTGTCTGCTGTTCAAAAGGGTTAATTTAAAACTGCAGGGCTTGCCACACAGTCCGACACGATCATCCAGCGCACGCGGATCCTGAACGACTCCAAAAATCGAGAAGTGGCAAACAGATGTTATCTACCTAGAACCACCATGTTAACGGCCCAAAGATAAACGGAGCAGACGGAGAGCGTTGGTGACTTTAATTCGGGACAAATAGTTATCACATTGAATTTTTGGATAAGATAAGGAGCATGCTTTCTTCACGGAGGAGGCAGATGGCATTGTTCCTCCTATCATTACCATTTCATACTGCCACTTCCTCTTCACTCGATATATTTTGTGCAGAAAGCTAGTCTTCTCACAAAAAGTATTGCTTATAACAAGGATAAAGGCGATTAAGCGTATACAAGTGAAGCCACTGAAACCAAGGAACTAGGGGACGTCTTTTTCTAACTATTAGTTTTTCATCAATGGGCGATTAATAAAAGCAGAAGAAAAAATAACTACGTGCCGCTGGTGGGATCCCAACCCACGACCTCCGTTCGACCACGTTCCGACGTGGCACTCGCGGCAATGCAGGGCGTACTACGTCCGCCGCTGTGGACTAGGGCGGCACGGGTGAACACTTTCAAGGTTCTGTTGCACTGCATATCAATACCCCCGAAAGAAGCAGATTGGATAGCCGTCGCCGTAGCTCGGTAGAGCAGCGGACGCGAAATTCAGAGGTAGTGAGTTCGGATCTCACCGGCGGCATGTGGTTGTCTTTTCTTCCGCTTTTGTTAGTCTCCCAGTGATGAAAAACTCATACTGATAAAAAACTACAAAAAAATAAATAATCCCCTATGCTCCTTGGTTTCGGCGGCTGTTGGCTTCCGTCATTTATGCCCAAAGGAGATTAGATTCTTACATTGCGTCTATGGGAACTGATTAGGGATGTCCTGAATACCTGAAACACTTCGCTCAAAACCTTTCTTCATTTCAAAAACAAAATATTAGGCAAAAAAAAGTGTATCCACAGTCACTCTGTCATCGCCTAAAAAATAGCATGCTGTTACCATAAAGCGCTAATCCTAGGTATCAACACAATAAAGTCGTTACGGTTATCATATCCTACTTTGCAAAATAGAGACAGAACAGAAGCAGAAGCTTGTGAGGTCTTTTCTGTCGCATGGTCGGTACTCGCCGCTTCCCCTGCCGACACGAGTTTTAGACGACACGTCAGTTTCTGAAGATTACGTATCCACTCCATCAAAAGAGAAGACATTTTCCGTGCCGGAAAGGAGTTCATTACTGTTTACGTCTGCTCCAGCAAGAAATCACTGCCAGTTATTTTTTTCGGTAGCATCATATTAACGATAAAATTTTTTATGATCACTGCTTGAGATGACCTGACATTTCTGTTTGGTAACTGGTTTACATTGACGTCCGTAGCTCCCGTACAGTGCTGAAACACTAACTGGAACTCGCTTATTCAAGCAGGAAGTCCTTCAATGGCCTACCTGAATTCTAAACCCAGAAAACAAACAAACCCGACATGTTTTAGGATAGCTGTGCTACAGGAATGAACTGTAAATTAGTTTCGAACAAACATATCTCAACAGAATCCTGAGCGAGTATGGAAACTTCTTGCAAATATCATGCGAAGAACGGCCGCGGTAGCAATCCAGGAATCATTCGGTTGCAATTGGGACCTGTGGTATGGGGATCTGCATACGCTCAAAATGCGTAACCTGAGTTTCTGTCTTCTTTCTACTGCTAGGATATTTCCCAGCGAACGTCCCGGAGCAGCCATTCGTTTTGAAGCGATCAACTATTCTACACAGAAATAAAAATAAGCATGACATGCCGAACTTTCACTGGTGAATTCCGCTGGCTTCATAATTTAGGTGCTTGTATTCTTTGTGCGTCACAGAAATTCGAGGCCCGTGTACTGTGCGATGTCAGTGCACGTTAAAGAACCCCAGGTGGTCGAAATTTCCGGGGCCCTCCACTACGGCGTCCCTCATAGCCTCAGTCGCTTTGGGACGTTAAACCCCATAAACCAAACCAAACCAAACCAAACCATATTATTCAATGTAAATGAAGCCTCTTAGTTTCCGCTAGATGGTTTTGCAGGGAAGGTAGGATGAAGCAACATGCCACTTCCTTCTTCCAGCTTTATTCTGCATCAGAAATGCCAAGGATATTCCTAGACTACGAACTGTGCCTTAACTGGCTCACCAGAAAATGCTATAAAGCTCCGGTGGAGTCAAAATATATAAGCCTAGCAGCGATATGAAAGCATTCTTCAGGATTAATTTTCGAACGTTCAGTGCTCGTTTTACGGGAACAAAAAGTGAGCACTAAAGCTAGTTTCCACGCTAGTTTTTGCACCTTTCAGTACCTTTTTGTATTCTTGCTTTTTACAAGCCAGAACGGTAAACAACGTCATTTCCTGGAAGCTCCGGACGGAAAACATTTCGTCGTTGCTTAAAACGGAAGACTTCTTTTCTCCGACTTTTCGATGGCTTGTACGCCTCAATTCTTCAGCAAAAAGGTTTCCATCTTTCAATCTCGGTTTTCTTTCAATAAGCTTTGTTTTCACGGCTCGCACATCTTTTGAGGATCGCCCTTACGGCAGCAAGTGGTGTCGGGAAGCAGCACGTTATCCCTTACGGCTTGAGACTGCCGGAAATAGCCTGTAGAGACTGAAGGGGAAGGGTAAGAAAAGAGAACAAAGTTGGAATGAAAATTAAACGGCAACAAGCGGAAGCGCGTCAACACACACTGCGAGCCTGCGCTCAACGATAAAGACGCTTGCGTTTTCTCGTTTTCGAGATGCCGAGTAAAGTAATGGACTGTCACGTTCCTTTCCCCTGGTTCGATACTGGTGGTCTTGAGCATTTTTGTCTTTGTGGGAGGAGAGTGACTTTGAGAAAGTGCGTTGGAAACATAAAACATCGTCTTTACTTAAACGACGATCATTTATAACGTTCCAGACAAAGGGCGTAAAAAGAAATGGCGAACAGCGGCACTGGTCCAGAGTAAAGAAGGAATATAAGCCAAGATGTTTAAGGAACCATTACGTGCTGTCAAGTTTCAACAAGCGACGGTGGCTCTGATCTTCATTTGTGCTACAAGAGGAATAACAAGAGGAAAGCATTTCTTTTACCAGAAAATTTATGTCGATAGCCAAATTTTTAGTGCAGGTGTACTGTGGACGAGACCCTCGAAAAATTAGCACGTCAGTGAGGTGGGTGTAGACGCAAATAACTCGACCAGCATGACATGGTCATCAGAAGGCCGAGCTGAAGAAAACTGTGAAGGTAAAGTAAGTTTGATATTTTCGGCTTGAAGAGGGAGCAATCTTATCATTACAAGCGGAAAGCACGTACTCTTGTGTCTACTCTGCGATTTCCTGTTAGGAGGCGGCGGCTGGGCGTGATGTATCTCCTAGGTTCTAGAAATGTGTCCCGCTACTCACCAACCGCGGCCGCTGCTCAGGCAGGACGTGTGCAGCTGTTTTGCGGCCAAGCTGTGCTTGCGACCGCCTCTTATAGGCTGCGTAATTAACGGGCGCGAGCGTCTATTAGTACACGAAGACAGCGTTGACAGAAATTCCGTCCCTGAGGAAAACCGTTCGATGCTTTGAAGAAAATACCGCACGAGTTCAGGCTAAATATCGCTGCCGATTAACGCGTCGGACCAACGGACTAACGCCCTTAAGGTTTTAAGCCAACGTCTTCCGGACGGCGTCATAAACATCCTCGATTGGACGGGCTGTTCCACTGTCGAATGCATGAATATACGGTGCTTTTTCTCTCTTGTATTTGACCATTGCTTACCATAAGATCTATCGATAGTAAATCTCCTTAACTCTCTGGGTGGACACTTATTCTTGAATTTTGGTCTCTGTCTACCTTCTTTTTCCTGTATTGAAGCTTGTAGTTGCATGAACGGCTGACTCTGACTCATTTCTTGTGATCAACGAAAGCTCACCAAACGGCCGCCCCTTTGGTCACCAGGTACCGGTATTACGGCGGAAGTTGTCACAGTATACCGAGGACATCCCCAGTGTTGGCCGGTCAACTGCTATCACAGGGTGTCTGTTACATTAATGAAAAACTTACTGATTGACTTTATGTTGAATTACAGCGGCGGGGCTGTGATCTCGAATGGCAGTTATATGGGTCTGCACTCTTGCGAGACTTATTTTTCTCACTTTAATTTTTAATATGAACAGGTGGTACAGCAATTGCACTAAAACCGCCAATCTCAAATTTAGCTGGTGTTTGTCTGCTTGAAGCCTACTTGTGCAGGTACCTCACCTGCAATGGTGGGCAGGTGGATACTGTGCAGAGTTTGTGTGTGTGTGCGTGCGTGTGTGTATGTGTGTGTGTGTGTGTGTGTGTGTGTGTGTGTGTGTGTGTGTGTGTGTGTGTGTGTGTGTGTGTGTGTGTGTGTGTGTGTGTGTGTGTGTGCGCGCGCGCGTGTGTGTGTGTGTGTCCCAGCTGTTTCATGGAATCCCACCGCTAATTTTTAAATTTAGGGGTGTCTGAGGTAAGCAAGTGCTTTGCGAACTAGTAATACAGTTGTTGCGTATACTGTTCTCGACGTTTACGATGGTCCGCATGTGTGTACTACATTCCGCAACTCGGACTTGGGTGGCTCATCTCTTTCTCTCCTACAGGATTGCTTTCTTTGGTACATTCCTTGTTGGCATTCCAGCGCCGTTCATTCCGGAAATGGCAGTGTCACTAGGTTTTCAAACGAACAGACTACGCAACAAGGCTATATGACAACACTGTGCATCGCATTGTGGCACTCGGGAATGAAAAGTCCAAGAAAATATGAGGTCGCAAGCTACGCGCCACATCTACAGCGTCACAGATTGCATCCACTGGAATACCGCTCCTATGGTTCGACCGTAGTACGTAAGTACGTTGCTGTCTTGCTGCGGACAGGCAATATAGCAGGGAGTACTATATTTGGAGCTGGAATTTTGGCCACAATCATCGCCGAACGTCGAATTCTCAGTAAACATAAAATAAAGCAGCATATCTGACTGAATGAAGAAGAAATGTGTGCTAAAAAGAGGTGATTTATTTTTTCAATATTTCGGAAGCACACCTTTGCAGAAGCGCCTAAGACAGGGAAAAGTATACGAGGTAAACAGAAGTAGGCAATGAATTAAAGAAAGCGATACTAGGCAATCCTGAAGTGAAAGAAACAACAGATACCTTTACCCCCCTTGTTTAGGTTGGCTGAGACAAAAAAAAGTTTAAAATATATTCTAATGGCTACAGTTTTGCTCTTACAGATTAGGCGATCAAGGACACAAAAAAAAAAAAAAAACTAAGGCGAAGGAAAGAAAAAGGAAATGAACACCTGAAATAACTCAACAGCAGAACAATTAGAGCTAGAATAAGATAGTTGTTTAACCTCCGACAGTGATTGCTCGACAGCGTGGCCAGAGCATCCGCTGGAAGTTTGTTTCACTGGCTGACGGTTCTGAGAAGTACAGCGCATAATGGTATTGGTATTCACAAAAATAATACGATTCCATTTACGCTGTCATAACACAAACAAAAGTCCGGCTTCTCGGTTACAAAATTCCCTGATAGGTCGAGAGAGGTAGCACGATTGTTTAACGTTATCATAAACTGCTCAGCGTGCCAGATATGGCAGCCTGCCCACTGGACTGTGAGAAAACTCCTCACCTGATAGGTGGCAGCTAAATTAATGTTTGGTGAGAAATGCACGAGGCCACTAGTGGACTAGTGGTAATCAGCGGGTCAAAGATACTCATCTTAAAATGAAGAAAAAAGAACCAGGAAATTAAGAAAAAAACAAATTACGGGAAACTACCTGTGCTGTAACAGCCCTTGTCGACACCTTTACGGCCCGGACTTCACATGTGGTGAGAGAGTGTTTAATGTTAGGATGTCTACTTTCTATATCAAGAGGACGGCGCAGTGGAAGCAATAATTGCGCGGTGGAGAGCGGCCAATTGAAGAGTTTGTTGTTCAGTTGCCTGACAATTTGACCTGTTAATATGTTTTTAATACTTCTGTATTATCTATCTCTATGCTTCCCATGTTATTTGTTTTTACTAATGTATTTACCCACTCCTGCTATGTCTCTCCTCAGAGACAGCAGTATTTGTAAATAATAATAATAATATGTTCTCCAAGACGAATGGCACTTAACTGCAATGCTTTGTTTGCTTGTATCCGTATGTTTTTGGTAGGTGTACTTAAGTTACCCTACACAGCAAAGAGACATGGCTCGATTCCGCAGGGAACCGATTAGTCTCCCAGCAGCGGACGACAGGGAACGAAAACTTTTTAATTGGTCTCCACGGCACGGCCATCTAGAGGATGTGTGGTACGTTTATCAATAGTAAAAAACTAAACGTACCACACATTGCGATAAGTGCGGTAGTTAGAAAGTCAACACTACGGTGTTCATTTCGTTGAGACAACCAACACACCGCTGAGATCCTTTTTGCTTACATTGCGGGCGCTGCTTATATGACTCGTAATTACTACTATGACATATCTTCTTACAGATTATTGGTTTCAGTCATATAATGCTCAATAAGAATGCTGTGAGTGTTACAGTAAGGTACCCATATAGTTATATTAGTTGTAAGTGTTTATTAATGATTCTCTGCTCCCGATAACTTGCTCAAGTTCATTTTTTTTCCTGAGCTTCCATCACAATATTTCAAACGGGAGTTTGTTCTCCAATCACTAGTTTCCTTTGGGCGTCTGATTCTGACACCCATAATATTCGCAAGAGTTGGACATATAATGAAGATATATTTAGCTACAAGCTATTATTTTCAAAAAAGGTTCGAAGAAGAGGAAATGGACAAAATAAACGCTAAGAACAAGAAGATAGTTGCAACACAACACGAGGACTTCAAAGTTCATTCCGCGAGAAGGCACTTGGGCAGGATTAGCACGCAGTGTTTCGAGCAATTTGTTTTCACGAACAAGACAGGTACAAATTGACTGCAGATGTGTACCGACACCGTCGGTGTCAGCGCAAAGTGCTCACCAGTCGCACATGCCACTGGCAGAAAGGTTGTGGTAATTGTAAAAATTCCGGAAGCTGCCAAGGTTATGGCATTCTGTACTATTCGACGGGAGGAAGGAGAATTCTCTAATGCAGTCCTTCTGCTGCTAAAACCACCGACTACCTTGCAGAAAAATGCGCAGAAAGGATGAAAATACTTTAGTACAGATTACTATAATGAAATAAGAATCCAATTTTTACTGTATAGTCATGGCATGATTTATGCGGCACTGTCGATTACAAAAGAGCATTGATGTAGCGCAACGTTCGACGCGTAAGTACGGCTCTGTGAATTAATTTCTTCTTCGTAGTGCATGGAATCTTAGTGAGGCGTATCTTGCCCCAGCAAAATAAAGATAGGCGAAGAAGTTTGTCTAAGATGCAATCCTCCAAAAGTCCGTAATTTTGCCGGCGACCCTCCAATTTTTTCTTGCAGTTCAGTGTTACCCCGGATGGCTCATCTCTGCAACGGGAGCTGGAACTGTGCTAGATAAATCGTATGAGACCATAGCGCATTGATAAACTGCCACTTAATCCGCAGCGCTTGTAATGGCCAATAAGCATCGCCTTGTCTATACGGGACATGAAGCTACTTACATCAGGATTTCGAAACATACTTTCAAAATGTCAGCACCGGATTACAAGGCCTCATTAGCCGCTGGCGTTCGTTCTGAAATATTTCTAATCTGAGAGTTAGACAGGACCAAGCATTCTGTACGCAGTTTGAGATAGGCTTGAATGGACCCTCAGAGAGCTTATTAATTATGTGGAAAAGCGAACAAATGCGTCCTTGCAAAGTTATAGTGTCGAAGTTTGAACCCCTACCCGGTGTTTAAAGCAGTACCAATATTACATATATAGCTGCGTCAAACGTCAAGTACCTTTATGTGTAAGCAGCGAATTGATATCAGCAAAATCGGGATCATGCAAGAAAAGGTAAAAGTTAAGGACTTTTCAAGTTGCTGTGCGAATATCAACAATCAAAGGTGGGTGACAAATTTAGTGAGATGTGCGGGCGCAGATACTGGCTAGGAGGACAGTTGTGACGAATCAGCAAACATGCTCTCTCTGATCATATAGAAGGTTACTTTATTTCTACCGTTCGTCTTGGAAGAATACTGGGCATCTTTTGCTGATGAACACGTGACCATAAAATGTAGCAACGAATAAATGTCTGTGACTAAGAAAAAATGAAATGCAGTGATGCTCTGGATTGCAATCTCGGTCTCTTCAGCAACTACACCAACTTCCAGTTTTGTCGCCAAGCTGTTGCATGAGAGATTAATACCTCAGCACTGGCCTAAAGTACTTCAAAATGCACCATAAATGTCAAATACAGACACAAAAGACGTCAAATGATTTATTCCTATTATTTCTTCGTAGTAGTGATAAAATATGCTAACTGCCGCTAATCTTTGCGTTGCACAGCCGAATAGAATGAGCGCATTGAATTGCGCTCTTAGCTTAACTTGGCTTTGAGAAGCTTCATTGATCTAAGAGATCAACGCCGTTCTTCTAAATTTTCTTCAGTTTACCGCCTGATGGCGGTGCTGAACAGGGAGCTTTCGGGCTGCACCGAACAGAAAAGGGGATAATGCTGTTTAGTGTTATTCTTCCCAATATCAATTTCATCTTGTAGACTTGGCACTGACTGCATGTCATTTTTTCCATTATATAGACCGACGAGACGCAATTCAGTTGAACTCTTCACTTTATAGACACTAACCAAGAGGCAGCAAGGTTTGCACGAGGCGAGATTAAGTTCACGAATATTGTGCTGTACCGTATAACGCAAAGCTCTGCAAGTGATTTTGTTAATGTTTGCCCGCACAACAAAGTATTCTTCTGTGAAATATCTCGCAATCGTTTCTAAAAAAATCAATCACTACTAATAGCCCACTGGCGTGTGGTTCCTTTTCCATACATTACGTTGTTCTCTCCGTTTGAGGAACAAGCTTGATTAATTTAATAATGAAATCAGGTAAGAAAGAGTGCCACATCATGCAATAAGTGTTTGAACAATTACGCCTCAGTTGATGTTAGCGTGTATTCTAGAAGAGTGCAGTGCTGTGCGAGCACTCAACCTGTGCCTTTATTCATCAGACTCACGCCTTTAAGCGCACTTAGTTTTGGAATGAGCCACGAATTATGCTTTTCAACACCGTTGCGTATAAGCATTCTTGTTTTCGTGACTAAAATAGATTGATGGCAATCGTACCTCCAGCCATCCGCGTGGAGTATCGCTGCCAATATATTAACCGAGATTGTTCTTGTAAACTCACAATCTTACCTTCAGCCATTCGCGTGGAGTATTTCTGTCAATATATTAACCGAGATTGTTCTCGTAAGCTCACAATCGTACCTCCAGCCATTCGTGTGGAGTATTTCTGTCAATATATTAACCGAGATTGTTCTTGTAAACTCACAATCCGACCTCCAGCCATTCGCGTGGAGTATTTATGTCAATATATTAACCGAGATTGTTCTTGTAAACTCACAATCGTACCTCCAGCCATTCGCGTGGAATATTTCTGTCAATATATTAACCGAGATTGTTGTTGGAAGCTCACATCAGTGGCCTCCTATGAAGGGCAGCGGGGGGAAGGTGGGTTGGGGTGGGGGGACCTCTGCAAAAAAAAATATTATATGTATTTCAATCGGCAGTTGCTTACGTTTTAAGCATTTTAATACCTTTAATCCTTCAGGCGCACAACCACGCCAGACAGGAGTGCTGATGTTGGTGCATAGGAGGCTTTTTATGGCGCCCGTTGTGCAGACAGGAGTGCTTGGCAGCCGTTTTAGCACGCCACGCTAAGGAGGATAGGCCATCGCTTTAAGTCATACTAAACACAGAGGCATCTGGTAACCTCTCGTGGGGCATTGTATTCTGCTTGGCGTCCAAAATAGTGATTTTCCCTTTTACAGACATATGGAAATGTGAGACATTCTTCGAGATGAATTGCATAGCTGTCGGTGTAAGCATGGTTGTCGTGGTAGTGTGTCGTTGCTGACGACACCCGAATTCGACTGCTACAGCAGGCAGTGTCTCCTAAGTGAACCTAAGGGTCATCGCATGAGTGGGCTTAGGAGTGTGTGGTCTCATGAGCGTCGAGGAGCCCGGGGGCGGGGCTTTATGACCGGTCCGGGGAGGGGAAAACCATGAGAATTTACCAGCACCTACATTGATAGCAAGCTAAACAAAAAGAAACAGAACCGTCGGCGCACACCCAGCGGCAGCATTTTCAAAAAGAAATGCAAACGAAGAAAACAAAAAGATGAACTCTCGATTGTCGTGTGGGTTGGCTACAGTTCTGACAAAACAGCCGGCGGGGCTAAAATTGTGCTGCATCCGATTACGTGTTAGCTCCATAACGATGCGCAAGTCCCTGCTTTCATCACAACACAAAGCTTGTGAGGGCATTGTTCGTAGAGCGCCATTGGCTCCTACGCTATCTTGGAGTTCATGAGCCGGTAGCAATAAGGAGCTTCCCTCTCGGCTCTAGATCACGTCGAAGTCAAGGAACAGCTTTCCTTTCCTGAAGAAGTTCTCTTTTTACGCGAGCCATGTATGGAAAAGGTTATTTTCGAAATTAAATGGGGAACAGTAACGCGTACAGGAGTGGGCCACGTCTTTGTAACGAACGCTGAAGAAAAACTTAGATTTTTTTTCCCCGCCTCCAGCAATAACGAGACCACAACAAAGACCTCTACGTATGTGCTAACTTCCGAACATGCCCACATGTGGCAAAATGTGCCGCTCTTGGATCTTAATTATACTTATATATAATCATATACCCTCATATAATTACATAACATATAAACTTGAGGCCTACATCTAAAGATTCTTTTTCGCCTTAAAGCAGCTGTTCTTTATAATTTCGTGCCACGCAAGCACAGGCGTTGATGGTCAAGCCGCCGAGTAAGCAGGTGTCATGAAATATAAAAAAAAAGACCTAGCGAAATTTATGGCGCTGAATGTGGACCGAAATGTTTGAAGAACAACGCGGATGACTCTCGTTTTTTCGCATATGACTTTTTCACACTGCGTTAAAGCTTCCACAGTGAATATGCGTATGTCTGCCTCCACTCCTCACTTCTGTTGATGTGGCCGCCGTGGCTGAGTTGGAGACGAGATCAAGCGGCCCAACCAGCTATCCCCTATATAGACTTAGATTTGTGAGCAGCATATTTTAATAAATTTATATACATAAACTATAGAACGGTAACGCCGAGAATTCGTGTAAGATATTCACAGCTATAAATATGTTTTATGAGCAACGCTCGCAATATTTACAATTTCAAGGCAATTCCTTCGCGAATGTTCCTTCGCTGACCTAATATGTGGATAGTATGTGTATAGGATACAACGTTGCAAAGGTTATTTCACACTTGGGGCAACACATGCCGCCTCAACGAACGCACTGCCGCTCCAGGGAGTGAGATGACGCCCTCCTGTGCTCGCTCCAAATGTGTAACCGCCTGTCCACTGCCATAGCGGAATAAAATCGTTCCGTCCGGCCTGAGTGTTGCTCAGATGCAGATTCTTCGAAAGTGCCTTTTAGAAATTGTATTACGTGAACGACTTATTATACATCGGTGATTTCCGCTGGCTGCTAAGCGGATTATTTGGATACGGAGGTCGACGAGGGATGATTGCGGGAAGGGAGGACGTAGGCTTTCAGAATGCGAGAGCGCAGGTCCAGCACCACTTGTTCCTTGGCCCCAAAGGTCGCAGTGTCTTTTCTTCGTAAAATAAGCAATGCACTTCAAACAGCAGCTAGCTAGGGACAGCTACGTAATAAGCCGCATTTTGAAAACTAGAAAGCCGCTGCTTACAGGTGAGTTTGAAAAAGCAAACTTGTGAGGTTTTCACAGAATTAACACGGTTTACGGGTAAATAGTACGACGATTTCATCCGGCTTGTGAAAAACACAAAGCGAAAATCAGAGGACTTACAGGCCACAACGGATAAAAGGCCAGCTCATAGTAAAAGGCGCCCTAAGGCCACAGCCACAGTGGCCACTAAGCAGCAATAAGAAGGTTGTATACATGGTTTGAAAAATTCATTTTAAACGTTATTTTATAGTGTTCAATCATTAAGCATAATGAGTAGACACTGGTGCAGATTCTGAAGCTGAAGGACCTGGAATCGATGGAAGTTCGCGCAGAAAGATTTTTGGGTACCTCGAGTTTCGCACTCGTTTACGTAGCGTGCATGGCATCCAAAAGGACAACGCTAGAATGTGCACGGTTTCACTCGTTCATTTTTTTTTTAACTACAAGTTATTTTATTATTGACTTGGTTGATGTTTGTTGTGATTTTGACTTTGCTTTCTTAGTGTCGACTGCGCAGTGCTTTAAATGCATGGGGTTGAAAGGCGAACTTGTGTACATAACAACGCGATGCTTGAAGAAGCTATTGTGGTGCGCATCAAATATTGCAAACAAGCGAACAACGCAGCAAAAATAGGAAGACAAAAAGCTCACATAATTGTTTTCTTTGTTTCTCACTGAAGCGTAGAAGATTGAATTCGTTTAGCAATACCAAACAAGATTTCGTTTCTGTTGACGCAGGAATTCGAGACAATGAGAGTTTTCGTCTGCGCACCTGTTTTTTGATCCCAAGTATCAGTGTGATAAAGCTATATTAAAGCAAAGGGTTTCCGACACACCCAGTTTTCTTTCCCGCAATAGGTAGAGTATCTAAATCACTTCTCGCGCATATCCCGGGGGAGGACATATGGCCACGTGTCGTTCAATTCCTTCTTTTTCTGTCTGCGCGCAGTAGGAATGGACCGCTGCATTTGGGACATTCTGAGATCTAAAGCCTTCAGAGCGTATGGCACGTTCATCGCAAATTTAAACATATGCCCATGGAGAGGGATTACTTTATTCAAGAATTCAATCTAGATCCCCTTTGCTTGCATGCTGCCCCATCCATTTCCATTTCTTGTGCAGCTCCTCACTCGTTTACTAGTTTACTCAGGCGAGCTCTTTGCATGTGAATGCCTAGATCCACAAAAGCATGATGGATCATTTCTGTTTCGAAGAGGGCCACGAGTACGTTTGGGGCTCTGGCAATCTCGCAAGGGCTATTTCCTATGAAACGTGCGCTTACACGAAAACCCATACACTAGATAGAGAAAATTTTCAAAGAAGCATATGTTCGATTTCGGCGAAAACGGCATATGCACTTCGCGAAAATAAAGATGCAAAACATGCTATTACCGCTTAGCAGGCATGCGTAGAGAAAAAAAATTATTTTAGGCGTTTCTGAGCGGGGGAAAAATTATTGAGTTTGGAGAACTGTACTCGAGGCATGTAAAATGGATTTCAAAATTCATCCCACAACACTGATAATAAAATTAGCATTAAGCAATGGTTTATTACACCGAGCCTGATTGGAGTGCCCAGATTTGAAACAAACCTAACGGAGACTGTCATGTACTGATACCGCGTGCTTTGAGTTGCACTGCCTCACCTGCAACCAATACTCGTTCTTCAAGAAAGAATTAGGTTTCATGATTGTTATGAACAAATATTGGAAACCGGGCGCGTAGAGAGAATGATGAGGAAAAGTACAAAAAAAAGGTGTGTAAATCTTGGAAAATTGGTTTAGGAGCCATACAACACGTCGTCAGGTTGCTGACTATTTCTATTACACTTGCACACAATTTCTATTACATTAGTACATAGATAGCGTCCTGTAATTGGTTCATTAACCCATTCACATTACTAGATTTCATTGCTATTGAACACCAGATGACAAAACGACGTGCTCGTTGCTCCGAATATTAATTAGCTTTGATCCTTCAAATTTCTTCTTTTTTTTAACTCACACGACATAACCTGCAACATCACTTCTGCTGGAACCTTCAGAGAGCTCCGCTGTCACGGAACACCGTGCCTCTCAGAGGCTGAGGGCAACTTCTGCCTTGTCTTTCTCATTTGTTGACGTCTCTGGCTGATTGCGAATTCGCCTAAAAAGATACGTGATAAGGATTACCGTTCTTGCATGGAAAAGAATAAAAAAGAACAAAGACATAAAGATACGCATTGCAAGCAATAAGAGTGCAATAACATTAGAATGCGCTTACCAAAACACATTAGAAATAATTCCTCGAAGGACATCTCTGTAAAATCTTAGATCAAGATTGCCTCCTGGCTTTCCTAGCACCAGCAATGGCACTGCCATGTGAGATGACCCAATAGGAACCTGATAGTATCCCATTGATTAAGGAGTGCTTGGTTTGAGTTTGAGTTAAACTAGTGACCATTATGCAGCGCGTGTTCCCAAACCAATTGGCAAAAGCGAGAAAGTTTTAAGAGGTGCAGAAATCCATTGGCTGTTTATCACAAGAACGATCACAAGAGTGAATTCGAAAAAAAAAAAAAAACCTCTTCCTTCATTCCTTCTGAAAAAGCCCATGTGTTTCGGTTGCGGTAGCCGCAGCCGCCTGTAAGAAAAGAACCAAGACTTGCCATATGGGGGAGTTCCCGTGATAAGTTGTAATGTCCGGCATTTGTCACCATAGGCCGTTCGTTTTATGCTTTTCCGTTCGTTGAGCGTAGGCCCTCTTTACTTCTCGTCGGAGTGTCAGCGAGAATGTTGTATCCCTGGGCGGCATTTGGTTACTCGGTGTCTGATTACAACAGAGAACAATGTGCTTACCGTTATGTGGTTACCTCCCATTACCTTCGTGTCGCGCCTGCAAGAGAGTCTTTCAAAATTACAGAACTTACGAAAACAAATCAACTTATGGCGGCGCCATTCTCGTTCAGTTCTCAACAAGGCTGGCTGAACGTTCATGTTTAATCCGAAAATCTAAAAATAGAAAACAAAACGCACTCAGCTCCTCCACTGTTCATATAATTTAAAGACTCGAATCGTAGTCTCCATTGCTATACTTTCATATCTCTATGACACACAGAAACTATTGACTACATGTGCGTCGCATGATATTTGAAACGACGTGAGAGAAAGCGTTGGATGAAAATGCGCGTGTGTGGGCTGTTCACTTCACACCGTTGCCACATAAGCAACGTTAGCGGCAGGACAACTGAGTAAAGAAAATGTCCGGAGCGTCAAAATTCCTGACCTAAGGCTGATCGCGCTTTTTAAAGCAAGAGCATTAGTTTGCTCGTTGCGCGAAAACCTTCCCGTTGCCAGAAAGCGGTGGCAGACACGCCTGACAGAAACGGGGCCCGCGAATGACGTCACCACCCCTCCTGCAGCCTAGAGAAACACAAGGCAGTAGTAGATTGGCAAAGAAAGGTCGACTTTTCTGATGAATGGAAACAGGTTTGGAGGCACCTCTCCTCCTTCCTGCAGTGGCTATTCGATACCCTCTTAGCTGGATAACAAAGCAGACTGCGCTCAAGGGGGGGGGGGGGGGGGGGGGCGGCATGATCGCTCCCTCGCGTACACTCGGCGAGGGGGCACCGTACCGACATACTTGATGTGGTACATGTTCGTACTGGCGTGTCCACTCCGCGAGATACGTTATGCACCCCTTTCAGTCTTAGCCTCGCACCCAACTTGTCGGCAGCGCGCCGACTGCCTTCCTCCTTTATGGCCTGTGAGCCCGGCCGCGGTGGCTCAGTGGTTACGGCACTCGGCTGCTGACCCGAAAGACGCGGGTTCGATCCCGGCTCGATGGAGGCCAAAATTCTAGAGGCCCATGTACTGTGCGATGTCAGTGCACGTTAAAAATCGAAATTTCCGGAGCCCTTCACTACGGTGTCCCTCATAGCCTCAGTTTCTTTGGGACGTTAAGCCCCAATAAACTAAACCAAACCTTTCTGGCCTCTTCTATCGGCGGTGCCCGCGCCATGTTTTCAGTGCGCTAGATCGGTGCTTGACACCTTCGTATCACGTTTTCGCTCCTTCGGGGATTTAGCGCTACGACAACGAACTCGAGATCCACTGGGAACCATTGAGTCGTCTTTGCTTGCAACAGGTACCGAAAGCGAAAAAAAAACAATTGCAAATGGAAACATGCGAAGCTCATTAACAGTCGCGCCTGCACTGTGATTGTAGGCTTTTTCAGCTTCATCAATTTCCCGCGAACGAACAGCGACGGCTTTGTGTTGCAGACATTAACAGGAAAGACTTGTCGCCTTCTCGCGTCTTAAACTTCAAACGGGCCTCAACGCCAATTCATCCTGTGTAGGAACGTAAGAGGAGTAACTATTTCAATTATGTTTGAACTATTTATGTTCTTAAGTAAGCAATTACACCTTGTAATAACCTTTTACTTGGATGAAAATTCGGTGGCGACGCATGTATCGACAAAAAGACAAAAAGAAAGTATCACAGGCTGGTCGACGAACGCTGGCTTGTTGTACTTTGATAACACTGCATCTAATTTGGACTAGATTTTTGTGTTCCAAACAAGCCAACGCAACAAGGCGAGGCCACAATAAATGTGGCTGGCGTTTTTGCAAGCAACATTTCACAACGACTGTTTCTATCCGAGAGTATGCACTCCTTAATCGCGGTTTCGCCTAACCACCGATAAACCAACGAAATGGGCTTGTGAGCGGTGTCGCTAGCAGTCGATCGGCCGTGATCGATGCAGCCGCGGTTATGACAGGTATGAAATAGAAAATCGCGAAAGCGTGAAATGGAAAAGTGCGATGAGTCTGCGCGCGCACACATTCGATGAGAAGCGGAAGATCCTGTGCAGAGCGAATGGCCATCTCCAGCTCAAGACGTTTTAGATTCAATATACGAATGGTGCAAACAATGAGGCATGAACTTATACTGACCAGAAACATTGTGTATGAGATTCACGAGAAAGAAGGCAACAAATAATTTACGCTATACCATTAAAGGCAAAATCCTAAAAGTAGTTCGTGAGTATACGTATTCAGGAGTATATCTGACCGCATCTTTAGGTTGGCACCAGCACATAGACTACACCGTTACCGAAGCCTCTAAATCCCTCTGCTTCTTACGCAGGAAAACTAGAAACTTTTCCTAAGTTACCAGGGAAATTTTATGCAAGTCAAACGAAGCGCTATATTTTAGAACATGCCTGCTCGGTATGGGACCCTCCCACTGCACTCGATAATGATAAGCTTGAAAAGTGCTGAACAGATCTGCCAGTTACGCTCTATGTAAGTCAGCCAAAGATATATTATTTGGTGCTACACTTTGTAAACAATAATTAGGTTGGATATTATTAGAACATCGCACACCCGTTATTCGTTTAAAACTCTTGCATGACATTTGCCATTCCCGAACACGTATCCCACGTGAAAAATTCATCTTTCCACGTCATTATTACTTAATTCCTGGCATAACGCGGTCTCTTCCTTTAAAGTCATTTTTCACAGCTGTCAGTGCCACATGATGTTTTCTTTGAGTTGCGTGCATTGCGCATTGTTTCCATTTATTAGTTACAGCCTGTCACATTGTTCGGGCTATGTATTCAGGTATGTTAGATGTAATCTTTTTGTGTGTGTGTTGTACATTGCCATTTTTACAAATGGTTAAGTGTAAGATGCGTGTTCCTCTTCAATAAATGGTTTGGCGGGTCTGAAACGACCCACTTCTCCCGCCTTTTTTTGTGGGGCCATTTTACTGCCGACAAGGTTTGTTGGTTGCTACTAGATGTGATTATCTTTTTTCTGTTTATTATAAGTGCTCATGTACATGTGTGATCCCACTTTGTAGTATTTTTTTCTTCATATGGCTTTGCGTATCACTGTTGCCTTCGTATCACTACAAGCATGCTTTCGTATCACACGGGATTGAGTTTGATGACAGCATTATCCCACTTATTATGTAAGCGCATGCGCGTGTGCCCATTTCGTGCTAGATTTAATGCCATCCAAGTGTAGTGACGAAAAGGTGTTCATGCCTCTTTCACTGATCTCAAAACCATTCTCCCGAAGATTTTTTTCACTCTTTTACAGATATGTTACCACGTGTTGTATTTTATATTGTGCTCTATGCTCTTCTGTTTGTAATCTCCCTCCCCTGTAATGCCGAATGGTGCTGGGGGTATCAGATAAATAAAATAAAATAAAATAGTGTATAGTGGTACGTAACTCAAAAATGACTCTATTAGCAATTACCGTGGCAGAAGAACTCTGACGGTAGAGTTCTAGAGGCCCGCGTACTGAGCGATGTGAGTGCACATTAAAGAACCGCAGGTAGTCGAAATTTCCGGAGCACTTCACTACGGCGTCCCCATAGCCTGAGTCGCTTTGGGACGTTAAACCCCATAAACTAAACCAATCCAAATAAATGTATTAAAGGCAACGAACTGTATTGCGGATCCGTATGTAATGTTTCAAGTCATTGACACTTCTTTTCATTTGAATGAAAATTGTGTTGGCGTTCTTCCAAGTTTCTCGTAGACTCTAGACCTCAAAAGTCATGCAGGCATTGCGGAATCAGGGTGTAGAAGGTCCTTATGCAATAATAGTGGAAGGTATCTATGACGGCTTCGCAGCTACCATAATACAAAGGGAGCTACCAATGTCAGCAGCAAATTCCAATAAAGAAGGGTGACAGACGCAGAGGCGCGATCTCATCAATACTATTCAGAGTCCGGCATTGGGAACATATGGGGATAACAATTAATGGAGAATACCTCAGTAAACTGCGATTCACTATTTGTTAGGTCACTCAGGAGATGAACTGCAGAACATGATAAATGATTCAGACAGGCGTAGCAGAACGGTTGGTCTAACAATTAACATGCGAAAATCCAAAGTCATGTTCACCAGTCCAGGAAGGAAACAGCAGTTTGCAATTGGCAGCGACATGTTGGAATCGGTAAAGGAATACGTCTACTTAGCGTAGGTAGTGACAGCAGATCCAAATCACTAGAGAAAAGTAACTACAAGAATTAGAATGGTGCGGAGCGCATTTGGTAGGTTCTGTGAGACAATGAATGTTAGTTTACCATTATCTCCCAAGAGAAAAGTATATAATATCTGCATCTTACCGGCACTCACTAATGAGGCAAAAACGTGGAGGCCAACAAAAAGTGTTCAACTTAATTTGAGGACCACGCAGCGAGCTATGGAACGGAAGATGATAGGTGCAACGTTAGGAGACCGGACGCGGGCGGAGTGGGTGAGAGAATGGTGGCGAGCTAATGACATCTTAGTAGAAATCGAGAAGAACAAATTGGTGTGGGCAGGGAATGTAATGCGAAGGCAAGAGAAACGACTGCCCTCAAGTGTTATGGAATGGATTCCAAAAGAAGGCAAGCATAGCAGAAGGCAGCAGATATTTAAGTGGACAGATGAGATTAAGACGTTTGCGGTGATACGATGACCTCAGCTGGCATAGGACAGGGTTAATTGGAGAGACATGGGAGAAGCCTTTGCCCTGCAGTGGCCGTAGTCGGGCTGATGATGAAAACATTCTCGTGTATTGCAGAGCTGGCACTGGAAAGCATATTTAAGGAGCGCTGTATATAAAGGGAATGACGATCTAGGTCATAAATATGCCGAGCAATGATAAAATTGATGGCATTTATCGGCAGTAGGATTCCTACTGCTCAGCTAGACACGCATATGCAGCCGCAGTATGGAAAAAGAAGTCATATCATAAATGAGCGCCAAACATTTACACACAAAATCAATGAAGCACGCTCATGAAGAACGTAAGCAATCTCTGGGGATGCTCTGGAGAACTGCTCTCATCAAAGCTCAGCAGCTTTCTAGAAGGTCAAGGCCGACACATATGCATGCACCGGAGACCCGGTATGGTCTCTCATCTGCCGTCTGCAGAAATCTCGTCGAGAGTACTGCTATATTGACGACGAACGTTTATAACCCTTAGCAGAATGACGACCATAAAGACTTGTCGGGCGGTGATGCGGCAGTTGACATTTCATACATGACTGGATTTCTTCTTTTCGTTTCTTTTTTTGCGTTGCACGGTTCTAAGACATTGACCTGAGGAGGTCTTAAAAGAGAACGCAAATATAAATACAATATCGCTTGCTACGTACACAGAAGCAGCGTTATAGTAAGATCATTGAGGTACTCAGGACCTTAGTAAAACACGTTGCGGGGCTAGTTGGTTATGCATTTTCTTTCGTTAAAATTTTCGTTAAAATTTCGTTAAAATTAACTGCAGCAAGCGCCCGTCCTGTCATGTCCTCTGTGTATTCGTCCTAAAAGTTAGCGCTGCTTAAATTTTAACGAAAGAAAATACTCAGGACCATAACAGATTATAAAATTAACGTTAGCTGGTACAGGCAGCCATCTAAGGAGTGCTGGATATGGGTATAGATCAAGGCACATTGAATACGATGGCGGCGACAGCGGCTAGGGCTTTAGTTTCGGAAGAAGTGGTGGACTCTTAAGTTGACGCGATGGCTTCATTAAGCTGTTGTCGATAGACTGTATAACAAAAAATATTATTGACCTCGTAATGGAGCCGACAGTTTACTCCACTCCCACATATATTACAGTTAACATTCAATGTTAGGCACCTTTGTGAATTATCTATTTGCGAGGCAATAAATTGTGTCAAGTTTGACGTGCGTGCAAGTAATAAAATTGTGGTCTGGATGACAATACCTACTGACAGATATTAACTTCAGAAATTTCAACCACTAACTGAGTTTTAAGAAATAAGAAATATATACCACTCAATTCATGAGGACTATTAAAGTATGGCACATATTCGTGCCGCTTTCATGTCGACGCATAAAAAAATCGCATTGGAGTTCAAAAAGAGATTGAGGGAAGTTTATGGGACACTGCGGTTTAAGGGACTGCTGTCCCTCAAAAAAAAAAGCGCGACAATCAAAAAAGCGACCGCAGTCGCCAAATACAAAACAAAAACCTCACATGCGGGAAGCCCGACAAAGTTCTCACACACAGTCTTGGAATTCGCAGCGCTCAGTTTACCGCACACTCGTGTCACCTAAGTTCCACTGTACACGGCTCTCCCGCGCGCACATCCACTCACACTTTCACTGGTGTCTAGTACGGGAGGTGGCGGTGAAAACATTTATTAAGAAGGGACAGTAGTTATGTTTGGATCAGCCCGTAATGGACCGATCCTTACAAGCACTAGGTGGAGGTCCCTAGTATGGGACCCCAGTGGCGGTGGCCGCCGCCCGGGCGCGCCCGACTAAGGCTTGTTGGGCCTGTAAGTCGTGGCAGCCGAGCAGGGTCGCCCCCGAGTCCTTCCGGGTAGGGCTGGGGATGGGGAGAATGGCCGGGTTCTAGGGGCAGGCCCATATCATGTGATAGGTGTCAGAAGACACCGCACTGCAGTGCGGGCAGCGGCCGTTAAAAGAGGCTTCGGCAGCACGGCCACACGACAACGCCGCGCGTCGATGAAGCGGCTGGACCAGCCGCGAAGGAACTGGTGTTCCTCCAGGGACACGACGTCCACACACGCTTCCTCTAACGCGTGCTGGCACGTGCTGTAGAATGGGGTACATGACCCTCTGCGGCCGGCCAAGCAGGGCTGTCACTCCTTTCTGGCGCCACAACACAAAGACGCCGGTACACAACAACATGCGTACAAACGGGTCGCGGAACCTCGAGTTAGAGGCAAGGGTTCACGGAACATGCGTGACATGAGTGCCCAGTATGTTATGGCAACGATATAATCAAAGGCAGCATGTTGCATGGTTTCTTCTAGACCGCACTGCCGACATCAAGCGGAGGGTGCCACGCCCTAAGCCCGCTATGCGATCTGCCATAGGCAGAACCCGCCAGTCCCGCAGCCAGCCAAAGTCGCGGAAGCCAGCGGGAAGGAACGAAGACGTCAGGTTCCGCCCGCGCACCTGCCTTCTTAACGCCAATCGGTCAGGAGATGCTTATCTGATGGCGAGGAGCTCGCATATACGTGAGGCGGTTGTAGAGAACACCTCCACCTCTGGCAGGAAAGCAGTGAGGGACCCGAGTGTCTGGCAAGCTTTCTGATAAAAGCATGGCTGCTGCATGGCTGTCGGGCCGACACTGCACTCTCCGAAGGAAAGGCGACGCGAGGTTCCGAGGAGGAAACCTAGGAGCTCCTCCCCGGGTAGTCGATGTGGTTGACCATGTCGCCGATCCCCCGTAAGGCGAGCACGTTACACATTATCGGTAGGTGGGAATGGCTAAATCCCCCCATGTTTGTGGGGAGCCGGAGGAGAGCGTTTTCTACTGTCTCCGTCTTGCCCGCCCAGAACAAGCAGCATAAAGTGGCCAGGTACCGCGTTCATCATACACCGACGAGTGTATGATGAACGCCCGCTTCGCGATAGACAGTCGGAATCGCGCCGCCACCGTCAAGCGCCGCTCCGCGGTCGTCCTAAGTGGCTTAGTTTATTATTTGTTTTATTGGGGTTTAACGTCCCAAAGCGACTCAGGCTGTGAGGCTCGCCGTAGTGGAGGGCTCCGGAAATTTCGACCACCTGGGGTTCTTTAACCTGCACTGACATCGTACTGTACACAGGCTTCTAGAATTTCGCCTCCATCGAACTCCTGATCATGTTGCTTTTATTTTGTAAGGGCAGAATGTGTCAATGTTTTTCCCGCATAAAATGTATTTTCGTGTCTGAAAAAGTAAGATTTCACTAAAATTTTGCGTGAGTTAATAAATGCCGTAGACAACGCTAAACGTGTTTAGATGCATTTTAATATCCCTTAATTTAAGGTATCACCAGCTCTTGTGTTTATTACAATGCCACAGCGCCTGTTGAGTTTTTTTAAAAAAGAAGCCGGACACTGTGCACTCAGTCCTGCTGTTTAGCTTGTGTTCTTTCATCGTTTCGGCAATACTCGAAACAAATATTCCTAAGACATTTGACGATTCAGTCTCCTCTAAGAGCATTTTGAACGAATAACTTTCGATTCGGCTTGAAGTTTAAGGCTCTGTTTGCGTCGCACGGTTTTCTATTCATCCTGAAACTTTGAGCATGAGTAAGGTGCAACTGAATTGGAAAAATTGGTTTGCAAGCACGCCAGCCACCTCCATGTCGTCTCTTTTCAAGTGAGCCCGAGAGTTCTTCACTACACAGCTACCCGAACGGTGTCTGTGAAATCTGAATTCTGCTTTGTGCTGGAAACAAGTACGGACTTCGCAGCTGCCTCTTTAAAACGCTATTCCGCCTGTCGTTCTCTTTTTACACTGGCACGAACTAGTTTACACTTTTTACACTGGCACGAACCTCGCTTTTCCGCAGGCCCAAGCTGCATAAGTCTGAGTCAGGCCTTAATGAAGGAGGTGTCTTAATGGATCGAGGGTTGAGGGACTTGTTAGCTTCTCCGCCGTCCTACCTGACGCTCTTTAGACTAGCGGGTTTCGCCTGCGGCCACGTCGGGAGGGCTGGGAGCTCGGAAGCGGATAATAAAAAAAAAAAGACAAGGTCGCTGAGTTGGAGAGATAGCAGCAAAAAAGCATAGCCGAACATCCCCGCTTTACTGGCAGCGACAGAAGACAGGAACAGAGTTCACATGCCCCGGAGGAGAAAGCGTCTCGCGTTAACGAGAAAGGTATGTCCCGCTCGGCATCCCCATTATTTGGAGCCTAAGGAACTGTGCCAGAACTGCGGAATTCCCGATCAAAAGCTGTAGTGACTGACTCTTCTCACGGTCGCTGCTCTACGCCAGCAAATAGGAAGGCTGCTTAAAACGTAACCAATCAAATATAAGAAGTACTACTGAAAAGAATGCGCACATATGACGACAGCACTATCGACTGTACTTTATTACAACAAATACGTACTCGAGCAATGGTAACGGCGCATGCTCTGTCAATCACCCAACAATGATGGAGGGCAGATTGATGGGAAATATATTGGCAGTGATCTAAAGACGTGATGTCTGCGAGGGTTTATGAATATATGATCGCAGCTTTGTGAAGATACGTGCGCGCATGACTTCAGTGTATTATTTTATTTGCAGAATAGAACAAAATAGTACTGACGTGTGGTGTTATCTATAGCGAGTGTTGTTGCTATTATATTGCGCTTTAAATGCGCCCGCTTGTGCCTACCTTAGCAAAATGCTTGACCTAGGACATGAATATCCACCTGCAGCCCGAAGAGGATTGCAAGCATTGCAAGCGTAGCATAAACAACATTACGAGCTAGCTGCACAGATTGTGCGAGTGACTTTGGCAAACCGCATCACCTACCACTTTACATTCGCCACGCGACCCGTATCTAATCCTGTATCTTTTTGCGGCTAGTTTACGCTGAGCTCTCTTTATAGAACCAATCCGTGAGCTGTAACTTGATAAGTGAAACGCTGCGAAAGAGTTTTGAGTTATGTTTGCATGATTCCCTACTTTAACTGCACAACGTCGCTAGAAGTCCTACGAGGCTATTTGTACATAGATTTCATTATTACACTGCCTCTTATGTCTACTGGCAGCTTTTATGCTTGATTCCAGCGTTTGTTCGAGGGCGTCGCCTGTGATCATCAGCCTGCAGTCTCTTAACCTTCAATGGTTATCTCGTCATTTTATTCCCTGGGGCACAATGGCTGGCCATATAGTTAGTGACTGCGACATTGCAACTAGCGTCGAAAGCACAAGGACAGCGACAGAAGGTACCGACGGGACAGCACGCTAGACTTCAACTGACGTTTTAATGCACACATAACAGATTTTTACACTTGTATTCGGCGCATGCTCAGGAGACTGTACCCCCGCCCCCTTCTCTTTATCACGAAGCAGGTTGTCATAACAAAGAGTAAACATTTAAACCAAATTGACGCGCAAGTTTTTCGACAGATCGATCATCTCTTTTTTCGTGAGGGCTACTGAGAGTGTGCTCACGCACTTGACCCCTGCCTTATCAATGCAAAATGCTTCAGATATCTCCCTATCACCCTGCCTATGAAGCCGCCTCAGCACTCTCGTGTGGCTAAAGAGTGGAACGCATTTTTCTTCATTACCGCCTGTTGTTTTTACTTTGCATTTGCAGCAATGTGTGGCGCAAAGTGAACGTGAGTGTTGAGCAGCAGGTGCTCCGTCTGCGTAGCGCTGGCTTCCCTGACAGCATACTCGCGTCCGTCGCTGAGAGCCTTATTAAAGAGCTCCAACAGGGACGCAAGACAGCAGGCTGCTGCAATGACGGCCCGGGGGGACGTCCGGTGCCTTTGCCATACATGCACAACTTGTCCCATCGCCTCAAAAAGGCCGCGGGAAAGTGCGGCATCCCTGTCGTTTTGACAGTCCCACAAAAGCTGTCTAGGATGTGCCGAATGGTGAACAATGCTTACCAGGCAAAAACCTTCGCAACAAAACACGCCACGCGGTTTGTGAACTGCACCATCCGTGTGGTGTATCTTATCCCACTAACCTGTGGTAAGTGTTATATTGGCCAAACAGGCCAGTGCCTGAATGGAAGGCTACGAAAACACCGGACTACAGTCGCAGCTCTGATTGCGGGGGGCCATTTGGCCGCACATTGCCGCAAATGCAAAGTTCATGATGGGGAGATGGCGCGGTGGGGAGCACGAGGAACGGAAAGGGAACGGCACGTGTTTCTTCTGCGCTATCTTTTCATCATGAACGTCATCTAATTCGCCCAACTTTCTGCTTTGCTTTTCTTGTGTATTGGTTTTGATGTTTGTAGTGCTGGTTTTGCACTTGATGTTTCCTATTGCCTGTGCACTTTGTATGCAAACCTGGATATGTTTACAGAATCCGCGTTTTCTTACAACTTTGAATCGTTTGAGACTGATGTACAGGACGGTAAAATTTTGCCTTTTAAAGAATTGTTTACATTTTTTCCCTGCTACTGGCCGAAGTATTATGCCTGAATTCTGTTCGTTGATGCAAAAATTTGTACAAGGGGCCAAGGCCTCGTCAGGCTCTTAGCCTTTAGCCTTGGCCTCCTCTTAGACACTGTCTGAGGAACAAATAAAGAAAAAAAAACAACAGGCGGTAATGAAGAAAAATGCGTTCCACTCTTTAGCCACACGAGAGTGCTGAGGTGGCTTCATAGGCAGGGTGATAGGAAGATATTTGAAGCATTTTGCACTGATAAGGCAGGGGACAAGTGCGTGAGCACACCCTCAGTAGCCCTCACGAAAAAAGAGATAATCTATCTGTCGAAAAACTTGCGCGTCAATTTGGTTTAAATGTTTACTCTTTGTTATGACAACCTGCTTCGTGATAAAGAGAAGGGGGCGGGGGTACAGTCTCCTGAGCATGCGCCGAATAACAGTGTAAAAATCTGTTATGTGTGCATTAAAACGTCAGTTGAAGTCTAGCGTGCTGTCCCGTCGGTTCCTTTTCTCGCTGTCCTTGTGCTTTCCACGCTAGTTGCAATGTCGCAGTCAATAACGAATACACACCAACTAGCCCAACTGTCTTCAATGGCCATATAGACTTTATATCATGGCGCAGAGTTTTGGGCTCGTGTCATAACAATGTAACAACAATTTAAAATGCATCTGCATCGCAAATAACAAATATTGTAGCTAATAGATATTTAAACTTTAGGAGAATTTCCCTATTGGCACTAATGTAATTTGGGTTGTTCCGGCGTCTGTCTCTAATACCATCAATACGGCTAGGTCTGTTTATAAAACTTGGTCAAAGCAGAATGTTGGGGTATCTTTGTTTAAAATGGTAAATGGCAATGGCTCACACAGTAGAGAAGGTACTTATTAAATCTTTGTAAAAAATAATGCACGAAACTTGCTAGCAGTCTTGTTAGAACGAGTCCTGTTAGAGCAAGTACTGTATAACGAGTTCTGTTTGTATTTTGTGCGCACCACCATTCTTGCCTAATTTAATAAAATGATGTTTGTGCAGGGGGCTCATATGCTGCACCGTCAAGCTTGGATTATTCACGACGCGCTTGCCTTTTAATCACCTGTCGACTCAATCCTGCATCTGAAACTCTTTGCTGGTTACAGAAAATATTTAAACAAAAAAAAAACAAACAAAGCACATGTGAAATAGCCTAACTTCTTATACTAATAATCGTGAACGTTTTTTCTTTTCAAAACTGTAGTTATCACGATCGTTTTTGGTCTGGGTAACTGCCGAATGACAATCAGGCTACTCTGTCTTATTTATGGTGCTCTTTTTAAAGTGACATCTCATCTATAACTACTGTCAGAAACATGAAACTGAATGTTAGCGAACAGTCATTACTTTCTTCACCAGATATGCACGCGGCCTGGAATAAATATAAATATACAGAACTCTTTTGTCTGCATGCTGATTACGGACCACATTATCTGTTGCCAAGAAATGCACCATAGATGCAAAGGATGAGGTTGTTGAGTTAGTAATTATGACGGTACACGTACGGTCGCAATAAGCATCAAAGTGGTAACTTCAGGCTTAACTGGCCTACTCTGATCATGGTAACTTTCATTCTCATTATTTTCAAAAGGGCAGAATGACATGCGTAAAAACTATGGTCTATTGGTTTCTTTATTCCTTCACCGCTGCAACTGAATCGCAAAGTCCTTGACGCCCTCGAATTCCCCGGATAGTACTCACCTTGGATCTTAGAGGTACATTTGACAATGCAACACACGAGGTCATACTCACTAGCCTAAGACAGTCCGACTGTGGCCTCAACACATTCCAATACATATGTCAATTTCTAACTGATCGTCAGTCCTACATTCGCATCCAAAATAGAGAGCCCGGTCCATACCTACTCGGCACGCGGGGAACCTCCCAAGGAGCGGTACTTTCCCCGCTGCTCTTCAATCTGGCTAGGATGCGCCTGCCGGCCCAGCTGGGTGGTGTCGCAGGCGTGCAGCACATCCTGTACGCCAATGACATCACCCTGTGGGACGCGCATGGCAGCACAAGGGACATTGAAACCAGCCTGTAAACAGTGGCGACGATAGTAGACCTCTACGCCCGCGGCTGCGGTCCTCAATGTTCCCCTCAAAATCATAATTTGTGCACCTCTGCCACTCATAAAAGTGCACAATTAAAATCTCTCTTTCTCTTGAGAGTGGTCCCATACGCGAAACTGACGAGATACGGGTACTCGGAATATACATCCACAAACACAGACGGCCAGACACTACATTGGCCATACTCCGTAAGGTGCGGGACCAGGTGGGCCGCATGGTCCACTGGGTTTCCAACAAACGCGGGGGGCAACGAAGTAAGGATGCCTTACGGCTGGCAAACGCCTTCGTAACCAGTCGAATTCTCTATTCGACTCCTTATCTCCCCCTACAGAAACAAAAGGAGGTTGCCTTTGAGGAACTTGTTCGAAAATTATTAAGCCTGCCTTTGACCTCCCCATCACTACATCAAACAGCCGGCTTATGGCCCTTGGTGTGGGCTCCGGGAGCTCGGAGAGCTCCAGCATACGCACCTTATAAACCAGTACACGCGCTTGTCGCAAACGAATTCTAGTCGCCGCCTTCTTGCTCGACTCCATATCCAACGCATCACTCCCATGGAAGACAGGCTTCACATCCCAGAAATGTGGAGATGCGCCCTCCATGTGCGACCTCTTCCAGCCAACATGTCACGCGAAGACGATAATGGTCGGCCCCTTGGCACGAGCGGCAGCCCTAGCCCGACATTATCGCAACAAAACAGGTGTATACTACGTGGACGCCTCTGGTCCTCACCACGAGAGATGGTACACGGTCGCGGTAGTTCACAACAGCAACACAGTTAACGGCCTCACCTTCACAGCCCGCAGTGCAACACACGCAGAAGTCGCCATTGCTCACGCGGCTTGACATTCTGATTCAAAACACATAATCACCGACTCGCTTCACGAACGTTGTGCACTATTCTGGCACTCTTCTCTTTGATGCTTCAAACGAAGCTTGATAGAGGCAGACGCTTAGAAAACCACTCCACAGCTGGATCGGTGAGTCAGGTTAGACCGTGGGAAAAGTGCAGATAATTATTTTCGTCTTAAAAGATACCTTCTTGTAAGGTGTAGGGGGGTTTGACAGTATGCCGCAATGAAGTCCACGGCTCAAAGATGCATTGGCAAGCGGCTGAATAGTGATTAAGACGTGATGTTCATTAAGCCTTAATACGTGTAGCCATAGCGCCCGGCTAAGCCATATTTGATGGCGACGACTACATCTGGAAGTACATAGCATTTCTCGCACGAGGTATCTCTTTTGTTTCTATACTCCGTATTGTTTCAAATTTGCATGATTGGAACACAAACAATGCATGGCAAACCAGCTTTAAAAGTAACGTATTCGGTAAGAAAGGGTACAAACCTCTCGGACTTGAGAAAATTACTTTTTCTTTATTACGTTTTTGAGCTCTGCTTACTTTTCTTTCTTTTCGATGCCATTTTTGAAGGAGGAAGGTGTTGCTAAATTTTACGCACACTGGCAAAAACCACTACTGCAGGATCTTGTATATTTCGTACTTTTTACGTGCCCAGATTGAAGTCCAATTCAACGTACGGTCGATTAAAGTTTCAAACACTTGCACTCAGCCACCGCCCAGACTTCTCAACAATGAGTCTGAAGTTCAATAAAATAGAAAAATACCTGCACTGAAGAACACTGTTCGCGTAGAAACAACGAAGCAGCAACAAGCGGTTACAGTGATATCTTCTGCCTGCGTTCAAGAGGGATAAAGATGAAAAAGAAAAAAAAAACATTTTTCGTGTCTGGTGTTCACTACGTTCAAAGTCACGAGCCAGCCAGTTCGAGAAAAAAAACACACACTCTGTAAGGTTTCCGCAAAGAACCAGCCATCTGGACAATAAAGCATCTATAATGGCATTCGCCAGACGCCAGACAGCACTCTAGTAATGCACTCAGCGCAGCAATAACCATTTCCTGCGAGTTGCGTAAGCCTCCCAAGTTCTAACGGAAAACACGCAACCTCTACCCCTGTCGCAAGACGATCCAGGCGTCGTCCAAGTATGTCTGTTCGTCGAGATGAGCAACAGTGACGCCAGTTATTTATTTTATTTTTCCTTGCTTAGCGCACTGTTTTCAAAGCGTCAGCAGTCGATAGCAAGCCGTACAAAGCTCTTGCAGTCGAAAATTAAGGCTCTGGCGTACTGGCTGAAAGAATGCTTGCTTTTAGGTTGACCGATTCTTTGACGAAGTTTGTACCACCCAGTTGACCGAGAATTAGATGAAAAAAAAAGAGATCCTTTTGTTCTCTATATCAAAAGTACGTTGTCTGCATGGCAGATAAAATGCCGCTCCATCTCAGAGCTGTGGTGATGTTTTTAGCACTGGAATTCGTTTTACGAGTTGGGTATGACAAGTGAGGTGTCATCATACCACTCCGATTTCCCCACGCCTTATCTTGGGACTTTTTGTGGCCTCTCTCAACGGATCAGACATTTATAATGCCACATGAGTTTTCTTGAAACGACGTGCGAAGTTAAAATGATGTCTCGCAGAAACTTCTTTTCTCAGCGATAGCTATTAGCCGTCTGACAGACTCCACAACATTAACAGAGGCGGCTTTCACCCTCGGCATTCGCGCACAAACTGCTTTGAAGCACCGCGCTTTATTCCGCCTGGAAAAGGGTGCTTTCCTTGTATAGCTTTCGAAAATATGCTGCTTGCATGGTGCGCAATTATTCCCTGATCGGTACATTGGACTTGCTTGAAAGCAAAAACCAAAGAGTAGTTTGTATTTTTTTTGCTCATTGTTACAAAACAATTTCTACAGACATTTAAGCTTATTTTTTGTCTTCTCTATTCATCATTGCGTGCACCACTGCACTAGGCCTTCGGCTGTTAGTAGGCAACTAAAACAATTCAATGTAATTGGAAAACAAAATATGAGCAAAAGAAAAGACGCAGACTGCAAGGAAGTAGCGCTAGGTCGTGCGAACTCGGGCCGACACTTCATCACGACTTCAAGATTCAAATCCAGGACACACGCTTCCTATGCCACGAAAACAGAGAGTCGCACTGCGGTTCGGTTAAAGACGCACCTACTTTGAAATAGACACGTCCAATATTCCGTTACGGGATCATTCAGCGGTTCATGGTTTTCTACTACCTGGAAACCCAACTAAGATTTAGAACGGAACTCCAGATTTTTGGATGAAAGTAGAGTGTAATCTTTTAAATCCCTGAACGCTAACATGTCAAACTCAGCAGCACTAACAAGACGAAACGTAGTGACAAAGTTAGAGGAGAAAACTATGAATTCTAAGAATTATTTTACGAAGATGAAAGGACTAATATTTCTCCAACCATATACATATAAAAATGAAATATCACCCCATTATACAGTAGGAAATGTACTCTCGAAATTCTTCGCACTTAATCGTTCTCAGCACCCAGCACTGTCTCCGCCTTCCCGAGGCCATCCTTTATTGAGTATCGATTGTGCTCCCCCCTCATTAAGCCGGAATCATCAGGCGTGCTATATCTTGGACGTTCTTTAGGCGGGATAGGCTGATGAACTTCCGTCAATCAGGATTATTGCGCGTATTACACAGCCTCAAACTTAGTCATGCGTTGCACAGTGCGTTCTTCCTCCGAGGGTTCTAAAAAGGTACCCCCGCCTCAGCTAGAGTTTCGGCTTAGACGTTGTGCGCAAGTCCACGTTCCTTCGGCAGCTCATCTTCCATGGTCCAGTGAGTACTCAGTTGAGAGGAAGCGGTGGTATTGCTTGAAGATTCATACTCACCCCTTCCTGCTATCGTCACCTAAGGCAACCCCCCGTCTGAGAAAATGCTGTGAAGGTGCACGGCGTTGCAAATGACATCGGTTTATTAGGAACCGGGTTCTCTCTTCAAGATAATATTTCATAAAATACTTTCTCAGAAAAGAAAGGACTCTTTAAGTTGGCTTTCTAAACATTCATAGAAGTTTTAGAACTTTTTAGCAATTTATAAAGCACGAGTTCCTGAAAAAACAAAGCACTAATTCGAGCATTCCATGAGTTAAAACAAATTTTCGGCAGTGCCAGCACAAATCTCTCCATAATTAGACATGTAAAGCATAGAACCAGACAAGACAGCAAAGCACACATGCATAACAATCATGATTATGCATATCTGGTGAAGTACCCTCTCGCGTTTCACCAGCTCTCGGTCAGATCGACAAATGTTCGAAAAAGCAAGCTCTTTTGAAAAGTTTTTCAGCAACATTTATCAAAATTTTCGGCAAAATTTTTATCCTTCCTCCGCGAACAGAGTGTACTCGTAATCACAGTCGTCCTGCACCTAACTGTCTGTTGTTATACTGGTGCAAGGATTTACAAACTTTAGAATGACGGCCTGGGGCGCGAGTTGGTGCATGACAGAAATTTCTGTGGTGCAAAGCCAACACAGGAAAGAAAAATACAACACATGCGCACACTACCAACTGTTTAGTGGAAGGAAAGGGGCGCATTTCTTTACAAAATCGCCCATCAGCAATCTAACACTCTTGTTACGCCCACAGCATCAAAAACTGTCCTCTTCTCTAAGGCTGTCCCACTTCCTCTTCCTTCTGTGAACAATATGTCGTCCTCATATATTTTTCAGTTCTTTATTTTTCCCGTTTCTCTTTTCCGCGGGTGTTTCCAGTCGATACGGCCTTCATGTGGATTGCTTCCCGGCTGTCGGTGTTATCCGCGTTTGCCACTCGTCCGACTAAGGTCACTCGGAAATTGCCTTTTGCAGCAATCAGTGCCAGAGAGTAAGTACGTAGACACTACGGGCGCTACGTACAGTGATCTGAGCGGATTTTGTCACAAGACGCCATTATTTTTCTGGCCCCAGCTTTGTCCCTATGGGCAAGAAGGACCGCCAATGTCTTGTTGCTCGCAGGAGTGGACTGAGATTGCTTTTGAAAGAGTGGCGGCTTTTTCGGCCTTCCCCGACTGTCTCCTCTTACAGTTGATTAGCCTTGGGCCTAGAGCGTGCTCTAATTAGGAACTCAAGGCTCATTTGCAACACGGTAAAGAAAGCCTGTGGTTGCGGAGACGAGGAGAGTGATTGACTTCGGGTGTTTTTTTTTCTTTTGTAGCTGGCTTTGAATCGTACTTTGCTGTGCCGTATCACGTCACACCAGAGATTGTCGAAACGCCCGTCATAACAGTGTTACGTTTGACACAATGCTGGAAGGAGTTCTCTAGAAACGCAGCTCCACGATATCTCCTCCGAGGTTTTGAGCTAAAGTGCGAAGAGGTCATAAAGTGCTGAGCCACGTTCGCTTTTTACATAACAGCAGCTCCACATTTCACTCTTCAACGCTGTCTGATTGCATTATGAGACCGTTCAACTTCTTGAAGTTGCGTTATTCTCTTCAGAATTCAGAATTTTTTTATTAGTCAATCATTTGAGCAGTGTACAATGATATGCAGTCTAAACAGAAGGAGGTCCCATAGTCGAATGACTGAAAGGGGACCTCCTGTTCATAATGACATTGAGTATAGTAAATTAAGCGCAGCATTTTAAGAATGAAAGATGGTACCAAATTAAGACACAATACAAACATTTGTAGACAACGAACGCAAACTAAGGAACAAAGACTACGAAGAAAAAGAAAAAAGGAAGATAAAAAAGAAAGAAACAAAAAAACTAATGGTCAACTGTCTGCTTAATAGTAAACAAAATAGCAAACACTACAGCTCCCTCTAAATGACGACAGGGTGACATCAGGAGGAGTGATGACAAGGTGGCATGAAAACACCGCATTTATTATCCCTGGTGACTACCAAGTGTACTCACAAGTTTGCGCTTTTCATCTCACATTCTGAGCTGTGTCTGCTATTTCTGCATTTACTGCACCACGATGGTAGCTGCAGAAGCTTCTGTTGTTCTTTTTTCCAGCACCCCTACCAAACAGGCATCTAAACCTAAGACGGGAGACGTTTATCACGGGGCAGCTTGCAGCAGTCTAATTCCAGCAAAGTGAGCATAATTTGAGCGGTCAATAACCACAACATATGCACCCCACACTACTGGCAAGCCGCCAAAAAGCGTGGTTGTAGAGCTGGTTAATTTTTTATCATGTGGGTTTTTTGACAGTCGCTTACTTAGCAAGAAATCAACAGGATCTCATAAAATATGCTGGCCGAAGCCTTAAAACACTAGGCATCAATGCTGCACGCCATTCTTCACGATTCTTCGGCCGTACTTTTAGTGACGATGGCTGTTATTTTTTTCCGAAAGGTAATAATTGTTTTAACATCAGCTAGAATTCCTCACATGGAAGGAAAACAAGAACAAGGACCGACTGAAAAACGGCAAAACAAAGCGGTCAAACGCAGTTACCACGTCTTTCTTTGGCCTTTATCATTCATTTCTAGCACTTTGGGACCAATTAGCCAGCAATGCATCATGAGTGAATTTCTCTTCGGGCTTCAGTTGTCCTGCAGGCGTTTCATTTCGCTCTGATGCTAGATCAGAACTCAACAGCTGATTTTTTGTGAAAATATCGGGACAGCTTTAGTGTCATGTTGTCTCACGTGATCTAATCAAGGCTGAGAACCTGCGCACTTCGGCGGCAGATTGTGGATACAGTCATCATTGCGAGTTTATTTCGTTAAGGGAGTTTCTTATACATGGGTAACTCGTCCAGGATCTTCCTATAAACAGACGTTAAACAAAAGATGTTTCCACGGCGTTCGCCTGCTACATAAGACGAAGTCGGGCTACAGTGTAACACTGAAGTGGCCGCAAGAAAGTAAGCTCAAAGAACCAACCACAAAAAAAGAACACCAAATTGCCCCTAAATCAAAGCGCTGCTAATTGCGCATGTAGCGGCGCAGCGGAGTATGTTCAAAAGGGTGGGAAGGTGAAATACCTAGCGCATAATTACTCTTTGAGGTCTTTGTGGTCTTTGTTGAATTATTTATAGGATGTTGCAACTTTCAGCTTGACTCTAAATCCTAGAGGAGTATAACTTAATTAATGCCTTCATCTGTCGGCTTTTTCGAATGCTCTTATTCTCAGCGCTTGAGCTCATAGTAAGCGTTTGCTACCTGGGAAAACAGGAAAGTGGAAGTATGTCTGCTGCTTGTGTTTTTTTCAAATTCCACTTTCTTTGTGGACGCTCTCCACTTAAACTTTACCGTGATTACACTGCGAAGCTCTCTTCCATGTTATGGACAGTGCAATGTCTAATGACGGGCTTTGTCCCTTTTAAAGTTTTGGGGAGCTTACATTACTAGTAAAAAACCAAAGGACTATGATCACTGCTTATTGCTGAAGATATGCACATCTTTCATTGTCGCATTTGTTTGATTTGATTTGATTTGTTTACTGGTGACTTTTGCTTGGTGTTGTTTTCACCTCAGGAGTGTTTTTTTAATATCAGAAAAAAATCAGTCGATCCACCAGTTTAATAAAGTCGTTCTATTATTTACCGATCGTGCTTGCGCTACCTCTTGACATTCTGATTGGTGGCTTTTTTTGTTGGTGTGCTGTACTTCTAAAGGCTAAGAAGAATGGTCATACGGAAGTCATGCTGTACCGTATCGGTAGAAAAGCAGCAGTTTACGATAGGCAGCGATGCGTTGGGTGTGCTGCGGGACTACATCTAAGGATAAATGGTAGCTTGCCAACACGCATCTTCAGGAAGGCATATAAAAGCTATATTTTTGCTCTTTGCACTAACATCTATGAGTTGCACTTCTCCTCTGTAATGTATCTTGTCTAAGCGCTGTCGTGATGAAGTCAACTGCGCATAATTCCCTACTGGTACTGCATACAGGGTGTTTCATCTAAGACCTTACACAATATTTAAAAGCAGGCTTTTCCAATTAAAAGAGCCCTTTTTCGGCATAGCATTGCTATCGCTGTAGTACATCAGAATACAACTCAGACGTGCTAATTAGCAGGCTGATTAACTAATAATGAATAGTTAACTTTTTAACTATTTTTGTTCGGATCCTTAATTATTGAGAGGCGAGCAGCCCACAATAAGAACTATTGATATCAGATTTTAGGATTTAAAGAATGCGTTTACCCTCGGTGCTGTGGCACAACTAATGTTGGCTACTTCGCTGAGTTACGTGCACTAGAAAGATAGCTCTGCCTGCATGCTTCTCGAAAGCGCATGTATTTTGGCGCGATGCAGCCGAAATGTCTTAGGTCACTGCGCCGAGAGTTTCGAAGCGCGTTTTCGAAGTTCTAAACACTGATGTGGATATTACTTAGGGTGGGCTGCATGCCTCTTAATAATTAAGGAGCCTAACAGTAATAGTTAAAAACTTGAATATTTAATATTAGTTAACCAGCCCGCTATTTAGGGTTGGTTGGTTGGTTAGTTGCGACTGAGAGAAGAACGAAAAGGAAAAGTGCACGGGCCTGCTAACTGGTTCAAGCCGAGCCACCACCGCTGCCACGTGCAGAGAGGAGAGAGTTTAAAGATAAGAGGACATAGTAAAAGAAAGAGTAAAGACGCGCGTCGCAACAACCGCGTCCGCTGGAGCGGACGCTGGCTGAAAAAACAGATACACGGCCGCAGCCCGAAGGCTGCGAACCGAATGCCACAGATATTGTCAGCTGGATTCTTATGTACTACACCGCTGACAACACTATGCCGGAAAAAGCTCTCTTCTAACTAAAAACCCTATTCTTAAAAATTGTGTAAAGTCTCAGGTGAAGCACCCTGTATAAAGACTAGCTGAGGTGTTCCTAGGGTATTATCACCGCTCCGTGACCTTTGTGCTATGAAGTGCCAGCTGGCTCAAACAACGCCGATTTCTGCGGCTCGAAAAATCTAGTTGTGGGGGGAGGCTCAAGACTTCTTCGTCTTCTGCATATGGAGCCCAGTGGGTAATGAATATGATAATCCACCCGGCTGTGCTTATTGAAGCTCCCACTGCAGCTTCGACCTTAATCCGATGACTCCCAATTAGAGCTACCAGTGCTTTGTAGTCTATTATAAAAGCTGTTTTTGGCATACGTTTTGAGGAAACTCTAAGCCAAAGTTTTAAGCGCCTTCGCGGTGAGAGTTTGATTAGAAGGATTGTTGAACACCGCCCTGGGCACTAGCTCCCTGCCGCCATCTCTGAAGCTGAGTGCATTCGCGCTCCGTTGAGGGTTACTTCTAAGGATTATACCACCAATTTATTGCGTACGTCGTTTCTCTGAGTTTTTTGGTATTTTGCATTCGCATTATCTACTTTATATTAAAGGAACATTTCTATAAGGGAATGAAGTCCAACAGGTAGGTAAATATGAAGCTGCACTCTTGTTTCTGCTTTCATCGTGAAACTCATGAGCGAACACGAAGCAGCTGAAGTTTTATGCAGTTCTTTCCAACTGATCCTGCCAGTACCAGTACTGTTTCTTCGGAGCTATGATTACTTTCGGGCCTAGTGTTTAATTTGAACTTCTGGACCAGAGTATTAATGACAAAAACTAACTGCTGTAGATGCAGACGAAAGCAAATAATTATGATGATGGTGATAGAAACAACATGAAAAAAATGCGCAGTATAATCGTTTTCGGCAAGCAGTCTACGACTCTGCATGCGAATTTCCAAACGTTTGTTTCGAAGCGTCCAGACTCATTTTCAAGAACCCAGTGAGCCAGGCTATATTTAAAATCTCTTCTCGACAGAATAGTTGGGCTATATCGCGTCTGGAAAAAAGGTCGCTTTTAAAAACGCAATATAACGATGGACGTTTTAAAATTCTACGTTGCACCTAGGAAGTTCTGCCTGGTGCTGTAACCTGTGTTCTTCTCTCACATTGTCAAATATTTTACTATATGACACTGTAGCGGAGTTTCCGTTGCGCAGTAGCTTCAGATGATCCAGAATATTCATTTTTGCACAAATGTTTCTTTGAAGAATAGGAGTGCGATTTCGTGAGGGTGAAAGTGTTTGTTTGTTTGTGTATTGTGCTTAAGACAGTACAGGAGTAGTGCCAAGGGGCAGAGGCAAACGGCGATAGGAATGAACACCTGACTGCGCCTGCGTAAGTAGATAATTAGGTAAGTAGATAAGTTTCTTGCGTCATTCATGTATTTTTTCTGCAATAGGATGTTCTAAACATACACCCCCATATTCACAGACTTTCCCCAGTGGTAAAACGTACTGCACGTCTGAAAGCGATAAGTTACCAGGGCTCGACGTACGACTGAGTAAGCGCAGCAGCGAAATTGTTTCTTGCAGTGACACTTGTTTTTGAAATGCGGTTCCCTGGTCGTTACAAAGAGATGGGCTGCGAGGTTGATGCACACTTCGCATTTGTGAATATGGTTCCTTCATTTTGTGGAAAACTGCAGCGAAAACAGCACGAACAAGCCTTCTCTTCCTCCATTCTTCTCTCATGCCCCAAAAAATCCAGAAAATAGGGGTTTTGAAATCGCGAGACCTAAAGAAATGGAGAAAAAGAGTTTTGTATTACGATTGACATTAGAAAAGTTGACAAAATTGGATTGCGCTAACAAGTGTTCTTGCAGGATTATATTTGGAGTAGATGCCGGAAATTATATTAGGCTTTTTCGTCGGTAACAAACAAGAATTTCGTTAGTAACAAAACTACATCGCTGACCAAGGCCAAGATCGCAAATTCAAAGCAAGCGTCAAAAAAAAAAAAACTCTCGTAACAAGCTTCCAAGCAACATCGCAATTTTTTTTAAGCCTGCACTGAAGAGACGCCAACAGAAGCATTTTTTCTTCTTACCACAGGAATTAAACAGTATTTTCCTTGGGCACCAGCTTCTTCGCATGAATGATTAGCGTAAAATCTTGATGTTATCTTTGTCGTGGATGCCGGTTTGATGTTCACAACAGGCTATGTTTTCATCCCACTTGGCTTTCGCATAGTACATAAAAAGAAGATGCTGTCCCCCCCCCCCCCCCCCCCGATTTTGTGTTCCATGTCAAATTCGGTTGCACTACCAGCCTATCATTGATGTCTCCGTCTATGCTTCCATCCACTGAAACTCTTTTACAGTTGCACGCCAAGAAATGTTGCACTTATATAACCGGCAGAAATGGTAAGTACCCGGGTTTTCCACTAAGGGTTTTCCACTAAAGGAAGATGAATATATTTTTATGGAGTTATTAATTCCTACTGGACTATTCCGCACATTGTTGAGTAATTTCTCAAAACTTTCTTGCTTAGAGCAAGTAAAATCGGTGCGCAGCGCTTTGTTGGCCTTTATGCTAATCATAGAAAAGAACAAAAGGCAAAATAATCTTTTCTCTTCAGTCCCGATCCATTGCTTTATAAAGCACTGAATTCTACAATCTATCATATTTCTGAGCAGTACCAATTTTCTCATGGCTTTGCTGGTGCTGCGTGGGGTTCTATTTGCATAATTTTGTCCCGTGTGCCTGAAAATGTTATGGATTTTATAGAAATCCTGACTGTAAAATTATATACTATTTATTTCTGAAATTTGTCGCTTTATCCTATATTAATTTTATCTATTTATGTTCGATGATTGCCTGCTAATTGCGTATCTGTAAACTGTTCCTCCAATTATTTTAACTTATCTGATCACTTTTACGAATTTGCACATCAATCATTAAGTTTTTATTAAAAGTGCGACCTGAAGTTGAACTAATCTAAAGTAATGTGTTAATTACGATTTGTATTTATATATTTAAGTGGTCATCTCCTATGCACATATATTTTTAATTAACCTGCGCACATTATATGACCTACAGCGCTGGCGTTCATCAAACAATGAAGCAGCAAATAAAAACAAAGAAAAATGACCCGACCTGTCTCCTCGTAGTTTTGTTCTTACTCACTGGTGTGGCGGATTTCTCCTAATCTCGTTTCGAAGATATTATTTCACACTTCAAGAAATTAATATAAATTAATATCGTTGTACTTTGAAATGAAAAAAAAAACACACTTCTAGCTTTAGCGAAATCAAGGATGGGTCCCCCGACAGATGAAGTAAGCCGATGAAGGAAAGAACTCTTCAAAGCACACCCTGAAAAAAAAAAAAACCCATTGAGGTTGCTTCAGCTCAACCGGTTTCCATGGGGGCGGAAGCAGCACGAGCTTGAAGCGATTACTTCAGGAAATTAGTAGTTCTCTCACGCTCTTGCGCCCACCTTCCGGGCCTGGAAATCTTAGCGTCTCTTTTGTAGCAGCCACTCCACTTACAAGAGCACGCTGCAAGATGGAGTATCAATTCGTCGGGCTTCCGCTAAGTTCCAAAATTAAGGCACGCCACTAAAAAAATCTTGTTTAAAATAGAAACTAGAACAATGCCAAAAATTTTTGAAAAAGTACACAGGGTGAAAAAAGCGCCGCTACTATCTAAGCCTCAGAATGTTTCGCGTAATATACACGTGAATAAATAAGCAGGTTGCACCATGGAAACACCGAACTGTCGTTTTTAAGTATTTGTTCTTGTTTTTCCCTCCACCGACGCTGTAAACACATAGACGCCGACACGTCACGGTATTTTCGTACTTCGTTCAACGTGCCGGCAAAATCTGAGTTTTACAGGTCTCGTCCCGGAAGGTGTGGATGGGTGTTCCATTGCAGTGACGCCGGCATACCAGTGCACGAGAACTATAAAAAAGTAAACGCAAAAGGCAGTGAGTTAACAGAAAACATTTCGCTTCAAATCGGAAGCCGTAAAAGCATTTATCAACTTCACAAAACTTCATGGTTCATGACTGGAGGAGCTTTTCACTGGAAATTGCCCTCGTTTCTTATGTTGTAGGGGAGTAAATTGAACACACTGCCGGCTTATGCTTTGCAGTCACGACAGGAAGTGGTCCATTAAAAAATCTGGCAGACGTTCCGGCTGACTCCGGAGATATGATAGCAGCGTTAAGAGGAAGGTACCGTGCGCTATCCGATCCTGTGTGTGTGTTCGTGTGTTGTAATAAGAAATAAAGGTCTGTCAAGTCAACGGCACCACTATCATTGCTGCATGAAAATAGAAGGAAGTTCAAAGATCGAAAAGTGAGAGAAAGAATAGATAGATGCCGCAGCCGCTTTGCAAGAATGACAGCTGTGGCCCCCATTTCGCAAGCGAAGAACACTTAATCAGTACGTGTTAAACTGCATTTAATATTTTATTGAAAGCAACATTCACTCAACTTCGATTTTATCTAGCACATAGCATTTGAAAAATTAGTACCACGCAGTCCTTGTGCCACGTTGCGGCCACAGTACAGAGAATTAGGATAGCGCGATGCACTGACGCTGACCTCATCCGCCGCAACTCACCCTGAGGGCGCCAGATGGCACCACGTACCGACCAACTGCATACACGTGTGCCGCATGAGGGCCAGTCAGCGCGTGGGCACTGGCGGCGCGCGGACGCGGGTCACAGTAGCAGCGGCAGATCGCGCTATGCTAGATCTCTCTAATGATTAGACATCTCCGCTTTCCGGTGCGAGATGAATACGGAGTATGCAGAAAATGTTTGAACAGTTCATGTTCCCCATTTAGACTCTTTTCGCTTTGGCACTGTTCTCATTGAGCGTGTACACTCATTTTACTTAAAACTGCACGCCTGTAGAGTATTGCACTAGCTTTGTAAATTTATTCTATAAATTTGACAAAACATAATAGTACAGCACCGGTAACAGCTCAGTTCCTTGCTAAGCGACACCAGCAGAAAGCTGATGAAAAAGAATCACTTTGCCGTGAAATTTGCCGCATGTGGAGCGCACTACAGAGGCTGAAGTGTGCCTCACAGAAAATGTTCGCGGGAGAATCACATAGACGTCATGGCATGTGAGAAGAAGACACATTCAAATTGGTCAGAAGCCTAGTGGTCTTCTGGGCGACGTAAAGTCTCCCGTACTAAACCCATATCAAGAGTGAAATACAGCAGGTGGACGCGATTTTACGCAAAGCGTATAAAACCGCGCTTCGACTACCCCATAACACCTGAACTGAAAAGCTCCTAGCCTCGGGACTGGACGATACATTCGATGAATTACGGGAAGTGCAGCATGTTGCCAAGATGCGCAGACTACAGCAGACCCCCATAGACAGAGTTCTTTTAAATAACCTGGGCTACACCGAGCATATTCGGGAAATATTGAGAACCGAAACGATCGACCGATAAGTACCGCAGTACGCTCAGGGTCGCACCAATACAAGAAACATGAACCCTAACCTCCATAAAGACCGCAGAGAGGCAAGGGCCGCCCGCTTACAGAAAACAAACGCACTCCAAAATACAAGAGTGTACGTGGACGCTACAACATACGCCATGACCAAGGGAGAAGACCCCAACAACGCAGTGGCAACTGTAGTAAACTCGGAATTACACGAGATTACCAGCGCCTCATTGCAAGACTGCACGATAGCCGAGGCTGAAGAAGCGGCCGTTGCTCTAGCGGCAGCGGAGGGCTATAGGACTGGACGGTCACTGACAATTCCTACTGACTCAAAAGCAGCCTGCCGCAACTATCTTTGTGGCAGAGTCGGTCACAGAGCGCTCCGCAAACTCCGCTCTGTAGACTTCAAGACGCAACAAACAGGTGCAGAACCACATAAGCCGATGAAACATTCGATCACCTGGGTAGCGGGGCACACGAGGGTGGCAGGAAACCAAGAGGCGGACATGATAGCTCGAGGATATACTTACTACCGAGCATCCAACGTTAGCGACCGTGAGGAATCCCTGCCAGTACCTCCGGAATCCTCAGCCATACTAAACAGCTACAAAGGCAGCAGGATGCGGTACCCACCACCACATAAATCGTTAAACAAAGAAGAGGCTTTCAAATGGAGACAACTAAAAACGGTGTCATATCCAAAACTAACACACTAAGTAATATTCACCCCACACTTTACGAACACAACTCTCCATGGTGCCATGAAAAACCTGCACTTTGTCACATAACATGGGCATGTCAAAAAGTCGACGCCTTTCCAGTTATACAAAACCCAAGTGCAGAGCAATAGGAGGGTATACTCTCCAGCGACTGCCGCGATGACCAGATCGGTCTGATACGGTGATCTCAGCTGACGGCAGCATCCAGCGGAGCCCTGGAATCAATCCTTCCTTCCTTCCTTCCTTCCTTCCTTCCTTCCTTCCTTCCTTCCTTCCTTCCTTCCTTCCTTCCTTCCTTCCTTCCTTCCTTCCTTCCTTCCTTCCTTCCTTCCTTCCTTCCTTCCTTCCTTCCTTCCTTCCTTCCTTCCTTCCTTCCTTCCTTCCTTCCTTCCTTCCTTCCTTCCTTCCTTCCTTCCTTCCTTCCTTCCTTCCTTCCTTCCTTCCTTCCTTCCTTCCTTCCTTCCTTCCTTCCTTCCTTCCTTCCTTCCTTCCTTCCTTCCTTCCTTCCTTCCTTCCTTCCTTCCTTCCTTCCTTCCTTCCTTCCTTCCTTCCTTCCTTCCTTCCTTCCTTCCTTCCTTCCTTCCTTCCTTCCTTCCTTCCTTCCTTCCTTCCTTCCTTCCTTCCTTCCTTCCTTCCTTCCTTCCTTCCTTCCTTCCTTCCTTCCTTCCTTCCTTCCTTCCTTCCTTCCTTCCTTCCTTCCTTCCTTCCTTCCTTCCTTCCTTCCTTCCTTCCTTCCTTCCTTCCTTCCTTCCTTCCTTCCTTCCTTCCTTCCTTCCTTCCTTCCTTCCTTCCTTCCTTCCTTCCTTCCTTCCTTCCTTCCTTCCTTCCTTCCTTCCTTCCTTCCTTCCTTCCTTCCTTCCTTCCTTCCTTCCTTCCTTCCTTCCTTCCTTCCTTCCTTCCTTCCTTCCTTCCTTCCTTCCTTCCTTCCTTCCTTCCTTCCTTCCTTCCTTCCTTCCTTCCTTCCTTCCTTCCTTCCTTCCTTCCTTCCTTCCTTCCTTCCTTCCTTCCTTCCTTCCTTCCTTCCTCCTTCCTTCCTTCCTTCCTTCCTTCCTTCCTTCCTTCCTTCCTTCCTTCCTTCCTTCCTTCCTTCCTTCCTTCCTTCCTTCCTTCCTTCCTTCCTTCCTTCCTTCCTTCCTTCCTTCCTTCCTTCCTTCCTTCCTTCCTTCCTTCCTTCCTTCCTTCCTTAGGGGCAACCGACCGTTGCGAAGATCGACTCATCTGACCGCATAAAAGCACTTGCGCTGAGCTAAATGAAGTTATCCTATTCTATCCTATCGTGGGAGCAAATTCAACGCGCGTGTCCGTGATACCGTTTGTTCCTGTCGCCGTGCGCAGCAAACAGTACACCTCTGAATACTGCGGCAAAACAAAACTTTGAATGAAGGCAGACTTGCTACTTAAGAAATCTTATGTAACAATGGTAATTAAATACTTTTGCGAACATGTTGAAAGCAGAAGCCATAAAAGTCATTGCGAATCGCAAAGACGCTAGGCGCTGTTTCATTCTATTGGAAAACGTTTCTATTGACTCGCGCAGCCTTCGCGCGCATATTTCCGGAGACACAATTGAACTAGTCTGCTGAAATTGAACCGTAATTTTTCTGATCTAACCGATTGCCTAGCTCCCTGCTAGTTATGTTCAGCACGCAGCTACGTGTGAGGGTAGCGGAACACTGTCATCGGCTGCTAGGCACGAGGTTCAGGAATCGAACCCGGGACTATGCGGCCGCATTTCAATAGAGGCGAAATGAAAGGGCGCCTTTGTGCAGTGCGATGCCTGTGCATGTTAAAGAACAAAGGTGGGCAATATTGGCCCGAAGCCCAAAACTACGGCTTCTTTATCCTTCTTTCTTCTTTCCCCCCCTTCTAGTATGAAGTCATTTAAGCCTTCACGCAGTGTGGCAAATGTTCTCTGTACCGCCTGCATGCCATAAATTAATTGCTACGTATTACCTTGCAAACCAATTTGGACCTCAGTATGTTCCCACTAGCCAACACCACTGAACGAAGCAACTAGCGTCATTATGAGGGAGCTGTGAGAGTAAAAACAAGGCAGGAAACCAGGAGCCAGCGTTAAACGACTGATCGTCTCTCGTTGTGTGTGAAATTTTGCGGGGAAAAATACCCAAAGAATCAGCTTACACTTTCTGTGCCACTGTAACTTGTCCTTGTCGTACGGAAACGAGACGAGGGCTCTTTATCAGGGAATGTTTTCCGGATTGGTGGCTTGTACCGAATTCGAGACATCAGGTTCTTCCGTCCGTTTGTATCTCTCATGAATAATACTGGGTTTTAGATATCTTCAAAGATTTTTGTTTTAAAAATGTTGAAATAAAGGTGTGTGCGACCTGTGCATGTGGATTGTACAGGAAAGCAGTCATCTCGTAGGTAATGACCACCATCATGATTGCTGCTGGAAACATTTGACCAACGGCAGAAGCTTCCCATCAGCTCACCAAAGCTTGCTAACTTGTATAGAAAATACTGTTTCTCTACCACCCTATCTCATACCACACTCCCGTTTCCCTCATCGACTCATCTTTCCTTCTCGCTTGAAGGTGCGTATTAGTATACGGCATGGATAACAGTAATTGCACAGGGAGGAAACCGTGGCGAGTGAACTAGGACTTTCCCCCTGCCTTTCAGTGTTCGAGTTCTTGCCTTGATGATCATATCTGTCGCTGCCTTCTACGTGTGGTGCTCCAACAGTAACCACGACAATGGCGACGCACGCTTCGTTGAATATGAGTAGCAGCACTCGGGACGGAGTGGGCATTGTCATAAGGAAACGACAATTGTAGTTGGTTCTTCGCAGTAGGGTAATAAGAAAACATGAAATAACCTAAAACACACTACATCGAATGCGTCGCAATGCCAACTAGCAGGAGAAAGCTAGCTTTCTGACAGGGCCAGATGCATTCCCGTAGATGCAATCTGCACATCTGCGCAAACACGGACTACTTTTTGCGTGACTTTGAATGCGATTTAGGGATTTCCAGACAAGTAGAGCTAGTTTCCACAAGTTAGCCAAATGACCATTGGTGCCAATTAGTGACAAGCAAATGCCTCAAATTTCGCCGAAGTGTGTAAATTTTTAGCACGAGGGTATGACTATGGCCCATTAACTCATTACCGTCATTTTAACAATTTAGGATTTATGATCTTTTTCTTCAATTTCTTCATGAATTGAATGTTACAGGCTTTAGACGTCCAACGTGAGTGAGACAGTTATAGCGCCTTAAATTGAATCATGACTACATTCCAGCTATTCCCTTTCGTTTTCTACTCTGCACTGCTCTTTCATTCATCCAAACGTTAAAAACAGAGCCCATTAGAAAGATAATAAAACAGATGACGAAATATGATCACCCTGGAACTGAATGTGGCAGAAAGGGAGTGTCCACTAAAAGGTGAACGTTGACCGCCTAGATACAAAGTTGAGCTTGAAAACAGTGACAAACAGCTATCGAGAGCGGAGCGCGACCTTCACGTCTGCGATGTATTAGGGTGGGTAACCTTGAACCGGAAGCGTCGTTATAACGGTTCGAAAGGCGGTTTGTTCGACAGCGGTACTCACCAAGGTCAAGTGCAGCCGAATCGTGAACATCTGGGAACGCCTGTCACAAAGCGGACACTCCTTTGGGACATTAATGCCTTTTCACCGAACGTCCAGGCATATCCCCGAAGGGTTCTTCCAGGGTTTAATCACTCTGGAGCGACTGGCATGCCTACTTGGGAAGAAGTAACCTAGCTGAATGAATGTTAAATGTGCTTTCAGCTAGTGGAATATACAATCAGGCCTTGCGCCGTTATATCGCAGTGCACTTAATCTTGTATACACCTGAAAGCGAAGTTGCGCCGTGTTGGAGGACTTAATGCCACGAGCCTAATTGTTTATTTCGCCGCGGCGAATAAAGGTGGAGTTCTGCCCTAAATAAGGCATAGAACTGATTAGGCTTGGCACATAGAGTAGAGGGAGCCGCGAGGACCCTTAGTTAACTTCAACTCATCTGTCGAGGCGGCTGACTTTTAATTTGTTTTTTAAGTTATCAGGTACAATAAACCTTGGTACTAGAGAAGGTAAGTCGTTCAATTAGCGGGTGCTAAAACAATCAATTTCAAATAAAACACAGAAGATACGCTGAGTCCTGGACTGCTCTCTCCACGTGCACCCTTCCGAATATTGCGCCTCGAATCATATTTGATCAGTCAATGGCGATAAAGACGGCTTCCCTGAAGTTGCCGCTGTTGGTTCTGTCCGATGCTATTGCTCATACATAGGAACCACCGTCTTCGGACCCACGGCTGCTAGAGTAGGTGATCTCGTACCCGTATATCTGTAGGCGCTGCAATATGGTACTAGCTACAGTTCTGTGCCATATTGAATTTGTTGTTTTTGGAACAGGAAGAAAAGCCATACAGTTGAGCTCAGGCAGCACTTCGACGCCCGCCAGCCTAAAGAGAAATATTAAAATTGTCTTGGCGCGGATTCAAAGCGAGGGCTCGAGAAGCGAAAATAAGCAGCATAGATGCAGAGCAAAAGGAACTCCGAAAGTAAACATCAAAAACAGAAAAGAAGCTTGCGCAACTTCAAGAACAACACTAAATAAGGACTGGAAGGAAAAATTGTAGATTCTGCAAGCTTGTTCATATTCCCACGCACTACCATATCTATGCGTGGTACGCAGCGGCAGGTCAGGGAATCTTGGCGTTCTAATGGCATATTCAAAAGTCGCTTTTTGTACTCTGATAACTGCGACCGCATTTTAATGAAGACGATTTGCGAAAACCCCGCTCCGCTGAGACCTGCATGGGCTCTTAAGAACAGCAACAGTATTGTTTTTTTTGCTTCTAGTTACAACTTTGAGCCGCCTGAGTTTTGGTTTGAAATAGGCTTCGTTAGACGTATAAAGCCTGGCCTGGACCGCGAGGGCCCTGCAATAAAGAAAAATGCAACAACCTTTGAGGTGAGTGGAGCGGCTCTTAGCTTGCGTAATAGCATGAGTGTATATACGTCATGAAAGAATTTGTGTCTTTTTTTATAGCTTTAAAATGCCACACCTTTGGTTGGAAGAAATGTTTTGATGCAACTTTTTTCTACGAAGTGGCCTACACAGGGAGAGCACAGAACACGTTCAAAATGGTCTAAAGACTTCTATACACTCCTTACAGACTGTTTTCCCTCCCTTTAAATATTTTTGTCTAATCATAGGTTATAGGCAGCATTCTACTAAAAGTGAAGATGAAATGAAGGGCGGCGCAAAAAGGACGCTAACAAGAAAGAGGACAAGTTCACATGTGGTGTCCCATTTCTTGTTAGCGTCATTGTTGCGCCGCCGTTCATTTCATCATGCACAAACTCGCCCCTCAGGCCATTCTTCTACTAAAAGTGTACGTCCGTACATCTATAGACTGTCTACAGGCTGTCTATAGGGCTTGAATTGCATATAGACTAGGCTATAGAACTTGTCTATAGAAAATCTTTCGAGTTTACAGACAAGTCTATAAACAGTCTAATGCTGTCTAAAAAAAAATTTGTAAGAAAAGGGAGAGCAGCTCTGGCTATTTCATGGGACAGGGGAACTTCCAGAGGACAGTGGGACGGACATTTATCCTCTCAAATGATGCCCGACCGGATATAGACCATCCTCACGGTGCGACATTCTTGTGTGCTGTGATTTTGAGGTGTAATTCCTGAATAACAGACCAAAGTCGAAATTGAAAGCACCTCTTCCTCTCCGCCTATGTCAGTTTTTGCATTTCATGTGCTTGACTTTAATTTCAGTTTTCATTAACAATTTAACCTATTTATGGAAAATAGAGAGCGATGGAAAACATAAAAAATGAAAATGCACGGCTTTCAGCCAGAATTAAAAAATTGCCACTCTTCTGTGCACATTTCCGTCGCGTATAGACGGAAGGCCCTGTGTTACAGAAAGCCGCAATGAATAAACATGAGGCCGGTCGCAGTGATGGCTCCGCGAGGAACATTATCTCTTCCGTTTATTAGAATCTTCGTGCTGCATAAGGAACACGCCGATTTATGGCGTTGCGAAGAAGACCTCTGGTTGGTCAACGTTGTCGTGTCTATGTGGCTGTTTCATGATACTACGAAATGAAGCGCGAACGTTGATCGCGGAGCCACCACTTTAAATGGCGGCTAGTTTTGTCGTTCCTACTTTATGTAACCAAGTTGCTTTCATCCGGGTGTGTTTGAGGGAGTTATACCGTTAACGCGCGGGCGCATGATCGTGGCACAATAAGTTACTTTAGGAAACAAGTCACTGCGCTAAAGGTACCTTCAACCGAAGAGCTTAAATCGAAATTTTACAGCATGCTGAGCAACTTTGACAATGAAAAGGTTGTGACAAAATTATCAATAAAAAGTCGAGTACTTTATCAGAAAATTAAGCCTTCAAAAATTAAGCTGACGTAGTCGATAGCCTTCACTCTGCGGCAGTCCAACTTTGATCGAGCACTCTTATTTTTTTTTCAGCCCTGTCACAAATTAGCTTAAACCCCCTGTAAGCGCACCCGTAATATTTTTAAATTGATGATGGTGAGCACCACCTATAATAATTCATTGCGTTGGCTGCTGACTCGAAAGAAGTGGGTGCGATCTCTGGCTGCGGCGGTCGCATTTCGATGGATGTAAAATCTCGTGTACTGTGCTTCCGTGTGCTTCGACACGGAGTCGAAGTCTCGAGTACTGTGCGATGTTAGTAGACTTTAAAGAACCCCAGATGGTCGAAATTGTTCGAAGCCATCTGAGAGACGCTTCGGGTGTCCATCGCGAGCGACGTGCTCCGCATGGGCTCCGCAAATTTTGACCAGCCAGGCCCGATCATCTCAACGGACCTCCAAAATTTTTGTTGGAGCTTGAAGAGGAACAGAAGCGGACCACTTGGACACCAAATTCGAAGAGGTGGGCCCATTTTTGGGTTTTCTACCTGACTTTGAACTTGCCGAGTGGCGGGGTGCGAGCTAAGCCTCGTTGGCCTAGCACGACTACGGGCGTTCGAGGACTCTCCGGCCTCGTCACGAGCGACGACGACGATGGCAACGGTCCCCTACCCCGACAACCGACCCAACATCGAGAAGGCACTAGAAGATTCGCCAAAAGATTCCATGGAAACCCAGGAGATGGAAGAAGACTGCCACGTCAGCACTCGGCCAACGGTCGAGGCGGGAAGCGAGGCGGTTTTCGCGCCTCAAGAGGCCGCCATGCTGGGCCCGCAGGGAACGCAGGGCGGAATCGAGCAGGACGACGACCACAACTGGGAATTAGCCACGTCGAAACGCAAGAAGAAACCCCGCAAGGAACGGAAAAACCCAGGAGACTTCCCGCCTTCCGCCCAGGCGGATTTTGGCGCGAAAACCCCGGGGAGCGCCTCCACGGCAGCTGTCGCGCCAGCTGCGCCGAAGCAAGACAAGAAGGAAGCGGCGCGTCGGCCGGGCCCGAGATTGCCACCGCTCCCGAAAGACGATTTCAAGATAATCCTGAGGCCGAGGGGCCTCGTGGTACGATCGCTGCAAACTTATCAAGTCGCCCGAGCCGTAGTCGCGGCGACCAGTGCAAAGTGTAAAAGTGAAGACTTAATCATAAGACTACGAAACGGTTCGAACATCATCATAGTCAGCACGGACAATGAAGATGCAGCCCAGAACGTGAGACGCATTAACCATCTAGCGTTCGGTGACAAAGTGTACGAAGTCAACGCCTACGTGGCAGCCCCCGAGGGCACTCAGCGAGGCGTGATCCACGGCATAGAACCGGGGACATCATCCGCCGAGCTCAAAGCCAACTTAAGGGTGCGGACCCAGGGAGTCAAGATCCACAGCGCCCGAATGCTTGGAAAGTCAAGCTCAGCCGTCATCACGTTCGACGGACCCACCACCCCAAGACAAGTACTATACTACGGAGGGGAGATGTGGTGCTACCCATACCGCCCAACGCGGCAGATTTGCTATATCTGCTGCCAACAAGGACATAGATCGGACGTCTGCCCCAAACCGGAGAGCAAGGCCTGCAGGCTCTGCGGGACGCAGAACCCAACAGAAGGACATTCGTGCACAACCAATTGCCTGGTCTGCGGAGGCGATCACGCAGCCGGCACGAGAGAGTGCAAGCACCGGCTCAAGACGGCCGAAGAGCTGCGAGGAGGACCCCCACGAGGAGGGCCCTCACAGCGACAAAGCCGGAGCCGGAACCGAAAGGGAGGACGTAGACCAAGGTGGTTCAGCTCGGAGCGGACCGGGAGCCAGGGCCGGGACGAGGCGAGCCAGTCCAGGAGCCAGTCGCAGAGCCAGGGCCGGGGGCAGAGCTGGACCAGAGACGAGTCCTACCCACCCCTGGTAAAGCAAAGCGGAGGCCCGGGACAACAAAAACAACAACAGAAGAAGAGTGGAGTGAAGGTGAGCTGGGGAGCAGGCCCTCCCAATTCACTCTTTCTGCACTCGGGTCAGCAAAATCATACAAATAATGACAAGAAACTAGCTGAGGAGAACAGGGCACTAAAACAAGAGCTCGAACTTTGTCCCGAGGAAACGCGGCAACTTAAAAAAAGAATAGATGATCTCATAAGGGAGATGAAGCTCCAGAGGCAGGGTTCGCCTCCGCGGATAATGAGTCCGCCTCCGCGAACACCAGGCCCGCCTTTGGAGCAGCATACACAACAACCACAGAGCTTAGAAAGCAAATTAGAGAGCTTTATGAGTATGATGCAAAATCAAATGACGCAACTGCAAACGCAGATGCAAAACCAAATGACACACATACAGCAGAAAGTAGCGCTGCAAGATCAGAACTTCCGAACATATGTCAAAAGCCAAAACACACAAAAAACCACAAATGACGCCAGAGACAGGCTTTTTAATGAAAGAAGATTCGGAGCAGAAAACCAAAGTGGAAAAAGTAGTGACGCAATATGGCAGGACACAATCAACTAGACATATGGCAGTGGAACTGCAGGGGATACCGGCGCAAGCAGGGACTCCTCCAGCAGTTCATTAACACTAGACACGCAACACCAGACATGATCATGTTACAGGAGACTAACATAACACCCACCCTGAGGGGCTATACATGCCAGGAAAGCGGACGCACCGCCACCCTCATCAGCAACAAGCTGGTCACCATAGCACACAAGGAGATTGAGGGCACACAGATAGAACATGTAATAACAGAGATTATACCCAAAAAGAAACACAAGGCCAAAAGCACTTTCATACTTAACCTTTACAGCCCCCCCAGACAAAGGGATGGCGATTTTAGCAAGCTTTTTTCGGAGGCGAATAAGCTAGCCAAGATGAACACCTTAATAATCGCGGGTGACTTTAACGCAAGGAGCTCGAGCTGGGGATACCAAAAAACTGAGAAAAAGGGGCAGCAGATATGCGTAGCGGCGGAAAACATAGACTGCGACCTCCTAACGGATGAAAACCAACCAACTAGGCGAGGTAACAGTGTGAGTCCAGATACTTGCCCTGACCTCACCTTTATTAAGGGAGCAAAGCAGGCCGAGTGGGAAAATCTGCTGGAAGACCTTGGCAGTGACCACTAAATTCTAAGAACGACAATCGAAGCAGACAACGTAAAGAAGAAGATCGGAACGACCCACCTTACCAACTGGGACGCCTTCCGCAAGCACAGCGAACGGCTAAAAGGGGAAATCACTTCCATAGAGGAGTGGAGCCAACAGCTGAAACAAATACAAGAACTCTATACAAAGGAAATAGATAGAACAGAACAAGCACCGGAGGTGGACAGGCGGCTACTCGGGCTATGGGAGGCAAGACGCGGTCTCACCAAACGCTGGAAAAAACAAAAGCTAAACAGAAAACTCAAAAAGAAGATTGCGGAAATCACGATGAAGGCAGAGGAGTATGCGACGCAACTGGCCAGGCAGGGATGGCAGCAGTTCAGCAGCTCACTGAACGGCACGCTCAGCACGGCCAAGACGTGGCGCATACTCAAGGCCCTCATGGACCCAACCAAGACAAAAGCAGAAAGTGGCAAGGCAATTCAGAAATTGGCCTACCAGTACGAAGGATCGGACGAAGAACTGCTAGAAGCAGTCCGCATCAAATGCTACGGCAAGGACAACCCCCAGGGCTACAACGGGGAGTACCAAGGAGCAGAAAATCCCGCAATGGACAGGCCGATCACAAGAAAGGAAGTCCAGGCGGCGATAAGCGCGACAACAAGAAATACAGCAGCCGGCGCAGACAAGATCAAGAACACCTTGATCCGCAACCTCAGCGACGAGGCGATCGACCAGCTCACGGCGCACCTCAACTTGCTGTGGGCAGAGGGAGTGGTGCCGAAGGACTGGAAGCACGCTGCCGTGGTTATGATACCCAAACCCGGCAAGAAGCTTCAGATTGAGAACCTGAGACCCATTTCCCTCACGTCGTGCCTTGGCAAATTGTACGAAAGAATCGTCACCAGGCGAATTCAACAATACCTGGAGGACGAAGAACAGTACCCGCACAGCATGTTCGGCTTCCGGGTGAACCTGTCGACTCAAGACGTCCTGCTGCAGATCAAGGAAGAGATCATAGACACGGCACCTAGAACTGGCGAAAACATTATCATGGCCCTGGACATCAAAGGGGCCTTCGACAATGTTAGCCACGAGGCCATTATGGAAGGCCTAAACAACGCCAACTGCGGAAGAAGAACCCACGACTACGTAAGATCCTTCCTGTCAGAACGCACAGCGACTGTGGGATTGGGAGACCTGCGAAGCGACACCTTTACCACCCCACGTAAGGGCACGCCGCAAGGATCCGTAATCTCACCAGTGCTTTTCAACCTTGCAATGATCGGACTGGCCAGAAGACTCAGCAAGATCGATGGCATCCAGCACGCGATGTACGCCGACGACATTACGGTCTGGGTGAATCGAGGCTCGCTAGGACAAAAGGAAGAGAGACTGCAAGAAGCAGCAACGTGTGTAGAAGAGTACGTGAGGGAAAGGTGCCTAGTATGCTCCACGGAAAAGTCGGAACTTCTTAGGGTAGGGTCCAACCCTACCAAGGAGGAACTGACAGTAAAGTTAGAAGGCCAAAATATACCAGAAAGGGATATGATACGCATCCTGGGCATGTGGATCCAAGGAAGCAGGAGATGTACCTACACAATTAGCCTACTCAAGAAGTCAACAGAACCAATAAGCCGCATGATAAAGAGGGTATCACAGAACAGAAGCGGGATGAAAGAAAGCGACACGATCAAGCTCGTCAGAAGCCTGATAGTCAGCAGAGTCACGTACTCGCTGCCATACCACCGCATGACCAAGAAAGACAAAGAACAGACGGAGGCGCTGCTAAGAATGGCGTACAAGACGGCACTCCACCTGCCAAGAAACACATCAAATGAAAAGCTGCTACAAATGGGCCTAAACAACACATTCGAAGAACTAACGGAAGCCCAGCTAAGTGCGCAAATAGCCAGGCTCCAGCAGACAGCCACCGGCCGCAAGCTCCTAAAGAGATTAGGGCACAATGTAGAAGGGATCGTAGATAGAACAGCTAGCATTCCAGACGAGGTCCGCCAGACACTGGACATCAGCCCTCTGCCGAGAAACATGGATTCCAACCTCCATGCCGCTAGAAGGCAGGCCAGGGCAGACTATGTGAAGCGGAACCTAGCCACAATGGAAAACACAGTATACACAGACGCGGCCCTCTATCCATGGGACCACAGGACCAGAAAGTTCCAAGTCGCGGCAGCAGTGGTAGATTACATGGGGGAACCAATTAGCAGCGTGACATTAAGAAACTGTACGGTAACGGAGGGGGAGGAAGCTGCCGTAGCTCTAGCGGCGGCCGAAGGTTACCGTAGGAACAAGTCTTTGATAATCCTGACAGACTCCAAAGCAGCATGCAGGAACTACATACAGGGCAAAATAAGCAAGGAAGCGCTGAAGATCCTCTTCGAAGCAAAGCTTCCAAATAAGACCTTAAGACACAGGATTTTCTGGATACCGGCACACACCGGGATAGAGGGTAACTCGAGGGTAGACAACCTAGTTCGCGAGATCACGAGCCGAGCAGGGCAGTCGGAAACCCTGGAGGACCCCATGACGGTGGAAACAACGTATGCAGAAATATTAAACTATCACAGAGGGCGGAGATTCAAATACCCACCACCGCACACATCATTAACACAGCACGAGGCGGTCTGCTGGCGGAGACTGCAAGCAGGGACTTTCCACAATTTATACATACTACATAAGATGTTCCCTACACAATACAGGAACACATGTCCGTGGTGCGGAGCAACCCCCACGCTATATCACATCACATGGGAATGCGAACGTAACAGAACATTTCACAAGCTAAATGACCCGAATGCGGAACAATGGGAGGGCCTGCTCACCAGCAGCGAGCTCACGGCCCAAAGGGCACTGGTGCAGCACGCCTGCGAAGCAGCAAGACTCAGCGGTGCCCTGGAATAGGGGCGCCGACCTTGTGAAGAGGCCGAAGACATGAAGACATCGGCCCACCGCTAAAACCTGATTTTTGGAGCATTAAATGTTTTTCACTCACTCGAAGCCATCTAGTCGAAGCCATCTAGCACTGCTTCCCTCATAGCCTGAGTCGCTTTGGTACATAGCCCATAAAACGAAACCAATAATTGAGTGCAGTTCTCTTCTTTACTTATCCGGAAGTTGAGCAAATTGGAAGTAGTGCATGAAAGTTCAGTACGAAGGCAACACCTAAACTCTTATGTGGGTGCCATACTTCTATCAGTTGAGAACTTGGTCCTGTGAGAACTTGGCAGTGCCTGTCCGTCCATTAGACGGGCTTGCGAATTCGGGATATGTCCTTACACTTCGCTGCAACAGTTTAACTGGTCGCCTGATGGAACAAATACAACAAGGTCGATAATTGAGCTATTTGGTAAACGTTCATGGCGGAATACTTCAGGCTCTAGGCATAAATACCTTTAAGTCACTGGTAAGCGACTTGTTAAAGTCGGTTAGTTAGTTGCAGCTATATTATCCGAGCCGCTCCGCTGGGTGGCAATATAATTTTGCACTGCATTCCCAGATTTCTCAACTGACAAAGACACGATTTGGTTTTCGCAACTCCACACAATGCCCGGTCAAACTTCTTTCAACAGCTTGGCCCCACTTACGCTTTACCTGTCTTTTATAGTTGCCTATTTTTTTTTATCGTATTCATCTGTTCTGCGTTCTCTCGACTCTTCTGCGACAGAAATTCCAGCTTCGAGTCTCGTAGGAATTCGTGACCCGTTTATTTCGGGCGCTTGCTTTAGCCAGTTCACATCGCTGACTTCTGGAGTTTGGTTCACCGGGTTAAGAACCAGATCTCGTCTCTAGCAGGCTTCCCTCGAAGCTTCTCAGTATCCCTCGGTTTACTGCGAGTGGCGATGGCGACAGCTGCTGTCTCCAGACGTCCGCGCAAGGAAAGAAAGAGAGCGTAAGGTGAAGTGGGAAAGAAGAGCTTTTTCCTCACACAATGGGTTCGGTGACCTGAATACGGCTGAATAATTCCTCTTTGATTAATTTCGTAGTTATTCGGGGTGAAAGAAGAGAATGCAAATATTAGGAGCCAATTCATTTCAAAATCTTCTTCGAGCAGTCGGAATCTAGAAACGAAATTTAATTTCGTAAGAGAGAGATGAACTTTAGCTCGCCGATTTATGCAAAACAACGACAACACGAAACTTCTGGGTTACTTTGAAGTTTTCTGAAAAGATATCAGAAAATCCGCATTAAGAATATCGCAAGCGCTGGTATTTTCGCTCTATGGCCTGTGAGCAGAATGTTGATGCGGTACAAAAAGCATTTGTCGAACTAAAGTCCAGAAATGAAAACGGGACAGTGTCTCTGAACTCTTTGTAGCTGCCAATTTTCTTTGTTCGTGAACTCTCGAAGAATAAAAAGCAGCTATGCACCGCTGTCTGCGAGAATCTTCAGTTTGGCCGGCATCTCTGTGAAAGAGATTTTCTTTGCTCCTTGTCACGCTCGGCGCCGAATTTTTCTTGCTCCTTCTTTATAAATTTTTTTTTTCTCTTCCTTAACTCTCCGCATGTTCAGGGCGACGGCTTTAAGAAATTTAAGATGACTGCTCCTGGGACAAGCAACGGCGTACCGGCTTGAAGAAGCTATGATAAATATGAGCTACAACGCTGTTGCGATTCGACTCGATTGAATAAATTCGTAGTCACAGGTAATATGAGTAGTAACTGGGCTCGTGGCTTGGGTTGCCACAGGTACAGATATAGATCTCGTTAGGTTACTGAGATGAACTTCAAATACACAGCCCGCTTTCTCATACGGGAATGTTATAGGTTCCACAGCCTACTGTTGCCTAACCAACGTCGTCAAAGGGTGATAAGTTAGCCCGCCATAAGATTTTCATTCCTCTCAGTCTGCAGTCTGGAAAGAGTTCTTCGCCCTGATTATCCTCGAAGCGCGAGCACCCGGCGCACTGTAGAGAGTAAAATGACGATAACACCTGCTAACACGAAGCTTTGCATCCGGAGCCACTCCCTAAATTAAAGGGGATCCCAAATGACCCTTCACCGTGACTATGGGGAGCATAAAACTGGACTTGCTGCACTTGTGCACAGTACTGTCCCCACAGTGCGCCAGGGAGAATTGTTTAAAACATTGAATGTTCCTCCATTTCAGGAATGTTTCAAGGTGAAGTTAGCTGTTTTATTTTTTTTCATAAAATAGAGAGAGATTTCGTGTTATTTTCTGAAAGGACTTCTTGATGCGTCATTATCCTACAATCTGCGCTTTGTTTCCTTGGTTCCACCCGGAACGCACAGAAATTAGGGATCTCAATCTATCCATCATCAGTTAGAGCTATTATGTAGTAAATACCCGGCTCTGATACCGTGAGCTCAAGAAAGCCGCACTGTACATCAATTTAAAAGAAAATGTCGTGCATCCTTTTATATCCCCCGCAATTTAAATATTTCACCATTCCATTGGTGAAATCTGCTGCGATCTTGTGTTGTAATTCCATCAATATTTTCTTTCACCGCTTGGTTTCCAGCTAAAATGAGCTCGAAGAAGATATGCTCATTGCAAGATTATGTTCTTCTTAAATCTTTTTTGTGCAACGAATTGTCTCTTCTTTTTTCTAACAGAAATGTGTCCTAGTCCTTTCAGTGAATTTCCTCCTGTATTGTTTCTGTTGCGCTCTTGACTGCCGTTAAATGTATATGAAGTGCGAATTTGAAAATCAGCGCGAAAGACGACGCACGAGAAGAGGCAAGACAAACACAGCGCTGGCTAAGAACTGATTTCTTTATTCAGAAGGCACTGTATTTATAAGCACTGATTCGCGCTGTTTTTCAATATGGCAATTCCCAACGATCCCGCCTAGCTTTCCGTACTTTAGAAGAATATGAAATATAGCCTTTATCGTGAGGCACTAAAGACTTCTTTTCCCGCACCTCGCGGACATATTGCACCATGTATTGTGTGTCCAAATAAACTTTAAATTTTAAAAAAACGACGCAAAATAGAGGAAAACTGTAAAACAAAATGTCCATTTATTACTTGCTATCTCTAAAATATTTATCTAAAAGTGCGCACCTTCTTTTGACTTTTTGATCTGTAGCTCTGTAAATAAGCAGCAAGGAAAATTCTTAGAAGTGGAATGGTTCAGGTCATGAAAGCATTCTAAGCATTTTAAACTGGCGTTCTCAGATTGTATAGCTCATCAACAAATGTACTTAATTAGCGAGCACATCGAGCATAAACATAATGATTTTTGCGCAGCCTTGTATGAAATTATAATTTTTCTAGGATAAAAACAATATTAACAGAATGGTGGCATTCTCTTTCGGTTATGGATTCAGAGCTAACAAGCAGTAGAATGTGATGATAAAAGGAACTGAAAAGAAAATTCCCCGGCCCGACAGTGATAACTGTGTTTTCAAAATGAATTTTCATGGAAATAAATATACATAGTTCTTAAGGAATGCTCCCGTCTTCCCGAAAAACACGGAATTTGGCAACCAACTATGGTTTTAGGATGACACCGAATTGGCGGGTATGAGTAAACAGAAAAATGTATAAATATTTTTCAGAATTGGCCTGCCGCCGCTGTGGCTCAGTGATTGTGGTGCTCGTCTGCTGAGCCGAAATCGCGGGTTTGATCCCAGCCGCGGCGGTCGAATTTCGATGGAGGCGAAATTCTAGAGGCCCGAGTACTGTGCAATGCCAGTGCATGTTAAAGAACCCCAGGTGGTCTAAATTTCCGGAGCCCTCCACTACGGCGTCTATCATAGCCTGAATCGCTTTGGGATGTTAAACCCCATAAACCACCAACCAACCAGTATCGACCTAGATTCGTAAAAATATGTACTGAAAGTATGCAGTATGATTGTGCGACTGCTAGAAGACAGCTAGAATGGTACCGAACAATCAAAAGAGTCATTCAGTGTGCTTTTCGCTTTCACTAATTTTGCTTCTTCTGGTGTTTTCTGTGCTTTCTACAAGCAAGGGTGTACACTTCGACGGGGCTCAGTTTGGAGAAAAGAAATTGAAAATTGTTTGGCTTTTGAGCTTTCAAGCTTTTGAGCCTTTTATCTAGGTTAACTGCCTCGTAGTACTTCTTGAACAAATATTCTATTATAGTGCAAGCTGTTTTACACATCTAAATGAGTGAGGTATGGGTCTGTGAAACATTCCAGGTCTTTTTATGATGGGACTGGTAGAACTTTGTAGACCTGTTTCTTAGAAATCTAGTTGTCGAAACAGGTCGAAAATGATGCCATTCAAATCCTAGAGTCATTTTTGGTGTAATTTTACAGTCTATATGCATGCGAGACGTGCATACGAGGGGGGACCCAAAAAAAACCGAACTGAGAGCGCGCTGCCATTCGTAGACGTAGTAGAGAGTTCTACCGCTAGATGGGGTTAGTAGAGACCTTCACGAAACAGCTGTGCAGACGACATCAATTTGAAGGTAAACATTTCAGCGTACTGTTGTGTTTCGCTTGCAGTTATTTGTTCCGCCTGCGAAATCTTTATGGCAAATTTAAAAGAACAAAGAGTGTGTTTGAAGTTTTGTTTCCTGCTTGAAAAATCGGCAACAGAAGCTTACCAAATGTTGCAACAGGCTTTTAAAGAGGATGCTATGAGCCGCACACAAGTGTTCGAGTGGTTTGGGCGCTTCAAACGTGGTGGGATGAGTGTCGAAGACCATGCTCGTTCTGGGCGTCCTTCAACGTCTCGAAACGATGAAAACGTTGAAAAAATCCGTGAAAAAATGAACGAAGATCGTCGTTCCACGATCGACCAAATTTCAGAAGAGACAGGTGTGAGTTGGAGCTCGTGTCAGCGAATTTTGACTGAGAAGTTGCAAATGAGATGTGTTTCTGCAAAATTTGTTCCTCGCATTCTCACACAGGATCAAAAGAACATTCGATTGAATTTGAGCCGGGATTTAAAAAATGAGATTGAAAGTGATCCAAACTTCTTGACAAAAGTCATTACAGGTGATGAGAGTTGGTGTTACGGTTATGACCCAGAAACTAAGCAAGCGTCAAGCCAGTGGAAGTCTCCCAACTCTCCGAGACCAAAAAAAGCAAGACAGTTGAAGTCCAATGTGAAGACAATGATCATTGTCTTTTTCGATGTTCGCGGAATTGTGCACCAAGAATTTGTTCCACCTGGCCAGACTGTTAACCAACACTTTTATTTGGAAGTTTTAAGACATCTGCGAAAGGATGTGCGGAGGAAACGCCCGGAACTTTGACGATCAGGTGACTGGTTCCTTCCTCACGACTGCGCCCCCGCACACACGGCCTTACGAGTGACCCACTATTTGGCCTCTCGGGGATGGGCTGTCGTTCCCCACCCTCCATATTCACCAGACCTAGCCCCGTGCGACTTTTTTCTCTTTCCGAGAATGAAGAAAAGCCTAAAAGAGAAGCGTTTTGGTGATGTGGAGGCCGTACAAACAGCTTCGCAAAGGGCACTGGACGATATCAAAGTTGAAGAGTTCCAGAGATGCTTCAAACAATGGGAAAAAAGACTTGACAAGTGCATCGCATTTCATGGAGATTACTTTGAAGGTGACTGAAGGAATTTTGTGCAAGAGTTAATAAAGAAAGTTTTTATACAAAAAATCCGGTTTCTTTTGGGTCTCCCCTCGTATAGCTTTCGTCTTAAAAAGTGTTAATGCCCTGTAGTCTTAGAGGAAGCCACGAGTACACACGAAGCCTTTAGTTATGTAGAAATTGAAACTGAGAGAAGCAAATATACGGCTAAAATCGCAAGATCCTGGTCAAATGGTTAAGTGTTTGATTCAGTGAGTATCAGAAGAGGGGAGAGATAAGAAATTAACGTACACCATGCAGGTGTGCGCAAACTTTTCGGCGAAAGGTCACGAAACAGGCTGTACCATGTGCGCGGAAAAGGCTGTGGAGAGCATTGCCCTCAAGTTCGATATTTGAGTTATAATTTACGTATTCGAGATGCACGCTCAAATCGGCTGGCCGCGAGCCTCGTCGTTTATTTTGCTCGTCACGCTGATGTTGAAATTCCCTGGCGCCTATACAACGAGTCCACTAGGAAGGAATTGATGGGGTTGTCCTTGAACTACACCTGGCCTGAGCCTAAGGCTGCCCGCTCGAAACCCTTTGGCTGGCTCACATTTGCGAATCATTAAGACTAACTACGGGCGATGCATATGCAATGCGCGGATCGGTTCGTCAGGATTGCTTGCCTGAGGGACGTTATACAAAACGTCATGCGAATCGACGAAAGCCGGTGTATTCTTGCTGCTCACTCATACCTTTCTTTAATAGGCTTCATTAAAACAAAATTTTTGACAGGAACACGTTGCCTTTGCAACTTAAAAAAGTTCTTAAGATAATAGCTGCCTTTTCTCCGTGGAAAGAAGAAATAATTATCTAGAGTTTTCGAATGCTCTGGCGACAGTTCATTCTTTTGTGAAGGCCTGGAATGGCGCGCACTGGAAGCCGATAGAAAATGGAGACACGTGTATAGGGCGCCTGCTTTCGAACTCACGGCGCAGCATACTGAGTACTGGGAACCCTGCGAATATTTTCTCTCTGCCGAAACGCGAAAAATTGGGGGCGTATTGCTGTTGCACTCAGACAAAAGGGACTAAATTTGGGTTTCCGCGCGTGCGGATTTTGAGTGCTTTGGGAAAAAAGCAGCGCAAAAAACAAGGACCAAAAGACTGGAGGACAAACACGGCGCCGTCTCGGAACTTAAGGTTTAATACATGACATTGGCACACTTCACGACCCAAGGTTTGTGCATACCTGCAAAGGGGGCGTAAATCAAAGAATAAATCTGAACCGACGGCCAGCGGTAACGACTAGCCAAAATACAGACTCCTTATCACAGACCTGTACAGAGGAACGAGAATCTTGATTTGGGCTTGTTGGTCCGAATGCATAATATAAAGAAGCAGCGCGACTTGACAAGGACGAACACCAGACTACAGGACTGCCGTAGATTTGTTTGTCTAGCTTCTGCTTGCCGTGTGCCTTATTCCGAGACGATCGTCCTTAGTGGGTAGTCAAGCTTGTGGGTCTTTCCTGTAAAGAATCGTTCCAGAAAAGCTTCCTGCTTTCTCGGCCCTGTTCTAGTGCTAACAAGATGGAAATCCTTCAACGACGTCAGCCTTGTAGTCTTATGCTTATTGGCGCCAATATTCCATCCTGAAATTCTTTAACTCTGCCGCAGCTTACTCCTAGAAGAGTTTGCCATGTAGGATGACAAACCCACCTTCTTTGTGGCTTTGCAGAGCCACAAGGTTCTCCTTGTTGAGGCTCTTGGCAATGGTTAAGATGGGAGCTTTGCCTGCCCTGCCAAAGCCTTAAAGCAAAGTAGGACGTCTACGCCATCTCCAATCACACGCACCTTGTCGTGATCCAGGACGCGCTTGGCCACCTCTCTCACCATTGCTAGGAGCTGTTACTTGTTAGATGCCGGTTGGAAGTTGAACTTGGGCCCTTTTTTGTAGAATCTTCAAGTCTTAGTCCGGCAAACCTGCGTCGCCGAGCACTGTGACGTTGGCCACTGGGGACAGTTCGATGTCAGTGTTGACCGAAAGGCTCAGACGGGAACAGAGCCAGAAAAATTCAGTCGTCTGGGCTGAAAGCTTCTTGTACTCGTCAACGGAGCGGCACGGTCTGGACAAATCTGGCCCCGCTGGGACGTGCGCCCACAACCAGTCTTGAAAAAGACGTACTCGGCTCCAGAGCTCCTACTCCAAAATCTTGCAAACACGCCTAGCACGGCCCTAGGACGGTTCTAGGATGCCAAACATGCCATAGACTTCAAAAGGGAGAACTCTTGTTTTGAGGCAGAAGGACATGATCCTTTCCTGGCATGTGGAAACAGCACTTAAATTCGCACAGGCTATGACAACATCTTGCTTATTCAAGGGGGATAGGAAAAAGCGCAGTGTAGAAGAAATAAGGTGAACTAGAGTATTATTAAGGCTTGTTGGTCAGTATGCATATTAGTGGGCATTAGAGTGGGCGTGGAAGCACCGCAGCAGCAATGGCCTCACGCTGGCCTCTGTTCCTTGTGCAGTTTCTCGGCGCTTTCTTGGACCCCTGCCGGTATGGCCCTTCATCGGCTCCGGCCTGCGGGAGCGTCGTCGCAGACCCGTCCTTGGATCTGTTTCCCAACAATCCTGACGCGCTAGCCTTCAACTCTTCGTTGCCAGGTTGCGTCGTCTGCTTGAATCAAGTGGTGGCGCTGGGAGACTTCGCTGCAAACAAGGCATCCGGAGGAACATCGACAACGACAAGTGCGGCGCTGACGTCGGCAACAAAACCGAGCAACCCGAGCATCGTTGTCAGTGGGCGTGGAAGCACCGCAGCAGCAATGGCCTCACGCTGGCCTCTGTTCCTTGTGCAGTTTCTCGGCGCTTTCTTGGACCCCTGCCGGTATGGCCCTTCATCGGCTCCGGCCTGCGGGAGCGTCGTCGCAGACCCGTCCTTGGATCTGTTTCCCAACAATCCTGACGCGCTAGCCTTCAACTCTTCGTTGCCAAGTTGCGTCGTCTGCTTGAATCAAGTGGTGGCGCTGGGAGACTTCGCTGCAAACAAGGCATCCGGAGGAACATCGACAACGACAAGTGCGGCGCTGACGTCGACAACAAAACCGAGCAACCCGAGCATCGTTGTCAGTGGGCGTGGAAGCACCGCAGCAGCAATGGCCTCACGCTGGCCTCTGTTCCTTGTGCAGGTCAGTCAACTTCCTTATGAATGTTTTAAATCTGATGACCGGTGTTTAGTTGTGCTTCCACGCCCAGAAGCAGTGTTGCAACCCTTCAGTGTTCTTCTTTTGTTGATATGTGGTGATATAGAAAGTAACCCTGGTCCTGGAAATGCTTCGCTCCCGGAAATTTCGAAAATCCTGGATGACATACGTCAAAGGTCCATTCGCATAGAAGCAGCCCAGGCTACAATGTCTGACGACTTATCCGAGTTGAAGCGAGACCAACAGGCGGCAACACGCGATATTGCCGATATCAGAAAGCGTCTCGAAGCTGTAGAAAACGTAGCGACTGGTTTTGAAAACTTGCAACGGGATCTTTGCGATACACGTAAAGCACTTGAACTTGTGCAAAAGGAAACACATGCTTTGCGTGCTCGTTTAGATGATAGCGAGGACCGCTCACGGCGTGACAACCTTATCTTTTATGGATTTGATGATAGCTCTACCGAGACTAACGAGCAATGTGAAGAAAAAGTTCTTAACCTAATTGCTGAAACATTAGAACTCTCTTTAACGAGTGACTGCATTGCTCGTGCGCACAGAATCGGTAGATTCGACGAGAACAAAACCAGGCCCGTGATAGTAAAATTCGCCGCGCATAAAACCAAGGTGCAGGTGCACTCAAAGCGATCGATGCTGAAGGAAAAGGAAGTATCTATGAGTGAAGATTTTTCTGCGGCGACACGTAAGGCGAGAAAGCGGCTAATTGACTATGCGAAAGAGTTTGATTTAAAAGCCAATTTAAGGCACAACAAACTAATTGTCAATGGCAAATGCTATGGATATAATGCGGAAACTGACCTAGTGTTTGAAATTGGACCTGCTCTAAACAGTGAACCCATTCAGTCTCCGCGCTCCCTTCGCTCTGGTCGAACTCTAGCTGGTACTGGAACGTAGGGGCCCGCCAGGGGTGGTGGTACTGCCATTGAGAACATTGGTCTGAGTGTGGTTTTTACTAACATACGAAGTCTTTTGCCCAAAAGAGATGACTTGAGTGCATTGATAAATGATTGTAGCGCTGATATTATTGCCTTAACAGAGACATGGCTGTCTGATAACGTGTCCAACAGTGAACTATTTTTTTGTGAAAAAAATTACAACATATTTCGATGTGACAGATATGAAAGGCAAGGTGGTGGTGTTTTACTTGCTGTCAACGACCGAATTGAATGCTTTCGTGTTGCCGTAGTGACTAGTTTAGAAATTGTGTGGTGCTGTATAACTTTCCGTTTTAAGAAAATTGTTATTGGTGTCTGCTATCGACCACCGTCAAGCCCCATTAGTTTCTGTGAAGATTTACACGACTGCCTCAATATAATTTCTGTGCGCTTTCCGGATATGAGCATTTTTCTTTTAGGAGATTTCAACTTCCCAGACATTGAGTGGAATCATGATAGTCCAGTCTTTCTTTCTTCGTGTTCCAATTCTAACCACTTCTTTCACATATGTTCCGATTTCGGATTATCGCAACTTATTGAGCTCCCCACACGTGTCACTGCCACTGCCTCATCCCTTCTTGATCTCATCCTCACATCATCTCCAGACATCGTGTCTTCTATCATTCATTTGCCTGGGTTAAGCGATCACATGATAATCAACTTCAACCTCTCTCTACCCCTATCCCGCTCACGTAAGCAGTTCAAATACATCAGAGATTACAGCAAGGCTGACTTCCAGGCTATTAATAACAATGTCTTTATTTTTAGATGAATTTTTGAGTGTTTATCTCGACCGTAGCGTACATCGTAACTGGGAGATCTTCAAATCTAAAGTTTCTGACCTCGTAAATAAATACATACCAATCAAAAAGGTATATAGCAACAGTGCTGCACCCTGGTACAACAGGTATCTTAATAGGCTTTCCAATAAGAAAAAGACTTTTCAGGACAGCTCGCTTCACACACTCTGCTGTCAGGTGGTCCGCGTATAAAGCCGCTGCAGTCGCTTATTCAAAGGCATTAAAATCAACCAAATTTACCTTCTTTAATCAGACTCTTCCAGCTATGCTAAGCAATGACCCGAAGCAGTTTTAGAACACAGTGAAAGGCAAAGGAAATACCACCATACAACTATTTACCCCGGATGGGGATCCAGTTCCTGACCACCTGTGCGCATCGCTTCTCAATAGCACTTTTATCAAAGCCTTCTCTAGCCCCACCGACACTTCCGTCCTACCTTCGCTCATAGAATATCACTTTCTACCAATGGATCCCATCGTCATCTCCTCAGAAGGAATTCGTGGCATTATTAACCAACTTAAAACGTCATCCTCTTGTGGTATCGATGGCCTCAGTACTAAATTCTTGAAAAATACCGTAGAATATTCTTCCATTATTCTACATTGTATTTTTTCGCAGTCTTTAAACCATCACACCCTTCCTAATGACTGGCTCACCGGCAAAGTAATCCCAGTGCACAAATCAGGGGAAACGCAAGATCCACGTAATTATCGTCCCATCTCACTTACTTCCGTTCCATGTAAAGTTCTAGAGCACATCATATTTAGTCATCTTGTTAATTTCCTAGAATCAAACCAGTTCTTTACTCCGAAACAGCATGGTTTTCGCAAATTCTTCTCGTGTGAAACGCAGTTAATGATTTTCACTAACGACTTGCATGTTTCTTTAGACTCTGGACTCATTACTGATTGCTTATTCTTAGATTTTTCAAAAGCCTTTGATAAAGTCAGTCATTCTGTTTTACTTTTAAAACTGAGCCAACTTAACATTGACCCTAATGTACTCAATTGGATTCGTGCCTTTCTTAGTAACCGTACTCAGTTCGTCTTCGCCAATAACCACGACTCATCACCAGTGCCAGTACATTCAGGTGTGCCCCAGGGGTCGGTTCTTGGCCCGTTATTATTTCTAATATACATCAATGACTTACCTTTAAAGATTTCATCTAACATGTGCTTGTTTGCTGACGACTGCGTAATTTACAGAGTAATTAATAACACTGATGATATTATTCAGCTACAGACAGACTTAAATAAAACTTATGACTGGTGTCAATCGTGGAAAATAGAATTAAACATATCTAAATGCAAATGCATGCGCGTAACCCGTAACCAGCAAACGAGCCCAGATTATTTTATTAACGACACTCAGCTGAATCCAGTCTCGTCTTACAAGTATCTTGGCGTTAATGTTTGTTCTAACCTTTCTTGGAAAGCTCATATCAGGTTCATTACTTCAAAGGCTAACCGCATGCTAGGGTACGTCCGCAGGAATTTTTCATCCTCTCCACCTTCATTGAAAATGCTATTATATACTACACTCATTCGTCCGAAACTAGAGTACGCATGTTCAATTTGGGATCCTGACACCATCACATTAACAAATGAACTCGAGGCCGTGCAGAATCGAAGCGTTCGTTTCATCGTTGGAAACTACCATCGCACTGCCAGTGTAACAAAAATGAAATCTAATCTTAAACTCCCCTTACTCTCCACTCGCCGTAAGCTATCACGCATTTGCCTCTTCCATAAAATTTACTATCACAATCCTTGCCTGAAAGCCATCTGTGTAAAGGCACCATCTTTCATCTCGCCTCGCATAGACCACAATCAAAAAGTAGCTGTTCCACACTGCCGCACAGTGACCTGCTCTAATTCCTTCCTCCCTAAAACATGTCGTGACTGGAATAATCTTTCACCCACAGCCACCTGTGTTAGCGACACTGCGCGTTTTAAAAGCAAATTACTCGCACTGTTAGAATCAGACCAATTGTGATATGTTGTTTACTCATATATAGACTACATAAGGTTTCTTTTTTTGTAATCCTTTTATTTATTTCTTTTTACTCCTGTACTTTTGTTCTCAATGTTTTCGTCCTATGTCTCTAGGATCTTTCAATATTGTTCGTATATATAGCCCTGTTTTTGATCTATGTATTGTTTTCTTCACTGTCCCACCCCCTCTGTAATGCGAAAGCCCTGAGGGTAAAATAAATGGAAATGGAAATGGAAAAAAGAAGCACGAACAGAAATGAATGAACACAAGACAACAACACTGGCTCTGAGCGCCAGTCTATTTCTCTTGTGTTCATCCCTGTCTATTCGCGCTGCTTCTTGTTATTATGCATATACTGAACGGAGGAACGCCTGACGCATTCCAGGCCACCTCTCCAGATATGAAAGGCTGCTGGAATTTTCCTATTTAATTGATCCTGATGACAAAACATCTGACTTGCATGGAGCAGCGGCTTACATAAAGAATACTTCCCGTAAGCGCACATTGACACATTGGCCCGTCTGGCCAATATGGTAGCCACCACTCGCCAGAGGCACTTTGTACACACCCTGAACTTTAAATGCTTACCACATAAGAAGAAATATTTAGGTAAGCCGCTCTTCCATGAAACACACATGTTGTTTTGTCATCAGGATCAGATACCTAGTGAAATTTCTGAAGCCGTTCAAATCCGGAGAAGTACTGGTGAAAGCGTCATCCCGCCCTTTGTTCAGCTCTATTATAAAGAGTCTGCATTTTTTGCAAGTCATTACCGGGGATCGTCTTTTCGGATGATATGTTTGTCACGCCCCTTTAGCACCCATGCGCATTCCTTGAGTGTGCAAGTGCACTGCTGTCATGTATTAAATCTTTCAGTTGCGAAACAGTGCCGTGTTTGTCCTCTAGACTTTTGGTGCGTGCTTTTTGAGCTGTTTTGTTTTCGATAAGAATCCTTTCCAAGTAGCTCAGCTTTCCGTCCTAGGCAGACTTAGAGCTTCGAAACACCAACAATCCGGCGAGTACTGTTTACCGTATAACATTTTCCTAAGCACTGCACTCCTGAAAAGTCGGCATCAGTCCACGCGATACCATGTACTCATTGAGAAATTAGTGGCTACCCGGCGGCACAGGGAATAGAACCGAGCATGAACATGTAAGGGAATCCAGTGCCCATTGTGCCTCAGGTAAAGATTCTCGGCCTTCTCATTAACAACACACTCGATGCAACCGCCACCCTTCAGCTTTTGCAGAGACAGACCAATCAGGTCGCTGCACTTATCAGGCGGGTGGCAGCACGCAATCATGGGCTGTCTGAACGCGAGACCCTCAATATCACAAATGCACTAATCATTAGCCGCATTACATCCCACCTCCTATACCACATACTCACTCAGCGGCAAATACAACAGGCAGACATCCTAATACGCACGGTTGTCCCCTCTGCCCTACGTCTTCCACGGACGGTTAGCACGAAACGTCTCCTGGCCACTGGTACCCTAAATACAGTGATCGAATTAATATTGGCTCAACGCAGCAACCAATTAGTCCGCCTGAGTCGCACAGAAACAGGTCAACGCGTAATGCAACAGCTACTTCTCAATCCACCCATTCCCACCCCAATAAGTCCTACACCTTACATGATTTCTCTGCGCACTCAGGATCACATATATCAGAAGCCCCCAACCGCGCAATATGAGTGCTAGTCTCCATCAGGGTAGGCGGCAGGCACGAGCGAGCTATTACACGAAAACATACAGCAATCGCTCTGATATCCTTTATGTGGACGCGGCAGAAAATTCGAAACCAGGATATTTCACGGCAGTCGCAGCCTATGAAAACGGCACAGTGGGGGCCGCCACCACTATCCGGACTAATTCGCCTGCAGAGGCGGAAGGAGCCGCCATCGCACTTGCTCTGGCCCACTCCATCATTGACAAAAACATAACCGAAATTTGTACAGATTCACAGGCCGCGTACCGCCACTACCTAAAGGGCGTGGCGACGCCGGCAACACACCGTATTCTTACCACGGCCACCTCTCTCGACCGAACGGTTACTCTGTCGTGGGTCCCTGGGCATGCCTCGATCCCCGGTAATGAGCGCGTTCATGCGCTGGCCCGAGAACTCTCCTCCCGGACCCCGGATGGTCAGGCACCCAACCCTGCGCAAGAAGCCCCATCGGTCCTCTCTACATATCACCAAATCACAACATTCAACAAACTCAGCCGCATGACACTGCCACCACCCCACAGTACCTTGTCGCCCTCATCCAGCGCCACATGGCGAAAATTGCAGGCAGGCTGTTTTATTTCCCCCCACCGTCTCTCATGCTTTCACCCCACCTTTCCTCCTGAATGTACCACCTGCGGCATGCCCAGATCCACACTTTTCCACTACCTTTGGTAATCTCCTTCCCCAAAGGCAGTACCCCCCATCCCCAGTTCCACTCATTCTTCCTGGGAGGCTGCTTTACGGACCGCTCAGCCCACCGGCCAGAAATGGCTGGTGGATCGGGCTTCACGTGAAGCACAAGCCCGTGGACTCCTGGATCAGTAGGGGACCGCCCTGGAAGATTTTTTGTGCGCGTGTTTAATAAAGTTGTTTCCATCCATCCATCCCTCATGCGATGTGGAGGTTAAGAACACTTTCACTTTCACTTTATTACCTTAAAGGCCCCCAGGATTGGGGGTATTACATAAGGGGTGGGTTACATTGAAAAATTAGATTAAATAAACAAAGAAAAAGCGTAAGATACAAATATTATTCGCTGTTAAAGGTAGCAGTTAAACAGTTCGCAAATGTTGATGGGCAGGTGAATGCGGCGATGTCGTGTGGAAGGCTGGTCCAGTCCTTGGCTGAGCGTGGAAAGAATGACGATGCAAATGTAGTTGTACGCGTACATGGCCGGGCTACTTGAAGGGGATGACCAATGCGGAGGGAAATGCGTGCCGGCGGATTGGTGTAGGGAGGACGACGAAGTGAGCTGAAATAAAATTTGTGAAACAAGCACATACTAGTAATACGACACCTACAAGCCAGGGATGTTAATCCTGCCTCTGCTTTTAGTGCTGATATGCTGACATTATATGAATAGCACGAATGTATGAATCTTGTGGCTCGATTTTGTACTGATTCTAGGGAATTTATTAGACAATTTTGGTTAGGGTTCCAAATAGCAGAGGCGTATTCTAATTTAGAACGGACCAGTGATTTGTAGGCAAGCAATTTTAGGTTTTGTGGCGCATGACGTAGATGTCGTTTTAAGAATCCAAGGCTTCTGTTAGCGGATGATATGATTTTAGTGACATGCGCGTTCCAGGTTAGATCATTGGAAAATGTTACTCTGAGGTATTTGTAAGTCTGAGCTAATTCTACCGTGACGTGCGAGATTTTATAGGAGAAGAGGACAGGATTACGTTTTCGGTGTAATGACACGACTTTGCATTTATTGGGCTTTAGTTCCATGAGCCAGTTGTTACACCAGTCCTGTACGCTGATTAAGTCATTCTGGAGGGCGAACTGATCAGAGGCGTTGTTGATAGTGTGATAGATGACACAGTCATCGGCAAAAATACGGACGTTACAAGAAACATGCGTTGGAAGGTCATTAATGTATATTAAAAATAATAGCGGACCAAGGACTGATCCTTGCGGGACACCTGATGTTACCGGAACAGAGCTAGAGGCTTGATTATTAACGTTAACGAACTGGGTGCGGTTAGCGAGGAATTCGCTTATCCACTGTAATATGTTAGGATGAAGGTTTAACCAGGACAGTTTTAGTAGTAAGCGTTTGTGGGGTACTTTGTCAAATGTTTTCGCGAAGTCCAGGAATATTGCGTCAGTTTGTAGGTTACAGTCAAGGTTCACATGCAGGTCATGGATGAAAATAGCCAACTGTGTATCCCACGATAGGTTCTTACGGAAGCCGTGTTGAGCAGGATGAAAAAAATTTATAGAGTCAAGAAAGTTCATTATATGAGAATAAATGACATGTTCCATGATTTTGCATGGCACACTTGTTGAAGAGATGGGACGGTAATTAAGGGGTGATTCTTTGTTACCTGATTTGAAGACCGGAACAATCTTCCCCACCTTCCAATCACTGGGTATGCTACCTGTGGAAAGTGATTGTGCAAACAGTTTTGACAGATACGCTGCGGACTCATGGCAAGTATCTTTTAGGAACTTGGGGGTGATATCATCAGCACCTGCAGAAGATGACATCTTGATATTTTCAATGATAGATATAATGCCGTGCGCAGAAAAGATGATTGGAGGCATATGCGAACTCAGGTTGTCAGTTACGGTACAAAGTGGCATATCAGTTTCGTGTGTGAAAACGGATGAAAAAGCGGCGTTAAAAATATTAGCACATTCAATGCCACTGGTCATCTCACCAAGCGGGTTAGCAAGTGTGATGACCGGCGCCTGTTCTGGGTTTAATACTTTCCAGAATTTCCTCGGGTTATTTGTTAGAATCTTGGGGAGGTCAGTTTGGAAAAATGTTCGTTTGGCATCATGGATAGACTGCAGGTATGTTGACTCGGCTTCGTAATATTTGTTCCATGCACATGCACTCGGGTTACGTTTAGCTGCACGGAAAAATCTCTTCTTTTTGTTTTCAAGTGTTTTCAAATGCTTTGTGAACCATGGTTTGTTGGGATTGGCACGAAATGTGATGGTGGGAATAAACTTTGCTGTAAGTTCTATAATTTGACTTTTAAAAATAAGCCAGTTTTCCTCAATTGATCGATCATCGAAACTTGTATCAAAGTTTGGAAAGAACGCCATTAAATGATTATTGATTTCTTCGTAATTCGCTCTGTCATAAAGGCGAATCGTTTTAGGGAATGTTAAGCGCGATTGGGGGATGAAGGTGAAAGTAGCGTGTAAAACTTTGTGGTCACTAATTTCGCGGAGAGAAGTAAGTGATGATAAACTTTCCGGGTGGTTAGTTAGAATGAGATCCAAGATAATGGAGGATTCATGTGTTACGCGTGTGGGTTCAGTTACTAACTGGGTGAGATTGAAATTCAAACAAACGTCGACAAAGTTCGTCATTTCAGTATTGCCTGTTGGTGTTGGGTTCAGCCAGTGAATGGATGGGTAATTAAAATCACCGAAAAGAAGAATGCGCGCGTTGGGATATTTGCTAGTTATTTGATTTAGACTATCGCTTAACTTTGAGGAAAAGATTGGACTACTGGAGGGGGGTCGGTAACAGACGCCTAGTATGACGATTTGTGGTACGGAACAGCAGATTATCCAAAGTATTTCAAGCTCTGATTGGATGTTAATGACAGAACAAGGCAACAGCTGGTTAGTGGCAATAAGAACACCTCCTCCTCGTGAACCTTTGCGGTCCTTTCGGAAAACGTTAAAATTTGGTAAATCAGCTAAAACTTCCGGATCGGTGACGTCGTCTGTTAGCCACGTTTCTGTTAGTACAAGTATATTGCTGGAAGATGATGAAACAAGATTACAAATGTGTTCACGCTTGGGAAGGAAACTACGTATGTTGGTAAAGATAACAGAAAAATGAAGATTTGGAAGTTTACCACGAGGGCTGTTACAAGGAAGATTAGTAGTGGCGCGACGATAAGACTTATGCTATGAGATTTCGTGTACAGACTGTGATGATTCGTCGAATGCATAGCGTTTAGAACCGATGTACAAAGTTTTGTAGCGCAAGGAAAATTTAGTGGTAGTAGCTTTGGCAAACTTTACGAGGTGCCTTCGCGCTTTTCAGACTGGGCGTGAATAGTCCTCCCCTATGCTGTAATCGGTGCCTTTTAACTTATGGCCATTTGAAAGAATGATCTCCTTGATTTCAAAAAATGTAAATTTCACCATTATGGGTCGAATGCGCTCAGGAGAATGGCGCCCGAGACGATGAGTCCTTTCAATTTCTTTAGGGTCAATGGATAGATCTAACTGATCACGGCAGAGGCGGAGGACTGTTTCTTCAGATTCCGAGTACGTTTCAGATGTATTCCCATCTTTAATGTTGTAAAAGATTAAATTGTTGCGTCGCGAGCGATTTTCGGCGTCATCCAATCGGGCTTCTATACCTCTGATTTCTTTGGCTGTTTGAGTAGTGTTAGCGCAGATCGTATCCATGTCGGTGCGTAGGGTTACAACATCTTGATAATGAATTTTTAGGGTGGATAACCTGTTACTAAGATCAGAAATAGCTTGTACCGTAGTTGTAAGTTGATTTCTAAGACCTTGGACCTCGACTATTAATTGTGACTGACCATCAGACAGTTTCTTCAGTTCCTCTAGAACCTTTTCGGGGCCTGGGTTTGATTCAACATCGCCAGCCAAGAGCAACAGGGCACGCACGACATCAGCACATTCAAGAGCAATGGAAAGGCAGCTCTGTGGGCTCGGTAGCTGCAGGAGGCAGTAATTGCTTGATTTTTTCGTGAAAAGAGAGTATTGTTTACTGACCTGCGTGGCGAAAACGAGCGGATTTGATGACTGCATCGTGGCACAGCCACCGAGCCCACAGGGTTCGGTGGCTGTCGACCAACGCTGCGACCAACGCTGCGACAGTCGACCAACGCTGCGCTTTTTGCTTTTACTCCTATTTTTTTTTGTTTCCCTACTTGGAATTCTCTAAGTCTCGGCTCCTTAATCTCTTCTTCTCCTCTTTTTTCACTTTTAATTTAGGGATGCTTTCACACTAGCGTTTGCATGTGAAGCTTTCGCCCACTTTTGCTAACCTGAATAGCAATTGTGATCGCACATTCTCTTTAAATCGAGCACTGTATACAAGCCTGATTTTGAAAATAGAAGATTATCCACTCGATTCAGTGGAGGTTTGAAGAACGGGGAGGTTAAGGGGTTAAAGAAGTTTTATGTGGCGGTAAAAAAAAAGTGACAGGAAAGTATAGAGAGAATACACGGATTTATACGGCCGATCGTTTTGGACGAATTTCTATAACGGTATCGCTCACAGTTCTGAGTGTCTATCTTTGACTGTATGTTCTTCCTTTCTTCTTGCTTGGGGTGGCTTCACGTATACTGTTATATTCCTCGAGCGGAGCAGGCGGGTACGGTGGCGAGACTTGACGTCGCACTGGGTACCACCAGACGTCCGCGACTTCGGCTGGCTGCGAGGCTGGAGAGTCCTCCCAACGGGGGTGCGCATCGCCGCGTGGGGCATCGCTCCTTCTTCTCGGTGTCCCCAGTGCGGTGCGACAGAGACCCTCGAACACGCGCTTTTTGAGTGCGTCGTAGCGCGCACTTTTTGGAGGCTGATGTCGCGCATGTTTTTTGTTAGCCTCGACTCGCACACCAGGCCGCGCGACGCATTTGTGCGGCTCTTGCTGTGTGTTGGGGCCTTTGTTTTGTGGCGCCAGAGAGGCGTCGCTTCCTTGCAGGGCCGGCCTCAACGCGCCATGTTCCCCATGCTGCAGAGGGTTCGGGCGCGCCTGTTTCAACAGGCGTGTTTAGATCATGTGACCCTCCCAGAAGACGAGTTCCTGCGGCGGTGGAGCACCCGCTTCATCGCCGCCAGCGGGGGCCGCGTGACGGTGCGGCTCCTGCCGTATTGAGTGTGTGGTGCGCGGTGTCGGTGCGCGTTCATCGTATTCAGTGAGCGTGCTTCCCCGCGATGCCTGGACATTATGGACCCTTTGAACATTTTGTGCTGTGAATGATTTTGTGTGAACGGTGGCAGCAGTCGCCGTCGTGTTCTTGTTTCATAGCTTTTTTGTACCGAGCGACACTAGTCGCTGCCTTGGTGTTTTTGTCTTTGTGAGGGACTATGGTCCCTTTGTATGAATAATCAGTCCAATAAACTTCTCTGCGATCTCTTTCTTTGCTTTTGTAGAGGGACGGCTGTCCCTTTCGTCCCTTTATGCTAGATAGTCTAAATAAACTTCTTTTATATCGCTTTTAAAGTGAAAGCCTTTAATGCCTCTTCGTTGTCGACAGAAGGCTGTCTACAGAACCTGTACAGAACCTTCTCAGCAGATGTGTCACACTTTTGACGGGTGTCCGCCGAGATATGTGAGACAGTTACTGCTTAATTGCCTTTCCTCCAATACAATTTTCATTTTCGTCATCATGGCCCCCTCTTTCTCTTTCTTCTTTCATTCCCGCTTCTTCCCTTCCTCTACAAACGGATGACGGGTGTCCACTGAGATATGTGAGACAGTTACTGCGTAATTTCTTTTTCTCAAATACAATTTTCGTTTTCTTCAATACGGCCCCTCTTTCTCTTTCTTCTTTCACTCCCACTTCCTCCGTTCCTCTACAACTGGATGACGCGTGTCCACCGAGATATGCGAGACAGTTACTGCGTAATGTCCTTTCCTCAAATACAATTTTAATTTTCTTCATCAATGCCCCTCTTTCTTCTTTCACTCCCACTTCTCCCCTTCCTGTACGGTGCGGTTCAGGTGTCCACCGAGGTGACAGAGAATTACTGCGTAATTTCCTTTCCTCAAAAAGCGTTGCGTTCAAAGGGCAACGCATATCGCCCAATGGATGGTGGCGTTCCGTGGAGGCGTAGCTTAAGCGTCATTAATTAGCAGTTAATTAGTATGTGGTCATTGAAGAGTGATTAGCCATTAATTAGCAATTTGTCATTGCTTAGTAATTAGGCATTAATAATGTGTGACGTCATCCTGTGATGACGTCACCAGTGCCACAGAGGCAGTCAAAGTGGTTCGGAAAGCTCTTTCGCCTCTACGCGCTTTAGACAGTCAGAGTGGCCCCGGAGTTTTATCGCTCTTTTCAATAAGAAGAGAAGTTCACACTATTGCCAATATTTCGCACCTTTCGCACTATTTCTCATCTCCTTGTATTTGACATGCTGTTCCTGTTTCCCCTTTTGTGGTTCCTTTGTTTGTTTTCCATATTTCCAGTAAATTTTGAAACATATCGCTCGGCGCCATCATATTGTTACGGTATTACCGTAACACCGCTACGATGGCCTGCACTGTGATGTGCGCTACCCTGCCGGATCTCTCGTCTTGCTGTGGCTCCCATCCCGTCGTGTGGGGTTATGTGAAAAACTTCTGCCGCGCTACACAGGTCCTTGTCGTGTATTACGGGCACTGACCGACGTAACGTACGGGATCACACTGCTCCACCCAAAGTCCTCGTCCGCTCCACTGACATCCGAAGTCGTTCATGTGGCTCGCCTCAAGCCCTATTACCCACCCTCGACATCGCACGCCTAACACGCACCGGGACGTTGCCTTCAGCCGAGGGGGATAGCGTTACCGGTGAACTGGTTACTGAATAAGTGAACGAATCGTGAACGAAGAAGTGGCGGTGCGCTGGACGACGACGACGACGTTGACAGTGGGTAGCTGGGCCCTTGGAGTCTGAGCTTTGTGCTGGCCATCTCAGAGCAGCCGCCAATATAGACTTACCATAACAGTAATACCGTAACATCCCCATAACAATATTCTCAAAAATGCGGCTACATTCTTTTGACAAATTTTTTTTCCATAACAGGATCGTGTGAAATAAGCGCACTGCATTGCAGTGCAGCGGCAGTCTTCTTCGGCGGCACTGTGAACAGCACGGCCGGTACCTTACAGTAGATGTAATGTAGCAAGAAGCAATAAAATGGAGCAGATACAGTGTACTGCACAATAGTACAATTTATTTCCACTTTCGCGCATACTCATAAGTCAGCTGGTAACCCTAGGCGCATGGCTCGTGTTTACAAGGTAGAACAAGCAGGTTACCCGTGTCTCATCTTGACCATCTTATTATGCTTTATTGAACACCCCTCGCGTGCGTGAACATTTTGCAGGAGGATGTTTCGTATTTGTCTTCAAAGAAATGTCTTACATCATCAGTAAATTTTTAAAAGTTTCAAGCCTCGCTGATTTTAGAGGGTTCTTTTCAGATGCCAGACCCTCTCAGCACCCAACTCTCCTTATTCACAACACCCGCGGTCTGCTAGGTCGACCTGAAAAAAAATAGCTCGAGATCTGATTAAATTGTGTACGTCGCACAGAGAGAGAGAGACTCTTTAATGAAGAGCAGGGAATTTAGCCGGCGTTTTAAAAATCGCTGGCATGCTACTGTGCGTAGGGAGGGGAATTTGGGAGATAAAGACAGAAGGAGAGCAGAGTGGAAGAGGTAAAAAAAAAAACGAAGATAAAATGCGGCCATGAAATGGGTACTAAGGATGCAATGGCGAGTATTGATGTAACCTATGGAGTGATGGAGTGCATAGTCCGTCAAATGGGCTGACGAAGTTCACTGCATGAAGAATGCATGAAGGTGACGTGCAAGTTAATTTAAAGCTTATCGAGATGTCCAATGTCTTTTAAATATGTGAATAGAAAAGTCATTGCAAGTATCTGTTGCCTAAGGCAGGCTAAGGGACCTAAAACTTTGTCCATTGTAAGGGGCACTGAGCAGAGCTTCTGCATGCAATGTTCATAGTACGCACGCTCGTTAGCATATGCAGGGCACTCAAGCAAGATATGCTCCACAGTTTCTATCGCGGCACAGTTGTCACAGTGCGGACTGTCCATTTGTCTAAAACGGTATCGTAAGCCGTTTGTATATGCAGCATTAAGACGAAGTCGATGATAAAGTGTTTCCAGATGTCGAGGAATTCTGGGTGAGAGTCTTGATCTAAGATGTGGGTCGATTGAGTGAAGAAATTGGTACTGATATGTCGGCAAACTCCAAAGCCGATACATTTCTTCGGAAGCAAAACTTTTGGCCACCTGGGACGCATCAGATTTCGTAAAAAAGTTCTAATGTATCTCCGATGTTGATGGCCCTTACGGGCCGCTTCATCTGCTTTTTCATTGCCACAATTGCCCAGAAAGCATTTTATACTGTTGACAAATAATCCCTGTCAGGTTACACGGTGGAGTGGAGTGGTGGAGAGGCAATTTTCCTGCCGTCACTAACCGACCCTCGCGCCAGGGCAAACTATTGTGAGCTGGCGAGGGGCTTGTGGCGTCCGTTTTTTTCTGTATGTGTGTGTGTTTTGGTTCGCTCTAAACTGAAGTTCAAAGGTTCCGCAGGGTGTAATAGCGGCGGCACTGCATGTCGAATCTCACAGCACGCATGAGGACAACCTATTCTTCTCCTCTTCTTTCCAATGCAGTCTAAGTGTCGTTGCTTCTACAGTCGATGCAAAGTAACCACGCGTTGAATTTAGAGAGAAACTAACTTTTCGCTGAATTTACTGCGTAGCGGATGTCCACGGAGCGGCATTTTCCACCCAGAAAGATCAATAAACGAGAGTTACCCGCATTGCTTTGAGAAACTTGCGAACCCTTTTTGTGCGGTTCGGCGTCTGCTACAAAGTCTGTTTTCCTTTAACCCAGGTGGACTGATGAACATAATTTTTAAACCACGGCCCGCAAGATTTACGCGCTTTCTTATTTCTTAGTCATACAGTGTGCCCCATTATCTTCTTTAACACCCCTGTGGTGCTGAAGTTAACATTGTTGCAATAAATGTTTACAAAAGTTGCAGCATTTATGTGGATTGAAAGGGAACGCCCAGAAATGGCACGCAATTTACACAGTGTTTCGGGGAGTAAGAAACTGGGACGAATAAATGCTTCCGTAATTAGTTGAAATCCCAAGAGCAGTTGCTGGAAGATCATCCTGAGTTGGACCATTTGTTACTCTTTTCAAAAAGTGCTTTCTGAAAAAATGAACAAAGCTCCGGTCATGAACCACAATTTTCTCGGAGCTCCGACCCGCAAGATGGGATGGCAACGAGGCTTTGTTTTGACGCCTGAGGGCATCTAGAATGAGAAACAATTGCATCGTGGCTTATGAAGCTTCTTTCAAGAAGCGGCACGGTTGTTTTTATTACCACAGAGCGCTCTTTCAGCCAGCCCTGAAGGTATACGCACGTAGGAAGTCTCCATGCAATTAGCAGCTTTCTTCCGAGGAAGCATCCAGTCTCTAGCGCTTGAAAGCTTTGGTTGCGTTCTGAAGTTTCCCTTTGGCTCAGGTGAGCAGCCTGGGAGCATTCTTGTGTGTACACTGAAAAAAACGACTAGCCTCAGTAAACATGAAGCTTTAGCAACCGTGCCCGCCCACCTTCCTGCCGGTCTGCCTGCTCCTTGCCCTGCCCTGCCCGGCCCTGCCCTGCCGTGCCTTTCCTGTTTGTCTACCTTTTTGCTTGCCTCCCTGCCTTTTCTCTCTCTCTTCTTTAGGCTTATCGCGTTCTCTTAATGCGACAGACTGGAAGCAATAGTTGTAAAGTGTCATGCAACCTCGCCTCTTCCCACTTCCCTCATCCACTCCTTAATGCGAGGTGATTCCCAGGGTCCCACCTGTATCCCACTGCCAAAGAAGAAACACCACGAAGAGAGCGTTTAGAACTCACCCCCTAATTTCCTCATGGCTCGTGCTCTCGCGAGTGGGATTATTCTCGCCAGCCAGGAGACACCGGAAGTTTTGGCTAAGAAGCCCTACAACCCACTTGCGGGTGCCTTTTAGGCCGGATAAAGGATCTATGAAAATTCACCGTAATATCTCTTTCTCAGATTTCAGTTCGAAAAACCTCACGCTGCTATTGAGATATGCAAGTCGTATCAAGGCCAGTAATAAATCTCTACCTTTCTCTATCGAGTGAGTGAACAAGAATATGCAGTCAGGATTTCTAGAGTTGTTGGAGTTTAGGTGGCGACAGCTTAAATCAACGTGGATTGAGAATTGGCCGCTGAAGCACGCATAAGTAATACCAGGGATTAAAAGTTCGCAATCACAGAGTTGCTCACTCGAACGCGTACAGGAAAGGAGCAGTGAGGAGGAATTAAGGGGCAGCTTTAATGTGTTCCCAATTCGCGTAGTACAGCATGAAGTTTTAAAGACGCTATCACAGTGGAAAGTTGCTCTGCGGTTCTTCTTTCAGCATTTCGCTTTCTAATATAGCGCGGAGTTCGGCCAACTACCTGAGTATTTTTCCCCATGACGGTTAACATCGGGCTCGCCCTTTGACTAAGAAAATGTCTGAAGATCAAAAGAAAAAATAATTCAAAAGGTATTCAGCATTCATAAGGTATTATACACTAGGAGAAACTATACTGATTTCTTCAATAATTTTAATTCGCGATACAACGCTTATACTGACGACTGTATTTGCACGTAACTTGGTCTCATGCCTCCATTGTTTTGCGACTAGGCTCAATCATACTGACTCTGCACACACCAGCTATGACTATCACATTTATACAAAGGTCGAATTGAATATAAGTTTGTATATGAGTGTTGTGTGCATAACGAAAGACGTTTTCATGCAGATGCGGCCGCTAATATTTCAGCAAATGCCCTTGTTTCGGCCCGGGGTAGCTTCAGTCTTGCTTTCGTCAACTTATATGAATGCAGCGACTTTCTACGGAGAGTGCTGACTGGTTCACTCTATCAGCATTATGCTTGTCTATATTATTGTTTAATGCCTGGGGGACAGTTTAAACCGGAGTTGCCAGCAGCTGGGAATTTCTTGCTCTAGATAAGCATTCCATATCCATCCAGCCCAGTTTATTTCTCGAGGATAACGACCTCAAATATAACCGTGCGTTGACCTTATGGAGGAAGGGAGAGAGACAGAAAAAGGGAGTAAGGATGAAGTTGAACGCACATACAGTTTAATAAATGCTTGTTTCATTCATTCATCGTATCTTTATGACATCAGTGTTTCATCCTTAAAAACATCATCCGGATTACCACCCTTATCGCGCCGCCGTCGCATTGCCAGCCTGTCTTTTTTCACAAATTCTTCCACAGCCCTATGCACATCGCATCTCATATTCTTCCCCCAGCACGCATATCTCATCACACCAGCCAACACCTACAAGTTGTCCGTACACGCTCACGAACCGTCACTTTTCATAATTCCTTCTTTCCTCGTGCAGCCTAAGACTGGAACGGCCTTCCAAACAACGTTGCCATAATCACTTTCCCAAGTCTTTTCGCTGATAATGTAAAAACTTACCTGTTATAGTGAATTTGTGCTTTTAATTGCAGCCACCCCTTATGTAAAACCCCTTATAAGGGGCCTTTAAGGTAACAAAATGAAATTAACTGAAACATAGTAGCAGCTGCAGTCATGAAGAGCGCCAGTTTCAAGCAATGCTTTTGCTCTGTGAAAGTTGGCGCTGCCATTTTATGGGATGGCCGTCAGTCAAATATCGTCATTGTGACACGCAATTTTCAAGCTTCACCTCTATCTTAGCACATGCCACATCTGCATACCGTCATCTCTAGACGTTACTGTATTACCAAGCGGCGCGTTCAAGCGTGTCCGGCCTTACCAGGGTTCATTGCTGCTGCGTTGGCGACCAATTTCTTGCGTTAAATTTTTTGTTCTCGGAGAGCATCCTCCTCATAGTGGCTGCAGTTCCGGAGAGAGACAGCTTCAAGAACTGTTTCTGAATTGTTCGAGATGCTTTACTTTTTTCTTCCCTAATACATTAGAGCGTCTGGGTCGAAACTGCTGCCCCGTCTCCTTTATACATGTGCCCGGCACCTTGTCGTGCAGTCTGAAAGCAGAATAGCAGAAAAAAAACGTTAAAGGTGAATAGATCTCGAACGAAGTACCATAACAATGAGCTTTCACGCTGTGCTTTATCTTTCAGAATCAGTGGAAGATTATTAATACTTTCCTAATTAAGCACATGATAAACTAATTCTGGAATAACATTAATAAATTCTCACCATAGCATATAGGAAAATCTATCCAGCAACGCTAATGCATTCGTCGAAGCATTTTTAATTGTCCAGTCACATTTTCTGGCTTCATGGCAGTTTGATCGCTTGCTTGAGAGTGCTTATCTACATACCGTGTCTGTTCGCGAAGCCTCCAACGCCAGACTAAGCAATAAAAATACAACTCCTTAAGTTATTATTTTAACCATTCTCATATAAACAAATTAATAACGTGATATCTATGCAAAAACGGAATAATTGCCCATCAGTATGCATCCATGCAACAGCCAGTATGCAGTAATTTGACTACAAAAGACAGCTGTAGAGCTTTCACAGCAACTTCGTAGTTGTTAGAAATTCGCCCCAGTCTGGCAATCTCGCTCGAGATCTCCACCTCTCCTGACCTGTCCCTCTACCAAATAAGCTAGTGAGAACTTCTATCATATGGTAGGTACATAGCGACCTGATCTATTGCTCGAATTAGAAACGGTGAAAACAGCGCGCGTTAAACATTACTTAGAATAGAAGACATGGACATACAATGCTGTGTGTCTCGCCTAATCTCGGTCCTGTCTTTCGTGTACTTTTTCTTTGAAATCAAGTACCAACTGGGCCAGCAACTTTCGTCGAGCAGCGGTGCTAGTCCAACGCTTACTTTTCTGCAATGGGTTTCACATATAACTAACCTGACACTAAAAGTAGGAACAATTGCTTTCAACATGAGCTGCAAAGCGCAGTATGTTGCAACAGATGAGTTGCTGAAACGGCGTGAGCACAGCGGGGCTTGAATGTCATGCATGTGGCAGCCGACAAAAAGAACGGCGTGCACTGAATGTTTGGGCACGATTTGCTGCAAAGAATGAGGTGGCTGACGAAACCTCCAGCGTATACGTCCCAGTCCTTTCGTATCACTGGACGGAGCCTTGTACGGCTTCGAACACCCTCCACCCATATTATATCGCCCTCTTGTGGCAGTGCAAAAGACTTCAAGTCTTCAGCGCCACACTCAATGGCTTTCTTCCTCACATCCTCAGGGCGCTCGTGTAGAAGGCTCCATATAGTGGGTAGCCCAAACAGTCCCTTTTCACTCCACACATTGTTCATTTCATAGAGAAGCGCTTGATCTGCCTACGTGCACAGAGTGCTCCGGCTATCCGGACACTCCCTTTATCGTGAGGCAATGTCCGCAGAGTGTCTCACTTCGAGGGTCTAATATATAACATCTCTACCGAAACACTACACTACAATACAGGAGTGCGCGGCCGACACCACGGCTCTCCAGACCTCGTGTTAATGCTGGCACGCAAGCTGACCAGCTAGGTTTCGCCGACACCAACTTGTCCGATTGATACCCTCTATTCTATACCACCGAAGTAGGGACATCGGCAACAAAGGTTTTCGTCGCCACCATCAATAGGCTCAGTGTGAGCTCCCACAGGAGGCATATGTATTGCGAGATCCCTGTTGCCCTTTGCACTACGAGGATTTGGAGCGTGCTCAGTTGTAAATGTCGAAGGCAGTGCGCGACCCCTCCACCTTGACGTCGCCGCGTTTAGAGCCACAAGGAATACCGGGGAATGCGTCTCAATCATTAAACCACAATCTCTTTTTCTTGCCCTCGAGGAAATAATGTTCAGACCGGCAGCAACAGCTCGCAGTACCATTCGCTGGCGCTGAATCTGCCCGCTGCATAATGCGTTTCATTCACGTGACGTTGTGGATGAAAGCGGGTGGTGATGATGTACGAAAGGACCATGATGTATATGTCATTGCATTTTTGCGATTAGCACCTCGTCTTAATTCCGCCGTCAAATAACGACTGGTGATCAGCTTCTGAAAACTACACATGTAGCTAGCGAAAGTTTTGAACCCTATCAAGATATGAACATCGATCTTCTAGATGCATTACCTTTACCTATTGTGAGGGTTACAGTCAGTTCTTGAAATGACAGCTCAAAACTGTGGCTTGTCGCCTCGTCTTAGTTAGCCTGTCCAACATATGAAGAAAGCGATGGGCGACGGAAACCAAGAACCGTAGGGGAATGTTTTGATTTTCTTAATCTGCGGCTTTGATCAATGCGAATTATATTATTGTAATTAATTTATCGCATTTTGTTTTTGCTGAAAGACACTTGATTAGAAAATAGCAACAAGAACAAATCACATGGCGCTGGATCGATCCGAAACCAACGACCTCCGAACTTCGCGTTCTGTGCTCTACCATAGTCATTCGAGGGTGATCAGCGACGTTCAGATTTCCCACTCATACAATGAGGGATAATAGTTAACGTATCGGAGGTACAAATTCCTCCCCTGAGGTATTAAGGCGTGTGCCTTATCACTGAGGGAAAACCAGTGGGTTTGTTGTGTGCGTTAACACTAGATGACACTCATAAAAGTTGGCGTCGTCGTGCAACCTGGAAGGTGGCGAATAAATTATTGACTGGTCCTACGAGGTTTCTCGCGAGAGCAATCTGGACCGCACATTGTTCCACCGGTGAAATCATCTGCCATCCCAGGGCAGTGACAGTTAATTATAGGTCGAGCGAGGTTGCTAAGGAAGAGCCACGTGGATCGAACACGTCTCACCTGTGGCCGCACCTGCCGTCCCCGGGCACTGGCAGGCGCCGGTTAAGTTAATGATTGGTCGCTCGAGGTTGCTCGCTCAGAGGAACCGGCGAAAAGAGCTTTCAAAGGCTTGATGTTAGTGGCAAAACCAGTGTATATGAAGTGCCCTCGATGATTTCGCTAAATATGCTCTCGCGGCTGCTCTTTCGATGGTAATAGCAAGTGCCGTCGAATTGCAATAAGACCGGCCTACAAGTTCTGTCGAAAATGCCAAGAGACTTTCACCTTGCATTTTGACGACTCAGGCAGAGTGAAATGGTTCTGTACAGGAAATTGAGAACCTCAAACCCTGAAGGTAATTCTCGCTGAATTGGGCTTCTCTGGCCGCTCGACGAAACGGTTTCATTTTCGCTCGAGCCACCGAATACACTGCTTTTTGCAGGCATAGTCTGCGGGAGATCTCAAGTTATAAAGTATGTTTATATGTTCTCCACGGTGCATACGGTTGTCAGGACGTAAGATTTCAACGCAGATTTTATAACCTGTTGCATGGGAAATGCTCAAAATTTGTGGCCAGATTGAGGGCCATTCAAGCAAAGTGGTTTGCCTAGCATGCTTTAGTGACTATATACCTTGACGTTGGAGGTGTGCGTGTCGTCGCTCTTTCTAATGGTGACCGAAAAATGATTGCATGGAGAAGGCTACTTAGACCATTTGTGATAAACACGCGGTATATTTGGAGACATAAACTTAAGTCGTCAAGTTAAAAACACTTAAGGTTTTGCCACTGACAGCGAGGGAAGCACTCATTGTTCCGTCGCCGTTCATCGTAGAACATTTTAGGTTCCCCATTGCCCTAAAGCAAGGGGGAATTAAATTTGCGCAAATGGGTTGTTTCCGGCGCTTCGCTGTGTGCGTTAAAAGCGGCGTTGAAGATTATATTACTTTACTTTCTGTCTCCCCATTAGAACTATTTCATGCAGCGAGGTGTATTTTTCTCCTTGAATATGACCACCAGTAACGCGCAAACTGCGTCCGCAGTTTTGTGGTTGCAAAGAAAACGCAGGAATACCCGTACATTACGCGACGTAAGTGGGCGCTGCTCACGCTCACTAATCTCCCTGCTTTGATGTTGTCCAGCCTTCATCCTTTCCTTCATAACGCGGCCCAGGTGCCCGCCGAGAGTGCGACAATTGCTGAGCATTTTCTTTGAAAATGTCGCAGATTTTGACGGAAACAATATGCTAAGGAGTGTTTGCGTGTTTTGCACCAAATTAGCTCAACTTCCATAAAGGGTTTCTCTGACGTTTATAGCTTTACATATTCCCATTTATTACATTACTTTGCCCCACAATACAAACATAAGCTTCAACTTAAGGGTAGTGCCCTAAAGTCATTATGTGCTGCTCACATCATTTCGCTCTTACATTAAAAGCAAATTCCCTTTATTAAGCAAAAACTTTTGTTTTTTGTTCACTTTATATGCAATAAAATAACAGTAATCCGCTACAAGTAGATGCGAGTTTCGCAGTAAATGTAGGCAGCACGGCCGAATTAAGACACTGCTTATAAAAATTCGGTCTTCGCGAACTTAAGACATTTTTCTGTCGCAAGAGAGCAACAAAATTGACGTCATAAACTCTTTCATTAATAAATGTGCCGAACTTTAAGTCCACTTAGAAACTATGAACTCTGTTTTCAAAGCGCATTGCAAGAGGACAGAGCGCAAGGTAACTTTGTAGCTTTATACTACTAATATAGCATGAGCTTACAGCATTGCGCAACTTTTCGTCCACAAAGGTAACCAATATTGAACAAGGAAAGCGATTTCTTGATTTTTCTTGTCCTTTTAGCTCCATAACAGTTTCAGCTGTGGTACAAGAAAAGAGCTCCTATACGAGAAGCTGCGTCCCTCGTCTGGCTAATGTTTTTATGTCCTTTTTTGTCAAGCACTATCCAGATGCATCGGCTCCCATGCAGACAGAGCAGAGCGGCTGCCAATCTCCAATTGAGCCCTGGAAAGTGGGCCCTCCTATTGAAGACATATTTAATCAATAATACTTTTTCTTCTCTCGCTGTCTGCAATGCTCTTTGGCCCCTTCAAACATACATCAAAGTCCAGTGCCTACAGCGCCAAGCAAAAGCACTACGTTTGGCAAAAAGCGGATAAATATAGAGTGACCTGGCCATACTCGTTCCCTGGTAAACAACGAGCTATGCTTTCCCGCAAACCTAAGGCCCACCCGCTTCTTCTGCTCTCATCGCTGCTCCAACTCAAGAGAACAAAGGAGTGGGAAGCAAAGAAAAATCCTAAGCGGGGCAAAGAATGAAGTGCCGAATGGAGAAGTTAGAGATTGCGGAAAACAAGCTGGTGGAAGAGATGAACCGCTGAGTGCGTTGGCGGTGTCGGGTTCGCCGATAAGGGCAAACATGTCCTCGCAAGCTTGGCACCTGACAGTATACCTGACAGGCGGGAAATTGTGCAGGCGGTTGGGAGCAAACATTAACTACTTCCGCACGTGTAATCCTACCCCTACATGGTGCCGAGTCACATGTGGTGGGTAGCAAAAGACCTCTGCCGTTTCCTTTTGTTTCTTACTGAAAAAAAAACTCTCGGAATTTTTTTTCAATCAATTAATGAACCAATTATCAATCAATCAAATTAATAAGTCAGTTTGTCAATCAGCCAATGCGTCAGTCAACCAAAGAATCAATTAATCAATGAACAATAAAGTTTCAACTTTATTTACATTACTGATATTCTCGACCAGCCGAATCTTTCAGTGTTGAACGTCCTCGTTTATACAGTCGGCGGAAGGTATACAGCTGATGTATGGCGTTGAATTGGTGCTGAGGCTAGGATGCCAGGATTTATCATCTTACTCCTTGTCCAGCATTCTCGCAAAAAAATTTTGAGAATATAAAAACTGCTTTACACTCTTACCGAAATATTGAATTGAATTATTCATTCTACTGATATGCTGCAATATCTTTTTTTGGAATGTTTTTATGAATCGCATGGAATAGTTAAGACGTACTGCCATTGAAAATAAATGGGGAACGGTTTTGACGATAGCAAAAGTGTTAATAGAAATGCTAAATTAAATATTGGAAAGTAAAATATTCTGACACAACTATTTACCTTTAATTTTAATTGAAAGCTGTCTTTTCCATTATCTTCATTCATAGCGTACGCACGCGCGTGACGTCACGCGTGAGTGGGTTTCTCAACACAGTGATGCCGCCGGGGCGATGCCGGGTTTTCCCCTGAACGTGAGACTGAAAACTGTCGCGTTAAAGTCTTGGGAGTCGTCTCACTGCCCTCCTCTACTCTTCTCGCTGAACAAATCGGATAACTTCTCACAAGAACCGTAGCGGTGGTGACAGCATTCGCCTCGGGCGGAGTTAAATTCCCAGCGCCACTGGGCACTCATCAGTGACACCATCGGTACAAGCTTTCACGTGTTCTGCTACTCGCCTTTTCTGCGATGAATTGCTTGGAAATAACACCCCTTCATCTTAGAAGGCGTAGCCTAATATAGCGTTGTGCCATGTTGTTCTTCGGCCGAGATGTCGTTGCGGGTTTACATTTCATCAACATTACTTGTTTCGAAGATGTTTTGTTTGTTTGAAAGGCGACGATAATGCTGATTTCTGTTAGCACTGCACATCTCAGAAATATACAAAAACAGTATGTACAAAGAGCTTTGCTTCTGAACTTTCGACGCACTCGATCCTTAAGCGAGCAACATCGAATCGATGTTGCAGCTTGTTTGCATTGAATTGATCTTTTTAAGCCACTTTTCAGGCCACTTTGTACAGAAACTTCCGTTTCTGTACAAAGAGTGAAAAGGTTCCTCATTATTAACGACCGATGAACAATGTTAAACCTGGAAATATTTTCGATTGCTCTAGCACTCTATATAATTGCGTGTTTAGAATCAAAGTGGGTTAGTGTTACTTTGCGATAGCGGAATGCTTTTCTAAAAAACAGCTGTCACAAAAGGGGAACACATGGGCCGTTCATAACCCGAACGCAAAACACCGCGTATGTAGCGGCTGCGCGGCGGATCAGAATAATTGGAATGCTGAGACCAATTATTATAGTCAATGAACACTTTCAAGAGCGCTTAGTTTCTAATTAGGGAGCGCTAGACTTGTGGCTAGGAAGGAAGCGTGGTCTGGTCTGCTGAAGGTTTCACTTCACACTGTTTTTGTCAGTACCACCGCTTAAACTGAAAGAACAGAGCGTAGTAACTTGAACAATGTTTTTTTTACCCCTTCCGGTACGGGTGCCACGGATGCCGACATCAGTTTGAATATTCCTTCGAGAAATGAAAGTGAAGACGCATGTACAAAAACGCGCAGGTTCTCGCCCTAATGCAAGACTTCGTTCGTACCAGCTGTGAAGTGTCGCCTAGGATACATTTTTGTCGCCAGCTCTGTTATCATGCCACTGAACATATTCGCACAACCCGTCACGCTGTGATCCACAAAATTTGTATTTTGAAAGAGGTGGAGTCAAATTAGTCAAAGTGCTCGCATGGTAATTTATGTTAGTGCTATAAGCATTTCCACTATGCACTTGGAATCAGGACTGTGTTTTTGAAGCAGAATCTAGTTACCGAAAACTCATGGCAGTACGCCTCGGGCAAATGCCCATCAAGAGTTTTTGTTTTAATGAATTATTCAGTACTTGCTCCTAAAAGCTCACGAGATATCTGCATTGCTGACATACAAATAGCCAAGAGATATTCTCTATACACAGACTGGAGAGTTCAAGCGCTTGAAGGGCCCGATTACAACCCTTGGTTGAGAGATGAGTGACAGAAATACTTGCGAGAGAACATTTTCGCCACCCTGATATTACCGGTCTAGCAATAAACAGGCAACTTCTTTCTGGTGAAGTTCTCAGCTGTAGTTCAATTATCATTTCGAAAACTTAGCCTTTTGTAAACGTGATCAAAATACCGCCCTGTCTTGCGTACAAACGTGCATCATTCAGAAGGCGACATTGCCGAGTGAAAAACCATAAGGCACAACAATCGGTTTATTTGCTTGAATATATTAACACATTTTATCCCACCAGACAGCCGGAAAAAATCTGCCTCCTAATTCTTTATGTTGCGTTTCATATGAGTATCAATCTGTAATATAATAATAATAATAATAATAATAATAATAATAATAATAATAATAATAATAATAATAATAATAATAATAATAATAATAATAATAATAATAATAATAATAATAATAATAATAATAATAATAATAATAATAATAATAATAATAATAATAATATTGTATTTCGTATGAGACTGGTGTTTACTCGCGTTGTTGGAAATGCCTTGAACGACGTTGTTTCCATGAATTCATACATAATGCTTGTGCAAAACAAATTAAACATTGATAACTGAAGACAGGGCTATAAAGGAGATGGGACCTGATAAATTAAACGTTAGAAAATACAAAAAGCAAAAGCCCAAATTCTGCCTCCCACCCCCCTCCCCCAAAAGGACTTCTCATTTCTTCTTATATTTATGAAGTATACTACACTGAGCCGCCGCGGTGGCTCAGTGATTATGGCGCTCGGCTGCTGACCCGAAAGTCGCGGGTTCGATCCCGGCCGCGGCGGCCGAATTTCAATGAAGGCGCAATACTAGAGACCCGTGTGCTGTGCGATGTTAGTGCACGTTAAAGAACCGCAGGTGATTGAAATTTCCGGAGCCCTTCACTGCGGCGTCCCTCATAGCCTGAGTTGCTTCGGGACGTTAGACCCTAATAAACCTAAACATTAAATGGGCTCGCTTGGTAGCATTACAAGATTTTGGTGATGGATGAAAATTGGATATAATGTTGTGATTAAACATTTATTCATTTGTTCGTTATGCGCTCTTGAGCGGGACAAGCATTTCTGCCTGCTCGCTCTTTGAGGGAGCTTCGCTGAGATAAATATTAGCACTATCATTCTTCATCTTTTTAAACCATCGAGACTTTTGGCGCTTTTCAGTGCATCGTAGCGGTAGTGCTGTTATGAAATGCTATCAAAGGGGTCTTGAGTGAAGTGGCTCGAGTAGTTACTTTGTTGTATTTTTTTATTTGGGTTATTCTTTTTGTCCATGTAGCTTTAGTCGCTGTCGGCGAAAGAAAGTTTGTGTACAGCGTTAATTTTCAGATCACACGAGCCACAGGATTTTCTCCCCCGTGCTGCGGCCCATGTATACAAGGGCCCTCAACGCTATTGCCAGTTTTTTTGTTCCCCAAGTGGTCCTGAGAGGCAAATAAATGTCCGCACTGCTGTGCTATGGCCCAATGTTTTTGCCCACTGGCCCCAACCACAATGCTAGGACTCACACTATTATTGCCTTGGCAATGCTATTATTGTTCACACTGTTGTTTCCTGGCAATGGTAGTAGTCAGTTCGGCATCAGCCACAGTGCTTGTATTTCTGATGATGAAACCACTTTAGTTCTTGCGGTTGAACGTTGCAAAGCGACTGAGGTTATGAGGAACGTCGTAGTGGAGGGCTCCGGATAATTGCGACCAACTTGGATTCTTTAACGTGGCCTGACGTCGAACAATACATGTGCCTCTAGCCTTTCGCCTCCATTGAAATGCGACCACCGCGCCTGGAATCGAATCCACGTCTTTCTGATTAGCAAATGAGCCCCATAAATACTGTGGCGCCGATTCTGAAGCCAAAACCACTTCTTGTGCTATTGTCTAGTGCCATTGTAAATGGCCGCCGCGGTGGCTCAGCGGTTATGTTGCTCGGCTGCTGACCCTAAAGACGCGGGTTCGATCCCGGCCGCGGCGGCTAGAATTTCTTTGGAGGAGAAATTCTAGAGGCCCGTGTACTGTGCGATGTCAGTGCACGTTAAAGAACCCCAGGTAGTCGAAATTTCCGGAGCCCTCCACTACGGCGTCTCTCATAGCCTTAGTCGCTTTGGGACGTTAAACCCCATAAACCAAACCAAACCATTGTAAATGTGGACAAGAGGAAGATTACTACTGCCGTGGTGGAGTCTCAGCCGCAAGGAACATAGGTGCAATGGAGTATTCGCACCCGCGATTTAGACACCTGTGCTCCTGTTGTCAGCTATTACAATGGCTTTTTTGGAATTGAAGCTAGGCGATATGTCTTGAAAGTTTTACTATTTAGCGGATCGTCCGCACTTATTTCTGTCCGCTTGTTTCTCTATTGTCCTTATTTAAACGCAAATATAGACCACTGCCTTTTCTTCTGTCTCGTAGTCATATGCACTGCCTTTCTAATTCCTACCACTGGCCCCTAGATTGTTTAGCTCTCGTCAGTAAGCGAGATGTTCAGCTTTCCATGGTCAGTCATGCGAAAGACGCACTCACCCACTGATATGCAGTGTTCAAAAAAAGGCTTCCATGCTTAACTAGAGTTGTTCTTAAAGTAGCACATACGAAAGCAACGTATATCGGCGGCTGTGCCTGAGAGCTCGAGCAGATAGCGCTTTTCGCCGCGAGCTGTCAAGACAACATGTTAACCAAGATTCAAGAGACACGCAAAGTAAGCTTTTTTAACAATGCAACTCTTGTTGATTTTAACACTGAATAATTGCTCATAGCGGAGATTTTTTTAGTGGTCCTTTTTTGTTGATTGCAACACCGGCCTTCAGTACAAAGAACTCTATATTTATAAGCTTTTATAGATGTAATGAGCGAGGTTTGGAGCTCGTACGTTCAATAATAATTATTTGTTCTTGTTCCCCATGAGAAACGAAAGCCATAAACTTCATTAATTCCAAGTGCAGTGCAGCCTCCAGTGTAAGGAGCATTCTGAGCGCAAGCTCTGCTGCAAAGCGGCAGCGATCTTCTGTTTCCGATAATCCTATCCTCACAATGCGCAAAGAACCAAAGTTGTACCCCTCAGTGTCAATCAGGCTTTTCTTCGTTTCCCCAATTCATGACGACGTGCTAGTTTAAGCACTCCACTCCAGCCTGCATCGCTCTCAGCCCACGCAACAACACTGTTGGTTTGCACAGAGTCCGGAGCCACAGGGCCTATATCCTCCATGCAAGACGAGTCGCTGCAGGCAAGCTTGACATGAATAATTAGGGAGGGTATGCAGTGCCCGTGTTCCCAAAGCGCGGTAGACAGCTCGGACAAAGGCGCTGTCTCTCATCGGGTGCCCCGTGGGAGATAGCAGGGGCGCTGACATGGAAGCGTGCAGAAAAGCGGCAAGAAACACGGGCGCCCTTTTGGCAGCTGAGGTTTCTACGCTTCGAACCACAGACTAGGTGTAGACGGTTCAAAGCGGCGTTTCTCTTTTCAACTTGATTTTGCATCTATTGTTGCTGCCTCATTTCTATACGTGGACCAATCAAACTGGTGTGTCTATTTTCTACTTGATTTTACATCCACCGTTGCTGCCTCATATCTTTTCTCTCATTTTTTTTCCATGCTCCCCGGCAGTCGCTTGAGGTGGAAATTCAGTTACGTCTTCTAGTTGTCGATGGTAGGTAGCAGGATTTGGAACTTTTGGGCATTTTAGCTGTGCAAACGAACTTTTCTGACAATAGACAGTCTTATTCATGTCACCAGCTCACTCACAGAATCCAGTCGTCGACAATACGAGATTGTATCTGACCCAGCCTTTGTAGGAATAGCGTACGCAACCATGGCTTTTGCGAACTGCACATTGTTCTGCTTGAGTCGATTTACGTAAATGTGGCGAGGCGAAATAACTAACGCAATGTGAAGCGTCGCAAGATCCTTTTAAATCGGAATAGAGCAATGCACAAGCGAAAAACTGCTCTTGTCGTATCTTGCACAGTATCAGGAGGACAAAACTAATGTTAAACCCGTGTGGATTTCTAGGAACTTCAAAGCCTCCAAGAAATTAATTGAAAGCATTCTTTATGCGATAAGAAGCCCGCAAAGGAAATTTTCGCATTTCAGATACGCGTCAGCGTGAAAGATGTAACAATAAGTAATTCTTAGACAGCTTCCTCTGGCCACTTGCTCTCTGATTAAACTGAGAACAAAGCGGTTTTAAAAACAGCTTATATGCTTTCGTTTTCTTTAAGAAAATAGCTACCGAAGAGAAAACCATACGTTTTGAAAACGATTTGTGCGTGGTGCAACAGTTTTCGAGCATGTCCTATTCTCTAGGCAGTGTATATTGCCTGAGGATATAAAAGCAAGTGGTTATATGATTTGAAACAGATTTGAAACACACGGTGCTAACCACAGTTCGGCCATAGGGAAGAGAGTGAAAGGCTTGCAAACAAAATATTTTATTGGACTGGCTTAATTGCGCCTACAAAGTAACGAACAACTAACCGACATAATTCCTGCCGCTTGTGATCAAGTTCCCTTTAAAACTGACACCGATGTTTGTAATAAGGCGTGTAAAACAAGCACGATAATCTCGAACAACGTCGAACCAGCGGCGCGCGGCTAAAAATATTCCGGAGAAATTTAGCCACATCTCTCGTCCCAAAAAAAAGCAGCATGCCGGCGGTATTGAACACGAACAAGTATCGCATAGCTTAGCGACATTGCACTCCTCGTGAACAAACATTTGCGACATGCTTCACAATGAAAAAGTCGGCAGCCACAGTCGGCAGTCTGCTTACGTGCGAGAAGGTGCGAGCCCGCCGGCTCACATTTTAACGCAGTCGCCACGCGCTGCGGTGAGATGTAATCCGATGCCACACAGCTGGTAATTCTACCTCTGCATGGATCTACGTAGCCGTCACTGCCGCCGACGCACTCGTTCTGATCTGCGCATTGATCAGCCTAAATGGTATGATGGGATAGCTAATGACTTATTGCCCATATGTGCAGAATTTGTTTTATGCGAAGCATATTAACGTAGGTTTCGGGCCTTCGCGCGACGCCCGGCGGTGGCCACCATTGACCTTGAAGTGAGATCACATGATGTGACGTCACGTGATGACGTCACACCGGCTGCAGATGGGGCCTCATATCGCGCCGTCGGACGTCGCCCGGCGGAGGCCTCCACGCTTCGGTTCGCGCCGTCGCGCGCGACGCGGCGGCGGCGCCACCATCGCTGCATCACGTGATATGTGACGTCACGCCAGGGATGAAGCGGCGCGCGCCCGCCGTCGCGTCAGTCTCTGTGCCTGCAACCGCGCCAGCGTCTTTGAGCCGGGCGTGTATGCGGTCAAGATGCCTCCAAACGCTAAGGACGTTAATCATAAGAATGCAAAACGAAGGCTGCTTCGCATCCACTGGGCTTAACCTTGATAAGCCTCCAACTTTTTTTCTTTACTTTACATCCATAGACCCCTGGCAGTCCTAATGACACTCGTGGCAGAGTAGTGCAGCGGTTAAGCGCTGCGCCACTGCCCTAGGATGGCAGGTGCTGCCACCGGCGGAATTTGTGCGATCTAGATTGTTCGTCCCGAGCTACCTCGCGGGACCAGCCATCACTCTAACCGCCACTTGCCAGGTTGCATAAGGACTTCTTCTTTTCTGGGTACCATCGAGTGTTAACACACACAGACGGGTTTTCGCTCAATGGGTTTTCACCGGCGGGTGAAAATGCATACTGCGAATACAAATATAATGCAATATATTAGTGCTCACAAAATGGCTTCTGATGCACGACATGCCACACTTCTGGTCCGGCGTGGTGCAGCTGAGATGCAGTCACTCCATGAAGATGAAATTTATTGTCCAGTTCATAATGTAGGTGCAAGATCTTATGGGGGATGGCAGTTGGTGTACAAATACACATATTGTCACATTGCTTGTATTCCGCGTCGCTCCTTCGTAGGCTTCTGGGTCAGGCGTTGGTTCACTTATGGTGTTTTATTAGTTGGGCAGCTGTTTTTTATTAGTAGCAATCTCAAGATCTTCTTTCTAATAGCCACCCCTCTTAGCTATAACGTCAGTCGGAGTCATTCCTGCTCTCTGTAACGAGATTTTTCGTCGCATGCTCAAAGAGGAATATAAACGCGTCTTGGCGACGAGTAATTAATGCCGTTGCAGTTGGGCACACATCCAAGTTGTACGCTGTTTGCCTACTTCTATTTTTAGAACTAGATCATACGCAATTGTTGTTTGTAAGTAACGTCTGGACAAGTAGCATTTCTTTCTTCAGGAAGGCAAACTGCAATAAAGCCCGAAGTAGAGAGGAACAGCAAAGAATGAAATTGAATTCGATAAGTGCGGCGTGTAGCGTTTGGACTGCGCTCTTTAATTACATTGCAGCTATTGTTATGGCGTCTTTAACACGGAAGGTATAAGATTTTTATTCACAGCATGCACAGGAAAGAATTCTAGCAGCTGTAGGTTCACATAGAAAGCGACAGCAACCTCCAGAGGCTCTTTGCTCTGTTTTTTTTTCTATATGATTATTGTGTATATATGTTTGCTCCTTTCAATAAAAAAGTCAGTTTCGAGTCAGCGTTCGTCTGTGTAGTCTTCTTGCTTCGTCCTTCGTCTTCTTCGCGCTGTATGATGAATTATTATAAACTCGCCCAGCTGTCCATCCTTCTCCCGGGAAGGCTGGGGCGCTGTGCGGATGGGACCTCCGTACCCCAAAAGACCATTATTCCACTCCTCTAATCTCTGAACCACACACATAACCGCATTTAACTAGGCATCGTGCCTAAAATCTCGTCCATCAATGTCATCCACCACGGTACCCTATGAAGTTTACACAAGCACCGTGACTACCAGCACAACACCTCTTGACTCACAAATGTCGTGTACTGGCTGGCCACAATACTTGTTTTTCGTTCAGGTGAAAACTTTTGCGTCGATGTGCGACGCTTGCCATGAGTGATACACGCCTCCCTGTACGGGACACCTGCACTGTGTGATGCCCAGCACGAGGAGACGAGAATGATTCCTCGCCTCGTAGTACAGCTTATCAAGAACAAGAAAGAAGCGCATGTGAAATCCAATTTTTTTGTTGGCGAAAAAATCAATAGCGACAGAAATAACGGGGAGCTTTGCGTTGCAGCTTCAGGTGCAGGCTCTGCCTGTCAGGTTCTCTTCATTCGTGAGACACAGACACGCACAGATGGCAGTTTGATGCCACACGCGTGAAGCCGCTATGTTTGTTTTTACAGTAACACCTGAAGAAAGCACCTCCTTTTAGCGTAAAAAAACAGTGGGGGCCATACAACGTAATTCCGAAAATCTTGACAACTCAGGCATCCTGCCGAACACTGGCTATTCACGGTCTGGCTATTCACTGGAACACGGTCTATTCACTCCAAGGCATAAATGGGGCTAAATATGATGCAGAAGTTAGAGCTTCGGGGTATACCCGCACTGTGACATCCATTAGTGTGTGGAAGCTTTACCACAACTCCTTTGCACAGTAACTGCAAAGTCACCACAGCTACACTCGGCCTTTCTAGCTATAAATGGCGTAACCCGTCGTGTTTTGTTCATTTCTCGCTTAGAGTGTAGGAAGCATGTGGCACTTGGTGTGGCTGTGCTGTCATCATCATCATCATCAGCCTCACTACACCCACTGCAGGGCAAAGGCCTCTCCCATGTCTGTCCAATTAACCCTGTCCTTTTCCAGTGGCGGCCACTCTATCCCCGCAAACTTCGTCATCTCATCAGCCCACCTTACTTTCTGCTGTCCCCTGCAACGTTTGCCTTCTCTTGGAATCCTCTCCGTTACCCTTAAGGACCAGCGGTTATCTTTCCTTCGCATTACATGTCCTGCCTAAGCCCATTTATTTCTCTTGGTTTCATCTAGGATGTCATTAACCCGCGTTTGTTCCTTCTATGAGAACAGGCCCGAGGAGGAGGTCACAGGCCCGAGGAGGACTTGTGACTCACTGCACTGATGGCAATGAGGAGGTGGTTATTGTACAACCCAGAAAACTTTTTACCACAGCAGACTAAAAAAAAAAGCTCCGCCCCCGTATCTTTCATGAAAGCCTGAAGGTATTAACAAGCAAGATGTGTTTCTTTTCTCCAACAATTCTCAACACAAAAGGTTCTTAGCAGCAATATGTCTTCCCACCCTCAAAATGAGTTCTGCCTGCACCGCTTCAAGAAGTACCCACTCTTTGCCCGCATGAATTCCCGTAGTTCTGAAAGGAGAATCGTCCGAACAAATTATTTGGTACGAGCTTTGCTTGAGTAAAAAAAGGCAAAATGTTGAGCTGTTTGTGCGGCCACGAGAATGGCGGCAGACCGAGGCGTTCTAAGTGGTCGACCATCGGCGGCGCCGAAAGGAGGTCGAGAGATGTCCGCGGGTTCTGTGCGCCGGATGATTCGTCGTCGTCGTCTTGAGCTTCCAACGGGAAGCCACGCCTCAGCGCTGTTTGTCTTTCCGATCAACTCCGCTGGCCTTGTTACGACCCTCTGGCTGCTTGGAAATTTTTGCCGCGGATGTTTCGTATGGAGGTACGGTTTTCTTCTGTGGCTGTTGTTCCATGTGTTCCCTTTTCTTTTGTCCTTTTCAGCGTCGCTCCCTTTCTATTTTTCTTCCTTTTTCGGAAGAAATCCACCAGTCATTGTCGAGATATGTGAATCTGTAGTCCAGCTGGGGAACCTCGCCGCACTTTGTGGCAGTGTTTTCTTTTTCTCTGTAGTTGAGCGACCTTATTTGTCTGCCGAAGGGAGATTGGTACCTTCGGTCGAGTGGACCGATGCAACTCAGTTACAAAAAAGAAGACGGGAGAGCCTCGCGCACATCGACAATTGCGGAGTCAGGCAAGAGTAAGTGGTTTTGAGAGCTGTGACAACTGCCCAACACTGTACAGTTAAGCTATGACGAATCCTCTTGTGTAGAAAAGAAGTGTCCAGGGACTGAAAGAAATCATTCTTCAACCATGCGTTAAATTTTATCAACGGCAACCTTCTCCTGGAAGAGACGAAGGAAGAGAAGGGATGGATGGGGTAAGACGCTGGCCAGAGAAGTATAGGTACTTGGCTGTAGTTGTGTGTACAAGACAAACTGCTGGGCTGGTTGTTGCTACGTGTTTCACATCTCCAAAGCACACACGTGGCATTAAACTGTGTAGTTGATGTGGGCCCATTGTGGTGTCTTTGTCTTTCTGTGCTTATTTTTTGTTAGCTACGCTTAATTGAAGCTTAAGTGCAACTTTCTCAATTGAGCAATGTTTTCACGCTTCCACATCTCTGATGTTAGTCGGACATAGCTGATCTTTCGTCCTCCCTTCTAGCGAGAACTTTTGGCTTGCTATTTCAATGTCCTGTTTTATCGCCAGCAGGCACAGACAGGAACTTATAATGCAAGTAATAAACAGATATCGACGCGGGTTAGATCCCGGCCGCGGCGGCTGAATTTAGATGAAGGCGAAAATCTCGAGGCCTGTGTGCTGTGCAATGTCAGTGCACGTTAAAGAACCTCAGGTCGCCGAAATTTCCGGAGCCCTTCACTATGGCGTCTCTCATAGCCTAAGTTGCTTTGGGACGTTAAACCCTAATGAACCAAAACCAAACCAAATAGATATAGACAACATTTACCACACAAAAAGCTTATGTTATGTGCGTAAAGGGATGCCTTCTAGAAACTTTCAGCAGAAGGCGTTGAGTGAAGCATTATTTAAAATGACTTAGAACGTTTCCCTAGGTGTCTCACTATCCTCCCAACAGCATCCAGCGACGTCAAGTTGCGTGTGCCCCAATTATTGTGATGTGACGGCAGGAAAAAAAAAACCTCCGTTGCTTTTTTCTGCTTTTTTTTTAATTTCCCATTTATGGAAAACCAAAAATTGAAGAAAAAAGATAGCCCCTTTGCTCTTTGGTTTCGGTGACTGCTCGCTTCCGTTATGCCACCTTCCCAGCAGCCGAAATCAGCCCAATATTGGAAATGAATGGTTTCACTCTGGCCATTTGTAGGTTCGGCTTTTGCGAACACATTTCCAATATTGAGCGCATTAGCTGCGCTGCTGGGGTTGGGTTAATTACTGTGCACTGACATTGCATAGCACATGGCGTTTTCGTATTCCGCCGCCGTCGAAATACGGCCGGGGTCAGGATCGAACCTCCAACCTTAGGATCAACAACCGAACGACACAGCCTCTGAGCCACTGTGGCCTGTCGGCGCGCTTCTAGTGCATACAGTTCAGGCGGGTTCAACTGGCGAGTCGTGGAGGTCGTGCGACATGTTTATATTGATTTCTTACGATCACGATCCTAGTGCTTCGGAAACCGTAGCTAATTCGCCCAAGCCGGTCGTGCTACGTTTGCTACTCGCCATTGTAAACCCGCCGTCCTCCAGCTTTCATTTTCAACGATTCCCGGGGCTTCAACACGCCATTCGAGAGTTTTGTCTGCTTTCATTCTGCGGCGCGCGCTAAGCTCCATTTACTATTCGTTCGCGGTCAAGTCACTACATTTTGTCGCTTTCATGTAAGAGTGGCAAGCAACGTTTGTTTTCGTTTTGTCGGATACGAATGCTTTTGAAAGCAAATAGCAGTGTGGTTGATGAAAGACGAGGCCTGGGGATCTTAATTCGCTTCAATAATTCAAAAATAAATCCAATCTAATTTCTTTATGAGCGGTGCCGAAATAGACAACTACAACTCTATTTAAAGGAACATCAAAATTGTCTTATCTATTGTGAAAACAGTTTATATCCTTGTCCTTGTCCTTGTCGCAACAAATCCTTGTCGCAATAAATCACCTGTCACCATGGAGGGCAAACGCTTACACAGAACCTCCTCTACGGCAGTCTACTTAAGTTCCTGACAGTGGTATGACTTCAAGCAGGCAGCGTCATTTTGTTGGCATTTCTCTTCTATGCGCACTGACTTCATTCTCAACTTCCTGCAATGCAATAACATAGTTTGAGTTGTGACATCTTGAACAAGTGGAAAAGCAAATCTGCTGCTTTCTTCTCGGCACTCGTAGCTTATGATGTGCCTGAGTTTTTTATGGCTCAAGGCACAAAAAACTTGCGGCAGCTTATAAAACAAACAGGATTTCCAGCAGTGAATGCATATAAGTATATTTAAAGGCAGTTTTTAGATCAATATTGGCGAAGCTATCGCAAATGTCGCAAATGTCGACAAGGTCCTTCAGGAAACATTGTAGATAACGCATTTTGCTAGCTTTAGACAAGGTAATCAAGTTGTTTGCCTGTCGACGTATATTAAGACCGGCCTGAGTAAACAGGACATTTAAATATTTACATCATTTTAGCTATATAATACCCTTTCAAATGGCTCCAATCATTAAGATGTTGCCAAATATAGTTGCTAAAAATGTCTACCTATTTTGCGCATCATTGCATGATTGCTTTAGACATACAAGGGCTTTCTCCTCTCTACAGTATTTCAATTTATTGAAAGGCTTATTGCTCTATTTCATTAAAGTTAGTGGTCCAAGTTGCTTCTTCTTGTGAGCGCTTATACGAAGCAACTTCTTGTAGTGTGGAGAAAAAATAGAAATCAAATAGCTATTCCGCATGATTGTGCCTTTTATGTTAGCCTCTTGAGAGCTTTGGTTGCATTCCGTTTCGTGAAGTTTTAAGAGCGCGGAAACAGTTGCGCAGCGTATTTGGGTTGGGGGAACTGTGAGCAAATGAGGAAAGGGACATACTTTTGCCGACTCTTGTTTAGGATTTCCCATCTTTGGATACCTTAGAGGGAAGCATGTAAGCCCATTTCATTTAGTGTTTCGTAATGTGGTCACTTCCATTATCTAATGGTTTTAATAAAATGTTGCAAATAACGCATGCTTGTGGTATTATTCACGAGACATAACTGTACACATTAAGGTAAAACTCGCAGTAATATTCAACTTATTTTCAACCTTGCTGTTTGTCCTGTTATTACAAACGAACAAGCACAAATTTATTAGCGGCTGTTTTTTTTGCAAAAGTTCACGTCTTTAGCAAAAAGAAGGTTAAACAAAGCCCTCTTCGAAATCAAGCAATAAGCTTCATTTCTTTTTATTTTCTTAAGCACATAATGCAGACCAAGATAGGTGCAACGAAACAAATGCTAAAACCTGGCGTCATATAAAGTGCTTCAAAACGGTCATGCAAAGCGGGATGCTTACAGGTTTTACGAAAGTTAGAGGTGCAACTGTGGTAGATATTTTACGAATATATGGATGATCGTGGCAGTTTCACACATGTGACATTCCACGTAGGGCCACTTGCAATTAGTCTTCAGATTTCGAACACAGTTATCTGCGACACATTTCGACACAAAACACATTTCGCAATTAACCCCCGTTCTGTTTAAGTGAAAACAACTAGGGACGGCAGTCACGCATCCCAGTTTCGTCGTTTCGTTGCGACACAGAAGATAGGGAACAAAAACCAAGACCATGAACTAACATTAAGTAAGGTTGAAGAAAAAAGGCATTGTTCAAAATTACGGCGCAGTTTCCGTCGTGCGTAGTAGCAGGAACGAAGCGCGATCTGTGCACATTCCAGCTACCTCCGTGAAGCCCCAGCAGCCGTTGTTAATTAAACCATCCGGCGGCTGATGGCTCAACCTGCCTGGCATCTCGCCTGCATCCGAGCTGTCGAGAGTGGCGAGTGAGGTTGAGGTCGCGCCGTGCAAGCGCCAGGGAAATTGCGGCAGGCACATCGCGAACAGAAGCCACCACCCAATACCGCCGCATGAAGCCACTCGCCCTGGCAGCGGCAAAAGCGTCAGTGTGCCTGCAAGAGTCATCCCTATTTTGCTCGCATACGGCCGCCACGCCCGGCCATGCACTCCACACACTTTCTTCCTGTTTTTGCTCCTGTTCGCTAGCTCACTCCCGACCAAGCGTCGCACATATGACGCAGTATTGTGGCTGCGGCGGTTATCAGGGGGCTAGATTTCGTTTACGCGTGTACACGCCAATCGATCTTACGGGTTAGAGAGCTTTGCTTGTTCTTAGGCAGTGTGTGCTACGATGAGGGCTGCCAGTTTAGTGCTGGACGCACACACACGAGCATTGGACGAGCAGTTCCTGTGCGCTGTTGCGCAAGAGCGCTGCTAATGCGTGTTGCAGGAGGAGGACGGCGTCGTGAGGGTTACGCATGCTGCCTACACGGCGTTGACGAGTTTAGAATGAAACAAATTGTTGATATGCACACTCAAGGAATGCGCAACTTCTGCAGTAACGCATTCCTACCATAGGAAAGTAAACATGTCTCAGATAGCGGGTGGTTCGTTTTCATGAGGAAATGGTAGACCACGAAATCAAAAGGGCGATTATGGAGAGGATGCAAGGCAAGTACTTTTCCCATTGAAGTACATGTGTTTTATCAACGCTGCATTGTTAATAAGGGAGTAATTACTAATTCACATCCACTTGCATATTCTTCGTCGGCATATTCTTCGTCTTCACCTCGGTTTAAGCTGAGCAAAAAAACTTGATTGACCTATCGTTCTCCATGCCCGGCAAGGTGTGCAAAGTGAACATAACACGAGGCGATGTATGTTGCGCACGCTTATAAAGGCACCGTAAGTATTTAATGCGTTCAAATTGAGCTTGCGCCTTCCACTTTAACCAAGTGAGCACTTCAGAGGGACGGAGAAGCGTTTCTGCGAAGTGCAGACGTATAATTAGTTCCACAAATGTCATCCCTACATACTCTAGAGAGAATTCTTCCATTAAACATCTGCTCCATAACAGGGCAACAGGAAGAGGGTTACGGCAGAGGTTTCAATGAAATGGGCACACCGTTGAAGCAGACTATGCCTATGAAATCTGTTCGACAGCCAAGATCCGCGCATGGTTTTATGCAAAACAGAACCACAGGCACTGAGACAACCTTATTCGTATTTCTATCCGCAGAGCATCCATGGACACTATTGGTATTATACTTCCCAGTTTTTTTGTGGTTTCCTAAGGCATGCGTAACCATGGCGTTGGGTAGTGCAGTGTCAACAAGCATACGTCGGCGAGACTAAACCAGCATAAAAACCAAGCCAAGTAGGAAAAGCTAACAAAGACATATGAAACAAAAGCAACGTAACTGATGGCGATAGCGGAAAGGAGAGTAGAGGCAGCCACAATGACCTCAGTCGAGACGTCGTTACTGGCAGGCTTCCAGGAAATCCCTGGGGTGTCGCAGTCACGCTCCGAACCGTGGTAATGGATCGGTCAATGTCGCGTCTCTGGTACCTGCAATCAGTACAAGCTTGCAAGTGCAGTACAGGCTTGACGGCGAAGAGGCGAATTGGCCTTCTTGGCTGTCAATGCCCCGCAGACGAGGGCTGGAACTTCGAGTTTGGAAGCAAATTCCTCAGGCAAAATAAATAAGGTCGGGCGTTGCGCTGCAGTGATAATTATGTAAGCAAAAACAACGCCTAACTTTACTGGCCACCCCTCAATGCTTCTTAAAATGAAGAAACGCAATCCAGAACGCTTGTTCAATCTATGGAGTTTTCTGCTCTGTATGGCGTCTTTCCCATGTACTAGCACGGCATGGTTTCGTAATTTATTTCTTAAGCTCGAAAGCGTCGGCTATTATGCAGTATTTTCATAGGTATATTATCATCAGGAACTGTTCCTGTCGATTATTCTGGACTATTCGCAGTTGTCGGACGAGCAACAAGACGGAAATTTAGTGGCTTACTGCGCATTTCACATGCAAATATATGGGGCTTGAACATAATCAAGTTATGTAATTAACGTACATTGGCAACGCAACATAAGAGAAGTGCAACGCAACATACGAGAAGAGCCAGTCCGACATGCGAAGCATGAGGACGGTTAGCGGAGTGTATCGAAAGTAAAACTGCACTTGTTGGGTAAATCTGGATGGAAGCAAAATTCCAAAGGATGCGTATCGTCTGTTGTCAGTTCATGCATTGCGTCATGCGTGGGGAAGGAGGCAATAATTAGACCACATTTGATGTATTGACATCACTTTTCACACGGTTTTGTTTTCATGCTGAAAAGAAAATTGGCAATGGTTAGCTCTGGTTAAACCTGGAGGATTGCGCAAGCAACGAGGAGAGAGAGAGAGAGGTGAAGGAGAGCACACGGCAGCGGGTTGGCACGTTAGCTAGGCGCCGCTACTGCGCATGCGCGACTGGCTAGCGCGGCGGCGGCACCTCTGAGTCACCGACGCAGCGACGGCGGTAGAGGTGGCGCGCCAGCCACTGCTCCTCGCGCATGCGCAGTATGGCCTTTCCTCGGCTCCGCGAAATGGCTCGGCGACTCGCGTAGTGTTGCTTTCGCAACGAAACATTAACCGGGGCGAAAAGATTGTGCGAGGGCAGCGAAGGAAAGCGGACAAGTTGCATTGTATGAATATGCAACTTTGGTACGGCTCGAGCCTTGTTGGCCCTTGTCTGAAGCCCTGTCAGCCAATAAAAAAGCTTTGTCTTCTACGTTTCCCTGCTGTTGCCGGTGTAGAAGAGCTGTTTCGATAGGCTGCACCAAAGGGGGCCGGTAAAGAGACAGGCGGTGGTTTCGTTTACGTCTGGCACGATGCCACGGATTTCAAGGGTCAAGCGGATTCCCGGTTCGTACTCCAAGTGCATGGCGACTTCCACAAAAGTGTGAAAAAAATAGAGTAAAGCACCGATTTTCGCGGTTTTCAGATTCCACTTAGACATTATGCGACAGAAAAATGACATTTTTGATATCGTTCTCTTAGCTGCTGCAATTTTTTTTTGCGAAAGATAATCCAGTATCGCGCTATCCAGAAAGAATCCAGGCGGTTTCGTGGTATTTGGATTTTCTAAATTACGGTTACGTTCATTTTTCCTATCGCTCTCCCCATTTTGTTTGACAAGAACATTGGCAGCTCCCTCTCTTCCTCTCTTCATACCTTCTCTGTCTCAGTGCCCAGCCATTCATGTTCCTTGCGACTTCATTAACGTGTGACCTTTTAGATTCCGTGCTCCATTTTAACGTGGCGAGAGACGATACAATAATACGCAGCAAAAAATATTTTTCTTCTTGTAATCTCGTTTCCAGGCTCACTGCTGCTGTGATATTGTATCGTCAGTCCAATCTGTTAGTTCACGAGTGTAAGAGTCTTGCTTTTTAAATCGCTGCCTCTGGCTTGAAGCAGAAATTCAAGAAAAAACAGAAGGAAGATGAGTGCGACCTCATGGAGTAGAAAAAGAACGAAAAAGCCTGCTTAAATCCTGATGCTACTAACTTCATCCGCACTCCTAACACGGTTTCAAAAAAGAAGAAGCAGCTAAATCTTCTTTCTTCCTTGTTTATTCATACCGTCAGTCGCTTTGAAGGGCCAATACAGGACTGGAAACGGAACAGAAAACCGGAAAAGCCAACCAAAATTATACGGTCAAGCGCGCAGTACATACAAGTTACTACTGATCACAACCTACTGCAGAAGTCTCTGCAGTGCATATCAGACGTTGTAATACAGAAAAAGAGGTGTCAAAATCACGCGTGTATTAGCACACGAATGAACAACCACAGATGCACACACAAATAGAAAAATGCGCAGTGCAGGAAAAAAAAGCTCGACGAGTTTTGAAGCGCAATTTTTATGCTCAATATTTTGACGACAAAGGAGATTCAGAAAATTTAAAAACTGAGCTCACAGTCATATATGTCGGCCTTCATTTCAATATCAGTCAGGCACTGCGAGACCAAAAATGAAACAGCTGAGTAATCAATTTTAGATAATAAATCTTTCTAATAGTTTGCTCGGTCACGTACATAATGTTCTCCTTGCTGAGCGACCCGCATGCACAGGCAGCACGTAGTATAACTCACAGTTCAGAAAATAGAGATTTTTAAACATTAAATCAGATCACCTGGTAAAGTTTGCGCCGCGAATATTTAATCTATTGCAGCAATTTTCTCCTGTAATTCCGCGTTTACCATTGCGAACTTCGTAAACTGGGTGAATTTTCCTTTGGTTTCATCTACCCATGTGGCGAAATTGCGTGCTCACTCGCAAACGCTACTCTTTCTAAAGGCAAATTAGTGCCTCGTTTGCCGAGATCCCAATTGTTTGTTCGGAAGCAGGGACTTCGTTGAGGTCTTCATGAGACTGAGAGAGAGGGCGAAACGCGCTTGGCAATATTTTCCCCAAAGAAGATTTAAAATGTCGAATTCTTGCAAATAAAAATGTAGAGCTGAGAGTTTCGAAACCTTCCAAAACTAAAACAATTCACAGTAAAACAGTGGCAGTGATTCAAAATTTCGCACGTCTGTAGAAATCACGAGTTTTGAAAATGAACTAATACATTAACGTTTCCGACATAGTTCGCTAAAATAAATTCTGTAGTGCAATGAAATTCTCTCAATGGAAAAACATTTGCAGCCTATAGAATCGGCTTTTGGCAAGCATGTTTCACCGAACTTTGCTCAAAAGGTAAATTAATTTTCCTGATGTCCGTTCAAGGATCAGTCTACCGAATACTGCTTTTGAGGCACAGAGTCGTGTAGAAACGGTGTCATAGAAATGAATATGAAACCTCATGGTCTCGTAAGGAATATTATGCAGAGAACGTTCTACTACGATTTTAGAAATGCTACGTCAGTCCTGCACAGGACGTCCTTTTGCAAGTGCTCCATACTTTCAAACATACGTCATTACTCTTTCATTCCTGGTTGCTTAAGTGCCAGCATAAAATCGCATTCGCGAGAATAGACAAAATTGATGAGAAGAAGACAGAGAGCCTCCGTCACGATAGAGAAAATTGTGCCTTGAAAGGGCAGCAAAAACAATAAAGAATAAAACAGCATGTATACACGAGGCAAGCTGAACACATCACCGGGAATGCGGAGTGACCGTGTGATGAAATTTTTGTCAAAAATGCCTGCGTTTCCAGCAGTTAAGCAAACGAATGTTTACCGATGTTGTCGCCAGCGTTTCCGCTTTCGAGGCTTCTTTGAAACCTATCGCTCGGATAAAAGGATTGTCCCTGCGGGCATTCCCTGCGTGCCGACGGATGAGCGGAGAGGCGACTGCAAGGATCAACGATCCAAAAGCTCGCCTCGAGACGCCCGGTTGAAGTGAAGTATTTGAACACGCGAGACAGACGAGCGACCGAAACGGAAACTCCTGTTCAGTGAGCCTCGGTGAGGAGAGCGATGCGCGAAATGTTCCTAGAAAGCTGAGTGCGAAACGAATGACCGCGAATATGGGGGCGGGTAAAGTGAGTTTCTAGGCTCCTTTGTCGGAACGCGTTCGGTTTCAAAGCAATGCGGGCCGCCTTTGTTCTTGACATCGCTCATCATAACCCTAATTTATTTCCGGATACGCGGGTGTCACAGTTGCACTGAGAAGATGACATACAATATTTCGAAAGTTTTAAGACGAGAACGATCTGCCTGTTTTAACCTTACCACGTTTAAACCGCTCGTTAGCCTTTCAGCCTTCCCTCATTAATGTGTGTTCATCAGATGCGACAGCGGCAGTTAGTACGTTACAAATTGTTTGTGGAAAAGCTCTGTAAAGAAAGGAACCCAAATTCATTGTCTCAGGTGCTTTTTCCGGTACTTCATAAAGTTGCTGCATTTGAGCTCAAGGCAAAAATAGGGCTATCTTGGATTAAATAAAATTACCAGCGATTATCAACGCAACCCATGACCCACCATGCGGTCATGAAGATTGACCTGGTTCACTGGAGCGGATAACAGGTAACAATCACCGCTTTTGCAATGTAGAAGCTTTTTGTGCTGAAAAGTGTTATCATTCGGAATCAACCAGTAAATTTGTTAATAATTTGCGGATATAAATATTCATTTTCAACTTGTGGAAACTATGCAGCAGCTCAAAAGAAGAAGCTGTATTGTTTATAGTTGGATACGTAACTGCGGGTTAGTTTTATGTATACTGTCCACCATGAAGCAGTACCTAACCCCCGAAACTAGCCAACCATTTTTAGATTCGGTGCAAGGGATTCCTGCCGTAGTATACGCCTTTTCAAGTTACTCCACAAGCACGTTATCAGCTTTCGAACTGAACCGTACGTCAGTCAGCCATAGCAGCGTGCCAGTGTGCAGAGGACTTTACATACGAGCGCTTACTTTGTGATCCGTGAAAGTTACGACCGTAAGCCTGACAGTTCAGCACTGACGTGACACGACAAAAGATATCACGTCGGGCGCTAACCCGGGCGCTACCTTTTTGGCATTGCTTATGACCTAGAGAAGGCGCGCAGCTGTTTCAATCTGGCGGAATTGCGGAGGACTGCTTCCGCAGTTGACCTGTGTAGAATCACTCTTATGTCGAAATTTCACAATAACCTGAAGCTTTTTTGTGGATGGCTGCAACTTAGTGTGAGCGAGTATTTTTTCCTTTTATTGCAAAAAAGAATGAGAAGACAAGAAAAAATTTTTCTTCTTTGTTTTAAAATGGCCGCTGTCAAATCGGAGCGGTGGAGTGTCGACGCATGCTTTAGAATGAATTTAATTCATTGACATGGAACATGCGACAAAACTACAATTTTCTTTCTCGAATTTGCTGACACATGCAAGGATGACAGAGACATTGCCAATTTGTTCTTCTGTTTCACTTAAAAAAAAGGTAAAAAATTTCGCAACACTGTCCTTTAATTATGAATCTATTGAAAAAGCTGCGCCTTCTTGTGTTTTTTTCGTGATCCGACCTTTTATTAAGCACATGGTGCTGTGAACGTGAAACAGATCTTTTCATTGCACAGGTGAAAAGAGAGAACGAAGAAGTTACTCGGAGGGCGTAAGCATTAATATTGTAGGTACCAACCCCAGGCAAAATCGTTCTGTGTCTGTTTCCTTGTCTGTTCGCAGCTAGCTTAGCGTGAGCGCTCTTTCCGGCGACACTACCCGCTCATCGTCCTCTTTTAAATGGCCCTAACCTGGTGATTCTGACGCGTGCTGGTCAAGCGCAAGCGCTCCATCACGTCGTCGTCTTCTACTTATCACAAATCCACGCTTTCGAACTGATTCCGATGCAGTAAACATAGTGTGTAATTTTTTCTACGCGCTGTCTTCTAGCTGAAATTAATAGTGTCGCGGGGTCTCTATTTGCACTTTAGAAGGTTAGTATAAGGAATATAATTAATGTTGGGGCACATGGGTACAATTATTTTGTAGCGAAAGTTACATTGGCCTCGAACTTGCGATGTTGCTGTAGCGGTGCACCGAGGAGGCACAGAGACCGACCTTGACCCGTTGCCTAGCAATCGCCGCAGCTGGCGGACGCCGCGGAGCCGCCGCAGCCATTTGGTATGACGTCACACCGCTTGTCTCGTCGTTACGCTCGCCTCCGCTCTCTTCGCCAGTTGTGTCGCATGCCTGATAACATGTCGGAGGATTTACCAAGCTCTGCCTTAGCTTTCGCTATGTATTTCCTGGAATAGCCGAGCTAAGACTCTGCCAATTTTTAATTAAGTCTTGTTGGATTCTTGCCACCCACCCGCCTGTCTTCTTAAAGCGACAATAAGGTTATGCTGAAATAGAAGGGTAAAAACAGGATGAATGGAATAAAAATGACATCATAATATCAAGTCCCACTGCCCATTTTTATGTTGATAATAAAGCACCACATCACACTACACTCAGACCGCAATAAGTCCTGCAACTGCAGATACAGGCCTACACAAAAGTCTGGCAATCTTGTAAATGCTTGTAAAAGGCGCCGCTGCGGCACCTCCTTGTACTAGCGTCCATTTCTCGAGGATAACGATAAAAATAAGCTTATTCACAATTTCGAACATGCTGACTTTTAACCATCTCCTGTTTTGATATTTTCGGACACTGTCATAGTTAAGAATGCTTCTGTCGATTCCGTCGGTCAGAATAGCTAACTGGGTTGCCCTTCGCGAAAATTTCGTTAGACAATCTTTACGCTGTCCATAAACTTTTGTCTAAAAAGTCCGTAGATTTTTACAGAGAAATTATACAGACTACTGTGTGACTGTGAAAACCCTAGATGTAGATTATTAGTCATGCAATTTAGCAGACTTTTGTTCATCAATAGTCTACAGACTATGAAAAGAGAGGAATAAATATCCATAGGAAGGCAATGCAGAGCATAAACATTATATACAAATCTTATGTACCATTTATCTAAGACTAGCGCCCCTTAGAGCCATGTGGGCTCTGAAATACATTTTAGTGGTGGACTCTGGGTTCATTTCGACTGCGTGGGGCCCCTTAACATGCAGTGAAAAGCACAGGTAGTTGCTTTTTCGCTGCATGAAAATTCAGCCCCCCAAAAACTATTCAACGGCGACGACATGGTGAGCAGTAAAACTAGAGTTGGGGTAGTGGGTGCACGACATTCGTAAGGGGAAAGGAGACGGTAAAAAGAAAACAAACCCACAAATGAGATAAAAAGAGAAGGCCTACACTAACCACTATTTTATCCTTCGTATTCTCCTATATACATCGTTGCAAGAAGAATAAAGTGGTTTCTAGTGTAACGCTTTGTCCTGGCCCTTCTTTGAGAATTGTCTTGAGTTCGCGTTCACCTATCACCGTGCTGAGCAGATTGATACCTTAACTACTAAGCTACCGTGGCGGCTCCAATCAGATGCTTAAGAACATGGCTCAGCGAGACCATTCAGAATTATATTTTTGCAGCGCCCGCAGCCCCACTATGAGGCGCAGAAACCTGGGAAGAAAAATTGGCTGGGGTTCGACTCTGATGAACCCAATTTATAGAGCGGTAGCTCGGATAAGCATGATGAACGAAGTCATCCTTCGGAGTGACATGATACTGAGGATTTTATGGGTGAAGTAAAGCTTTCGCTCTAAATAAGAAAGCCGGAACCGACATGAACGACTTCCTGAATGCGCTAACGGATGGCGCTAGTTGCTTTTCCACCGTCCATGATGGTCGCTATAGCTGCTGCTCGCCCGCATAATCAAAAGGCTCCGCTGCTCCGCTCTCAGAGGTTCCATATTTTTTTCGCGTGCAAGAAAGTGTTGTGCCTAGCAGTAAATTCCCTCAGAAGGGATGGGGTGTCGTGTTGAAGACTGTGCACTGTCGGACGCGAGCAGTCGGAGACACTGGGTAGGCGCTTGATTTCGTTCTCTGCGGTCTTAAAACTTCTTTGTAGGCCGACATGGTCAAATACGTTTAAGGCAACCAGAGTATGTAACGCTACAGACGACATGGAAGATAACCATCCCTGGGAGCGTGTTGCTCAGGTCATCGGACAGCAACGACAGTGAATTCGGGGAGCAATAGTAAATAAAACATTTCTACCTCATCATCAGCTGTTGCGTTATTCTGTGAGGGTGTCCTAGAAAATTTACCTTGTTTCTACAGGCATTCAACGATGCATGAGGACCTCTCTCGTTTAAAGCCCGTCCGTACTCTAGGAAAATATGTGCGCGTCTTGCACGAGCAAAAACGTTAAACATTGGCGCATTAGGCGTAGCCGCCTGAACAGCCACAGGAATAACCGCATAGTCGATTAGGAGATCATAATGATCAGTCGCATAACGCCTCCTCAATAGTGTGAAAACTGAAATGGTGGGGGATGGTTTTAATTTGTTAATAAACCAAAATATAATGTTAAAGTCCCTGAAGTTTTACAAAGTCTGGACACATTGCCGCTGCAGCTTAGTTATGGGAAGTTACGTAGAATATCACAACTCAATTATATCTCGACAAGTGCTGCAAAAGATGTCATCATATCAGCGGCAGTTCACTGCTAGGTTAAGTGACATTTCTAGTGAATAGTAGGCATGGTGATCATTAGAAAAGTGAAATGCAATGCCTTCTGCAATTTTCCCACTTAGATAGTGTAGCTTCTAAGAACAATGCGCAAGCCGGCTGTTTGCGAAGTCACAGCACAGTGTTCTGACAAATTTTGAAATCTGTTTAGAAAGAGTGAACTGGAGATAACGATGGTTCAGTGATAGTGCGGTCATCTTCGTAACTGCTAGGGGCCTGACTGCGCCAGTATTTAACTCCGAAGCATCGAAGTGGATATAAGACTGCGCGCCTATTTGAACCGTGTCTTCGATCGAAGATCCAAAAATAGAAGCCGCACCGGGCACCACAAAGGCCACAGTGTAGAGTTTTCTATTATTGAGCTCAGAATGTAGCCTTGTCACAACCGTGAATAGAAAAAAATTTGCTCGAAGGCGTAGCAAAGGGAAAAATATACCACTGCAGACGTCCTTTTGCCAGCTGCACTGGTTAGCATAAAATCTGAAAAGTTTCGCTCTTTTATTTTAAATTTGCAGTTCTGCATAGGTCTATGAGTAGTGCTTTGGAAAAGAAAACAGGCTTTTCACTCATACATGGGCAAGCGGCCTCCAATCTGCACTAGTCGACTGAGCATATTAAAATAGCAGCGCTATCTTTCGTTATGTCTACAGAGTTCATAAAGAAAAACAACAGAAAAGCGGTAACTAAGTTTCCTAATTCTATACCAGCGCTGCATGGTGCACAGTTGTCGGAACTATTCTTAGCACTGGTCTGTGAAGCAGGGAATGCGGCGTATATTTAAAGTGAAATTTAAGCCTGTTCGCATTGAGTTCCCAAACAGTGCTACCCAAGACGTCTGATGTCCTCGGTCCTACGCGCACTTCACCATACTTTCGATGGGATTTGTGCTGATGACACTATTCAGGACCTAGCGCTTGTTTGCTGCGCACATCAAGTTTCCCTTTTTCTTTCAAGTGGCGCAGGCAACCACCGGGGTGGCTTAGTAGTTATGGCAATCGGTTGCTGACCCGAAGGACGCAGATTCGATCGCGGCCGAGGCAGTCACTTTTAAATGCTAGAGGACCGTGTGCTGTGCGATGTCAGTGCACGTTGAAGAACCCCTGACGGTCGAAGGTTCCCGGAACTCCTCAATGCGGCGTCCCACACAGCCTGATTCACTTTGAGATGTTGAAACCATTAAAAATGAAAATCTTTCAAGTGCGACAAGCATTCCTCGCAGGAACACAAGAACTTCACCAAGCATCCCATCCGCTGTTTTGCCAGGGTCGTCACTTGCTTTGAAACTCCTTGAACATTTTTATTTGCAGAGTTGCTGAGTTGCACAAAAATGCTGTTTTACTCGCTGAACAAACATAACGACAACTAACTTATTTCCTTTGCATTTCATATATTCATCAGCCCCAAATATTGATCTTCAACTTCGGTTTGATGTTTCAAGGATGACCCACTTAGATATTCGCACTCTTCAATGTTCGTCGTGGTTGAAGTGCTTCGTCCAAGCTGGCTTCACCACATAAAGAACAGTTCTGAGAAAAAGCCTACTTGAGTGCCTTTTGTACTGTTGTGAAACATTCAGCGCTCGATGGAGACCTGACGTCAATAGCTTCCAGCGAACACGCTTCGACGCTTTCATGAAGTTTGCGGCCATGTGTGTTAGAACTTTTTACATTTACCTCTTTTATTATTACTTTATCGGCAGCTAGTGCAAACTATAGCGGCCCATTCTTTATATTCTTAACACAAAAAATGTTCCAGAACGACGCTTTCTGTCAACTCTTGTGTTAAATTCCCGCAATATTACTTACTACCGTTCACATGCTCATAGCGTGCGCTATTTGTGCAAGTTGAACTTCTAAAATGGTTATGGAGAAGCGAGGAATACATATTTTGATTTATATTTAAATGAGCCGTTGGCATGAGTTAGAAAGAAAACATAGATTTCAATGGTGTTTAATAATTATTTTGCTCCACACAAAAAAATGATATGCTCATTCCCTTCACAGTAAAATTCCATGCAGCTTTTTTACTGGAGATGGCAAGGAATGTGAACATCATTTGAAGCTTGAGAAATCAGTCATTATTGTCAGAAGCTTGTACTGGAATGGGCACGGGTGACTTAGCAACGTAAGAACCAAGGAAGAACTCGACTAAGTAAAGCAATACAAAACAGGGAATTCAGAAAAAGGAAATCAGTGCACATGAAGCCTCTTCCGAAGTTTAGTTGCTCCGAGGAAGAGGTAGTTAACATGAGCGCAAGCTTGCCTATGTGTACTGGTAGCGCCGTGCAAAGCTTGGTCTTCCATACACATGATTCTTGGGAAGTGAATACACGGTGAGGTTCCGCTCTTTTATTTTACATTCCATTTCCCAACCGTATATATATATAAGCTGAAAAATATTTTTTGGCTCCAGGAACAAATCGTGCTCCATATCACCGATTGAAATCCCCAAATGTACTTTGTGCATGTAAATAATGCTGGTGTTTGGGTGTAATATGTTTAATATGTAATATGTTTCACTCTCAGTGCAACCTTACACCTGCCCTGGATGGAAAGAAGGTCCTAAGAGAGGAAAAGACAAATAGCAGATATTCGTTGGTTGAACACTTAATGAAGTGTAAGCGAGACATGCCACCTAGCTTTGCCAAAAGTGTTTGACTGATGCACAAGCCAGCATCAAGACCGAGTGAAGAGAATCTGGGACACTTGCTTACTTGACTTATTTGCAGCTTTGGTTCTATAGTCGATAATTGTCAGTCATATAACAGATAAGTAGCTCTTCTTCCCTGGACACCTTGAAGCACTGTTAGAGCCGCATGCGACTGTTTACAAATAATTTCTCCACCTTTTTGAAAAAGCTAGAAGCTTGAGGGCGTCTAAAAACGCTCATATATGATTGAGATTTAGGTTTCCTCATTGATGGATGCTAGTTAAGTGCCAAGTAAATTCGCGTAAGCCCTTTGCAGTAACCGGATATCTTCGTGGTCTTCCAGTGGTGTGGATCATACAACGAAATGACACATTGAAAGAAGCAAGCAAAAACAAAATATCAGCGATGCTTAGGAACAGAGAACGCTCCCGGCAGCGGACAGAAAAAAATTGCAGCCTTTCTGAAAGGCTTTCCCCAGAGGGGCTTTGCATCCAAGCCGTGTAGTAGGCCTCCTGAGGTATTCGTAAAAGTCCAACCGATTGGAAGGGGCAGGGCCAAGATCTTCTGGCCTTTAGGAGATTTGGAACTCTGGGAATGCATTAAGAGCCACACGATGTTTATCACAAGCAAACCCCCTCGGCTCTAAACTTATGTAAAAGACTACATTTGATATATGTAAACGTAGTACAAGTAGTATAGTGTTTATTGAAATCTAGGCCGATAGCAATTCTTTTTAAAACACGAGATAAGAAACTCTTAGCTTGGCTTAATTCAAGGATTTTGTTGTTGTATTCTTATATCGTACGACGGGAATGCATTAAAAAAATGACACGCAGATCTGTAGCCGATGCCGATAAAAGCACACATGAACATTGGCTGTCATTTTGTCCTCATTTACTTTCTTTTGGGGACGTGGGTACGTTCTGCGGAAGTGAAAGTTTTTAACACACGGTTTTTCCCCGACATCATCACAGCAAGCAGGCGGTGTCGTTATAATGCCACCTCAAGCGAAGAGTTGTGTTGACTGCAGAGCAGTCTTGAAGCCTGCAAGCTGGTCGGGACTTCGGCGTGGACGAAAAGAACGTTCGCCGTTGTAGGGGCAGCGCCATGGACGTTGTGCATGCGCCGCGAAGAGGAGGGCGTTGAGAGGCCCGAAGAAAGGCCTCCATCTCGATGTGGATTTAGCACTGGCAGATTTCATGAAATCGAGGAAGTCAGCGGCACTTGTCAGCGGCACGATATCCGGGAAAAAGCTTGGTTGTGCGCTCGTTCTGCAAGCACAGCTTTTCCAATGCACTCGATGGCACAGAAGATCGTGCACTGTACGAAGAGAACAGTGATAAGGAGGTCAATGACAAGGAGGACGACTAAGCGGGAGAAGTATCGTTGAAATAGGTGACGCTTCAGTGGCGTCCTTGGTGTCGTTCTCTATTGCTTTTTTGGCCGGCTTTGATTCAAGGCAAGTTTTTTTTTTTGGTTTGGCCTATACCATTCGGACGTCTTTTTATTAATGTGGCCCGCCTAGATTCGAATAAATACGTATATTGCCTTCTGTATCTATTTCTGCTAAAACTGCCCAGAACTCTGGAGGAAATTCATCTAAATTGTCTTTACGGCTAAAAGACTAGTACAAACTAAGGTTTGTTTGGGTACACTTCTTTCCCTTTCTGCCACATGTCCTAATCGCCTTAGAGTTTGCAAAATTTTTTTCATGCATGCGTGCTTGTGTGCCTAACATGTAATTTGGCTCTGAGAATGTCGTGGGAAGATCGAGTACTTTCTTTCCCTCAAGAAAATCACTCAATTCAGCACGCAACTAAATATTTTGTAGTCACGAACGTTTTGGCTTAGCCAGTGTTCCCGTGCTGTGGTTGAGTGAGCGTTGCCTTCTTTGTGAGAGTTGCCATTCAACCTGTTCGTGTACACAGGAGTAATCCTTCTAGTTTGTTATCACCTCAAATCTTGCGCATGGATTAAACTTCTTAAATCACCCGCCGCGAAGGCTCAGTGGTTATGGTGCTCGGCTGCTGACCCGAAAGACGCGGGTTTGGCCCCGACCGCGCCGGTGGAATTTCGATGGAGGTGAAATTCTAGAGGCCCGTGTACTGTACAATGTCAGTGCACGTTAAAGAATTACAGGTGGTCAAAATTTCCGGAGCCCTTCCCTACGGCGTCTTTCACAGCCTCAGTCGCTTTGGGACGTTAAATACCATAAACCAATTATGAAGCAACGAAATTTCGTGAATCAGCGGAAAGGAGTTTGTTTATTCTAAGGTTTGTCGGTGAATCCAAACGGTACCCAGCTCCAGTCAAGGAAGTGATGCTTTTCTTCGAGTGTCGCAATGCACGTGACAACGGGCGACTGTAAAGCTTTGCTTCTGTGTTGCTCCTCTATTGTATGTTGGAAAAACAAAATGGTGAATGGTGCAAATTTTTACCGCTTTAGCTACAACGAAACAAAGAAACATGAACTGGAAATAAATTCGAAGGAACGCCTAATGAATTAGAAGGCACTTAAACATATTCTTGAAAGAATTGTGCACTTAATACTTAACAAAAGCAGGGTTTGCGCCCCTGTCCCGTAGTTTCTGCTCCTTTCGTGCCATAGTCTTGGTCTCTTAAGCACACACTTATTTCAAAGAACGAACTATCCCGTGAAGAAAACCTTACTTAAGATTAACTCTGTGATCAAGAGCATTGTAGCTTGCTGCGAGAGAATGGTGAAACCCATGCCATAGGGCTCCTGCGTCCGGATCCAATTTTTAGGCCCTCTAGACTGAAGTGTCGGTGCCCTGTAACGCCACTCGACTCCCGCACGGCCAAAGTCGTACGCCACGGGCAGCGTCAGCGTCCTCCGATAAGGGGCTATTGCCTATTGATGAGCAAACAGTTCCCGTGGAACCCGTCCAGCGTATAGCTTCGCCGTCGGGGAGAGCCGTTGAGCCCTCAACCTTCAAGCAAAAGGATCGGCTCCTACGTTGCCAGAATACATTCAGCGAGAAACGCGGGCGGTGTAACGGTGGGCACTTACGTAAGTTCTTAGTGGCGGAACTTTTTTTTTAGCGCTGCTCACTCGTACATTCGTTTCTATTTTAGAGTATGAGCGCTGAGCGTTCCATGTATTAAATATTCTTGCCAGTTATGCCTTCTTCGAGATGCTGCCGCCGCGACCGGCATTTGGAGCACTCTAATGTTATGGCCGCAGTGCTGTTCACATAACTCTACTTTTTTCTCTCATATTCGTGGCTTTCTGGGCCCATGGCTTCGTCGTAGTGTGTCGTGGTGGAGTGCATGAAAAGTAACAATACGCAACAGGGTTTCCCGTTTGCTCTTCCTAAATTACGAGGCCACTGTGCAATATGTTTGCGAATGCTTCTTGCGCTACAAGAAAATAAATAAAAACAAGCCCATAACGCAAGCTTAAGTCTTTAGGCACTATTTCAGGAGTAATAAGTGATGCGTTCCGACGCAGCACCGCACTGAAGCGATATATGCAACCGCTTTAGAAGGCGACTTAAAGAAGCCCGCACAGCGGCAGTATGTCCATTTCATTTGAAGTGTTTCGTCTGGAGACTGCCATCCACATATACCGCCCCTCGTTTGGTATATGGACATGTCTCTCTAGCGAACACCACGATACTGCGCGAGACTGTGCGTAGGGAACGGCGCAGCGAAGACGCCAGGCGCTCCCCAATTCAGAGCGCCACTCCGCTGCCAGACAGAATAAAATTGTTGCTTACAGCTACGCACTGATATTGTCTATATCGTCCACGCCTAAAATTGCAACTCACCTCCATACATGCTTCTAAAAGCATCGTAAATATACCGCGTCATTTTCAGTTGCCGATAGCTCCCACGCCATTAAACCTTTCTTTAGGCAGCAATCTTGGCTTCCGCATGAATTGGGATGGTGCTGTCGTTAACAAACAGCATTATCATTTCTTTCATTTGATGCTTTCTCTAGCAGAATTCGATTACTAAATGCCACAACTTCGTAAGCAGCAAACATCCCATCAGTATTTTTGGGCAACAACGAAGCAGAGTCAGAGTAACGGAGACTGAAAATGACATTTGTCCCCGCGTTCGTGTCTTTATTGCCGAGGTCTAATCATTTCGTCTTTAGATGTGTACAGAGCTGCCTCGTTTTGCAGTTTGTCTTCGTCTGCGAAACGTCGTCTACTGAGACTAACAGGCGTTGCTCCCTCCGAAAGTACGACAAATCGTTTAACTTTACAGATTCAACAGAACACAAGCACAGCAGGCGCTGTCAGGTCCTGTATTACCTTTTTGGGGTTCGCACAGAGTGGCTACAAAGGAAAATCGACGTTCATATTACAAATTATGTTTTGAATTGTTCACGTCGTGTGCCTGTGTATGAGGGCAAGGAACAGGTTTTAGGGGAATGAGATTTCTACAGTGGCGAAACAAAATAAGGTAGATAAAAGTCACACTACGCCTATAATTAAGTGGCACAAGCTTCATCTCCACGGGCAGGTTGAAATGAGAAAATTTTATTTTCCATCCGCCAATAGCTGAAATGGGGCAGGATAAAGAACGTGTCAGAGGAAAATGTAAAAAGCACGAAAGTAGAATTGTAATTAAAAGTTAACACAATTATATTTTGACCAGAAAAGACTAAACAAATTACTCAGTAATCTGAAGAAGAAGAATCGGCAACCAAAACTTTCTTTTCGTTTTTTTTTTTTCATCTCCTTCACTTTTTTTCGCATTTAAAGCGTTCAGAACATTGTCATGAACAATTATTGACATAGGCACAGACGACCGGACTTGGAGGAATTCTTTAGAGTTATATCAAGTCTAGCACTCCTGTTCATCAATTTTAATTGTTAGACAGTTGTGAAATATTGCAAGACACCGTTATCGATATATTGAGCGTGACGTACGCATCCCTTGTGCGTAGGAAAATCTTAATTTTAATTTTTGTCCTTCACTCCCATCAGTAGTTAAGGCTGCCATAGAAATCTAAAGGGGGATGTTTTTGAAGATAGCAAAACTTCAATAGCAGCAACTGCAAGCCTTGCGAGGAGAGATGTGCGGATATATTGATTGCTATCGTGGAATCTTATGATATGTGAAAAACTCTGTTCAGTAACAATATGCTGTTAAAAAATGCGGTTGTCCAGAACTTTTGGTCATGATTATGAGACGGCAAAAAACTGGGAACCGGTGATATTCTTTCGGAACAATGGCCGATATTCACAGGACCAGAGGATCGCAAGCTCTTGGAAACCCCTGCCTTGACGCAAAGGTCAGGCAACAGCGGTGGTTTTAAAGAATATATTTGACTCTTTCGAAAATACTTAGGACTTAATGGTTTGCATTTTAAAGCCTAGTACAATAGTCAACTTATAATTAGAATTCCTTCCGACCAGGTGCCCTTCTAAGTAACTTAATATGCCCGTCCAGCTTATAATGAGAACCTACCTGAAACACCTCCACTCGCTAAAAAACACACTAATCACCAGAAACCATCCACAGACAACCCTTAATAATGCGTTCCAACCAGCAACCACTTTGAAACGATAGTTCTTAAAAAACGAACAAAAGCAAACAGTCAACGACCTCCTGCACTTATAACGAAGTACTCAAAAGCGCTTCCAAACATAAACAATATCCTGCGGAAATACCACCCCATTTTAACTGGTAACGACCGTCTCAAGAAAATATTTCCCGGCGCACCAAGGGTAACATACACACGCAACACAAACCTGAAGGACATCCTGGTGCATGCTAGGCTCGGTAAAAAACCACCACCGACAGTAACTTCATGCTCTCGATCTAGATGCAAGACATGCAAACAAAGGGGCACTACGGTTAAAAGTACGGCAAGCGATTTCAGTTTCGATATAAAGACCAGTTTTGACTGCACATCGTCCAATATTATCTACATGCTCCAGTGCTCCTTCTGCCAGAAACAATATATCGGAGAAACCGGGCAAACAATGAGTGCCAGATTAAACGGGCACCGGGCTGACACAACACGGAATGAACAGAAGGCAGTGTCGACCCAGTTTAACCAACGCCATCACAAATTCGACGAACTCAAATTGTTCATTCTTCAGTCCAGCTTCAAATCGACTAGGGACAGAAAATACAGAGAAGCATTCCTAATCCACAAATTTAAAACACTGCAACCAACAGGGATTAACATGTCCAGAGGAAACCTGGAATCTCTCAGGTGCATTCCAGGGTCAACATAATTTTAAATTAACAAATGTCTTGCACATGGTCAGACTATTTCCTAGAACCTCACATAAGTATATTGTCGCTCCTTGCACCCTTCCCACGTCATATCTTCCACCACATTTCCGGCCTTGTCACCCTCTCCCTTTGTTCACTTTTTTTTTCTTCTTTTTCTCCTAATCCCCTGCTACCAGTTCTCGGAAACCATGACACTCCTGTTACCCCCTCCGCCCCCACTTTCTGGCTTTCGCTGAACACGAGCCATCCCCCCCCCCCCCCCCCCCGCCCCCTGCCATGTCCTTCTTTGGAAATGCCCCCCTTCCTTTCTCCTTCCAGTGCCAGCCTATTTTTTTTTTTCCTTGTTCTCATTTCCCTGTGCCACGCTGACTAATCCTTTTATCTGAGTTTTGCAGGTTCACCCAGCGCCTCCCCCCCTCCCCCGTCGCAGCCCCTTCAAAGCCTTTTGTTCATTACACACCCCCCGGATATAAGTTGTTCCACTATTGCAGCCTAACGAATCATGATTCACCTCCCTCCCCTTCCTGACACGCATCCCCTCCCACACCACTTTCCTTCCCCACCTCCGGGGCCTTCCTCCTCGGAGCGAAGGCCCTATTTAATCCCTGCCGATGATGAACGCTTTGCCCAGACGAAGACAAGTCCCCTTGTCGAAACGTTGGCTCTAGCAACCTGAGGTTTTCCCCTCCCTTGTTCATTTTGTGATCGTTTCATGTCTATAGTACAGTGAAGGAAAATCGGAGACGTGCAGGGTCAGCATCGAAGCAAGGGCGCTCACAATGCTATATATTGCATAGCAATTGTGGGAGCTCACCTATAAAGAACAAGTTTGAGCGTCAGATGAGTAGCCAAAGTAGACGCGAGAAAAGAAAGCAACAGAAAGAATGCATTGTAGGACAGTATTTGCTGGGTGCGTTTTAATGGAGGCGGAACGCAAAAAGCAACCGTGTGCTGTGCGATATCAGTGCATGTTAAAGATCCCCAGGTGGTCGAAATTATTCTGGAGACCTCCACTATGGCAGACAATGTAGCCCCTTACTTTCAAACACATCTCCGATTGCTACAAGGAGGAGCACAGGGGCTGCCCGGCCCTTTGTAAGGGACTGGATCGCGCTGATGAGCGCCTCGATCATCATCAAAATTCTCACCAACACTGTACTGTGCTCGGCGGCGCTTAAACATTGCACACGCCTTTCATGGCGCGTGCCAGTTCTGTGGGGAGGTGAGTGACACCTTCCACATGGTTTGGGAGTGTCAGTCAAACCCATATATCCCCCCAACCCCACCATAGACTACTGGGAGGTGGCCCTGCTCGGCTGTCAAGACCTAAAGGCCCAAAAGGCCTTGGTTCAACGGACGTGGGCGGCGTTGCTTGCAAATGGGGCCCCGGTATAGGGGCTTCACCAAGTATTGTGAGGGCAAAGGGAAAGGGCCAATAGGGCCCTAACCACCTTTCTGTAAAAATTTAATAAAGGTAAATGTTTCTCTCCACCACCACCACTAAGGCACCTCTTCCTCCCTTTCTTCTTTCACTCCCACCTTCCTCCCTTCCCTTGAGGCGCGGTTCAGGTGTCCACCGAAATATGTGAGAGCAGAAGCACTGATCAGACGCTTCGATCCGATGGACAGCAAGTCCGTTGCGTACGTGGACGCAGCAAGTGGCAAGTCCGGTGCGGTGGTCGCCTCACTGGTCGACGGCCGCGGTGCCCCCGTATCGGCAGCCACCATTAGAAGCCGCAACGCGGAAACAGCTGAAGAAGTTGCGATAGCGCTCGCTTGCGTTGGAACGAAACCCAATTTTATAATTAGCCATACCAAAACAGCCATCTATAATTTTGGAAAGGATAGGATCTCACCGGAAGCGGCAAGGATTCTGGCCAGTAGACAGCTAAACAGAAAAGTTACCCTAATTTGGACTCCCGCGCACGCGTCCGTTCCTGGCAATCACACGGCCCACGAGTTAGCCCGAGCTCTCTACTTCCGGGTAGCTGTGGAGCCGCCCTACTGCCGGAACATGGACGAGCGTCTGCAAAATTATACGAAATTGTTGAAAATTGTACCACCGGATTACACCTCCGGATAAAAGCCTAAACAATTGGGGGGCAATCACATGGCGACGCCTCCAAGCTGGGAACTTCGTAAACTCAGTATGCGCATATCATGTTCATAGAGATAACAAAGAAAACGATAAGTGCAAGCACTGTGGGGCGAGAGGGACCCCCTCGACCACATAATCTGGGAATGCGCTAGCTCCCCAGGGGTTAACGAAGACATAAATTGTAGAGAAACCTGGGAAGCTCTGCTGCGGAGCGAGGCCCCTGCTTCACAGCAACAAGCCATCCACCTGGCGGAAGAAGCCGCGAGGAATCAAGACCTCTTCGCGTGCTTCTAATCGCGGAGGTCACGGCCCCCGTCAAGGCGTGCGTGCAGGGGACGGGGAGTAGGGGGCTTTCTTATCTGGCGGAAAATAACGTTGATATCATCATAATCATCATCTACAATAGCAATAAATTGAGGGATATGAGCTGCCTGGTTCTAGAAAAAATGTTCATGCCATTAGTAAAAGGCTGACCATAGAAGAAAGGAAAAAAAGCATCATGAACACTGTGTTGTGGCACACAGCGTACTGCAAAATCTGTGAAGAAATAGGCGGAACGTCTTAGTTCAGCGTTTTTATTTTTTAAAGCCTCGTCTGCCTATGGCTGCTTAAACCCTCCAACTTGCCCATGTTTCCGTGCATTTGAAAGAAACACATGGTACTTTTTGTCCAGTTTCAGAATTTTCGTATCTATAGTTTGCCCCACTACTCAGGAAAGACAACCGCACCGACAGATGGCATAGTTCTAGTACTTCGCAGTGTCGATATGTATGGGCGAGCCGTTTCATCCCACTAGGCGGTTTTGTTACCTTTATTTTATTGCTGTACGTTATTCTTACCCATGCTCTGACACACCCCATCAATTTCGTTTCTAGGTCATAAAATGTTGTGTCAAAACTTCAAATTTAGGTGCACAAATATGCGAATCAAATCTAACCAGCAGAGAATAATTACGATAGGCCTACTCATACCTAGCAGATTTCAAAGCATGAAGAGGTCGGAGGCAGATGAAAAGAATAGTGATATGCGAAGAGCCTCAATTTTTCCCTTTTTCAATTACGAAATTTTGAGCCTGAAACACCACCATTTTTATCGATGTTGATTCGCAAGCTCTTTTAAACGCTAGAAGCCTCAGAACATTTCGACGCATCGCCGCGGTGGCTCAGCGGAAATGGTGCCCGGCTGCTGACCCGAAAGACGCGGGTTCGCGGTCCTGGCCGCGGCGGTCGAATTTCGATGGAGGCAAAATTCTAGGGCCCGTGTACTGTGCGTTATCAGGGCGCGTTAAAGAACCCCAGGTGGTCTAAATTTCCGAAACCCTGCACTACGGCGTCTCTCGTAGCCTGAGTTGCTTTGGGACGTTAAACCCTATAAACCAACCAACCAGCAATAGAAACCGCATGCTTTATATGGCAGCAATCACCAGTGGTTGTCAACAATCAAGATAATGATTGAAAGCCTCCGATGTGCCCATTCCGGCGTTTGTTCCCATTCAGTGAAGAAGCGAAGGAAAGTGCACAAAGAAATAAAGGAAGAGGACGAGGGAGGAGGGGCTTGGGTCGATGAGCGAGCCAGATGGACGTGAATACCGCTTCCTAGGGACACGATAACAAGCGTCCCTATAAAAGGGCAACAGAAAAGGTTACAAAACATATTCACAACCAACCTGAAGAGAAGCTGCCGCCGCATGACTCTGGTGTGCCGGCGGACATTGCTTGAGATTACCACTGGGTCTCCAAGGCCCCTGTGTGGACATGCCCGACGTGCACTGTCCGTCCCCGCAAAAACAACGCCCAGAAGTGGAACCCATAAATGGGTGGTAAATCGATTCCAGCGAGATTCACTGCCGAGCTCGCGTATCTTCCTAAGCGCTTCGAGGTTGGTGGGCCTGATTACAAATTCGAGCTAGCGTCTTGTAATCCATGATATCGTATAGACGTGGACTTTCCGACCAGCGCTCTGGGGCGTAGCCAACTGGCAGGTCGCTGTTCTTTGCTCTCGGTTATTGCAAAAACCACCAGCTAGTAGCAATGCCATAACTAGCTATGGACCTGCTCCCATGGCTAGCTTCCTGGTAATATTAGCGGAAGCATATTTACAAAATACAATAATTGTTATGGCACTGCGGCAAAGCACCAAGGTGGTCTGCACTAATGCAAAAGCGGTCGGCGCTTGTTGCATGTTGTTCTGATATCTGCTTCCTCTTTGAACCATGTGCGGGCGGTTGCATAGCTGAGGTCGTAGCAGCTGTACTTTAACATGAAAAGGCGTTTTTGACGGCTCACATTAGGCTGCGTTCCTAGGCGATGTAGTAAGTGAGCTGGCCCGGTCGATGCTAACGCTTCAGTCCTTTTGCCTGGCGCTTCGCTTCTGAGGTTGGGTTCCTGGAAGTGCTTCTGAGGTTTCTGGTTATCAACTTGAAACTTGGCATGGACAAGGGTAGTTAAGCTGGGATCATGGCTCACTATGCTCTGCTCTTCATTAACATTGTCAGCCAGCGTCACCATTCCTCTCGCACTATGCAGGCTTAAGTCAACTTTTCCGAAACACGATGTCTCTATCAGAAAAGCAGCGCATACCTGTGGTTTAATTCATAAGAGAATTAGTGGGAGCATTGGGCATAGTTGGCACCATGGTGCTTTTAATACTAGGCTCCACAGCTTAATCGTCCCTACGAAGTGATGAGACATGCTGGAGTCACCATGATTATAGTGGCAACAATGGTGGGACTTGTCTCAAAATTTGGTGGCCGTAGTCGACATTGCGTGGGGCACGCTAAAGCCTATGCTACCAGTAATGTAAACCGATATGATGCTGAGACACCCATAACGAAGTATGTTAAGTGTTTGAAGAGCATTATATTTCATAAATAAGAAAGTGATGATACACGGAAGGCATCAGGCGCCCTGGAAAACAGCGTGGTGCTTTCAGGACTAGATGAAGTCACAAAGTCGTGTTTCGTCAGGAGCGGCACTCATGAAAATCGTGGCGTTGAAGATATTTTCGCTCGAACGCCCGGGAGTCTTCATGAGCACCCTGCCGCGACCGAGCGCTCTCCTCGCCAGTCATGCACGTATGAACTGTGTGTGATTCTCAGTGACAAACCTAGCAGCATACGACAGCATCAGAGCCGTTGTCGAATGCACTTTCATGTGCTTGTGCTGCGTAGACAACCACTCGTGATTCGAGTGAGTAGCCTGTGGGAATTCCGTAAGATCAGTTGGAGTAGGCAGTGAAATTGCCTCGAGTGAGTGAGTGAGTGAAAACTTTATTAGCTCTAGATTCGGATTGTGTTCGGCGGTTTTGAGATGGCTTCGTCCATCTTGCTCAAAGGTCGGTTGCCCTTAGTCCAGGGCTCCGCTGGATGCTGCTGCCAGTTTTGCTCGCCGAATCAGACCTTCTTGGTCGACCCGACGATCGCTGGAGAGCACTCCCTCCCATTGCTCCGCACTCGGGTTTGTTATCACTGGTACCACGCTTATCCTCTGGCATGCCCACGTTATGTGGTACAGCGTGGGGGGTTCTTGGCACCAAGGGCATTTGTCATTGTATTGTGTTGGATATATTTTGTTGAGTACGTGTAGGTTCGGGTAGGAGCCCGTCTGTAGCTGTCTCCACGCGACAGAGTCCTCTCTGCTAAGGGAGTTGTCCGGTGGTGGATACCGCTTTCTGCAGCCCTTGTAATAATTTAGAATCGCCGAATAATCTTGGGGTACAGGTTCGTTCCCCTCGAGGTCGCCTACGTTGGATGCTCGGTAATAAGTGTACCCTCGAGCTATCCTGTCCGCCTCTTGGTTCCCTGTTACTCCCGTATGTCCCGGCGTCCATACTATCGTATGCCTGATTGGTTCTTCGTTTGTTTGTCGTTGTGTTATGTGGCCCCCAGAGCGGAGTATGCGGAGCGCTCTGTGCCCTATTCTGCCGCGTAGGTAGTTGCGGCATGCTGTTTGTGAGTCTGTAAGGATTTTTAGAGACCGTTTAGACCGATAGCCCTCCGCTGCCGCTAGAGCGACGGCCGCTTCCTCAGCCTCGACTATCGTACAGTCTTGTAGTGATGCGCTGGTGATCTCGCGTAGGGATGAGTCAATCACCGTTGTTACCGCATTGCTGTTGTGCTGCCCCGCTGTTCTGGTGTATGTGGCTGCGTCCACGTATACCGTCGTTTCTTGTGGTGCTAATGTCTTTTGTAGGTATTCAGCCCTTGCCTCTCTGCGTGCTTTGTGTAGGTTGGGATCCATGTTCCGGGGTATTGGCGTTACTTTTAGTGTGTTGCGATATTCGTCCGGAATTGTTTCTGTCCTCTGTATCTCTTGAATTTGATCGGCGCGGCCCAGTTTCTTTAGGAGCTCCCTGCCAGATGGGGTCTGTTGTAGTCTGCGCAGTTGGGAGACTAGTTGTGCCTCTCTCAATTGCCTCGAAACTTTATCTTAGGCGATTACAATGACTATAGCTATTCGCTGTTGTTGGTACATTGCTTTGTAAAGTATACCCAGAAAAGAAACAAAAACAAAGCAGCGTGTAGTCTAATTGTGCTGCCTTAGGTTTGTATTTGTTTTAACGGCGGGCTATTTGTATTGCTGTAGCCGTGCAACTCGGAGCAATATAGCTGGCTGAACGAGCTGTTCGTTTCTTAGCCGGACGTAAACAGAAACGTCTTAGCAGAATACGGGCCGTAGTAGACCTTAAGGGCCTTAGTAGACGTCGAATTTCCTGCAGCACCCTGGGAGCCGGGGAACCAAGATAAACGATGCAAAGCAATGGCCACGCAGAGCTAACGGACCTAATTCATGTTTGACCTAACTACGCCATTCGACCACCGTTGTTTTGTGCTCACGGAAGCCAAGAAGAGAGGCCTCATTCAAATCTCCAGTAACGTGGCGGACAAGGGGCGGCCGACAAGAATATCACAAGTGTTCATTGCAGGCAGGCGCTGAACTTTGCGCTTATCTTCACATACATTCGGCCTCGAGTGTTCAGCTCTTGACGAAGTTTAGTAACCAAACCTGGTCTCATTTGCTTTTAAGGTGTTTATAGTAACTTTCCGGTTCTGAAGAATAGTATAGGAAGTTTTGAGCACGTAAAAATTACGTGAAAATATGGGGGCGGCTTCATTCATTCCTTTAATCTTAGAATCTGGCGAGCTCACCTCTATGTGCACATGTGAAAAGAACATGACCAGACTCAATAAAATCGCGGTGCTGTTCAGAAATCAGTTTTGTTTTGAATAAATTTAAGAAGTAGCAGAACTGAACGAGGGGAACAGAGAAATATGGCACAGTCTGGGTCCTATTATTAGAATGCAATGGTTACCTTTTGTAAAGGCATTCTGGACGCATTTTGGTCAAGCATAGGCTGAAGACAAAACGTCAGAAAAAGTTTTTTTTTTATTCTCTTTCTATTCACTGATGCTCGCATTCCTGTTTCAGCAGCAGGCGTTATCAGTATGATATCTATTCCGTGGACAATGGACGAGCAGAGTCGCATTAAACTCAAACTATTTACTGGGGCGGACTACAGTCCTCATAGAACTGAACAGCTCGGCGGCGGCGGTGGCAACAAGCTTGCCTGGTGGTCCACGGTGTTTTGACCACGGTGTTTTTAACATATTATCTTGCATTTCCGCACAGTAACCGCATAATGCCGAAATTGTAAAGAAATTATTAAAAATGATGTTGGATTTAGGTAGTCAGGCCAAATGCGAATTAGATGCGCTAGCAGTTCTGTTTTCATTCCGGTTCCATTGTTCAGATATAGTGTCCACGGATGGCAGTTGTTCTGACTCCGATAATGGGTGAATGCCCATATAATTTGTTGTTTGTTTTTGTATAGGAGGGCAGGCCTTAGTCAGGTGTTGTTTAACGCCTTTTGCCTGCTCGTCCTTGGTTTACGTATGCATTGTAAACCAAAAATAAACGAATAAAAAAAAATAAGCTGTATTGGTCATTCTCGGCACTGTTAGATCCCTGAATATCTTCCTAGACTCCTAGCGCAGGGGTGCCAAAAAAATTGCCAAAGAAAAACTTGTGGGAGCGAATGGAAATTCAAGAACATTGGCTTACAGCTGAAATTTATATTCAGTTCTCTTTTGTTATTTTATTCTGTGTGCACCCTCGTCCTCATTTTAAGTTTTTTACCATTCATGCTTGCTTACTTTTGTCTACAAAACCGTCGGTTCTGTTTTTTTTTTTCTCGCCTTCCTATTCATGTTTGGCAGGGCATATAAGTTCACTTCTTGGTACACAATCGCCGTGTGCCTTTTTAGCTTCTGATTTCTAAGGCGCCTTTCAGCAACTTTCTTTCTCTATTTTCGCCACGTGACTGCACCGGTCTGGCGGGTCCAGTCGGGTAACTCTGCTAGTACAGAAATTTAAACATTTATTTTAAAACATCCCTTGCAACCTTGGCGTGCTTCCTGCACTCTTCCCTTGCTTCCGTATGGTACAAAGTGTCGACCAAGTCGCTAATCTCCGAGCATAAGCACTAAGCGCCGAGTTACAGCGCACTCAACTTTTTAGATCCGCACTTTATGTGACTTGGACGTGATCACGTTTTTTTTTTCCTGGAAGCATGTAAGCACCGGGGAACGAGGTATGCAGCGTTTCATTTAGCGTTTTGTTTTTTTTCCACAGCCTAGGCACACTGTCTCGCCGCATAAAACCAAGGCAATGAAGACGAGAACCCCATAGCGCCCAAAGAACAGAGGCGGCCGTTTCGTTGCCGCAGTCGACTCCAAGTGCTCTCCTACCTGACGCTTATTAACGCCAGGCAGACTCCGCAAATGGGTCCCCGTTTCACAAGGAGCTCGTATGCGCGAACATTTACTCGCGGCCACCTCTCTCACCTAGTCTTCTGCTTCCTTAAACGAGCGCCGAGCTATGGCGAGTGAAGCTCGCCACTTCTTTCGGTCCACTGCGTTAAGCACGATAAGCATGGACAGGAAGAGGAAAGGAGGGTGGAGGAAGGACGAGTTGAAGACCGCAGAGGATCGGATAACAGTGGCCGCTATAGTACGCGTAAACTCCTCTCCGCGCTAGATGACGCATTCCAGGAAGAGTCTAAGTCACAGAGGGATTAAGGTCCACCACACATCCGCATTTAGGGCCGGTGCAGGTTACTGCGTGAGGTACATTGACAGCAAAAAAGAAAAAAAACGCTGCGATAGGAAAGCTTCGTTGAGGTGTAAGCAGAGCCTTTAGTGCTGTTCGTGTCTTCGGTGATGGAGACCGCGAATGAAACGTTCACGAACTGCGTCCGACCACGTTTACGTTCCTCACGAAGCAGTGTGAGCTGCTCCTTTAGAGCGTGGTCGATTATTTGCAACGTTGTCATGCATTACCGTTTATTACAACGTAGTTTAAGCAGCGTGTTAGTATTACGACATTGTAAATATTTACAAAGTATGGCGTTGTTTCGAAGCTAGGCGTTGTATGCTTCCTACACGATAACTTTCAAGAAAATAATTGCTTTGAGATATACAAGTTACCTGTAAAACATTGATGCGTTATGTCCCTACAAGCATAGAGTTACAAATTAACATTCCACATCTACACAAGTTTTTACTGCTTTCCTGATAATTAACATTTCTTTACAGAAGGATAAGCTTGCATGTGCACTTTTAAACCTAGAAAACGCATTAATTACCGTGCATTACACAGCACTATTGAGTAAATTAAAGGAGTATGTCGTTCGTGGCAAGCCTGTGGAGCTGTTTTCAAGTTACATAGAGGCACGCGAAGAAACACAAAACTGGGTCAGTTGATATCTTCAACAAAGTCATTAATATCAACAGTTCTGCAAGAGTCTGTGTTGGTCCCCTTTTTTTCTCATCAAACGGAAAATGACCTCCATTCAAACGTGCTCTCTTCAGAAATTATCATATGTTGATGATACATGCAATATCCTCCGAAATCCTGACAGAATCATAAGCAAAAGGTAACTCAGGGCTCGAGCTCATTGCTGGGTGGTTCGTGGCTAAGAAATTCACTATCGCTCTGTCGCATTCCATACTCTGCAAAAAATATGTCTGCAAAGTAGATTTATTAATAGCTACCTTCTCGAGCAAACTTATTCATGTAGGCACATTCCAGTAATTTTGACAAGGATACGCACTGGTAGAACGGTATTTGAACTAGAATACCATCTGTTTGCTATGCTTTGTTGGAAACCCGTATCTACATCCAAATAGATATCTTGCGCGTTTAGTACTTTGACGTAATTCGCCGTCTTTTGTTGTTATATTGTTGCGAAACTTGCCAGATGTGGGTAGAGAAAATATATTGATGCAATCAGAATAATAGAATCGCACTCAGGAGAATGGCTGTTCTACAAACATTCTTCCAAGCAAATATTTGTTCTCTGAGCACCCAGTTTTACCATTTCATAAACTACATGATCAGAGAATACCAGAGAGTGCATACAATCCTTTAAATATTTAACCACGCCTTTCCCGCTGAACTGTTCACACTTGCGCGCTTCCCACTAGAAATGTAACTTTAGTTAAGTTAAATCATTCGATTAGTAGCAATATTTTTGAACAACGGGTCCTCAAATTTTCTGGTATAAAAATATGGAACAATATGCTTTCACAATAAAACATTGTAAAAACTTTTCCAAGGAAATAGAAGAACGTTACCGGCAGCTACTCGCCCTCACATGATTTGTTTTTTTTTTCGTTCACGCATTACATATTGCAAACTGTGTATATTTGTTTCTTTCGTCGCAACGTCACACATGAAAGTTTGTTCCCAAAATAGCGCGGATTGTTTTTTGCGGTGTTGTATACAGACAAGCCCCTCTTCATTAGTTTTCTTGTGCACTTCATGACGTTGCGTTCAATGTATTCATTTCGGACGTCAAAGAAAGTTCAATGTCACATCGATGTTTTGTATGCTTCTCTGGAGAAAAAAAAAGCATCTTGACTTGATACATATTTTTCTGCTTCAGGCTGCTGCAAAGCAAAGGGAAGGCAAGCGTGGCAGGGGCGGCAAAAAGTTGGGTGGGCGGATGAGGTTAAGAAGTTTGCGGGGGTACGCGGCACCAACTGGGAAAGGACAGGGTTAATTGGGGAGACATGGGAGAGGCCTTTGCCCTGCAGTGGGCGTAGTAAGGCTGATGACGATGATGATGTTTCTGCTTCTGGCTCCAGCGCAACTGCTTAACCTTCAGTTTGTTGCTGAAAAAAAAACTTAGCCATTGTTATCTTAGAATTGTGCTCATTGTCTTGCCTTTTACCGTTCCTGTTTGCTGCCTGTAATCCGCTTTTCTTGTCAGACCTTTCACTTCCCTCTGTCTGTTGGTAATGAAAATTCCTTATGATTTATGGTGATTCCGATGCAAATATAAATTGACGTTGAGGGCAAAAAAATTAAAAACGTTCCACGGCTGAGCATGCGGCATGACAAGAATAATTCATCAGGAATTTGACGGCTATGCTTTGGATCGGCGGCAACGACTGTGCCGATGGCACTCGGCTTCATGCACGGCTTGGTCTTTCAGCCGCTCATGCTTTTGTTTCCGGTTATCTCAAGAAAACTCAACTTTGCATTGGTTTCAACTACTTCTATGCATGTGATGGACAGAGAACGTTAGTTTAAAAACGAATAATTACTGCACATGCAGCGTTAGTGTCTTCTTTTTAACGCGGTGACTACTATGTAAAAATAAATTGAAGCTCTTGGAACAGCTACTGTTGCATTTTCTTGTACTCTGCCCGCACTTTCATTTTTTTGTATTTTGGAAGGCTGGAACAGGTGCGCCTGCACCTGCACCTGCATATCGGCCGAAAACTTCAAAAAGAGTCTAAGGAAGGAGAGCGCCGAGCGTCTGCTACACTCACGAATTCAATTTTCTAGCTAGTCCCTTAATATGTACAAATACGAATTATAGCGTCTCGGCCAGCGCGCCTGCCTTGAGGTGACAAAGGAAAAGAAAGTAAGGCTGTTGATGCGAGGGACCAAGGAACATATGTTCGCGGATCTTGTACGCAATCCTCCAAAAACGGTTGCAGAATTCGATCAAGAGGCGTCTGCTCCAAAAATAAATATAAAAGAACACTTAATGCCAGAGTTCTGTGAAAATATGCCCGTAATCCTGGTGCGTCTTAGGTTGCTGGAGCTGGATTGAAGTAGGCGTACACTTCTGAACGCGTTAGTGCAGTTGCCCTATTCATCAGTCATATCGGTACCAGGTTTTTATTTTTATTTGTTGTTACTAGCTAGCGGTAGTTTTCAGCAAATACATAACTCCTCACGTGAAAAATTAATCCGTAATAAAGCCACGCTCCTTGTTTTCTCGAAGGTGCTGTTTTGCAGCATGAAAAACGCAGGGCGTCAAGGCCAACGGTAGAGATCAGCCGCTATCGGGGTCGCCAGTTGCGTGAACACGAAAGTAGGCCTTCTACGCTCGCTTTGCTACAACAAAAAAAAAACGCCCCTTTCAACCGGATTTACACTAGAAATCCGCCGCCTTTTACCAAAATCAAAGCATGGCCTCGTTTTCCCAAAATATTGCGAAAGTAACTGATGAGGCTTATTCGAAGTTCCAAGGCATGTCTCAAAGACGAAACTCGCAGAGAGGGCACAGCAGCATAAAGAGCTCTCTGCGCTTTTCGCTTACATATAAGGATGCACGAAGGGAATGGTAAGAGCGTTGTTTGTTGCGCTATGGTGCAGCGTGCAAATACGAGGACCATCAGTCAGACTCATTTTACTGCTCGCATGGGGTAACAAGGCGGGTGTTTCAGAAAAAAAATGGGAGGCTCCGAATGCACACGAATAGGGAGGGAGCCATGCTTTCGGCTCCGGCAGGGTGTATGCGCTAATGGAAGCATGTTTCGCCGCTTTCTGACAAGGAAGGAGTAAGTTTAAAGAAAGAAAGAACCGGTTGAAGCTGCAGCGGCCCGCGGATTCCGTGTGATGAAGTGCCTGCTGCTGAGGCGGACGGCGCTCCCAGTCTGGCAGTGTGCAAATTAATGGTCGAACGCTCGCTGCTAGTTTGTGGTCCCAGTTGTTTGGCGCGCCGATGTTTCTGGCATTCTATTGACTGACGTTTGTAAATAAGCGAGATATATATTTCGCGATGCCGAAACTACACTCTCACGTGTGGCATGAAAGTGGAATGCAACCGGCAAAATGGAAGACATGGGACTTGTTGCAGTTACGTTTTCTGTTTAAATTTATTTGGTGATAACATAATAACAGTATAACAAGAACACTTTGCTGGATTTTGTATCGCTAAAGCTGAAAAGGCCCCTCTTCCTTTCTTGCACTCGCTTTGTCTTAATACGCGCATGGGCTTTTGGAGAAGCGGCGAGGACGTAACCACATAGCCAGTAACGATTAGTTACCACGTCGTTTAAGTTATACTCCTCTTTATGACAGGCAATCAAGATCACAAGTAGAAATTGTAGAATTTTATCGCAGATAGCGCATTCGAACAAGAAAGCCCCGCGAAAGTTTTCAGCGTTAACTAAAACCGAAAAGAACGATGGCTATTTGCTATTTGCTAACAGCTATTTGCTTTATAGTTTCGCTACTATTTTCACTGCTTTCAGCCAGGATGTTATACGTACAGGAAGGCGTTCGCCTGCTTATCGTCTTCGCCACAACGAATGTCGTGAACGGATTGGAGTATGTTATCGTGAAAATTTATAAAATGCCCTTGTTGTTATTGTTGCTACTGAAGGAAGAATGAAAAGGAAATTGCATGAGCTTGCCCACTGGCTCTGGCTGAGCCAGACTCGCTGCCACGTGCAGACAGAGGAGAGTTGAAAGATGCGAGAGGAAAGAGTTAAAGAACAGACGCGCGTCGCAACAACCGCGTCCGCCGAAGCAACGACGCCGGCTGCAGCAGATACCCCAGTCCCCTCCCTAAATGGCTTTTTTATGTCTACTGAGTGCAGTACGCTGCCCTTGGCTGCAGAAGTACATACTTTAGTTCCAGAAAATGTCGTGCGCCTGGATGTTCTTGCCGTACCCCGTGAGCTGATGGCAAAAATGTTTCGTCTTCTCGAGGTTTTCCAGTCTGCTCACTGCAAGCTATTCCACTGTTTTATTTACTCATGACGTTTAGGACATTATTTCGAAGTTTCTCAGATTGAATACTTTGTCCAAACATACACACTCCACGCCCGGCTAAAGCTCTGCAACTTCGAATGGCGTGACACCAGTAACTGGCTCAACTTTAAGAGATCAGGGAAGATAGAGAAGACAGACGTGGCAGTGATCACGTTGACGTGGCTTGATTTTTCCTTTTTTTTTCTGTAGAGTAAATTTGTCTTTTATTATCAGTTTTGTACAGTGTTTATTTTACCTCTGACCCTTCACTAGCCACAAAGCTCCAAACAAATGTGTGTGCACAAGTTTCAAACAGAACAGAATCAAAACGGAACACAACTGTCGCTGAACACGTCAACATATGAAATAAACGAGACTTCAGCAGTCAGCATTGACTAATATGTTAATACTTTATGCCCTATCTTTATGTGTAAGGGTGGAAGGCTACACCATCTCTCTTTTCTCGCAGTCGCTAACAGCGCCTTGTGTGCATGTAACTACCAGCACCCTTCATGTACCCGTGTCTCTTTTCAGTACACGGAATGATTATTTTTGGGTAATACAGAGGACTCGCAGGAAATACTAACATCAACACGCGCATGTCATGTTGCTTCTTTGCTCCAAGACGCTCTGATCATGGACCAAATCTAGCTGGGAGGGCTCGAAACAGTTCCCTGCACATCAAAGCATCTACGATGAAAATTTCTGCCGGTATTCAGAGTAGTAACGCCCTTTGTTCCGCTATCAATGTCGCCGTGATCACGGGACAACTATGGATGGGTACTGGCCTTAATAGAAGATTAAAGCATATCTTGCTTCAAATACAAACCCACCGGGTGGTTTTCGGCTGACTGAGACTGACTAAAGCGGGAACGCAATTGTCGCGAAAATCTAGCGCAACAGATCTTAGCGACGAGTTCCTGAAGTGGCGATATGAGCGAAAAGTTTCTTAATTGCTTGACTGGGAACCTCACTTGACACCCCGTGTATTGCATCACTCAAGGTTAAAAAATAAAGACAGCACTCCCGACACCAGTGGCCAGCGGCAGAGCAGCGCGAAGCAAGCGAACAAGGCGGGCGTGAACAGCAGCTGGCTCTGGCGTTATCATATTTCATTCCTGCGCGCTCATTCGTAGTTAGGACTTTTTCATGCATATCGCTCTCCATTACTCAAAGATTTTAGCTTAACGCTGCCTTTCTCGAGGAGCCCAAGACTTGCATGAAATGATTCCGTTCGCATCCCCTTTGAATCGATGCTGTGGCTAGGCTAATTTAAAGCAAGCCATGGCATCACTGATGCCAATTTTGTGTTGTCAGTACACTTCTAGCCTGATTTGTCAAGCGATCTCTGCCACCTCGTCTTTTCCCCTCGAACAGGCAGCTGAAAAACTTTTGAGAACGGCGCCGCTTACTCTGCTTCTACCGGATTCAATAAAAGGGCTTGCTTATTTTCATCTCAGTGCAGGCGCGGGACACAGTTCGCACTGAGGCATGTCACGGCCAGGAATTCGAATATTCTCTATGCCCATCGGTAGCGGTACATGAACTATAAGTAGCCAAGTTTAGCCACTTTACCGTAAGCTTTCCTTTCGTCCAACAACCGCCAACTTAGGGCGCCTCGCATTGCTTTGATCATAACCATGCAATGGTAGCCAAAGGAAGCGCGAACTGCTTCTCACAGAGACTGTTGCAGTCTTTTCCATTTTAATGCTTTGAATAAGAATACTGTGGTAGTCATGCTCCTGAACTGGAAGCACAAAACGTCCATACCTCACTAGAGGTTACATTCCTCTGGCAGCCCCACAGGCATCGCCGCCGAAGTACATACAGTGTCCGAATGTCCGAGGCGCTCAAAAAAGCAAGTAATACTCGTACAACTCGGCTCGTACTGTAATGGTGCTACCATAAACCAGAAAAAATTGTTATCAGCCTAATAACTGATTGGTTTCTCGAATGCTTGTACGATGTGCTGGGGTTTGAATTAACAGTGTGGTGCTCAAAAGGCCTTGGTTATAAATTAATACATGTTTAAAGACGACGAGAAGCTGAGAGAAAGTTCCCGCCGTGCGCAGGAAGGCTGCTGCTCGGCGTGAAGAAAATTGCAAAGGTTAAGCATGTAGCTCTACTATAATCATACAGCCATAAAGTAACGCTGGAGTTCCGTTGAGCCGAGTAATAGACAGTTTTAGTTTCACGTACGTAGAAGCTTCACGTACAGGGTCCGTCAAAAGTTCCAAGGCCACATGGTCCGCTTTTCATCGGTATATCCTGGCACTTAAGATTCCGATAGAGCTATCGAGGTTTTCAGATGGTATAGCGATCCTTCTTCTATTCTCTACAGATATTTTGAGTTTCGAGGGTTTCTCAACAGCCCGACTATGCTGCTCAAAAGCAAACCCTGTGGCCTTGGAACTTTTGACGGACCCTGTACGTAGAGTCCATACGGGCCAACAGTGCGCATGCGCAGAACGTGAAGCGTCTGCGCGGGTCTCACGGACGTACGTGAGATTCGGATCTCTGCGTTGCGGTCTTCACGTTGCTTGCGTCCGTGGCGTTGGCAAGATGGCGGCGCCCTGTCCGCCCGCTTCAGAGTGAATACAGCTTCTTCGCTAATCCCTCGACGTGGTGTCGTGCTGTAAACTGTTGAATTTGCCTTCAGTTGGCACATTCTTGCTCTCGCATGAAGTTTTAGGTGAGAACTAGCTTTTGTTCTCCAGATATAAATCCGTTTCAGCAGCTCCTAAGCCTGACGCAGAAGCGTTTGTGGTCGTCATAGCAACGGCGGCCGAGTGTGACGACGGTCTCGCGAAGCCACGCGAGGCTCGAAACCTCGCGGGATATCGCGAGACCCTCGGCACAGTCAGCGGGAAAAGCAAAACGGTGCACTCACTCGTTGTCAACATGAGTGGGACACCAGCGCGCTTTCGCTTCTCGAAAAGCGATGATTTAGATATGCTGCGGGACGTGAGGTAATGCAATCCCTTTGAAGATAACATGCGACATACAGTGCGAAGGACGGAAATCGCTCAACGTTTGTCAGAAGAAAGGGGGAAAGTATTTACCACCCGCCCTGTTGCTTGGCCTGGCTCGGCTCCAAGCAGTTCAACTAAACAAAATTAGTTTTGTTCATCTGTACTAGATGGCGAGGCATAACATGCTAGCAAATTTTTTTCGGTTCTATGGCAGATCTACACAGTTTGCGTCCCGTACGTGTAGCTAAAACTGTACAACACGAGCGCACGCTAAGTAGACTGCTCACGTTTGCGTACGTGAAGGTTCTACGTACGTAAAACTAAAACTGTCTAATGTATCACGTTCGCGTTCGACTCAATTACGGCCTGGAAATTTTCGCCGCTCACGTATCTGCTTCCGATCAAGTGCATGTCTCGAGCGGCCGCAGAAGTCTTCTGAGGAGGTATCACGTTCCTAATGCAAAATTTGTTATAACAAGCTCTACTAGTTGGTCCTCGTGTATAATATATATGACTGAATGTTCAACCCCCCAAGAAGAACGGGGGGGGGGGGGGGTAGCGTCAGTGGAAACATGCCAGCTTTTGGCTTTTGAGAAGCTGTTCAAAATGCTCTTGAGAGCGTGAAAGTGCGGGGAAAATTATTTGCCGAACACAACCGTACATCAGTGCGTAGATTTGCCTTCGCATTTGAGCACATGTGTGCTCTGCGATGACAGTTCATGTTAAAGAAAGGGCCCCGCTTGGTCCTCATTAATACATATCCCTTCCCCAGGGCGCCTGTACTAGCCCATGACCATTTTGGGTTGCCAACTCTCTCTACCACATACAACAATTTGGTGAAAATACAGCTGCCCTAAAAGACCACTTGATAAGTGACGGTGTAAAAGAATGCGGCGTGCGGAAGCACTCGATTAGAATATAGAAAAAAAAACTTTTAACTTAAGGACATAGGAAAATTGGCATCCAATCTAGTGCACACCCAGTTTCTGTTAATGGAATGGTTTGGTTTATTGGGGTTTAACGTCCCAAAGGGACTGAAGCTATGAGAGACGCCGTAGTGAAGGGCTCCGGAAATTTGGACCACCTGGGGTTCTTTAACGTGCACTGACATCGCACAGCACACGGGCCTCTAGAATTTCGCCTTCATCGAAATTCAGCCGCCGCGGCCGGGATCGAACCCGCGTCTTTCGGGTCAGCAGCCGAGCGCCGTAACCACCGAGCCACCGCGGCGGGGTTTAATGGAATGGTACGAGCGTTGACATTTCAGATTAGGCTTTTATTGATTGTATACTCAACCCAGACAAAAGCATTATATCAAACCTTTCAAATAGAAATTATCCATTGTTTATTCGCGGCTGCATAACGTGATCACGTGAACAGTAGTGGACGATATGCTGTTGAGTTTATGACTAAGCGTTAGGTGCGCCGGAATCGGCGTGTCACGTTGTTGTGACGGCAATCCAGCAGTCATGAAGACAGAAAGAAAACTTGCAAACGAAGCTCTTTATTTTGGCTGACTTGCACCCGCAAAAGAACTGAATCCCTCGGTGGCGGCGTAAGCAACAAACATGCTCGTCAGTCGTCGAACTACGAATTCCCGCTGCTCGCGGCATCGTTCAATTTAAAGCCGGCAAGGAAACTTCGAGATAACAGGTCGAGATGATCTAGAGTAATCTGGAAACACGTAGATGCAGCTCGGCATGGCTGTGATCAACCGAGATTAGTCCGGTCGCTTCTCGCGTCACGAACAAAAATGATAAAAGCCCTTTCGTGCGGCCTTGCGCGAACGAACGGACGCTACACTGATACGTGGCAGGCGGATTCGCGTAACTTCAGTACGGGGACAGGTGCCGCACCTTTCCATTGCGCACATAGTTGTTGCCCGTGTTACACAGTTCAGACGCATTGTGGCCCGTGGTCGGGAAGTCGGGCTAGCATTAGAACGCTCTAATCGCATGGGCACCATATTTCGCTAGAACCCCAGCCTGGCGCACATCGAACATGTGTGGCCGAACGGATTCGCGCGCACCTAATGACGCAGGTCGCTGTGTCGTACGTCGTACACCGTCATTTATTTAACGAAGCACAGGCAGTGGCGGCATATCACCGCCCCACCAGGGTTCGTTGATGCTGCTTCTCGCTGGAGCTTTCTACGCTGTAGCTCCTGCGCACTCTTGCGAGAATGCGTCTCGGCAATCAGCGGCTTGCTGCGCTTTTCGTGCTGCTAGACAGCAGCAGCCTATTGTCCGGGCAATGCTGCAAGCTCCAGCAAAGCTAATCCGTCGCCGCTTTCAAAGTTCACGCGCAGAGGAGGGTGGCGTGCTATAGGCCTCTGCACCGATCAGCTTTACGCTCCAGAGCGCTCACCATGGTATCTTCCCTGTGCCGACGCATGCAGTGTCAATGTTAAAGGCAGTCAAGAGAAAAAGTTGCTGCTCGTGCTTCTTTCAGTTTCTCGGGTTGTTGATGCTGCGTCTGTGCGTGTGCCGTCTCCCACACCGTCGTTGTTGTTCTAGAAGCTTCTGCGACAATCGGCCGTCGCTTTTGTCGTCTTCAAATAAGTATCGCGCTCTTATGGGATCACGACCGACCACGTTCGGTTGCAAGCCTAAACCGACCATAAAGGTCGGTTTAGGCTTGTAACACTACGTGAAGGAGATGCGCTTTTATTAATCGCGGAACGCATCTCATGAAGAACTTTCGCTGTAAAATTCCAAAATAAAGGACAACGTAATTGATAAAATTCACATTTTGCTGCCACAATTTCAACAACCACATTATCAGCCTTCTTCAGGTGATTATTGTTCCTCCAGGTGGTTTGCGACGAGAAATTTGAGGCTGATTTCTTGAGCTTATGAACTGATGCAGCTTTCTGGTGGCTATATGTTATTAAATAGGCCACGCAGCGACAAATGGTGTCAACCATGGAAAAAAAAACACGTGTTTTATTGGCAGCTCAACGGTAAAACAGCGTAATTTGCCTTTGCCACACTATTCCGTCTTATTTCAATGGCATGCTACAGATTGTGTTCCAGGGGGTACGTTCGAACTTTACCTTCCATCTTGCCGTACACGAGGAAGAAATGATTGCCATTGCTTAATATTTGAAGACCGTTAAGGACGTATTCTTTGTAGAACACAGAAAGCCATTGGTCCCGATTACAATATTCTCTACGACAACGGTAACGAGAATGCCTCGCGCCATCTTCATAATCTCCGAACGGGGATCGCACTCTTTTTCTGATCACGCTCTCCACCCGCCATCGATAGTTTTAGACTTCCGAAACAGCGTGACGGAGATAAGCTTTTAAGCCTTTAATGCCTCATCGTTGTAAGCAGGAGTTGTCGGCAGAAATGTCATGCTTTTAAATTGGTCGAAATGTCCGAGCGCGCGAATTTCAAACGAGGCCAATTGTAATTTGGCTAGTAACCATGCAACCAATGAAAGGGATGGTATAGTGATGCTCCAAGTGGGACTGAGTTTAGGTAATTAGTTAATTAGCCAATTTGCCTAATTTCTAGTAAGACCCGATAAAAATTGCCGAGGGCTTAGCTTTGGTTAAGCCTGGTAGGTTGCGAAAGCAAAAGCGCAGCGCCTTCAACTGAAGGAAGGCAAATAGTATTATTTGTGGTAGCCGTAAAGATCGCTTTTTTCTCATTTAGGATCCGGCACCATCGCGCCCAGGTACTGAAAGATGAAACAATGCTGATCTACTTAGAAAGTAGGCGCCTGAATCCGGCTGTTCAAGAAAATGTGAACTTAAAAAGAAATCGAATTATTTCATCATTTTCAAAGCGGCGGTTACAGCCGCCAGCTCTGAGCGCCGGCGACGTCAGAGATGCATAATCGTCCAAGAATATCGGGGAGTGGGCAGATCAAAGAAGTGGGTTATTGCTTGTAGTTTTTTTTTTTTGTTCACGCATACACGTACTTTGTTTCAACCGTTCCGTTATAATGTGCATGCCCGCTTCTTAGTGTATCCAGGATGACGCAGCTATTAAGATATACTTCCCACAGAGAACCTTTCTGCAAAATCAACATCGAACGGAGCCGAAGGACCAAATTTATTGCGACGGTGTAGTGCGAAGGAGCGCAATGGGAATGTGAAAGACCAATTACGCTTGCAACTGCAAATGAATACTCGCCACATTACTTTTTTTCTGCATCAGAATTCGCAACATGCCTCACTTGGAAGCTTGGAATAGGTTTCCATTGTGAACTACAAACGCTTGTGGAGGCAGTCGGCAATCACTGATTCGTTTACATTTAATTTTGTAGTTTGGGGCTCATAATGAGTTCTTTTCAGAGCATCAGTTTGACTTCTGCATATTCAAATGGAGGTGCAACTTTCTTTTTTGTAACCACTCAAACCTCCTGCCCAGCTGCCGTCTTTTGGACTCAAGCGATGGCTTTTTCTACTTCAAGAAGAAAAAATGCAGGCAAATGATATAGGGCAGAGTGTGGCAAGCACCTCTGCAGGGCTATGTAGTAATTTAGCGGTCTTGGAGTTAAGGGTGAGAACATGTTGATCAGTCTCAAATTGTTCGCAGATGTTCATTGTTCTCTCATGATGTAGCAATGGGCGCTTTCGGAGCGAAAGACACGCAGGAGAATGGAGCTTTGCCAGCATGGAAGCCGGCTGAGAGGTAACTAAAGGACTTGCAATCGAGCAATAGTATAAGTAGCAAAGGAAATTTCTCACTGAAAAAAAAAATACTTTGCTTGACATACAGTTGCGCAAGGAGACGATGGGAGAAGTAAGCCTGAAGGAAAGGAGGAAAATGACGTACTTTCGCTTCTATTTCAACCTGCATCTTTGCATTGTTCCATGTCTGTACAATTAACCCCGTCCTTTGTCAGTTGCAGCCACCGTATCCCCGCAAACTTCATCTCATCCACCCACCCAACTTTCTGCCGCACCTGCTACGTTCGCCTTCTGTTGGAATGCATTCCGTTACCGTTAAGAACCAGCGGTTATCTTCCTTTCACATTACACGTCCTGTCCAATCCCATTTCTTCCGCCTGAATTTGACTAGAAAATCATTAACTCGCGTTTTTTCCCTCTCCCACTCTGCCCACTACCGCTCTTTTCACGTTACACCTATCACTTTTCTTTCCATATCTCGCTGCGTTATCCTTAACTTCCGCAGAACCTTTTTGGCTATCCTGCACGTTTTTGCCCCATAGGTGGGTACCGGTAAGGTACAGCTGTTGTATGCTTCTCTCTTGAGAGATATTGGTAATCTGCCATTCATGATCTGAGAGAATCAGCCATATGCGCTCCACCCCATTCTTATTCTTCTAATTATTCCCCTCTGAAGATCCACATCAGCGGCCACTCCCTATCTATCCCAAGTAGACGTATTGCCTCAAAAACATAAAGGTGAGCTATACAACGACTGTCAATCAAGCGAAAGTTGACCGGCCGTCGCGGCATTTCAGTGAAGAAAATGCTATAAAAGAGACGTGACCTTGGTTTGAGCTATTTAAACCATTATTTGCAATGAACAGACCAATTGGTTACGAGTGCCGCTCCAAAATAAATGCACTCGATGAGCGCCCCGCGGAACTCGAAACAAAAATTTAAAGCGAAGTGCACTCACATTCCCGTCTGAAACAGCTAATCTATATACTCTCACTGTTGACGAAACAAGTGCCTCTGCGATACGTTAATAGAGTGTTGATCTGACTGGTCGATCACACTGTTTGCGGGTTGCGTGTTTCCATGGTATCTTATCGGCTGCACTCACAGCGTATTTTGGCTCTGTAGTTCGTTTTAGAGTACTAAGACGGAAACATTTCTTACTCGCCTTTTGCACCGTTTTTGTTATTTGAGTACTCAGGAAAATGCGCTTCAAACAATAGAAAAGGTTCCAAAACTGGGGAGGCTAGAGGCTCGTTAAATGAATTTATTTTTGAGCACAAGAGAATTGGTTGTTACTCCGTACATTTGCTTACAGCATACAGTTGGTATTTATTGTTTGGTGGATTAAAAAAATTCAATTTTGGATTACGTCGATTTCTTTATTAAAGTATACCACACCGTTTGCATCCTTAGCTAAAGACTAGCCATTTATCCATGCAATGAAGGCAGCGCAATTTTTTTAGGACAAATCTTTTCCTCTTGAACAGTTGCAAAATAACGCAAATATGCAAAGACACGAATTCTATGGCAACAAATGATAACATATACATAATACATATTACCAGGAGGCAAGTGATAACGCATAAAAGAGATCTTACAGTAAGAGCACTCATCATCACTAAGAAGAAAGCACATGCCTTTGAGGTGGTTACTGGTAAGTTTCAGAAAGTTGATCGAGGCAGCAGGCATTCAATTGCAGGCTGTTACATCGGGCAGGAAGGAAAAAAGTCTTTATTCAAGCAGAAATATTAAGCGTTGGTAAGGTAGGACAACAAGCTTTCTCCAAAATTTCACGCCTACGTTCTTACGGTGATGCTGACCATAGTTACAGAGAGATACAGGCAGAACTATTTTCCCTGCGTTGGTGAGGGACTATCAGTTGTGACTGCATCAAGTGTGTGGAAAGGCAAACGGGAGACGTCAGACAGGACTCTTAGTTAAGTTTAACGCAGTTTAACTGGCATTATTTCATTACTCCTAAACAAAAGGGAACAGAGCGTATTTGGGGCTGCGCAATTCATTACTCTGAGTGCCCGCTTGCACAGAAGTAAGACAGGTTCAAAGTAAGTTTTCTTGGTGAACCTCTACGACCCTGAAATTCTATGCATAAGTTAACTGCGAATGAAAAAAAATTAATGTACAATGATTTTTTTCTAACACGTGTATTTCAAAGTGTCACCGAACACTTTAGGAAGAATAATACAAGAAAAAAAGATTTTGTTGCAGAACTTATTGATGTTGCGATTTATAGTTCAATGCAGCTCCTAACTTTACAATCAGGCATTAAACTGTTCTGAATTCCTCTATGCCGCTGTCTGCTAGCAATATACCGGAAGCCTCATTCAGGCGTCTTTGGAAGGGTACATGTAAAGGTAATATCGTTGATCTTGCCTATATGGAGAAAAAACCAAATGTTAAAATAAATTTACTGCCGCTTTGAGCTTTTCAGTTAAGGTACGCGCTGGTGTCTCAACGGTCTCTATGATGACAAATAGTGATCTACCGTAAGCGTACATTATGATTTGAACAATTATTACTTAAGCAACCAGGTCGGTTGATTAAATAAAACGTTAAGACCTCTCGGCCCGTCGACTGAACCCAGCGGAATAGCTGCAAAAACAGAACGTGAATTCGAAGTGCATTCGTCAATGATAACATACTGTCGGCCCCATCCCCATAACTTCTAAAGAAAATGAAGATACGCAGATAATAACCGCTATATTTGTTGTGGTCTGTAGAACATTTTCAAATCCACGGGGTTCGAATGCCGTTTTAAAATTCAGGAATACATCAGTAGAAGTACTGCTATTGCTGGGTGCTTTTTAATTAAGCTAGAAACTGGAAGCACACCTTCGGTAGTCAACCTGAACATCTCAAAATTTAGCTGCGATAAGGAGAAAATGATTGCTTAGCATTAATAACACAACACGAATTCGTAGCACGACAGCAGAGGGGCTACAGGACCCAACTAAATTCAACTCGCTGAAGGCACTGCCCTTTTAATTTATTCAAGTTTTCTTACAAAAAAAAAGCGCACAGAGATAACGCCAACCGCTCGTGAAGCGCAGCAAAAAAAAAAAGAACGCTCTCGACTGCATTCAACTCAAAGACTCGCGCGCAAGTCGCAGGAACACGTGCGGTAGCTTACGCTGGCGTGTGTGAGGAATAATAGGCTGTCGGCTGCACATGTCAGGAGGGTTTCTGTTTTTTCAGGTTCGCGCATGCCTTCAGCCCCCAGCTTAATCTCTTTTGGAGCGAACACGTGGAGACCCAGTAATATCGCTGCTGGGGAAGACAAGATGAATCGACTCGTACTCCTCTGCATCTGCATGCAGGCCACGGTGAAATGTGCATTCAAGTCGACGCACTGGAAGAGGTCCCACGGAAGCCATCCGAAAGAAGTGACATGAGCACGAGCGAGTTTCTTCCCGACCAGAGAATAAACACGCAACTCGAACGGACGCCTGCTGCCTAACCTAACAAATTCCGCAATACCATCACAAAAAATTCACGCAATTTTCTGTTCTTTCATTCGGCACTCTTACTTTTACAGCGGGGCTCTTTGGCGCCCGTTTCTGCTCTTCACAGTCTCGCCGTTGTCTCTCGTAACCAGCTCCGCAGCTGGGGAAGCGCGCTACTCGAGCTGCGCGCTCCTGGCGCCATTTCTCCTGCACGCCCAAGCCGAAACGCATAGCCGCCGATCTCCTGGCACAATCATCACAGCGGTTGCTGAAGCCCTGTTAAAGAAGACGAAAGCCACCAAGTTGCAGCAGCCATGTGATAACAGAAAAGCGGCTGTAAAACCTGAAGTAGTGCCATATGTGCACAAGGTAGCCCACCACTTGAAAAATTTGGCCTACAAACATGGCGTACCGGTTGTTCTCTCGGCCCCACGCAAGCTGGCACAGCTCTGCGCGCGCATCGCGAGCAAAGACAAGAGTGGGTGCCGCATCAGACATGCAAAGAAGCTCACGGATTGCTGCATCGGGGTGGTTTACGAAATACCGCTGTCATGCGGGAAGGTCTGTGTGGGTCAAACAGGGCGGTGAATCAATAAAAGGGCAGGTGAGCACGCCCGGTCAGTAAAAGACGTAAGTGGTGCACACTTTTCTGAGCACTGCGCTCAGTGTTATGAATGCCCTCGAGCGGCAGAACATTTGCCACAGGCTAGATGCAAGTACTGCAAAAAGTGTCAACCACGGTTTCACTAGATAAAGATTTTAGGTAAAAGCAAAGACACAAGGGCAAGAGAACTATTGGAAGCATTTCCTATAAAAAAGAATCGGTGTATTTTGTGTTAGCGATACGTCGGTGAGTCTTTTCAAATCGGAAATGGCGTATCTTGAACGGCTATGTAGATAGTGTTATGTGGGAACTGGTATCTCTCTGCGGGCGTCCTGGTTTTTTCCTTATATTTGCTGCGCTGTTAGTGAATAAAGTTAGATGAAGTTTAGCACTAGTCCTGTGTGGCCCTCTCTTGTGTACGTCTTGGTTGCGCTAGAGTTCTTTTCTTACAACATCCACCATCCAGCCCAGCAAAAGGTTCTTCTAAGTCAGCAGTTAATCAGCCACGGTTGAAAAAAAAGCGCTTTTTTTCGGTTCCTTCCTGCATTTTAAATGTTTCGGATATATTCATTTCCAAAAAATCTGCACAAACGCAATAGTTGAACGAGAAGTTATTTATGAATGGAACTTTGATATAACCAATTTTTATCATACTAATATTTCCTCAAAGGGAGCAAGATTTCACGGTAACAGTCAATGCACCTCCAGATCCCTCTAACGAGTGCTCGTAGTTTTTTGCTATTCATTGCCACAAATGCACCTCATTGGTTCGCTATGGCAGTCTTAGCTACTTGTGAGCCCAAGACAGACTTAGCGATATTCTGCTACGTATCGTAAACTTACACCACTCCGCCAAAGTGTTCATAACAATAACTTACAATATTCTAAATTTTCTTCCCTACTGGAAGGGGCGTCCGTGAAGGCCGGAAATGCTACCATTAGGATTAAAAAGTAAAATGGAAAATCAGGCCAAAATTATTTAGGGCAAATGAAGCGACGTGCTCTACAAGACCTTCACGCGCGCGCGACCAGTGTAAATATTATTATGTTCATATGTAAATAGATTAATTAGCAGTGTACCTCTTCCCCTGTCCTTTCTACTATCCCCTCACCTCTTTCATTTCACCTCTACACACTGCCTGCTATCCTTTATTTCTGCTGCCCCAGCTCAGGTGCTTCCAGCAGCGATGGCAGATGCGGGGCTAGCAACAATCTTTTATTGCGAAAGCAACATTACTCCCAAGAACGGCATTTCACGTTGTGGCGGCCACTTTCACGTTTGACCTTTAGAATGACCCCTGACGTCAGATCATGCCTAGTGACGTCAAAATATGACGTCATACCAGGAGCGAGAGACGGGCTACCAACTTGGCTCGTCGGGTAACGGCGGCCGCTTGCAACGGCGCGCCGCGCTCTTCCCATTAGAGGCGCTGCATATGCAGTATAAAACACTTGCTTTCGCAGCCTACTAGGCATAACCAAAGTTAAGCCACCACCAATTTTTTCCTTCCATTTCCCATGTACAATTAAAACCACTTATTACTACAAATAAGCGACCGCCTTGAAAAATGTACTATTCCCCATTAAAACTTGCTTGAAGTCACACTAAGTACTTTCTTCTGGGCGAGTTGGTTCATAATTTCCAAAGGTAAAAACTTGCGCAAACAGTAGAAGAAGAAGGAGACGGTACAACAGGACAGAGCGCAAACTTCCAACTGGTTTATTAAGGAAACTGTACCTACATATATAGACAGGTGAAATCATATCAGAGTGATCAAGCGTAAACACGTGTGCACACAACCAGCGAAGATCCACTACCAAGCAGGGCAAAACTAATAAAATCTCATCATGTTATCACTGAGGCCAAAAGATGCTAGCTGTAAGAAGGCTGAATGAAATATGCAGGGTAATACCAGCAACGCAGACAGATACACACACATACACATGCACGACTGCGCGCGCGCAAACAACACATGCACATACACACACACACACACACAAATAGACAAGCACACGTAACCTTGTAACAACACATATCTTTGGCAAAGCCAAGTCAGACCTAAAAACAAAGTAAAACAGGCAGTCACAAACTAAAACCGATAAAACAGCCAAAAGGCTAAGCCTGAGTGAATAAAATCAATTTTCTAGGCAAAAGCCGCGTCACTCATAAAAACCAACAACAAAAAAACCAACAACAAAAACAAGACGTCTAGATTTCTAAGCAAAAGCCGCGTCAGTTATAAAAATCAACAACAGACAAGAAGGTATGTAACAGCAAGTAGCCCAACAAATCACACATGTCCTAAAAAGGCTAGCTCCTGTCCTGTTGTACCGTCTCCTTCTTCTTCTACTGTTTGCGCAAGTTTTTACCTTTGGAAGTCACACTAGCATTAAAAAAAAAGAAAACAAAGAAATTGGTTATGAGTAAAAGAATTTCCGTAGTAACTGTCTAACATATCTCGGCGGACACCCGAACCGCACCGTGTTAGGGAAGGGGTAAAGGAGGAAGTGAAAGAAGAAAGGAAGAAAGATGTGCCGCAGTGGAAGTCTCCGAGATAATTTCAACCACCCGGGGATCCTTAACGTGCTCTCACATCGCCCAGCACGCGGGCGCCTATTGCGCCTCACCTCCGTCGAAACACGGCCGCCGTGGTCGGGTTCGAACCCGGGTACTCCGGGTCAGCAGGCGAGCGCCTGGAATCTTGCGCATTTGGTTTTTTGGGGTGCCGAATACGGCAGAGGCACTATGAGCCACGAAAGTTTAAGGGATGCTTGTTCTCTAAAAAAAAATATTTCCTGCACTGTCTCAAGATTCAGATGCCTTGCAGTATTACCAATGGATGAATCATTCACGTTCGCACACATCTTCAGATGTTTCGGGTGATTCGCTTACGTACCTGGACCTAAATAAACTTTTTTTCCCGCACACCTGCATCTTGTAAACTTGCGTGCCCGACAGGATACGTGGACGGTGGCGATGGCATCCGGCGCGTTAAATTAACCACAACGTTAAATTAACTGGCGCCCTATATTAACCGTTTCGAAGCTAGCGCGTGAATCGAAAGAAGCTTAGTGGAAGGATAAGTTAGCAGCCTTGTAACGCGATGGTGGTTCCATCCAGGTTCACTCGGTCGGTCAAAGTGACTAAGGAACGCCAGAAAACAAACGCTTGGCGCCTATACGTGAAGCTGGCGTGCTGAGCCCAGGTCATACCCTGCATGCCTCGGCGCCTGAAAACAAAATTGGTGCCTAGAAATGTGGGACGAGTGGCCCGGCGTTGTCCACGAATTTATGTGCTGGACGTGCAAAAAATATTCAGAATTGTCAACCCAATTTCGCCTCAGAAGTCTACACCCTTAACTTCTTTCTCCGTTCTGAACGATATTTGACGTGCCGAGTGGGCGCTCATGTTTTACAGTCAGCACATGTGCCCGAACCTAACAACAAGCCATATAATCGGAAATCATGACATTACAGCAGCTAACTGCAATGAAGTTTTCATCCATTCATGTCACAAAGCTACAAGAGACGAGTTTTAATGTGGCAAATAAATAAATCAGTTTTCACAAAAGGGAAGATGTTGTACAGTCGGGGACAAAAGTCTCCGGACCACGTGTTCTTCTAACGAAGGCGATCACTCTGCTATTATTCGGTGGCTGGAGACCGCACTTGTGGAGGTAAAAGTTAATTTTTCGTTGTTTCATCTCCACAAGTGCGGTTTCCAGCCGCTGTGTGAAAGTAGAGCTATAAGTTTCGTTTGAGGAACACGTGGTCCGGAGACTTTTGTCCCTGACTGTACATGGCGTATTGTAAGTGGAAGCCTCAGGCCCGTCGTAAGGAAAAGGATGACAACGGAACAATAGCGCAGGTAGCTGCGGCAGTGCCGGAGGGATTACGAATAAAAGACAAAAAAAAAAAAAAAAAGCTGCAACCGAAAGGAGCAAGGTTGAAAAGGAAAGCAATCAGTACGGTTCAGCAATACATACCACCGGTATCACACAACGCAGTCACTGATTAAATTCCGTTTTTTATTCATCTGCTGTGCCTTTAGGGTGTTTTGTGGTCAACATCGTTTCGCTGCAAATAATCAGTTCATTTGCATGGTACTGTGGTGACATCCCTAAATTGCACACACCCGAAGGGCTCCACTGAATCCTACCACTTCCATTAAGAGTTCGTCCATAAAAAGGAAAAAAAAATGTTTCTCTCTCCGCAATCACTTACGTCAGTGCCTCCAGGCAACTCGTTAAAATGGCTGGATTTCGCTTTGGGTACTCATTCTTTTCAGTCAGGCTAGTAATTGCCAGTAAGGGCTGGGCAGTCGAAGCGTGGATGTCATTGAACTTACCAGGGAATGGTCTACTGCAATAATACAGCGGCAAGTAAAATAGGAAAAGAACCCAACACTCACTAGGACGCTTGACATTGGTGGTATACTAACCCACTGGAGTAAGAGGGTGTAACTTGCCGAAACACGCAGGAAGCTGACATAAGTGAGGGAAGAAGACAAAAAAAGATTGTTTAAGCGTGAGTAATCCTAATACAGTACACATTTTTTTATTACACATGATTTCTTGGCAGAAGACAAAAAACTTTTAAATGGACACAAGTTATAAAATCAATTTCTTTGCCATTTCTCACTTATTTTCTTCTGCGTCTTAAAGTACCATTTTGTATTTTGAACCCCTTTAAAAACACACACGCACACGCGCACGCGCACGTGCGCGCACGCACGCACGCACACACGCATGCACACGCACGCACACACACACGCGCGCGCGCACACACACGCACGCACACGCACGCTCTCACACACGGACACACAACTACTCGCGAGGGTCCCCAACTGAACTGCATTCCACTATTTTGTGCATGAGGGCTTTAAGAGTGCTTTAAACCGGGCAGGTGGCGGTCCGCCGTATCCCCGCCGTTGCTATGATGTTGTCTTCCTTTCCATGGCGAGAACAGTCTGAAACACGACTCCATTAGCAGTCGCGGCCGTGGTGAAAATGCAGATTCTCTGCCCCCCCCCCCCCCCCTCCCGAGCAATCATAGACCACAGGCCTGTTGAGTTGCTAACAGACACAAATGTCCCTGACGACGTGACTCTCAAGTTTACGCTCCGTAGCACCAGGCTTTGCGACCTTTCCATCTGCGCTGGCTGTAAATGAGCTCAGAGACAAAGTTCACTGAGACTCCGTTTCAACTTATTGCTGTTGATGTCCTGGTCCGGAGTTACGGACGAGCAAAAAGGCGAAGTGGATTGCGTGCTACAGTGGGTGAGATAAAAGAAATTGCTTTGGCACTAGCCACGGCACGCATCCGTTCCGCTGGTGTAGTCTTAATTAACGCAACAGTTTTAACAATAGCGGATGGAGCGTTTGGGGTAGCAAGGGGCGTCAGCCGGGAGCTTTTCTACTGCGCAGGACTTCATGCTGCCAGTCAGGCTTCACTGTGCGTCCTTTTCACCCACGGGGCAACAACAGCAAGGTTTCTAATGATCATACAGAACAGCTCATATGATAGTTGAACGCACTGAAGCGGCAACGAAAGTTTGCCCCAAAGCCAACAAAATTTTCTTTTGAATGAAGCTGAATAGAGCCATGAGGAATCTCGGGGTGTCACTTAGGCAGCCATGACGCTGAAACCTAATATTTTCATAGATGTCACAGTAACTGCGCTTTGGATTGAAGATATAATAACAAAGAAAGAATAAAAACGTGAATAAAGCAGCCCCGATATAAATCTAGAGGTTTCTTACGATGCCGAAAGGGCAGCTTGCCTTGTAATGGTGGTGTATGAGAACAGGCATGCATTCAGTCTTTGCGTTGTTTCAGCATTATGAACGGGAGTGCTTTAGTACAGTAGATTTCCAACATATCAAGTGATCCGTAGAGGAGCTCAAGAACTCTGGCAACAATAGAGGGAAAGATAACTTCTTTAACTATGCTCGCTGTAAATGCAATGACCACTGCAGCTGCTAACAAACACTAATGTTCATTATTACGGCTCTTATATTTGCTCTCGCTAGCACCGGGCTGTGAAGCTTTCTATCCATGCTCCCCAAAAATGAGTTGGTAGGCAAAATTCAGCCCCCTCATAAATATAAGCGCACGCTGCACCTGTACAACGACTTCCGTTTTAATCTAGGTAATGTTTATTGTTATTCAGTGATCGTTATTTCCTTTTGTTGTACCTGGCGAACAGCAAAGATACTTTGATAAAATATTTTTTATATTGGGTGGCTGGCTTATTGTACTGACCTCTGAGGCCACTTATATCTTTGTGCATGATGGGAAGTTGAAGGGAATGTCAGAATACACAGGGACTACTGAACTTTTTACGTGTTGCCAGTGCGATCGCGTGTGAGGCTGTTGACTACAGTACCGGAAGTAACATCATTTCCGGTCTGATGACGTCACTTTTTTCCAACCAATGGCACTTCAGGGGACGTCGCTGCCCTCCATCGAATGGAAATTCTCCATTCTGGTGATGTCAATTCCGTTTGGCCTATATGGAGATCGAATGACCGACGACACACTTATTCCCACTGAGGCCTCTAATGTTATACAATCAAACGCTGTACCCATGTGCATGCTGTGAAGTCAAAAACGGGTAGGGGAGGAGAGGGCAAAATAAGGTTATTTCTCTTGACTTTTTTTTTTTTTTTTTGCCTCCAAATGCCTTAAATAAAACACAAAACTAGACTGTGCTTCTTGCCGCTGAACTCGCATCCTTTTCAGAAACCGGAGTTTCAAATATCAAAGCAGGTATGCGCACAGCACCTTTCGTCCCACCACCCAAGAATTCGGCACCGTCCAATTTGAGCCAGGCGAGAGCACAAGCGCTTTGTCTATTTCGAACTTGGCAAGCTTCCATTTTATTAATTTGAGAAGCGAGAACTGAAAACGCGGCTGCGGTTTTTCATTTATTGTTCTTGTAAAACCTTCATGAATACTCACAATAAATATTCGGGAAGATGTTATTTGTCCTCATGTTATTCTTCGCATTATATACTTTAGCCGCCGCGGTGGCTCAGTGGCTATGGTGCTCGGCTGCTGACCCAAAAGACGCGGGTTCGATCCCGGCCGCGGCGGCTAGAATTTCTTTGGAGGAGAAATTCTAGAGGCCCGTGTACTGTGCGATGTCAGTGCACGTTAAAGAACCCCAGGTGGTCGAAATTTCCGGAGCCCTCCACTACGGCGTCTCTCATAGCCTTAGTCGCTTTGGGACGTTAAACCCCACAAAACCAAACCAAACCATTATATACTTCATATTTTACTGGTGCCACCTCGAAATCAAATCTGCGGATGAAACTGATTAAGAGATAAACATTTATCCTTAGCACCTTCATTAGGACAACCTACTTTAATGAGTGGATGGATCTTTGTTTGAGTAAAATGCCCTATACTATCTCCCTAATAAGAACTGTTGGTATTACAGAATTCGGAGGCCTGGCGAAATGCGGTGAGTCCGGTACAGAGCTTAATGGAAGATAGAAAAAGCAGAATAACGTACAGGCGAGACTCCGGTCTGCCTAGACAATCATTGGTTTTATCAGGTTTAACGTCTTAAAGCGACTCCGTCTACAAGGGACGCCGTAGTGGAGGGTTCCAGTAATTTTGACGACCTCGGGTTCTTTAACATGCGGAGCACACTATACACACGCGTCCAGCATTTGGTCTTCATCGAGATGCGACCGCCGCGGCCGGGATCGAAGTCGCGTATTTCAGGTCAGCAGGCGAGCACCACGACTTCTCAGCCACCGCGGCGTCCTCAGCGATCATATTCGCTGGTGTGGATGCTCCCTTGAGTCATTTGGTTCTGTCCCCGCACCTCGCAGAGCACGGCTTTTGTAAACGAGAAGCGTGATGCAGGGTTCTCTGTAAGCGGATGTGCAACCCCTGAGTAGGTGTGTTTACGGAAAGAGAGCAGTTTGAACAGCGCCGAAGTTGTGCACAGAAGTGTAGTGACTGTACGGGGCTACCATAAACTGCGCTGCGGCGCTCAACTTCAAAATTTTTTCCGCGCTAAACCAAAAAACTTCAGGAAATGAATAGCTAAGCAGACTGAAAATAAAACGCGCTATTAGAAGAAGAGTATTTTGATTTTTGCAGTGTGCACCTTAGTGTAATATCTGCATCTGAATACGCAGCACCACGGACGTTTTTGCAAATTCGGTATTTTTTTGGTAAACAATTTTTTCCATCTAGTATATATTATGACCAGCCAGTGAAAACATTCATACTGCTCACGAATGTCGCATGGACTTTAAAAAAAGTTCCAAAATAGATCGTTTTGAGCTCAAAAACGAACTACAATAAACATAAAAACATTCTGCAGGCAATATCTTGGCACATGATAATGAATACGGCTCATATACTGTCTCCAGAAAACTTGGAGGGAAAAAGGAGATAAACGTTTTATTATGAGATTTTTAGGGAGACAGTTTTGTACAAGTCTGAAAAATTCAACGGGCTGCCACACGACTGGGATATTTTATCCCGCTATATATTGTGGGCGATTCCTCTGCGCGGCAGTCACTCGCACAGGCAGTCACTCGAGGCAGGTCTTTGTATGAAAAGGTTTAATCTCACATCAGGGCAGGGGGGTCGATCGTCGTTGGGACAGCGGGGTCAGGTGGTCCTTTGGCAGGGCTGGTCCAAGAGCGAGAGGGCGCGGGCCTTCCCGGTCGTGCCTTATGAAGGCTTTCTCCTAGCCTCGCTCCCCCCACCCCACCACTGGGGAAGAAGGGGTCCGAGGCTACCCGCGGTGAGCGGCGCGAGATTTGACCAGCCCGCGAGCAGACCCTACAATATTAAGATAAATTGTGTTGTGTTGTTATGGGTTCATTCGCGCATAAGCATCTAAGGATATCATTCGCCAAACTCAAGGTGTAGGAAAATTGTTTTCTGCTGAATTTTACAAACTTGTGAAAACCCATCATTGGTGTAGGGGGCCTAAAACTTTATTTCGCACTACTTAGTAATGAGGAGGAGAAGGAAATTAAAAATTGGCTATTAGGAAAGCCTTAAAGAGGGTTAAGTAACCTCAACGGCCATCGTTGTCTGGGCAAGGATCACGAGACTCCAAACGCATCATTTTAAGAGAAATTAGACAGTTTTAGCTATGCGTCCGCAAGGGCTTAGCGTACGCAAGGAGCTTGCGGGGACCGTAGTGCGCATGCGCAGAACGCAAGCGCGATCCGTGCGTCTTGCGTACGTACGCAAGCCAGCGGACTTTGCGTTGCGTTGCTTGCGTGGCTTGCGTGGTTAACGTTGGCAACATGGCGGCGCCCTGGACGCCCGCTTCGGACCAAATGCTGCATCGCCGCTGCAATTTTCGACGCGACAGCTCGCTCTAAACGGTTGCATTCACTCTTATTTTGTGCAATATCACCCCTCCGTAACGATATATGTGACTGTAGTGTGCCAACTGTGACAGGTTCCGCTACCGCCATGCGCCGACACTGCGCTGCGCCTGACGACGACGAAGTTGTGCGCCGACACTACGCTGCGCCTGACGACGACGAAGTTGCCCCGCTCTCTTGGTGCTGGCTACGCCCGTCTACGCTGCCAGATCCTGCACGGCGGTTCGGTCTCTTGAGGACGCCTAATAAACGCACCCCTACAAATGGTGGAGGTGCTGGGTACGTCCCCTACCAAACTGGAACTCCGGAGCCGTACGCTGCCGCCTGTGTCAACCATGCCAGATGAGACTGCCCCAACACCGGCGGCCAGTTCAACCACCGTCATTTGTTCTGGCGTCATCCGGCAGCGTGACCCTGCCCTCTTCAGTGGCACTGCCGACCAAGATGTTGACGACTGGTTGTCATCGTATGAGCGAGTGAGCAGCTATAACAAGTGGGATGACACTATCAAGCTGAGTAACGTCATCTTTTATCTCACGGACGTGGCGAACCTCTGGTTTCGAAACCATGAGGCGGACCTTCCCACTTGGCCCGTATTTAAGAAGAGCTTTGCGGAAGTGTTCGGCCGCCCTGCGGTGCGCAAGCTCCGTGCCGAACAGCGCTTACGGGACCGCGCTCAACGCACTGACGAGACCTTCACAAGTTACATTGAGGACATCGTTGACCTCTGCAAACGTGTCAACGCCGCCATGCCAGAAGCGGACAAGATCCACCATATCCTCAAAGGCATCGCTGACGACGCATTTCAGATGCTCCTCGCGAAAAATCCCACCACCGTCAGTGAGGTTATTAAGCTTTGCCAGAGCTACGACGAGCTCCGCAAGCAGCGCGCTTCTACACGGCGTGCCGGTGTCTTCGACGAAGCCCTCTACACACTGGCCCTGGGCGGTACTACTCCTGAGGACTCCCCTCTTCTCAGCCAAATCAAAGCCTTCGTTCGTGAAGAGGTCGCTCGCCAGCTGTCCCTGATATCCCATTTTCAAGACCCCGCCCGCCAAGTTCCAGACTCGACCCCGTCTTTGGCTCCTACCATTCGCCGTGTCGTGCAAGACCAAGTCGCTGATCTGCTACCGTCCAGCCCTGTGCTCCCGCCTGTGACAGCACCCCTGACGTACGCCCAAGCGGTGGCCAGGCCACGACATACGCCGGCAACCGATTCCTACCAGGCCGCCCCTTCTTTCCGTCCTCCGCCGCCGTCTGAGCCCCCGTCTCAAGCTCCGTTCTCAAGGGTTCGCCCACATCCTACGAATCCCTGGCGTACTGCGGACAACCGACCCATCTGTTACGCCTGTGGTCTGCACGGCCATGTCGCGCGGCTTTGCCGCCAGCGCCTTCCGCCTTCTCGACTTGATCTGCGCTCCTACCCGTACGATGCCGAACTATCCTCGCCGAGACGGCCACCTGGTCCCCCCTTTGTTTCCCCTGATCGCCAAATTTACACCACTCGCCGATCGCCTTCCCCTCGACGCCGTTCCCCTTCTCCGATGCTGCGACGTTCTAGCTCCGCGCTTGAGGGAAACTAACAGCCGCAGTTCCGGGGGCAAGAACTGCGCTTGTTTCGAACTCCTCAAGTCATCCGTGTCGTCCCGCTAATGTAATCGTAGTGTTCGTGGAAGGGGCCAAGGTTCTCGCCCTCGTCGACACGGGCGCTGCAGTATCTGTCATAAGTCAAGCTCTCTGCCGCCGACTCCGCAAAGTGACTACCCCACTTTCTGACTTTTCGCTTCGCACCGCCTCATCACAGCGCATTCATCCCTCAGCCGCATGTACGGCCCGTGTCCTCATTCAAGATGTTTTGTACACCATCGAGTTTATTGTGCTGTCTCACTGCTCACACGACATCATCCTGGGATGTGACTTCCTTTCGACTCATCGTGCCATTATTGACTGCGCTCGAGCTGAAATCGCCTTTTCTCCGCTGTGTGACGCTCCCTTTTACGACGTACCTACGCAGTCTGCCAAACTTGTGGTCGCGACTGATACCGACATTCCTCCGTTTTCTGCTGCCCTCGTGCCGCTCTCCTGTGTCGGCGTCCCTCATTCAACTGTTTTCTTCACGCCTTCCGAAACCGCTTCCCGCCGTCCCTGCCTCCTGCTTCCCTTTGCTGTTCTGACGATCGACCATGGACAAAGTGCAATTTACGTCTCGAACCCATCTTCGTGCCCGTCAGCAGTGCTCCGAGGTGAATGCCTCGGGCGTATTGAAGAACTTGATTCCTGCCTTCCCTACCCTATTCTTGATACCACCGCTTCCTTCGATGTCGATGTGCTCAGCTCTTGTGATGTTAAGAATGATCCACCGCCCTCCGACGTCTTCCACCATGCCATTGACGCCGACCTTCCACCCGCGCTACGTGATCAACTCGTCGCTCTCCTGCAGCGCTTCAGTTCTTCTTTCGATCTTCCTCAGACTGCCTTGGGCCGTACGTCTGTCGTTGCGCACACCATCGACACCGGTACACACGCCCCTCTTCGCCAGCGCCCCTATCGTGTCTCGGCTTCTGAGCGCCGCGTCATTTCTGATCACGTGGACGACATGCTCCGTCGGGGTGTCATACAGCCCTCCCACAGTCCCTGGGCGTCCCCTGTTGTGTTGGTAAAAAAGAAAGATGGTTCCGTCAGGTTCTGTGTTGGTTACCGCCGGCTCAACAACATCACACGCAAGGACGTCTATCCCCTGCCACGCATCGATGACGCCCTGGACTGCTTGCAGGGAGCTGAGTATTTCTCCTCGCTGGATTTAAGGTCAGGCTACTGGCAGGTGCCCATGGCTGACGCTGATCGCTCAAAAACTGCCTTCATAACACCTGACGGCTTATATGAGTTCAACGTCATGCCGTTTGGCCTTTGCAACGCCCCGGCAACTTTCGAACGCCTGATGGACACTATCCTTAGTGGACTCAAGTGGGAGAGTTGTCTTTGCTATCTCGATGACATCGTCGTCTTTTCTGCGGACTTTTCTTCTCATCTCATCCGCCTCGAGCGCGTTCTGACTTGTCTTACTGACGCTGGGCTCCAGATGAATTTGAAAAAGTGCCGCTTTGCTGCCCGACAACTCACCATTTTAGGACATGTAGTCTCTAAAGACGGCATTCTTCCGGACCCCGCCAAACTTCGTGCAGTTGCCGAATTTCCGAAGCCCACCTCACTGAAGCAGCTCCGTAGCTTCGTTGGCCTTTGCTCTTACTTCCGTCGCTTCATCTTGAATTTCGCAACGATCATCGCTCCTCTGACCCAGCTACTCGCAGGCAGCTCCAGCCTCTCCGCTTGGACGCCTGCTTGCGATGATGCCTTCGACATCTTGCGCCGCCTTTTGGTTTCGCCTCCCATCCTGCGCCACTTTGACCCGACTGCGCCTACTGAGATCCACACTGACGCCAGCGGTTTGGACTGGGTGCCGTTCTCACCCAACGCAAACCTGGCTTCCGTGAATATGTGGTCGCCTACGCCAGTCGGACCTTGAGCAAAGCGGAGGCCATCTATTCTGTTACCGAACGAGAATGTTTGGCCATCATTTGGGCCATTGGAAAATTTCGTCCCTATGTCTACGGTCACCCGTTCTGTATAGTAACCGACCACCATGCCCTGTGCTGGCTGGCCTCTCTCAAAGACCCGTCAGGGCGCCTAGCTCGCTGGGCTCTGCGATTGCAGGAGTATGACATTCATGTCATTTACCGCTCTGGCCTCAAGCATAATGACGCGGACGCTCTTTCCCGCTCGCCGCCACCTAGTGCTTCATCGCCTGCTTCTGTGTCTGCTTACGACTTGTCCTCGCTTGCCACTGCCGACATGTCCACCGAGCAGCGGAAAGACCCTTGGATCGCCTCTCTCATTAACTTCCTTTCGAGTCCTACGACTGATAATTCGTCCCGTTCCCTCTTACGTCAAGCCCGTCACTTTTCTATTCGGGAAGGTCTCCTCTATCGTCGCAATTACCTGTTCGACGGACGCAAATGGCTCCTAGTGATCCCCCGCCATCTACGCACCGACATTTGCGCCGCTTTCCATGCGGACCCCCAGTGTGCCCACGGCGGCGTGTTGAAAACCTATACGCGTCTGCGTCTCCGATTCTACTGGCGTGGCATGTACCGCTTTGTTCGCCACTTTGTGCGATCCTGCCCATCCTGTCAACGGCGTAAATGTCCGCCTCACACCTCGCCTGCTCCACTGCAGCCGTTACCCTGCCCTGCCCGCCCGTTTGACCGCGTTGGCATAGACCTCTACGGCCCCCTCCCTCCCACTCCCGCTGGTCACCGCTGGATTATCGTGGCCGTGGATCATCTCACACGTTATGCTGAAACGTCTCCATTACCATCTGCCTCCGCCCGCGACGTGGCTTCCTTTCTTCTAAAGAACCTGATTCTTCGCCATGGTGCTCCTCAAGAACTGCTCAGCGACCGTGGACGCGTATTCCTGTCTGACGCTCTTGAGGCCCTCCTCAAGGAATGCCGCATTATCCATCGAACCGCTTCGTCTTAACACCCTCAGACCAACGGCCTGACCGAGCGTTTCAACCGAACCCTCAGTGACATGCTGTCCATGTACGTCGACGCCAACCACTCCAACTGGGACCAAGTTCTTCCCTTCGTCACCTACGCATATAACACTGCGACACAAACCACCACTGCATTCTCTCCCTTCTTTCTTCTGTACGGCCGCGAGCCCCCCTGCACGATGGATACTCTTCTTCTCTACCGACCCGACATTTCCGAGTCCACGCCACTGTCCGACGCTGCCAGGTACGCCGAAGAATGCCGCCAGCTTGCTCGCTCGTTTACCACGCAGACCCAGTGGCAGCAAAAACATGACCGCGACACTTCCGCGGCCTCTACCTCCTACCCTGCCGACTCCCTTGTGTGGCTCTGGGTGCCTCCCACAACTCCCGGCCTTTCGCGGAAACTGCTGCATCGGTATCATGGTCCCTACCGGGTTCTCAAGCAAACATCTCCGGTCAATTATATTGTTGAGCCTGTTGCACCCGCTGCGGACTTGCGTCGCTGTGGCCGCGAAACCGTCCACGTCGACCGACTGAAGCCGTACTACGACCCCTCTGTTCTTCCTTCCCCTTAAGACGCCAGGATGGCTCCTTTTCAACTGGGGGAAACTGTAGTGTGCCAACTGTGACAGGTTCCGCTACCGCCATGCGCCGACACTGCGCTGCGCCTGACGACGACGAAGTTGTGCGCCGACGCTACGCTGCGCCTGACGACGACGAAGTTGCCCCGCTCTCTTGGTGCTGGCTACGCCCGTCTACGCTGCCAGATCCTGCACGGCGGTTCGGTCTCTTGAGGACGCCTAATAAACGCACCCCTACATGACAAATAGTCATCGTTCTATAGATAAATCCAAGAATTTCTTGATGTTAAGCCTAACTATGAAGTGTACACTTCTCTCGTCCTCTTTATTGACTTGTTACGTGTACAATGCGCTTGATGACAGATTTCTTGGTATTTTTGCTTTCTTTTTTTTTCCTACCACTCCTGTAATGACCCTTCAATGGGGTTAACAGTATCAATAAACAAACAAACAGACAAACAAATGGGCGAGACTGTGGAAGGCAGGAAACCCTGAGTCCATATTTTTGAGGGCGTCTTTAACGTGGTGCCTAAATTCGCGTGATGCTCGCTAAATTCGCGACACAAGACGTGCCTGTTCGTTAAAAAAACTCAGTTCCAACGTTGCAGCTCCTCTGGGAGAGTGGCATGGACACGTGGAAGCACTTTCTGTTAATGCAAGAAACGATGTCTGACGAGGAAGCAAGCTCTGCAACTGCAGCCATTCTGTCGTCTCCATTCCGCTTCAATGCTATCCAGGTAAGCGAAGCGCTAATGTGTCCCGCTAAGCTGAATGAAATTCTTGTGAAAAGAAATAAAATGACAATCCCTGTAGGCGTTCCAACATCAGGGATGAAGGTACACGCATCAATTGCGAGCTCACTCCAATGGCTTGAGAGAACAGCGATCCTATTCCTCGTGTCTTTCTCTTCTTGGATAATTTCTTTTCAGCAGGGAAAGAAAGCGCACTGACTGCGCAGTAGCATCTGAGCTGACAAGACACTCTACTTAGCAGCACAACGTATTTACACTAGTCCCGCGGGTATATGAGAGGTGGGTAACAAACAAGGAATGCACGAAAGCGTTACAAGAGGAACTGCTCTCGCTTCTATTTATTGACTTCCGGTATTTGTCAGGCGCGGTTTGTTATTTGAAACATACCGGCTAGAGGGGACTGGAAGCCGGTCGATAAAAGGCCTGCGTTATAAAATTGGTAATAAAACCATGCACCGAAGAGAACAGTGCCCCAGGGCACAGGAGAATCCGTGGTGGATTAGTTTCTGCAGGGCAAAGCATTGTCTACCGGGACAAAAAGCAGCTTCCTGTTCATGGAAGGAAAAAGCTTACTGTGATGGCCAGTCGTTAGGAGAGAAGCAATTTGCTGTCAACGTTTAGGACATTGTGCTACTCGTATCTCATTATGAGGATTTGGAAAAAAATTACGGTATGCCCATCGCTCATCGGATACCAAAACGATTATTCTTTTTTTTTTGCTCTGTGAAGAACCTATGTCTCTGAGCAGAAAAAAAAATTGGTTGGCCGCACAGAAAGCTCATTATTCATCTAAAATAAAATGTGAGGTGCATAATACGTCCTTTTTTTAAAGTAACAGTGATTTCGCAAAAAAAACAGTACATTTCCTTTTCTTTCAGCGGTTCTTACGCTTTTCTTTTTAGAGCGCGTCTTTCATCATGATGTTCGAGAAACTGGGCGTAATTGCAAACCCGGAGACATGACCGTAAAGGAATGAAGCTTTATGTGCATGCAGTATATACAAAAAAAAATGAAGCGCGAAACACGAAGCATGAACATGCGGAAAAGCGGACATGTAAAACGCTCACGACTAGAGATTGTCTATAAATATTATAGGCATCGAGGAAGAGGCGCAAGAAAGGAAACGCAGGAAAGATAACTAAGTAAATCCCGGCTGGTAGCTATGCTATTTGGTTTAAAATAACACTACTACAACTGCAAAATCTAACATTCTCGCCACAATCGTAGCTCCACGTAGTATGCACCAGCATTTGTAATCCAGCTAATATGACTTCTTTTTGAAACCGATTTCGTCAGTTTTTTTTCACCCATTAATGCAGGTCGTAGCATGAAAAAGTGCACTACATTGGGATGCTCGTAAATGACGGGGTTAATTGAAGAGACATGGGAGAGCCATCTTCCATGCAGTGGGTGTAGTCAGGCGATTGAGGACGGCGCCTGGGATCATCAGGGAGGCACGCTGCACAAATTGGTGGGACGGCCAAACTTGACCTTGTATGTACGCTCCTTTCTTCCATACATCTGACATTTCTTGTTGCATTAAATGGAAACCGGCCCATTTAGGTGGCCTACATCAGTCAGCTCAGTGACAGGGCCCTCTAAGGCTTTTATTGCACAAGCTGCTGTAATTGATATGATTGATATACATTGCACAGCCTCTCGTCCCCAACCTCACCCAACCCGAAATCCAGCACGTAGAGACAATAGTTCACAAGGCTTACAAGGCCACCTTGGGCCTGACCGAGTGTATTCCTGCCTAAAAGCACTTCGACTTCGGAGTGCTTTCTACAGTTTATTTACAGTGTATCTGTAAATAAACGTTTTCCACCACCTCCTCGGCCTCTTCAGGCAGTCTGACGGGAATGGAGCCCGCAACCAGCGGCCGTCCACAGTAGTTTATAACCGCGAGCGAGAAAGCTTCGCGGTCGGGATATTCGGCGGCACCGACATAGACCGCTGTCCGATCTGTTAAACACTCATTGTGCAGAGACTTAGCCCTGTCCTTGCAGCGAGCGACATGATACTCTGGGTGCATGTTTTTAGGAGGAGGGGTAACGATAAAGAACTTCATTTTATGAGCAAAATAATGTTTTTTGCTAGTTTGATTATGCCTGTGCTTGGGGACGGACTTCGGGTCAGCGTATACTACCAGGGCATCAATGGCATCATCAACCTCCGCCGCAGTTCCTAATGCGGGGCGCTCAAAAATGACACTTGCCCTGAAGCAAAATGTGTTTACTTACTCGTCTTTTGCTTGGAACGGACTGCATTAGAACTTATGACATTCAGAAAGCACAGACGTAAAACGCAATTTAGAAGTGCAAATCTGTACAGACCGGTATGTGACGCCGCTTTCTGCACTATTTTCGAAAGCATATTTTAGTATTTGGCGTAGAAATATGTTATGGCATTGTTAGCATGGCTAGTCACTGGTTTCAATGTGTTCCCAAAGGCGATTTCACCGGATAATGCAGGAAGCACAGCCTCCAGGTGCCGCATTTATTTGTTAGTCTGAAGGGCACCATAGCATGCAAGAAATTTCAAATAATTTTTCCGTTCTTCGCTTTCTTCTGTTTGAACGTGATGAATTCTACACATCTGTTATCGTTGATGTTGCCACTGAAGGAGGGATGAAAAGGAAAGTGCACGGGCCTGCCCACTGGCTCCAGCTGAGCCCCCACCGCTGCCACGTGCAGATAGAGGAGTGTTGAAAGATGTGAGAGGAAAGGGTGAAAGGAAAGACGCGCCTCGCAACCGCGTACGCATAGCGACGGCGCCGACTCTAACAGATATCCAGGTAGCAAATAAATTGGTAAATTGATTTCTGAGGAAAGGAAATGGCGAAGTATCTTTCTCGCATATCTCGGCGGACACCTGAACCTTCCCGTAAGGGAAGGGAGAAAGGTGGGAGTGAAAGAAGAAAACCAGAAAGAGGTAAAGGTCTCCGGAATAATTTTGACCACCTGGAGATCTTTCACTGATAAAATTTGTAAATTTGTTTTTGAGGGAAAGAAATGGCGCAGTATCTGTCTCGCATATCTCGATGGACAACTGAGCCGCACTCCAAGGGAAGAGAGGAAGGTGGGAGTGAAAGAAGAGAGAGAAAGAGATGCCGTAGTGGAAGTCTTAGGTAGCCCCCGATCCCCATTTCTACCCATCTATCATCTACAGCAAAGCTTTCACGGACAGCCACCTGCATGGCGTCGGGCAGCGTTTGTATTTAGTCATTATTTCTCATTTCCGCCTGTTCCACCTGCCGTAGTGGCTCACTGGTAAGGGCACCCGTCTGTTCAGCAGGAGAACGCAAGTTCATTCCTCTACTGGGACGTCACGTTTCGGAGTACGCGAAACTCAAAATTGAGTACTGCGAGGTGTCACTGGTAAATTTGTTTTTGAGGTCAGAAAATGGCGCAGTATCTGTCTCACATATCTCGGCGGACACCTGAACCGCGCCGTAAGGGAAGGGAGGAAGGTAGGAGTGAAAGAAAAAAGGGAGAAATAGGTGCCGTAGTGGAGGTTTCCGGAATAATTTGGCTACCTGGGGATCTTTAATGTGCATTGACGTCGCACAGCACACGGGCGCCTTTTGCGTTCCGCCTGCATCGAAACGCGGCCGCCGCGGTCGGGTTGCACGACTCAAGCTCCGCCCTCCACAGGGGAACGCGGCAGCGTCTTGCAGCGCTCCCAGGGAGTACATGGAACGCAATCGCCCGTCCGGCGCGACGCCTTGCCCGTTGGACGAATCGAAATTTGGTTTTTTGAGGAGAGAAAATTGCGCAGTAACAGTCTCACTTATCTTGTTGGACACGCGAACCGCGCCTGATACTTAGCCCCCGATTATAGGTCTTCTGTTCCCCCGATTATAGGTCGCCGGTTCGAACCCCAGCCGCAAGCTAGGCTCTAACTAGTAAGTTTATACTGCCCGAAAGGCTAAATCGCATGACACCCTCCTTGAAATTCTGCGGTAAACAGTTTGCATGATAGGATTTTTCCGGTGCGCGGTGCTGTCAACTACGACGCCGACCAAACGAGCTCTATACGCTATCGCGTGCAACCCACGCGTTCGAAATTTTTCCCACATCTTCTACCTATGTGTTCGCACAGCACGCGAGACGCAAAAGGCGCTCGTGTGCTGTGCGACGTCAGAGCAAGTTAAGGATCCCTACGTGGGCGAAATTGTTCCGGAGACTTCCACTACGGGACCTCTTTCTTTCTTCTTGCACTGCTTCTTTGTTGTTAGAGAAGGCTCCTGGGCATAGACCCAAGACGTCTCTGAAGATGCCCCCACATCGCAGGAAAACGCATTAGTGAAACTAATGTTTTGCCTTCCTTCCTTCGTTAGTTACTATTTATTGGTAATAAAAAATAAAACTAAAAATGGAAGAAATAGATGTTGCTAGCTGCGTCGTCTGCCATTGAAACCTGAAGCACCTGAGCAGCGGCTGGGAATAAAAGTACCGGCAGAGGACAGCGAGAGGGAATGAAAGAAGGAGGGGGAGGATAGAAGAAAGGCTATGGGTAGGGCGACATTATACACTATGCACAAATACAGGATATGACTCCCTCTTTCATCCCTTCCCTTACGGCGAGGTTCTGGGTGTCCACCGAGATACGTCAGTCCTTTACTTAAAACCAATTATCATTTTTGCAAGCTCGGCTGCTGGGTGTGCACTGCCCAGTGGCCTGCTTGTACAACAGCCCGCGATCTCAACTCGTGCCCTCCGTCCTCACAGGGAGGAAAATGACTTATCAAAAGCTCTCGTCTAAAACAAGCTGGGTGTGCCACTAAATTTAGACCGCGCTTTAGGAGACTACGTTTCGGCACCAGTAGCTTAAAGGGGTAGAGACACCAAATTTTTGTGTTGTACCTCTGGGTTGTAAATAATGCATAGCGATTCAGTGAGCATGACACCATCTTAGAAGCATGAACTCGCATTATATAATTAATAATCGTATTATTTGTACCCAGCAGTTTCGGTTTCGGTTCGTAGTTGCCAGGTTTTTCCAGGCTCTTGCATGAGGTCCAAAACCAGACTAACCAGACAATGCGTTGTCACGTGGGTCCGGAAAGCCGTGACGTCGTGTAGGCATGTCGTCTGCTTGACACGCACGTGGTGCGCGTAAACACGGAGAGCCGGGCGGAGGGCAAGTCGCAATGCCGAGTAGCTCCGAGTCGGAAAGAAGAGTCTTATTTCGGCGAAGACACCGATTATGAGGAATCGCGGGATGACGCAGACGAGGAAGGAGACGCCGCGGTTCGAACCCCGACAACCACTTCATTTTTGATCCGCTGGCCAGCGATTCCGAAGAGGAGGCAGGCGTCAGGCCCGACGTAGCTCAGATTGTGCCAGCGAACGCCGAGCGTGTAGGCAACGTCAAATGGTAAAGGCGCGTTCACACTAGGCCGACGATCGGCCGATTTCAGTCTGGCGATGGTCGGCGGCAGCGATTTTCGTGCCGTCGACGCGTCTGTCACACTGCGCAGACGCCGACCGAGCGCCGGTCGTCTCCCGACGAGCGCATCGCCGTCGGCCGACCCGTGTGTCACACTCTGCCGACAAAAGCGCCGACCTCACGCCGACGTTGTCCTATGCCGACAGCTCGACGCTGCTGCTTCGTGCGCGCTGCTAGTCTGCTAGCTCCGTTGATGAAGGCGTCGTGCAAATCAAACTTATCTTCTATTATGGGACGACTTCGCACTAAAGCGATGTGAAGAGTAGGCCTTTTATTATAGCACAGTCGACTTCCAAAGCGGCGTCAACTGCTGCTTCGAAGCGAATTCACTTAGACCTAGCGACGACTAGGGCAGCCTGGGACCAGCGCGCAGTTCAGGCGCGTTCACACTACGCTGACGGGACCCCGATGCCGACGGTCGCGTCGGCCAACCTGGTCGTTCCCCGACTAGCCAGTCACACTGCACCGACGACGACGACGACGCCTCCAACGACCAAGCGTCGTCCTAGTGTGATAACGTCGCCGACCATAGATGCCGACGAGACCCGTCGGCCGACGCGTCTTGGGCAGATCGGTGGCCGAGCGAAAACATTCGCCGACCAAAAGCGAGTACCGAGTTCAGAGCGCAAAATGCAATCATTATGTAGACAAATAATGCACGCGCAGCAACATTCAAACCATGTGGCCACTTGGCCGACGCGCCGCACCGATCGTCGATTGCGAACTGCCGTTCCACTGCAAGCAGGCACACACGGAGCGGTGAGCATCGCTGCGCCGCTGTACCAAGCTCCGCCCACAATCGGTGTCGCACTTCGCCGCCGTGCAGCAGTGCCTCAGCGCTGCTTGGGATGGTGTACAAATACAAAATTAAAATATGTTCTAGACATCCCTTAAATTTAATACTTCGCTCTTCTGGTCCTCACATACAAAGGAAACGTATGGCAGTCTTTTGTACAACCTTGGAATTTGATGTCTCTACCCCTTTAAACAGATTAGTCACAAGAGCTCATTAGCTGAAGCAAAACTCTTCGATTGCTTTTTTCTATGCTGGGCATTTTGCCACCCTGGCAAGTTACTGGTGTACGTTCGCAATTGCACTTTATAGTGCTCTGCGATGCGGCGTAATACTGACTTCTTTGCTGGGTGCAACATATGAACTATTTAGTAAAGCATGTCTTAGGGCAATACGGCATTCCCTTACCGCATATTTATCTTTTCACCTTTCCTCTCATATTTCAGGCCTCGTGCGTAAATACGTCAAGAAGTAAAATTTAATTTCGGATAGTCTCTGTCTTCATGACCACCTCCAAACTTATAACATTTTTAACCGTCTGGTTTGCAAACGTGAGCTTGTTCGTTGAGATGGTTAGACTGCCGTAATAATAAGACATTGTGTGGTCTGGCCAAAAACTAATTGCTTGATTTATATTTCGAGGTGATGACGAGCGGAAGTGCAGCATATCTAGTTCTAGGTTCTCTCATGGAGCACAGGATTCGTCATGTAGTTTTCTACCGCTACGCTGCTGCCCGGGAGTTAGTGAATTCCCGCCGGATATGACAGCCGAGGGACATTAAGCGGTTCGTGGAAAGCGTGCACCTGGTTGGCGATGACACCGCATTACTCACTCATTCCACAAAGCTGTCTTAAAGAAATCATAAACGCGTGGAGCGCCGAAAGACGCTGTTCTGCTCAAACTGCGCGAATACCTAATGTCCGCGAAAGTCATTTGAAAGAACTGCCTCATCGCAGGCCGAGCGCAGTTATTACAGCTGCTCTTTCTTTGTCTGGATACAGACCAACAATGACAGCGCTTGGAAACCGTTATAGTAATTACGAGTGTGATATAACGCGTCGTTAATTTGAGTTATTATATCCAGGATTAGTTACGCATTGATCGCGTGTATGTATTCCGTGCCTGTCTGTAGCCTACGCACTTTCGACTTTGTTGTGAGCAGATTCGTTCATGTTTTCTTTTTCAGGGGATCCCTTCGAGTATTATTTTTTTTCATTGGTGCAAAATAAGCGTCGCATTGTATGCTTTCAATGAGTTCCCTGCCTATCCAGCCAGACTAGCGCACGTAAAATAGGTTTGCTTGTTTAGCATGACGAGCATTGTCATTAAGTCTGCCTTTTGGAAATTAGTGCCGCGGCTTCATGCCTGTCCTCATCTCTCAGCCAAGGTAGGGTGGGTGTTTTCAAATGCCTTACTATGCATTTTTCACTAAAATAAGACCATGACGATCAACACACAGACAAAGGAGAAGACCCCAGAAAGCTGTGTTTGTTTCTTGTTTCTGCACTACCTACTGTAGTTGATAATTTTCGCTTTTGAATAAATTCATGCCACATCAGATGGTCTGATGTTTCGTTTGTGCTAGAGAAACTTGCGTTCTGTTCCATTTTACCGTAGTGCTTCTCTATATTTATCGCTTGGGGCAGTTTCGTGTTTTCTCAAAACTATTTGAGGGTGTAATATAATAACATCGAATATGGCGAATGACCGCGATCAAAGCTCTTAGCGGAACTCTGAGTCTCGCATGCGGTGCCGTCCCTTTGCATCAGCTTCTCCACGATGGTGCGTAATTCCTAGTTGCTGCAACCACGTAGGGAAGGCGCCTGCTTCGCCTCCACAGGACTCATCGCGTGCGGATGTTTCGACACTGCTCCGTTCTACGTCAACAATGTTTCCTGCTATTTTATTGTTCGAGTTCAAGGAAGGATAGAAAAAAAATAACAACTAAACCTTTCAAGTAGTTACAGTTGCACAACCACCATAAAACTACAGCCGAAACATTTTAGACAAAAACAACATGCAGAACTGCAAGAAAATTAGCAACTGCTTGATTCGGGTGTACTTCGGAGCACATTTCCGCAGTTTTGTCAAATGACTCGAGAGGTGGAAATGTTCAGGAACTTCGACAGTTGTCGACAGTTGCCAAGCAGCGTGCCGCAGCTACGTAAATGACCGCCTGGAGAAATGCGCTCTTCGCATCCTCCTTCAGCGTTCGCAACCTCCAGCATCGCGTCTCCAACAGCTCTTCGCATCATCCAGTAGGCTAGCAGATGGTATTCATAGAAGTCTACCAAAGCGGTAGTGCATGGTTGTGTCATGAAATGTAACCATACGATCTTTCGCTGTCCGCGGAGCGGGCGACACCACATCTCGGTCGACGAATCCTCGGGCGTAATTGTGGGCTGCCTCCTTCCCTGCATGCGATGAGTGCACAGGGACCCAGATCATTTGGATCGGGCAGAGCTGGAGGCTGGTGGAGGGGAGGAGAGATAGGGTGGCAGGGGAGACCCGGGTTTGGCGAAATTAAAAATCGCAGATTTAGAGTCGCTGAAGATGGTTTGTGCAGAGGAGGAGACCATCGCTAAGGCTACGGCCGCCTCTTCGGCCTCTTCAGCCGGTCTGACGGGAATAGAGCACGCAACCAGCGGCCGTCCACAGTAGTTTACAGCCGCGAGCGAGAAAGCTTCGCGGTCGGGGTATTCGGCGGCGTCGACATAGACCGCTGTCCGATCTGTTAAATACTTTTCTGCAGAGACTTAGCCCTGTCCTTGTGGCGACCGACATGATACTCTGGGTGCATGCTTTTAGGAAAAAAGGTAACGATAAAGAACTTCATTTTATGAGCAAAAAAATGTTTTTTGCTAGTTTGATTATGCCTGTGCTTGGGGACGGACTTCGGGTCAACGAATACAAACATAGCATCAATGAGATCATCAACCTCCAGCCGCAGTCCCTAATGCGGGGCGCTCAAAAATGGCACGTTCGGCTGCATTGCCGTGAAGCAAAATGTGTTCACTGACACATGTTTTGCTTCGAACAGACTAAATTACAATTTTCGACATTTAAAAAGTACAGGCGTGAAACGAACGTACCTCTAAATTTAGGAGCGAAAATCTACTTTCGTTGAACGCGTTGCGAACGACGATTTAGACAGATTGAAGAGAAGTTTATTTGGACCGAGGAGCATAAAAGGGACAACGGTTCCTCTACAAAACAAAATACACATTACGTCAGTTTTGAAGAAAAGTTTATTGGACCCATAATTCATACACAGTCCCTCACAAAGACAGAAAACAACAAGGCAGCGACGAGTGTCGCTCGGTACAAACAAGCTATGAAACATGTACGCGACGGCGACTGCTGTCGCCGTTCACACAAAATCATTCACAGCACAGAATGTTCAAAGGGTCCATAATGTCCAAGCATCGCAGGGGGAAGCACGCTCACTGAATACGATGAACACGCGCCGACACCGCGCACTACACACTCAATACGGCAGGAGCCGCACCGTGACGCGGCCCCCGCTGGGGGTGGTGGTGAAAACATTTATTTAGTCATAGGGAGAGGTGTTGGGGGTCGTGACCTGAAGGGTCACGCCCTTACAACCACTAGCAGGGATGCCTAGTCAGGCACCCCATTGGCGTTTGCCGCAGCCCGGGCGCGCTGCGTTAAGGCCCTCTGGGCCTCGAGGGTGCAGCAACCGGCCAGGGTCGCCTCCCAGTCCTCTCGGGTGGGGTTTGGGATAGGGGGTAGGGATGGGTTCTGCGGGCAGGCTCACACCATGTGGTAGGTGTGTCAGACACCTCCCCACAGTGTGAGTACCGCCCGTCGAATTGAGGATCGAAATGCTGTAGAGTTGCCGGGCACAACATCGTGTTGGTGAGCAGGCGCAGGAGTACCCGCTCGTTGACCTTCCCCAGCCCTTTGCACGGGGTGGGAAGAGTTTGGTGCGTGGATTTGTAATAATCGCATATTTCCTTAAAAGTGTAAACCGGATTGAAATCAAAGTCCTGGTCGGCGTCGGGTCCCGTGCGAAATGCCCGGAGAGAGAGCGCGCGGAAGGCGGCGTCGGCTGCCTCATTTCCGTGAACGCCTTGGTGACCTGGAGCACCCGCTGGCGGCGATGGAGCGGGTGCTGCACCGCAGCAGGAACTCACTTCTGGGAGGGTCACACGATCTAAACACTCCTGAAAAAGAGAGGTTTATTTGGACTCACGATCAAAAAGGGACATCCGTCCCTCTACAAAAACAAAGATATATTGCGGCAACTGATGTCGCCCTATGCATACACACTCACAGGGAACGTAAGTGTCTGAAAACAAAAACTGTTCAAGAAAGTTCTAGTGGGTCCATACGCGGGGGAAGCACGCCGGGTTGATAACCGCGCACAAAATCAGCGCACAAAAACCCGCGCACGAACAACGCCCACCACACACGCGCGCCACACTTAATAAGGCAGGGCCGCACCGTAACACGGCCCCTGCCTACGACGATGAAGCGGGTAGACCAGCGCCGAAGGAACTGGTGCTTCTCCAGCAACACGACGTCCACGCACGCCTGGGCGAACATGCGAGCATGCACCCGCCGCAACATGGGGTACATGGCCCTCTGCGGCCGTCCTTGTAGAGCCGCTGCTCCTCTCTGGCGCGAAAGTACGAACGCCCCGACACAAAGAAGCATACGCACAAAAAGGTGGCGGAACCTTGAATTGGGGCCAAGGGTCGCCCCGAACATTCGCGACATAAGGACCCAAAATGTCTTAGCTGCCGAACACTCAAAGATCGCGTGTGGAGAGGTCTCTACAAGTCCGCACTGTGGACATCGGCAGGAGGGGGCCACGACCCAAGCCGCCAGGCTGACTGCCGTAGGCAGGGCCCGACATCCCCGCAGCCAGCCGAAGTCTCGCACGTCTGCGGAAAGAGATGACGTCAGGTCCCGCCATCGCACCCCTCTGCTTATCGCCAATTTCTCCTGTGGGACTTCTTTGATGGCCAGGAGTTCGCATATCCGTGTGACGGGAGTTGAAAATAACTCTACCTCTGGCACTGCTGCGGTGAGGGACCTGAGCGTCTGGCAGGCTCTCTGGTAAAACCGAGGCTGCTGCAAGGCTGTCGGGCCTACACTCTGCTCAGAGAAAAAAAAAGGGAGCGCGACGTGCCGAGTAGGTAAGCCAGTAGCCCCCTACCCGGGCAGCCGGCCTGGTTAGCCAGGTCATTGGTGGCCCGCAAAGCGAGCACATTGCCTATCGTGGGCAAGTGGGGAAGGCTGAATCCCCCCATGTTACTGGGAAGCCGGAGGAGAGCGCGCGCTACAGACTCCGTCTTTCCTGCCCAGAAGAACGAGCCACATAAAGTGGCCAAACGGCGCGTGAAGGTGCGGGGTGGGTGGGCAGCGCGAGCGACATAGTACAGTGGGGCGCACACCGACGCGCGGATGATAAATGCGCTCTCCACGAGGGAGAGGCGGAATCGCGACGCCACTGTCAACCGTTTCTCGGCGGTCTCTCTAAGGCAAAAACACCACTACCCTCAAGAAACTCAAACAGGTTGCAGGCGCGATATCGCACCTCATCCGCAGGGTTTCGGGACATCATAGAGGCATGAAGGAGCGCGACCTATGTCGCCTCATTCATGCCTTTGTCCTCAGCCGTACACTGTATACTACCCCATATTTACAACTATCCAAACATCACATAAACGCTTTGGATGCTTTGATTCGCAAGGCATTCAAGGTAGCACTTCATCTTCCCCTCAACACACCCACAGACAGATTACTAGGCCTGGGCCTCCACAACACGATCGGGGAACTGGTGGAGGCCCACCGACAGGCCCAATACATCAGGCTCACAAAAACTTCCACAGGTCGGTATATCCTGGACTCCCTGGGAATCAAAATACCGGCCAACGACCCAACTCTTCTCGCCATCCCACGATCCCTTCACCGAGAGCTTCTCATCAGGCCGCTCCCGAGGAATATGCACCCGTCCCACCATGAGCAGCGCCGCAGAGCCCGTGCGAAGGCACTCCATCGAGCGTACGGCCCCCAGCCGGACGCCGTATGGGTAGACGCTGCCTGCACGGGTGATGAAGCGACAGCAGCTGCGGTGGACTCCTCTTCATCCACCCTCCTCACACTACCTCTCCCTCCAGATACGTCCCCAGAGGCTGCAGAGGAAGCCGCCATTGCACTTGCTATAACCCGCACGGAAGCCCAGTATATTTTAACTGACTCTAAAACTGCGATTCTAAATTTCGCTCGAGGCCGAGTTCATGTCCCAGCTTTTGGCATACTGGACTCGCCCGATGCACCCCCGCCCCGCCAAGTGGAGCTGATATGGGTGCCTGCGCACTCCGGGAATCCCGGTAACGAGGCCGCCGACCTTTTAGCCCGAGGTTCTTTAAACCGGGCTCAGGTGGCCTCGGATCGGGGATTCACGAAGGATCGCATGCACTCATTCAGTGAGCTGACCCAGGCATACAGAGCCTCTCGCCAGCTCTACCCCCCGCCCCACCCCTCCCTAGATAACAGACACGCAACACTCTGGCGCAGATTACAAACACATACTCTCCCCACGCCCCTTACCCTAACCCACCATCATCCCTCCTTCCCCACTCCTGCTTGCGCCCTATGCCCAGAACCCTTCGCTTCTTCCCTCCACATCCTTTCCCTCTGCCCGGCGGACCCTCCCCCGCGGGACCTAGAGAACCTCAAGACCTGGGAGGACTGGGTGACCCTGCTGCACTCGGAGGACCCGGCCGTGCAGACCATCGCCACCGGCCGTGCTGCCAGTGTTATGGACCTCAGGAACATAAACACTTGAGTGCAGTGGGGTCGTGCGGGGACCCTGGGGCGTGCCCCGAATTCCTTTGTAAATAAAGTTTTCTCTCTCTCTCTCTCTCTCTCTCTCTCTAAGGCGAGTCCACGTATCGCGAGCTGGCTCACCAGACGCGAGGAAATAAACCCCCAGAACTTTTACGGCCGAAACCCACTGTACGTCGCCCAATAGGTCTGCGGAGAACGCGCCAAAGCGCAACGCTCTACTCTTGTCCCTGTGCAGCAGGGCGCCGGACAGCTCGCTGGAAACTTCAAACAGCCGTAAAAGCGCTACGTAGCTGTCCTCGTCCCGCAGGAACAGGAACAGGGACACATCGTCGGCGTATGCTGAGACCTTAACCTGGCCGTGGACTGGCAGTGGGAAACAGCGCACAGACGGGCTCCCGGCGATGCGACGCAGCAGTAGGTCTAGGCACAGAAAAAAAAAAAAACCTGGGCGACACGTGCAGCTATGAACTTAGGCACAGACCGCTAGATGACACCGCTTTCTGTACTATTTTCGAATGCATGTTTTAGTATTTGGTGTACAAATATGTTATGGCATTGTTAGCATGGCTAGTCAGTGGTTTCAATGTGTTCCCGAAGGCGATTTCGCCGGATAATGCAGGAAGCACAGCCCCCAGGTGCCGCATTTATTTGTTAGTCTGAAGAGCACCGCATACCACGCACGAACTTTTAGATAACTTTTCCGTTCTTCGCTTTCTTCTGTTTGAACGTGATGAATTCTACACATCTGTTGTTGTTGTTGCCACTGAAGGAAGGATGAAAAGGAAAGTGCACGGGCCGGTCCACTGGCTCGGGCTGAGCCACTACCGCTGCCACGTGCAGACAGAGGAGAGTTGAAAGATGTGAGAAGAAAGAGAGAAAGGAAAGACGCGCGTCGCAACAACCGCGTACGCATAACCGACGACGCTGGCTGTGACAAATATCCAGGTAGTAAATAAATTGGTAAATTGGTTTTTGAGGAAAGGAAATAGCGAAGTATTTGTCTTACATATCTGGGCGGCCACATGTACCGCGCCGTAAGGGAAGGGAGGAAGGTGGGAGTGAAAAAAGAAAGAGAGAAAGAGGTGCCGTAGGGGAGGTCTTCGGAATAATTTCGACTGCGTGCGGACCTTTAACGTGCACTGACGTCGCACAGCACACGGGCGCCTCTTGCGCTGCGCCTCCATCGAAACACGGCTGCCGCGGTCGGGTTAACATTGGAGGACTCAAGCTCCACCCTTCACAGGGGAACGCGACCGCGTCTTGCAGCGCTGCCAGGGAGTACATGGAACGCCATCGCCCGTGCGGCGCGACGCCTTGCCTGTTGGACGAATCGAAAATTGTTTATTTTGAAGGGAGGAAATTACGCAGTAACAGTCTCACTTATCTTGGACCTCCACTACGGCTCCTCTTTCTTTCTTGCGCTCCCGCTTTGTTGTTTTTGTTAGTTCCCGAAGATTGGAAACACGCCGAAGTAATAATGATACCTAAACCTGGTAAAAAGCTACAAATTGAAAACCTCAGGCCCATATCACTCACGTCGTGCCTTGGCAAACTTTACGAACGGGTGGTAACTTTAAGACTGCAAAATTACATGGAAGACAACGACTGTGTTCCACATACCATGTTCGGCTTCAGAGCGAAGCTCTCGACGCAGGACGTTCTCCTCCAAATACAAGAAGATGTCCTGCGAAACGTACCTCGGACGGGAGAAAATGTCATAATGGCCCTGGACATCAAAGGGGCATTCGATAACGTCAGCCACGAAGCGATCCTTACGGGCCTAGACAAGCTGGATTGCGGGCGCAGAATCCACGGCTTCGTCAAAGCCTTCCTGTCCGACAGAACTGCCACCATCGGCATAGGAGACCTTCGATCGGACAAAATTCGCACTCCAAATAAGGGAACACCCCAAGGGTCAGTTATCTCCCCCTTACTTTTCAACATAGCTATGATAGGCCTAGCTCGAAAACTAGAGAACATCGAAGGCATCAGGCATGCAATGTATGCTGACGATATAACAGTCTGGACAAACACGGGTTGTCTCGGAGAGAAGGAAGAAAGGCTACAGCAAGCGGCCTCTTGTGTAGAGCAATACCTCGCAGAAAGAGGACTCGCATGCTCGACCGAGAAATCGGAACTGCTGAGAGTCTGGAGAGGCAAGCAAAACCGGACCGTCCCAACCAACGAGGACCTAAAACTCAACGTCTACCTTGACGGGACACCCATACCCGAAAAGACAACAATAAGAATTTTAGGCATGTGGGTTCAATCCAACCAGCGCAGTACTCACACTTTTACCCTGCTCAAAGCAACAACACTACACGTCTCACGCATGATCACCCTCATCACCAACAGGCGACATGGCATGCGTGAAGAGGACACACTCAAACTAGTCAGAAGCCTTGTAGTTAGTAGAATCACGTACAGCCTACCCTACCAGTGCCTCAACAAAAACGAAATACAACAAGCGGATGCCCTGCTACGCAAAGCGTATAAGACAGCGCTCCGACTTCCGCGCAACACGTCAACCGAAAAACTCATGGCCCTGGGATTACATAACACCTTTGAGGAGCTACGAGAGGCGCAGCTTGAGTCGCAAAAACTCAGGCTGTTGCAGACAACGACTGGAAGAGCGCTCCTGCAGAGGCTCGGATACCGCGAGCAGATGCGAGAAATGACGAGGACGGCAACGATCCCCGACGAGCTTCGCAAGACCCTCAAGGTAGCGCCAATACCAAAAAACATGGATCCCAACCTCCATCGAGGCAGAAGAGAAGCGAGGGCCGACTTCATCGAAAGAACATACGCTCCTCAAGCCACGACCGTGTATGCAGACGCGTCTTGGAGAGGAGGAGACACCAAAATCGCTGTGGCGGCGGTGGTCGATTCGTCTTTACGCGAAATGACCAGCGCGTCTCTCCGAGGCTGCACAGCTGCAGAGTCCGAGGAAGTAGCCGTTGCTCTAGCGGTGGCGGAGGGCTATAGAACCGGGCGGTCGCTAACAATACTCACCGACTCTCAAACAGCCTGCCGAAATTACATGAATGGCAGGATAGGTCGTCACGCGCTCCGTATACTCCTCGCAGCGAGCGACAGAATTAAAAACCAGGAAGAACAAAGCGACAAGATCCCACACAAAATTGTGTGGGTACCGGGGCACACGGGGGTGGCAGGGAACCAAGAGGCCGACAGGATAGCTCGAGGATACATTACTTTCCGAGCATCCGATGAGCCCGCGGAACTCGCGCCAGCACCCAGGAATTACTCGGCCATACTACAAAACTACAGGGGCAGAAGATTGCCGTATCCCCCACCGCACAAATCTCTCAGCAGAGAGGAAGCTGTCACTTGGAGACAATTACAAACAGGCTCTTTCCCAAACCTACATATACTAAACAAAATGCACCCTACCATATACGCGGACAAATGTCCCTGGTGCGACGGAAAACCTACTCTCTATCACATCACATGGGCCTGCCAAAAGATAGACGTGGTCCCCAAAATACAAAACCCGAGTGCGGAGCAGTGGGAGACTCTGCTGTCCAGCGACCGCTGTGAAGACCAAGAAGGTCTGGTACAGCGAGCTCAACGGGCGGCAGTGGCCAGCGGAGCCCTGGACTGAGGGCAACCGACCACTGATTAGAGGCGGACGACTTCGACAGAGAAGACTCCTGGGGGTAAAATCAAGGAGAAAACGTCTCTGAAGATGCTCCCAAACCGCAGGAAAAAGGACTAGAGTAAAATAAAGTTTTTCCTTCCTTCCTTCCTTTTGTTAGTCGCCATTTAATGGTAATTAAAAATAAAAATAAAAATGGCCGAAATAGATGTTGCTAGCCGCGGCATCTGCCATTGAAACCTGAAGCACCTGAGCAGCGGCTGGGAATAAAAGTACACGGAAAGGACAGCGAGAGGGAAAGAAAAGGGGGGGGGGGGGGCGATAGAAGAAAGGATATCGGTAGGGCGGCATTATACACTATGTAAAATACAGGATATCACTCCCTCTTTCAACCCTTCCCTTAAGGCGAGGTTCGGGTGTCTACCGAGATACGTCAGTCCTTTTCTCAAAACCAATTTTCATATTTTCAAGCTCGGCTGCTGGGTGTGCACTGCCCGGTGGCCTGCTTGTGCAACAAGCCCGCGATGTCAACTCATGCCATTCGTCCTCACAGTGAGGAAAATGACTTATCAAAACCTCTCGTCTAAAACAAGCTGGGTGTGCCACTAAAGTTAGACCGCGCTTTAGGGGACTACGTTTTGGCACCAGTAGGTTAAACAGATTAGTCACAAGAGCTCATTAGCTGAAGCAAAACTCTTCGATTGCTTTTTCTATGCTGGGCGTTCGGCCACTATGGCAAGTTGATCGTGTACGTTAGCAGTTGCACTTTATAGTGCTCTGCGATGCAGCGCAATACTGACTTCTTTGCTGGGTGCAACATATGACCTATTTAGTAAAGCATGTCTTAGGGCAATGCGGCATTCCCTTACCGCATATTTATCTTTTCTCCTTTCCTCTTCATATTTCAGACCTCGTGCGTAAATGCGTCAAGAAGTAAAATTTAATTTCGGATGGTCTCTGTCTTCATGACCACCTCCAAACTTGTAACATTTTTAACCGACTGGTTTGCAAAAGTGAGCTTGTTCGTTGAGATGGTTAGACTGCCGTCATAATAAGACATCTTGTGGTCTGGCCAGAAACTAATTGCTTGCTTTATATTTCGAGGTGATGACGAGCGGAAGTGCAGCATATCTAGTTCTAGGTTCTCTCATGGAGCAAAGCATTCGTTACGTAGTTTTCTACCGCTACGCTGCTGCCCGGGAGTTAGTGAATTCCCGCCGGATATGAGATCCGAGGAACATTAAGCGGTTCGTGGAAAGCGTGCATCTGGTTGGCGATGACACCGCATTACTCACTCATTCCACAAAGCTTTCTTAAAAAAATCATAAACGCGTGGAGCGCCGAAAGACGCTGTTCTGCTCAAACTGCGCGAATACCTAATGTCCGCGAAAGTCATTTGAAAGAACTGCCTCATCGCAGGCCAAGCGCAGTTGTTCCAGCTGCTCTTTCTTTGTCTGGATACAGACCAACAATGACAGCGCTTGGAAACCGTTATAGTAATTACGAGTGTGATATAACGCGTCGGTAATTTGCGTTATTATATCCAGGATTAGTTACGCATTGATCGCGTGTATGTATTCCGTGCCTGTCTGTAGCCTACGCACTTCCGGCTTTGTTCTGAGCAGATTCGTTCATGTTTTCTTTTTCAGGGGATCCCTTCGAGTATTATTTTTTTTCATTGGTGCAAAATAAGCGTCGCATTATATGCTTTCAATGAGTTCCCTGCCTATCCAGCCAGACTAGCGCACGTAAAATAGCTTTGCTTGTTTAGCATGACGAGCATAGTCATTAAGTCTGCCTTTTAGGAATTAGTGCCACGGCTTCATGTCGGTCCTCATCTCTTGGCCAAGGTAGGGTGGGTGTTTTGAAATGCCTTACTATGCATTTTTCACTAACATAAGACCATGACGATCAACACTCAGATAAAGGAGAAGACCCGGAAAGCTGTGTTTGTTTCTTGTTTTTGCACTGCCTACTACAGTTGATAGGTTTCACTTTTCAGTTAATTCACGCCACATCAGATGGTCTGATGTTTCGTTTGTGCTAGAGAAACTTGCGTTCTGTTCCAATTTATCGTACTGTTTCTCTATAGTTATCGCTTGGGGAAGTTTCGTGTTTTCTCAAAACTATTTGAGGGTGTAATATAATAACATCGAGTATGGCGATTTTAGGGGAACTCTGAGTCTCGCATGCGGTGCCGTCCCTTTGCATCAGCTTCTCCTCGATGGTGCGTAATTCCTAGCTGCTGCAACCACGAAGGGAAGGCGCCTGCTTCGCCTCCACAGGAATGATCGCATGCGGACGTTTCGACACTGCTCCGTTCTACGTCAACAATGTTTCCTGCTATTTTATTGTGCGAGTTTGAAAAGACAGCGAAAAAAATAGCACCTTCACCTTTAAAATCAGTTACAATTTCACAACCACCCTAAATCAACAGCCGAAACATTTTAGCCAATAGTAACTTGTGGAACTGCAGGAAAATTAGCAACTGCTTTCTTCGGGTGTACTTCATAGCACATTTCCGCAGCTTTACCAAATTTATTTATTTTCAGAGGTACTGCCAGCCTTCGCAGAAGGCCTTTGGCAGGAGTGAGCATACATGGTAAAGAAAGTACAAAAAAGCGCTACAAGACATGATAATAATAAGAGTGGTGTCATCCGCCTGCTTGAGCAGATTAACACCGAGAAGAAAAAAAGAAAAAATAAGAAAGAAAAATGCTTTGTACAAGCTCGCGCTGTTCAGGCATATAGAAACAACACTGGCACATAACACAAGAACACTGGCATCAATAGCACGCTTGAGGAAATAAACACTAACGGTAGATATACGCTGATCCGTCCGCAATCACAATAATGCCAACCACAAAGCAATATCAACAGCGGGAACCAAAAACGCTTACGTTGAGCTAACTGATGGCCTTCAATTTTGATAAGAAAGTTTCGACAGACGGGCATTCCACAGCTTCAGAAGGCAAAGCGTTCCACTGACGGACGGTTCTCGGAAAAAAGGAATTTTGAAAGGTATCTGTTCGGCACATATATTCTTTTAATTTTTTGGAATGGTTTGATCGTGTACATCGCCGTATAACAGGTTCGATATAAATGCTACTATCTATACCTATCTTACTATTGTAGAGTAGATGCATGTATTTCATTCGTTCATAATACCGTCGCAATTGTAATGGTTCTAAGTTAGCTTTTTCCACAAGTGCAGTTGCTGAGGTACGCCAACTATATGAGCTATAGATGAATCGAGCTGCCTTTTTTTGGATGCTTTCGAGTTTGGCAATGTTTAATTGAGTGCACGGATCCCAGACTACAGAAGCGTATTCAAGAACGGGTCTGATAAAAGTTTTGAAGGCAAGGAGTTTTATCTCTTGTGTTGAATTGCGCAGGGTTCTTCTCATGTAACCGAGTTTCTGCATAGCCTTTTTTGTAATGTATGAAACATGTTCATTCCATCTGAGATCTGAGGTGAGGATTATACCTAAGTATTTACAGCTTTTAACGGAAGATAAACGGTGTCCATTGACGGAATAGGGAAATAGGAGGGGTTTTCTTTTGCGTGTTACTGTCATTGTTACCGTTTTCTTCCTGTTTATTTTCATTTGCCACGTTGAGCACCAGTTTTCTATTTGAGCTAGCGAAGAATTTAGTTGAGATTGGTCATTCGAGTTTTTAATTTCTTGATAAATAATACAATCATCAGCAAAAAGTTTTATTTTCACGGGTACTACACTAACAATATCATTAATAAAAACTAGGAAGAAAAGGGGCCCAAGAACAGATCCCTGTGGAACACCCGACTGGACAAACATATAGCTCGAGCACACTCCATCAATTCCCACACATTGGCCTCTACAGGAGAGATAAGCTGCTATCCATGCAAGCAGTGTGTCGTTCTTGAGTATGGTTCGCAGTTTTAATAGCAGCTTTGGGTGGGACACGCAGTCGAAAGCTTTTTCAAAATCTAAAAAAATAATATCGATCTGGCTTTGTTTATCGAGTGCTGCTGCAAAGTCATGCACTGCCTCTATAAGTTGCGTGACCGTAGATACGCCCCTGCGGAAGCCGTGCTGTCGGGAATCGATTAAGTTGTGCTCCTCCAGGAAAGAAGATATGTGTTTGAAAATAATATGTTCCATTATTTTGGCGCTTGTGCTCAATAGAGAAATTGGTCTGTAGGATGCTAGAAGTGATTTGTTTTCCGCTTTCGGTATAGGCGTAATTTTCGCATACTTCCAGTCAACTGGAAGCGCTGCTTGAGAAAGGGATATTCTAAAAATAACAGATAAGCATTTCGAGCACCACTCTGCGTACCTGTACAGGAAGGCGTTTGGGATCCCGTCAGTTCCGTGTGCCTTTTTTGTATCGATGTTCAGTAAAAGCGATAAGACGCCTTGTTCTGATATGGATACATCACTGATAGCGGAGTGGTTACCATGGCATGCAAAATGTGGTCTTTTGCCGTCATCAAATGTAAATATGGAACAGAAAAATTTGTTGAATGCCTTCGCAATATGAGACTTGTCAGTCACAGTCGCACCGTCGATACACATACTACAGAATTGGTCTTTTCTGGGTTTAAAATGCCGCCAGAACTTGGCAGGGGATGAGACAAGGAAAGTTTTCATGGTTACATGGTGGTAATTATATTTTGCTTTTCTTATGCATCCCTTCAGCTGAAGGCGCATGTCTGAAAGCTTGAGCATATTAGAAGGAGAAGGAAACTTCCGGATTTGTTTTCTAAGTCTTTTTGTTTTCCGCTTTAAGCGCACAATCTCTTTGGACATCCAGGGATTTGTGTTATGTACAATTTTTTGAGTACATGGTACGAAATCATTTATACACTTTAACACCAAACTCTTAAAAATTAGCCATAAGCGGTCCACCCGATGTGTCTCGGAAAGAGAGAGGAAGTTAGAAAAGGAGCCGTCCAACGCATCCAAAATGCCAACGTCATCGGCACGTGAAAAATTTGGAAATGCACGTTTATGCTTCCTGCATTTAAGAACAATGTTTAGTTTGAAGGCTAAGCATATCATCTTGTGGTCTGATATGCCTTCCACGATTTGCAGTTCTGGATCACGACGAAGCAGTCCATCGGATAAAAGAAATAAATCTAAAATGGACGCCGAGTCGTTCTGAATGCGTGTGGGCTGCTTTACAAGCGGGGTTAAACTATGGAAAAGAATTATGTCAACGAAGGGCTCTGCTGATTTGGACAGTGGTTCAGGAAATTCGCTTTCCCAGTCAATGGCCGGCATATTAAAATCGCCGCCGATTAAGATGTTGGATGAGATTTTTTTGCACTCAGAAAGGAAATCATTAAGTTTTTCGAAGAAGATATTATCGGAGTTAGGAGGCCTATAAAATGCTCCTATGATAAGGTTCAGTTCCCTTAAACAAATCTTAGCAACAACGCACTCAATTTCAGGTATGTCAGGCAACCTAACTACTTGCAATGATTCTTTAAACATTATTGCAACTCCGCCACCCCTAGAACTTCTGTCTTTACGGAGTATGCGGTAACCTGGTGGTGTTATTTCGAAATCGCCGACCTCAGGGTGTAACCAAGTTTCTGTTATAATTAAAATATGTGGTTTGTGTGCTATTGTTATGCTTTCTAGATCATCTAATTTATTTAGTACGCTCCGAGCGTTCAGGTTCAAGCATTGAAGATGTAAGGGGGGGTCACTTTTAGTTCATTGTGTCGGTGATTTCTTGCTGGGGTCTGGGCGTTTACCAACGGGGACTCTTATATTTGAAGTGTCGTCCCATTCAAACAGCTCACCGTCAACCTTTATCTTATCATACACCAATCTAACTTTCCCTCCAGTTTTCCTAATTTCCGAAGTGCTGTCCCATAGTTTCTTCCTCTTCTGACGCGTCGCTGCCGAGAAATCTTCAGAAATCGAGATACCACTGTCCTTTAACTTAAAGCAATTCTGCATAATGCGGAACTTCTCGCGATGATCGATAAGCTTTAGGATTATAGGTCGGGGTTTGTCCGGCTGTATTCGACCGATGCGATGTATCCGTTCAGTTGATGACACAGTTATGCCTAGCTTCTTTTTAAACACGCCCTCAACTACGCGCGAGGTAAGGTCTTCAGGTGTCTCCTCAGCTTCCTCAGCAATGCCAAAAACAAGAACATTATTTCGTCTGGAGCGGTTTTCCAAGTCTATAAGCTTGTTCTGGAGACATTGAAAACTTCTTTCAAGGCCAGAAACCCTTGTACCAACTTCGGTTATAGCTGAAGATGTTGCTTCGACTTTTTCGAGTTTTGCCTCAATTTCATCGAGCCTTTTCTGAATGTTCTTTTGGCCCTCAAGTATTTCAATCAGCATTTCTTCTGTCGTGGCTCGAGAGAAGAAAAAATTCACCTTCGACTGTTGTAAGCAGCGTTAGCAATAGTTGTTTTTTGCAACCATTGTTTAAGGTCATCAAGCATGACTGCGCTTTGTGGTCCGTATGAAATGTTTTCACACAAACAGAAACGGTGGAATTGACCCAATAATAACACTTTAGCTGCTCATTATTAACATTTCAGTAAGTATCACCACGTATATCTTGAGGGAGTCTAATTACTTAACGCTCGTTGGACAGTCAGGAGTAAATAAAAATCAAGGAGCTTCGTTTACTAATGCGTCAGGCCACTCAGGCGTCACCGGAAGGATGGCGGCTTGCATGCTCCAAGCCGAAGATATCTCGAAGACGATCTGCATTTTTTAAAAATTCAGCGCACTTTCTCCATTGAGGTACGCTGCTTATTATTCCTCCTGAACACCACACTTGTGGGACCTTTCCAAACCGCATTTTCAAACCGCCAGAGTGGTACTATAACTGCTGAAAGTGCTGCGTGAAAAATCGCAAAATTTCCTGCAGCCAACGGCCACTCCAGTGCTTAACCGCCAGTGACGTCATTTGTTACAAGATTTAGAACAGCGAGTCTTTGCATTTTATTTTGTTCAAGAATAGAAACTTCTTCAAAAAGCTCGGCGCGAGCAGCGACAGCCACCCCAACGGTGGCATGCGAAGTAAACAACAATGCGTATGAGAATCTCGTAAGGCTGCCAGCCCCACAGCATCGTCGCATAAAGCAAGAATCAGAGGCGAGTTTGTTGTTCCTTCGCGATTAAGTCTTCTGTAGAAAACTGCGAGGGAAAGAAAGATGAAATCATACTTTTGCAAAGGACCATTACGTTTCCGTTCTTTGCTGAAACTGTTTCAATTTTTTTTTTCTGGTCGCACGTAGTCCAGCTTGAGAAATCTTCTAAATTGGCGATGCTGCCTTCGTCTCTGTGATCTGAGAAATCTTAGTTGCTTGCCATTGCCTTAAAATTATATTAAAGGACGATGATCATTTCTTTGTTGATGCTGGGGTTTGGTTCTTTCCAACCGTTTTTTTTTTTTGGTGAGTGGCGAAACTTATTGCAAGGAAGTAATCGGTCTTCTGGCGTTAACTAAGCACGCAGAACTATTTGCACTGAATAGCTTTTGTTGCACAATCTCGTCATGGTTACATAACAATGGAGAGGTGCTCGTGAGATATTTTATCTCATCACCGTGGCGTTGTTTTTCTCGGTAACGACATAAAATATAAAACAAACTGGAACACTTGGCATAAACTTTACCCCATCTTTGCCGAGCGGAGGTTTTGGCGTACGGCGGGTGGTGACGGGTGCATGAGTGTATCTGCCCACTGGTGATGCTGATAACTGGTCTTTGATGACATAAGGGCAGCCTCGCCAAATAGCGCCTTGTCTATCAACTTGTATATATGATGCAGAGTCAAACAACCATTTTTTTCTCAAGCACTCTACCATAGAAAAGCCGAGCTACGAGCCAAGGGAAAGCCTATGGCCATTAGCGAGACAGCATACAGATACGAGTTCGCACTAAAGACATACAAGTATTGACTAGACCTTTGTAGGATAAAAACATATTTGTTTGTTTCGTGATTCAGTCAGTCAGGTTTCGCGCACTCACTAATATGTTTTTAATGCTTAGAACATTTGAAGTTTGAAGTTTGAAGCTTATTTCCATATCAGTAAGAAATGAGGGACCCGAGACAAAAAGTGAACGTTAATTCACTTGACGGCGCTCGGGAGCCATTACATGGCAAGACAGCGAGGTGTCGGTAGTAACAGTTGTACGAGTACATTTACAGACATTGTAGCTTTTACTAACATACATCAGTTATTGTGTGTGTGTTAAAGGCAAAGACACAATGTGAAGGATAAACGTGATCAGCCAATAACAGCAATTGTGAATAGTAGCAAACCCAAAAATACAAAAAACACATAGGAGGAAACACACTGCAGGAAACCAGAAAAAATTACATTTGTGAGAGAAAGAATGAATGTATTGTTTTCTTATTAACATTTTCAATATTAACATTCGTATGCATATGAACGGCTAAGAAAGCATAATGGAGCAAAATATCGCTTGTATGACAAAACAAGTCACGCATCACAGAGTTGCCACCAAATGTGCGAATTCTGTACGAAAATAGAACTGCGATCAACAAAAACTCGCCTTTGTATGCTTTGAGCGAAATATGAACCAGATAGGGAGCAATATATATCGTAATGTAATCGGTAATTGCAATTGGTTATTTGAGGAAAGGAAATGACGCAGTATCTGTCTCACATATCTCGGCGGACACCTGAACCGCGCCGTACAATATATATTGGCTTCCTTTTTTTCTAGAACAAAAATTATTAGTCTCTGTTTGTGAGGATTGCGCCCAGAATGTTCCGGTAAAAAAGGAGAGTTTTTCCGCATTAAACCGCGGTACACAGGACATCGGATCATGAGAACCTCCGAACTGCCATATCAATCCTGAACATGTTGTGCAAGACACGACCAGAATAAAGAAACAGCACTTGAGCCCCAACTAAGATAAAAGGCTTGCCCCTACAAGCAACATCAGGACATAAAAAAACAGTCACAGCCGAGATTCAACTCTTAGTCAACGCAGAAATTACACCGCATTGCTTAAAATGGCCGTACCAAGCAAGCAACGCGCATACAGTTTCATTCTATAGCACTTAAGGGCGACAGAAAGAGCTTAAACCCTTCAGCAACAAGGCAATGGTGTGAGGGTCCTGCGTCTTCATCAAGCCTACTGTGAACGACTTCACGGTCACATGCTCTTTTCTGATCAAAAACTTTTTCTAAATGCACCAAAGCGTTTGTGCTCGTCGAACTTTCCTGGCAGCTTCAGGCGTCGCAGTAATTTTGTTTATTGACAAATAACTTTGATTCCTTCCGCTATACATGCAATTTTGTGTTAGGTAAACTGAGGTGAAATATTATTCTATGTACGTCGCTGTACTTAAAAGAACCTTCATGCCTTTGGAGCAACTATGGTATCTCTTCCATTTCTGCCGCAAAAGCTCTTCTTTAAGTTTAGCAAGCAAGAAACAGTTTGGGCTTTGAAACTGATGCTTTCACTGGCGCCGTTTTTTCCTTTAGCCATCCGTGCGAGCTCTCCACGTATGGTGCCGAAAGGGTGCCGGTTATAGACGAGAGGCGGGGGATTGGGTTTGTCACGTTGGGAGCCGAAAACCAGTTTGCAGAGGAATTCACTATTCACGCTGCCAGAAAACAAAGCAAAGATTAAATGTTGGAGCCTCTTCTGCGTAATAGTTATCTGATTAGTGTCGCGCAGAAGGAGTTAAACAAAGAACATTTGTACTCCGCTGTAGGGTAAAAATCTGGCAAAGCACATTTGTGCGCCTAGAGAGGTGCAATCTCCGTCAATGAGGGACACCTGCAGTTCTTTCGCGTGCGTTGACATCACACAGCCGACGCACTTTTCATTCTTATTTCACCTCCACATAGCTGCGGCCTGCATGGTGCGTAGCTGAGGTTGCGGACAAAAATAGGTACTGTAGTCAGCACATCCTGTGCCTAGTAGTGATATCATAAAACGTTGCAAAACTCTATCATGTCGCTGGTGCTATCACACTGTGAACTTCCAGGGGGCCTGATTTAGTTTATTCTGCTTTTCGTGCAGCCAGTCGGTTAGGTTCCTTTTCCAACAGTTCGCAATTCTGGGTGAGTGAATGTTTCGTGTCTCTTCCACCTGGAAGCCTCTGTTGCTTTGGTGCCAAGACAAATAAAACAAAAAAATTTCTCGATTGAGCAAGAGCTGCAAGAGAAGGAAAGAGAATGACTGCGTTGGAGAAGCAGCCCAAACTGTTGCAAATTCTTGTTTGTTGCTCGAATGTTTCGCCAGTAGCTCTGTGTGTACAAAACTAGCTTTCCGTTCTCCTCTGAAACCTCCTACAGAATGCAGGAGCACGCGTCTGAGCGGGCAGACAATCTTATTCACAGAGTGTAGTGTCAGGAGAGGAGGGAGGCTGAACATTAGCTCTACATTCCTCTGTGCGGTACCTCATTTGAACAGCTGCCCTATTTTAGCAGCTCAAACAGGCACACTGTTTACCAAGTCATTATAATGTATTACACATGTTTCAGGATGAGCTCTGTAATCTTCTGAAGCTCAAGTTGAAAAAGTTTACTCAATTACACGCGTTCAACGTTAGCCTTCGGTGAAGCGCAGTTAATTGTGGCAGATGTACAATATCGGGCCCCAGAAAATTCATCAAGCCCGAAAGAATATCTCTATATTTTTTTAGTTTCTTCGTTCAGTGACAAAATTCTAGGTGCTGCGCATTAATCTGCGATTCAGCCAGATCTTTTTTTACTACTCCTTTTAATCAGTGGAGTTGCAGACCTGAGTATCCTAAACAAATTTGCAATCTGTAAGAAGAATACGTAATCCAGTATAAAAAAAGACTTACTGATGGTGCTTTTCGGAGTGTAGCAATAACATCACCTGATTTTGGACGCCAGTCAGGTGCCAACAGAAACAGCAGTGTGGAAAGGAATACAGTTTGAGAGAGACGTTCTACTGCTAACCAGAAATCGTAAAGATAACGGTTCACAATAATACTAATGAACAGCACAGCTGAGAGATGATATAAATTTTCCACAGCAGCGGAATATTGCCTACGCTGAACTGGTCCAAGTGAGCAGCTGCGAATGACACTTTCATGGTGGCATTGCTCCAATCGTTCCTACTCTCGTTCACCCTTCTTTCTTGGGCGAAAGAATTTGGGCTCTTGCTGTTTGTATTTTTTAACGTTTAATTTCTCAGCTCCCACCTACTGTATGGCCCTGTCTTTAATTATCAATGTTTATTTCGTTTTGCACAAGTATGATCTATGAATCCTTAGGAATAACAGCGCTCAAGGCATTTCCAACAGCGCGAGTAAACATCAGTGTCATACGTCCAACTACGCAGCTTAAGCGACAGCTGGGTAGAGAGAACGATACTCTGATGATTTGTGCAGCGCCAGCACGGACACAAGAAATCTTACCGATACAAAGTGCTTCCGTTCGTAAACATGGCGGTGCAACACGATCGACTGGCATGCGCGTGATAGAGCCAGGGTATGGAAATGTCTAGATCTATGCTGGCCTAGTAAAGAAACACGGCAGCTCCTGTCGGGTGTCGTCTCCCTAGTCCGCACGTCAGACACCGTTCCGGCCGGTTTCCATTAGCGCCCGTCATGCAGAAGGCATCAGCAATTCACCGGAAGCGCAGCAGTCACAGACCTGGCTCCGGTTCGGGGCCACCAGAGTCGACTGGAAAAGAATAAGCTGCGGAAGAAGCCTCTTGTGGCCAAGAGGAGCTCGCGACGACTGTTAGAAGGCGGCGTAACACGAGCTCCGTGTCCGGAACGAAGATGGAGAGGGTGTCCGAATGAGTGTGACACTGCTCCTGCCAAGAATGCGTAAATCTTGGACGGCGTCTCTGTTCGGCCGCTGACACGCTTCATTCAGATCTGTTTTCACTACCTGCGTAGCGAAAACAGGAAAGCATTTCGCGTCTCTCGACGCCCCTCTCAGCCGATTTTAGTCTCGGAGGTCTGAAGGTCACTGAACCAGCCGAACCTGCTGCTGGTGCATAATTTCCCGGCTTCAGAACCCTGCTACGTCGGCCATCTCATAATACTCATTTGCAATATATGAGTCTTTTGTAAGCAGACAGGCCTGAGTATGCGTTCTGTTTACTTACTCATCAATGAAGCGTTCTGTAGCCCTATAAGCTTCAGCCAAAACCACTTTTTTTACACTTCAGTTCTTGTTTGAAAGAGTGAATTGCCGTACGGACATTTACCTAGGATTGTTTCAGGAAGGGCGGCGCACACTTCACTGTGTTGTGTACACTACAGTTATTTGCTTTATAATAAGCACTAAAATATCAGCGTGAATATCATTGTACTAGTTCCAAGCAATGTTTTTGTACTAGTTCATTGTACTAGTTCCAACCAATGTTCCTGTGAAAATCACTATTCATACCGATACGCAGTTTTTTCGTGAAGCTGGCTTGAGGATTTTTAAAAGCAGCTAAGTGAATGCCGCTGCTTCGTCCTGCAAATTCTTGTTTCGCATTTCTAATACATTAGCGATACACAACACAAATGAAGATACCTTTTGAGAATTCCGGTGGACTGCCGACCACATGATTCCAAATTTTTCACAGACATAGATACATATGTGTCTCTGCAACGTCATCGCAAGGAGAAGCTATCAATAGGTCAGTGTAAAAGTACTCAGTTTGTATTGTGGTTCTTCTCTCTCTTTTAATCTTTACCCGAAGCGAGAGTGAAGCAAAATCCGTGTCTTTTCTCTGAGTATTTGTGTTCTCTAACAGTTCGTCTCATAAATGTTGCATTTTTGAAAGTATTAGGGATAGAAGTCCAGTTACTGACATACAACACCTTCAGTTTAGGGCTCTGTGTTCGCCAGTCGTATCACTCTGGATAGTGCAGGTTCTTCGAGTTCGTTAATATATACATGGTGGCCACACAATTTTATTTGCCCTGTTCGTCACGATGTTCTTTATTTGTTGCCTCCGACAGACATCCCCATTTCATCTGTGTAGGTTCTTCGAAGTAAACAAGAATCGACTCCGTGTTACAATTACCTCTATTTCTTTACTATATATATAACGACTGTTTCGCAATTATTCTTATATTAAAAATGTAATTATTCTTTCCTTGCCACTGAGAGGCACGGTGCAGTTGTACAGGCAGAGAAGAGACGTCGAAGTTAGAAGGGAAACAAAGAACGTACTCAAAGGTACACTAAACAATGTGTAAGTACGGCGCCGAGAGCCAAACGGAGAAGTGTCATGGAAGCTGTGGTAATAAATTCCAAAACCTCTTTGTTGCGGTGCATTTTCGCTTTGCTTCACCCACATACGCCACGCGTTCTATTCTCTTTTACTTGGCATGCACGAGCCGTCCAAGGGCTCTGAGTCTCAACAACGCCTTCGTCTCCTCGGGATCAAAGGCAGCGACTTCCAGCGGCGGAAACACCGGGAATCGTTTCTCTAGCCATGAATAATTCAAGGGCTTCGCGTGAGAAGCATTCTGAAGGGATAAATTTTGGATTCAGGGCTTAGAGCAAGCGAAAGTATTACAGAAGAAACTCGACAATCTTAACATTACAGAGTGAACGAGACTGTGAATAGAATAGAAAGAACAGCAGATTAAGTAGGCATGGCGCCACGTTAGCTAGCTTGGAAATGATGATGATGATGATGTCCTCAGGCTTAATGGCAAATACCCACGCCGGTGGATTGGCTAAAGTGCATAGCGGATACAAACGCACTCATGTACTAGGAGGGGAGTATTTGGATAGTTTTGTGTCCTAGATTAAAATTTGTATAAAAAATTTAATAAAAAGAAAAATCAGTCAATTTTCTTTCTAGCAGAGGAATCGACGAGATGTAATTCTAAAGAGACCATAATAGAGCGAAAGAAGAGAACGTTCAGAATGAGAGCTTATACTCTCAAGTGCTTGGGTGCATAAAACAGTCAGTCATAAAACAAAATGCCCATGTGTTTGGACGTGAATGGATTGCTCTTAAACAAAAGCAAAGGAAGGTCCCACAAGGCAACAACTCTGGTGCTAAACAATTTTCTAAAGCGTAATTATGTGTTACTAGTTGCTCGTACGGTTTTATGCGCAACATTGATGCAATGTAAGATGTGGAAGACGTCGGCTGAGAAAAACATCCCCCCCCTCCCCCAGTGCAGCGCATCCGAGGATGCATACAACAACACGAAGAAAATTCGCTAACGTTGTTTTCAAAGCACTGCGACGACGAACTGCGTCATTCGTATAAGCCAGAAAAAATATGAAAGCTGGCTGCGCTGCAGCGATGAGGACCGTGCAGGGATGATAGGATCTGGATTGATTAGTGCACCGAGTAACTTCAGAAATACGTTTTCAAATGTACTACTTCGAAACCGCGGAACCATGTGAAGCTCTTTCAAGACGACGGTATATTGCGCTGACCCATTTTAAAAGAAACTACTTGGCCTGGACTGTTTGTTTACGTGACTGGCTGCAAATACAAACAAGCTTTGCTGGCTGAGCTTTCTAAAGACACTCGTGAGCCTTGTTTTCCCTTTATGACGCAAATCAACATTTTTATCCTCTTGACGGTGGGCACTCCAATGGAGTTTATCCTGTTCGTAAGCGCGCGCATAAAGCGAATGTCGCTCTAAAGAAGTGCGTTTCTATGGAATCATAAGTGACATATCCAAAAGGATTATTGCGAGCGGTTTGTGTAAACATACGTCGTGTCTTTTATTTTGTAAACGGCTCTTTCTTTACTCCTAGGCTTTGTGTTATAGCATGCGATAACTGTCATTATTAACTGCTCCTCGGGCTACACAGAGGAAGTACATTTGATGAACATAAGATGTCATGAAGTCCAAGATAACCGGTGCCTCTCCTAAACCAGTTTGCAGTTACATGCTGTCTTGTTCCTGAAGAATGGCGTAAGGAATTGAATCATGTGTCTGCAAATCATGTGTTGAAGCCGAGGCGACCTATGAGGAAACATGAGGGAGGAATGGGTCGTTAAAAAATTGCCTATATTGCATAGCAAATGGAAGTTTTTCACACGTTCCGATATTTCTTCCTTCTTTTGTGGGGAGGGGGAGGGGGGGTTACCCCACGTTCATACACTGCAATACTGATAACGTTCTGGAAATAAATATATCTTTGAAGACCTGGTTTCAAGAATATACATACAAATGATCATCAAGGATGAACATTCCTGCGCTAGATTCGTAACCAGGTTGCGAATAAGTGATTTCTAAGGTTATCGGCGAAAAATCTTCGTTAAAATGCAGGACGCGGAATACATCTAGTAAGGCACCAGGCATTACTTCGCGGGCTTTTGCATTTATTTTAGGATAGCTGGCATACCTTTACACTTAGTGGAACGAGTGATTCGGTCCGTAGTGAATAAGGTATTTTTACCAGTTATTGTCTTCTAAAAAAAAAAAGGTGCATACTAATGCCGGAAGTGAGCTACCTGGACGGTTTTGCTTCCGGTTAAAGCTCTAGGAAAACACGTTGAGAAAATGAGTATTCTGCAAGGCGTCTATATTAAAGAGATCCGCCTCCATTATCGGCTTTTATTAAGTAGGCCACTGCAGAACTTGAGCTCGAGTACCTGAACTTGAGGTCTACTGGGTTGTACTATAGAGGCTAGAAGATTTGCCAAACCTTCTAGCCTCTATAGGTGTACTTAGAGGGCGACGTTGACGATGGCAATCAGGATCCCACTTCGCATAAATGCGTAGTTGACGGGCAGTTGATCCGGTTTGCCCGTTTCGCGGGCGGAGAAGATGACGCTTCCTTCAAACTGCACACGTTTAATTATACCTAATTACATACAGTCATCACGCGACCTGATTAAAAAAACTTTTAATAGCTCACCGGGAGTTCGACGGCCGCAGGCTAGCGAATTCAGACCACAGCCCACACCAAGCGTGGAGCCACTGCCTTCCGCTACGCAATAGGCTGGTGTCTGCCCAAAGCAAGACTTCTGTTAGCCTCGCGTCCGTCCGACGCTCCATACGACCATCTCCTTCGGCAACCAGCCCGTCGAGCTCTCGCATGCGCACATGCATGCTCTCATTTTCGCGCCGAAGTTCACTTTTGGCAAGTAATTGCCTTTAACGCCTTTCCTGAAGAACCTTAAAGGCTAAATAACACGCGGCCAAGTAACATCAGCCCAGGAGCCACGCCCACCATTCAGATTTAAGTATCCTAAGCGTAGGTGGCGCCTCGGCTCCGCCAGCATCCGAACACTGTCTGAAGCCATATAGTCCAAACAGCATGTTTCTTTTGCTTTGTAATTATTGTGCTTATGTTATGTAGTTTCCGCCGCAGCCAAGGGGGGTGCGGCCCCGTCATGCATGTCCTATTGCCTTTTGTCGCGTCCCCAAAGCATTTCTGCAACAGAATGTCTTGAATAAAGAAAGAAAGAAAGAAAGAAAGAAAGAGGGAAAGGAAAAGAAAGAAATAAGGAAAGGAAGAAAGAAAGAAATAAAGAAAGAAGGAAAGAAAGAAAGAAAGGAAGAGAGAAAGAAAGAAAGAAAGAAAGGAAGAAAGAAAGAAAGAAAGAAACAAAAAAAAGAGAGAAAGAAAGGAAGAAAGGAAAAAAGAAAGTAAGTAAGAAAGAAAGAAAGAAAGAAAGAAAGAAAGAAAAAGAAAGAAAGAGAAAGAAAGAAAGGGAAAGAAAGAAAGGAAAAGAAGGAAAGAAGGAAAGAGAGAAAGAAAGAAAGAAAAAGAAAGAAAGAAGGAAAGAAAGAACAAAAGAAGAAAGAAAGAAAGAAAGAAAGAAAGAGAGAAAGAAAGAAAGGAATAAGGAAAGAAAGAAAGAAAGAAAGAAAGAAAGAAAGGAAGAAAGGAGGAAAGAAAGAACGAAAGAAGGAAAAAAAAAGAAAGAAAGAAAGAACTTGCCGTTTTCCCGAGCCGGACGCGAACACCTGCACGTGCTCTCTGCCTGCAATCTCCAGAGCCAAATCCAAGATCTTCCATTCTAATTGCGCTCAAAAGAGGGCGTTTTCGAAAACAGTGCGACCGCACGACCATAAAATGCGATCTTCCTCCCGACAGCGCACTGGGCGGCATGACGTACCCCCTTTCTGCGTGAACGCGAAGCCCAGTAGGCGCCCTCGCGGTCGTTACGTTTTTACTTCATTGGCCTCCGCAGCCATCTGCAAGAAGCATGGGCCCCTCTAACACAACAGCACGAGAGAGAGGTGGGGAGGGCATTTGCCACGATAGCGCGCTACTGACACCAGGCCGGCTAGTGACCTACGTTTTATGAGGACATGAGGACCGACGTTATTTCTATAGACTCCAGCGCAGGCAACTAATGCGTGGGTAAATGTCGACGTACCCAACATTTTAAGCGAGATTCTAGATCAAGTAAAATTTTGTTTCACATGGGCTTTAAGTCATCTGCATCCAAAGTTCAGCCACGCTGTCAGAAAAGTTTTTATAGGGAGGAAAGGTTAAAAAAAAATTACAGACGTCTGCAACACATACACATCTTAAAGTGAGGCTGTACACTGGTTATTCTACAGCGTATTGAAATGCCGTTTGAAACTAAGTATATTTTCCCAATGGAATGAATCCTTATATTACGCAACCTTGCATTCTTCGCATCTAAAAAATCGTCGTTAAGCTATACATGAAAATTAGTGACACCCAAAACACATGAAATGCGCGAAGACACGGCGCGTGCAGCCCGACGATATCTGCTTTTCCCACTCGCACAAGGTGAAGGCAGGGCCACATGATTCGGATTATGAATGTCGAAGACAGCAGTGAATCTTATGTTTTCTTATGCTGGTCATAACATCGTGCAATCGATGCCCGCTCCTATGCCGACTTCTGAATTTGGCCGCAAAGCAGGAACGATGCCGCGATGTAATATCGGGGTTCAGTAAAGAATGAAACAGCTGCTTCGAGACGGCAGACTTGCCCACCTTGTTGGGTTAGCAGATAAGTCACGATGGCTGAGTGCTTATTGTGCTCGGCAGCTAACCCGAAGGACGTGGTCGGGATCCCGGCCAGGGCGGTCGCATTTCGATGGAAGTGAAATGCTTGAGATCTATGTACTCTGCGATGTCATGGAACGGTAAAAATCCCAGGTGGTCAAAATTATTTGGACCCTTCCACTACAACATTCCTCATAGCATCAGCCGCTTTTCTGCCTTAAAAACCCATCAAATCAATCCAATTGTTGGCTGAGAAGCTGCGCCATTTACGCTTACGATTGAGGACACAGCGCAAGATCTTGTGCATGCGAAATGCCGAAACGCGGTTTTGATTAGATTTCGCGGCAAGCAAGAAAACTTGGGTTGGTAGAAATTAATGGGAATCCTTCCATTAAAGGATAATTTAATCATGGCGTTGGTTTCGCACATAAATGCACCTTCATTTTTAATTATTTGTTCAAAGTAAAAATAAGAAATCTATAGATTTCAAGAGAATGATGAATTCAAAGGAGTAGGCGCGGCACCATCGTTTTTCAAGGCGCGCGTTGGAAACGCTTGGGAAATAGACCGGCAACCAGCGACAGCTGTCGCGGGGTCTCAAAAATGACCTATGACGTTAGTCGCTTGTTTTTTTTTTTTCTTAAAAAGGCAGCGGCATTTCCTCTGTGAATGCTGCCGTGAGACGATTAGCTTACGCGCCAAATAAAGCTTCCCAGTTTTGTAAAAGAGGCGAGCATTTCTGAAAATTGCTGCGTCGTGTTTTCCAAACTAACGGTGTCGGAAATGGCACGGAGGATAAGGGTGACAAATGACCATGCATTTCCACTTCGAGCGGAACGGCTTTGGACGACAAATTGTCACGCGCAGTAAGCTTTCCACGCTTGTTCGCGAAAGCCGAGAATGAGTAATTGCTTGCTCGGGTTCGTTCCAACTACTTTGGTTGTTTCTTAAATGCGGTATTTTAATCCGCGTTAGTGACGGTACACAGTTACCCCTTCTGTGCGAATATCGGCATTCGACGGTCGTAAGGTTCATTAATCATCGATGCATTGAGGAACTTATTTGCAATTGGTGTTCTGAACTCACTTGCAGTGTATTTACGAAATAATTCGGGAGTTTCGTGTTCACCTTCAACCAGCTTAGCCCCTGGCAGATTGCAGCTATTGCAAAAAGTGTAAACAATGCTGCGCTTTTTTTTTTAGATGTGTAGCCGAATGAGAGAGTTCCTCAGCTCTAGGCGCCGTTATTCTCGCCGTATTGCCACGTATCATTGTAGTGTCCGTTCGTTCGCGCTCAAGGCCGCAGGAATGGGGCGTTATCATTTTTGTTCGTGACGCGAGAAGCGACCGGACTAATCTATAATAAAGTATTAACGCTCCCTTCAGCTGTTTCTCTTCACACACAGTAACTGTTCTTCGTTCACATTAGCACATTATCACAATTAACACGGCCAAATTTCCACATTGTTGTCCTCATCTCTTCCACGCTGCTGTTTACGCACACAACGTTGCTCTAATTGGAATGCCAATAATTAGCACGTCTCTGGTTCACTCCACTAATTACCACATTACTAACCTTTAAAATAGCCAACAACACACAAACGTCAGCCACCTTACATCTCAGCCGAGTCAACGTGCCTGAGAGCCCAAGTCGGAAGTGTGCCTGGCTTGTGGACCAAGAGCCGCAGGTTCCAATGTCACAGAAAACTAGGGAAATTTTCTGTTTCGTAAGATCAGTTAGTTTATAAATTTTTGTTGTCCAAGACATGCTTCGTCCTTTAATTGACATGACATGTTATGTTTTCAACAATTTTTATTGCAAAAATCCACACGTGAAGTGTAGTTCTCGTCAGAAAAAGGCCGCTGTGACGACAGTGGGCTTTTGTAGCGAGAACTACATCGTGCGTGTTTCGCCGTTTCGCCGTGGCGCCACTTTCGCCGTGGCCGCACTGTGACCTTCAGCCGTTGCCTAGTAACCGCCACAGCTGACGGCCGGCGCACGCCGCGCCATCTGGCGTGACGTCACAGGAGGAGCCGAGACCGCACGGTAACAGCGAAACCGAGTTGCAACAGCTGTGCGCATGCGGCGTAGGATGAAGGGGGTTGGTGCAGTTGTATACGTATAGAAGGCGGGTCGTTGGAGCCTTCGTTAGATATGGATAGTCAGTCGGAGAGACTGAAAGAAGCGAGGCTTCAACTATAAGACGATGGATGGATGGAAAACTTTACTAAGCAAGCGAGTTTGGACCGTGCAAGGTCTCAGGGAAACCGCACAGCCCTCACATTACACGCATGTGTCCAGGGCACGTAGGGCCATTGCACTGGCACCCCGGTTCACACAGCGAAGTTGCATGTCCGGGTCCTGCGACACAAGGCGGGCCTCCCATTCCTCCCATGTACCGATAGCGGGCTGTCCCTGCGGGGGAGGAACGGCAGTTCAACTAAAGAGGACGTGGTCCAGGGTGGCGTGCGATTCTCCGCAGAGAGTGCACTCTGGGGAAACATGGCGGAAGTAGGAAGAACCGGAGATAAAATAAATACGTGACGCTTTGCTGCATAACAAATTTCTCGTCTTTCATGTAGCCGCAAGTAGACGCAACGGGGGGATAACGAACAAAGCAAAACATTGGACGCAGCCGGAAAAAAACCAAGCTAAACGACAAGGTGTAATCAAGTTTAACCGTACTCTCATTATGTATATCCTGGCCTAGCTGAGCCAAGCCACTGCCATTTTTTTTTGTGTTTTATCCACGTGGCCGCGAATCCCGCAGCGTACTCGGAAAGACCGTTTTGTGTGGGCTTTTGACTAACAATCTGAAAGAAAGAGCCAAGGGAGTGAAAGAGGGAAACTAGTAACAGACGCTGATACCTTCCCCGCGAGGATGAGGGACTATCTTGGTCTCGGGTCCAATCCCTTTTTTATACGGAGTCGTTACTGTAAGACCACAGGATGTATTTCATTCCTTGACGCCAGCGTAACAGTCCAAACTACAAGGAGGAGCAGCATGTGACGTTTCTTTACGTCTTGCTGGAACGAGGGACGGGTTTCTGGCCCATGTACGTAAAAGTGTGCATGAAGAAATAAACATTGGAAAAATAAAAGGACATGACAACACATTTTGCAGAAATTAAATTAAACACGCTGGTCCTGTTGTTACAAGGTGTCGTAAAATAGATCTGCGACGCGAGCACCCGTTTCATAAATAGCGCTTCTTGGGGAAGATTTCCTGAGCAAGCGGCGAACATTGAATTGGCCAATTGAGAATGCACCTGATACGAGGCCTAGCTCGTGTGGTGCAAGTGCCATGCGAAGGCGCATGCATCGAACGCCAGTTACGCGCACCACTTTCTGTGTCCTGTCCGTTGCCGCCTTAAGAGTTTCTAACGCGCTAGATCTCATTTATTCTTACCTAACATCTATACCGATATTGTAGGATATCATGATCTAACGCTTTCCAGCTGCAGCCAGTGCTGAACCCGGCCGAAGGCAAGTGTTTTAAAGCGCAGCTCTTGGGCGCCCGTTCATGGATTCCGCGTCGTAGTCGTCGTAGTCGTCGGCGTAACATGGCACCTGCCAGCCATGGCAGGTAGTAGAAGAGCGAAACGCCACCTGCCAAAGGGAGAGCCGAGGAACGGACAACCGGAAGGTGGCTGCCACGGGAAGATCTCGGAGCGTGGCTGGCAGCGTGAGACGCCCCCTTCCAGCACTGGCACATGCAGGCGGGGAGAACCTTCATGAACACGTTGACAGTGATCTCACTTCAGCTCTGAGATCAGCAGGGTCACACTTATGTAAAGTCTTCTGTACACGCAACGAGTTGTTTTCCGCCATAGAAAATTTATATAGAGAGAGAGCTCTTTCACGAAAAACAGAGATATTGGCCGGCGTAAATATTCGTTGACTACTCTGAGTAGGGGAGAGAACAGTGGAGTAAAGATGGAAGGAAGGTGCTAGAAAAGAGTGCTGTAATAGAAAACGTCGTAGAAAATTGGTGGTGTGCATGAAGAGTCCTAAATTCCTGCAGGTACCCTTGCATGTTCAGCGCTATGTGGCACGTTGGCCGAGCCGCGAAGATATAAATGTATGTCGGGTGTTTTTGGGGTTTAATCACGCTCTCATTTCTTAATATGATGTTTAGGACAATCGCCCAGAGTGCAGCGCTTTTGCAGTAAAAGAGTTATTACGCAGTACCATACGAGCAAGCGGTGTGAAATGGCAAGAGGCTTAGTTCTAGCCAGGTTCATCGACATTTTCGGCCATGGCAACTGCGATTCTTTTAAGCGGCGGTGCCTGTGACGTTTTAACACGTCGACGCTCAGCTCTTAGCTCGTATTTATTGCGGCCCATTTCACGCCAGAATAATTAGCTGGGTGGCGCTGCAGCCGCAAATTAATGTCACGGTTTCCCAAAGACGCACATGTCAACAGGAATTCCAATCTTTCAGTTGGAGGGCACTGACCAGAAAGCTACAATCTCTTTGTCCTCTGAGGCCATTGCCGCCGATGGCCGTCTCTCATGGCGAGCCGTAATTACTGAGCAATAGAGGCACGTATACGCAATGGGCACTCTGAAAGCCATCACTTCCAATTAGCAAGGTAATTACCAGTTTGGACCGTGGAGACACGAACAACGTTGCACCTTGCACATCGACAGCAGTTTGCAACGCAAGAACGAAAGGAACCATCCCGTAAATGAACAGCCTAGAACACTTTTTTGTTTCTATTTTGTATCCACTGCGAATGCACACGCCCAGTTCGTTTGCCGCGTAATAAAGATGGGCCTTCTCCATAAGCGAACCCACCAGAATTCCTTCGAGGATCGTAAAAGTGCGAAGAGGCTAAGGGAAGGGGGAACCAAGAATGACAAGCAAAAGGATAAAGGGAAAACAAAAGCTACAGAGTCAAAGTAAAACGCAGTCCGCTCAAGGTCTCGCCCAAATACGTGGGCTTGGATGGTCAGAGATGGAGCAAACAAGCCTCCAGGAGGCTTTTAGGTGCGTGGACTCTACTAAGGACTTTACAATTTACATTGCAAAAACATATTTTTCCAGATGTGGAAACATGAGAGAAGTATTGATTTTTGTGCCAATTCTGACAGTCTTCTTTACAAATATCTGTGATGGAAAAGTGAATACTTCTTAAAGTAAGGCATTATGTGGGGCTAGTGTTCACAGTGAATGCCAAAGAAAAAAAAACTCCGCAAAGACAACGGGACAAGAAGGGGCACAAAGACGCACACAGAGTCAGTTGGAAGGTCTGCGCTTTGTGTGTGCGTCTTTGTGCGTCTTCTTGTCCCGTCGTCTTCGCGCAGTTTTTTTAGAATACTTGTGCCAACTGCGGGTAAGGATGTGAATGCTTGGTTATGAGTGAATTCAGAACATTAGCCGGAGCGTAGCTGATCATATGACGTACATAATTCGCCCATCTAAACTACAGCTTCAGGTAGTAGATTTATTGGGTTCTTCATGTTAACCTTGCTTGATCAATGAGGTGCGGCTATTTGTCATGAGCCAAGTCCGGCACTGAGAAGTGAAGAACATGGTAGGACGGATTGTTGAGAGGCCATGTGTTAACACTATGAAGTGTTAACACTACAAAGCCAAAACACAGTTTTTTCCGTTATATACCGCCCACCGGACGGTAAACCTGACCTCTTTTTCACGTTTCTAGATAAGTTATTAAGCTTTACATGTTCCAATCAATTGAATCTCATTATTGGTGGCGACTGTAACATAAATTTTCTTGAAGATACTTCCAGCTCCCATGAGTTTCAAACACTTCTAGATTCCTTTCACTGCAGTAACGTCATAACAGAACCCACACGCATCACCTCCTGTTCTGAAAGTCTTCTTGACTTGCTTATCACAAACAAAACAACGGAGTGCGCCAAATCAGGTGTCGTTGCTGCACAGCTAAGTGATCATTTGCCAATTTATCTGATCTGCAAACAAAATGGTGTTTTGAAAAACTGTGCCAATCCCCCAATGTCTTTTCTTACACGAAATATTAACCTGAAAACTCTCAATCTTTTTCGAAGTCGGGTGGAATGCACAAACTGGACCTCTGTATATGAATGCACAGATGGAAATCTAGCATATGACACGTTTATGACTGTCCTTAAGAATGTTTACGATAGTTGTTTTCATGTGAAAAGAGTAAAGAGTTCAAAAAAAATTCGCAATCCATGGCTCACAGATGAGTGCCTCGAAATGATACGCGAAAAAGATGAAATGTACTTTCATTTCGTGAAAACTCGAAATCCTGCAGACTTTTCTGCTTTTAAAAAATACAGAAATAAAGTGACGAAGTTCTTGCGGAAATCTAAGAAAGATTACTACGAACATGTTTTTAATGAGGCATCTGGCCGCAGTGATCTCATATGGCGTGAAATAAATCATTTATTGAAACCAGGCACAAAACAGAATGATAGTCTGAAAATCACAATCAACGATCAGCAATTAACTGGTACGCAATTAGCATCTCATTTTAACGAATACTTCACAACTCTTGCAAATAGCAACTATAATGAACATGTAAAACTCTTTTTAGGTGCACCTAATGCAAACTCTGCTTTTTTTGAACCTATTACACCACAGGAAATTCACTCAGTTTTTATGTCCTGCAAAAACAGCAAAGCACGAGATATAGACGGGCTGGAAATCAGGCCTATTAAGTTTGTTGTCGACCTCCTGGTAGACGTTATTGCCCATATTTTCAATGTGTGTCTAGCCACTGGTGTCTTTCCATTGAACATGCAGAGGGCTAAAGTGACTGTCCTGTACAAATCTGGAAACAAAAATGAGCTTTCGAACTACCGCCCAGTTTCGGTGCTGCCAGTTATCTCAAAGGGATTTGAAAAAGTCATCTGTAAAAGGATTATGTCATTTTGTAATAAGCATAATGTTTTGTCGGAGCGCCAGTTTGGTTTCCGCCAAAATATGTCTACGGAACTGGCTCTTCTAACCCAAAAAGATTTCATTATCAAAGGATTCGAAGAAAGAAAAATAACATTAGGTGTTTACGTTGACTTTTCAAAGGCTTTCGACAGAATTAATCATCAAACTCTTTTCGCTAAATTAGAGCACTACGGTTTTCGTGGCATTGTCCTTGCTCTCCTAAGATCTTATTTAGAAAACAGAAAACAATGCGTTTCTATCGGAGAAGAGCAGTCCACATTACGAAGCATAGCATGCGGAGTACCACAGGGCAGTGTCCTCGGACCGGTACTCTTCAATATATACATTAATGATATAACACGGGTATCCCCAGAAGCCTCTTTGGTAATTTATGCAGATGACACGAGCTTTTTCATTCAATGTGACGATACGACGGAACTCGAGAAATTTGGAAATATTACCCTGAATAAATTGGCAGAATGGAGCAAAATTAATTCTTTAGCAATAAACAATAAAAAAACAAAGGCTGTCATTTTCTCGCCATCGCAAAAATTTGTTGACCGTAATCTTAATCTCTATTTAGGATCTGAGAAGATAGAAATAACAAAGGAAGTGAAAACGCTCGGTGTCACCTTTCACGAGAACTTGATCTGGGATATCCATGTAGGCTGTGTGATTAAATATCTGGCCAGGGCTTGCGGGATACTTTGCCGATTTAGACAATTTCTTCCACTCAAAATAAAGCTGCTACTTTATAATGCTATTTTCAATCCTCCCCTAAACTATTGTAATCTTGTATGGGGAACTACATCACTAACGAACATCAACAAACTCCTTCTTTTACAAAAAAGAGCTCTCCGTCACATAGCAGATGTTCCATACGACGCTCACACAAGTGACCTGTTCCCCTTACTTGGTGTTGTTCCTGTGACACATATGTACGAGCTGAATGCCCTATTAAAATACAAATATTCCCTGAAATTTAACCGGATGCCTTTTCTACGATTATGCAATTTAACAAAACCACCCGAGGTGCCGTACAATATAAGAACAAGAGAAGTATGGTTGGTGCCGTTTTCCCGCACGAATCATGGTCACAACAGACTACAATACATTATGCCTACTTTACTTAACAACTATCATAATTCAAACACGGACATCCACACACTATCGAAACAACACCTTAAGTGTTTGTTCACTCACAATTTAGGGAGGTAACGTCAATGTTTTGAAATCTTGTTTTATTATTGCAGCCTTTTGTGCACGTATTTTTAATGGTGGCTGCATTACACTGTCTGTGGTAAAACTGTGGTCTGTGCTTCTATGCCTGCAAATGTAGCAGGAAATGTTTTTAGTCCTGTATAGCCATATATCAATTTCGCCGTTAGATGTTCTTCAGTGTGCAAAATATTGGTGATTAAGTATTAGTATTCGTCTTATTGAATCCATGTCTATCAGTTACATTGAACCAGTATTATTACTTTTTACTAATATGCAGCATTTTTGTTTGGAATTGCTATGTATATTATGTATTTTGTGTTTACTATATATTTTGTGTTTACAGTTTCTATGTATACTACATGCTCTTATCTTCGTACAATTTTAATCGCAGCTTTGTATTATTTCTGCTGTTATCCGTTGCCAAGAGAAAACAAGGGGTAAGAACCGTTGTCAAGCTGCTCGAGAAGCAGCATTTTGTTCTTATCCTTGCATTTATTTCTGTATTGAAAGAAATGCTAAATAAATTGATTTGATTTGATTTGATTTAACATGGCTTCCCATGCCGTATGTCTTAGTTAAGTTGGTTTACGTGGCTGTATGCGATCCGAAATAAAAAGAAAAAATTGAAGAGCAAAAAAGCGGGCGTTGCACATTACGACTGTTATATTTTCTTGCAGAATGAAATGTAGTTAAAACAATAACTTAATGGTGAAAAATGCTTTCCGCTAACAAGGCCACTGGGTGAACATCTTGCGATATTTTGTAAAAGAAGGTTTCCTAAAAATAACAACGCTTAGCTTTTCTTTGGAGGAGAAATTCTAGGGGCCCGTGTATTGTGCGATGTCAGTGCACGTTAAAGAACCCAAGAAGGTCAAAATTTCCGGAGCCCTTCACTACGGCGTCTCTCATAGCCTTAGTCGCTTTTGGATGTTAAACCCCATAAACCTAATCCAAACCAGATGTCAAGTTGAAAGTCCTCCTAAAAACCACACCATCTGCCACAGGAGCAGATTCACACAGACGCCAGCACTGTCGCCAACGACAACGTGTAGTTTTCGTCTTTACGCCACTCGTCATGCTATCAGATTAAACCATACGATACGCTGCTGACTAACAATGACCCGAGTTGTCAGTGTTGTGTGATGTTTCTACGCTTTGTTTTCATTGCTTACGTGTTCGCTGGCGCATCCATTACTGTGCACCATCTTATCCAGCAACACGTACGTTTGCAGGTTAAAGCCGTAGTTTGTTGATCTCAAACTGAGCTGCATCGCAATTTCTCGTGCCTGCCTTTTACTGCTACCTTCCACTTCTGACCCACCGTTGCAGATGGATTATACAAAATTAGATTCTTCGGAAGAGAAGGTTTCTCGTAAGCTTTCACCAAAAGCCGTCATTTTTCAAGATTATGGGTTTTGGCAAGCGTACCCCTGTACAAACAGTACAATGGGCAAGAAAAAGAAATAAAATAAATTTTCCCAGCGGGTCCATGTGTGTACTGGAGGCAAAAGAAAAAAGCCAGCAGACACCATGACAACCCCCCTGGCTGGACCAGGAAGAGCAAACAAAGAGAAGTCGTTGCGCAGGCCTCTTAAACCTTATACCCCCAATATATTTAGAGATTTGCCCGCGCTCTAAACCCGATCAAGCGGCTTTAGTGGCACTCAGATCAAAAACACATGAGCCCCAGCCATTCTACACTAACCGGGCGCAGAATTGTGTGTTTATCTGCAGCTTTTCCTGAGTGAACAAATTCCGAGAAGTGAGCGTTTGCTGACGTTTGCTTTTCACCACACTTAGTGTTACGCTTTGTTAAGCCTGTTTCAGAAAAGCATCCATTTCTAACACCTTCGTGTCCCACTATATTTCGCGCAGCATACACGCCTGCTAAAGATTTGCTTTGTTGAAGAGGCTTACTTTCTATAGCCATTTCTGTGTTTACAGGTGGCTAAATTGAGCAACACAGAGCTGTGATCTATGGACTTTCGCGTCCACATTTGTTGAAGGTTTAACTAGATCCGAAAAAAATGGCCACACCAACATAACATGTGCGATTACATAGTGAGATGCGTTCAGCATTCAGTCTTGAGCAATTCGAGGCTGGGCTTTAGGAATTCATTCAGACAATAATAAAAGTGTCCTTCACCTGCGGGTTTACTTCAAAAATGACATTTATGAATTTTTCGATCACGGAAAAACAAAGGTATCAAAACAAACAAGTACATACAGATGGCTGGATAAATTATTGATGATTGATTTCTGGCGCAAGGACATCTTTTGGGCCAAGAGTGCTACAGCACTAAATCATTTCAGTGTAGACAAGGCGGTGTCGACGACATAATTTCCAAGCATTTCATCCAGGAGACGCCGAGAACCAGGCCTGGGAAAACACTGCACTAATTGGAAACGGTGGGAGCTCGGCGGCTCTGGGAATCGAACCTCGGACCTCCCGCATACGAGCTGCATGTCAGGCCTATAGGCGACCGCTGCGGTGTCAGCTTGGCGAGTTTTTTTTTGTAACTGCTCATTGGCCGAAGGAAGAAACGTTCGAGTAGATCACGCAATGTTATCATTTTGTTAGAGCTGGTCGTTTTTGCTGGAATGTTGCGCGAGAACTTTATCCACCACGGTAACCAATTTGGTGGTAGCTACTTTAGAACCTAAAACATTGTCCACCAATACAATAACCTGAAAACCAGCTAGGATCATTCAAGAATGGTTATCGGCACTTTAAGATCAAGAAACAAGGAAAGCCTCACCCTGAAATAAGGTGGTCAACTGAGCAAAGAAGAAATGAGAAGTTAGCATGATTAGTATTGAGCAGACAGGGGAAGAAAGAAGAGGTGGTCGTTATGACAAACATCACGGAAGCCAGCAGTAACTGAATCCAAGGAAAATATAGCATGTTTTTTTCTTTATTTTTACCCAACGCCCAGCGCCGACGCTGACACCAGAGAATTTCTCCCGACATACGGGTACTAACACTCTTGCGTTAAAAAGCTGGTGCGCACGACTACTGGACCTTTTCTTAACAGCACGGATCGGAGCAACAAATGTTCTGCTCAGGCGAAAGAGGCAAGAAGTTTCTGCTTAGTGATAAGTTGCACAGTTATCTTCTCGCATTGATATAACAAAGGAACGAGTATAGCAAGGGCTTCAACCTGAAGGCTATGTCACGCTATGTCGTGAATTTCGGTAGCCATATTGAAAGCAACAGGTCAAATACTTAAGGGGAAACTCAAAGCATGCAACAGATGTGTAATAAGGAAGTAACTACTGAATGGCATCCACCTGAGTGCAACCGTGCGGCTAGAAAGGAAGCTTTCTCCTCCTTTTCCTCTCGTGGAAATTCCTCTCTCTCTCTCTTTCTCTCTCTCTCTCTCTCATTCTCTCTCTCTATACAGCTTTCATAGAAGCTTTATAGTTGAAGAGAAAGTTCAAAGGTGTAAAAAATTGTATGTTTTTCGTTTGTAGCCGCATGGCCGCGCTTCGTTGGATTTCAGGGAGTAATTATTTTATTCTTACAAAAACTAATCCACCTTAGGGGATTCCCCTAAACATCTCATCACACAGTTCCCACTTCGAGTTATTGCTCAATTCCCTCCCGCTCTACTGCATGCTAGTCGTCCCGGTTAGCTGGTAGAACAACTGCTCTGGTGATGTGGCGGTCCCGGGCTTGAAGCCCGGACTGGGGCGAATTTTTTCTTTAACTTCAAAGTTTCTGTAGAACCTGTATAGCTTTACTTTGTAGCCGTACGGCTGTGCTTGGGTGGATATGCCAAGAAGTATTTGCTTCTTTATAATAAAAGCAGCTATCCGCAATCCAGCAATTACAACTCAGAATGAGATTGGTCGAAATATAAAATCAAAATCGAGAGGTAATCAGACGGAAGCGACGTACCCATATAATATATATCCTACGAGCTATATAAAATGTATTCCTTTCTCATCTGATCGACAAGAGGCTTCGTTTTTCTTATTTCTTACCCTGGAAGAGGTTGCTATCCTTCATGTCCTGTCGTGTAAACACGCACTGCTGAGTAAACACCGTCCTGCTGTGTAAACACCGTGTAAACACCGTCCTGCAGACATGTCGTGCTGTGTTAACCCTGTCCAGAAACGCTGCACTGTTTTTGACAGCTCTGACACCGACGACCATAAGTCAGCTAATGTTTAGCTGTAGATGCCAGCAGTTTTTGAAGAGGCATCGCTTGGTAAGTGCATAAAGACATACAGCCGCTATTCCACGGTGGGCGCTAGTCCTAAATAAAAAATCTGTGTGGAGGAGATGGGACAGAGCAAATTTATTTGTGCAGAAACTTTGTGAAATGCACCTAAGAATGTGATGACTCTTACTGTAGTGTTTAAGATGCCTGAGATAACGTAGATAAATAATTATTTGTTTTTGTGCTGAATCACTCAATTCAAAAGGATGCAAGCGAAAAATAGCAATGATGTCCACTATCTCGGCTTTTTCGCTTGAGAAATTTCTTTGGCTAAAACGTGACATACTAGCAAATGTTTATTGTCTGAGGTTACGGGAAAGAGGTAGCTATACGATCTCTCACCAATGAAAGAAACGACCACTTCAAGCAAATCGTGACAAAAGGTATAACTGCTTGCGGGGCTTTACTAGCAAGGACAAACCGTGCTATAGGGCCCAGCAGTTCAGGATTGGCAGTTCCTTTATTATCAGACATTCGTCATTGGCTAATCGTTAACATGAGGGTGGTTGTTGTTCGTCCTTAACTTGTGGTATTTATCGTTTATGATAATTCGATAGAATGTAGTTTTAGCAAGAATTGGATAGAAGGATATTTGTTTTTGGCGTAATGATAGGCATAATGGCTCCGTAGCAACACACTTGATGAGGCAGTCGTATGCCGATTAATTCGTTATTGAGCGGCTCCTTGAAGGTGGGTGACATCAGGGATTAAATTTTTGGGTATCTGAAGTCCTTCAACTATCTTCAAATAAAAGCAAAGCTTTTTGGGCTATGAACTTTAAAACTTCAGCCCTACCTGATTCCTTGAAGGTAGGTGGCATCGGGTATTAAATTTTTCTGAGGATCCGAAATCCTTCTACTAGCTTCATGTAAGAGCAATTTTCTTCGGGCTGTGAGCTTTCAAACTGGAGTCCGTCCTCGAGCGGTTTTGAGTAAAGGACATAAGTGCATTATAAATTAAAATTATCCTGCTCGCGTTACCTCACTTTACTGAAAATATTAAGTATTTGATAGGAGTTAGGGCGTTCAATATTTAGCGCGGACAAAAATCTATTGAGAAGACTATTGCTGATCTTTACCGTGCCCCACGGCGCACTTAAGCCGCATCAGTGGCCGCCTTCATGGGCCCTGATTAAAAATCGACGGGCTTTAGAAAGTGTGCATGCCGTATAATCGCGTTACAATCCAGAACAGAGCGTTTATGGCGGACCACCGAGCTGGTGTTGATGAGATGCTTCGCTAACCTTTTCTCTTTGCCTCAGGGCGGTAAAGGAAGGCTGGTGCTAGCGGCAGCTGTTGCCTGTTACAAGACAAAAAAAAAGGAAAATATATCTGCTTAGGATTCACAGCCATGATAGACTAAAAGAAGGAGAAAAAAGATTGTAGACGATATCACATATACGTATACCTGAGTGCGCTGGCGGCATCAAATATAGAGCTTGTCGATTTACCGACTGCCACCAGCCGGGACACTGACGGCGCGTAGTAGCGGGAAAGGTCTTTGCTATCCGATCTTTCTCTACGCGGGAGAGCTTAAAATTGCTGTTGCTTGAATGGCGGCGTCATGAGCTTAAGTGCGATTTTTAATACTTGAATAAGCAGCGTAGGATTGAAGCTTTCAGCGACGTTGACAGCGCTTTGAAAGTGGAGTAATTACGTTGTTTTTTGAACGAACAGGCTGAAGCAAATATTCGTTAAAACCGCTCGATGTACATAAGGGTGCTGCCACTTTTGATGCATTGACCAAAATGTCTTGATTCGTATTCTGAACTCTAGGCATTTAAAGAAGAAAAAACAGTTTTCGTAGGGACCGAACTTGCCATATCGACGTTCATTGCGCTCTGACTGAGAAGTAAGCACATCCGACTGCACAGTTGTCTCTTTGTTTTATGACCGCATGTTGATAAAAGAGGTGGTGTCGCTATTCCGCGGCTTTATACTTTAACATCTCTCGGTGGACCACACCACATTCCAAAGTGATTTTCTTATCCTGCAATGCATAAGGAACTATGGTGATGCTAAAAAATTCAAAGAGCCATAATCTGCCTACTGACTGCACAGTGGTTCTTAATCCTCGGAGGTGTCAAAAACTGAGAGCCCAAGTGTATTAGTAATGCACGGTAATGCAGTTAAACGGGGATCTTATCTGTGTCCAGTACGGGAGCCATCAGGAATAAGTGAGTAGGTAAACTCACTAGCAGCTACTGAGTTTGATAAAACGGACGAAATATTTTATCATTATGTCACTTTAGAGAGGAGCGAAATAATGCAGTAGATCGCACTTATAATGGAAGCAAGCAGCCGTGGTAGCAGAGAAGGATACCTTTGTCTTGAGCCAAGGAATATCAAGAAGACGAGTGCAGGTATTTTTTAGAAGAAATGGGAAAATTAGTACGACACCTAAGTCTGCAAGCGTAATTGGAAGCAGCACAACTCATGGAAACTAGCCACTGATATTGAAAATTATAAAATTTCTTCCATCGCTGCCGCAGCCTTACAGGATGTGAAAGGCGTACTGAAGTGAAATGATTGAGGGACACTCATGCGTACGAATAGCACGAAATTAAAAGGAAATCGATATTATAGTTAGGATTGAGCATATCACTCAGATCGCATCAAGGAGAAAGTGCCGAGCTGTTCAGGCACTAAATAGGCACTTTTTCCCTCCTTTGCCTTGAAACAAGCATATAGTGGAGTCAAAAAGCCAATGACGGATAACCTGATAAAATATTCACAGAGTCAACAGGAACGATCATTGCAACAAAATATGCCAAACAATAGCTAAGCTAGAGCAAAAGCTCTGTCTGCGAACCCAATTTCTGCTTTAAAACTTGACTATACTCAAGAGAGATCAGCTCCAGAAGAGTACACAAGACAACTCACGGCTGCACATTGAAGGTAAACCTGTTCAATCGCAGAAGAACAAAAAAAAAAGGCTGAAGATTGAATGCAATTCCCGGTAATGCGCCGGCTCGCACTGACTTCCTGGTGAATGCAGTTGCTCCAAGTGACCTCTCAGTCGCTGCCCCAAGCCCGCAAAGGCGAATGTTCTCCCTAGTCCGGGGTGTTTACTGGCTCACTGCCCAATAAAATCAGACAGATGTCCTCCAGTTTCGGAGCTGGGCTCAACTATGAGAATTTTCTCGCGGACCTATTCCAGAAATGAAGCTTACACTGCACCAACTTTACTTCCGAATTTTTTTTTTTTTATTTTTGTTCGCTTGATTGTTTTGACTTCGTGTTCATAAGGTAGTTTTCTTTGTGAAGACGCCTTGTATGTCGTGCAGTGAAATGTGGTTGTTGCTCGGTGGTCCGAGCAAATAGGCGCTTTGTAGTTCGTATTTCGCTGTGTTGGTTTTCATGATGGAATTTGGCTAAACGGGGAAAGAACCTGATGGGGCTTGACTAGAGCAGTATATATTCTGGGAAGGGCAATTCCAAGTTGACTTCGCGAATGGGCAAGTCGAAGACCTAGAGAGCTTTGTGACCATGCCGGGAACAACGCTGACATTTTCACTTGAGGGCTTGCCAGCTTAACCTTAAGCGCTGAACACAATGAGGAAGAAAAAGATGCATGCTTATTGACTCTCCGCAGCCAGTCAACAAGCTGAGAGTTAATGTTGCATGATAACAGGCAATGCTACCTAACTCTGTAGTTGCGTCGTTAATTTTTTGTCTAGTGGTATTCAGCATGAGAACAAAGTCTTCCGCCTACACTGCACCTGAGGGCTTTCGCAGAAACATTACACAGAAAAATTAGCTTTTTGAAGTCTACGCTCCGGATTCAATTTTCTTGTTTAATGCTATCTGCTGTGTTCAGGAAGTAAAAGTGATTACGGTGTTTTCTGGGTGTATTTGAAGCTACGGTGCCCTAAGCGGGCACTGAACGTAATATAGAAAATTCTGTTAGCGTTCAAGGGTTAGCTTTGGAAACATTTTATTCCGAAATGCTATGTGACATCAACTCATTTAAGTAATCTCAAGATTATATCTTTGGGGGATGGCGGCTTTTTTCAATTCCCTTTCAAAGGAGAGTAGCTAAATGCCCTTTAGCGGGCCGGAACAAACATGGAAAATATTGAATGACTTTCGCTGACTACTTGATAGTACTATACAAGGTGAAGCATAAAGGGGCCCGGTGATGTCGCCAATACATTTCTGTGTTGTGCCACACAGAGGTTAAATTTGACCAAGGCGGCGAAATTATCACTAAGGTCGTAAATATATTCGCGAACCCTGCGGGTCACCAAGCAGATAAATTTGCGAGGCACACAAAATGCTCTGCTGAGCCCCAAACGACAACTGGTTGAAATCTGAGACATTTGATGCAATCACCGAGCGCGATCCTTAGCTGGAAGAGAGCAGGGGTGAATGCGGCACTCGTGCAACCGCGAAAGTAGCTAATGAAGCTTAGGGTGCCATCCAGTTCGAAAAATTGACAGTGGCTTAGCTCGGCTATGCCAGGATATACATAGCGAAAGCTAAAGCATAGCTTGGTTAGCCTTGGTTAATCTCTGCGACATGTTATCAGGCATACGACACAGCTGTGATCGCAGCGACGAAAAAAGCGATATGACGTCATACCAAAAGGCGGGGCGCGGTGTGACGTCATGCCAGATGGCGCAGCGAGCGCGCGGCGTCCGCCAGCTGCGGCGGTTGCTGGGCAAGGGCTCAAGGTCGGTCTCTGTGCCTCCTCGGAGCACCGCCACAGAGAAATCGCAAGTTCGTGGCCAATGTGGCTCTCACTACAAAAACAGAAAGGAGAGGGTGGTCGCTGGTATGGGAGCCAAAACAGCCTACTGATATCTAGAAGAGTGAGGTGAGGGGCTAGTTGGTATGAGATTATGGGAACAAAGACTAACTGCGCAAAACGGACGGGACAACAGAGAAGAAGAACCACACGGGACAAACTATCCACCCTGTATGCGCAATGCCTTATGACCTGGAGAGTATCAAAAGCATGGAAAAAAGCTAATATTATTTTAATTAACAAGAAACGAGACATCAAGAACGTGAAAAATTACAGACCGATCAGCGTCCTATCCACTGCCTACAAGGTTATCGCAAGAATCACGACAACTTTAGACTTCGATCAACCAAATTATCCTTAAGGCTTTCGTAAGGAATACCCCACAATAGAGCATATTCACGTTATCAATCAGTTTTTACAGAAACGCGCAGAATATAAGCAACCCTTATATGTAGCCTTCATTGATTACGAGAAAGCATTTGACTCAGTAAAAGCCTCAGCAGTCATGCGGGCAATGCGGAATCAGGGTGTAGAAAAGCCTTTTGTGAAAATACTAGAAGATATCTATAACGACTGCACAGCTACCACAGTCCTTCATAAAGTCAGCACTAAAATTCCAGTAAAGAAAGATGTCAGGCATGTAGTTACGATCTCGCCAATGCTATTCACCGCCAGTTTGCAGGAGGTGTTCCGAGAGCTGGATTGGGAACAGAGTGGGATAAGAGTTAATAAAGAATACTTCAGTAATTTGTGATTCGCTGATGACATTGCTTAGCTAAGTCAATCAAGAGATGAGCTGCAAAGCATGATCAATGAGTTAGACAAGCAGAGCAGAACTCTAGGCCTTAAAATTAACATGTAAAATACCAAACGGATGTTCAATCTCGCAAGGGAACAGCAGTTTACAGTTGGTAGCGACGGGCTGGAAGTATTAAATATACACCTACTAGGGCAGGTAGTGGCCACTGACTCGGATCATGAGAAGGAAATAACTAAGAGAATAAGACCGAGGTGGAGCGCATATGGCAGGTTCTCTGAGATCATGAATGGCAGTATACCAATATTCCTCAAAAGAAAACTACACAACAGCTATATCTTACCAGCATTCACCTAAGGGACAGGGACATGGGTGCTAGTGAAAAGGGTTCAGTTTAATGTCAGGACAACTCAGCGAGCTAAGGAAAGAAGAATGGTAGGTGTAACGTTAAGAGACCGGAAGCGGACAGAGTGGGTGATGGAACAAACGCTGGTTATTGATATCGTAATTGAAATGAAGAGGAGGAATTGGGTATGGGCAGGGCATGTAATGCGAAGGCAAGATAATCGTTGGCCCTTCAGTGTGACGGTGTGGCGCCCAAGGAGCGGCTATTGTAGCAGGGTGCAGCAAAAAGTGAGGTGGGCGTATAAATAAAGAAGTTTGCGCGGATACGATGGCCGCAGCTGGCAAAGGACCGGGTTAATTGGAGTGACATGGGAGAGGCTTTTGCCCTCTAGTGGGCGTAGTCATGCTCATAATGATAAAGTTTGTTGTGCAGAGGACTACGTTGATGCCCTTTTTTCCGCTTTCAAACAAGGCAGCTTTGTTCCAACTATTATTAGTGTTAAAATACAATATTTTCAAAAAGGGATAAAGAAAACATTAACGCAGCCTACAGCATTATTCACACAACTGAATAGAATATACTGAGAAGCAAAGACGCGTAAACCTTGCAGGAATATGACGTTGCGTTTGGGCTTATAGCACATAAGCTGCTAAGGTTAGCATGCGCCAATGTAGGTGATCAACCGTTTGGTGGGCAGAAATACGCCTTTCTTAACTTTTTGGGGCCGCCGGATGTGGTAGGAAAGAATGCCAGAAAGAATGCTTCTTGCGATAGCGAGAAGTCAACATATTTCCGAGTTTCTCAAAGTGCCGATTAATCTCACAAAGTGGGTGAGAAAACCAAAATGCGCAGGGCGTGTCCTTAATCCTTTTCGCAATGTACGCAGGCATCAACTTCAATACTCTGACCTACGCAAGTGGTTTTGTGTTTTTATTCGAACCAAGCAGCAGAGCGTGAACCATTCTTTTTTTTTCAAGACTGATTAAGGTCATTCTTCCTCATCTATTTACAGGTGTCTGCCGGCAGCCAGAGCGGTGCACGAGTCGGTTCCCAGTTCATGAAACGTTTTAACAAAAGCCTGGCTGAGGCATCCGAACGCGAGCGTTTTCTTAAAGAGGTGAACGGGTGAGATGTTGAGCTCAGAACACTAAATGCTGAACGGCAAAGATAAGTTATCGTGCTTCATCTTCCAATAAACTCGACGTTTCGCGGCACACTGTGCGGCAAAAAGGGGCCTGTTTTCATTTGAAGCGCAGCGAAGGGCCAGCATGAGTTAGTTATATTCTGCTTTTGCTGATTTTCCCGTTCCTGTCACGCGAAGGAAAAAGAGGAACCGAAAGGTTGATAACCTTTTCAGAAGCCTCATTTTTGTTAGGCCTCCTACGTGCCTTTTTTCCAACCTAACTTCGGCGCAGAGGCGGTACTGCTTGTTTCGTTTCAGTGGTGCAGATGTCACAAAGGTTATAATTCACCAAACACTGTGTTATTATCTAGCCAGTTAACAGTAGTTGGCACTACACTGCAACGCACAAAATATTTAAATAAAATATTTCAAAATAACACATTCGGCAACTTTGGGGCACGTAAGTGCTTCAAGGTTGCCGATTGTGTTGTTTCGCAAATGTTAAAAGAAGCCTGAAGTTAATTAAGGTCACCAATGTCACGGAGCAAACTAAAAGTTCTCATATAAAAAACCACTGAATTCCGCCCATTAAACATTCACACATTGTAGTGGTGATCATGAAGGCTTAGACCATATTTAGATTTGAACAAACTATGAACGTTTCACTTCATTACACATTTATACAATGTAGAGGTGATAATGAAGGCTTAGAGCATCTTTAGTTAAGAACAAACTATGAACGTTTGAATTCTTTGGAATTAGAACGAACTATTCATTCGTGCGTAAGGTATACATGCAATACGGTGGGCGGCATCGACTCCCACAATTTTTGCGCACTTCTAGTTCTGAGCTGTCCAGAAGCCTGCAATGCTGAAAAGCGAGATACGCCGTTTTTCTCTCCATTCCACACTTTTGCGCGATTCTAGTATTCACCCAAAAATCGTGCGTCTCGTCCGGAACGCCAGTAGAGGATAATGTTGACATAGAAAGCGCCAACTTTATTGGCTTTTGTTGACCTACTCCTCTAGTTCTTGTAAAAAAGACTAACTCCTGAACTCTTTTCGAAGTTGTAATTTCAATTTTCGCTTGAGTTAGAGTGTAAGAGAAGTACTTGTGATCATTTTTTTTCTCGACTAGATTTGTCCCTTGCTGCGCTCGAGGCTGACTTTCAACTAAAGGAAACAATTATTTGAGTATGAGTATAAGTTTATTTCAAACAAGCATGTTCACATACATGTTTGAGGTGTATGGAGCCGCTCAAGAGCAGCTTGACAAAGCTCCCATCACTCTTCTATACTCGGCAGTGCAGGACAGAAAACACAGATTACACTAAAAGAAAACAGATAACAAAAATCAGCCAGAAGCAGTACAGTACAACAAAAATTGTGCAAATACAACCATACAAGACATTATTATATGTTCACTTTATAATGGTACTCGTGCAATCAATATGCAGGTGCATTAGAAAAAAAGTTCTTTTAGGCATTTAAAAGAAAATGAAGAGCTGGTAATATTTTGTTGTGTAACTTTAAATTTATTTTAATGCGTATGGCAAAGCATAGTAAAGTGTTTCAAAGCCATAGTTTGTGCGCGGATGTGGAACGTGCCAGTGTTCGCGGCATCGTGTTGTGTAATTTGAGGGATTTTCATGTCATTTAGCGATGTCTTCAACTAACTTATTGTTTTGTTTAACCTGAACTTTATAGCACCTTATAATGCGAAAATCATATATTTTTTTTTATTTTCATGATGTGGTATATTGAGAAATGGGAGCTAATGTGTGACATAAAAGATACATTCACTATGGCTCTCATCGCAGATTTCTGCAAATTCAGAAGTTTAGTTTTACACGTAGAGGTTGTGGTGCCCCACACCAAATTACAGTAGTTATTATGAGACTCGAATAAAGCATGACATATTGAGATCTTTGTTTTAGTTGGTAATGTGCGCTGAAATTTTTTTAATACTCCTACAACACGAGCTAGCTTAGTGGTTATCAGGTCCACGTGATTGTTCCACAACATGAATTCGTTAAAATAAACGCTGAGTAGTGTTTTTACAGCACTCACTATTGCTATTTTGTTATTACCAAGTGTTAAGGTGAGTTCAGTCGCAAGACACATTTTTAGCTCTAAATATGACGGCTTTAGATTTGTCTGTGTTGATGAGCAACGCATTTCTTCTAGTCTATGCATGCAGTTTCGCCAGTACATCGTTTCCTCTGCGTATTAAGTATTCTGCATTCGTTGCTGAAATAAATATACTTGTGTCATCGGCAAAAATCATGTAATCGACTTCATTTTCTGTCTGTACCAAATTATTTATGTAGATATTGAACAGCAGGGGCCCCAGTATGCTCCAGTGAGGAACACCATGACTAACTGATTTAAATTGCGAGTGATAGTTACCCAAGTATTTTATTGATACGCGATGCATCAGCAGGCCATATTGCTTGATCTGGTAGTGAAACTTGTGCCAAGTTATTTAAAATGCCATGAAATTATACTATATCAAAACAAATTATTCTAACATTTTCATTTTTCTTTATTATTGTGCATTGGCACTAGATGTTACGATGGGCTACTTAGCGCGCAATGCCCCACACCCCATGGTTGCTCACTGCCTCCATTCCAAGCCGACGTCTACGGCCTCATCACGCCCCCCCCCCCCCCCCTTGCCCCCTGCATATACAGAGTTTGGCTACATCGCTCCCAAATACATGTGTTTCGAGAAGCTTTCAAGCAAAGCAACCTCTCCAGTGCTCGTAACTCGCCGAAATAGCCAAAACATTTTGGGTGACAGCACCGAGGGTCAGTGCATTTCCTAAATTATAAAAACTGATATGGAATATGCATACGAGGGGCTACTTTCGCCCCTTAATTATTTAGAAGCCTAACAGTAATTGGTAGAAAGCTAACTATTCAATATTGTTTAAACCGCATGCTAGTTAGCACATGTAGCCTGTATTCTGATGTACTAAACCACTGATAATGCATGGCGAAGAAAGAACTCCCGTGACACAGAAAACCCTATTTTCAAAAACTGTGTAGAATCTTAGTTACACACCTTATATGTAGGAGGCAAACAAAATTCCATAAGTTTGGAGCGAAAAATAACTACTCCGATGAAAGCGCAGAGGTAGGGAAAGGTGGAGATGGGAGCAGGTTATATTTGAATGCAGCTAAACTAACCCTCTCTATCTTGATGTAAGGACTAGCCGGCAGAGGTTTCGCAGTAAAAGAAAAGTCAGGTATGTAGACATCAAGTAATCATCATAAGGAAATGAAAATCGCACTGTGTTACTGGGTTGGCACCGGAGCCACACTGAAGGTGGGAGAATAATTCAAATAGAGCGAGGTTAACCAGGAATTGGTGAAATTTTCAATGGAATCCCCCAAGGTGGAGTACATTTTTTCTTTAACGGGGTAGTTTCTGCAGAAGCTGTTAGCTTGCCTTTATAGCCGTATGGCTGCGTTTAGGTGGAAACCAGTGAGTAATTACTCGTCTGCTAACCAGACACTGCAACCGATTTCCAATCTGCAAAGGAATTGGGATAGACGAAGTTGAAAACAATGAAAACAAAAAATTATTTTCAAGATCCCTAGTAGCTGCGAAAAATTATGGGTCTTGGCTTAGCGTCCATCAGTTGTTCAGCCACGAATCTACTTTTAAGCTTTACTAAAGTTACTATTTTATTGCCTTATGCAGAGCTTTCGAATGTTCTGTTTTAGGTCACAGTAAATAGGATATGCTTTCCTCTGTGGCAGAGGTAGAATTTTCGCTGATTACTCTCGATAGTCATCGAGTTTAGCACTGTGAATTGCCGCAGAAGAACTGGATATCACTCACCAAATGACTCACTTCCCTGCAGTTGATGAATGAGCAATGAATTGCTTCCTTATTTTTATTAGCTGTTTCACACCAACTAAAGCAGGCACAGATCATCAATGTTATACCAAAAAGGTATGCAATTGGTTTCTCGTGTATTACAAGTGCCGTCAGTAACTGCTAGCACCCGGAGAATACGATGTAACTCGTAAATTAGCCATCTCTCTCTGTATATTTGAACAGAACGATTGCTCTACAAACGTTTTAGCTTGGACACTCATGAATCAGGCACAGAGAGTACCGCAGAAGCTGCTTCGTCCAGTGTATAAGTTTTCGCTCTACTTTTCTAATGGTTATACCGCAGCGCTCTAAGTTATCGACTGGAAACTCACAAGGTGAAGCTTGAAAACTTCCTTTCTGTGAACTCTGCCGCGCAGTAGACAAGAAACCCAAGAGGTCTTAGTTTTTCGGTTTAATTGACGCGACTTAGCCCCCGCGTGCTAGTGACGTTGGTCGCGCGAGAACTTGCATTGGATAGAGTCCGACTATTCAGAACGAAAATTTGAGTTACGGCTTGGTGTCAAACCCAGATGGTGTGTTCCAGAGAAGGCGGTCCCTGCGGGCTTGTCCGCGATATAAAACGACAAATCAACCGGATAAATCCCACGGGAGCACAGAATGCACGAAAGTGTCAGAACCACGAGTTTTTGCTCACTACTGACGTATTCTCGCTTTCTACGGAATGGAGTCGAGTGCTTTTCACCCTAGCCCAAGAGCTTTGCCCGTCCTACTCAAAGCGCACATCTTCAGAACAGAACATCTCTAAAACTCAGTGGCTTGGCCCAGGGATGCCGAAGGGCGGGGACTCCCGTCTTGAGCAACATCAGAAATTTGCGTAGGTGCAGTCGCAGCAAAATGCGACGCGTGCTGTCAGACTTTTGCGAAGCCTTTTATGCGAAATACAATGTTCAGACTTCGTCAGAGAGCTGCCTACGCCAGAGTAGTATTGAGTATTTACTTTTTGTTTTCACTATTATGTGCTTTTTATGACTTAAACCTGCGTTGGAGCAATCAGTTTTTTTTTTGCAATTTTCGCAGAGATAATTTCAGACATGGTACGCAGTGCATGAATGCTTCCTATTGTATCAAATAGACTAGCCGGGGATGTACATTTTTTCATTGCCCTTGCTGTTTTTCGTGCATTCGTAGTCGCACTCTAAAAATTTGTTGTGGATTCAAGGGACGCGAACAGAGCTAGAGAGAACGTACTTTGGGAGCAAAATTTAGTTGGGAAGTTATAGCAAAGAGAAAGAAGGTATGTAAAATTTATCTTTAGGGCACTGTGGTTTGGCTAAGATAAAGCGCGTCTTCAAAGCAGCACTTAGCATTTCTGAGCACTTGATTTGGATCAGGCTCAAAAACACCGATTAGTGGTGAAGCTGGTCAGAGGTAGGCGAAGAATGTAGGGCGATGCCAGCAAGAGTGCCTCTGAACAGACTAGGTAATTCTGCCGCCCTGCAGGTTCTATATGTCACACTCTCACGCTGTGTGTTCTCAAGTCGTCTTGCCCATCTTCCAGCTGCTGCTTCTTAGTTCACGAATGTTCAGCGCTAGTAGCGCTGCCATCGTCGCCATGCGTATGAACCAGTTCAGCCAAAAGATAGAAACTGTCCACTCTGTCGTAAACTGCAGCTCTAAGCGGCTGCACAAAAAGGTGAAAAAGCAGCCAGGGCGTCCAAACAAACAGCGAAAGAAACCATCGACGTTGACCACGCTGCCGTTCACGACGAATAAAGAAGTAGCTGAATGCGGCCGCATGTCAAGCGTCAAAATCCGCGTAGGAAACGGCTGCTGGCGCAGTCTCCTCAAGCTGCGAAAGAGAGAGGGAGACCACGCCCGGTTCCAACAGGGTGAAAACAGTATGCTAAGTGCAGTGAAACGCTTCGGTCCATTCAGATACGAGGCCGGTGCCACATTTCAGCAGTCCTAGATGCGCTCTGCCTTTCCTGTAATGCATTTGGGGATTAGAGCTATTCTCCACTTCTTGGTGTGCTAAACCTGTTTATTTGTAATTTCAGTGCTGCCGTAGCCCGCGATGTTATACCATGGTTAATTTTGTTCGTGTCCGCTAAAGGTGTAGAGATATCAGACGAGGATGTTTTAATAACATTTCCATGTTTTCGTTCACGAGTAGGAATCAACCAGGTAAAGACGCAACCCATTTTTCTGAATTCCTTTAAAAATCTGGAAACTTGCAAGCATGTACATTTGCGGAATGTTTCAAGTCAGCTCTATTCTTCATGAAAACGGTTGGCTGACTTTTTTTCATTGCTATTGTGTACAGTGGAATTTCTTCCGTCTATTATACAATATTACGCACGGTCCTGAGCGTTCAATTACTAGATCCTCGTCAGCCGGCATTGCATTTGTACACATCTGTCACATTCGCCGCTTGGCTACTAAAAATTCGAGCGAGGAAAATTTTTTTTGTCGTTCAAGTAGTTTGTGATCGATGGCTGGCATTATCGATGGCTCTTGTAACTCTCTTATTGTCTTTGTCGCTAGAACAATGAAACAGCGCTCTCGTGCCAACATGTGGCTTTGCGTTTTGACCTTAAGTTGACCGAAAAGTGCTGTAACTTTTCGAATAGCACGGACTTAACCCGAGGTTTGTACGTGCTTTACTTTAGTTGCACTGAACACTTCTTTTTAAAGCTCCTTTTAAAGATTTGTAATTCTGTATATTCTTCAACAATCTTTCAGGAAAATTGGTGAAGAGGTTAACTTTTTTTAGGGAATTATAGGATGACAATGAAAACCTCCTGCTTCATTCGCTTTGTCAGGTCTGTTACAGTAAGTCTATACATATCCTCTCTTTCATATACCTTTGAACAAGGACAGCTTTATATTAATAGCGAACAGTGGAGATGTTATTTTTCTACTGGAAATCTCCAGTTAGTTCAAGATATATCAACTTTTTGTATCGTTTCTGATCAATTTGAGGAAAATTTACTTTACTTCTCGTGATTGGAATTGGAAGGTAGATTAACAAATTTGTTGTGAAAATACTCTATGCTTCTCCAAGTCTTCCTGAGGTATCACTGTTCAGCATAGCAAGAAAATGGCCTTAGCAGAAGCTACCTTCCCCATCCCAGTAGCTTGGGATTTCGTATCTTCTGTTCGAAAATGACTGAACGCGAAAGAAAAGAGAGCAAGCACTTCGCATTGTTCCGAAGCGTGGTGCGCCAAAGACCTGCACAGAGCAAACTTCTCTTGACTATTCCTCAAACAGAAGATCGAACATTTGAGCGCCTTTAGAATTACCATCCGGAAAGCGCACAAAGATAAACCGTAATGTCTTCCATCGATAAATCTTTTTTGGATAGAAAATATTTCTTGCTCTAGAGAAATCATGAACAGAAATAGCCTTCAGCTCTTGCAGATCTCCAAAGCTAAGTAAAACTTCTTTTCTAGCGATTTTAGCTTTTTTGTTCTCAACCCATAGCGGACCCGCGTTTACTCAATAATGTTGAAATAATCTGTTCACGAGTGCCCAAGATTTTACATATTCTGGGGTGGTTTTATGAAAAAGTTTTATGCAGTTATGCTTCATACGAAAAAGGCGTTCCCAAAGACAAATGTTGCCCGAAAAAGAGTGAGGAAGTATAGCGCCCAATAGCACTCCAGATCATTACGTGCTCACGCCAGAGGGCAATCTCATTTCTTTTATCATTTGTTTTCTATGACCGAAGGAGGGAGGTGCACACTCTCTTCAAATATTTTGATACTGTTTGCTTACGGTGTCGAGAGCAGGTCGGTAAACAGAAATGTTTTCTTTCAGAAAAACACCCTGAAGCTACTGATATCTACCGGAAGACGGCAATGATGGGAGACGTGTGTTTAACGTAAGCTTGTTGACAGCGCTCACTGGGAAGGTTGCTTCACTGCTCCAAAAGAACGTAGGGAAGCTGGTTCATTTTGTCGCAGAACATGTCTCAGTCTGAAAGGAGCCGAGCACAATGCTATCGCTGCGCTGCATTTTAAAGTGAAGAATAACGCACTGTTACGTGGTGCCTCCGTGAAAAAAAAAAAGCAGCGTTGAGTTGCAATGAGGTTGCTTTCTTTTGTCCCTATAGAGAATTCTGGTTCTAGCGGTTCCGCAGACACTAAGTATCCGGGAGAGTTAGGCGACCAGGTTTCATTCACAATTACTGGTATTTAATGCAATGAGCCGATGTCTATAAGCTTCATGCTTTTTGCATAAGGCGAGAATATACGCTTTGTATCTTGCAAGATTTCGTTGGTTTTCGCCCTTTATATCATTTTAGTTATTTTTTATTTTTTGCTCTTTTCTTCACTTTTTCACTTGGGGCATTAGTGTTGTACAAGGCTTTGTGTAAGTCATTTTTTGCTATTTTTGCGTGTTGCAGTATGTTGTCTAGTCTGTGAGCTATGTTTTTTTGTTGTTTTGCGGTTTGCGCTGCGAATCCCTACGTAAATCTTGGAGCACTAACGAACGAACATGCTTTAAGTGTGATAATGAGGCAATTATTTGCTGTTTATATACGACAGGATGTCTTTGGGGTAGACCCAAACATTCAATGTAATAATATATTATTGATTCCGCTCACTGCACTCTGCAAGTATGCAGATTAAAAAAAAAAAGCGAATTCACCATGCATTCATTCGGAAAGAGTATCTTCAGTACATTTTGTGACCAAACTACGATTGGTGTAGGTTCACAATAAGCCGCTATCATGGAATGGAAACGAAGAAACAGTCCTGCAGGCAGTTCATTTTTAGCGTGCAGGTCTGGGCCACGTTTCTGTTGAAAGCTGAATTAAGAGCGAGGAGATCACTTTTATATTTACGGCAGTTAAACTTCGATGTAGATGTATATAAACATCACAAGCAGAAATAAGTTATGTTACTCGCAGAAATTTTGTTCCTTCCTGCGCACAGAAAACCTTCGCTATCCTTTCGAGATCCATCCCATTTTCTTGCTTCTGAGCTGACCTGTGTTTTGCGAGTTCTTGCTGTGCGTGTTTTTTATGTACGCACGTTTTGTTCCTTTGGATACCAAGCAATATCTAAAACAAGGCAATCGAAGAGGCTTGGGAAGTGAACATCAACTGCCAGCCGCAGGATTTTTATATTCTTTTTCTTCCAAACCCGTCATTATCAACGAGACTGCGTCCGCTTAGTTCAGCTGTTCTAAATTGCCGTACGGCCCTAACGAAAGGATGTTGCTGGCATAAGCGAGAACTAGTAATTCTGTCTGGCTGTACGTCGTTGCTGGCATTCATAGAGAGGGAGTTTACGTGGGAGAGGAATACTTGTTAATGCGATGTGTCCACCCGCTCTTTAACTACCGACGAGTTCCGGTGGGCAGACAAAATGGAAAGCTTTGCAGCCACCTTTCCTGCTGCAAATGTCTGGAAAAATTTCATATGATGGCATGCTATTCATGAGCTACAGTATAGTCTTTTTGTCATAAATGTCTTTTTTACATCCAGCCCATTTGAGTAAATATGTCCCTAATATATGCAAATAAAAGTGTGAGACAAAATTAGGCAGCGGTTAAACTGAGCAGAGCCGAGTTTCACGTAAGCGAAAGCTACATAAGCATGACTGAACATGGTTTATTTTTGGTACGTGTTTTATTGTTTCTTATTTCCTCCCACCATTTCACAGCGGCTTATTCGTTTTCATTGATTGGCTTGATGGAGACAAAGACTGATCGATGCTCAGGCCCATGCTAAAGACTAAGATCATGACGCCGCTAGCACAACCTGACCAAAGAAACGTGGATGGTTGCACACGTAGAAGGATCCTTAAGAACAAATGCGATAGCGATGGTTTGCATAAGCACATAGAGCACACGCACTGCCAAGCGGGTTATCGGTAAACTGTTGGTGAAACTGCCTCGCAGCGGTTGCACTTTCACTCAAACGAATCGCGTGAGTCGTGTTTCTGTCCGCAACGATGTCCACCAGCGAACCAGAGTCGGTGGCAGATGTAGTTGAGATCGATGTGTCGCCGGTGACTTGTCTTTGTCGCTTCTCCGCTTCTATACGCAGTCCCTTGGCCAGTCGCTCTTCTCGTTCTTCTAGCGTTTCCGCCGCTCGTTTAGTCTTGCCAGTGTCATTTTTTCGTTGACGAGTCGGCTCACGGCGAGCGATGTTTGCCGGATGGTTAGAAGCGGCTTACCGCAGTGTTCGAAGATGTAGTTCACTATACGTAGGTTCCTCAGCGCGCTTTCCTTCCTCTATAGCGTCTATGTCAAGCGCACAGCTCTGGAATATATACCGCATCCATGAAGTCAGAACTGTAAATTGAAGAAGGTTAAACAACCTGATTAAAACGTCGCTTTCTTGCTGCCTCTGCCTACAATTTGCAAGGTCCAAATTCGATGTCGGCGTTCAAGGTCAAAGTTCAAGGTCAAATGTCGAGGGCAAAAGTCTAAGGTAAAGGTAAAAGTTCAAGGTCAAAGGTGGCCCACTCAGTGGACCACACATTGTTGGTATATTTGCATAGCAACACTAGCCATGACTTATCTCAAGATTGCTTCAAGGTCATTTGAAGGCTCACGGCGAAATGCGCCCCAACTATAGCAGTGTATCTTTCGCTACAGAAGTTTTCGGCCATATTGAGCTGCGAAATGAATTATGTTCTTCTCAGCGTAATAACTGAGGGCACGGAGGAAATTTAATTATTATACTATAATTGCTATAAAACCCTCATAGCACGAGTCGACTCGGAACGTTAATCCGCATGAACTAAACCAACGTACTCAAAAACAGCAGATGATGCCGAGAGAATATTGTGAAATAAATCAGACGGAATTTTTTCAATAGAACACCCTTTTCGAGATGGCACTTTTTCCGCTTTATTTGTTACTTTAACAATGCGTAAAATATCGATTTCACCAAACGTCCTGACCCTAACTATGAGAATGCAAGGGCATCTATGGTATTGCATCAGGCTATCTTCTTAATGAAATTAGAGCACTTCCTAAGTCTATCTTTCTTGTGTTTGTCTCGCTTTAGTGCTACTGCCTTTCCAGTCTTAAATAATGCACTATCTAGCCAAAATTGAAGTTCTTGTAAACTATCTTCTGGCATTGTACTTTAGTAGAGGTAAACGCAAGCCGCACTGCTGTGAAACTTGAAGTGGCCTGACGTTTGTTTTCGGCAATAACCAATCATGAATGCAAAACTCTCTTACGATCACGCAAATAGCGACACTAACACTGATGCTAATAAGCTCAGTACATGCAGCAGTGCATGAATTAACACTTTCATGCAGCCGGATCTTTACGGGAAAACTCACAACAACTGTATATATTGAAAGCCTCGACTATGCTCCCCTCTGAGCTCACATAAACAATACACCCCCTAGTGGCGGTCCACTTGAATGGAATTCTTCTTGGCAATCAGACTAATAATTGCGCCAGCCCTGCTCATTAGCTGCAGTTAACATTCTGAGTGAACAATAGCTTATCGGTAGCAACCCACTAGTAGGAATAAACGACGGTGCTCCATACCACGAAGAGAGTCACTAAGGCATCGAGGGCCGTGAGAGGTAGACAACACTATTCTTCTATGAGAATAGGAGCATCTTATTCGGTCTATTCTTCGCCGAAATTTCATTGTGTCTTTAAAATAAGTACTTTTTGAACTCCCACCGATATCTCAATTAAAACAGCTGGAGGTTATGTGGACCTTCTTTGCAACTAGCTTATGTTTCCAACGGGAGAGCAGCCGGCAACCAGGGGTAAAACTTATGCAGGCCTACTGATTACAGCTGAGGTATATGTCGTGGTTAAAAAAGCTAGCTAGCATGCCCTTTATAATTAAACTAAAGCCTAGACAGGCCCATTACCATATATAGAATAGTATGGCATTCGTACACTATGCAACTGGATAGGCATGTTTGTCCAAGCAATTGTTCTGGTATCTAAATTGGCATGGAAAAAATTCACTCGAAGTGCGTTTTTAAAGCCGCCTCGGAGAGCTGCGTGAATAAGTTTGAATAATTTAATTGCTAATTTGCAATAAATTTGCATACGACCCATTAAGCCTATGCGATGTTAGATTTTTTAGCAGAATTGCAAAGTGGAATGCGATGATTGTGTTAAAACAGGCGTGCAAAACAGCAGATATTGTTGAATTGCACTTGATGTGCTTTACAGACGACTACACTGTTTATCCATTTTGCGCATCTGTTCTTGCAGTATAGACCTCAGTGCACAAAACCCATACGTGTGTCGCTTTCAGTACTATAACATAGAGGAAGAGAGATCACAGGCAAGGAGTGAAGACACTAAGCTTTCCTAAAACTTCTCGTAATCGGCGGCGAATGCTAGGTGTGCCGGGAATAAGTACATACAAGGCGCAAAACATGTTTAACCCAGCAACCATGTTGGGAGGTCCGGAGAGAAAGCTATAGAGGTAGGGGTTTTTCCGAGAGGGCTCTCTGACAGTGCTGCTGGGGCAACTCTTTTTTTTTCGAATTTTTTGTTGGTTCATAAAGCAGTCATTCCTTCAATGCACATTTATACAGCCCTACTTGCTAAACACAGTGTGTTTCTGCGGCATCCTGTACGAGAGTGTTTTTGCTCATTTTGGACAGTTGTCGACGTTTAACGTACCCATGAGTCTTAGTGTACTTTTATTTTCACATTTTTTATTAGTCTAATTAATTGCAGCAGTTGCTAAGGGTAAAACACGCGAATAGATGCACAACACGGTGGGTGTCCATTCACTGAGAATATGGGGCAGTAAACTTATTAATTGGTTTAATAGCGTCAGGAGTCCAAAAACGGCGCTCCTTGAGGATCTCACCGTGCTAAATGGCATAAAAAAAAACAGTGAATGTCCTTAGAGATTAAACCGTTCGCCCGTCATCGAATCAGTGCTTGGACTGATTCGATGACGGGCACTATTCGAACCCTTTCCGAATAATGTTCATTCGGAAAGTGTTGTACTCGCCCCATACCAAAGCTTATATGTGCAACTGGTTCTTAGTTCCAAAGAGATATGATCAACTATCGCAAGGCTTCATGATTAACAATGCTTCGCGAAGGGGGCAAATTCTTGGGTGATACGGTGGTGGCAATTTTTAGAGCCGCTGCACTGAACTAGTCTTTCAAGAACTCATAGTACTGAGTGCGTTGTGGCCAGTATGCTTACAAAGGACTTTCTTTCAGTTATTCGAACATTTAGCCTTCCAGCAACTGTCGAGAATGGCACCGACAGAAGATAATCTTGTGCACCACGTTTTAACGCTGTGCTTGATGGCGATCGCAATCTTTCATCGTTAGCGGATATCCCAAAACCATATCCCTGAGACCGGAGTCATTTTTCGATTTGTTGCCTTTTTTCTAAAATATCTGACGTAGTTAACGAACCATGCGACAAAACCTACGCTAAAATCATTCTCGAATTTTTCCACGCCCTTTCCGGACTTGCTTGCAGAGTCTCAGAAGCGCTCCTGTATGAGAAAGCATTCGATTACAGATTGATTTTGCGAATTATAGTATTCACTCTAGGTCGAAAGTAACAACATGGACTGCGCGAGTACCGAATAAACAAGTATCCATCAATTTGCAATCTTGAATTTTTTTGAAGCTTCATTGGCTTTTTTTTTCCTTTACAATATTTCTTTAAAGACACAAGTCATTTGCTGGTTACACGCTTCCGAGTGTTTTTAAAAGCGCATGATATTAAAGGTGTTGAAATACTTTCGTGGAAAATTACCAAAAGATTGCGAAACATCAGTGCCTTGATGGTAAAGGGAGTTATTCCACGAGAGCCAAAAATTCATAAATTTGAAGCCAAGTCAGTCCTACAGTGACCATTTAACCAACATTTTCATGCGGTAACAATAAAAACTGAGTTTTAAAAATGAAGGGCACTTTTTCCTGTGACAATGTTCAAGCAACGCTTATTGCAGTTAATGAAAAGTTTTTATGACAAGTTAAAACCCTGATATAATCGGTCAGTAAATTTTCAAAGGTGACAATAAGATCACCGGTTGGATCGCCGTCTTCTACTTTCGTTATGTTTGCATAAATTAATCATAATAGTAAGCGACATGTTTCAAACCATAACACTCGTCTACTACAAAGCATCATTGTAGCTAAGCAGATGCTTCACTCAATTTTTTAATATTGGTACTGGAAGTTTTCGATTTCTTGGTGGCCAGCTAAATTCTTTCTATGTTAGGAGTGGCACGTAAATTTCTGAGCCTTATCTTAACCTTCTGTGGAAGAAATGTGAAATTTTTCATTGTTTGATATCTGAAAGTCCACACCAGAGATAATTACGGTGACTCGTCTTAAAACAGAATGTGACCGAGGTGGTTTGGCTGCCAACCTGTGTACCTTGCCCAGATCGATTCTTAGCCGCTAATGCAGGCCAGGAGTTGCTCGCGTTTCTGAGAGTTTTTGACTCCTAGAAGAGATACGCGGGCTTGTTGGTGTGTTATGTTTACGCACAGCGCAGAGAACAAAGACGAAGAAGAGAACAGAGACAGCGCTTGGACAAACAGGGTATGTGGGACAAACAGGGTGGTGCCTGAATGAAAGTAAGAGAACATAAAACGATGTAGCTAACGCTAAGGACCACAACCTGCCACTTCACTGCCTGGAATGCACAAAGGAACACAAAAAAGGGGTGCAAGCTCTGGATCGATAAATGGAGAACTCACAGGAAAAGCAAAGACCGCATCACGAGGGAGATCGTTGAAGTTCGATCTTAAATTTGGGGACCGCTGGGTTAGCATCAATTCCCTGGCATTAACGGACAAAGGGCTGGCGTACATGGCAATATATAGGAAAAGATGAGTAGGTTTGGTTCTCAACTTGCGCGTCGCACCTATTTTCATCTGCCATGCGTCAAGCAACGTATACGTATACTCACGCCCATTTCTGCCAATGAATCAGTTGTCAGTGGAAAAAAAAAAGTCAACAGCGCTGTGTCTGTCTTCTTTTACGTTATCGTACTCGTCCTTTCCGCTGTGTATAAACATGTTATGGCTCTGCTACCTGCATGTCGTTAACTGATATCGTGGCTGGTTTCCGCATTTCTCTCTTTGCTCTTCGCCTTGAACATCTTCTCTTTCCTTTCCCCCGATTCATGGGTAACCAATCCACACATCCTCTAGGCTTAAAATTCTTGCCTACCGTACTCTCCATACAGCTGGGCCCTTACACCAGCCACGGAATCGAAATTTAGAAGCGTCTGTGTATCGATATTCACACGCCGGCAAACAAGTTCAAGTGGTGATAATTATCTTTCAGACGCCGGCTGCAACGTGGCTGCTTCACGGATGTAGAATGACATTCAGTGTTCATTAAATTGAAAGGCTCTTTTCATTCATTCCACTGATCACCGAATCGATGGCAGGATAATACCTGCAATCTTAAACATTGAAAAAGGGCAAAATTATCTTGGGCAGCTACACTTCCTAGGAACAACAACAGATAATTAACATAGACATGCAAGAAAAAATTGTTTCAATAGCCTTTGAAATACGAGGCGCCCAACTCGGGCTTTTTGTTCGGACATGATGCAGGGAAGTGGAAAGTTTTACCGTTTTTTCTCTTAATGAAGGTAAATACATAGACGTGTTCGCAACGCTGTCTTGAACAAACGCTCCGGCCAGGCGTGTTCCTGCTTTACGTGACTGCCGGGCCGGTTCGTTACGCTTCACGGTCCCTTGGTTAGCACGCAGAGCCGATAAACCTATGCATCTAACAAGGTCACGTGGGAGCACGCAATGGGAACAGCGTAGGTGGTGGGAAAGGAAATGAAAGCCGGTGCTGCAACCGCATGTACATAAAAAATTTCTGCCTATCTATGCGAAGAATTTCTACAAGCATCTCCGAAATAGCATTCATAGCTTGGATAAAACGATTTTTTTTTTTAATTTTGGACAAATTTGTTGTACTTCCACGCTGCTTTAAAACCGCCGCTCAGATGGAGGATGCATATTCAGTGCAGCAGGTCATAGGGGCTAACCAAGCGTGCGTGGCTGAGAACATATAATTTAGTGAAGATCAAGTAACAAGCTCAAGTTGACGGGAATGGCATCAGTCCGGAAGTCAACCTTCATTAAAATTTTGTCATGCAGGAAAAATAGGAGTCCAGCCTAGGGGTCCGTTTGTGCGCGACAGAATAATTTGACTTTTTTATTTTTGTTTACAACATACTGCTAGCTTCAGCCTGGAGGCTTCCACAGAACAGGTGCAAATTATATACACACGAAAAATACATTTGTGTACAGTCAAGTTATTGCAGAAATGATAAAAAGAAAAACAATAAAAATCATTGGTTGCGAAATATCTTGCGAAAACAAAATGGCAATGCAATGCGATAAATCACGCGCGCAGAAAACGACATAGAAAAAAAAATAAAAACAGTGCTCTTATTCCCATTCAAGATTTGACAATCCTTCCAAAAAAAGCATCTTAAGAATTACAGGTGACAACATCATTCGGCAAATTATTCCAATCTCGGATGGTTTGCGGAGAGATCAAAAACTTGAATGTCTCACTATGAAATATTTACTCGCGAATGTGCTTGGTATGCCTTGTTCTCGAGTTTACCTGGTTAGAAAATGACAAGTACTTATTTTTGTCCATCTTAAACGCATCATTTAAAAGCAAAAAAAGTAACTTACTTAATCCTCAAGAATTTGGTACTATTTTTTACTGTTGGATTCAAGGTAATGACCTCATAAAATGGGCATTAAAGATGTAATGCCGAAGTTTTCAAAATGTAAAAGAAGTTCTAACCTTCGACCACTTTCGCGTGGATTCCACAACGCGTGAGATGCCGCAATTGAAAGCATAAAAGTCATTTGACCGCCCAAGCCCAAAGCATTACGGCCGTAGGAACTTTGGATTTTTCTGCAGCAGACGTGTCGGTTTCTTTTGGGTGGTCTTCGACTATGTTTTTCTCTATCTGGCAGTGTAATTTCCCTTCAGAAAAAATTATAGAAGAATGAAGGAATTCATACGGCGAGTTTAAGTGTTATTAAGGAATCTATGGAATTCTGTGCTTGTGCGGCTTTTTTTTAGGTTTTATTTAACCTGCTCTCTTCTGAATTTCACGAAAGGCCGGAAGAGGTTTCCTGTGAATAATTTTTCCAAATAACTTAGATTAAGGAAAGTTCCATTCGTCTAACGCCATGCAGGCACGATATAATTTTAAAAGACAGATTTTGGTCCCTTTAATCTACAACATACTTCAGACGACAGCCGTTACAGGGGAAGACCTTTACATTTAAATTTATGATAACTGGCCCCGATTTCCTCTTTTCAAGGCGGCCACCTTGTTTATTGCTTTTTCGGAGGCCATCTCCATGGCGGGGGTGCGAATTGAAAGATTTCAGAAAATCGAGAATGATTGTTGCCGAAACTATAAAACGACACTAATGAAGACCTGGGAAGGAGGCGGTTTAAGTGAAATCAAATAATCCAGTTTGAAAAGTTGAGCGTAAAAAGTCAACATTTGTTTTTCATGCATTTCTTCCAATAAAGCTTGTTTGAGAAAAAAAAAATTGCTCTAAGGTTTAAAAAGGTGAAGTTATGCGTAGCTAACATAGACTCAAAAAAGTTGTGACAGTTTGAATAGAATTTTAGCTCGTTTTAATAGCCCAATTCTACTCACGTAATGCACGATTTAGGACATCCCACACATAAGAACCACTAAACATTTCTTGCAATACGTGGCACTGACAACACGCAACACCAATTATTGCAACCGCGGAACGAACGTCAGACTTTCAGCCCCGTTTCATCATCGCAGTGAACGTGCTCAGGGGGAGATGTTCTAACTCTGACCCGATCTTGCAAAGGTGTCAGAGGAAGACTGAAGTTTCTTTTTTCAGTGAGCGCTATTGGCATATACGCGTGTTGTGCAAGAAATAATTTCGTGGTCCTTCGTCGCAGTCAGCAGTTTCAGAGTTCTGGTCGGTAGCTATTCATTAAGCACATTTTATTAACTTCTCAATTTCTTCTTTTGGCAGTCGCTAATAAGTTGTTCCTTAATATACATGACATGGTAAAATGTTATTTGAGACCAGCTTGTCTTAAGTCCTCAACAAAAGAGACACAGATAAAGAAGGCAATTTCCTGTCAGGTGAATCCTGAGACATATTTTGTCAACGCATGGCCTGTGCTGACGTAACCTGCAGGCGAATCCTGCCTAATAAATGGCCGGAAGCGAACAAGGTGAATAAAATGCGTAAGCTGATGAATAAATTATGTTAAGCCTTTTTAGTCAATCATAAAAATAATTGCTGCACATAAAAGTTAGCAACTGGCGCGTTACTAACCTGTAGCTATCTGTGTGAAACCGGCACAGGATTTTAACTTGTTTTATTTTTTGTCCTGGAGTTTATCACGCTTGTCATAATTTTTAATTGTCTTTGTTTTTCTCCTCTTCGGTTTTTTCTTGTTTGGCATAGAAGAAGGGTAACTGCAAAGTTGCTACAGTCACGTTTGGGACCTTTATTTTTGATTCTATATTGTTGTGCCAGTATAAACTTTGCCATTAGGCAAAAATGGCAGCGTGTGTCTCTGTGGCGTGGCCGCTGAGTGAAGCCTCCGGTGCCTGCAATGAGCCGAGCATGAGAACTTTCCCCCTTCAACCCGCCTTTGAATGAGAGGCGACAAGAAACATTTGCGTCTTTTGAGGTGGAGATGCGTGAGCGGCAACGCCTCCAAGCCAGAAGGGAGTGTGGATAAGCCCAAGGCGGGGCACCGACTCGGAGAGCCGAGTAAGGCGCATAATGCAACATATTTAAAAGAATGGAAGAATGACTGTTGAGCCATCAAGCGAACCTAAATAAGCCGAAGTCGAAAGCCAGCAATTGTTAATTATATACCTATTAGTGAGCCAAAAAGGCAATTCGATTCGAGAGTCATACAGATGCATCAACGGTATCTGTATGACTGCCCATTTGTAAGGGGGCAGGACCCGCGTCAAGCCGTTGTCACGGCTTTTTGTCCTGTCTCCTCCTCTGGAAAAAGAAATAAAAGGAATTGAGTTGAACTGAATTGAGAAATCAGGCGCTGGAGCGTTCAAGCAATTGCGTGCGGCAAAAGGAAAAAGTACCAGTTAGAACATCATCATTCAAGAGCGCAGTCAGCTTGAGCAGTACATCGAAACAGACCACCAGAGCGCCTGAAAATTTTTGCTGTCTGTTTTCATGTGACATGCTTTTTAAACGTTCAAGTGTGTGCAGCTGGGATAAAGGACCGGCGCATGCGTACGTACAGCCGGCCAAATCTTTTGCTGGGGTGCGCGACGGCCGCTTTTCCTGCGCTCCTGTGCTTTACGACGAAGCAAACTTGCGGAAAGTTCAATATTAAGCATGGGCTTAGTGAGCTTGTGCCTAGATTTGATATTTTCGCAGGTTTGCTCCGTCATAAGCTGCAGGAGCACGGAAAACGTGGCCATAGCACACGCAAGCTAAAAATTTGGCCGGATATACCTTCGTCGCCGAGCTGTTGTTGTTGTGACTGAGAGAAGCATGAAAAGGAAATTGCACGGGCCTGTCTACTGGCTCGAGCCAAGCCACCACCGCTGCCACGTGCAGATAGAGGAGAGTTAAAAGGTCAGAGGAAAGAGAAAAAGGACAGAAAAGACGCGCGTCGCAGCAACAACTGCGTCCGCTGGAGAGTGCCAGTTTCTCTTTTAAGACTATTCACGCTTAGCATGTGAAGCTTGACCATCAGCAAGAAAAATTGGAAGACGCTTAAGCTTCGCCTTTAGGAGTGGAATGCGACAGCGTGTTGCAGCGCTGCCAGGGAGTCCACGGAACCGCCATCGCTCCTTCAGCGCGACGCCATGCCCGTTGGGAACAGTTTTGAAAGCAATGCATTTTTAAGGAGAGGAAACAGTAAGTGTCTCACGTTTCGCCGGACACCTGAACCCGGCCGTAAGGAAAGGGAGGAAGGTGGAAGTGAAAGGAGAGAGAGAGAAAAAGAGGCGCCGTAATGAAGGAAACGAAAATTGGATTTGAGGAAAGGAAGTGCAGTAACTGTCTCACACATCTCGGTGGACACCCACAAACCCGATTATAGGTTGCCGGTTCGAATTCCTGCCACAAGGTCTCTAAATTAACTAATGAGTGTATGCGGGTCGAAATGCTGAATTGTATTACACCATCTGTAACATTTTGCGGCTAACGGTTGGCGAGATATGCTTTTTGTTTTTCCGAAGCGCGGTGCCGGCAACTACAACTACGACGCCGACGGCTTTTCGACCGAACGGGCTGGATACGCTGGTGCGTAAACGTCAGTGCGTGGGATACTGAAAAGAGTGAACCACGAGGCGGGGAGGAGGGGAGGCATTCGGTTTGCAGCCTTCGGGCTGCGACCGTGTATCTGTTTTTTCAGCCAGCGTCCGTTCCGGCGGATGCGGTTGTTGCGACGCACGTCTTTACTCTCTCTTTTACTCTGTCCTCTTATCTTTCAACTCTCTTCTATCAGCACGTGGCAGCGGTGGTGGCTCGGCTTGGGCCAGTCGGTAGGTCCGTGCACTTTTCGTTTCATCCTTCTCTCAGTTGCAACCAACCACCAAAGAACTGAAAAGAGCGACATAGAACTACACAGGAAGGAAGGAAGGAAGGAAAAACTTTATTTTACTCTAGTCCTTTTTCCTGCGGTTTGGGAGCATCTTCAGAGACGTTTTCTCCTTGATTTTACCCCCAGGAGTCTTCTCTGTCGAAGTCGTCCGCCTCTAATCAGTGGTCGGTTGCCCTCAGTCCAGGGCTCCGCTGGCCACTGCCGCCCGTTGAGCTCGCTGTACCAGACCTTCTTGGTCTTCACAGCGGTCGCTGGACAGCAGAGTCTCCCACTGCTCCGCACTCGGGTTTTGTATTTTGGGGACCACGTCTATCTTTTGGCAGGCCCATGTGATGTGATAGAGAGTAGGTTTTCCGTCGCACCAGGGACATTTGTCCGCGTATATGGTAGGGTGCATTTTGTTTAGTATATGTAGGTTTGGGAAAGAGCCTGTTTGTAATTGTCTCCAAGTGACAGCTTCCTCTCTGCTGAGAGATTTGTGCGGTGGGGGATACCGCAATCTTCTGCCTCTGTAGTTTTGTAGTATGGCCGAGTAATCCCTGGGTGCCGCGAGTTTCGCGGGCTCATCGGATGCTCGGAAAGTAATGTATCCTCGAGCTATCCTGTCGGCCTCTTGGTTCCCTGCCACCCCCGTGTGCCCCGGTACCCACACAATTTTGTGTGGGATCTTGTCGCTTTGTTCTTCCTGGTTTTTAATTCTGTCGCTCGCTGCGAGGAGTATACGGAGCGCGTGACGACCTATCCTGCCATTCATGTAATTTCGGCAGGCTGTTTGAGAGTCGGTGAGTATTGTTAGCGACCGCCCGGTTCTATAGCCCTCCGCCACCGCTAGAGCAACGGCTACTTCCTCGGACTCTGCAGCTGTGCAGCCTCGGAGAGACGCGCTGGTCATTTCGCGTAAAGACGAATCGACCACCGCCGCCACAGTGATTTTGGTGTCTCCTCCTCTCCAAGACGCGTCTGCATACACGGTCGTGGCTTGAGGAGCGTATGTTCTTTCGATGAAGTCGGCCCTCGCTTCTCTTCTGCCTCGATGGAGGTTGGGATCCATGTTTTTTGGTATTGGCGCTACCTTGAGGGTCTTGCGAAGCTCGTCGGGGATCGTTGCCGTCCTCGTCATTTCTCGCATCTGCTCGCGGTATCCGAGCCTCTGCAGGAGCGCTCTTCCAGTCGTTGTCTGCAACAGCCTGAGTTTTTGCGACTCAAGCTGCGCCTCTCGTAGCTCCTCAAAGGTGTTATGTAATCCCAGGGCCATGAGTTTTTCGGTTGACGTGTTGCGCGGAAGTCGGAGCGCTGTCTTATACGCTTTGCGTAGCAGGGCATCCGCTTGTTGTATTTCGTTTTTGTTGAGGCACTGGTAGGGTAGGCTGTACGTGATTCTACTAACTACAAGGCTTCTGACTAGTTTGAGTGTGTCCTCTTCACGCATGCCATGTCGCCTGTTGGTGATGCGGGTGATCATGCGTGAGACTTGTAGTGTTGTTGCTTTGAGCAGGGTAAAAGTGTGAGTACTGCGCTGGTTGGATTGAACCCACATGCCTAAAATTCTTATTGTTGTCTTTTCGGGTATGGGTGTCCCGTCAAGGTAGACGTTGAGTTTTAGGTCCTCGTTGGTTGGGACGGTCCGGTTTTGCTTGCCTCTCCAGACTCTCAGCAGTTCCGATTTCTCGGTCGAGCATGCGAGTCCTCTTTCTGCGAGGTATTGCTCTACACAACAGGCCGCTTGCTGTAGCCTTTCTTCCTTCTCTCCGAGACAACCCGTGTTTGTCCAGACTGTTATATCGTCAGCATACATTGCATGCCTGATGCCTTCGATGTTCTCTAGTTTTCGAGCTAGGCCTATCATAGCTATGTTGAAAAGTAAGGGGGAGATAACTGACCCTTGGGGTGTTCCCTTATTTGGAGTGCGAATTTTGTCCGATCGAAGGTCTCCTATGCCGATGGTGGCAGTTCTGTCGGACAGGAAGGCTTTGACGAAGCCGTGGATTCTGCGCCCGCAATCCAGCTTGTCTAGGCCCGTAAGGATCGCTTCGTGGCTGACGTTATCGAATGCCCCTTTGATGTCCAGGGCCATTATGACATTTTCTCCCGTCCGAGGTACGTTTCGCAGGACATCTTCTTGTATTTGGAGGAGAACGTCCTGCGTCGAGAGCTTCGCTCTGAAGCCGAACATGGTATGTGGTACACAGTCGTTGTCTTCCATGTAATTTTGCAGTCTTAAAGTTACCACCCGTTCGTAAAGTTTGCCAAGGCACGACGTGAGTGATATGGGCCTGAGGTTTTCAATTTGTAGCTTTTTACCAGGTTTAGGTATCATTATTACTTCGGCGTGTTTCCAATCTTCGGGAACCGTCTCCGCCTCCCAATGTTTGTTAAGAAAGCTGACGAGCTCTTGTATGAGGTCGTCGCTCAGGTTGCGGATTAGGGCGTTGTCGATTCTGTCCGCTCCGGCTGCCGTGTTTCTGGTGGTGTTTCTTATGGCCGCGTAAACCTCTTCCACAGTTATGGGGCGGTCGAGTTTCTCGTTTTCGGCTCCTCGATACGTTCCTTGGTATCGCGGGGAGTTGTGATCGCTGAAACATTTTTCCTGTGCCTTCTCCAGTAAGGCGATGTCTGATCCCTCGACGGGGCGGATGAACCTGTGGATGGCTTTATTGTTTTCTGATTTTATTTTGGTCGCACCGATTAGTGCTCTTAAGAGATTCCAGGTTCTGGCCGTGCCTAGAGTTCCCCTAAGTGAGTCGCTGAGTTGTTCCCAATTTTCCAGATAAGAGGTCGCGCTCATATTCTCAACTACAACAGATCGCATTAACAGCTGTCGCTGAATATCGCGTTGGCACGTGGTGACCGTCATTTAATTTGTCGTTTTTTTTGCCTTAACCCCAGAGTAAGAGATATGCGGGTTGTGAGGCATTGCACGCGAGCGTTGAGTGCTAGCCTTCGGTCGCGAGGACGCAGACGAGCAGTGGAAGTTGGAATTAAAACATGGCCGGCACACTCACGCCTGTTATTCACCATGGCGCAGGTGCACCAGTGTGCTAAAGCAACTGGTTGAAGCAGCAGTGTGACCAGATCGTTTGGAAAGCTGTTTGGAAAGCCAAGATCATCTCCAGACTCTGATCCTGTGCAATCGCCGTCCTCTTCGACATCGAGGACCAGCGCCAGCACTTCCAGCGCACAGTCTTCCGATGTTGAGATGGTCGCTTTGAGTTCAAGCTTAAAGCGTCCACATGCGTCAACTACGGACTCGGACAATTCTGCCGGTCGGCCAAGGAGGCCTCGTGCCTCCTCTGGTCCGGCCCTCCGCAAAAAGTGAGGTGGTTTAGCGCCGTTCGCGGCGCGCTTTGTATTGCCTAAACATCACGACTTTTCATGTTTAATTTTTCATTTCCAAAATGACTCATCTTCAAATTATTACTCTTAACGTACAGGGGTTCCGCAGTGTTTTGAAGCAGGCAGCGGTGGTCGCATTCGCTCGTTCCTCGGGTTGCGATATTGTCTGTCTGCAGGAAACCAATTTTTTTCGCCTCAGTGACGTGTTGAAATTCAAGCGTAGGTTTGGCGTCGATGCCTTCTTTTCGTACGCCAGCACGCGTTCCAGCGGCGTTGGCGTTCTCGTTATGAACCGCTCACTCTTGCGAGATCATCTTGTTATTTACGATGCGCTTGGACGCGTGCTGGCGTTCGACTGCACGTTTAACGCACTTCAGCTGAGAATTCTTTGCATTTATGCGCCTGCTCATTCTAATTTGGTAAACGCATTCTTTAAAGATTTAGATGTGTATTTTCTTGGAGGGCGTAATGTTGTGATGTTGGGCGATTTCAACTGCGTGCTCGATACGGTCGCCGATGTGCATGGCCCTGGTAGGGGTAGGCCAGGCTGGAATGCGCGCGAGTTGCGCCGCCTAGTCAGCCATTTTATGCTCACGGACGCTTATGAGCTCCTCTATGGCAACGTCTTTGTGTGGACTTGGCGTCGCGGGTTATCGGCGAGTCGGTTAGACAGGGCGTATGTTCCGACGAGCCTTTCGCGGACAGTGTGTGCAGCCAATGTAATGATGCTACCATCCTCGCCGGTGCACATATCAGACCACCGCCCTTTTCTTCTATCGCTCGCGGTTCCGGCGGCTGCAGGATCTCCTCAGAGACCATGGCGGTTGGATGCACGCATCCTTCACGACGCCAGCACTAAAGAGGGGCTCACGTGCGTCTTTCGTTTTTCGGTTGTTGGGGCCGTGCCTGGTGACTGGGACCGTCTGAAGGAGCAGTGGCGTCACCATTGCGCCGCATCTGGTCGAGCCCTTAGAGCTCGCGTGTCAGATAAGGTGCGCGTGGTGACGGCGAAGTTGCGTATTGCTCAACGCACCCCGTCGCCTTCGTCGCTTATGTGCGCATGGAAAGAGGAGCTTTCGGAGCGCCTACAGCGCCTTTTACGTGCCTCCTCTTTGACAGCTTCTGCATGGCGTTGTCGACGCAGTCCAACTGCTCATCCCGAGGTACTTCGCTTTGCGCGTCAAGAGCTGTTGACCCCTCAAGGTGCCCCTGCCTTTACACCTACCGCAGGGGCTATGTCCCAACCAGGTGGCAGGAATTTCAGTGCGTTTTATAACCATTTCAGGAGTATTGCTCAGTCGCTCCTTCTACTTGATCGCAATGTAGTTTCCGCAAACCCATTTTTAGCAGGCTTGCCTCAGGTTTCCACTGAACTCCATGACGGCCTTATGGCTCTGCCAACAACAAGGGAAATCAAGGAGGCGTTGGACTCCATTAAACGCGGCTCAGCACCTGGACCAGACGGCCTTCCTGTGGAGTTCTATTTAGAATTTTGGGATATTGTAGGCCCCATTTTCTCGGAAGTGCTAAAATTATGCTTCACTCAGCAAGTTTTCCCTGAATCATTCAAAAAAGGCCGCATTGTCCTAATTCCTAAAAAGTCTCCTTTCTCGATATGTCCGGCAGATTGGCGCCCTATCACCCTACTAAATTCAGATTACAAAGTACTAGCAAAATTACTCGTTCGTCGTCTGCGGTCTCTCCTCCCGTTGCTTATTTCCTGCCACCAGGTTTGCTCCATCCCAGGCCGTGAAATACATAGTTTATCTTCTGTAACGCGAGACATCCTAACGTATACTTTACTGCGGCGCGCACAGGGTCTTCTTGTTTCCCTTGATCAAGAGAAGGCGTTCGACTTTTTAGAGCACGAGTATATTTACGGGACGCTGGATGCTTTCGGTTTCCCAGCTTCTTTCGTGCTTCTCATTAAAGAGATGTACAGAGATATTTCAAGCACTCTGTTCCTCGATGGCCGGGAAAGTACCGCGTTTAATGTTCGCCGTGGCGTCCGTCAAGGTTGTCCGCTCTCCCCCCTTTTGTTTGTCTTAGCATTAGAGCCTTTCCTCTTGGTAGTGAGAGAGAGAGAGAGAGAGAAAACTTTATTTACAAAGGAATTCGGGGCATGCCCCAGGGTCCCCGCACGACCCCACTGCACTCAAGTGTTTATGTTCCTGAGGTCCATAACACTGGCAGCACGGCCGGTGGCGATGGTCTGCACGGCCGGGTCCTCCGAACGCAGCAGGGTCTCCCAGTCCTCCCAGGTCTTGAGGTTCTCTAGGTCCCGCGGGGGAGGGTCCGCCGGGCAGAGGGAAAGGATGTGGAGGGAAGAAGCGAAGGGTTCTGGGCATAGGGCGCAAGCAGGAGTGGGGAAGGAGGGATGATAGTGGGTTAGGGTAAGGGGCGAGGGGAGAGTATGTGTTTGTAATCTGCGCCAGAGTGTTGCGTGTCTGTTATCTAGGGAGGGGTGGGGCGGGGGGTAGAGCTGGCGAGAGGCTCTGTATGCCTGGGTCAGCTCACTGAATGAGTGCATGCGATCCTTCGTGAATCCCCGATCCGAGGCCACCTGAGCCCGGTTTAAAGAACCTCGGGCTAAAAGGTTGGCGGCCTCGTTTCCGGGATTCCCGGAGTGCGCAGGCACCCATATCAGCTCCACTTGGCGGGGCGGGGGTGCATCGGGCGAGTCCAGTATGCCAAAAGCAGGGACATGAACTCGGCCTCGAGCAAAATTTAGAATCGCAGTTTTAGAGTCAGTTAAAATATACCGGGCTTCCGTGCGGGTTATAGCAAGTGCAATGGCGGCTTCCTCTGCAGCCTCTGGGGACGTATCTGGAGGGAGAGGTAGTGTGAGGAGGGTGGATGAAGAGGAGTCCACCGCAGCTGCTGTCGCTTCATCACCCGTGCAGGCAGCGTCCACCCATACGGCGTCCGGCTGGGGGCCGTACGCTCGATGGAGTGCCTTCGCACGGGCTCTGCGGCGCTGCTCATGGTGGGACGGGTGCATATTCCTCGGGAGCGGCCTGATGAGAAGCTCTCGGTGAAGGGATCGTGGGATGGCGAGAAGGGTTGGGTCGTTGGCCGGTATTTTGATTCCCAGGGAGTCCAGGATATACCGACCTGTGGAAGTTTTTGTGAGCCTGATGTATTGGGCCTGTCGGTGGGCCTCCACCAGTTCCCCGATCGTGTTGTGGAGGCCCAGGCCTAGTAATCTGTCTGTGGGTGTGTTGAGGGGAAGATGAAGTGCTACCTTGAATGCCTTGCGAATCAAAGCATCCAAAGCGTTTATGTCATGTTTGGATAGTTGTAAGTATGGGGTAGAGTACAGTACACGGCTGAGGACAAAGGCATGAATGAGGCGACATAGGTCGCGGTCCTTCATGCCTCTACGACGTCCCGAAACCCTGCGGATGAGGTGCGATATCGCGCCTGCAACCTGCTTGAGTTTCTTGAGGGTAGTGGTGTTTTTGCCATCGTTCTGGATGTGCAAGCCCAATACACGGAGGGTGCCAACCTCAGGTACCGGGTAACCATTCAATTCAATGGCAATGGGGGAGCGGGGACAGCGGTGGTTCTTAGGCCGGATGAGGAGCAGTTCGGACTTCTCTGGGGAGCAAGACAGTCCGATGGTCCGCGCGTAATTTTGGGTGAGGGTGGCTGCTTCCTGTAAGGTGTTCTCTATGTCGCCGTCACTGCCGTGGGTGGTCCACAGGGTGATATCGTCGGCATAAAGAGTGTGCTTGAGGTGGGGAATAGTTGCCAATTTCCGGGCGAGGGGTATGAGGGTTATGTTAAAGAGAAAGGGGGAAAGGACGGACCCTTGAGGGGTGCCAATACTCTGAAGTGTGTAGGAGGTGGAAGACAGAGGGCCGAAGTGTATCTCAGAATCGCCACTCCCTTATTAGAGGTCTGGCTTTGCCAGGGAGCGAAGCGGTAGGCGTCACTGCTTATGCAGATGACATCACTCTGTACTTAGCTGATGAACGCAGCTTGCTTGAAACTCTAAATGTTTTTCGTGAGTACGCCTCCTTGTCTGGAGCTGCTCTTAATTACTCGAAGAGTTGTTACTTTTTTGTGGGGTCTACCCAGACTCGTATTTCATCTGCAATACCTTTGCAGTGGTGCGCGCAGATGCGCATTTTAGGTGTGACCTACGACTGTGCTGGAATATGGGATGGTGTGTGGTCTTCGGTCGTCAACGACATTACAGCTCGTGTGCGAAGGGCGCAGACATTCGACCTGCCTCTGCTTGAGAGGCGCTACCTGGTTCAGTCAGTCATTCTCGGTGCCTTTTGGTACCTTTGCTATACTGTTAAACCACCCCTCCGTGTCATAAGGCGGGTGCAGACTACAGTTTTTTCTTTTTTTTGGTCAGGCGGTACCGAGCTTGTGGCTCGTGCTGTTCTTGGACAACCACGGGGGAGAGGAGGGTTTGCCTTTCCAAATTTGTCCGTCACGTCCTCGCTGTTAGCGTTGAAGAGTATTTTGCGTATTCTGCTAGGAAACGCGTCTCTGGCGCGAACCCTGACTCGGTACTTTTTGGGCCCTTCTTTGCGCTTTTTGGATCCCGCGGCCCCTGTTAATCATGGACCTCAGTCAGAGCAACCTTCCGCTTTCTATGCCTCGTCAGTGGCCTTTTACAGGCATGTAACAGCAGTAGCACCTGATGTCAACATCGTCGCAGACCGTGTGGTGGACATTATGGGCTCGCTATTGTTGCCTGTTGTGCCGGCGGCTCGCCGCTCACTTATGCGCCGCGTTCAGTGGGCGCGCTTAGCGTCGACACCTCTCCCAGACCATCTACGCGACTTTGTCTGGAAACTTAGCTGGGCAGTGCTCCCTACTTGTGATCGGTTAGAGCGATGGGGTGTTTTACGCTACAGTATCTGTCCGAATTGCCCACTCCCGGAATCTAATCGCCACGCTACAGTCACCTGCGTGGTAGCGCGTGTCTTTTGGCGCGCGGTTCATGCGGGATTCCGTGGGCACGGCATTTCGTACTTCGTCTCCCGCGGCCGATTCCCCAGCGGCCGTTTTGCTCGCCTGTTAATTGTTGCGGGTCTTTTTAGTTTATGGCGCAGTCGATGCGCCGCGGTCGCTGGTGGCTTTCGACGCCGCGCTGTGTGGCCGATTCTCGGCCGTCTCCGACGGGAGCTCATGAGTTTTTTGTCCGAGGAACTCTTTTTCTTGGGTGAGGAAGAGTTCCTCCGGCAATGGTCATGCCCATTCATTTCTGTGAATAATAGTCGTCTTGTCCTGGTTTTTAGGCCAAACTGGCGCTAAGGTGTCTTTTTAAATATTTCAATGTCAAATTATTGCCTTTTCACCCTTGTGTCAATAGGTATTCTATTCTGTTTTACATCGCCCACGAGCAATTCATATTAGTTAGAGATGTTTATGGTAGCTGTTTAATTGGCTCGGCTTACATGCTTATTGTCATGTGTTCTTGAAAATGTCACTGTACCTGGTAACCTTGGCATGTGTACATATGTAAATAAAATTTTTTCTAAACAGCTGTTTTTTTTTCGATATGTTTAGCAACTTGCCGTGGAGCCCGGCGAACGTGGTAGCCGCATTTCCGTTATGGACCTCAGGAACATAAACACCTGAGTTGAGTTGGGTCGTGCGGGGACCCTGGGGCGTGCCCCGAATTCCTGTTGTAATAAAGTTTTTTCTCTCTCTCTGTGTTTATGTTCCTGAGCTCCATAACACTGGCAGCCCGGCCGGTGGCGATGGTCTGCACGGCCGGGTCCTCTGAGCGCAGCAGGGTCTCCCAGTCCTCCCAGGTCTTGAGGTTCTCTAGGTCCCGCGGGGTAGGGTCCGCCGGGCAGAGGGAAAGGATGTGGAGGGAAGAAGCGAAGGGTTCTGGGCATAGGGCGCATGCCGGAGTAGGGAAGGAGGGATGATAGTGGGCTAGGGTAAGGGGCGAGGGGAGAGTGTGTGTCTGTAATCTGCGCCAGAGTGTTGCGTGTCTGTTATCTAGGGAGGGGTGGGGCGGAGGGTAGAGCTGGCGTGAGGCTCTGTATACCTGAGTCAGCTCACTGAATGAGTGCATGCGCTCCTTCGTGAATCCCGCATCTGAGGCCACCTGAGCCCGGTTTAAAGAACCTCGGGCTAAAAGGTTGGCGGCCTCGTTTCCGGGATTCCCGGAGTGCGCAGGCACCCATATCAGCTCCACTTGGCGGGGCGGGGGTGGATCGGGCGAGTCCAGTATGCCAAAAGCAGGGTCGTGGATTCGACCTCCAGCAAAAACTCAGGGGCTACTTTGACTGCTTCTGTGGCACTGGTGGCGTCACATGTAATTGAGTAGTAATTACTAAGTGATGACAAAACACTAATTAATGGTTAATTACTGATTAATGCCTGAATACTAATTAACTGCTAATTAATGACGGTCAAGCTTCGCCTTTAGGAGTGGAACGCGACAGCGTGTTGTAGCGCTGCCAGGGAGTCCACGGAAGGCCACCACCCGTTCGGCGCGATGCCTTGCCGTTTGAACGCAACGGTTTTTGAGGAAAGGAAATGGCGCAGTAATTCTCTGTCATCTCGGTGGACACCTGAGCCGCACCGTAGAGGAAGGGAGGAAGTGGGAGTGAAAGAAGAAAGAAAAAGATGGCTCGTAATGAAGAAAATTGAAATTGTATTTGAGGAAAGGAAATTACGCAGTAACTGTCTCACATATCTCGGTGGACACCCGTCAAAATTGAGGGGGGGGGGGGGGGGGGTGCACTTTTTGACCTAAAGTGCGGTCACTGATGTGTGGTTAAGATGTTAAGCTTCGCCTCTAAGAGTGGAAAGCGACAGCGTCTTGCAACGCTGCCAGGGAGTCCTTAGAACGCCATCGCCCATTCGGTTCTACGACGAGGGAAAGGAAATGTATCTGTCTCTCATATCTCGGTGGACACCTAAACCTAGCCGGAATGGAAGGGAGGAGGATTGCAATGAGCGAAGACACGGTATTCACTAGACGCGCCTTTGTTCATTCCAAGCCATCGAGCTGGCATGGCGGAGTGGATAGCATGCTCGTCTCACACTCCGAAGACCGGGGTTCGATTACCGAGCTCGACCAATTTCCTACTCGGTTTTATTTATTGATATGGCCTATCTAGAAAAGTTAATTAGGCTAATTGGGCAATTAAGCACTTAACTAAGGTCAGCCCCACTTACTTGGAGCATCACTATATGATCCCTTCAATTGGTTGCATGGTTACTAGCCAAAGTACAATTGGCCCCGTTTGAAATTGACGCACTGTGACGTCACGACCGTTTCGACCAACTGAAAAGCGTGACATTTCTGTCGACAACTGCTGCTTACAACGATGAGACATTAAAGGCTTTCGCCTTAAAATTTAGAACCGCAGTTTTTGAATCACTGAAAATCTACCGGGCTTCCGTGCGGGTGATTGCGAGTGCAATGGTGGCTTCCTCTGCAGCCTCTGGGGAGGTGTCGGGAGGGAGAGGTAGTGTGATGAGGGCAGATAAAGAGGAATCCACCGCAGCTGCTGTCGCTTCATCACCCGTGCAGGCTGCGTCCACCCATACGGCGTCCGGCTCGGGGCCGTACGCACGATGGAGTGCCTTCGCGCGGTCTCTTCGGCGCTGCTCATGGTGGGACGGGTGCATGTTCCTCGGGAGCGGCCTGATGAGGAGCTCCCGGTGAAGGGTTCGTGGGATGGCGAGGAGGGTTGGGTCGTTGGCAGGTATTCTGATTCCAAGGGAGTCCAGGATATACCGACCTGTGGAGGTCTTTGTGAGCCTGATGTATAGGGCCTGTCGGCAGAAATGTCACACTTTTCAATTGGTCGAAACGGTCGTGACGTCACTGTGCGCGAATTTCAAACGGGGCCAATTGTACTTTGGCTAGTAACCATGCAACCAATTAAAGGGATCGTATAATGATGCTCCAATTAAGTGGGAATGAGTTTTGTTTATTGCTGCATCACTGAATTAGCATTTCTAATCAGGCCAGATAAATAAATAAAACCAAGTAGGAAATTGGTCGAGTTCGGGAATCGAACCCCGGTCTCTGGAGTGCGAGACGAGCATATTACCACTCCACCACGCAAGCTCGATGATTTGGAAAGAACCAAGGCGCGTCTAGTGAATACGGTGTCTTCGTTCACTTCCATCTTCCTGCCTTCTCGTTACGGCGAGGTTCAGGTGTCCACCGATATACGCGAGACAGATGCATTTTCTTTCCTCAAAAACCAATTTGCCGACGAGCAAGGTGTACAGCCGAATGGGCGATGGCGTTCTCTGGACTCCCTGGCCGCGTTTCAAGACGCTGTCGCATTCCGCTCTTAGAGGCGAAGCTTAACATCTTAACCACACATCAGTGGCACGAACAGCAACACTGCGCTTAAGGCTTTCGCCTCACCGCACTTTAGGTTAACAAAGCGCCCCCCTGAATTTTTGTATACGACAGGAGGTCCATAGTAGTCAATACGCTAGATCAGTTAAAGCCTTTTAGTCTAATCTAAGCTACGACCTGAAAGACTAATTTATTAATGCTTCTGGGATGTTTGGCTCTTAGAGGCGAAGCTTAACATCTTAACCACACATCAGTGACACAAACAGCAACACTGCGCTTAAGGCTTTCGCCTCACCGCACTTTAGGTTAACAAAGCGCCCCCCTGAATTTTTGTATACGACAGGAGGTCCATAGCACTCAATACGCTAGATCAGTTAAAGCCTTTTAGTCTAATCTAAGCTACGACCTGAAAGACTTATTTATTAATGCTTCTGGGATGTTTCGCTCATGACCAACGGCGCCTCTAATGCTATCGCGTTAACCGTGTACGGGATGCGTGGGCTGGGGAACAAATTTATTGCAGCGCTTCCTTGCGAACGAGGCATCCCTACTAATACCAGCTGAAAAACCGAAAATTTCCTTTCATACGTGCAAACATTTCTTATTTGCTGTGATTGACGGCGCTGAAATAAAGTTGCTGCGTTCATCGGCATTCCATAATCATTTACTGACTACTTTACATTTAGACGTTGAGGACTAAGTATAGAAGTGGTAGTAAGAAGAATAGTTAGTACACGAGGAAGAAAATGACATAAACGCAAGTATGAAGAGGCTGGAAGTAACATAGCACAGGCACGAGGCGGTATTTTATTCCCCATATGCTTGCTCTGCTGCGCTGCTGCAGCCACAGCCAAGCATTAGTTCGAATATTGGTGAATTTGAATAACAAAGCTGCAGTGTTGAATTCCGTCAACACCGCCACCATTTCCAGAATCAGCCAGCAGGAGAACTCCAGTTCGGAAAGTCCCTCTAAATCAACCCCCAAAGATTTCACGTAGCCTGTAAGCACCAGAACGAAAAGGTTTCAGTATGTGTAGCCCTGCGGGAATTTAAATTTGAACTGAAACTTAATTTATTACCCTTCGGGTGAAGCTAAACACTGATCTGTACTTCACGAAAGCAAGGAGGAGGGAGAACACTACTGCACGCAAAAAATAATTGGAACAATGGTAAGGCCGCCGCGGTGGCTCAGCGGTTATGGTGCTCGGCTGCTGACCAGAAAGACGCGGGTTCGATCCCGGCCGCAGCGGCTAGAATTTCTTTGGAGGAGAAATTCTAGAGGCCCGTGTACTGTGCGATGTGAGTGCACGTTAAAGAACCCCAGGTGGTCGAAATTTCCGGAGCCCTCCACTACGGCGTCTCTCATAGCCTTAGTCGCTTTGGGACGTTAAACCCCATAAAACCAAAACCAAACCAACATTGGTAAGATATTGCTACGATTTAAAGTGTACCTGCCTTGAGCTTTTATAAGATGCACCCAGCAGTCATGCATATCCAAGACAGTCATACAAATTGAAGTCTGACTGATTACGTCTTTAAAATTCAGCTTGGTGGAAGCTGGGACGTCACATCTTCCTTCCCCTGCCATTCTACGTCGATGAGAAGCTGATTGATATCTAAAATATTTTTTATAGGAGCTGAGACTTACCAACGTCAAATGAAAACACTACAAACCTCTTCTTTAGCTACACTCTCTGGAGCGTATAATGAGGCGGTGTGCAAGCATCCCGTTGCACCCTGTAAAGGGTCGGTTGTGTACGCGGGGTCATTGGAACGCGGCTGGGGGCGCTCAAAGCGGAGCGTCTCCTTTCTCGGAACGCGGCCGCTTGCGAACGCGCCGGGAAATTCGGGTGTCCCCCCGCCCCGCGGTACTGATTCGCGCACGTGCTGGCACGAATGTGTATTTGTGTATTTATTTTGTGGTGGAGAGGGTTCTTCACCTTACGGGAGCTGGAGGGCTGGTCAGGCTCTCCCTAAACCAATCATGTGAACATTGTAACATGATTGGAAGCCACGAAATGTAGGCCGGGCCTTTAGGGCTTTAAAACCGGGCCCCGGAGCTGGAAGCGGGGTTCTGGGCTAAGGTGAGATGCAACGCATCTTCGGCCACGCCGAGTAGGGGCCTCCCCTAGTATTAGCCAGATCCACCTTTTTGTTGTTTGGTTTGTCCTTTTTGCTGCTTAATGTGTCTAGTGCCTTAACTTGTATCTATTGTAAATACTGTACATAAAATTTGAAGTGTTCGCCTTACCCCTGCGTCTCAACTGAACACAAGACCGTCTCTGACGGGCACCCCTGGTTCGAAGAGCTTCAGTCTTCCAGTTGGAACAAACCGTCTCTGGCGGGGCACCGCTGGTGCAATAAGGAGGAAAGCAGAAGAACCTGTGAAACTTTACTCACCCTTTGCCTGATCTTCACTGTACGTGCGACAGAAGCACAACTGCACAAGATTTTCCCTAATGCACAAAGTGCGAGAGTGTGAGAAAATTTTGGATACTCCTTTATTGTTCGCATAAAAAAAGGGCGAACAAAATCGTTTCCGGAAGTCTCCGGATGAAGGGCTTTTCTTCATTCCCGAATGTGAGCCTCATCCTCTGCGACTTTGCGATCAATTTTACGGCTCGATTGTTTATTTCGTTAGTGATTTCGATCCGTTTAGTAATGCCTTTCATTCAGTTAGCTTTCATTTCATGGCACGCAAGATATTTTGATTTCGTCTCCGGAGTAACTAAGAGCACAAAAAAAACCGTACGACCACAGCTAACCAGGAAATAGTCTGTACCAGTGTTATGGGGGAGGGGGGGGGCAATAAATATGGATTGGATGTGGAAATGTAAATGAAAGAGCCAGATGCGGACGCGCCGTTCGTCTAGACTGGGACCCCGTGCCCACTGACAAACCCGCTTACGTTTTCTCTTTGTCATGGCTGGGGGAAGAAATAATCGAGTGCCATGATTTTCTCTGCCGGTTCAAGATTCGCAACCTCATATATCTCTATTACTACGAGAGTGTTAACAGCGATATTAAAACGACGAAAAAAGAGCAAAAACACAGAAAAACAATTTTGGGCATGTGGTAAATAAGAGGTAATTTCTAGTGTTTCAGGCTACGTTTTCAGACAGTGATAACAAAGAGCGATGCTGGCCAACTAAAGAAGAGCGGAAGCAAGATAACAAAAATGGGTAGGGGACTGTTCGGTGGTGCATTGTTTTGGATGGCTCCGACGACTATAAGAGTAATAACAGCACCAGTTGGAGCAGAAGAATTTGGTTCCACCAGTTGTTCACATTGAGTTTTTTTTTTAAATTTTTTGCATTTAGGTCATAGAGTTCCTATTCTCTGCAATTCATGCGAAAGTCGTCCAAAAACAGCATGGAATCGGAAGTGAAACATGAAGCCGGAATTGTCCAAAGACCTTCAAACTCTGTCATCTAAATGACATACAGCTGAGAACAGTTTTCAGCACCAAGTGAGATTTAAAACATTTGCCAGCGTAAACAGGGTCTCATCTCTGCCTCACATAATTTATATCTAAAAGCTGCAGAAATCTAAATCTAAAGAGAAATATTAAGCGTGATTTTCTGCGCCAGCCTCAAGCATAACGCACAGCTGCTCCTCAGCTGCAGTGAAGAACTCCGTATAGATATCAGGATACAGCAGAACCAATTTTCCATGAAAACTTGTGCAGAATAAACCGCTGTAGATGCGCTATTCGTGGAATATAAGGCAGGCGAAGCAGAAGTTTTAAAAAGCAAATTATTATAGATATGCATCTCAACATATGCACGTATATAAGCGCCAATTTTTCTTCTAAAGTCAGGCTTCAACCACATGCATAGCTGGAAATACGCCTTGCGTGGAATGCAAAAGTATGACAATGCCCCAGTTTTTTCGGAGGGAAACCTATGGCGCACACGGTGCCTTATGCCTCCCATCGGCAAGTATAAATAAATAGAACTTCATACTAGGCACGTTCAGCGCAGACATGATAAGCTTTTACTTAGTTTTGGACCTACGCCCACTTATAACCACGTCTATGTATATTCGCAACGCCAATCTGCGCGGAGGCCGAAAATAAACACACTACAAGGAATGAAGTCAGATGCACAAAGTGGTTGCGCAGACGAAACGATGACGAAAACTCCTCTCCTTGCGTGCTCAAGCAAATTCCCCGAGAGTTATGCGTTGACAAGGGCGTTCCATAGTAATGTGGTCGAAGGAATTGTTTATGAAAGCGGCACTCATTCGTTTGACGCCATCAGCACTGTAGTGGATATCGAACACGCGCGCATTTGACTTTTTATTTGTCCGCGCTCCTAACCACTTCAACGTAATTTTCGGAGTGGATTGTTCTCTTGGGTATCTCTCCACAATTTTCACACTTCATACATCACTCACTAGTCCCGTTCTTAAATTCTCCTTCAGACCTGAGATGTCTTTGGCCACCTCCTTGTTTCTTGGTAATAAGTGAAAGCAAAACGATCGGTGCAGTTTGCAGCCCCTGCCTAGGAGAATTGTCTTGTTTTCTACTAGAGAAATATACCGCCTCTGCCAAGAGTAGCCGAGCAGCAGGTTTTTGCTTCTCAATCATACAACGGAGTCTTTACGGCAAAGGTGTCAAAAGATGAAAACAAAGGTTCACCCTACTTTACACAGATTAAGAGCCTAAGGGCTGCCATAAGTGCTTCACTACGCAGCTTAGAAACAAACCACATTTGCCCAGTTACTTCTGGCAAAGACTGTACCTTACCACCTAGGTGACAGTAGGGGAATGGAACGCAGAAGAAAGGCAGGAGTGAGAGCGAGGATTGCTCAGATAGTGGCAACGATATATGATGTAACAATTGCCCATGCTACACTTTTCGCAGTCATATTCGCGATGCCATCGCTGGCCCAATTCCCTTAAGAAGTGTTCGCGCACAGAAGCTGCGGCTGAGCATGTCCACAAGTGTCGCACATTACACCGTGACTTAAAGCGCCAGAAAGAGGAAACTCGCCAGTCGCTGGCTGAACATAGGCGAGCGGTGACGTACAGAAGGTGTGAATCCTGCCCATGCCTGAATACGGCGCACGGATATCTCCACCTCCCAAGTACGACTACAGGGGTAGGATGCTAACACAGAAAAATAAGAGCGCTTATTCCCTGGCGGACGAAAGCTGTTTCGGATACAGGGGGCGGTAACGGTGTGGATTTAGGCTAATTGGTAATCCATTCCTGACAATAAGGCGCGCTGGAAACGACGAGGACGAAGACTAGGAGAGACACAGACAAGCACAAACTAGCAAAAAATGAAGAGAAGAACAGAAGCATAACAGCACAAACATGAAAGAAAAAGATCGTATTCACGAAGTCATGAGCGCTTATTTCACTAGGCCACAGAAGGAGGCAGTCCAGCTTAAGACATAATAACCTTTTAAACAAAGCAATGATGGCGCTCAAGTATAGCTGTTGCATTTTTGTTATAAGTATTATTATTTAAATCTTAACATGGTGGCATTGCTGCTCAGTGCTTTTGCAATAAGCTGTAGTAACACCAAAATTATACGCATGACGGTTGAAACCACATTTTCACTGCTAACGTTGTTATAGCTTTGGTTAAGTCACATAGTCCTTGATTCCACCATGAGATATACGGCGTCAGCCGTAACACCTTAATTACAAAGCGAAATATTTTATTTTTATCTTTAAAATTTACGTTATTTACTGCAAGGAGGGAAGTATAAGAGGGGCATTCCCCTAGATGCATTGCTGGCGCTCGTAGTGAGAGCCTGCTCAGGCTAACCTATAACAACTGTGCTTCGTCGCTGCTAGCACTTACCTAATCGTCAGTAAATAAACCTCAGTTACATTTGGTGGGGCTGCGGCTAGACATTCTCGTACCACCCAGGAACTTCGAAGCTGTACGAAGCCGATTCCCGGTATGCTGGAAGGCACCAACCACCAAGCCCTGCAAGTGGGCCCGGTAGTCCTCTATTCCGGCTTCCTCCGCCAGCTCACAAAATTAGCTCACATCATGCAAAAGAGAAAACGCTACGAAACAGAAAAAGAAACATCTTCTATTTCACTTTTAGGGGTCACATCGATGGTAACTAACAACGTTCATTTCCTTTTCACCGTTTGCAAGCTTTACCAGGTTTACCAGGACACTTGAAACGGAAAGGTTTACCAGGACACTTAAAACGGAAAAGCGGACAATTACTTGAGCGTGGCATTCTCACTTCAGCCAACTCTCTTCCGATCGAACAGCCACATTTATGTTATTACTGTCTAGTCGCAGTACAACCAGCCACCCCAAAGTGTACGCTGACTGCCTTTTCTAACTTCACCAAGTGGCCACAGCCGGTAGATCATTTCTGATCTGCAGCCAAACCCTACAAATATATTGTTAACGGCCCAGCCCCACCTCTGAAGATTCATTTGCGGCACAAGGCGGTTATTCCCCGGTTGTTTCATGCCATGAAAAAATTACTTGAACGTCATTAATAGGTCTTAAAAAGGTATGCCGAACATTGTCCATTATCGTTCCGTCACTTACACATATTAAGAAGGCATTCGTGTGAATCCTACAGTTTTTTTTTTAAATTCTGTGTGGACTTTAAAAGCGCGTTTAAAACACAAGTAGCACTCCAGTCTTTCAGGATTTTGCACAAAAAGAAAACGAAAGACATTACTGCAAGTGAAGTGCCTGTTTTCGCTGTTATCTTTATTCTCACTGAGTCACCTTTTCCGCAAGATTTCTGTTTCGTTACTTTCTGGTTGTTTCGAATTCACTACGCTGCAAAGATAAATTATTCCGGAGTCAAAGGAATATTTAAACGGGTCTGTTTTGCAGCTCACCATTCGGAGTTTTAAGTACGGCGCTGCAATAGCGCCCGAAAGCCCCGTAAAATATTGGCAGTGGCTTAGCTCTGGTTTAACCTGGAGGATTGCGAAAGCAACGAGGAGAGAGAGAGAGGCGATGGAGAGCGCGCGGTAGCGGCAGCGGCCCCGGCACCCTAGCTATGCGCTGCTACTGCGCAAGTGCAACTGGCGAGCGCAGTGGCGGCACCTCTGAGTCACCTGCGCAGCGATGGCGGCGGCACGCCAGCTGTGCTCCGTGTGACGTCACTGCTCCTCGCGCATGCGCAGTATGGCCTTTCGTCAGCTCCGCGAAATGGCTCGGCGACTCGCTTAGGGTCGCAACAAAAAACAATTGCTTTCTTCGAGAGCGGTGGAAGGGGTGAAGGCATGGATAATTCTTGGCACCAAGAAAAATACCTTGTTCGTTTTCGTAATAGCAGTGACGTATGTAGTTGCCGGGAAATAACTGCTGTTCCCAAAACTCCAAGAGGTACTCCACAACTCTCGCCAAGCTTTTCCACACGCATCTAATCTTGCCTTTTGCATTGAACTGTGCATTGAAACTACTTTTTTCGCGTAGCCTCGAAGCGAAAATGTAGCGACGCGTCGTTCTTTTCCTCGTATGCTTACAGCTGTAACGAACTGTCGCCTGTGAGGCATTCTGAGGACTCAAGGCGTAACAGCAAAGTCAGCATGCATCTCGAGTCTGAACTAGCGAATGGGCAGAGATTACATCACTCAAAACTCCAATCCGATTCGCAGTATCCTGCCGGCGCTAGTGGCCAGTTCCATCGCAGCTTTTTTTGGCGCTCGCCTGTTTATGGATTTACCCACACGAGCCGCCTGCGTGTAAGCACCTCGCTCGACATGCACGACAAAGGATTTCTGTTCCGAAAGCACCACGAACTCGTTTTATTCCTGAATTTATGTAGCTTGGCGCCCGTTTCCTGTGATGAGTAGTGGGCGAACGAAAGGGTCTACGAAAAATAGCACTGCTAAAGCATGAAACTACAAAAGAAAGAACAGGAGAAAGTGCTTGCATGCTTCTTCTTTGGTGGTTGCATGCTTTAGTGCTGTTATCTTTCTTAGGCCGAAATGCACCAACTAGGCCAAAAAAGAAGTTTGGATGAACGAAAGGATACATGCGCTAGATGGACAAAAGTTCGCGGAAATGGATTTCTGTTCGGAGCTAACGGGAAATGTGATTTTTCGGGACAATTCAGCACACGTACTCATACCGCATCACCGGCATGCATAAAGGTAAAACTTATTGCAGTGGTGCGGAAGAGTAAGAAATAGAATAAATTCTGAAGATTGGTCTCGACCCTTGAAAAATTAAATTTAAGATGGATCACGTGAGAAAAGAGATATGAAAACGGACATAAATCAGTGCAGGTGGACTGCGTTCTGATGATGTCTTGTTACAATTTCACCCCCCCCCCCTCCTCTCAAAAAAAGAAAAAAAAAGTCTGCTAAGCGAACAAAAAACAAAAGCACCAGGAACCGCACTCCCTCGTTTGGTCAGATCGAAGGCAGGGGAAAAACTGTCGAGTATTCTTACTACATTCGAATCAGTTCGAAAGTACGGATTTTTTGCACGTAGATGACGACGAGGAACGGGAAGTGCCGCAGAACGGAGTGCTCGCGCTAGGCGGAGTGACAACGCGGCAATGGAAACTTTTGCTCGCGGTTGGTACCCATCGGACTAGTGCTTACGCACTGAAATGGCCGTTGAGGAAATTATGGACAATGATTTCTTTCCTTAAAGGATATCGTGATTTTTAGCGCTGTTCCTTAAATGCATGAGAATATATGACTAGTTTAATATACTTGATTGAAGTTTGATCTATACAAATTACCTTATATTAACATAAATACTCCTACTTCCGAATCACCTCCAGTCTTATCCTGTGTTTCGTGGAAATACGCCGGCTCCTGACAGCTCCTGATGGCTTCGCTGTCGAATATACCTGTTCATATCATCTTTTCTCACTTCGTTGTCTGCGGCGCGTAGCAGCACGAAGAAAGACCGCACAAAGACTTCAAAACAAACAAGCTTGTTCGTCCCCGTATCTTTTTGTGCTCTTTCCTTGTGTTGTTACGCGCTGCTGAAAACGATGCAACACCAAATAGCCCGAGAACTTATCGTATTCAAGTATATCTCGCCGCATTACGAACGTTTTTACCGAGCGATGGGCGAAAAATAGAAGGGACGACTGCATAGAATAAGAACCAGAATTCTAGAACTGCGGCTAGTACAAGTGCGAAAGAATCTCTTGGTCTCGACACCTCAAGAAAAAAGACCACGCATTTTTTTAGAACCTGGGGTCTAAAAATGAGCTTCATTTTATGAACCAGCGATGCCATGATGTGCACTTGTAATGTGTCTTGCTAGTACAGAGGGCAAAACACATGCCTAGAACGAACGAAATGTGTGTTCCGCAGCTCCCAAAGTTGCTGCGACCAGGTAAACAAAAAATGGCGATGAAATCCTAGGAGTTTAACTGCACATGCTTACATCCAGACCATTTTTAATCAAATGTTGTCGCTAGATATCGCGTGCTCAGCCCGAAAAACGCCCAGAGCGTGTTCTAGAGAAGCGTTTTGCCCTCTGTACACATACCCACGCACTCTCGTTTCGCACTCCGAATTTGCGTCATTACATAATTGTACATAACGGTTTGACATGTTACTGCTAAACCCAGAAGGGCAGGCATCCATAGTGCGCAGTCAATATTAATCACACCATTCACACCGTACGCCTTTTAGATATTTTTCATTTCTAGTGGATATTCAAGCAGCATTTGCGCTTCTTGTCGCGAATGTTTGCAAACAGCTAGCAATATTTCCCTCTACGCCGGCGCCTGTGGCGTTTTATTCGCGAACAGTCATTAGCAGCAGCACTTATATGAGATTGCCTCTCTTACGCTGCCCCATTCTCTCCCGGTGCTCGAGTGTCTACCCAGGTTGATCTTGACCCGCTCTGTGATGGTTGCTAGTGACATGCTTATTTTATGACTCCAAGTAAGCAGCGGGAAGCTACTATGCAATACAGTTTTTATGACCGCGGCGCTACGACACGGCAATAATGATTCTGTACACAAGGAGGATCTACAGTCGTCGTCGCTGTGAAATCTAAGTAGCCGTTATTCGGAATATCGACCATTAGGCACTCTAATTAGTAAGGAGCGATAGAGCCCCGCATGTTCAGTAGCGCTCCTTCTTGCTTGTACCCTTGCATCAAGGGGCTCTACAAAAATTTTAATGCTGCTAAGGGAAGCCACAGATCATGGGGTCTGCGCAATAGCATTGCAAAGGCTTTCTTAATGATAAAGGAAGCCCGCAATTCTGTCGGCATCTTATTGTGTCATAACGGAAAGCTTAGCTTATCAGTTCTTTCTGTATCTCTCTTTCTGTCATTTGCTCACAGTTGCTAAAAAGAGACGTCGTATAGGTAACGCTCAGCAATTAGTGATCTATTGGGAGTCAGTGCTGTCCGTAACGTGCGAAATATGCTCGCGTAGGCCAAGTGAAGCTGAGAAGTTACAAACAGAAGGAAGCGGTAAAGTTCGTCGATTGTTTTTGTTTGTCCCGAGGACTACGAAGAGTCGCAATGAATTGTTTTTGCCTCTGTCTCCTGAGACAGCATTTTTGGTCACCTCTTTTTTTCTCCAGCGTGGTGGCCGTAGTTTATTTTCTAGGAAAGTGACCTGGGCTGGCATTTTACTGTAATTTTGTTGTAGTTTTCGTCTAAATAAGTATTTAATTTGCTTGCTGCTAAAGCACTGCTACTGTACTTCCCCCCTGTCATAGTTTATGGACAGACGGAGGAATAACCGCGCAGAGGGAATGTATATTTTACTCGGAATTCATTCACACATTCACCGCGGCCGCGATTCAATTTCGCAACCTTTCACACTGAAGCCGAACATCATACCCACTAGCCATCGCGTTGGGAAGGCCGTCACTTTGAGTAATATGAAAGTTGTTTCCTGAATTTTAAATGCATTAGAATATTATTTCAACTAACATACTCTTCGCTTTACAGATCCAAATTGTTATATTTAACCGATCACCGGACACTTGCCGTTCTAGCGGCCGACGGTGTGCATACGTGAGATCTGAATGGCAGTGCGGCCTGAATTACACACGCTTCAGAATATATTATCAACATATTGCTTATTTAGTTTACAAACCTTTGAAGACTCACAAAGTAACAAAAACAATACATGTACTCTGCATAGCGATATAATAGCGCAGATTAAGACAGGACACACGAAGAAGACACGAACAACACGAGCGCTCGTGTTGTTCGTGTCTTCTTCGTGTGTCCTGTCTTAATCTGCGCTATTATATCGCTATGATCATGCACCAACAAGCCCAAAAAGCTACGCTTTTGATGTACTCTGCGTGTCACGGCGAACCGCAACTGGACTGTACCTGCGCTTGCAATGACTTCCTAGTCAAGCTATAGCATTATAAAATTTCAAAAGCTAGTTTTTGTTGTTTTTTCTCGAAACGAACGCTATTGCTTTACAAGTTTCAGGTAAATCAATGAAATCGCCCACTTAGATGAAACATTATTTGTGTCTAAAAATGCATGGAGGAGCTGGAAGCGAGCTCTTTTCATGAATGGATAACCTAATAGGAAAAATCCTTTCAGCACCCACGCATGGTTTACCGCCCTAGTTTCACTCTTCAGAACCGGAAGCCGCCTATGTTTGCGATGCTTTACGTAAGAATACAGTTTTTTCTGCGATTTATGGCTTGTATAAACTAGTGTTGGGAGTTCAGTGCCAGTAAGTATTCAGGATGATACGAAGGTGGTTTAGAATTGCTAATCTGCGCCACGGAGTTTTTTTTATAGTAAAAGGGCTTTTCGGTAAAAAAAACAGTGAAGAAGCAGAAGTTCTTATAGCGTCTTTTTCACTGTTTCCTTCACATACGTTAACTCTACTCGCCATTGCGAAGAGTACCTGGGCTGGGCCTGCGCTTGCAAAAGTCTTAGCAGTCGATGCGAAAATAGTTCTGCATCCTCCTTGAATGTGGGCTCGAACCGTTGTTAATAGTACTTCATTCAGAGATAAAAAGAGCCCTTAAGCCGGTTACCACTGGAAACAAAGCAAAAGTGGCTTCGAAGAATTTCTTCCCTGGGCTAGAAGGAATCCATCAGACTGCCATACGTGAGCGTGCTACCATGTAATGCGAGGAGCCTGTTTCGAGTGGACACATTTTTTTTTCTATTGCTCACGTGTAGATAGTCTTCGCTGTACTGCAAAGCTTCAGAGAGAACAAAGAACTCACTACTTAGCTGTTACTTCCAATGCCTTCATACCACGCCGGCAATAGTCTCGTGGATAAACTTCAGCACTTATAAAGACACGCACCATAATGGGTGCGTTATCTTTTTGCGTTAGCTTTCCCGCCACAGTATCGAGACAGCGCCCAGACGCGGACGAAGAAAGAGGTGCACAGACTGAGGAGTGGCTTCCAGCTGATTTTATTGAGGCTCCGCCGCTGCTTACAGTCTGCGGTAACCAATCTGAAGTGAAAACACACAAAATTGGTCAGAATGATAAGAACATTGCACATGGCAATGGGGACACATAAACGACTGCGCACATTTTTTCTCTCTATCTGTTTGAAAACAAAATTTCCTTCACGAATAGTGTCAACGAGGCGATGCTTACGCATTTGTCTTGGTGCAGTGCATTTCGGGGGCTTCGAGTATTTCTCAACGTTTTGTTCCCACTTCTCGACAGTCTCGCAGTGGATGATAATGGGATAACATACAGGTGCGGGGCGCGGTGGCGCAGTTAAGAACCACAAAGGAAAGGAAAAGGTGGTGATCATTCCATAGCCAAATAGCACATCACACAACTTCCGGAGGGTTCACGTGCAATTGTGAATGATGTTTTTCTTTTGAACCCGAAAACTTCTGAAATATTTTGTCTCATCGTAAACTCCAGGAACACTAGTAAGATGTACTGCACCAAGAAGTACCAAAAGTTATCTGTGTGTTCCATTAGCAATGTTGTGGGTAGTATTCCATTATGATGGGGCCAACACTACATGAGACAGACTGGCAGGTGCCTGAATAATCGGTTCGAGAACACAATTGTAACGCCAGGAAATATGTGGCCGGTATTTTGGCCATTCACTGCAGAGACTACTCGTAAAAAGAAGAGATATTATCGAAGCTGACCGAGTCCAAAAACAAATACAAATACAAATGCATCAATGCAACCTCCATAGCACTGACTGACAAGGAACTTCATGTTATGAAAGATGGTCAAAATAATTTCGCACAGTCGTTTATACGTCCCTACTGCCACGTGCAGGGTTCTTGCTATTGTTTAATTTTTTTGAGCGTTTTAACATGAGATTGTTTGCCGCAGTAAATAAGCAGCGACAACGCCTCAATAAGATCAATTTTAAGACAGGCACATTCTTGTGTACCTCTTTTCTCATGCGTGCCGTCACGCTCTCCCGATAATGTCAAATCAACTTGCCGAAACGTCCGCTTTCATACCCTGGCTGGATGGACGTCATGGGACATTAAAAAAAAAAGAGAAGCACGGGGCCATCTGTTCGGTTGTTACATATTTTAGTGACATTGGTCAGTGGATTTCATTTGGCTGATTTCGATGTGCACGTCACAAAGCAAAATGCTCGCCATGCTTCCGCCCTCGACACACTGTGAGGAAGGACGCCTTTGTAGAAACTGGCTGAAGAGCGTTTTAAGCCTTTTACTCTGCACCGTAGCCCCTTAAACAGTTCAAGATGATAAGGAATACAGTGCAGATATATGAGGGACTTCAAAGTTTGGACACAACAACCCATCACTCTGTTTTATATGCAGGCACCGGCGTGATTTGCAGATTTTCTAACCAGAATCATGGTCTTCTTTCAAGTCGCTCCTTACGGTTATAATAGCATTTTACGTAATTATGAATAATTTTGTTCAGTTGACGGTTAGATGTTGAACCTTTTTCTTCAAATAGAAGTCAGCAAAGGCCGGTACGATATGAATAGAAAATTGATGTCTTATTACTTTTTATTGTGCGTTATTAAGGAAGACAGAGATTTAACTTTTGTTCATTGAAGAGTTACTGTTCAGAGGGTTATAAGATTGATAACCGCTGTGCTGTAGGCGGTCAGTCATGGCTTCCGGTTGATTGTGCGATCCCCCTAGTAGTGACCCGAGTTCCACTATTGCCTTAATTTTTCCGAACCATGTATTCTGCGCTTATAATACATTTTCTGAATGCTGTTTCTGAGCGCAGCGCAGATATCAGAAAATACTAGCGTAGTACCGACAAAAAAAGTTCAGTATTTTTCTCAGTGCTTCAAATAACTTTGTAGGAAGGCACTTAAAAATACTGCTGTAAGAGGTACGCACGAGTAACTTTATGTACTTTCGTACGTGACGTCAGATTCTGTCGGCAGTCAAAATATAAAGAATCCGCCGTGTAACGTTACTGCGCCTACAAGGCCATTTATTGGCTTCTATCTTAAGCTTCCTTAGAAAATTGCGAGTCTTTAAATACAGCGCAGAAGTTAAATATGACAGTAGGCATGAAAAAAATTTCTTTTCAACGTTTAGCAAGCGTTAACGCAGCCTCTACAACCATTAGATATCCATCTAGCGCAAGCCTGTAAACCACTTGCTAGTTTTTGCTTCCGGTGCAATAACTTTTGGTGCTCTGACACAGCCATGCAAAAACACTTGCGATTCGAGAGCTATTGTCACTATCTTGCTCTCACAATTCACTGATAATTATATCCGATATCGATTACCTGAATATACCAAGTTGGAAGCGTATAGAATAAAAAAAGGGAAATTCAGGTGCCGGCGATGGCGATGGCTATGAAAATCACGATGTCACTGAAGGGACTTTGGTTTGTTTTTACAGACATGATGAATGTCATATGGCATACGTTCTAACTGTAGCGTCTTCCATATTTATTTTTTATTTTATTTTATTGATACTGTTGACCCTCGCTTGAGGGTCGTTACAGGGAGGGAATACAAATGCAATGTACAACAGAAAAAATTCATGTCTCATAACATCAAGTTGGGTGGCCCCGACACAAAATATCGATAGAACGTTCGAACTTATATAAAAGCATGTCTACCTTTTCCCTTCGTGGAAAATATTATCGTGGTGCTAACTGCCTTCTCTGTCCCTGATAGCGTTAATTTTGCTCACTGCGAACCACCTTTCACGCCCCACTCTCACTAAAACCACAGGCATTTATCCGTACGTGCCCAAATCTCTACCGAATACTACATCGCGTCTTCCGTGCCGACGTTATTGAAGATTTTGATATGTAGGAGCTTAGCGTTCATAGGTGAGACCCTTGCTTGCATAGAATCTACCAGTTTTCATAAAGATGGTTATGCAAGTTTTACACAATACCAATCAGAGGTTGCAGTGCAACTAGTCCTACTGAAAGCTTTAGCGCCGCAACAGCTAGAAAAAATTCTCGCCCTTGCTCCTACATGCTCCAACATGTTTTTTTTTTTTTTTAATCTCCTCAATGTAGCTTTAGTAGAGGACCGTACCAAGAGACGTTGTGGCGTTTTCTGGCTGTCTTAGCAGCTTGGAGAGCTTCTCAGAGTTCTGCTTTGGTGGCACAAAGTTAGTTGACTTTAAGATCATGGCAAGCTGAAGCTGTCAGAAACACGCAATGGACTGTTACGTGCAGTTCTTTCTATAACTCGTTTACAGAGCAACCTGTCAACAAAGACAAGCTCATTTTTTTGTTCAATGTTGCCTTTAATCGTCAACGCTTTTTGTCCGCTCGCTTCAAAGTACATCGCGGGGAGGTACAGCGCGAACAAGACTAAGAACGACGCAAGAAGACTACACAGACGAGCGCTTTCCTTAATCGAGTTCAGTTTCCGTAAAAACTTTTCCGCATCCTGCCGTCGGATGATGCGGAAACAGTCGTCGACGTAGCGCCGGGAAAGCCTTGGTGGCGGGTCGAACGGCGCAAGCGCACGACTTTCGATCGCTTCAAGAGACAGCTTGGAAGAGACCGCGGAAATAGAGGCACGCATTGCTGTCCCGAAGACCTGCTTGTATAACGTGTTGTTGAACACAAAGTTTGTGCTTGACAAGCAGAATTTTAGGAGCCGGCACAGGTCGCCTGTCTCTGTGGACGTACGTTCCAGCAGCGATAAGTCGTTGTTCAGAGCATTTCTGCATCAGTCGACTGCGAAGTCCACTGGCACACATGTAAACATTGACTTCACATCGAATGACATCATAATGTGATCATAGCCAAACGTCGCAGTTTTCAGTTTGTCAGTGAAGTGTGCCGAGTCTTTGACGTGCGTAGGCATGTTCCCTGCCAAATGCGCAAGTACCGGGTGGAGGTGGTGCTGAAATGTCAGAGCTTTTCTGTTTTTTTTTTTTCTTGCATGACTTTGGCGAGTGTTTGATTGTTGATATGCTGAATGTCCCTCGCCAGACGGGCTTCCGTAGAACCATCAACTTTGTCTGTATATTTATTCGGTCTTTATATTCACTACATAGAGTTATCCTTATTACTCTCACCTAGTCATCAACACCGTCTTATAACGGCTGTTGGAAAAATGATGGGAAGGTTTCCATGTAACACCGCCACGATTAATGCTTCTTCGACACGTGTTGCCATTACCGACATGTCGTCAGCGGTCCTTGGCAGACATTAAAACTGTCAGAATTCATCTATTAAGTACTGACAACTTCAGAATTTTTATAGGGCACAACTTTGGGAAACAAGAGCTCGCGTTTCCTTCTCAATTCTATTACAACCCCCTGACGCATTTTTTTCTGCGGAATACATAATTTCCAAAGCAATCACTTCTTCGAAACTTCTGTCGCGCTTTTTATGCCGAGTTTAACTGCCAGAACTACGTTCTGGAAAATTTCGCTCTCACTCTTCCGAATTCTTATTTGCTTTCCTAGCATCTCGTATTACTACCGAAATACGTGTACGTTAGACACTTTGGCTATTATCAGAAATAAAGCGAGAACAGCTTTCTATTCCGTCAATGCAGGGGGAAATCAACTTGCCCGATGTTTGTTTTGATTTTTTCACATTAAAGACTGAGAAGTTGAGCTTGCTGTCCTGCTACTTCCGAGGAGGTAGGCATTACGCATCAAATATATCCCCTCCAAAACCTAGTTCGAGTTCCGCAAAACGCCTTTAGCTCACTCTAAATTTATGTGCTGAATAAGTTGTGGCGATCAGGCGACCGATGTGTTCTCTCTGAGGCAGCAGATCGAGGAAAATGATTTGAAGCACTCCAGCGCATTTATTTTCGCATTGCCATGAAGCTGCTCTGAGTGTAGAAATGCATTTTAGCGTGAACTCATACAGCACTCGCTACAGGATAAATCCGCAATGTTGTATTTGCCGATGAGCAATAAAACATTGCGCACGTATAAAATTATTTTCTCAGCTGTAAACCAACTACTACTGACCAGGGACACCGTTGTATGGGTCAGAGTAATCTAAAGGCAACATCTTCGCTACAGAGGCACAATGCAACATCGAGGGCAAGTCTGGGTTGTGGTGTCGATGCGGTTCTCTGTGTGGCGCGCATGCGTGATGTTTCGATTAAGCACTCTGTTCTGCTATCATGCGAACTTTCGCGTCGCTTCAGCGTCAGTCGTCGCGCCAACGAAGTGCTAGATGTTAATAGATACTGCTCTCTGAGCGGTTTTCTTTTTGTTTTTGGTTATTCCTCTTTGTGAGGTTGGTTGGTTGGTTTATGGGGTTTAACGTCCCAAAGCGACTAAGGCTATGAGAGACGCCGTAGTGGAGGGCTCCGGAAATTTCGACCACCTGGGGTTCTTTAACGTGCACTGACATCGCACAGTACACGGGCCTCTAGAATTTCTCCTCCAAAGAAATTCCAGCCGCCGCGGCCGGGATCGAACCCGCGTCTTTTGGGTCAGCAGCCGAGCACCATAGCCACTGAGCCACCGCGGCGGCTCCTCTTTGTGAGGGAGGCATACTTTGATGGTATAGCTTTTTGGTCTTATTGGTATAACACTGTTCAGAAAATACTGCATCCTATCGACTAGCCGCTGTCGTGTTTGGCTGCAGACTTGTTTGGTTTGGTTTATTTGGTTTATTGGGATTTAACGTCCCGAAGCGATTCAGGCTATGAGGGACGCCGTAGTGAAGGGCTCCGGAAATTTGGACTACCTGGGGTTCTTTAACGTGCACTGACATCGCACAGTACACGGGCCTCTTGAATTTCGCCTCCATCGAAATTCAGCCGCGGCGACCGGGATCGAACCCGCGTCTTTCGGGGCAGCAGCCGAGCGCCGTAACCACTGAGCCACCGTGGCGGGGCTGCAGACTTGTTCTGCAGCTTGATTTCCGGCTAGAGAAAGTGCAGGAAAACGATAAAAAACGCACTGGATTGACATTGACACATGGCTAAAATCCTTGCGTTGTAGTAATTGTTTAAAATGTCGAACACACGCCATGATTTCCATAGTTGGTGTTATTAATTGAGCACATAGCAACAATCAAAGCAATTGCTGTAAAAATAGCAGAGTTCACAGCTTATTCCAACAAATGACACTAGCCCTTCTACCATAGCAGTTTAATTAATTGATGTAATAAATTATCTCTTCAAGACCCGGGAGTCTAGAATAAATTAAGTACGCGTATGAAGATGTATGAAAGCACTCAACTTCTTTAGACGCGTGATAATGGTAATACGACATTCAAGATCACAGGTTTAGAAATTTTAAATATGCGCAGGAATGTTTGTTGAAAAATTCAGGTTTATAAGCGCATAATGTTTCCTAGACACCTTTTTGTTCATTCCAATACACTGCATTCCTTTCTTCAGTACATCTCACAATGCCATTCTACAACAGCCAAAAAAGGAACTGTGTCCGAGAATGCGTGCTTGCTTCAAAGAACTGCTTCAGATGACGCAGGGATGACGTCAGAAAGATGATTAGCCACAAATTCGCATGTGCTGACTGGAAAAGCTAGAAGTAGTAAGCAGCTGCCACTTTTATGAAATATCAAAACTCATTTGACACTGACTGGCAAGTTCTTAGCGACCAACGACTGACGGGACACCGCTAATCCACTTTAACTCGCTAAATTTTGTCCAATTACATCACTAAACAGAAAACTGTAAAAGCTACTTCGCTAAGGTAATGTTGAGCACTGGTTCGCGGAACATGGCGGAACATTGATACGCTGACGGAAAGATTCACTAAAACCTGAGGTCAAGCGCACGATCGCAAAGAAAACGAAGGAGGTGCCCTCTAAGCGAAAACGCGCGCTCTCAGCAATCCTTGCAATGCTGCTTCCTCCGTGCTTCCGCTCTAGGCGGTGCCCATTGAGCGCCCGTTTCCATGGTGCGGCCACGTTAGCCCACCAGAAGTCGATACGCTCCTCCAGTGTTCTTGACCTCCGGCGCTCCTCGAGCAGCACTAATGCCGCGCAGATATTTAAAGACGAAAGCCTGTCTTGGTCTTCTACATTTCGAAGTAACTAGAGTTTCTTTTTAGTCTCGAAAATCTCTGGTTTCTTTTCAAACATATTGAACGGCTCTGGAATGAAATATGCCCGAAAGATCACCTTTGGTATCTGCTATACCAACGAAGGCGCAAACCACTCGAGATCAGTTGCTTCATTTTGTTTTGGCGGGAAATTGACCGACATTTTCTTCGGTTATGGGCTACCCGCCTGTGTAGAAAGAATATGGAAACCAACGCGGGTTTGCGGGAACACAACGATATTAACTTCATTTTTACATTGATGTTCAAAATTTTTTGTTTCTGTTTACCGTCAGATGGAATGTATTTTCGAAAAACTCGTCTGCTCAGTGTAATAGAGCAGTAATCATAGTTCAAATGTTAATAATATGTACTGTTCCCTTCTGCCACTAACTGTACATAAGACAATTTGTTTAAACCTTTGTGTGCTCCTTTCTAGTGGTTCTGATTTTCATTCCAAGAAATTGCTTCGCTTTTTTCTTTCCCTGAACCTCAAAGCGGCGGCTTTTAATTTTTCTATTTTTGGAATCTTGTTGCGCCATCAGGCTTCCTTTAAGGCCGTGTCCCAGTTGTGACTTTGTAGTTGCAACTTCCAACTTCAGGGAGTGTTTCGAAAAACGAAGTAGTCGTTGCGAGCTGCGCAACAACTTCGGTTCCTACACTAAGCACGTTCTCCCTGAAATTTGTGATAAGGGATGGCGCAAGTCTCCTGCGCAACACAAGAAAAGCAGAGGTGCCTATTTTGAACTTACACTCTTGATACTTATTTCTAATGTCTAAGGGCATGCACTGTTTTCCGAAAAGTTTCTTAGAAGGAGCGATTATAGGATGACGAAAAGCGCACTAACATGCTGGGGCGTATCTGGCTGAAAGGTTGATGCTTACATATTGAAGCGAACAGAAAAATGCCTTTCTTACATTTACTGCCCACACACTGTCTGCGTCCTACTTCCCAACAAACCAAATGGAGATAATGGGGTGTCTCGAAGTATTTTCTACTCATTGCTCTCACAACTGCGCCTCACTAAACAGGCGCGTGTCCTGCTTTGATGGCCTTTTGTTGTCTCTCATTAAAATCCCCCTGTGTTGTTTCGGACGCGGGCTCATTTTTTCCTCGGTTGTCAGTTTGCAGCAGATTGAAGTGAAAGCCTGGCTTCCTCAGAGCAATAAGCTGTTGCTGCTGTCGTTTTGCGAGCATTTTTGTTAGCTTTTTCAAGCAAGGAAGGATGCGTGTAATATTTTATTTTTCAGTGATTATAAGGTATGGGTTGTAGCAAGAATAGGAAGGATGCCTGTTTTAAAAGCGAAATAAAAAACAGGCTCACAATCGGTGTTCCAAATCCGCACAATGCATGTTTGTGCCGTACATTTTAGCATCAGTGTATCCTCGCTCTCGAAAGGCTCTCAAAACCAGTTTTCCGGTGGCCTTTTATATGCTAAGTATTTACTGGAAAAGAACATCGCTCCGCAATGGCTTCAAGTGGGCGTTCCATAAGTGGTATGTTAACCCTGAACACTACAATGTATCACCAGCCATAAAGATTTAGAACACTGGAAGTTTTCGTTCCTACGTCCAGCAAATTATACGGTTGCAGCCTGCCCTACGTAGATGCATTCCATTACTCCTTCAACTTGTTCTTTGCATCGTAAATATTGATTCTCTAGGCATACTGTTTATCATCATTATGTTTTTTATGTTAAATTTGAAGTTCACCATTCTGCTTTCGTAGTTTAGGTCATCGATAAAGATCTTCAATTCGTGCACTCAGTTCGTTAGGAGGCCAAACGTTAGGAGGCCAAAGGCGTTTTTCTTAGGGAAATCCTTATCAAATTTACCCTTAAACAATCCCAATACAAAGCTCAGAATGCACCCTCCCCCGTAAACACTGCGAAAATTAATAAAATGATGGCATCTCACTGAATGGACTTTTACTAAAAACACGGGATGTCCTAGCCGTCTGAAACCAAATGAGGGTTGTTTAGAGTCGCTTGACCTAGTGTGCAGTATTTTTTTGGCTCTTCAGGGTTCACTAATTAAGCTTAATTAACTAACTTTTTAATTATTGACTTCAGGAACAAAGTGTCAATAGAAAAGTTGTATGTAAATCGCTTTGAGAAACAGCTTACCGAGACATTTGCTGCAAAGTAATATTTACGTAACGTAGTTTTTTCACCGGCCTTTAACCATAGCCCTCACAATAAGAAAAAGCTTCCACATGACAACTGCGCCACTTCAACGTTCCCAGACGCGAACTGAAGAATAAAATCCATTTTTTCTCAAGTCCTCTCCTCGATAAGACTTTAGGTGCACATTGGGGCAGAGAAGTGAGCGAGCAGCTGGTCACGTGATAACTTTCTTTTAAGGCATATATAAATGAAGCTACGTAAATCGTAACTTGACGGAAACAGCACTACTAGCGGTATTTCGAGGCGATCTAAAACTTTTTCTTTGACACTTTCTTCCTGCTGTCAATAATTAAAAAGTTAGCTAATTAAACTTAATTACTTAATTAACCTTGAAGAGCGAAAAAAATACTCCAGACTAGGCCACGGGACTATGAACAATCCTCAGTTGGTTTCACTGGACTAGGACACTTCACCTTTTTTAAAAGTTTGGTTACATTTAGCTGGGACACCCGGTATATATATATATATATATAAATATATATATATATATATATATATATATATATATATATATATATATATATATATATATATATATATATATATATATAAGATAAAGTCACTAGAAATTGAAAAACATAAGATTTATTTCACGACGTTTCGGCTAGAGGACCAGCCTTTTTCGAGTGTATTACTTATATTTCGAGTGTAATCAATCAGCTGCCAAGAAATAATTTTTCATATATATATATATATACGAGGGTCGTTCAATAAAGATTTCCCCTGACCCACTTCCTTTGAACGGAGAGCAAAGAAACTTTGCAGATTTATTAGTCCTTCTGTACATAGGTGCCACCCAGGGACACACACTTCTCCCATTTTTTTATGCATCTGTAAATACCTTGCTTGTAGAAGTCAACACGTAGCTCCAAATGCCATGTTGTGACTTCGGAAATCAGAGTCTCATCATCTGGAAAATGCTTCCCCTTCAAATATGACTTCATTGTTCGAAAGAGGAGGCAGTCCGATGGTGCGAGGTCGGGTGAATAAGGGGGATGCGGTAGAATTTCAAAGCCGCAACAATGTGCTTCCATCTGGACAACATGAGAGTTGTGAACTGAGGCATTGTCTTTCAGAAGGCGGACACCTTTGGTGAGCATGCCACGTCTCTTGCTTTTGATGGACTCCCGCAATTTCCGCCGCAGTGAAGCATAGTATGCCCCAGTAATCGTGGCACCATTTGCTAGGAAATCCATCAAGACTACTCCGTGCTGGTCCCAAAAGACTTTGAGCATGACCTTGCCCGCCGAGGGCTGGACGCGTGCCTTTTTTGTAGGCGGTGAGTCCAAGTGCTTCGATTGCACCGACTGGACATTAGTCTCCGGATCATAGTAATGGACTCAGCTTTCATACTGTGCAATCAGTCTGTTGAAAAAGTCCTCCTGGTTTCCATGGCACATGGTCAAAAGAGCCTGGGAGCATTCGACTCGTTCCTGCTTTCGGAAAGGTGTGAGCAGCCGGGGAACTCAGCGAGAGGATACCTTACGCATGCGAAGATGGTTCTGAATGATTTTTTCCATGGACCCCACACTAATCTTGATATTTTGGGCTAGGCCTCGAACGGTTACGCGGCGATTTTCTAAAATGGCGGCCTCTACTTGCTGGATGGTGTGTTCATCGATAATGGAGTGAGGTCGCCCTGCAATCGAAGCTGTTTCCACCAAAGTCCGACCACATTTGAATTGACGATGCCAGTTCTTTACTACACGATATGATGGGGAATCCTCCCCATAAACTTGTTTTGTCTCATCGAAAATCTCCCTTGGAGTGCGGCCTTTCAAGTAAAGGAACTTGATGACTGCTTTGTATTCCACTACATCCATTATCACACCTCACACCACTTCAGCACCTGTGAAAGGAAGACCGTTATTAGTTAAGAGTTGCATATTAGTACGTGACCTATAGGGACTTAAGTCATTACACATGCGCAGTTTCAGAATCCTGCAATAAGTAGAAGTGAGTCAGGGGAAATCTTTATTGAACGCCCCTCGTATATATGACTTGCTAGAAATGCGCATTTCTGTATAACTTCTCCGCTGAAAAATGTTGGATGATGTAATAACCTCATACAGGCTTTGTCAGAAATATCATACAATTTCTATGATAATGTATGACGTCTGTGGGATGACTGTATGGTTTTGTGGAAATGTGTGACATTTGGGTGATAATTTTGTATGATTTGTATGATGTGTGTCTAAGAAACTGTATGAATGTATGGCATCATACAACTTTTTCAAGAAGCAAATTGATTGATGTTGCGAATATGCATCATTGTCGAGTACCCAAACCTAAAGTCTACCTTGTCCTGTGGTGGAGTGGTATAAGGTTGTTGTGTTTCTATGAGAGAATACGCTAGTGTATTCTTTTAAGTATAGAACAACAAGTTACTTAGTTTTCATTTTTTCAAGCCTTTGATATCCTATTGGTCTTAAGTTAACCTTTTGTAACTTAATGTGGCGAATTCACCATAGAAAAGTTCGCAGGACGTGAACTCACGGCTGCAAGGAAATCTCATACAAAGGCTCATGTTAACATGTTCTGAGTAGGCAGCTCTTTCCGAAAAAATGGATGGCACCGCATTGAGCTGTGCAAACGTGGAGCTTTGAGCCGGCGTTAAGGACCTCGTCTCATATTGCTGAACACCTTCGTGGTGAGGTGTGAAGACATTTTTGGAGCGAAAATTTGTGCGCTCTCCTTGACCACTCGAGTTTCTTCCAGACCTGCGATCTGGGATTGCGTACAACTCCTACTAGCTGTGCAGCCTGTACCAAGCGACCATTGTTTTTAGTTCGTCACATAATCGCTTCTCGAATTGTAGCACCGCTAACCAGTTTTTGAAAATGACTTTTAAATTTTGTTGCATAATTTAAATAGGTGTTCAGTACGATTTCATTTTCAGTATATTATATATCAAATGGCCTTCAGAAAGGCTTTAAGTGGTTGAGAAAAAGTCGGCTTCCTTCCAAACTAGCAGTACGCTCGAGGCTGTGAAGAACTCAATATATAAGCTGGTGATTTTGCTAGGTAATTCTCCCTGCCGTCCTTTAACACATGTTAGAGTACCTGGTATTCATTTGTCAGTTTCTCATTTTGGAATCCTTGCAAAGATTTTCTTAGGCACCCTTTTGATATGAACGGTCAAGTTATTTCGTAAGCATCCTATGCGGTCACCAAACAGGCCCAGTTTAACCTCTATTTGCATAACTACCGCTCAGGTGTTGAAAATAGAAATTAAAAAAAACACACACACACATTTTCAGTAGGCTCAGAAGCATTGTTAACACTCATCTGGCAACAGCGAGATGGCTTGTCTACATTTATGTTTCCAGCCCAATTAACTCTAGCCGGCATTTCATTTCCCTTAGGCAGTATGCTTGCTCTTCCGTTACTTCAGCGCGAAGTCACGATATATATTTTGCTCTTAGTTAGTTTGTTTTATTTTGTTCTGGGGCTCGAGTTGGACGCAAAATGGAATGTATACATGGCCTTCATGCACTTGAAATTTGGCAACGCTTCCGACACAGTTCATGTTCTTTAGAGCTCTTGCTGTCGTCACCAGATACGAACTAGCTAAAACGGGCCTACTGACTGTGTCAATAAATTGGGTGTGAAGGACGAAGAAATGCCTCCGTGGGGACAGAGAAAACTGAAATGAGTCGTCTCCAATACTTTTGTTTCGGAGCGAGCTGCAGAGGTTTTGCGTGATTGGCCTTAAGATGCTGAAAATACTCAGGATGAATGACGCACTTACCTAGCATTTCCCGAGCCGAAATAGCCAGGTAATTTGGTGCTTCACTGGGATCTTAGATGACGCAGTGGTTCCCTGAGGCGATTGACATGTCTTTGTTTTCAGAAAATGTTGTACGTCTGACCGCAACACGAGCCCGGAAATCAAGGCAGCAAGTTAAAAAAAAGAGAGAAACAATGTTGCTTGTGCAGATTACTATCAGGCTGGTGCGCATTTAAATCATACATCAAAGCGTATTTATTGAGTGTCATTTTGTAATGAAACCTTTTATTCCTAATATCGTATTATCTGAGCAGACGATGTTCTGCAATACCTCACCTTTTTCGTCAGGAATCGAAATACACAGCAATTTTTCTTCCAGTGCCGAATAAACACAACTAGGAGTTTAGTGAAGTAATACTTTGGAAATTAATGACGGAAATGTTGTTTCAGAAGAGGCGTATTGCGCAGTCTGGGAAAATTATGAGGGGTACCGCAAAAAAGATTCAAAAATGAAAAAAACGCAATTATTACTTGTATGACAACTGTAATAATACTAGATGATTATAAAAAAGGCCGCCAACTAAAGCGAAAATAGAAGGTGGGCAGGAAATTTACCTTCTTCCTTTCACTGCAACCAAGAACTGCCAAATATTTTCGGGAGGCATAACATGGCTTGTGCCTGAGCGACTCAGAGGCATTTAGCAATTACGGCCTGGTATCGATCGAGCCAGTTTCGGCACGACGGGCCAGTTGGCTTATTTTTATCTCGGCCTTAGCCGTGGTTTTTTGGCATGGTTCACAGAAATAACACGTGGTGTGTCAAACCTTGGCACAGTGCCCTCGAGGACAGCCGTAAAGCAATGCCTTCTCCTGTATTCTCGCATACTTAATTACCTCCTTCTTTTGGTGACTTTCCTCCCTGGTTTGCGCCTATATGTGGCATTGATTATCGTATTGGTCCAACCACAAGCTTGAAGGCAGTGACCGTTAAAACACATGTGAGACCTGCACTCATGTGTATTTCTTTTTCTTCATCAAAATCACCAGCATAGTATGCAGTACGCATTAATACGCATTTATGCACCTTAAAATGCAAATTCAGTGCACGTCTCTGACAGAGCGCGAACATCGCATTTACTTCCTGGATGCTACACTGACCACAAAGTCCACATTTCGAGTAGCACCAAGTTCTGTAATAACGGAAATGAGCGTTGGTCAGGAAGTTAATAAAATTTTTGCTGGTCAACAGCCCCACTCCAGCTGTGCCGACTACTTTGTACTAGCTTCTGGCAGCGCTGCATCGCTCATAATACAATAAACAAAACCTGGTAAATTTGAGCAAATATTTAATGAAAGATATAAGGTTAAAATTGAAAGTTTATATGAATATGCTCCGAATGTTGAAAAATTTTTTTCCTCAGTTTTGAAATTTGTGATACTATGATCTAGTGTTCGGTTGTCACTGTGAAAAACTTGCATAAATTCAAAAATAATTGCAAATAGAAGGTTAGTAACCTTCTCACCCATCGGAGCTACATTCTTTTAAGGTTTCAGTTTGCTCGATTCTTTGAACTACTGGTAGTTTTCTGTCTTTTTATTTTCAACACTGCAGAAATGTTTACAGCTGAAACGACAAAAAATTGGGCTGAGTTTTGGACCTGCTGTCGCACAACGTAATCCTCATCAACCTCCCGTCACTGAATTTCATGTGCGTGGACTCTGACTTTAAGAAATAGACTATAAGAACTGGTTAAAACGTCATGGCAGAATCACTCTCTTTCAGTGCTTCTGTGAAGATAGCAAAAAAGCCTAACATAGCTTCGCGAAGTGGGCGTAAAAGCAATCGCATTCATGGTGGTCGCAGCTGCTTCGCTTGAAACCCCAAAGCACGCTAGGAACCCTCCTTTTTTTTCAGCGACAAAATACGCAAGCTCTCTTGATTGTTTTAGTTGTTTTTTTATACTCAAGCCGCGGTAGAGGGGAAGAGATAATCCTTGATGGCTACCTAATGTTGGCCCTTTGCGCCACGCGCTCTGAATTCGGAGCGAAACAGCGACTGACGATGCGCGTCAAACAGACGACAGCGCCCTCGCGCAGCGGTGCCGCGAAAGAAGAGCTAACGCGAACGCCCCACTCACCGTCGCAAAGCCAGCACGAGTCCCACTTCTTTGCTCGCCCTAGTCTAAAGGAGACCATCTCTCTGACTTCATACCGTCGGGGCAAGCCCACTCGAGTGACGGGGAACCTAGGCCCATCGGACGGTCAACACTCGTACGCGGTGGACTGTGTATTTTGAGGCAGGCTGTGCGTTCCATGAAGAAATTGATCCAACTGTTCTTGAACCCCCTTAAAGACCTAAAAAGGCAAGCTTGTGCCTCTATGAATTTTTTCAGTTTTGCGTAACTACTATGCGCTAATAAGCGATTAAATGAAATTTAAAAGATGCTCTGAGGTACACTACATCAAATTAGGTGGTATGCCTTTAGTTTCGCCCACCTACAGTGTAACACATTCTTTTCGACCTTGGTTAAAGTTTCTTGATATACCTTGTTATAGATTAGCGTGAGTTCTTTTTTTTCTTTCCCATCACAATCTTCGTGGTACAGTGTGGTGGTGCGCGCGTTTCGGGACCGAAAGTAGAAAGAAATCAGACATGTGTAAAAGAGGGGATTTTACTTTTTTACATTATTATGCAAAGCAAAGCTCCAGTTTACATCTGGGATAGCGGGTGTTCAACAGCTACATGACTGTGGCGCATCTAACCGCATCCAGTCTGCATTAAATTGCCTGGGCTGAAGGAGAGCTGATCTCCTTCAGTGGAGATCAGCTCTCCTGCACGAGTGCATATCAACGCCTCGTCACCAGATCGTGTATTGTTGTGCAGCACTCGGAGCTGCTAGTTTTTCAACAGAAAACTAGCAGCTTCAAGCACTACCACCCAGCACGTACATTGCCAACAGAACGTGCCGTAAGCACACGCTGATTATTACCGAGCAGGTTCTCCGCTGAGCCAACACCAGACATCACTGGGTGAACTTCGTAGTTGAGCTGAGTTGCTTCAGGAAGTCCACTAACCCAGCCGTGCAAAAAGAAACTCCGGAAATTTCACAACACACGCAATGTGCGTGTGAGTATTGTAGGAGAAGTGGCGAGTTATGACTCGAAGGCGAAGGGAAGAGTGTTCGGGTGGTCGGTGTGGCGCCATTGCGAACGTGTTTCGGTTGGCGATGTCTGCCGCAATCTCTCAGGCATTTGCGTCAACAAACACCCAGCTCACCGTCCGCTACCGCTGGCTTGTCAACGTTGCTTCGTGCATAACAGTCGGAGCCGCCAGAGTTAATTAACAACGGCGTCTAGTTCGTGTAGGTTGCTCGCATGTGTGAATACAGGGAGGAAGGCTGTGATGGCTGCTCCACGTACCTGTCTGGATTTTTTTTTTATTGACTGACTGTGATTGTGAAAGCAGCACTCTCGAAAGGTCTATCCGTTTATATGCAGGAAAACGTTGATCCGCCAAGATTAATTGTTTGGTCGGCAGATACGAGTTCGTTTAATTTATGCGCTGTGAGGGGTTCAACACGCTGGTTAAGGTTGCCGTTTCGTACTCTTTTCTGTAACAATTTTCTGTAGCTATGATATTCTTTGCGGACCTTTTTTTCTACCCTTTTTCGGAACCAGAATGTTGCTAATTTGCTGTGTACTCGGGTAGTGCAGTGTGTACAGTGCTGAGTATTCGCATTTTGAATACACACAGTGCTACATAATTTATTCACCCGACTGCATACATGCACGACGTATATGGGAGTGAAAGACAAAATATGATGGCGGAGAATAGTCGAGAGCACGAGTTAGGAGCGACCAAAAAGAGAATTAAGTTTTTGTGCAATTGTAAGGAAACCAAAATAGCCCTGAATACGGGCGTTGTCATCCTGAAGGACACGGTAGCCAGTATTTGCGTTCAGTGGCCTCAAGCTGAGCTTTTTGTAGGCATGAATCACTTTAAAGCGTTTTGAGTTGTTAATTTAGTTTGGAACCAAAATTCGTTCTCGTACACATTTTCACCAAGAACTGGTTGCCAAATGCCACACTCTTCCCGATGGACTTTCGTAAATGTGTCAGCCCCATATGCTTCCGAAAGGGGGAAATTTTGCAGTTTCGGGTCTTCGACGAATGTCCTGGCAACAAACTTTTATCGCTGCGCAGATTCCCTACTCTCCTCGAGCATGTGGTGCGACTATTTTTGTTTTCACTTCTCTCCTTAAAAACTGAATAAACTGATTTTCGTTCTTTCTAAGGCTCCTGAAACACGCAAGTATCTGAAAAACTAACGAAAAATAAACACAGTCATACCAGTGCTATGAACTCAGACAAACTGCCGGCGTCCTGCAGCTCACTAACGTGTCACATCCGTGGGATCATTGGCTCATTTGGCGCATGCCAGGGGCGAGGAAGGAAACTGGGGTACATTAAACGCACCCGCCCTACGAGCGCGTGCTTTGGTATTAATTAAGGGGTGGTTGAAGGAAGGACTTTGTGCAAAGCGTCCTGTTGCACGCGCCGCCTGGACGGCAGAAGCCAACTACAAATTAGTGGCAGTGAGCCACCTCGAAAGCAGAAAAAAAATTAGTACACCTGCAAACTGCCTTTTGTGCTTGAGCTCCATGGAAAATTGCAAATGGTAACATTTTGTTTTCTTCACCTTCTAAGGACGGAGTTGGGAGAGTCGGGCTCTTACAACATTCCGGTAAGGAAAAGATAATAATATGAGCGACAGTTATATTCCTTTGATATACCCGAAATGCTCTATGAGAATTGCTAAGGAGCGGGAGAGAGGGAAGGAGGGCGTCTATTAATAGGGATGGTCTATGGAGGGTCTAGCTCTGGAGGGTCTATTACTGCTTGATTATTTGGACGTGCTGGCGGTATTCTGCATTTTAGACCCTCCTCTCTCCTCTTTTCCTCTGAATGGCTAACCAGTCATGATTGGTTAATTACTAACCAGTCATGACTAACTAGTCATGGCTGCTTAATGACTATTTAGTTATGACTTGTGACTAGTAATGGCTAGTCACACTTTCACTTCAGATGTAACCGATGGACGGAGTCATGGCCGCAAGTATGAGCGCTTTTGCAGTAAAATTTAAGCAGCCAAGGTTGGTGAATGGCGTAGGCGCGTATAGAGGATCGACTGTCACCCTGATAGCGGTAGAAACCCCGCAACATTTACTGCGATAACCTTATAGCCCTCTGCGAGCAAAACTCTGTGGTCTTTGCTTGTGGATGTGAAGCCTTTACCTTCGGATCACCTTCCGAGACCAGCAAGTGGTTCTTTTCGAACGAACTATACTGGCTGCATCTCTGGCCACCCGCCAACAGGAGGTATCTCCTATCTACGCGGCTCCACTTTTGCCAAACTCACTCCGCACACGATAGGCTTTGGCCATGAAACAGCTGACTGTACTTCGCAGAACACCTCCACCCATCAAGCATCATTAGCTTCCAGGAGCCTTCATCCATCCGATGTCACACAGCAGCGGAAGGATAAAGCTAAACAAAATCAACCTCAGTGATGGAATGGGGATGTGGTCGGCGTAAAACCGATACGTACGGTCAGTACTGCTCACGCAGATTTGCCGCAACACATCACGAACGCTTGGGTATTGTTAACTCCTTTAACTGGCTACGTTGCGTGTATATTACGATGAAGTGCAGTTCGAGGGTGCAGTAAACAAAAGGAAGAAGTGGGCGACACCTTTATGGAAGGATGAGGCATTCTACTCGGTGAAATGCATACGGAAGACTAAAGAGGCCCCATAAAAAAAAGCGCTCGTCCCTAGGCACAAATGTCCCTTCTCGGTACGGCTGGCCAAAAGGTACAGCCTGAATACCTCGTCCTCTTCGCACTTAAGGTGCTAGTTCTTGCTTCATACAGCGTGCTGCATATAAACAAATCTCTTAATTACAGCTGTTGCCCTAATGACTATCACCGAGGTGCGATTGAGCGTTTTTCACATTTTTTAATCTCGTAGTTCAATAATACATACAATAACACCCCAGCCTTTGTTTCACGTGTATGATGTTCGTTTAATGATGCAGCCGTCATTGACGCCCGTTTCCCGGGCGTCTCCTTTACGTTGGGAGCGGAATGAAGCAAGCGCACTAACTGTGCTTGTTTAAAGAACAACAATATATCGAAAGTTTACTGAAAAAAATGCACTCAAATATCTCTAGTGAATTAAAACTGCACTGTCCTTTTTTGCAAGCACTATTTGTGGTACTGCGATCCATGTTCTTGCCTTTTTCCTAACTTCGGAAAAAATGGAGAACACTGTGTCGAAAACAAACTTTTCCAGCGGCCTTACGTACACCCGTTTAATTTAATTCACTGAGAAGAAGGATATGCCCCAAACAATCAGAGGTGGATGAGGTGTTTTACTTAGCATGATTGGCATCAGAAAACATGTTTTTCAGCAGGCTGTGTCATCAGCCCTTAGTAAGAATAGAGAACTAGGCAATGTTGATGTACACATAGAGTGCAAAAAAAAAACAAAAGAGCCATGCCTGCATTTCATGTGCCAAAATTCTGAGGAGTAAAAAAATGAACGCTAGACTACTGTATGGTCTGTACGTATGTGCTTCGTAACTCATTGGACCGGGATGGGAAACATGAGCCATTCAGGTATAGACAGTGTGGCCTTTGCTTTGGCCGTAATGCTCATATATATGGGGGCTGGCTCGAAGTCCATGTCAATACTCCTGGGCTTACTTCACCGCGGTCATCCGCTCCTCGTCCCGAAGCGCCTTCCCTTCCCAGTGCCCTTTTCTCGACATTGCCTTTCTTATAGTAGAAGCTCAGACAGGAGCACAAGTGTCCACAGTCAGTCCGCGCCGCAGCCTTAAACCAGAAGCCATGTGATTGGCAGTGGATAGGAGCGTGTAGTAGGCTCTCAGGCGCTAGCAATAAGCTCGTGTTGCTCCTTTTGACGCAGTGTAGTGGATTTCTTCCTTCCGGGAGCGGCCACTAAGGCCAGCTAACGCACAGGCCCGGATGGCTGGCATTATATTGCACAGAAACACTCCAGCAGAAAGGATGCAACTCGGCAAATTGCAACTCGCGGCAGTCTTTATATTTACGTGTTCCTTCTCACATGCCTAGCACACTTTCCGTTTACCATCTGTCCTAAAGGAGAGGGCTAGAGGCATTACAGGGATGCAAATATAATTAATGCTGAGCTTTGCCGCAAAGCTGGTAAAACTTGATATGACGGAATAATGGCAGTGATTACGGCGTAGAAGAGGAATATGTGGTGTTGGGACCCATCCCGATCGCATTGGCACCCGTGGACACCACTTGTGACGAGAGCCCGTGTGCAGAGTTGAAAAGTAAGGCTGAGTAGTGCCTTTCCAGAGAAGGCGAGCTTTCGAGCAGCGCTTCCAATGTACGGGTTGGGGAAGCGTGTCACTCCCTCCCTCCTTCTTCGAAAACCCGCCTTAATCTGACCTTCCTATGTCTGTGGTTAACTAGAACAACCCATGGCCTTGCATCGATAACCGCAGTGTTGCTGCTGCTCCTGTTAATCACGAGAATTATTCCTGAGAATCCTGCAGATTAGGATGCCCAAAAGCAGATATCGTGTGACGAAAATAATAATCAAATACTGGTGAGAACGTGTTCTCCAAGACCTATCATTGTGATGTTCCAAAGGGCCCGCCTCTATACATTCTTCTAGACGGCATCACCGCATCTTAGAATTTAGGGCTTACGTAAGAAGCTCAAATCGCCTCGCAAACGAGTAACTGCTGATCCAAAAACATCCTGGTACACCAAGTGAGAATTCCTCTTTTGCACCGACGAAGACCCCGTAAATAACTTCGTCCGCACCTCTTCGGCAACCAGAAAGGAAAGTTAGACTATCGCTTGCGGAGTTGAAAACAATGCACGCATGCTACGAAAACATTGATGTTGCCTCCTGAAAGATGTCCCGACTCCAAGCTGGTAATAGGACACAGAGTCCGTAATCATCGAGCCAGCATCGCAGGCGCAGCTGAATCGTGCCCTTGGTTAATTTTGTTACGCGGCTAGTATGTAGACAAGGCGAGTATATCAGGATATTAAGAGGTTATACGGCGATACAAGAGGCGGTGCAATTTGGTGATCTCGAAAAGCGTTATTCTCCTTTTAACTGACGTGTAGAACATGAGCTGTTTACAGGAGTTGTTTTTGTACGACAACTTTAGAAACAAGAGTTGAAAGCTCCGATATTTTTTAAGATTCATCAAACACAATGTTCTACTGCTGACTTCTGTCCGCGGCGAGAACAACGAAGTTGCAAGAGCCGCTTTCAGCTCATTTATGAAGAAACACCCGTCTTTGAAAGAATCGCAAAACGCATTTTCAATTAACATGTCAGTGAAAAGCCTTGTCACTAACTTGTTACTGGCGCTAAAAACCTGTCCTAACGCTGTTTTGTACTGGCAGCACGCTTTCTTCGGTCCCTTGTCACTGTTGAAAACAAATTTTTTCGCCAGAACGAAATGTCGCCAAGAATCGAAGGAAATATTATCTTCCCGTTCTTCCATTTATTGTGCATTTATAATAATGTTTCTGTCCAGGGGCTTCCCTATATTCACTTCCTATGTTCACGGTAATGAAGCTAGAAGCTGGCTACTACCTGAATTCAGCATCAATTCCACGTGTAGAATAACAAAATCCATTTCATCTTCGTTTCGCTGCTCCTCCGCAGAATAAGTGGATTAGCCTAAAGCTTCCTTTGAGTCTGCCCTTGACGCTTTCTTTGCTCTGCGCGCAGGACTCAGGTTTCCATTGGGCTGGATTCTGCTTGTTAAAGAAGATGAAATGCCATGACTCAAATCGGACCAAAAACAGCCCACCTTGGAACGTTCCTTCCGGCGCTCCACAAACGAAGTTCACGGTACAGGACAAAATCAGCCCCAAGATGGCGTCTTTATCTTTAGAAAGTCTCATTTGTTGTTTTGTCCGCAATATTCGATAACCGCATAATATTGGTATGGAGTATATGTGTTTAGCGGATAATTATTGTGTCGTTTGCAAAACAGCGCAGAAAACCAAGGCAGGAGAAGGATAAACACAGCATGATTGGAACTGAACTTAACTAAATGTATCAGCCCTATTAGAATATAAAAAATAACATGAGTGGATTCTTAAAAAGAATTAACATTTTGGTTATAGAGCGATCCGTTATCTCACGGCATTAAGTGCAAACAACCGTGTTGGGGGGATAGTAAAGTTGATTGATAACAAAGAAACAGCTGATGTTTGAGAAGATTTAATACACAAAGTGGACAGGCACAGAAATCTTCTTTCGACTGAGTTACCGTTTGTTATCTACTACAAATGAACATATTTTAATGAATGCAGCAATGAATGCAGAAAAAAAACAGAAATAAGAGTCAGTGAAACCAACCAACACGGAAAGAAGCGTTCCTAATAAAAATTTCAGGTCATCCTAATGTGCAAACAAAGACAGCTTTTTGTCTGTCAATATAAGATAAGCTGCGGTCTCATACAAATCACTCAAGCCTATGCCTTGTACCTCTTCAACTACCTTCCGTGTGAGCAGGCGTGAATACTATCCATCCATTTTTTCACTAAAGATGTATCGCCAGAGGCCCTGAGTGACTTGAAAAAGCTGAATTGTCCTGTAAGGGTCCTGCTGAACATTACACACCACAAGTGATAGCAGAACAGCAGCCTATTATAGTGCATTTAAAGAGAACACCTGCAAATATTTACACGTCTGGAAAAGTAAACAGAGAAAAAAGTAATGGTCGCGCCAAAGTTGCTAAATGGCAAAAGCTTTTTGAATTTCTTGGCGTCTAAGACTAACAGAATTCACAAAGGACTAATATATGTATACTGCGGAAGCTCAAGTTTCTCCGTAATCTCCTAATGCAGATAACATAGCCGGGGTGTTCTTCAAGGCACTCTCATGCTTTCTTCAGCTAGGGCTCAGCATTAGGCGGAGTACATTTTTTAACGCCGGTTCGTAGTGACCCAGGAGATTTTTGGCATGAGTGACACGAAATGGGAAACGTCCATTCGCAAAATCAGCATATGGAAACGACTCTCCATCACAACGTACGTTACGCATAATAAATGCCCTTATAAAGAATGCGCAAATTGCTTCTCGTCAGCTATTGTCGATAACATCTCTATACTGCTCGGCTAGAATAAAAAGGAACACCCCTGTGTGTCATTACATTTTTGAGGTTTTGCTACGTTCACCAATGCACAAACCCGGCGGCATCAGATTTTTTGGAAGTGAAAAGTTCTGCGTAGAGCACTAAAAGCGATTGGTCACGCTCCTGTGCCACCTCAAGAACTGGTTAGAAATAGAGTCCATATTGTGCTTAATGTCGGTTCCATAGCACTCATTCTTCACGTATATTCATGACAAACCGCGCAAACCAGACTGATCATGAACTTAGGCATGGTTGCATTAGACAACACAGGCGTCATTCTTTATACAGCAGCACCGACGCAATTATTTTTTGCTTTCATTGCGGAATGCCGCAGTAAATGAGGAACGCATTATGCAGATGAGTGCGGGTCAATTTTTGCATTTGCATGCGCGAACATCTGACGGTAAGTAGCTATCCTCCAAGGCACACAAAACGTAAAGGAAATATGAAAACCATGCGTCAGTGACACATGCACCAATTCAAAGCAAAGCGCTAATATGGGCACATGGTATGCACGACTGCAGAGCGACGCAAGAAAGAGTAGAGTTTCCTCCTGCAGGCAAAGAGATGTCAGAATAATGCGAATTTATCGCAGATTGATGTTATTAGCACGAAAACAACTACAGAAAAATAGACTTCGTTTTCAATCATTTCGAAAGAGTCGAAAGTATTGCAACAACGTTATAAAAATTGAAACATTGTCGTTGCAAAATCTTGTAGCCTTGTCAATAAAACGCACTTTCTGTGCCCATTGTTGGTCTTGATATTACTGCACACATTACCCATTTAACTCTCATCACATTTCATCCTCAGCCGACGTCCAGCATTTGCAGAACTTTTATGCTAAGCGCACGGTTTCAAGGTCATTGCTGTCACATGGTGATGATAACGCCATGGAGAACGGACGAGCAGACGTTCGTGTCACTGAAACGCACTTTTTATTGGGCTGTCGTTCCCGCACAAAGAACTGAACAACTCGGCGGTGGCGATAGCAACAAACGAGTTTGGCGGTCGTTGAATAACAGAATTACCGCTGCTCTGAGCTGCGCTCAGTTTAAGGTGGCTGAGAACTTTGGACAAAGATAGTCAAAACCAGCTTCAATGATTCCTAAAATCAAGAAGTTGCGTCAGCTGCTATCATCTAAGTAAATCTGGTCGCATTTTGCGTGTAATCTTATGCCTAAGGAGCGAAGGAACGCACAGGTGACTCGGATCTCTGCAAGAATAGAACTGCCTGCCGTGACTTCACGTGCCACAGCTCCACGCCGTCTTTTTTCTTCCTCGGACAAGCACGCTTTGGCTGCGCCTACGGCACAGCCAAAGGAGGGCTGCGCTTAGGGCACAGCCAAAGCGTAACGGGCGATGTGGAGGTCGCCCAGGAGGCGACCGCGGCCGCGTCGATTGGAAGGCTGCTGGAGAAGAGATTGCGACAGAGCGGCGGCGGGAGCGTCTCGCCGAGGCCATGGTCCCCAGCGTTCTCCCTGGAACGTGCCAGCAACTCCGATCTCTTCGGCATGTTGTCATTGTCGGCTGCGTGGGTTGCTACACGTATATCAAAGTGACAAAGCCGCGGGCCAGTGGCTTTCTGCATGAACAAACAGTACAAAGGTTCGTGGTATATCTCGTCTCAATGAAATATCGACCCGATGCTTCACAACAATCAGAAATGTGGGCAAAAAACAAACACGTCAGTATAGAAAAATAAACGATGGGAATGCAAACACAAACCGTCTTTTATCGTCCATAACAAAGCTTTAGGCGCACGAGAAGTCTCGGTGTGAACGGCCTCCGCAAGACGACCTCGTAGTCGTTATCCTATTCGATGAATATTCTTCTACGGGTTGAAGCAGTGACACAAAAGCTTTTCGCTGACACCGGGAGGGCGAATGGCCCTCCACACACACTCGCCTCGCTTGTATTCCGTGTGGCGTCGGCGTAAATTGTAGCACCGGGCAACGGTGCGGTGTCTGCATCAAGCGATCCATGAGACTCCACGAGGCTGGAAAGGCCTCGATGGTGGTTTAATGGGCTTTAGAAATCCTACAGCTCTCGTTGGCGGTGTTTTGTGGCGTTGACCATCCCGACAACTTGTCACGTAGAGCGCGATGTTAGCGGACAGACACGGCCGTAATGTTTGTCCTGAATCTGGCAGAGGGTACGAGCAAATTGAAGGCGGCCAGCTGTTGGTTCGTCACGCGAAGCCTCTCAGATTTCTTACTGAGGTTCGCAAGGATGACCAGAAGGTAGAGAGCCTTGCTAGTTGCGAAGGTGCTCTTCACGGGGACATTGTTCCCTAAGCAGAAGCAGGACAATACGCGATTTAAAGATGCTGGGAGTGAAGAAGTCTGGCCTTCTAGAGTCCTCGACAAAACGTTTAGGTCGTGGTCCAAGCGTTCTTCTTGTGAAAAAAAGGTGGCGCCGAAAGGTTCTAGGAAGCCGTTCTCATCGTCGACCTGCGGTGGTTTGTGCCTCTACATGGGCTCGTGACGGGCAATAGCGTCATAAATTATTGCTTGCAGGTAGTCTTGCAAATGACTTTTACGTCCAACTCTAGGAAGGGTAAGCTCCAGCGAGTGAGGTGGCCAGGACTTTTCTTCAACTTGGCGCGCCAGCACAACGCGTGATGGAGTGAGAACTTTGAAACGCCTGCCTTAAAAGTACGGGTGGAAATTCAACATGGCTCACTATAGCATGGCACTCATTCTCCGTCGTGAGATTGTTGGTCTGTTCCTTCTACACAGAACGACTGGCGTTCGTTATGTCTCTCTTTCGGCCTTGGTGCCTCTTGACGAGAACGGCGCCAAACTCCACACTGATTGCGTCGGGATGATTTTCTGATGGGCTTCTTCGTCAAAGTGTCCAAGCAAGGGCGGTGACTGTGAGCATCGCTGGGGGTATTGGAATGCTTTGTGATGCAAAGTTTTCCATTTAAATCGAACATACGCCTTCGTTATCTGGGCCAAGAGCCCAGCATTACGTAAAAAGTTCTTATCAAATCGTCAATTATATGAGCGCATCCTCACGTATCTGCCCACAGCTTTCTTGTCGGCCGGCTGTGGAAACTGTGCGAAAGAAGCAGTCTTAAGGAGAGACCCTTTAATGGCTCATACTTGCAGCCATTACTCTGTTCGTTCGTTCGTTACATCTGAAGTGAGTCATAACTACATAACTAGTCATTACTACTTCAGTGGCAGCGCGCGCAGAAAGAAGGGATGGGATAGGACACAAGAGTAAAGAGTATCCCGTCCCTTCTTTCTACGTGCGCCGCCAATGATGTCATGTTTAACCAACTAGCCCAACAAGCATCAATCTTATTCATTACTAGTCAAAAGTCATGACTAAAAAGTCATTAACCAGAAAGAAATCCGAAAATCTTGTGCACGGCGAGAATCGACCCACCATCCTTCCGTTCCAAAGCCGAGCGTGCTAATCACTAGGCTACGCCGACTTCATTTTTTTGTCTTTATTGCCTGTTCTATGCTACGACGACTTCCTGTCACCGCATATGCAGTTCTTCTTGTCTAGCGTGTACGCTGGGGAGCGTTTCAGTAAAGGCTTTCGCCTCATCGCACTTTAGATCACCAAAGTGCCCCCTCGAAATTTTTATGCTGGACAGGTCAAATTTCATCTTTGCTAAAGATTTGGCTTAGAATCAGGGTGTCTTGTAAACAAAATGGCACTTGTCTAGCATTAGGGTTAGGCCTGATGGCTTGATGACCTCTAGTACTCTAAGAATTAAACGCTGCAACATCGCTGGCTTGGAACAAAGTCTAAACTCTAAGCAGCATTACCTCTTGGACTCGAACAACCCATATGGCGTTATGAGTGCAGTCTTCTCTCGATCTCTTTAATCTGCTTCAGTTTGTCAGAAGCCGCTCTCGCGGTACCACATTGACGAGAAGTGCCTGTCATTGCAAAACCGGTCAATGTGCGGTCATTAACTAGGCCACGGCGTTCTTAACAAACATGCTCGGTGGTCGTTGAAGGAGAGGAACACCGCCGCTCTCTTCCACGCTCAGTTTAAAACTGGCAAAGAACCTTCGAGAAAAAGAGCCAAACGCAGGTACAATACTCTGGAACAATGTAGAAGGAGTTGCGTGCGGATACGATCATTCGACATAAACTAGTCCGCATCTCGCGCCAAAAATAAAGTGGCAAAGCCGCTTGCCGACGGCTTTGAGCCCGCACAAAGGATACAAGAATGCTTCAAGGCAATATGCGGTCGCGACAGCCAGGTCTTTATAGCGACTAAGTACAGAAACACTTCCAATCGGAATGTAAGCAAAGATTCAGGACCCGCTTGAGAACGAGTCTTATCCGGAGCTTCCACTCAAGCCCCGTTCATTATCCCCGGAGTTGCTTTTGAGTATGATTCCAGTGTGCGCACAAAGCAGTGCTTATATGGCTCTATAGGAGGGAAATGGCATCAGGCCACACATGCACGGATGCACGGACGTGCACGCAGTCACGTAAGCATATGCTGTTTGAAAAGAACTCTAATGCTCGCGATTTCTTCATAATTATCAACAAAGGCAGGGATTTTTCTAGGAACATTCTCTTCAAACTTAAAATGAAGCTGGGCCGTTTCTTTCTGTTGTCATTCCGACTATGCATCTCAATGCAGTCTGAAACACAGAGAAAAAAAATGATGGGTGTTTATTTTTGTCGAATACCGAGCAGCACTATACAAAATCGAGATCATGATGAGCAACAGACAAATGAATATGTGAGGAAATCTACACATGCAGTATTGGAGTGGCACTGCATTGAAGGGAATAATGCCGTGAGTTGTTTCTATTTGCCGAAAATGTTTTAGTCGTCTGCTGTAATTCTCTCTAAATTACACGTCTTCCATTCCCGTTGGATATGCATCGTCATAGCGGCACTGAGATTTCACTGCCCTCCAAACATGAAACTGAAGATAGGGTATAATGGGCACTACAGCAGTTTTCATTTGGTAGTGTTTGTGTTTGAGATCAGTGACACTTTAAGTCTTGGCAAGAATTCAGTGCCTCCCAAACATGAAATAGAAGGTCGTGGATGCTACAGCGGTTTTCATTTGGTAGTGTTTGACTTTGGGATCGGTGACACTTTAAGCTTTTCCAAGTACGTCGTCCCAGTGTTTAGCGCAATTCTTAAGCTCCAACAAATCTTTAAAGCTCAAGCAAGGCAGATATCCGTCATTATTATAGCCGCGGGGCTAAGGAACCCGATATACAAGGCTATGCAAACTTAAGTGTGTAATTTTTTTTCACGCGGCAGTATCTAATTCATTTGGTTAAAGCTACACTCTAGTCGCCAGCGATGCACAGTCAAGAAAGCCATGCTCTGGGACATCTCTGGGACATGCCGCATTTTGCATGGCAAATTAGTTAAAACAAACATATTAAGGCATTGTTTGTTAATCAAAACGCTTAACATGGCGATTCTTATTCACGGGTGGGTAAAAGTTCATTTGACGTATATAGCCGCCATCTTTTGTAAACATTGTAATGACATTCTTTTTACCGTATTTCTTCAAATCAGGTGCTTAACTGCACACAAGACATAAACAAACACTGCTGAGGCTTCATTGTCAACGACATTGGTGTTTCCTTTATTTCATCACTAGCATTTTGACGAAAGTTCCCAGAAAAGGTATCGTTTTGTTTCTGTTCCTAGACAATTAGCGTCCAGGACTACCTGACCATTCACCCCCGCGTGCACACAACGCACGCAACTTCATAGTCGTTTAGTTAAGCACGGGGTCCAAAAAAAAGACGCCTCCAAGCGCCTTGAAACTGCTGCCATGAAACCGTCCGGAAATGACTAAATGATGCAACATCCTGTGCGCCTGTGCAATAGCAGAAACCGCAGTTATGATGCAGCAAGCAGTGGCCATGTGTAACATCAGTCGGGCCCCGGAAGCCAAATGGACGCGGACGAAGCGACGCATCCTGCTCTGAGGGGTCCAAGTATGCAAGACGCCATAAGTAGTTACATGCACTTGGACTAACAGGTTATAAATGCTGTCGGCACGCTCCCCGCAAACGTGCTGAGCGGCAAGATGCTCAAGGCCTTGTCGGTAGATTTCTTGTGCTATGCAGAACTCACTGTATCCCTCTTCAAGCAGATACACAGCTACCACACACTGATACACGACCGTAGATATGAAAACAAATGCAACAATTCGCCAATTAATGTGGGCTAGCTAAAACTGCGCATCCGCAATAGGACGGGTGTAGTTAAAGTTCACTTTGTTAATTACATAAACGTCAAAATAGGGGTCAAATTGATGTTTCTTTTGGTGTCACCAAAAAAGATTCGAAATTTTCTTTTTCATTGGTAGAAAAATTTCTGGCCGTTTTGTCCTCTGTATAAAATGAGATCAAATCTACCCAACGCTGGTCATCTTCGCAGGCTAAGCAAAATGTCACAGCGAATTCGTGCCCAAGCGCGCTTGCTCAGTCATAATAATAAAAAAGAAAAAGATGAGGGGAGAAACTCCTCTTGACTGGCTTTGGTAACTGTTGCGGTATCTCCATCAGAATGGCTTTGATATATCAGTGCTCTTCAACAAAGCTTCATAGCGCACCTAGGCATTTCCTGCGAAAACACTTAGGCTGATCAGCACTTCGTGTCGAGAGGAAGAAAAATTATGAAGAAATGAAAGGCACGGTTACCATCGCGTGAAGCTTTCTGCTAGTTGTCCTATTGGGGCATTTGCAGAGACAGCTAGGGGACTGCAGTTTATCATTAATATGACCGATACGAAATTTCACGAGGGTATGCCGTTCAGAACCACCAGCGATCGCTGCCACCTGGAGTCTAATTACCCACCTGTCACTTTAGATGCATCTTACCTGCCTTTCACTGCCTGATAGCGTGCAGGAGAGGCATGGGCCGTTCGCGTTGCATGGAGGATATCAGTAGCATACAACGATGCTCTGGCATCACAGCCAGGAAGAGGCATTGAGAATATGATCGTCGGCACATATCTAACTCGCCACTGTTCTTATTAGCTTCACATTTGTTTCAACTTGCTGCGAAGGTAGAGCACAATTTCACAGCGGTGCTGATCCGTTGTTTCGAACCGTTTGCAAAGCCCTGCAACTGCAGCCAGCCACGCGAAAAGTGGTATCGCTTTCGCGCTTCTATCCGCACTTTAATCGACGTGTACAGCGATATGATCACTAAAGTGCGCATATTTGCATAGCTTTCAGGAGTGTTTCACGAGATAATACGCCGTCCCCCCTTCCTCCCACCTATCGATGAGTACAATGATTTTAAGTCGTGTGCGCTGCTTGCTAACGGAAAGCAACTGTGATTTTATGTTTGGACCTAAGTGTACACTATAGAATACTCTATTTACATTGCTTCTCTGAGAGTCCGAAAGTAGAGGTAAACAAATTTTTTTGTCACAGCACATTTGCCTAGTTGTTGCCACGTGTGAAATGAAATTCTCTCTCTGAAGGACATTCGTGCCAGCAAGCAATGTCTAATCTCTCTCCGTGTTTTAATGGTACTGGAAGTCGTGTAACGAAGGCAAATTAGAAGCACCGCGAAACTAAAAATCCGCGCGGAGTAACTTCACCTCACGGCAAAAGGCAGGGAAGACTGAAGTTCGTATTCTAACTCAGCGCAGCTCATCTTGTTGGAGCGAGCCCAGGAAAATACGTCCGCATGTATACGACTGGTTAATGGGCTCTTACACTTTTACACTGGGGATTTTTCATTTCGGCAGCTTGCCTTAGAGTCCTCTGCAAAACTTTGCTTTTCCACCCTTTTTTTTTCTGTTACGCGGGGTTACAGGGCTGATTTATGGCCCGGAAGCAATGAATTCAACAGCAGCAAATAAAAATGCCGGCAGGATTAATGGTCGTTTTACTGCAGCCATAAAGAAGCTAAGATGACAGAAATGGCGTCAAGGACTGCGCTGTTCCTGAATAGATTGCACTCGGTTCTCGCCGGCGTAGCCTGACTCATCACGTTTTGCTTCTTTCCGCAGTAAGCAAAGCTAAGGTGCCGAAAATGTGCTTTGGCCACCTTTAATTTCTCCGGTGCTTGCAGGCTTGGGGGAAAAAAGGCTTGCCCCATCGTTTATTTTTTAACACATCGTAATAGAAAGTGCCGACAAAGTGAAGAAGAATGCTTCTTTCGCTTAATTTATTTCAAAAATAATTTTATCTCCGCTTTAAATGTATGTCACAGCCGAATTGTGAAATCTTTCGCCTCTTCAATCATCCTCGAGAATTTATTTGAAATTTCGTGTAACTTGTCATGAACACTGCAGCGAATGCTTCATATAAAATCAGAGGGGCACCATAGTGACGTGTTTCTCAACGCACTGACGCAATGCACCAAACATACTGACGTGAGCGCCTACGTAAAATAAATATCTAACATGCATAATACGCCCCTTGGTCCCGTAGTGTGTAGCAGAACTATTGTGTACCTTTCCCGTCCCTACATCTATGAGGAAAGTTGTAAGCGCGTGCATTTCTCGTTCACGTGGTTGTCCTAGCTCGGGGTATGAGTAATGCGATTCCAGTTTTACATTTGTACTAGGGGGTTCCTATAAAACCTACTCTTCACATAACACGGAATATAATTGGCTTTTCCTTTACAAAATATTCAGCCCACCAACACTTCCTCAGCTCTTTCCTGCAGCTTTCATAAGTCATGCTCGTCAAGTGACACATCGCTTGGGTGGGCACTGAGGTTTTTCCTTCCTAATTTCCTTCCGACGTATACTGCTTCCTTTTGTAAAAAGCCGCTAAAATGGCAGGTTTCTTTCTTCAGAATTATTTCGTTATATACTGCATTTCTTTCCTTTTATTTGATTTTATGTAGCCATTTTATTCTGTTCGCTTGTGGGGTGCGTCGACTTTGCTCTATTGTTAAATTCACTGAAATTATATATCTTCAATATCAATAAATTTATTGTCGCTTATTTATTTACAGTAAAGCAAATAATCAAATGTAACGCCCTTTTAGCAGTAACTAGAATTCGTCCACATTTTTACAATCAATCTTTATTATCTTTCAGCCCGGTTTCTTATCATTACTTGTGAACTGACGATTGGTTTCTGATCTAAATCCTGATGATCTGAATACGTGAACATCTCCGTGTTAAAGGGTATAACCCAGTTGAGCCTAAAGGCTGTCAGTATGCTTGAACCTATCGAAATTGCTATATCTACCAGGACCACGCGTCGATTGGAGAGCTCCACAAGGAGAGAGAAAAAAACTTTCATAACGATGGGGGCCGCACAGGGAGAAACGATCCCTCCACTATAACTCATAGCTCGTCCACGGGAGATATTCAACGAGCTCTGTTGGGAAGACAGATAAAACTTAAATGAAAATATCATAATAGCCGCCAGTTTACCGATGGAATTGCCCTCGTAAATAACTCAAGGAACGTGTTCCGTAGCAGTGCTTAGGACCTAAACTGGCAAATCGAAAAGATGTCTAAAAATGTATATGAAGAAAATGCATGTAATAAACAGCAGTCTAAGAAGTGAAGAACGGCTTTAGAAAATGAGCGAAGCAATTATTGTGGTATGGGAATACATTTTAAAAAAATATGTAGTCGGGCTAGATGGTGAATCATAAGTATCATCGAAAACAGACACGAGGCCAGAAATAGAGAACACACACAGCTCGACAACTGAGACCTGATTATTTAGCCCGAAACTAGAGAGATCTGAGAGCCACACTTATTTCTTCAAGCAATCACTGTGAAAGGAAAAGAGGACGTGTGCGTTTGAGCGCCTTTTACTCGTGTTTTTCCCTATGAGATCAGCGATCTCGGTTATAAATTTCCTTCCTTCCGAGGTGGAGGGAGTAGGGGGGGGGGGGGTGTTAGTGGTAGGTGTGCAAAGCTTTTTCTCTCCATTTTTTTTGTTTGTTAATAAATTATTTTCTTTGCATTTTTTCGCTTCTTTCTTTGTTTTGTTCAATTCCCGCTCTTTGGGTTTTCCTTAGGCTGCAACCACGCTTTATCTGTCGTCCACTTCCTCCCCCTCCCTCTAATCCGCTTCGGCAAATCGAAAAAAAAATATTACGCATCATTGAAAAAAGAAATATTTTTCTCTTCCTTTCTACCGGCTTCTACAGCCTCTTATAAAAGCTTGGTAGTAGTTTTTACCATTGTTGCAGCAACTGCGAGTGTGGTATTTATTCAGAAATATTCCCTATCCTCAAACCCTTTTACGGAATATGCTGATGATGACAACTGTACCAAAGCGGGTAGTTCAGTCCTCATAAAGAATATGTTAAGCTATGAAAAGGTGTGGTATGGTATGGTACGGTGTGGCATGGCATGGTATGGTATGGTACGGTGGAGTACGGTATGGTACGGTACGGTACAGCACGGTACGGTATGGTACGGTGTGGTACGGGATGGTACGGTACAGTACGGTATGGCATGGTATGGTATGGTACGGTGGATTACGGTATGGTACGGTACGGTACAGCACGGTACGGTATGGTACGGTGTGGTACGGGATGGCACGGTACAGTACGGTATGGCATGGTATGGTATGGTGTGGTATGATATAGTATGGTATGATACGGTACGGTATGGTACGGCACGGTACAGTATGATATGGTATGGTATGGTATGGTATGGTATGGTATGGTACGATGTGGTATGGTATGGTTTAGTAAGCTATGGCCGTATTGCCGATAAAGTCCCGTATTAGGGATAAAATGTTCATGTAGGCCTTAAGGAACGCTGTAGTAGAAGCCCTGGGTTAAATTCCGGCTTCCAGGGGTTCGTTATTGCACACTGACATCGCACAGCAAGTCGATAACCCCTCTAGAAAATGAAATCACGCAACTTTTGTGAAAGCGGGTTTGCATATTTAACTTGTTTCCTCTTGAGAGAGCTGCCTATGCCAGGTGTGCAAAAGCTTCAAACCTACGGAGCACGCTAGACAGATTGCATGTACGCCACTTTCTATCAGATGACTGACGACGTACAGGTAGCAAGCATTATGAAGAGGAGACAACAGAACGACGGAACAATTGGAAACGTTTGGGTGTTTGCTGCATTTTTCTAAAGTATGGCCTTGCCGTGTAGGGATGCCATTGCTTAACGCTCACTTCCCCTCCCCCCCCCCCCTCTTTACAGACGCAAAAAATATACGTGCAGACGAAAGGTCCAAGCCTTTAGCCACTGACCAACTTGACGCCCTGAACAGCTCGACAGAAAAAGAACCCAGAGGCCCAGTCATTTTATAAGCCCCGGAAGCCGGTGCGGGGAGGTAGCAACTTGATAAAATACGTTTCGGAGCTAGCTGGTGATGCATTTTCTTTTTCTTAACTTTAAACACAGCTATAATTTTAGACGAACACACAGCAGGCCATGAAAAAACTTCCGCTGACTCCAAATATAGTTGGAATCAGCGCCCGTCCTGTCATGTCTTTCTGTGTATTCGTGTAAAATGTTGAGTGCGCTGTCATCTGTGTCCTCACTTCTCGCCCGCGTTATTGGATTTGACAGGGCGTCTAGGTCTTTCAGCAATCCTTTTGCGTATAAGGTTGTGCCCTTGTAAATCTATTTTTGTCTTACAACCTATCATCGCTTTGTTCTGAGACGTGCCGTGCGCAACCTGTCCTCTTCGCTCCGCGAGTTCTGGCAATATGCGCGTGAAGTGATACGACTGCTGGCAGTCTCTCCTCAGAGGCTAGGCCTTTCAGTTTTGACTCCTCTTACAAACACAAGTGTAGTTGAACACGCGCTCATAGTAGAACAATAGCACAAGGAAAAAATGATAATGACATACACATTCATTATACGGCGTTTGCTGGGGGCATAGAATTTTTGTCAGCAACACGCTGCACGGAAAATCTTTTGTCTTTCGGTGGCAGCGCTTCCTCGACATGAGATGCTATCATATTGAGCGACGTTCTCATAGAGAGATATATTGTGTCTTCCCACTGAAAGCCTCTGCGAATGTGGCCGCGTGCCGTGCATTCTGAGTTCAGCCATTTATTCACGGCAGCAAGTTGCTTCCTTTTGAAACGAAGGCTACTGCGTCTGCGTTTCTTCACAGGCTAGCTGTTCTACCGGGGCAACATGTTATGTGAGTTTAAATAAAAAAGCTTACCAACATCGGCGCTTTCGTAAATCTCAGATACTAATGTTGCTTTCACTATTACTGCACTTTATTGAGTGTGTGGGCTCCCATAGCAAAGGTAATGCAGTGCTGTTCTTTGCATTATGAATATAACTTCCTTGGCGTTACCACTGAGTGCTCTATGCCTTATAGTCGTATGATTCCGTGGTTACCTGCGCACGCTCTTTTTGCACGTAATATATCTTTATATCCTTAGACAGGCAGATGCGGTCGTCTCCTACTGCATATTCATAATTTATAACGGTTTATTTGTTGTTAAACCCACTCTCGAGCTTCGTCCAGACCAGAGTACTTCTACAGTCGTCCACACGCCTCTCTACAGCGCTTGAATGACGCATTGGGGAGTACACTCGAGTCGTTAGCGACTGTCGTAGGGCTCGGAGCCTGGTTTTATCGTACATGCACATTCCAATGGTATAAATCTAACTCTTCAAGTCTTTCAAAGCAGTATCGGGTCCGCGAAACAGCGGCGACTATCATAAATACAGAAAAGAGAGCGGCCTCCGAGTGCTCTGGGCAGTTATGTCAACGACTACCCATAAAGGCAATGCAGTGTCGACCTGTAACATTCCCCACATGACAAAGTTGTAAATTATGCTTATCGTTCTTTCTTTGTCGCTGTGAAACCCGCGGCGAGGTTTTATTAAGGTATTGTCGATGCAGGAAAGGAGTCAATGTGGGCAAGTAAAAAGCGGCATGTGTGCCGTTGGCCATTGATACACATAGTGAAAACAAGCACTTGGGTTCTCATTAATAAAAACTGTATGAAGAGAAGTAAGCACCCCTACATCGGCAATAGCTAAAAAAAACCTCGCAGCGTGTTTCACAGCTGCAAAGGGAGAACGAGAACCATAATTTACAACTGTGTCAGGAGGGGAATGTTACAGGACCACACTGCATTGTCCCTATGGGTAGTCGTCCTCATAACTGCCTAGAGACTCGGTGGCCGCGCTATGTATATCAGTGGCCAACTCCACGCGTGCCGCTTTTTGCTTGCCGCATTGACACTTTTTCCACGCGTAAGTATTTTAACGCGACAATGTTGAAGGCCCCCTTACACAGAAAATCCGGCGTCGGCGATGTCGAGGCTGTGAGCGATAAATAAGGTGGCGTTTCGCTATAAAGTATGCACACTAGTTCTTTGAACGCGTGCGATTTCAGTGACATCCTTTCCAGCTTTATGTCGTTCCAGGAGCAAAGAATCCCTGAATAAAATATCTGCCGTCAGGTTATCAACTCTCCTAGCTAGAGTTTGCCGCTGTCATTCAGGATAACCAGACTAGCGCTATGTGCGAGGACATCAATGACGTTGACGCGGGTACTGCCACCTCCAAAGCCGCACTCCACCGAGAGACTGACTTGCGAAGACAATAACAACTATTACACCGCGCATTCTTTTTGGGCACCTGTCGCAAATATGGAAATGGTCACTTGCGAGACAACAATGTTCAGGTCAATAAATCTGTGATGGAAATTATAAAAAAGCGATTGGAAGACTTGTGGCACAAAAGCAGAGCTGACATGTGGTTGGAAATGTATATTAAAAATGTATTGATAGCATGTAGCGAATTTATGGACCAATATATAACACCGTTAAAGAAATAATAATAAACATGCCTAACAGGGTGACCACTGCAACCACCCTGTTTCAAAGGGGTCGCTCTAATCTTGCGTCCATAACATGCATCCTTGGTGACATCCTTATTTTTATGCTTTGCGAGTATATTCTAAGCAAGAAACCTTTTCAATTCTCTGCAATTTGCGTTAAACTTTTTCTTCACGTCCGCAACTGCAATTCTATAAATTAGTTATATTTCCGTTGTCTCAATGATCATAGCTAGATATCACTCCACTGTCAAACTCAAATCCTAAAGTTGCGAATGGCAGTGTTGCTTTAAGTAAACAATGGTACATTTCTACCATTGTACCCACAATCATTTACTCCTCAGTGGCGCTCATGAAGCAGGCTGAAGGGCTAACATCAGGAACATCATTTGAATGTGTGTAACCAAATTTTCATGTTGGAATCCAATCTTCTCAGCAGCAAATTCGCCTTTTGCTCCAGGCAAAACATTGGCATAGATAGACATAACCTTAAAATCAATGTCTGTTGCGAAAAATATTCGATCGAGTTGTAGTCAGTATCGACTTAAGTTAAAGGTTTGTCAGCTCTCGTCACTTTACCAGGTTGAACTAATAAGTGCTCAGAGAAACCCGACAGGACAGAAAACTCTTTCAAACGGAGTTAAGCCCGACTAAGCCAGGCGCAGACGAGAGATCTAAAAATAGCCAGGAAGTTCCTAGGGAGGAAATGGGATTACAGAGTAAGACAGGTCTCTCGGTTGCAGTCGTACCAGTCGTTATCACGCATTAATGAGGCGCAAGAACCAGTGCCAAGCTTAGTTACAGCCAAGCCCTTACTTACCCGCAACCTTTCTCCCACGCAGCCTTCCTAAATTAGTCAGTACAAAGGCTTGCGAAAGATGCCTGCATTGGCATGCTCTCAGGGCGTGTATTCATGCGGTGCGCAAAGAATGTGAAGCAGAAGTCGCGTTTACTAGAATTGATTTCCTGTGCTCCGACGGTAGCTTGTAAAAGATGCCTCGCTCAGAAACTGATTAACGCTGGCACGTTTATTCAGAAGGCCCACCACATCTGTTCGCAGCAAGGGAGCAGAACTATGCCGTATTAACCACAACTTGCTTTGGTAAAGTGCTTCTCCCTGTCTTCGTAGGAATTTGCCTACTACATTTGTTATGCTATCCACTCATCAAGGGTATCCTACTGCTGCCTGATTCTTCTTTAGCAGAATGATAAATTGGACACAGAGGAAAGGAAACACTTCGAAAACGAGCTACTTCTATGCTTTAAGAGGCTTCGGAAGCTCTAGTGACGATGCAAGCGACTAGTATAGAACGGACACTCCAACAAGTTTTTACATTTTTTTCTAGAGCTTAGAGAAGTGTTTTCAATCTTTGCCTGCACTCTCAACTGACTCAGTGTTTTGGAGAAATGGCAAAAATGGGTACCATTTTGCCCCTACATCTGTGAGAGCCTGATGAGAACCAAGTGGAGGGTCTCTCTATGGAGGGGGAGGGGGTTTCAAGACCTAATCAGTCATGCATTGATTGTAACGCCGCAGCGCGTGGTAATTCTTGGTGAGAGGCCTGATCCAGAAGTCTCCGGCGACATGGTTAATCCTATTGCCGATACGTCGGCAGAATACGAGCTTTCTTTGCTGCAGACAAATTAATATGATTTTTCACGCATGTTCTAGTAAAACTCGCCTTAATGAGAAACATTTCCTAGAGTCAAGTTGGCTGTACGCTTAGGGGATCAGTCATGCGCAATACGCTCTTTCAATTATAAAACCACCCATTGCGCCGCTTTCTTGTCAAAGTAAGTTTAATGTACTCGAGGTACTGTTGTTGTGAGTGCCGCCTCAGAATTTGTGTTTTGAAAAGCAAGGTTGCCGGATTATTTGTTTATGAAAACACTAATAGGATAACTTCAGGATGCCTAGAAAAATGCGCATTTCGGTTTTCACTGATTACATATCTATATATTTTTGACCTTGAATGATTATCGGCATTTTTTTGAATAAACACTGAAAGTACACGGCCTACTGTTCTTTAAGAGGACCATAAATAGGTGGAATAGACATGAGATTGTGTTTACACCACACATGCTTCTCAGCGCAAATTTCTTCAGTCCATCAGATTGTAAAAAGTGCCGTGAATTACCTAGTGTATCGACGTCATGGTACACCGAATGCCAGGGGGAAAAGAGCGCAGCTTTATTTGAGCAACGCGTATTTATACAAATGGCTTGGACAGCAGCGTATCGGCTGTTGCGTATAAGTTGTACATTTCGAGGCCGCACTGCGCATGCTGTCCCTCACGCATACGATACATCTTCCTTCTTTTGGAAAGAAAACTAAAAACAACAACAAAGCAAAGTTGCAAGCACAACATGGGCTCAGTGCACAAAAGAATAACTGAAGACATTTGCTGAAAGTCTCTCCCGTATTCCAAGCGTCGCGGGGGTGCACGTTGTCTCTGCGATCGTCTTAACCCAGGAGCGCTTGACACTGCATCACCATCAGATGTCACTGGTCGCGGCTGCTGCTGCGACGTTCTGTCCTCAATGGTGTCATCGCCCTCGTCGTCAAGTTCACTCAGAAATGTTTCTTTCGTAGACATGAGATGTTTTCGATTGCGACGCAGAAGTCTGCCGTCTTCTGTTAGAACATTGTAGGACCTTGGTTCAGCGCAGCGCTGCACGACCTTTGCTTTTTTGTCCCAGACAACTTTCTTCACGCGCACAACGTCACCTTGTCTCAGGGGTGGTAGGGGTTGCCGGTCTCTCTTACTCTGGCGATGCTTGGCAATATGCAAACTGGGACCTTCTTGAGTGTCTGGTAGCGTTGTTCGTAGCTTTCTGGCCTGAAGAATCTCTGCGGGTGCCGCAGAACCTTCCAGTGGGGTTGTCCTGTAAGCGAGCAAACCAAGCCAGAAATCTTGATTGGCTTCAGCAGTTTTCTTTAATATTCGCTTCACCACCTGTACCCCCTTTTCTGCCAGGCCATTCGACTGTGGGTATCTAGGGCTAGAAGTAATGTGCTGGAAATCATATTCTCTTGCAAATGCAGCGAACTGGTAGCTTGAAAAAGGGGGTCCGTTGTCTGAGCATACCTCCATTGGTATGCCATATCTAGCGAAGATAGCGCTTGTTGCTTGAATGACAGTCCTGGCCGATGTATCCTGAAGTAATTCCACCTCCGGAAAGTTTGAGAGCGCATCGTAAACACAAAGATAAGGTCTACCCCCATAGTAAAAAATGTCGATTCCTACTCGGTACCACGCTTGCGTGGGCACTGAGCGCATCTGCAGCGGCTCACGCGGCTGGCTGTATGCATATTTCCGGCAGACTGCGCATTTCTGGACAAAGGCTTCAATGTCACTATTCATGCCTGGCCAGAATATCGCTTCCCGGGCTCTGGATTTGCATTTGCTTATACCCAAGTGGCCTTGGTGAATTTTTTCCAGAATTTCGTGCTTCATGCTAGTGGGAATCACCACTTTGGAACCCTTTAACAAAACGCCCTGAACTTGCGAGAGCTCGCCAGTAAATGGCTTCAGCTGGCCTTCAACCGGTGCACCTTCTCTCAGACTTTTTAGTACACTGCACAGATATTCATCTTTGTTTGTCTCGGCGACCAGTCGAGTTAAAGTTCTATGGCTCACGCGAGACGAAACTACACTCACGGCGTGTACTTCTGCATCTTGGCTGTCGATGTCGGTCTTGTCACAGTTGAGTGAAGCCCGGGACAGCATATCGGCCAGGAAGAGGTGCTTTCCTGGAACAAAAACAATCTTGATATCGTAACGAAGCAGTCGCAGAAAGAAGCGTTGCAGCCTTGGCGGCATGTCACCAATCGCTTTTTGAGATATCGCTATCAAAGGTCGATGATCGGTTTCCACGATAATGTGACGACCGTATGTGAAATGATTGAATCTTTCACAACCGTACACAATCGCCATGGCTTCTTTTTCTATCTGCGAGTATCGCTGCTGGGTTTCCGTCAGAGCTTTAGACGCGTATGCGACCGGCTTCCACTCATTATCGTGAAGCTGTAATAATGCAGCACCTAAGCCGTTTTGCGATGCATCGCATGAAATTTTAGTTTCTTTTGCAGGGTCGAAAAGCGATAGGAGTGGTTGTTTACTCATGCTGTCGCAAAGCTGGTTCCACTCTTTGGCGTGGTTCGCCGTCCATTCAAACACAGTTCCCTGCTTTAGCAAACCTCGTAGTAGTGCTGTCCTGCGCGCCAACGATGGCAGAAATTTGCTGAAGTAGTTTGCTACGCCGAGCATTCTTTGCACTGCTTGTTTGTCCTTCGGCTCAGGCATTTGCGTCATGCATTGTATCAATGAGTGGCTAGGTCTTACTCCCTCACTGCTGATTGTGTCACCTAGGAATTCTATTTCTGTCACGCCAACTGTGCATTTGGTCGGGTTGAAAGTCAAACCAGCTCGTTCTGCCGCTTCTAACGCTAGTCTCAGCCGGTCATCGTGCTCTTTCATCGATTTGCCCCAGACTAATACGTCGTCAACGTACACTCTAACACCTTGTAGTCCATCGAAGATTTCATTCAGAATCTTTTGGAAAACCTCTGAAGCAGATGAAATCCCAAAAGGTAACCTAAGAAAACGGTACCGCCCGAAAGGCGTTGCAAATGTGCACAGTTTTGACGTTTCCTCGTCCAGGGGTATCTGGTGGAACCCGGCGTTCGCATCGAGGCGCGAAAAAACAGTTGCCCCGGTCAGCTCCGCCTCTATGTCTTCTCGCGTTGGCATCTGGTAATGTTCTCTTTTAATACATTCATTAATCTTCCTGGGGTCCATGCATAGCCGAAGTTTTCCATCCTTTTTTCGTACTATCACAAGAGGGCTTACCCAGTCAGTGGGCTCCGACACCTTGGAAATGATTCCACCCTGTTCCATGCGTTGCAGCTCTTCCCGTAGTGGCTCCCGCAAGGCTAGTGGCACTCGTCGCGCTGGCTGCACTACCGGTACGGCGTCATCGCGGAGTACCATATGGTATCGACGCTCAACGCAACCTGTGCCGCTGAACAGATGACGGAATTCGTCCACCACTGTTTGTGTTGTATCTTGAGACACGGCGTGCACTTGCCGCGAAAGGAGTCTAAGGCGTTCGCAGGCTTGAAGGCCTAGTATCGCTTGCCCTTTTCGCACAATGAAAAACTGTAGAACGGCGTTGTGACCATTAAGCTTCACTTCCGTAGTGATCGTGCCAAAGTGTTGAATTTCGCTTCCGCCGAAGGACCGCAATGTCGCGCAACTGGGCTTCAGCGGTGGCTTTGGCAGCATCTTGTTTAGGACACTGAGGGGAAGAATATTGGCTTGTGAACCGGTGTCAACTTTCATGGACACCGACAAGTTGCCAACTTGTGCTTGAGCAAGCCAATCGCGCTCACGAACAGTGTTTCTGACAGCCACGTTGAGTACATCGAACTCTTCCTCGGAACCAGTGAGCTCACTTATTTGCTGCTTTGCTTTACAGCAGACCGCAAAGTGGTTTTTCCGCTGGCATTTATAACAAGTACGACCGAAAGCAGGGCAGCTTCGCGGTGCGTGCGTTCGTGCGCAGCTTTGGCAGATATAGGCGTGCTGCCTTTTACGATGGGTGGAGCTCGTTTTCTGGACTGGGTCGACCTGATGATGGTCTCGTTCCCATATTTCCTGTTGCGCCGCGGCTGCTTCGGCAGCCTTGCAGATCTGTTCTGCTTTCTGGAGGGTGAGCTTGTTATCTCTCAATAACTTCTCGCGTATCTTGTCGTCAGTTATACCAAAAACAATTTGGTCTCTAATCACTGAATCGAGTAACCCGGCAAAGTTACAAAGTCGTGCTTGAGTCTTCAAATCCCTCAAAAAGTGCTCGAATGGCTCGCCGGGTTCCTGCACTCGCCTCCTGAATAAGTAGCGCTCATATACTTCATTGATCTGGGCTGCGCAATACTCGTCAAACTTTTTGATTACCGTCGCGTAGTCACTGCTGCTTTCATCTTCCAAAAAAGTGAAGGTGTTAAATACCTCAATTGCTTCTTCACCTGCGGTAGTCAGCAGTAGCGCTGTTTTCGTTGGCTCTGGTCGAGGCTTTGCTGTTTCTGTCGCCGTCAGGAAAAGCTGGAACTTCTGCTTGAACAGCTGCCAATTCTTTGCGATGTCCCCTTTCAGGTGAAGTGCGTCCGGTGGCCTTAAGAAATCCATTTCGTGGCTTATTCCTTCGGTCTGCTCGTCGGCGTTAGCCACTTCTGACACCATGTATCGACGTCATGGTACACCGAATGCCAGGGGGAAAAGAGCGCAGCTTTATTTGAGCAACGCGTATTTATACAAATGGCTTGGACAGCAGCGTATCGGCTGTTGCGTATCAGTTGTACATTTCGAGGCCGCACTGCGCATGCTGTCCCTCACGCATACGATACACCTAGTACTGGGCACTTCGTATATTTTCTAGCTTTCTTTCAGAAGACATAAATAATTGGGTATGTCCCGTTGAAGCTCGGACGTATTCGACCAACAAGAGCAAATAAATACGCAAGCTGCCTAAGTAAGATCTCCATATCGGTTGTCTTATCTCTCAAATATGCTTGCAATAAATTACTAGTTTAAGTATTCCGATTGGTTTGAGGTACAATAGTCGGCGTTGCTCTCCGGTCTAGCTGCATTTAGAGCGCGATGCTGTCGTAAGCGCCAAAGGCATTCAAGCACGCAAGTAATTAAGCTCAGAAAAGTACCTCAAACAGAGGGAGGTCGCAAAGAAATATCTCAAGCACTTTCTTGACGATAAGCCACGACTTCAGAGGGCTAAAGAATCTTGAATCAACCAACATAAAATGCTTACCAGATTAACATCCTGAGATATATTTCCTGTAAAGTAGACCGGGAAAAATTGCGCATTTTCAGACGGCTCCTCAATAGAGAAAGGAAACAGATATCTTAGTGATACTTCAAAATATTTCAAGCGAAGGGAATCGCGACAAACGCTTCTTTTCTGTGTAGCTTCCACGACGTGCTGAATACCGCTGAGTGGTGAAATCTGCCGCGGCAATTGTTCAATCTTTGCTGCACCATTTTGATTTTCTGTAGTCATCAGAACTACCCCGGTGTAGCTGCAGGAAGTATTTTATAAGCTAAATTTTCAACAACGAAGAAAAATCTGGTCGTCTGTAGCAACCTCGTAGCGCAGCATCTACCGTATTTTTTTGGTTTCCTCTAAAGTAATATTCGAGATATTTTATTCACCTACGCGGCGTTCGCTACTGGCAGTTAAGAGATGGCGCTTCTTGGTGATCTACAGGGAAAGTAGGGCGTGTTTTATTCAAAACTCTCAAAGTTTATTTGTTTACATCATTTTTCTGAAACTCAGCTACTGCAATAACTAGAGCTCAGTGTACTTCATTCATCTGTGGAAATGTGGGGACTGAACGAGTGCATAGTAAATCTCTAATATTCTTTTGCTTTCTCTTTCAGCGAGAGAAGACCAGATCGCGAAGATACCTTGGTGCAATGGCGAATTCAATTTCCAGACCTCAAAGTCGATGACTTAGCTTAACTTGACGCCTACTGGCACCAGCTGCCACCAGCGCAGTCTGTCAATAATTCGGTAACTTCAGGAAGTTCTGCGATTCGGAAGCTCTGTGATGCTGAAACTTTATCCCGTCTTCATGTGCGATCGGTCAGTTGACAGACTTCTCAAAGAAGCTAGAGAAGAAGGTTATAGCCGTCGAAGTTGCGCTAAGATTAGAGACCTTGACGCCATTATATATATTGTCACGTTGTAGTGACGGCAGTCCAGTGGTCAGGAAGACACAAGAAAGACTTGCAAACGAAGCTCTTTATTTGGGCTGACTTGCGCCCGCAAAAGAACTGGATCACTACGTGGCGGCGTAAGCAACAAGCGTGCTCGTCAATCGTCGAACTACGAATCCCTGCCGCTCGCGTCATCGCTCAATTTAAAGCCGGCAAGGAAACTTCCAGATAGCAGGACAAGATCATCTACAGCAATCTGGAAAAACCTAGATGCAGCTCGGCATGGCTGTGATCAATCGAGATTAACCCGGTCGCTTCTCGCGTCACGAACACAAATGATAACAGCCCTTTCCTGCAGCCTTGAGCGTGAACGAACAAACACTACAATGATACGTGGCATTACCCACCTTCCAAAGAAGCATCGTCTCGATGCTTTAAAATGAAATTAAGCACGGAGAATGCTTCGAGAACTTAATCCTTTAGCTTTCCTAATAAGGTGTAAGGGCAGCGGTAAAAGCTTCAAGTCTGGCCGTGTCATCGTCGCCGCCGGTGTTGTAGTTTTTGTCGTCGTATTTGTCGTCGTAGTAGTCGTCGTAGGGGTCGTCGTCTTCGTAGGGGTCGTCGTCTTCGAAGGGGTTGTCGTCTTCGAAGGGGTCGTCGTTGTCGTAGGGGTCGTCGTTGTCGTAGGGGTCGTCGTTGTCGTAGGGGTCGTCGTTGTCGTAGGGTTCGTCGTCGTCGTAGGGGGCATGGTCTTCTGTTTTCGTCGATGGAGGGTCTTAGTTCTTGCGCTCAGAAGCAACCTCACCTCTAGGGGCTGCTTTATTCAGTTTAACCTTCGGGGGCTGGGGAAGCGTCCACGCACTGCGTAGCTAGCAGTTACTTAGCGCCATGACGATGGCGACGGAGAACGCGATAGGCTGCTCGGCGATGAGTATCCTCCCCGACGCAAAAAATCCTCAATTTCGGCTGGTCGCTGGCCGGGTCGGGGTCATGGGGCGTCGTAAGGGAACCCTCGGATGCCCATTCTGCTGTATGGGCAGTACCGGAGGACGTGACCGGCTTCGCCACAGTGGAAGCATAGTGGGCGGCGCTGGTCGGGAGTTCTCCACTCGTCGCATTTCCTCGGCTGCGCGCGTCGCTCGTAGGACGGGCGGGTTGGGGCGAGTGGGCGGCGGTCCAACGCAGCTGGCTGAGGGCGATAGGGGCTTGGGTCCCGTCGTCGAGGTGCAGGACGGCGCACAGCTGCGGCGTAAGTCATGGCTGGGGGCTGCAGAGGCTGCGTGGGTGTCGGCGTCACACCCAAGGCCTGTTGAACCTCGTCCCGGATGACGTCAGTGAGCGATGAAAGTTGCGGCTGCGTTCCCGTTGGCAGCAACCGTCGGAGCTCCTCTCGCACAACTTCACGTATAACCTCCCACAGGTTATCATTGTTAGCGGTGTCCATGCAGCTTGCTGACAAAAAGCGCTGCTGGCGGTCATACTGGCGGGCTCGGGCGTCAAGAGTTTTCTCCATTGTGGATGCCTCTTCTACGAATTCAGCGACGGTTTTCGGTGGGTTGCGAACGAGGCCGGCAAATAGTTGCTCTTTAACTCCTCGCATAAGCAACTTCACCTTCTCTTCTTCCTTCATGTTCATGTCGGCACGCCGGAAGAGACGCTTCATCTGCTCAGTATACACTGCAACGGTCTCGTTTTGGTGTTGTATGCGAGACTGTAGCAGCTGCTGGGCTCTCTCCTTTCGCACAACGTTCGTGAAGGTCTTTAGAAGCTGCTCCTTGAAGGTTTCCCAGTTCGTGAGGTTAGCTTCCTCATTCTCAAACCAGACTTTTGCTGGTCCCTCCAAGGCGAAGAAGACGTACCTAAGTTTCGTAGCATCATCCCAGTTGTTGAAGGCAGCCACACGGTCGAACTGTTCCAGCCATTCTTCGGGGTCGGCGCCAGGCGAAGCGTCGAAGGTTGGTGGCACCCGGGGCTGGTGAATAATGATTGGAGCCGTCGGCTGGGGCAAGCTCATGGTGGACGTTCCTGCTGGATTTCGTTTCCGGGTAGCATCAGGCAGAATCCCGAACTCAGGTGCGTCTCCTAGCAGACGTCGGCTTGCGCGGTGGACTGGACTCAGGTCCTGCGGTGAATGACTCGAAGGGCTGGCGTCGCGACTTGCTGGGGGTGTCCGGTACATGGAAGGCTACCCAGCACCTCCACCAGATGTCACGTTGTAGTGACGGCAGTCCAGTGGTCAGGAAGACACAAGAAAGACTTGCAAACGAAGCTCTTTATTTGGGCTGACTTGCGCCCGCAAAAGAACTGGATCACTACGTGGCGGCGTAAGCAACAAGCGTGCTCGTCAATCGTCGAACTACGAATCCCTGCCGCTCGCGTCATCGCTCAATTTAAAGCCGGCAAGGAAACTTCCAGATAGCAGGACAAGATCATCTACAGCAATCTGGAAAAACCTAGATGCAGCTCGGCATGGCTGTGATCAATCGAGATTAACCCGGTCGCTTCTCGCGTCACGAACACAAATGATAACAGCCCTTTCCTGCAGCCTTGAGCGTGAACGAACAAACACTACAATGATACGTGGCAATATGCAATATCAATAATGAGATCTATTAGCCAGCATACAGCAGGCAGTGGTCTTTTCGGATCGTGTTGGTTGATGAGGATTACGTAATGAAACAGAACCCAGTACTCCGGCAAACGCCATTATGTCGTGTACTACTTGCGCAAACAAAAAAAAACATTTCCCTGATATCAAGAGGCCAAACGCCGCCACGAACTCATACCTTATGGGCGTTTCAATGATTATATTAGTAATTAAAACAAGGCTTTGCAAGGACACCAAGTGGGGCGCATTGCTGCACTCCATGACGCAAAGGCTAGTATAAACGTAACTGAAACAGAACAGAGGCCTATTCGGGACATTAAAAGTAATTATGAAGTACCGCAGCGGAAAAGAAGTACAAAATAAAGTTCTTGCTGGCATTATTGAGCAACATCACGGTAATTTTGCACCCAGGTTATTCTGGCAGCCATTACTTTCACAATGACCACAACGCCATTTCTTTCATAATGGCTCAAAGCAGGCGTACGATGTTGTTGCTCGTGCTTAGCAAGGACGGCCGCAATCCAAGTGGTTTTCGTTTCCAAAAAGCAAGCTTGTCCAGACACAGCAGTGATGACGACTTCATAAACTTTTCGTGCTCGCTGACGGCACAATCCAGAAAAATATCATTTTATTGATACTGAGAACATTTGTTCGCCAGCGGCAAATGCCTTTCTTGCCTTTATTTGGCCTCTTTCGTTGCATAGTCAGCAACAGGTTGAAGACCACCTAATTGTCTTATTCTTAGGAATAGTACGCATTTCATTTGTAATATTTTTGCCTGGGAGGCTGTAGCCTTGTCAAGCTGCTACTGCGCAGCTTATGCTCCTGCCCCTTTTTCACCATTTATCTTTCCTTTCATGCTTAAAATAAAAGTGACCGATCTATTTGTTTATTGATTGATTGATTGATTGATTGATTGATTGATTGATTGATTGATTGATTGATTGATTGATTGATTGATTGATTGATTGATTGATTGATTGATTGATTGATTGATTGATTGATTGATTGATTGATTGAAAGTTGCCAGTAGTTAGAATTAAGATTTCTACTATCAGTGGTTAGAAATCATGTAGATGTTAACCCTTTAGAGCACGAACTTCTATTTTCGGTTGGAAAAACTATAGGGGGCTCCATTTTGGCCGGAAGGGCTACACCAACCGTAGTCTTCGGAAAAATATGAGGATGTGACATTTTAAAGAGACCATGAAAAGAATTAAAAGCCGCCTGTAAATGTTAGGAGCGAAGCTCAGAAGCATTGACACGAAGTATGAGTCTTCGGAACTGAGCCCGCAATTTATTATGATTTTTTAAAAATCGTGTTTTTTAAAATTCGCGGGCCGTTCGGTGTCTTCGTAGGGAGCCATTTTGGAACCAAAATCGGGAAAACAGACGTCACTAGTCCCATGACGACGGCAGGCCACCACACGCTGTCATTCGCTCGAGCCGCGGCAGCTACGACGTCACGTGCACACTTACGGTAGCGGTGAAAATCTCTGCTCGAGCCGCCGCGTGACCCCCTCCGGCAAGCGCGAGCAAGGGCATTGCCTTCGCGCATATGTTTTCAATTTACCTCTGCCGCCTCTTTCTGTCGCGAGTTCGGGAGCCAAGAAAGCGCAGAGACCAGAGAGACGCTGCCGACGCACGCTGCTCCTCGGGAGTGGGCCAACGTCGTAAACCGAACGTCAGCGAATGACGTACTCATGGGCGGTGCCCAGTCCCGGAGCTGTTTTGTTTATTTTTTTTATGGTGCTCCGCGCGTACGAGTTGAGGGGGGAGAGGAGGAGCGTGATTTTTAATCGTCTATAACTTCGTTGTTATTGACGCTAGCTGAAAAATTCTTGCGCTGGGGTGACGAGTGATGGATTGCCTCTCTACGTAATCTCAATAAATTTATTTCACAGTCCCTTTAAGAAAATAGAGTCGCATATCGTAAAAGATAAGTCATGAAGTTCAGCGCAGATTCTTTGAACATATAAAACTGCATTTTAGCGGCCATAGCTAAGCAGTAATGAAATTGCTAAATCACAATTTCTGGGAGGAAAAGTTTTTTTTTTTAATCCAGCCAGACTATTCCCCTAGATTGCATCACTATAGCACATGTGGAGCCTCTGCACCTGTGGTATATGTTGCAATGCGCTCTCAATGCAACCCCTTGAAACGGGTGTTGTGTCTTGAAGCGCAATACAGCGTTTTCCAAGATCAAACCTATTATTGCGAGTATTGAAGGACGGTGTAGAGCGCATTGGGTTCACTATAGAAAAGGTAAATGATAAGTTAGGTTAAAAGTGTTCAAAAGTCGTCGAATGCCTCAATGGGGCCAGGCTTGCTGCCTAAAGAGTGGTCTTAAGTCAGAGTTTATTTCTGTAGCTAGCTTTTTTTTCATTTGGTATTAGTGCTCAGCATGATGTCGAAATTTACTAACACAAAGATATCTAGAGGAACTGCTTTCCCCGCCCGAATTGGATATTGCTTTCGACTTCGATCATCTTGTTCATTAAATGAATTATATCTATTTACCGCTTTTTAACGCTATTTATTTCAATTTAATGGCGGTTTTAATGGTTTCTACTTCAGGAATGTTTTCATTATTGTTTCTTTCTTGCTTTATACGTCACTTCTTTGTTCATCTCTTGTCTTGCGGACTTTTTGATTGCTCCTATTAACAAGAGCTTGTTGTCTTCGTCGTCCCGACTGAATATTTCAGTGCCACTCCCATCCACACCTGCTGAACTGGCATGGGATCTTAGTGCTGGTTAGGCCATAAAATGTGTTGAATATCGCCGATTTCTGCTGTAGTAGCCAATTAAGAAGGGCATGCAATTGATTGAACGCCGAAATGCGTGCAAAACCACTCATCTATGGGTTGTTTACCTTCTTCTACTGAGATTATTAAACGCCATAGAGTGACTAAATTATCCATAACTGCCCACAGTTTCTTATGTGACATAAAAATAATTGCCCCTCTCAGAAAGCAGCCAGAAAGCTTATCGCATCGTATCGTGGAGACTAGAACAGAACGATAAAGGCCCATATTATGAAGTAACGGTTTTGTAAAACACGGTCTTTAGCTAGAATGAAGTCCATCTTTATTTTGCCTTTCGAATTCCTCAAGAAACACGCTATACTACCTCCACGTGCATTTGAGAAGAAAGCGCCTAAAGAAGTGTTCCTGTACATGGAGTTGCTTAGGGCACGGCTTTGAAACAGCGCCCCCAGTGATACAAAATAATGAAGCCTTCCTTTCTTACCATTCCTGATTTTTTAGGACTACGAAAATGCACATTGTCGTATAGGAAAGGCTATGTGATAGGTGGTTAACGTGTATTGGGGGGAGCTTCCCTGCCATGGCGGTAGAGTTTTGGCGGAGGCGAAATTCTGGACGCCCGTGTACTGTGGGATGTACGTCCATGTTAAAGAACCCCAGGTGCGTCGAAATTTCCGGAGCCCTTCACTAAGGTGTTCCTCATAGCCTGAGTCGCTTTGAGACGTTAAACCTCCCATAAACCATAATGTACTAGAGGCTGAAATGAGACCTTCATAATCTATTACAGGAGAAATGTTCACATTCGCTCCGAGTTCATAAGCTTTGTAACAAAGTATGATCTCTCATTTTTTGCGCCCTCTGTCCTTGATAGCACCAGCACCTTAACGTTATTATTTTTCAAACATGATTTCTTTTCTTTTGACATCTTTTTTTTCAATTTTCCTCAATGGTTTACACACGCTGCTTCAATGCTGATCTGTTGACAATTCCTATCTGAATAACAACTGAAGAGCGAACACGGTGCTGACGATGATGGGCAGTTTGATGGAAGGGCAGTTTGGACGAGGGGCCTCAGAATAACGTTTAATGTTGAGACCAGCTCGCGTAAAAGAAACTTCCCAAGCAGTTCACAGGGAGTGGTCATGCTGCGAGGAGTGGCAAGAAAGGCAAAAATATAAGATTGTTAGATGAAGAAATACCTTATCTAACAGAGTTTCGTGGCATTTACGTAATTAGGACAGAAAAGGATTAGAGGGCAAAAAAACCATAAGGCGCTAAATTTTACTGAAAGACAAATATTAAATACATTGACCATCGATTTCGGCGTTTACAGCAAATATAAGCACGGAATGCATTGCATGATACATATAGCACATTACAGGGCGTCTCATAGGTGGCGGTTGCGGTAGTGGAGTCTTGAGGAGCCTCCTTCGTGAGTTGCTTTTCATTCCAAGAGAGCGCGTTCGGCTTCCCTCGGCGCATTTGACGTATATCGATCCGCATGGCCAGAGCCGCCGAAGTGCGAATAGGGACTGGCGGCCAGCACTAGGAAAACCGCAATTTTGGCACCTTCGCCTACTAGACATTCACTGTCGAGCGATCTTCATTTCTGCAGGTTAACAGCCGTGCAGTGCGCCAACTTTAGCTTTCGCCTTCCGGCTCCTCTTAGCATATCTTTAAAAGCACATTCGTTTCAAATATGACCCAGAATACTGCTTAAAATGTAACGCACGTAGCTCAGGCAGGTAAATGTTTCGCATGCATTAGGCAAAAAAAAAAACTTTATGGTCCTCTGAATCAAATACTTAAAAAGAAAATGTGACAGCATTTAGATTGGCTGCTACAATGTCTACAGCAATTGGATGAAAGTATGAATAAATAACCAATTAAAAATTGTTCAATGTTCTTGCGTGTCTCCCGTCAAAATTCTGGTTGGTTTCGGTTCTCTTGCATTTATGTGACGTCCATTAATGTTCTGGAATGTTCTATACCTTTTAGAAGGAATGTTCCAGAATGTTCGAGAACGTTCTAGAACTTCTATAACGTTCTGTACATACTCATCATGGCTACACCATAGGTGGAGCGTACATTTTTATGGTTATATATTGCACTACGCTTTTATGCGGTGTGCCCGCCCTTTTTGTATACAACTATACCTCCGCTGTTGCTGATAAGCTATCCCGCGCCGACCATCGGCCGACAAAAGCGCCGAGTTTTTATCCATGCTAGATCGTTCTTGCGAGTATTTTTTTTTCCGCTTTACGAAAATGATGAGCGCTAGGAGTCGCGAGTGCAATATTTGGTGACAAATTATGCAGCGTTCACGAACTCCTACTCTTTCTGAGCCATGCACAAGCAAACGTCGAGTTTTCTTTAGGTGAAAGAAGATTGTTTGCATCTTCGTGGCTGAGTGTGCTTCATATATTTGAACAGTTGCTAGAGATAGTGTCACTCCCTTGTGAAGACGTGCGGTAATTTCCTGTTTATTTTTTTACCTATTATTCCTAATGAATTCGTCACGAAAAACGCACCCTGTCTGTTGGCAATGTTGCTTTCAGTAATTTTCACTCGAAAGAATAAAACACGGGAAAAACAACATGCCCACGATTACTTCAATGCAAAGATGATCTCTAGTCAAAGACAAAATCAAATCAGAGTTTATGCTTAGGCTTAGACAAAATCAGTCTTTAAAAGTAGGGACGCTAATAGTTGCACACTCTGTTCGGAATAGACAACACATAAACATTATTGGAGAATTAAGTTTAGCAAGGGCTAACACCCATAACTAAAGCGCCAACAGGTCTGTTCAAAGCAAGATATACTTCAGCATAATCTGGTTTCAGTGTGTCATGATAACTTGCCAATTTCCCATCTATAAAGAAATATTGTTGATTCTTCCTTCCTCAACGTGTAACTCTTGGGGTTTGTTGTCACTCACAACTTGCCTGTCCTGTCAAAAATGGAAATGAAAATTGGCTTTTGAGGAGAGGGAAGGCGCACTAACTGCCTCACGTATCTCAGTGGACACTCGAAACGCGCCGTAAGGCAGGTACAAAGCAGGCAGTGAAAGAAGAAATGAAGAAGGAGGTGCCGCAGTGGAGTGCTCCGGAATGATTTCGACCGCATGGGGATACTTTACGTGCACTGGCATCGCACAGCACACGGGCACCTTTTGCGTTCCGCCTCCATCAAAACGCGGCCGCCGCGGTCAGGTTCGAACCCGGGTGCTCCGGCTCAGTATCCGAGCGCCCTAACCACTGGGCCACCGCGGCGGGTCACTGTCTTTGCACTTGTAATGCATTTGTTCAAGCGTGCTCATATACAAACATTAAGATCAAATTGAGGTCGCCCTGTACAAAAAGATTAGCGCTTTTCAAAAGAATAGCTACTTTAAATGAAAACTAGGCTGTTATACTCGAGAAAAAAATAAAAAAATCAAGTGTAGTTTTCGCCCCACCCTTCTGTTGCGGTAATGCCAACATGTTTCTTCTCGCGATATCTTCAGCTTATTCCGGACCGCTATTTACTTCCGAGTGGCGAACAAGGAGTAGGTTTCGTCCTGATATAAGATAATTAAATCAACGGGTAAAGCAATAGTCATTTTCAGATCCAATTTGCTCAGAAATAAATGCTCCTTTCGCTTCAGGCAAAACAAAGACGCATCCAGTGAGAGCCATAACAGCGATTTTCCTGAGAACAAGAACTAGATGCAGTTGTGCGGAGACACCCTACAAGGTTTCGCAGCTGTCGTCCTGTTGCTAGGCTGAACTAATAACCGCTCACTGAAACCCGACAGACTTGAACTCCTTGACACCATCGTAAGCCACTGCGAGCGAGACGCATTAGAGAAGTCTAAAAATAGCAAGGTAGCCAGGAAGTTCTAGGTGAGGAAATCCGATTGTCGAGTTAGAAACGTCGCGAGGTTGCAAACGTTTGCGCGAACGTTTATCTCTCACTAACGAGGCGCAGGAAACAGTGAGGAGTGTTGTTACGGTCAAGCATTTTCTTACCCCGGAGCTTTCTCCCCCTCAGCCATCCTTAATTAGTGCAAAAGCTTACCTAAGATTCCTGTGTTGACACTGATTATAAGGAAGTGCGCAGAGAACCCAGCGCAGAAGTCTCCTTACTTGAATTGTTTTCCTGCTCTCCGGCTACAGCTTGGAAAAGATGTCTAGCAGAGAAACTGAATTATGTTGGCACGCTTGTTCAGAACTTCCGCGACACCTGTTGAGCGGAAATGAAACGAAACTGTGCTGTCTTTGGCAGGCCTGCCTGCCGCCCTCAGGTAAATGCTTCAAGCTCGCTTCAGCTAATGAGAAATGAATTTCACAAATTTATTTGCGCGTTATGGCAATAACTATCTATAAAGGGAGCCTCGGATATAGTTTGACTGGCTGTAGCTGGTTGTGAACCTAGGTATGGACAGACCCGAGTCTCGAAGAGGAAGGTAAACACGAATCGCGCAGTGAAGTTGTCACCTCCATTTTTGTGCCAGTATACTAGACCAGAGAGGACTTTGCTTTTTTCAATGCTTTCTTCCGCTCGCTTCATTAGCACGACGATGAAATTAATCGGCCGTCATTTAATCGCACGAGGCTGTAAGCACCTCACCAAACGAAAGTAACATCGTCCATTTTGTCTGAACTGACGGGCAGTGAGAACTTCATTGAGCAGTGTTTCCAGAGAGTAAACTTTGGTGTACTTGGCTTACGGTTGATACGCCTCCTTCATGCGTGCTAGCCTGCTGTTTGCCTAAAATATTGTTACGGGAAGCCATGTCTTCCAACCGAGCTTACTTAGCCACTTTGATAGCACGCTCGCCATTTTCTTGCAAAAAAATGCTGTTTCCCATAAGTTGTCTACGGAGGCTTCAAGAAAGCCCTCACAGGTACGGAAACCGAACCCCAACGGGTATTGTTTCAAATATATGTACCAAATTCCGTATAAAACGCAAAAAATTGTGGAACATTTCAACATTAAAACACCTGGATTTGTCAGGGGGTGGTCAGGCAGGCAAGGAGATTGTTTTTACTGGCGGGAACTGCGAAAAAATGACACTGTAAGCTTTGAACACTGTAAAGAGATGGCACTTTAAACTTTATTTGTGGGGCAGGCCAAAATATCTAAATTTTCTCGAACCTCCACACTTCAGAAATAGCGCCACAAAGTGGAAAAAATAGGCAGAACCATGTCATAAATACGCAAAATATTCTCAGCTTTGCAGTAACGAAATATTTTGGTATTGTTTTATAGTATATTTCAGTCGTACTTTAGCTACTTCTGTAGTGGGTAGCCTTGTAGTACTTTTCTGTTTTAACTTGACAAACTTTTGTTACTACAAATTTTCGTTCAAAGCATTAAAGAAACATTACTGTGTTGTTCTATTCCGCACACTGCCTTGTTCGGAGCGGGAGCTCTTCGTAAGCTCGCAGCAGACTGTAGGGCAGACGGGGCGGTTACGTGACATGTTTATAACTGTAGGGGAGCCATTGAATTCGACCTTTATGACTATCACATCTATGGGTGCCCCTTATTCTCTTCTGACTATTTTTCGCGCAATGCGTGCAATCTTCTAAAAGCGACAGATGAATACTATTGGCCCACGGTACCAATTTTGGAAGATAAAGCCGTGGTGGGTGCGTGCAAGTGAGGCGCTGTTTAACTTCTGCATTTATTGGGAAGAGCATCTACAATAAACAGTGAAAGCGCAAATGAAAAATATGTTTTAGCCCGGTTAAAGAAAATCGTACACATATTCTGAAAACAAACTCTGCAAAAAATGCTGACACGTCTTCGTTATTCTTTCTGTGTACACTTTGACTAGCGCGCAGAAGCTACTGCGGACGGGGAGCCCTTTTAAGTCATTTATTAGTGTGCAGTTGGCTCGTCTGGTGGAGTTCATTAGCACCATACAATAAGGGCGTTAAATGTGGCGCTACTTTCTCGTTAACGCGACCCGTTTTCTCGTTTTGAGTATACCAGTTTCATCTCTTTTTTTTCTGACGTGCCAGTGCAGTGCAAAGAATCGAATTTCTTTCTTCGCTCTTATCAGCGCAACTGTCAGGCTTTTTGTTCTCTTATCCCCTCTATTGCAGCGGCGCCTGCGGCGATGGAGCAGGTGCACACCACGACTTGGCTGAAAAACCTCAGGTACGCCAGACACAATCAAGAAACGGCTTTTAATGTTGCAATCATCTGGGCTCTGTATTCTTTCTGGTTGATCTAATTCACGAAAAGAGATGTGGCCCACTGAAATGCAAGGTGAGTTTAAAATCAACGCGAAAGTGAATTCCAAAATTTTGAGTATGAAAAGGAAGGGGGCGGGGGGACATGTCAAGGCTGTCAAAGTTCTTACGCTTCTCAGAGTAGCAGGAGGATTCATGCCTTGGCGACCCTATTCAGGGCAGCAGTTGTCGCTGGGGCTCGCTTGATGTGATCCGAAAGAAGACGGAGAGAAGTATGATGCCCTTGGAGAGCGTTTTTGCGCTTAAATTTCGCCTTGCTCGCTCTAGTGTTCAGGAAGAATGGAGAATAGTCTAGTATGAATACGGTATTGACCTTTCGTTTTCGGGGTTTGTTCTCAGGGAGTTCTTATGACTGCTGAATTACTTTCATTCTTAAGAGTTAATTTCATAATCCTTTCATATCAAAGTTACATAAACATCATCTTTGCGTTATTTATTTATTTATTTATTTATTTATTTATTTATTTATTTATTTATTTATTTATTTATTTATTTATTTATTTATTTATTTATTTATTTATTTATTTATTTATTTATTTATTTATTTATTTATTTATTTATTTATTTTTGTACAAACACGTTACAGGTTCCACACTTGGAACATTGTGTAAGTGGAGGGGTCACAAAATGTTTTGCAGACAAAGGATGCTAGAAAGTGGAAAAGCACAAAAGTGAACAATAATAATTACAATGGGTTGCAAACAATTACTAAAACTTACATGAAAGAAAAACGTATTAGACTGACACGGTAGAAAAACAGTAAACGAACAGCGGCACTGCATGGATTCAACCTACACACTACGAACCCAAATAATGTAATATATCACGGATGAATAAAGGTGGTCAGTTTGTGTTTAAACATTAATGGGTCACGGATGGTAGCAGTGCAATCCGGAAGACCCTTCCAACACTTGATAGGACGTGGTAAAGCAAAATTAAACGCGAATGTTCGACTCAATAGACGTTGGAAGTTAAGATTTTTATTTAGGCGACGTGGAATGCGCATTGGGCGTGTAAGTGGCAGCGTTGATGCGTGACGACTGTATATTAGTTTCTGTGGTAAGCAAAGAAATGCGATATCCCTACGTGTCTGTAAACTTGTTAGCGATACAGATAACTTGATGCTTGTTACGCTGGAGTGACGGTTCTAGTCGTGAGAAATAAAACGCGCTGCATGGTTCTAATTGCCTCGAGGCAGTGAATTAAATAAGGCTCGTGTGGAGGCCAGATAGCTAATGCGTATTCTAGTTGGGGACAGACAAATGTTAAGTATGATAGCTTGTGGCCAGAAATGGGCGTGCTATGAACCTTTCTCTTCAGGTAGCCAAGCGTGCGCGATGCTTTGGCAGCTATGTTTTGAATATGTTCCGCCCAAGAAAGACTACAAGTCAGATAAACGCTAAGGTATTTATAATAAGAGGCGCGGGTTAGCGTGACACTGTTAAGGAAATAAGTGAATAGCGAGTTTGAATGCTTCCGGCTAAGAGCCATGATTTTACATTTGTCAGAATTAAGTGTCATTTGCATGATGTGCACCAATTAGTTACGCATTCAAGGTCCTGCTGAAGAATGACATGGTCAGTGGTTGAGCGGATTTGACAATAAATTACGCAGTCATCGGCGAATAGTCGGACTGATGATGTACGAGGGGGTACCCAAAAGAAACCGGACTAAATTTTTTGGTCGGCAAAGCTTCTGTGGTACCGCGTTTTGCCACTAGGAGCGCATAGAACGAACATTCCAGAGTCAGTAAGCCGAGTGCCGTCGTTGAAGTTCGTCAGACTAGTTTAGGCAGAGTTTTATAGTGACGACTGTTTTGTGTGAATGTCGTTTTTGCAATGGCTGATTTTTGTGAACAGCGTGCACCGGTGAAATTCTGATTTTTGCTCGGAAAAAGTTGAATGGAAATTTTTGAAATATTAAGAAAGACGTACAAGGACGATGCTATGGGGACCACTCAAGTGTTCCTGAATCGAATCCTGAATCAAAGCAACAATCATGCCAATGGAAAACTTCAAATTCACCTCGCCTCAAGAAAGCTCGTCAGGTGAAACCAAACCTCAAAACAATGCTGATTTGTTTTTTCGACGTGAGAGGAGTCGTCCATTGAGAATTTGTTCCGCAGGGTCCGACAGTTAGCCAGGCTTTCTACTTGGATGCTTTGAAAAGATTGGGCAACAGTGTGCGGTGGAAGCGGCCAGATTTGTGGCGGTCGGGTGACTGGTTTTTCCATCATGGCAATGCCCCTGCTCACACAGCCCTGTCTCTACGACAATTTTTGACCAAAAATGGCATGACCCCTATTCCTCAACCCTCATACTCTCCTGACCTTGCCCCGTGCTACTTTCTTTGTTTGCTAGAACGAAAAAATAGGTGAATGGAAAGCGTTTCGCTGATGTTGCTGAGGTGAAGAAAAAAACGACGGAGGCACTGTCAAGCATCACAAAAGATGAATTTAAACAATTTTTTGAAAAATGGAATGAAAGATTCGACAAGCGTATCATTGCAAGTGGGGAATACTTTGAAGGAGATTGAAGGTCTGTGCTTAAAATGTGAACAAATAAGTTCAAAGAAAAATAAGTCCGGTTTCTTTTGGGTACCCCCTCGTAATATGAGATGGGAGGTCATTTGTGTAAATTGAAAATAATAAGGGTCCGAGAACACTTACCTGAAGAACGCCAGAAGTGACGTCACTAAGGGGTGAAGAAAAGTTTTCGATTACCGTGAACTGCTTTCGAAAAGATATGAAGTTCCGGGTCCAGCAGACACTTAGCGAGTCTAAATTAAGCGGCGATATTTTAGATATAAGGCGGCAATGGGCGACAGGTAAAATTATCTGGAAAAGTCAATGAATCTGCTGTCACTCTGATAGTTTTCATCCATGTTCTTAAGTAGATCACTAGTAAGTTCAATTAGTTGTGTACCACAGGAAAACCCTTTTGTGAATCAGTGCTGGCGTAGTAAAAAAAAATCGTTGTTCCCAAGAGGGCACGCGATGTTAGATGCAACGATGTACTCAAGTAACTTACATGGTATACTCGTTAGTGATATGGGGAGGTAGTTACTGTGTCTTTGTCGGCAGATATATAAACAGTGATTAATTTGCCGCTCTTCTAACCATAAGGAATTTCGCCAGTTGCTAATGATTACCTGAAAATATGACAGCGAGTGATTATAGAGGGATGTACGGTATCATTAAGAATTTTTGTATTTATTGTGACAACCCCTGAAGAAGCTGATACGTTAAGACTATTAATTAGAAATGCTACGCATTTTGTTTTCTGTTCTTATATTTGTTGCAGCCATGACTAGGTAATTTAGTTTTTGTTCGTTATGAATCGTCAGTCCGCTATGAACTGACGATTTGTCATTAATTAATGCTGAGACAACCGTACTTATAACTGTTCTTGTTTGTAATAGCACATGATATTTCTTTAATAAAAGTATTGTACTTTATATCATGGAGCCATCAGTCCAATATTCAGGCCATAATTCTAAAACTCATCTTCTTATCGGTCACTTCAGCCACAGGATGGAGCATCACTTGCTCTGCATGGCAGCGAGGGGACAGCCGCTGAACTGTCGTGCTTGCCTTAACATGGCAATTTTTTGTGACGCTTATTTAATGTTTCGCTGAACTTTCGGAACGCGATTTGTCACACGCACTGAAAAAGGAATTTTTGGTAATTTTACGAACCTCAGTACAATGGGCGTTAAGAAATCTGGGCCAGCAGTGGGACGGAATCGTTTTAACATAGTGACCCATGAGGCCACACATACCGCTGATAGTCGATTGCTCGTTGAGTCTTGCTTCTCTGCGATAAAATGCTTAATGAGGCGACGCCAACTTTACCTTTCGACGTCTGTGTCGAAATACTCGCTGCACCCACCCTGCTTCGTGCATCGTACTAACAGAACTTTAAACACAGTAATGGTTATAGACAGATGATCAGCTACTGATGACGCAGTGACCTTTTTGGGATACTTGGATGTCTTCTGGTCACCCAGTTCATCTGGGTTTTCCGCATGCACAAAAGGAAAAAAAATAATGTAGAGCTTTTTCCTAATGATGACACGGCACATGGCGAATTAGGAATTTTACCGAAGTTTGAGAACTATCGTGCTAGAGAATCAATTTTGATTTAGTCTTAGATCAGTCACTGATATGTCCAGAAGGTCATCCGTACCGAAGGTGATTTAGCAAGAACTGATAATAATAAATAGATGCTTAATCGCAGTAGCAGTTGAATGTGAAAACCTTGAACTGACAGCTCATAACAACCTTACTAAATTATGATATTACTTAAGTTTTGAGCTACAAGACAAAGCTGGATGCTTAGTATTCCACACAAAAAAAAGTAAAAAAGAATCTGCTCTCGGTCACTTTTCGACGAAGTTATGTCTTGCGAGGGAAATCAGTATCCGCGAAATTTTGTGCAGCATGCTCTTCCATGATGCGCGCAAGAAAGATAAACGAAAAGAAGGGTCCTTGATGTCCTCGAATGGAATTTTCGCCCGAACGTAATATGGTCATAGAGATAGAGAAAAATTTGGCGCAAACAGTGTGGCTATAAAAAATTGTAAATATTTGGTTGTCCTTTTTTCTTAATTGCCTTTTTCATATAGTTCTTCTGAATCATTCTGATTTGTGTGCGAAATTTTAACAAATTCCGATTAATTCACTATACAAGCTGGATCTTCATTCTCGTTTTTTTCTTATAACGCGTCAGAATTCCGTATATTAGAGCATATATTACCTAAAATGTTTTAATAAATAGCAGCACGTAAAGATGCCCTCAAGAAGTACTGAACGCACTTTCGAGTCATTAATTTGGTCCAAAACTACAGATGTGTGACTTATTTTCTCTTAAGTGTTTCAAATCAAAAGAGCACCAGTGAATGCAATGCAGAAAATGGTGTACACAGTTTAAAAGTGCTGAGACAAGCAATTCTGACATATGATGCATATAGTGGAATAAAAAATACAGGCTTCTGATATACATGAAGTGCGTAACAGTTCTTGACTTGCTGAAGGACATATTCGAAGGTTTGTAAAATTTCCAATCATGACAACTTCTTGCTCTCGACTGAAAGCCAGCTATTACGGGGATATCCGTAATTGTCGTGGCTACTTTTCAGTGTGTTATCATCATTTGGAGACTGTTTCATCGTGAGAGCGGCATTCATACGAAGTCTTCCTATGATGGGCTTTCTTTTTTACCGTAAACTGCTGCGCCGTAATTATTTAGCACATACATTGCACTAAACTGCTGTGTCGTAATTATTTAGTACATACACTGTTCTACAACCTGCTTCCGGTCAGCGCTACTGTAGAGATCACTAGAGTTTTCAGCAGCTTTTCGCACTGTCTTACCGTATGTAGTCGTTCGCTAAGAGGCTAAGTAATCCATCATGTCTGTACCAAAGCCGCGCTGTAAGCCGCACCATTGCAGACGCGCAGACTTCTCCTGCGCGAACAATACGCAGCCCTCATTCTGGGTGTTTAAAACCTAGGCGGTTGTTCATAGTGAGGCTGCTCGTTCAGAAGAGGCCTGCAGAAATTTTCTTCTGCATGTTTTGCACAGATCGAGCTGGAAGAAAAGCTGTGCCCTGGGTCAGCGTCGCTGTGCGCGGCGCAAGTGAAAATTCCAGCTTATGGGAGCTGCACAACGACTGCGCAGCCTAAATGAGTCATAGGCTTAATATATATGTCGTCACTTAAATAAGCGCTCTCAGGAGTGAACCACCTCTGGTCACATGAAATGGGCACTCATAGGGTTACAATCACTCATTGGGACAAAGCGCCGAATGCGGTGCACTCCCCCCCCCCCCCCCCTGTCACCATTTCGAAATGTTTTTGAATTCTCAGGTCAACCCGATGCTTGGCACGTAATAAATGGCACGACAATCTCTCCAGCTGAAAGAAGCAGAGCTAGTCGACTGTGCTGTGTAAAGGGCAAATAAGTACATTACGCTACATTTTCGAAGAACACTTTGGCGAAAACAATTTAAATAAAAGAAAGACCATATGTTTTGCGATCGAAGACTTGGCGTTTACTTCACAACAAAGAAACAGTATTCGCACAGCAAAAGGGCGAAAAAAAATTTTCGCGATGAGAAGTAATTAAAGAAAATTAGATTTCACACTATAGACAACACGCGACTACTTGCGCTTAAAGGCGAAGAGTGAATAATGTAAGCATTGGTACCGTGCTTCGCAACAGCTATTCATGACCAATATTAGTGTATTGTCCATTCTGACCGCTGTGGCTACTAATTTTGCTCATTCTATTTTCCATGCTACTCTCTCTACACCAAGCCTTTGACGCCATCATCGCAGGCATTTTAATTTTTCCTTCCTTCTTCCTCTTAAATATCATAAGCTTTTTAAGTGCCTTAAATTTAGTTACATGATGAGCGATTGCGTTCCTTGATATAGATTTTTCAGGCTGTGGTGGTCGCCGGAGTCCCACAAACAGCTTATGTATGCTGCGGCTTCACAGTTTTTTTTTTTACTTGTACTTAAGCTCATTTTCTGTCCACATTAATTCCTGCTGAGCACAGCGAGTTCTCAATAAGCTTCAGGCTGGTTCAAAAGAAAAGAAAGGAACACTCTGCTTCCAACACTTTCAACGTGGTGTTTCCCTCGCAGCTAGTGCCCGGTTTACAGCTGTAATCCTTAACCTGCAAGCCCACATCACCCTTTTTTGTATGAGCATCGGTTAGCGAAGCCCTGTAGCATCGCTTAACACTCACTGAGCAAGGCTGCTTTTACCCTATTATAAAAATTTTAAATCGATTGTAGTGAGCTCTCGCTTTTTTTTTTCTTGCTCAGAGGTAACAAAGTGTGCACCCGCTCATGTCGGCACGGAGGCGTTCATTGCATGCAGCTCGCAGCAGTAACGAACCAAATGTCGCAGCTTTTCGTCTGCAACTTTGCCGTGCTAACTACCCTCCCTTAATTTAGCGGCTTTGGGCGTGGCCACTCTGTTTTGAGTTGTAGTTCTTGCCTATCCCTAGGTCGTTTTTTTCTCAACAGTATTGCTTTCGCATTGCGCCCTTTATACAAAGCATCAAATATTTTCTTTTCCTGGGAGTAACCTTCTTCTTCGACTTGTCATAATTCTCGGTTTCTTAAGCGTGCGCATTTCGACATGACCCAGTTTTCTTTTCTCTGATACAATATTCTTCCGAACCTTCATATCTGAAGCCACAGGCCTACAAAGTCCTGAAGTACATACGGTATTTCTTCCGACTGGCTTGAATGTACAGGCTCTGCTCAGAAAAAAAATATTCTGGAGCTCTGAAGCGCGAGCATAAACAGCGTGCTGGCGTATTTCGCCATAAAAAGTGGGAAGTCAACCGAGAAGATAGTCGGAATATAAGGTCCGAAAAACGAACAAGATTTATTTTGAAATATAAATATGGGTCAAGATTTGTTTTTTTTTTGTTTTTTCTGTTCAGCCCAATTATGATTTTTTTCTGCGCTGCCAGGCGCTTGATCCGATGTCTGTACTATTTGTAAGAATTGTACGACGCAAACACACGGACTTTTTCAAGGAAGAATCGAATAGCGGAAGGAATGTCAACGCAGCCTGGACTCCCAACACAAGCTAATTATATTCGAAAGAAAAACATCCCTTCCTTTCGCTGAAGGGCAGCATTTTGAAAGAGCTAGGACATCAGACAAATGGGTGGCAATCTGCTCTGTTAGCTTCCAGCGGCAGGAGGCGAATTTGGAATGACTGGATGCAACCTAATAAATGAATACTAGGACCAGCATCTCTGATGTTGCATGCGCTATTTACGAAACGAAAACTGTCATTTTTCGAACGCGACCTTCGAAAGCTTCTTCGAAGCGAGCGGGGTTTAGGCGGAACACCAGTGACAATACGGCAGTCTTTTGGCTCGAAAGGGCTTTCTGACGAGACGTTAGCCGGAAAAGCTCAAAGAAAAATGTCATGCAGTCTAAAAGCCAACTCGTGTCAGTTGTTTCTATGCGTCGAAACTCCCACGGGAACTTTGTGATCAGCATTAAGCAGCCTTTTAGCGCGCTTTGTAAGCCGCGCGTCAAGGTCCGACGTCGAAATTAGAATAAGAGCTGCGCCGAACAGGTCTCATTGTTTTCATTTTTATCTGCCTGACGACATCACCGAGAGCAGGGTTCCACGAGCAGCGTGTTGCAACAAATACATGGGCGAGTTGATTATAAATTACGCGTCGGGGAATAGGTCACAGTTCGCAAAAGAGCAAAATAGTAGCTATAATTTATAGGTCGCATCGGTGTGACGAAGATTTTGTTCTTCACTCGTAAATACAATTTATATTTCGCCGTCTACGTTAATCGTCGCCGTGTGTTACTGCGGTTCGGATGAACGCCTCAAGTCGCAGCAACAAGTACGGCCACAGTCGAGGTAAGGCCATTGGTTCTAGTTTCATGCTATAATGCATATCATGCAGCTTTTCATACAGGCTATTCCGTCAATGTTTAGTTGAATTTATTGAGCGGCGCAGTTGAGGACACACGAGTTTCAGCTGAATTGGTGATCGCCGTATAACCATCGCCGTATAACCTTACTACTACCGATTTTCAGTTGGTTATTCTAGCCTAGAGGTTTTGGCTGCGCAAAAGAAAAATTCACTTTTTATAAAAGCGTTCCTAATGGGGTTCGCGGGTTACGCTAATCGTTTTGGAAAAAAAATTGGTTCCAGGTGACTTCCAAGAGCCCTTTCTTCACCGCTGTTTCAAGGGTGCGAGGTCGTAAGTTGTAGAATGGCCATGCCATTTCCGATGGATTTTGCAGTGGTTTGATCAATAACCATTCGCTATAAGTTTGTCTATTTTGCGACACGGCAGCGTCGTTTCGGATGGGCCCCTTTCAGCAATGGGCATTTGGGAAGACGGTTATGTAGCTCATAGAGAAAAAGCAGCGCCTTCACCTAGACATGTCTGCTCTGCGAGATATTTGTGAAAAGGGTAGTTCTGAAACTGTCTTGAATAAGGGTAAATTTTTTTCTTTACATTGAGATAACAAATTTCATGACCGCCGACTCCAGCTCCACGCAACCCTTTCGAAATACGAGATAATTCCACGCTATCCTCACGAGCTGCGTCCTCGGTTTCGATTCACTTCACTCAGTGGCGCGTTTTTGTGCAGTGCTTCTTACTTTCAGGATCGTACCGACCCACCCGTTGTGGACATTTGTGCGAATCAAAATGCTGAAGCTGGTGCTAGAGATCATGAGCTAGAGAGGTGGGGGTAATCTACCGCCCTGTTTGAATAACTCGTGGCACCTTCTGTCGGATACTCTGCAAAGTTCCACCTGACGAAACATCAGCAGTCAGCTGTCTTGTCCATTATTCTGGCCTATATTGTTCCTGTTAGTGGACGACTATTCCGACGAAGTGGGTATCAGTATACCCACGCGTTTGCACAGATTTATAGCGTTCGCATTAGGATTTCAATGGTCACAAGCTCAAACAAAACGAGGCGCACATGGGGGCTCAATTACATGTCACAAATTGTTTGTTTCATTAAAGAGAACCAGAACAGAACCCAGTGGAACACGGCGGAAACCGGCATGGTGGTTCAGTTGGTGTGATGGTGGGCAGCAGATCAGCAGGTCACGTGAGAGGACCACACGCAATTCGGTGCAGAGCTATCAGATCTTCGATGTCAGGATATGATTGGCTGCCTGCGATGCCCGATTTAAGCACGACTCGAGAGGTAGCAGACACTGCAAACGTTCACCTGTAAAGAGCATAGAATGTTATAGATTAGTTTGCTCGGGACCGCGGTAATTGGGAAATAATCTGCTTAAATTAGGACAGCATATCTTGCAGTATATCGCTTGCCCGCATACACCCACAATCATCCACAAGCCTCCAAACTTACTATCAGAAACGAGGATGACCGCTCTCATACATATGTAGAAAACTTTCCCTTTGTTACTTCGCCGAAGATGTGCTCCACGGGAGGTGTGTGTTATTCGATCACGTCGTAAGGAGGGCAGGCAGGCAGAAGTAGAAACGAAAACTTGAAGGAAACCGTAGTGGTGGCCTAGCTGCCATGAAGTTCGGTTCCTTAGCCGCAAAGTGGCGGTATCCAATCCTGGATACGGGGCGTCACCTAGATGGAGGTCAAATGATAATATTGCCGTGTTCTGTGCGGTGTTAGTGCGTAGTGATGGACCTCAGATTGTGAAAATCAGTGCCGAGCCTTTCACTACGGCACATCCGATAGCTGTGTGCAGTTCGAAACTTCAAACAGTACATACTGTACCATAGCACAGCCAACCATTTCATAGCATGTCATACCATGTCTTACCATACCCTGCCGTTCCGTATGGTAAAGGACTGTACCTTGGCGTGCGATACCGCACAATATCATACCATACAATAACATAATGTTCCATACCTACCATACCATACGAATCCATAGCATGTCATATCATATCAATCCATACCATATTGCGATGTCAGTGCATGTTAAAGAACCCCAGGTGGTCGAAATTTCCGGAGCCCTCCACTACGGCGTCTCTCATAGCCTTAGTCGCTTTGGGACGTTAAACCCCATAAACCAACCTAAACCAACCAATCCATACCATACGATACCATACGATGCTGTACTATACCATATCAAACCATATCAGTCTGTACCATACCATACGGTACAATACTATGCCATACCGTACCACACCATGCCGCGTAAGCTTCTGATGGAGACGTTTATTATTTATATGCGCTCCCAAAAAAGTAAATTGACAGGAAAGGGATAAGAGCCTTTCCCAATGACGAAGTCTATCAACGCGCTCTATTCAAACCTATCATATCTAGGCTGTCTAGACTGGGGATTACACTTCGTAGTGTATGAATTGTATTCGTAGTGTATTCGTAGTGGTATGTATTCGTAGTGATGAATTGCGCCCCTTGACGAAGAATTAAATCCCATCTCTCTTCCAGAGGAAAGTGAAGGCAGCCAACGTGGCGAAAAGAAAACACACCCCGATGGACCACAGCTGCGGTAGACAAACGACACGGATCTAAAAACCCAATAAACAAAACAAACCTTAGTGGCTGTAAGCCCTTCAGCGACGCCACGCTATACCGACTTAGGAGCGGCGAAAGATAGATATGCAAAAAAAAAGCAAATACCGTTGTCTCTAGCGCAAGCTCTGCGCATTGCTGCAGGGCAGTTCCAAAATGACTGAATACGGAAAGTGGTGGCGCGAAGAGGAAAGCCTAGCAACCAGATCGCTGCACTCTCAGATCCCAGTTCGTAATACTGGATGCACCTTGATGTCAGTGCACGTTAAAGAACCCCAGGTGGTCGAAATTTCCGGAGCCCTCCACTACGGCGTCCCTCATAGCCTAAGTCGCTTTGGGACGTTAAACCCCAACAACCAACCAACCAACCAACCAACCAACCAACCAACCAACCAACCAACCAACCAACCAACCAACCGACCGACCGACCGACCGACCGACCGACCGACCGACCGACCGACCGACCGACCGACCGACCGACCGACCGACCGACCGACCGACCGACCGACCGACCGACCGACCGACCGACCGACCGACCGACCGACCGACCGACCGACCGACCGACCGACCGACCGACCGACCGACCGACCGACCGACCGACCGACCGACCGACCGACCGACCGACCGACCGACCGACCGACCGACCGACCGACCGACCGACCGACCGACCGACCGACCGACCGACCGACCGACCGACCGACCGACCGACCGACCGACCGACCGACCGACCGACCGACCGACCGACCGACCGACCGACCGACCGACCGACCGACCGACCGACCGACCGACCGACCGACCGACCGACCGACCGACCGACCGACCGACCGACCGACCGACCGACCGACCGACCGACCGACCGACCGACCGACCGACCGACCGACCGACCGACCGACCGACCGACCGACCGACCGACCGACCGACCGACCGACCGACCGACCGACCGACCGACCGACCGACCGACCGACCGACCGACCGACCGACCGACCGACCGACCGACCGACCGACCGACCGACCGACCGACCGACCGACCGACCGACCGACCGACCGACCGACCGACCGACCGACCGACCGACCGACCGACCGACCGACCGACCGACCGACCGACCGACCGACCGACCGACCGACCGACCGACCGACCGACCGACCGACCGACCGACCGACCGACCGACGGACGGACGGACGGCCGGACGGCCGGACGGCCGGACGGCCGGACGGACGGACGGACGGACTAACCAACCAACTTGATGCACCACAGCGAAAATTGTGACTCAAGATTGTCTGTAACTCTAGACGCAGGGGAACCAAAGAAAGAAAAATTTAACCAAATGTATACAGTGCAGAACAAGGACGCCCAGTAAGGAAAATAACATGGGCATTTTTCCCAGTGCGGCACGAAAGAGCAAACAGACGCCGAAGCTTCGGAGGGGCTATCTTTGAACACAAGCACATAGGCCGCGGACCATTGCTCCAGACAGCACTCATTCGCTTTGACGTAATAGGCTTATAAAGTGAACGGCCAATTTCCTGATACCAGTAGGCATTTTCCCATACACCAGGACAGCTGGCAGTAAATTAGATGCCAGTTATGGTCATGTTATACAAGAAAGATGCCAGCGCACTTGTTATAAGGAACTGAGGTGATGCCAATTTTTTTTTAAACAAACTAGCGGAAGTGCCTGCAGTATTTGTAGCTATACCAGAATTTCTGCGCCTATTCGTTTAGAGATGCGATGCAGTCATTTGGAAGTGACGGTTTTATATCAGCGACCTGATTCGTGGTTAGCAAATGCAGAGACAGACTGCTGGAATATGAGTTTGTGAAGTATGTTGATTTCTGTGAAGTTTTATTTTCTCTGTCATTTTATTCCTTAAGGACACTGATAAGTGCCTTGAGAGTGCTGCTAAATATACATGAATAATACAAATAAATACCCTACAAAATTTATGGTCTGTCTAGTCGTTGAGCGCAGATGTAGGCATGAAGTGCGCTGCAGGAGCGACGTAGCGTATTTTTGGACAGCGTACAGAGAGTGGTAGCCGCGCTCCATTCTTAAAGAGCTTACCTCAGCCACTATTTTCTCTGACTTTTCTGTAGTGAGATAAAGCACGCTATGTTTTCTTTGCAATGTGGCACGGAAAAAGGGATGGCGGCACAACGTGCTGAGCAAAACCCTTGCACCTTTTCCTCGGCCGGACGTAGTCATTGCAACCAACCAGCAGGTTGAAAAAACTCCGAGGAATGTAGTCGCCATTGTGCAGTCGAACACTAACTTATCGAATTTAATCAAGAATCCCCCTTCCCTTCTACGTCACCTAGTTCCTTCTCTTTTTCTTCTTTCACTCCTTTCTTTATTGCAGTTCTAAAGACATGTTTGAAGTGCGCACAGAAGAGAGAGATAGTTACTCCTTCTTTCGTTCCCTCAAAACCATTTATTACGCTATAGCATGGAGCCTTTACCGGAGCAGTACCGAGCGCTATTCGGTGTCGTCAAGAAAAAAAAAAAAACTAATTCGCTGACCGGTAGCAGCCTCAAGAGTGACGTCACCAGAGCGGAGAAATTCCATTTTGTGGAGGGACGTGGTGTCAAAAGCTCAGAAGTGACGTCGTCAAACTGGTAGTGACTTCATCAGTTCGGGTTCGTCTGTGTGAAGCCTCCCCTGATAATCATGGCAGGCAGCAGGTATTGTAACGCCCTGACCATGAGTTTGCCCTTACCTTGACTCTGACTAGGATACTACTGAACTGCATTTCTTTTCTGACCCAGTCTGCTCTCTTCCTGTGTTTTAACGCTACACCTTTCAAATTCACTTTCCACAGCTCGCTGCATTCTCCGCGACCTACTTTTGATGGTTTTCGTTATCACCCACGCCTCGGGGCCCTAGGACCGTACCGGTATGGTGCAGCTGTTCTATATACCCCTTTTGTCAGAAACTGGTAAACTGCCTTCCATTATCGGTGAGTACGTGCCAAGTGCTTTCCAATTCTCATTCTTGTTCTTGTTATTTTGCTCTCATCGTTCAGATCTGCAGTCCCTACCTGTCCTATTTACACGTATTCCTTTAGCGCTTCCGGCGGCTTCTTGCGTACCACAAAACTGTTGTTTCTTTCCGAGACGTTTGAAAAACACTATAGTTTTCTGAGTATACATTTTCAAAACTACCACTCTGCTTTGCCGGTCAAAGTCCTCGATCACTATACGGAATTCATGCCCTGTTTCACATAAAGCGACGCCAACACCGAAACGTAGGCTGCTAAAGTATTCTCTAGAAGGCTTTTATATTGAATACTCAAACAAGCAGGTGCCTAAAAATTCCTATAATGCTCTTTAACGTTCTCAATATTTTTTTTCTCAATTTTTTTTTATTTGTCACCTCCCACGCTATGCTGAAAATCCATTCCTAAAGTTCCTTCCCAGCCACTCATCACATTGGGGGTCTAGGAAAGCCTGTGGTGGGAACGTAACCGACAAAATCACTTCTCACCAAAACACAAAAAGCGGTCATTCACTCTTCCCATGCGATGCTTCATACAGGGGGAGGCTATGCCATCAGCTTCCTCGGAGAGGCAATTATTTGTCCATTCTCTATTTAAAGCTGTGGGGTCATTTTAATCTCCAACGTACACATCGTGCCGACCACAAACCTTAGCGCTTCACTCGACCTTCGTGCTTGAGATACGGAGTTACATTTCAAAGGCGCACGTGTTATTCAAACCCGAAGCACTAAATAGAACGGTTCTTGTGCCGCTCACACGTAAAGCGGTGCTTTAAAACCTATAATATTGCATAACATTACAGCAGTCTGGGTCAGCAGAGCAATATTCGTCTCAAGGGGTGACATCGCCCGTATGAGAGCAGGAGGCGATGACGCCTTTCAGTTTACGAAACTTGTTAGGAGCGGCTGAGCTGGCTGCTGAGAAACAATCCAGTTGAAAAAATAAAAAAAGGCCCAGCCATTTACGAAATGTCAAGAGCTTCATCAAGGCCGGCACACTATTTATGCACGTGGGTATTTTCAGGGCTATAACTGTTCCTCGTTGATGCAACTATAACCTCAGCGAGAATTATATTGGAGGCAAACGAAAGAACCCATATTTTGCCTTCACCGCAATGCCTGAGTCGGCCTTGACCTCCTTTACAGCTGCCGAGGTTTGATGACGGCAGTTCTCGAGGGCTACAGTGGCGGACTTTTACAGCTTTCCTCGGCTGGATGTCTGATTCTGTGGATCGTTTTATTGCGGTTGTCAAGATAAGCCTATTCCTTCATCTTGAGGCCAAATATACGCGCAGAGCATAGCAGAGACAGCAATGTTATTTCATTCCTACTCGGAATCTGTTGGCCTCTTAAATATGGCTTCTAATTTCGGGTCTCTATATAGCAAGCGCAATTACGTGATTTGATATAAATAACACATAAGGTGTCACGTGCGCTCTCTCCACTCGCCGCAACCAAGACGGGCGCTGTGGAAGGAACACATGACACCGACATCCCTCTGCTATCCATGCTCGAGGGCGTGGATAGCACAGCACACCTTAGAAATTGCTTGCGTTGCAAAGGCAACAACAATGGCGTTTTCTAAATGGCTATTCGTCATATGGATTTCACTTAAAGCGCGCTACGAGCTTATGAATAAATAAAAAAACTAGCTGTAGTAGTTGAAAGTTAACTATCTAGCATCAGTTAACCAGCCTGCTAGTTAGTACGTATCAGTTGTATTCTGATGCACTACACTGCCGATAATGCAATGCTGAAAAAAGCCCTCTTCTTAGAGCAAAACTGTGTTTTTTTTCAAATTCCTGACCGTCTGAGTTGAAAAACTCCGAATAAATGAAGTGCTATCCAAAGTGTGTCCTAATCTTTGCTCACTATATGCCACCCAAAGTGAGAATTCAGAAAGAAATGGCTGCGCACCTACGACTACAAAGTTGTGTGTGTTCATTCAGGAGAGCAGCCAGATATCTGACATGTCTTTGAATTAACAATGATACCCAATACTTTTGCTTCGGTCTAAGGATCGTATAGACATGCAGCTTCAGGCTCGTGATAAGTGTCCCATTAGGCCACTGAAAGGCAAACTATGCACACTGAAGACTTTTTACAGAGGCTCTACACGCTTTCAATCTTTACGCCTCCCTGATGGATGTTCAGCTACTAAACGGTAGGGGAGGAAATGCACAATTAAAAACAATTTCACTTCAAGGACAGTCTCTTCACTGCGGTTTCGTTCCCATGTGATATAGCATTCGAGAACAACCAAGCCAATGTTCCCAAGGTTCCGTTGTATACTGCAGAGAAAACATCTTGGAGTGCTTAAAACTGCCCATTGAAAGAGGGCGCACTTGATGACGTCCTTTTGAAGCCACGCATTAAGGTACAGTGCTTTTGATAACACACTATTTGCTTTAAAGCATTACACACCGATGCTCTGAGGCTGCACTCGAGATCAGATGATAGCCTTGATGTTCTCTGTCAGTATATTGTCCTTTGTGTTTGAGAGAAAAACAGAGTTCTGTAAATGCTACCAGTAGTTTTCCTGTCTCAAAACATCGCGCACATCCCGCCAAAGTATCTGCAAATACGTAAAATGCAGAAGGAGAATAGAAAGGCTCAAAGTGATCAGGTAAAGGGACATTCGCAGCTTGACGGCAAACAAAAACATGGAGGATTGAGGTTGTACTCGGAAGAAGGATAGATAGCTGAGCGAGTTTGTAGTAATTCGTCATGGGGGGTACAGCACGAACAAGACGTAGGACAAAGCGCTCGTCTGTGTAGTCTTCCTGTTTCGTTCTTCTTCTTGTTCGCGCTGTACCTCCCCGCGATGTACTTTGAAGCGAGCGGACAAAAAAACGTGGACGATTAAAGGCAACATTGAACAAAAAAATGAGCTTGTCTTTGTTGACAGGTTGCTCTGTAAACGAGTTATAGAAAGAACAGCACGTAACAGTCCATTGCGTGTTTCTGACAGCTTCAGCTTGCCATGATATTAAAGTCAGTTAACTTTGTGCCACCAAAGAAGAACTCTGAGAAGCTCTCCAAACTGCTAAGACAGCCGGAAAACGCCACAATGTTTCTTGGTACGGTCCTCTACCAAGGCTGCATGGTGGAAATTAAACAAAAACATGTTGGAGCATCTAGCAGCAAGGGCGAGAATTTTTTCCAGCTGTTGTGGCGCTCAAGCTTTCACTAGGACTAGTTGCTCTGCAACCTCTGATTGCTATTGTGTAAAACTTGCATAACCATCTTTATGAGATCAGCTAGATTTTATGCGGGCAAGGGCCTCACCTATCAACGCTAGACTCCTACATTTGAAAATCCTTAATAACGTCGGCACGGAAGACGCGATGTCGCATTCGGTAGAGATCTCGGCACGTCCGGATAAATGCCTGTGGTTTTAGTGGGAGTGGGGTATGAAAGGTGGTTCCCAGTGAGCACAACTAGCGCTATCAGTGACGGAGAAGGCAGTTAGCGCCGCGAGAATATTTTCCACGAGAGAAACAGGTAGACATGCTTTTATACGGAAGAAAATACAGTTAGAAAGTTTACCATATGACATTCATCATGTCTGCAAAACAAACCAAAGTCCCTTCAGTGACTTCGTGATTTTCTTAGCCATCGCCGGCACCTGAATTTCTCTTTTTTTATTCTATACGCTTCCAACTTGGTATATTCAGGTAATCGATATCGAATATAATGCTCAGTGAATTGTGAGAGCAAGAGGGTCACAATATCTCCCGAATCGCAACTGTTTTTGCATGGCTGTATGACAGCACCAAAAGTAATTGCACCGGAAGTAACAACTACCAAGTAGTTTACAGGCTCCCACTGGATGGAATTCTATTGCTTGTAGAGGCTGCGTTAAAGCTTGCTAAACGTTAAAAACGAATTTATGTCAATCTTACTCTCATATTTAATTTCTGCGCTATATTTAAAGACTCGAGATTTTATAAGGAAGCTTAAGTTAGAAGCCCATAAATGTCCATGTCGGCGGAATAACGTTGCACGGCGGACTCTATATTTCTACTGCCGACATAATCTGGCGTCACGTACGAAAGTACATAAAGTTACTCCTGCGTACCTCTTACAGCAGTATATTTAAGCGCCTTCCTACAAAGTTATTTGAAGCACTGAGAAAAATACCGAACTTTTTTTGTCGGTACTACGCTAGTATTTTCTGATATCTGCGGTGCGCTCAGAAACAGCATTCAGAAAATGTATTATAAGCGCAGAATACATGGTTCGGAAAAAATTAAGGCAATAGTGGAACTCGGGTCACTACTAGGGGGATCCCACAATCAGCCGGAAGCCATGACTGACCCTCCTACAGCACGGAGGATATCAATCTTATAAGCATCTGAACAGTAACCCTTTAATGAACAAAAGTAAAATCTCTGTCTTCCTTAATAGCGCACAATTAAAAGTAATAAGACATCAATTTGCTATTTATATCGTGCCGGCCTTTACTGACCTTATTTCAAGAAAAAGGTTCAAAATCTAACCGACAAATGAACAAAATTATTCATAATTACGTAAATTATATCCGTAAGGAACCGACGTCAAAGAGGACCATGATTCTGGTTAGAAAATCTGCAAATAACGCCGGTGCCTGCATATAAAACAGAGTGATGGGTTGTTGTGTCAGAACTTTGAAGTCCCTCATATATCTGCACTGTATTCCTTATCATCTTGAACTGTTTAAGGGGCTACGGTGCAGAGTAATAGGCTTAAGACGCTCTTCAGCAAATTTCTACACAGGCGTCCTTCTTCACAGTGCGTCGCGGGCCGAAGCATGGTGAGCATTTTCTTTGTGGTGTGCGCATCGAAATCAGCCAGATGAAATCCACTGGCCAATGTCAATAAAAATGTAACAACCGAACACATGGATCGTGCTTCTTTTTTTTTAATGAGTCATGACGTCCATCCAGCCAGGGTAGGAAAGCGGAAGTTTCGGCAAGCGGAAGTTTCGACATTATTCGGACAGCGTGAGGGCACGCATGCGGAAAGAGGTACACAAGAATGTGCATGTCTTAAAATTGATCGTATTGAGGCTTTGCAGCAGCTCATTTACTGCGGCAAACAATCTGATGTTAAAACGCTCAAAAAATTAAAAGAATAAGAAGAACCCTGCACGTGGCAGTAGGGACACATAAACGACTGTGCGAAATTATTTTAACCATTTTTCATAAAATGAAGATCCTTGTCCGTCAGTGCTATCGAGGTGGCGCTGACGCATTTGTATTTGTGTTTCTGGACTCGGTCAGCTTCGATTATTCCTCTTCTTTTTACGTGTAGTATCTGCAGTAAATGGCCAAATTATCGGCCACATATTCCCTGGCATTAAAATTGTGTTTCCGAACAGAATATTCAGGCACCTGCCAGTCTGTCCCATGTAGTGTTGGCCCTATCATAATGGAATACTACCCACAACATTGCTAATGGAACACAAAGATAATTTTTGGTACTTCTTGGTGCAGTACATCTTACTAGTGTTCCTAGAGTTTACAATGAGACAAAACATTCCATAAGTTTTCGGGTTAAAAAAAAACATCATTCACATTTCCACGTGAACCCTGCTGAAGTTGTGGGATGTGCTATTTGGCTATGGAATGATCGCGACCTTTTCCTTTCCTTTGTTGTTCTTAACTGCGCCACCGAGCCCCGCACTTGTATGTTATCCCATTATCATCCACTGCGAAACTGTCGAGAAGTGCGAACAAAACGTTGAGAAATACTCGAAGCCCCCGAAATGCACTGCACCAAGACAAATGCGTAAGCATCGCCTCGTCAACACTATTCGTGAAGGAAATTTTGTTTTCAAACAGATGGATAGACAAAGTGAGCGCAGTCGTTTATGTGTCCAAATTGCCATGTGCATTGTTCTTATCATTCTGACCAATTTTGTGTGTTCTCACTTCTGATTGTTTATCGCAGACTATAAGCAGTGGCGGAGCCTCAACAAAATCAGTTGGAAGCCAGTCCTTAGTCTGTGCACCTCTTATTCCGTCCGCGTCTGGGCGCTGTCTCGATAATGTGGGGGCGGGAAAGCTAACGCAAAAGGATAACGCACCCATTATGGTGCTTGATAAGTGCTGCAGTTTATCCACGAGACTATGGCCGGCGTGGTATGAAGGCATTGGAAGTAACAACTAAGTAGTGAGTTCTTTGTTCTCGCTGAAGCTTCGTAGTACAACGAAGACTATCTACACGTGAGCCATAGAAAAAAAAATGTGTCCACTCGAAACAGGCACCTCGCATTACATGGTAGCACGCTCACGTATGGCAGTCTGATGGTTTCCTTCTAGCCCAGAGAAGCAATTCTTCGAAGCCAGTTTTGCTTTGTTTCCCGTGGTAACCGGCTTAAGGGCTCTTTTCATCTCTGAATGAAGTACTGTTAACAGCGGTTCGCGTCCACATGCAAGGAGGATGTACTACATCTATTTTCACATTGACTGCCAGGAATTTTGCAAGCGCAGGCACAGCCCAGGTGCTCAATGCACTGGCGTGCAGAGTGAACGTTTGTAACAGACACGATGAGAAAGACGGTATAAAAACTTTTGCTTCTTTATTTACTGTTTTTTTTTGCCGGAACAGCCGTTTACTACAAAAGAACTCCGTAGCACACATTAGCAATTCTAAACTACCTTAGTAACATGCTGAATATTTACTCGCGCTGAACTCCTAAAACTAGTTTATAAAATACAGAAATCGCAGCAAAACTGTTTTCTTACCCTAAAACATCGCAAACAATGGCGGTGTCCGCTTCTGAATTGTAAAATTAGGGCAGTAAACCATGTGTGGGCGCTGAAAGCATCTCTACTATTAGGTTAGGCATTCATGAAAAGAGCTCGCTTCCAGCTCCCTCATGCATTTTTAAATACATGATTTTTCATGCTAAGTGGGCGCTTTCAGTGATCTACCGGTAATTTGTAAAGAAATAGCATTCATTTTGAGAAAAAACAACAAAAACTAGCTCTTAAAATGTTATAACTTGACTAGACAGTCATTGCTAGCGCAGGTACAGTCAAGTTGCTGTTCGGCATGACAAGCAGAGTACATTTATTGTTTTTGTTGCTTTCAGAGTCTTGAAAGGTTTCTAAACTAAATAGGCAGTATGTTGATAATATATTCAGAAGCCTACGTTTTCAGGCCGCACTGCCAAGCAGGTCTGACTTAAGCACAAGGTCGGTCGCTATAACGGCGAGTTGTAATCGGTTAAATATAGCGATTAGGATCTGTTGTGAGAAGAGTATGTTAGTTGAAATAATATTCTAAAGCATTAAAAATTCAGGAAACAACATTCATATTACTTAAAGTGACGGCCTGCCCACCACAATGGAAATAGGGTACGACGTTCGGCTTCAGTGTGAAAGGTTGCGGAACCGAATCGCAGCCGCAATAAATGTGTGAACTCCGAGTGAAAAATACATTTCCTCTGCGCGGTTATTCCGGCGTCTGTCCTCCGTAAACTATGGCGGGGGGAGGTGCAGTAGCAATGCTTTCGGACCCAGCAAATTAAATACTTATTTAGTCGAAAACTACAAAAAATTCTAGTAGAATGCAGGCCCACATCGATTTTCTAGAAAGCGAACTACGGCCACCACGCTGTATAAAAAAGGGGTGACCAGAAATACTGTGTCAGAAGACACAGGGGTTTATATCAATCAGGTTACATTAAAACCAATCATACAGATTAGTAGCGTCCTGTTGAAGTTGACGGAGTGCGCAAGAAAAATCTGTATTAGATGAGATGAGGAGGGTGTCATCTGCATATTGATAAATCTGTGATGAAGTTATAATGCTGGGGAGGTCATTAACATAGAGATTAAATAAGAGGGGTGATAAGATGGATCCCTGGGGAACACCACTATATAAGTCTATAATTCTGCTTTGCACAGGTCCAAGTTCCACCATTTGAGATCGCTGAGACACATAATTTCTTAGTAACATTTGAAAAGGACCACGAAAACTATAGCAAAACAACTTTTCACAGAGAATATCATGGTGAACAGTATTAAATGCCTTCCTGACATCAAGAACGAGACCAAATGCCACTTCATTTTTATCAAAACTAGAATGAACGGAATCCGACATCTTTTCTAATAACGTTTGGGTACCAGAACCAACAACAAATCCGTATTGATGTGGGCTAAGCACGTTACGCCTCAGCAAAAATGCTGACATTGTACATAAGACGTGTTTTTCTAAAATTTGTGATATACACGACACGATAGATATTGGGCATAAAAAATACTTGCGAGTCTTCGTAGTCCTCAGCACAAACAAAAATAGCTGGAAAACTGTACTGCATCCTTCTTTTTCTACCTTCTAAACTTCGCCTGAGCTACGTGAGCATATTTCTCACGTTAGGGACATGAGTGACTCCCAATAGATCACTCATTGGTGAGGCTTACATATGCGACATCTCTTTTCAGCAGCTGGTGAGCACAGGACAAAGAGAGAGAGAGAGAGAGAAAGAACAGATAAGCGAAGCTTTTGATTATGACACAATACGATGCCGACAGAATTGTGGACTTCCTTTATTCTTGAGGAAGCCTTCACAATGGCATTGCGTAGGCCCCGAGAAGCAGGGATGCAAGCAGGAAAAGAACCTGCTTGAATATGCGCCGTGATATCTCTCCTTGTTATATAGAGTGCCTAATGGTCGGTATTCCCAATGATGTCCACTTACATTTCACAACGATGAAGAGTGTGACGCTCCTTGTGCACAGAATCATTAACGGCGTGTCGTACGCGTCCAAATAATGAAAAAAAAAGAAAGTACTTGCACAGAAGCCTCCCGCTGCTTACTTGGAACCATAAAATGTCACTAGCAACCGTCACAGACAGGGTCAAGGCCAAACTGCGTAGACACTAGAGTAACGGGAAAGCGTGGTGCAGCGTAAAAGAGGCAATCTCATAGAAGTGCCGCTGCTAACGACTGTTCGCCAAAGAGACGCTTGGGGCGCATGCGTAAAATGAAATATCGCTAGCTGTTTACAAGCATTAGTCACAAGAATCATAACTGCTGCTTAAACATCCAGAAGAAATGAGAAAATGGGAGAGGGCGTGCGTTGTGGATGGCGTTATTAATATTTACTGCGCAATATGGATGCGTCAGAAATGCTACTCCTCGTGTGCTTATTTTGTGCCCTGTCATTTCTTCCTCCCCGTTTTGCGCCTGCTCTTTAGAGAGAAATCATTTCTTCGACAATTCAATGAAAAAGAATTAGTGTCATAAATTTTCAAAAAAAAAAAATTATCTACCAGCTCTGCTCTCATTACGAGCGAGAATTGTTACGAGCGTTTATCACTTAGCTCAGTGGCAACACATGGCATCAGTAGAATTGAGGGAAAAAAAGGAAGAGATAATAAATAAACACTTAAATAATTGCGCTCGAAGCAACCTACACTGACTACGGTCTTAGCATATGCTCTTAAACTTTGCAAAATACATTATGCAGGGCAACTTCCTTTAACTTTTAGTGATTCTTATTTTCAAAATAGTGAGGGCTACATTGGTGCGGTCAAATCAGCTAGATTGTACAACAACGTGGGCATTATGTCCGTAATATGGATCAATAATTATGCAAATTATTAACCAAAATTACCTGATCAACTTTCATATCGGATTTTAAGGGGATAGGTTTTATTGCGAATCCGATTGCCGTCACCATTGATGGTGAGCTCTGTTTCTAAATTTTCTTAGTAAGCATGACTTTCGAAATAACCAAATAAAAACTGGCTGTGGTTTAATGCCTCTTAAACTGATATGAGACGTGCGAAAGCGCGATTACGTAAATGGTGACGCCCGAAGCGGCAATATAGCAGCGAGATGGCGCTAACCTCAAAGCCGTGAACTGCTTTTTCTGGGGTGGGCCGGATCAAATTTTTGAAATGACCCGGGTCACATTTGAAGGTCGCCATCAGGTCAGATACGGTCAGTTAAGGTTGGACATCGATTTTGTTCCAAATCGGCCCGGGACAAATTTCGCGGGTGATCCGTGCAAAATTTCGGCAATGGCCTGGCCCAAATTTGGAAGTCGGGCAAGCTCAATTATGGTAGGACGTCGATTTTAGTCCAAACCGGCCAAGGTTGAATTTTCGGGGGTCGCCCGGGCCAAATATTAAGAAATGACCAGGTCTAAATTTGGAGGTCACCATCTTGTTGGGCATGGTCAGTTATGGTTGGACATCGATTTTGGTCTGAATCGGCCAAGGTCTAATGTCGAGGGTGGCCCGAGCCAATTTCTTGCCGCTTGGCGTCACAGTTGCCATGGCAATAAGCGATGCACAAGCAACATGCACGAACAATAAATTTGCTCGGCTCTAACGATCGTATGACTGGTTTCACACAAATATCAAAAATGTGCATTTGAGAGCTTGGTGAGCTGGCTTTCGCATATTATCTTCAAATAAAATGACATCGCTTCGCGTGGTTTCGTAACCGAAATGAGGTTAACTTCTACCTATTCAAATACACTACACCAACTGCGCCTGTATTTTTCCCATGGGAAGTGCCGAAGACGGCAATTTATAGATATGCAATGCGGGAAAGACCGCTCAACGAGCTTTCAAATGTACATCTTTGACATATTGGTGATTAAGATAATTAAAACAACATAGCCCACGATCCATGCTAAGGCCATCAATTTCCCAACTATAACCTTGCCCTACAAAATTAAAAACAAAAATTATTCGTTAATTTCAATTAATGAACTGCTTCATTATTGATCCATATTTGGTTCACAATGTGCGCTTTCCTCTACAATCCACCTTAACAGATTGCACTGACATATTTCTCGAGGTATTTGAAATAAAAATATTTAAAGCTTAAAGAAATCACCCTGTGTATTTGCTGCCCTTCGCACTTTGGCGGCGTTAAACCGCTATATCCAATTAGGTGATGCCGCAAAACCGTAGTGTGAAATGAGAGTGCGCTGGTCTGGGCACAAGCAGGACATATTACAAGTGCACATCATGGCATCGTAGGTTCATAAAATGATGCTCATCTTTGGACCCCGAGTTCTAAAAGAATGTCTGGTCTTTTTTCTTGCGGTGTCAAGACCTAGAAATTGTTTCGCCGTTGTGCCAGCCGCAGTTCTAGAATTCTGTTTCTTATTCTCTGCAGTCGTCCCTTCTAATTTTCGCCCATCGCTCGGTAAAAACGTTCTGTAATACGGCGAGATATATTTGAAAACGATAAGTTCTCGGGCTACTTAGTGTTGCATCGTGTTCAGCAGCGCGTGGCAGCATGCAGAGAGAGCACAAGAAGCCGTAAGATGAACAAGCGCTTTTTTGTTTTAAAGTCTTTGTGTGGTTTGTCCTCATGCTGCGGCGCGCCGCAGAAACAAAGTGAGGAAACATGATATCCAGAAGGTGTATTCCACAGCGAGGCTGTCAGGCGCTGTCAGGAGGCGGCGTATTTTCACGAAACGCTGGATAAGACTGGAGGCAATTGAGAAGTCGTGGTATTTATGTTAATATAAGGTAATTTGCATAGACGAAACTTCAATCAAGTATAATAAACTGGTCATATATTCTTATGCAATTAAGTAAAAGCACTAAAAAAAACAGGATTTCCTTTACGGAAAGAAATCGTTGTCCATAATTTCCCCAACGGCGACTTCATTGCGTAAGCGCTAATCCGATGGGTACCAACCGCGAGGAAAATCGTCCGTTGCCGTGTTGTCTCTTCGCCTTCCGTGAACACTCCGACCCGCGGCACTGCCCGTTCCTCGTCGTCATCTACGTGTCAAAATTCTGTACTTTTGCAATGATTCAAATGTAGTAAGACTTCTCGGTAGTTTTCCCCTTGCCTACTACTGACGAAATGGGCGAGTGCAGTTCCTGATGCTTTTAGCTTTTGTTTTTGTTTGCTTACCAGACTTTTTTCTTTCTATATTTTGAAGAGTTGGGGGCAGGGGAAGGTGGGGGGGGGCTGAAAAAAACATTACACCTCAAGAACGCAGTCCACCTGCACTGATTCATGTCCGTATTCATAACTCTGTTCTCACGAGATGCATCTTAAATTTCATTTTTCAAGCGTCGAGAGCAATCTTCACAATTGATTCTATTTCTTACTCTTCCGCACCCCTTCAATAAGCCTTATCTGTATGCATGCCGGTGAAGCGCTATGAGCACGTGTGCTGAATTCTCTTGACAAATCACATTTCCCGTTATCGCCGAACAGAAATCCACTTCCGCCAACTTTTGTCCATCTAGCGTATGTACCCTTTCGTTCGTCAAAACTTCTTTTTCGGCTAGTTGGTGCATTTCGACCTAACAAAAATAGCAGCGCTAAAGGATGCAACCACAGAAGAAGAACAACAGAAGCATGCAAACAATGTGTCCTGTTCTTTCTTCCGTAGTTTCATGCTTTAGCGCTGCTATTTTTCTTAGATCCTTTCATTTGCCCATTATTCATCACAGGAAATGGGTGCCAAGCGACATAAATTCAGGAATGAAACGAGGTCATGGTGCTTTCGGAACAGCAATCCATTGTCATACATGTCGAGCGAGGTGCTTACACGCGGGCAGCTCGTCTGGGCAAATCCGTAAACAGGTGAGCGCCAAAAGAAGCAGCAATGTAACTGGCCACTAGCGCGGGCAGGCTACTGCGAATTGGATTGGAGTTTTGAGTGATGTAATTTCTGCCCATTCGCTAGTTCAGACTCCGGATGCACGCTCAGTTTACTCTTATGCCATGAACGCTCAGGATGCCTCCCAGGCGACAGTTCGTTCGAGCTCCGAGCATAAGACGAAAAGAACGGCGCGTCGCTAGATTTTCGCTTCGAGGCTGCGCGAAAAAAAGTAGATTCGATGCACGATTCAATGCGCGAGGCAAGATTATATACGTGTGGAAAAGCTTGGCGAGAGTTGTAGGGTACCTCATGGCGTTTTGGGAACAAGAAAAATTTGCCCGGCAACTGCATACGGCACTGCTTTTACGAAAACAAACAAGGTATTTTCTTGGTGCCAAGAAATTAGCCATGCCTTCACACCTTCCACACCACTCGAACAAAGCAATTGTTTTTTGTTGCGAAAGCAACACTACACGAGTTCCCGAGCCATTATGCGGAGCTGACGAAAGGCCGTACTGCGCATGCGCGAGGAGCAGTGGCGTCACACTGCTCACAGCTGGCGCGCCGCCGCCGTCGCTGCATGGGTGACTCAGAGGTGCCGCCGCCGCGCTCACCAGTTGCGCATGCGCAGTAGCGGCGCATAGCTAGCGTGCCGGGGCCGCCACCGCTGCCACACGCTCTCCATCGCCTCTCTCTCTCTCTCCTCATTGCTTTCACAATCCTCCAGGTTTAACCATAGCTAAACCACTGCCAATTTTTCTACGGTGCTTTTTGGTACTGTTGCAGCCCCGTACTTTTAACGCCGAATGGTGAGCCGCAGAAAAAAAAGACCTGTTTAAATATCTCTGACTCCTCAACAGTTTATCTCTGCAGCGTAGTGAATTCGGAACAACATGCCAGAGAAAGTAATGAAACAGAAATGCTACGGAAAGGGTGACTCAGTGGGAATAAAGGTAACAGCGAAAACAGGCACTTCACGTGCAATGATGTTTTTTTTATTTCTTTTTGTGCAAAGACCTGAAAGAGTGGAGTACTTCTTGTTTTTTAAACGCGCATTAAAAGTCCAGACAGAATTTTATGTATATATATATATTTGTAGGGTTTGTCTGCTGGTTAGAATTGAGCTGCCGTCTGTGGCACTTGAAGTTAGACACGGCAGTCAGCGTACACGTTGGGGTGACTGGTTGTATTGTTACTAGACAGTAATAACATAAATGTGAGTTGTTCATTCGGAAAGGAGTTGTTGGAAGTGAGGATGCCCCACTCAAGTAATTGTCCGCTTTTCCGTTTCAAGTATCCTGGTAAAACTTTCCAAGAGTAGCTTGCAAACGGTGAAAAGGAAAAGAACGTTGTTAGTTACCACCGATGTCACCCCTAAAAGTGAAATAGAAGATGTTTTTTTCTTTGGTTTCGTAGCGTCCTCTCTTTTGCGTGATGTGAGCGAATTTTGTGAGCTGGCGGAGGAAGCCGGAACAGAGGACTGCCAGGCCCACTTGCAGGGATTAGTGGTTGGTGTCCTCGAGCATATCGGGAATCGGTTTCGTGCGGCTGCGAAGTTCCTGGGTGGTACGAGACTGTCTAATCACACCTCCACCAAATGTAACAGAGGTTTATTTAGCGACGTTTAGGTCAATGGTAGCAGCGACGAAGCACAGTTGGTTATAGGTTAGCCTGAGGAGGTTCTCACTCCGAGCGCCGGCAATGCATCTAGGGGAATGCCCGTCTTATACTTCGCTCCTTACACTGAATAACTTCAGTTTTGAAGATAAAAATAAAATATTTCGCATTGTAATTAAGGTGTTACGGCTGACACCGTATATCTCATGGTGAAATCAAGAACTATATGACTTAACCGAAGCTATAACAACTTTAGCAGTGAAAACGTGGTCTCAACCGTCATGCAAATAATTTGAATGTTACTACAGCTTATTACAAAAGCACGCAGCATCAATACCACCATGTTACGATTTAAAAAAAACAGTACTTATGATAAAAGTGCAACAGCTATACCTGAGCTCCATCTGTGCTTTGTTTTTAAGGTCTTCCTTTCTTAAGCTGGACTGCCTCCTTCTGTGGCCTAGTGTGATAAGCGCTCATGACTTAGTGCATGCAGTCACTTTTTTTCAGGTTCGTGTAATTATGCTTCTGTTCTTGTCTTCCTTTTTTTTCTTAATTGTGCTTGTCTGTGTCTCTTCCAGTCTTCGTCCTTGTCGTTTCCTCCGCGCCTTGTTGTCAGGAATAGATTACCAATGAGCCCAAATCCACCCCGTTACTGCCCCTGTATCCGAAACCACTTTCGTCCGCCAGGGAATAAGCGCTCTTATTTTTCTGTGATCGCACCCTACCCCTGTAGTCGTACTTGGGAGCAGGAGGTATCCGTGCGCCGTGTACAGACATGGGCAGCTCTCACACCTTCTGTTGGTCGCCTATACTCCGTTTCATACTTAGCTGTCAACGCTGCCAAAGGTACGAAAGTAGTACGCTGCAAAAAACTAGCAAAATGTATCCGTCCGCCTCGCGTCGTGGCTGAGTGGTACGAAGCGCGCGCCTGTGTGTTCATTTTACAAAGGGCCTAGGGTCGACTCCCGGCTAGGGTGGTTTTTTATTATTTTTTTTATTTTTCTTAAAAGATTCATTAGGTAGAAACTCGAAACTGTCAAACTCTAATACCTACTTTGAAAAACACAGCGCTGTTTACGTGTCTCGAAGGGAAAAGGTAGTGTAGTGTACGGCATACATACGATGTAACTTGAGTCGGATGGCGTTGACTGCAAAGCTGTCATATTTAACACTGCGAGAGCTAGATATGGTCACCTTGCTAGGTCGTTTTTGCGGTGATCTTGTTCCAGTAGCGAGACCTTCTTTCTTGAACCTCGCAACTGTCCGAGGGCTCACCCCGGTCATCTCGCCCACAGTTTCGAGAACTTCACGCACATTCTTCTCCGGGAAGCGCTTCCTTACGCTAGAGTCAACGTTGACAATAACCTGCTTGGAGTCTTTCGAAATTTTTGGAGACTTCATCTTGGAGAACTGGCGAGCAGGAGATGTTTTTGAAGCCGCAGTGGGCGAAGAAAACAAGCGAGTAGGCGATAGCGGTGCCATTTTCGTATACTCGGAAACCGAAAGACGAAAGCAGACGACATCGCCGACCGGCCTAGCTGCGAAAACCTGATACAGGAGGAGCCGAAAAAAAACCCAGAAAACTAAGGCACTCTGTTTTGAAGAACATTAAAGAAAAAGCAATCTTTTTGCAAAATAAAACACCATTATCATTATACTGCAATATCAACCAACATTTACTTTAATTTTGAGTTCATTACTCTTTTCACTTTCGACGCACTACATTACGATGCGGACGAGGAGCGCCAACAGGTGCCGCAGCCTTGGCTGCGTTGACAGCTATGTATGAAACGGAGTATAACTTCAGCAAGCGACAGGTAAGTTTCCTCACTCTGGCGCTTCAAGTCACGGTGTGATGTGCGACACTTGTGGACATGCCCAGCCGCGGCTTCTGTGCGCGAACACTTCTTAAGGGAGTTGGGCCGAGAATGGCGCCGCGAATATGAACACGAAAAGTGTAGCATGGACAATTTTACACCATCAATCTTTGCCCCTATCTGAGCAAAACTCGCTCTCACTCCTATCTTTCTGCTACATTCCATTCCCCTTTTGTCCCCTAAGTGCTAAGGTACAGTCTTTGCCAGAATTAAGTGGGCAACGGTGGTTTGTTTCTTTGCCGCGTAGGGAGGCACTTATCGACTCCCTTAGGCTCTACATATGTGTAAAGTAAGCTGAACCTAGTCTCTAGAGGTGCCGTAAAAACTCCGTTCTATGACTTAGAAGCAAAAACCTGCTGCTCGGTTACTTTTGGCAGAGGGGGTACATTTCTCTAGTAGAAAACATGACAATTCTGCTGCAAACTGCGCAGATCGTTTTGCTTTCACGTATTACGAAGAAACAAGGATGTGGAGAGAGACGCCGCAGATATGAAGGAGTAGTTAGAAACGGGACTAGTGAGTAATGGAAGAAGTGTGAAAATAGTGGAGAGATACCCAAGGAAACAATCCACTCCGAAAATTGCGTTGAAGTGGTTAGGAGCGCGGATAAATAAACAGTCAAATGCGCGCGTGTTCGATATCCACTACAGTGCTGATGGCGTCAAACGAATGAGTGCCGTTTTCATAAACATTTCATTCGACCATATCATTACGAAAGGCCCTTGTCAACCCATATCTCTTGGAGCATTTGCTCGAGCACGCAAGCAGAGGGGGCTTCATAATCGTTTCCTCTGCGCAACCACTTTATACATCTAACTTCATTGCTTGTAGCTTGTTTATTTTCCAGCTCCATGCAGAGTGGCTGTGCAAATATACATAGACGTGGTTATAAATGGGCTTAGGTCCAAAACTACGGGAAAGCTTCTCATGTCTGCGCTGAACGTGCCTAGTCTGAAGTTCTATTTATTTATGCCTGTCGATGGGAGGTATAAGGCACCGCGTACACCATAGGCTTCACTACGAGAACGCTGGCGCAGTGTTCAAACTATTGCATTTCACGAAAGGCGTATTTCCAACTGTGCATGTGGTTGAAGCCTGACTTTAGAAGAAAAATGAGCGCTTGTTTGTGCGCATAAGCTGAGATGAACATTTATAATTATTTGTTTTTTAAAACTTCTTAGCCTGTCTTCGACTCCTCGGAAAGTGCATCTGCAGTGGTTTATTCTGCACAAATTCTTACTGAAAATTGGACTTTCTGTATCCTGATATCTAGAGGGAGTTATTCACTGCAGCTTAGGGGCAGCTGTGCGTTATGGCACAAAAAATTACGCGTAATTGTTCTCTTTGCATTTAGATTTCTGCAGCTTCTAGATGTAAATTATATGAGGCATAGATGAGACCCTGTTTATGCTGGCGAGGGGATTTGAATCCCTCTTGGGACTGAAGACTCTTCTCTGCTGTATGTCATTTAGATGACAAAGTTTGAAGGTATTTGGACAATTCTGGCTTTATGTTTGACTGGCGGTTTCATGCAGTTTTCGGACGGCATTCGCATGAATTTGCAGAGAATACATAGATGCAAATACATAGAAGACATAGATGCAAAAAATTTAAAAAAAAACTCAATGTGGACAACTGGTGGAACCAAATTTTCCTGCTCCAACTGGTGCTGTTTTTACTCTTATAGTCATCGGAGCCACCCAAAATAATGCCCCACCAAACAGTTCCCTACCCATTTTTGTTATCTTGCCTCCGCTCTGCTTTGGTTGTCCAGCATCGCTCTTTTTTCTCACTGCCTGAAAACGTAGCCTGAAACACTAGAAATCACCGCTTGTTTACCGCACGCGCAAAACTCTTTTCTGTGTTTTTGCTCTTTTTCTTTATTTTAATATCCCAGTTAACACTCTCGTAGAAATAGAGATATATAAGGTTGCGAATCTTGAACCGGCAGAGAAAATCATGGCACTCAATTATTCCTTCCCCTCGCCTCGACAAAGAGAAAACGTAAACGGGTTTTTCAGTGGGCACAGGGTCGCAGTCTAGACTAACGGCGCGTCCGCATCTGGCTCTTTCATTTACATTTCCACATCCAATCCCATATTTATTGCCCCCCCCCTCCCCCCACGACACTGGTACAGACTATTTCCTGGTTAGCTGTGGTCGTACGGTTTTTTTTTTTGTGCTCTTAGTTACTCCGGAGACGAATTTCAAATATCCTGCGTGCTATGAAATGAAAGCTAACTGAGTGAAAGGCATTACTAAACGGATCGAAATCACAAAGGAAATAAACAATCGAACCGTAAAATTGATCGGAAAGTCGCAGAGGATGAGGCTCACATTCGGGAATGAAGAAAAGCGTTTCATCCGGAGACTTCCGGAAACGATTTTGTTCGCCCTTTTTTTATGCGAACAATAAAGAAGTGTCCAAAATTTTCTCACACTCTCGCACTTTGTGCATTAGTGTAAATCTTGTGCAGTTGTGCTTCTGCCGCATGTACAGTGAAGATCAGGAAAAGGGTGCAACGGGATACTTGCACGCCGCCCCAATATACGTTCCAGAGATTGTAGCTAAAGAAGGCGTTTGTAATGTTTTCATTTGAAGTTGGTAGGTCTCAGCTCCTATAAAAAATATTTTAGATATCAATCAGCTCCTTACCGACGTAGAATGGCAGGGAAAAGAAGACATGAAGTCCCAGCATCCACCAAGCTGAAACTGAAAGACGTAATCAGTCCAACTTTAATTTGTATGACTGTCTTGGATATGCATGACTGCTGGGAGCATCTTACGAAAGGTCAAGGCAGGTACACTTTAAATCGCAGCAATATCTTACCAATGTTCCAATTATTTTTTGTGTTCAGTAGTGTTCTTCCACCTGCTTGCTTCCGTGAAGTAAAGATTAGTCTTTAGCTTAGCCCGAAGAGTAATAAAAGAAGTTTCAGTTCAGATTTAAATTCCGACAAGTCTACACATAGCGACACTTTTTCGTTCCTGTGATTATAGGCTACGTGCAATCTTTGGGGGTTGATTTAGAGATACTTTCCGAACTAGAGTTCTCCTGCTAGCTGATTTTGGAAATGGTGGCGGCGTTGACTGAATTCAACACTGCAGCTTTTTTATTCAAGGACACTAATATACGAACTAATGCTTTGCTGTGGGTGCAGCAGCGCAGCAGAGCAGATTGAGAATAAAATAGCGCCTCGTGCCTGTGCTATGTTCCTCTCAGCATCATCATACTTGGTTTCATGTCATTTTCTTCCTCGTGTACTAACTATTCCTCTTATTACCACTTCCATACTTAGTCCTCAACGTCTAAATGTAAAGTAGTCAGTAAATGATAATGGAATCTCGATGAACGCAGCAACTTTATTTCAGCGCCATCAAGCAAAGGAAATAAGAAATGTTTCCACGTATGAAAGGAAATTTTTGGTTTTTCAGCTGGTATTAGTAGGGATGCCTCGTTCGCAAGGAAGCGCTGCAGTAAATTTACTAGCGTAATGGCCGGGATACATGCGACGTTTTTTTCGACGACATTCGCGCGGCAGAAAACGTCGTGGCGGCGCGACGCCCCGCTGGAGATACATGGAGCGTTGAAGCGGCGGCGAGCCGCCGCGTATCCCTCGACGCGAAAGCAAATGTGATCAACAAGGGGCAAACACCACTGGGTAAGCAGGTCTGTGAGAACAGCGACGCTAACCATTCTGTTAAAATCAGGAAAGTTTCACTTCGACACCACTGTACAAATTTTAGCAGGCGCGCTTAAGTATCCATAAAGATTTGCGTGCTCGAATGCATGCCGTCGCGTACCTTTGGACGCCCGCTCAGCCGCGGACACCAGCGGCTGCGGTTTTCTTCGACACATTCGCTTCAGGGAGGGAGCGCAGGCATTCCGATCCAAGATTCGGCCGTGTTCTAAAAAAAAAGCGACATTTCAAGTCTGATGAAGCGTTTATTTTCACGACAATAACATTTCCGTGCCAAAAACACCGCGTAGCTCGTCGGCCATGGCGGCCATGTTGGCGGCGGCAGGGAGAGGACCGGAAGAGCGGGCTTACTGCGCTGCTATTGGCTCTCTTCAGCCGCCGCTTCCGGTCTCACCGGACGCCGCGCGTCAAAATCTAGCCGGTCCTGATCGGTGGTGGCGGGCGTTTTTCTCGACGCCGGACGAGAACCGGCGTATTCACATAAACACTTGAGTGGAGTGGGGTCGTGCGGACCCTGGGGCGTGCCCCGAATTCCTGTTGTAATAAAGTTTTCTCTCTCTATCTCGACGCCGGGCGTCAAATCTGCGCCGTCGGGCGAAAATCGACGACTCACCGCGCTAAAAACGCTCCATGTATCCCAGACGCATTAATAAATAAGTCTTTCAGGTCGTAGCTTGGATTAGTCGACAAGGCTTTAACTGATCTTTTGCATTGACTACCAGGACCTCCTGTCGTATACAAAACTTGTCATGCAGGCTTTCGTCGGTACAGAAATGCAAGTTGCTAAACATAACGAAAAAAGTACCGACGATTACGTTACTTCCTAATGCGAAATTTGAGCGCAGCAAATAAGCTGTTTCACCTTTTCGATAGATTGAGGCAAAGAAATCGAGCAACACATGTATGCGCTATCACAGAATTTTTTTTCTTTTTCACACGTATTCCTTTAACAAAGACTCCACTAACAGTTCTTGACAGTCATGAAGGAAGCTTTGTGGTCGGAGAAATAGACTGATATATGTTCGACTTGGTACACCAATGCTTGATTCTCAAAGACGAGATCTATACAAGTGCCTCGCGAGGTTGTCACAGCCGTGGGACGCGTTACGAGCGAGAGGAACGGGATGTTCTCCCGTATAAGTGTTAGGAAATTGCTGTTTGTCTTTATGTCAACATTAAAGTCCCCCACTACTAACATCGGTGTGGATCGATGGACGGTAAATGCGAGTTGCAGGAAGTGCACGACGTCTTTCGTGAGTGCGGTAGGGGCGAAGTATGCAGCTACTACCAGCAAGCCGTTGGGCAACTTTGCGGCGCACAGTTCGCCAACTTCATGTGACGTGCCAAACATTTCGACTGGTATTGCAGAGAGACCTGTGCGCAAGTAGATAGCGACTCCCGCCGCTCTGTTGTGGTCTCTGCGAGCACCACAGCAGTATAGGAAATCTATGATTTCGAGAGGCTCTTCGGGATCCATCCAGGTTTCAGCAAAGCAAAGTACAGAGGAATGGCGCAGAATGTGATCGTGGTGTACGTCCTTGGCATGTGCGGCAAGGGTGCGTACGTTAAGAATGTGGTTGTGAATGATGAATCAAGTGCTGCCAGCGAATGACGCGTCCATTGGCTGTCTGCGTGTGTTACTGATGTGTGGTTAAGATGTTAAGCTTCGCCTGTAAGAGTGGAACGCGACAGCGTCTTGCAACGCTGCCAGGGAGTCCACAGAACGCCATCACCAATTCGGCTGTACGCCTTGCTGGACGGTAAATTTATTTCTTGAGGAAAGGAAATGTATCTCTCTCGCATATCTGGGTGGACACCTGCACCTCGCCGTAAGGGAAAGGGGGAAGATGGGAGTGAACGAAGACGCCGTATTAGCTAGACGCGCCTTTGTTAATTCCAAACCATTCAGCTGGCATTACGGAGTGGCTAGCGTGCTCGTATCGCACTCCGGAGACCCTGGTTCGATTCCCCAACTCGACCAATTTCGTTCTCGGTTATTTTGATTTATGCGGTCTAACTAGAAAGGTTAATTAGGCTATTTCATATTTATATTATTGTATTTCTATCCATCGTGTTCTGTCATTAACCTATCAATTGTTGGAACTGTCTGGGATGTTCGACACAACGTATATGAAACGAGCAACGTCTTACTGAGTGGATCTGACCTCGCTTCGGCGAGCGCGGCTTCGGGCGCTTATCTGATTTTTTCAGCAGCGTCCGCTCCGGCGGACGCAGTTGTTGCTGCGACGCGCGTCTTTTCTTGCATTTTTCTCTTTCCTCTAATCTCTTACCTCTCCTCTATCTGCACGTTGGCAGCGGTGGTGGCTTGGCTAGAGCCAGTAGCAGGCCCGTGCTATTTCCTTTTCATCCTTCTCTGAGTCACAACAACAACAACAACTTACTGAGTGGGGAAGTGCGTGGTGGTGGAGGGAACGCGGCTTCGTACTTATGTTTTTTTCAGCAGCGTCTCCTTCGGCGGACGCTGTTATTGCTGCGGCGCGCGTCTTTTCTTTTCTTCTGACCTCTTCATTCTCCTCTATATTAATTAGGATAATTGATTAATTAAGCAATTAACTAAACTCAGTCCAACTTAGTTGCAGCATCACTATACGATCCCTTTGATTGGTTGCATGGTTACTAGCCAAAGTACAATTGGCCCCATTTGAAATTCGCGCACTGTGACGTCACGAGCATTTCGACCAATTGAAAAGCGTGACATTGGGGGCGGAGCTGGTTACGAGGCCGACGCCGACGACGACGCGGAACCCAGGAACGGACGCCAAAGAGCTGCGCTCTAAAAAAGGCTTTAAGAAAAGTTTATTGAACCAAGGACCAAAAAGGGACATCGGTCTCTCTACAAAAACAAACAAACATTGCGGCGACTGATGTCGCCCGGAGCACACACACACGAGCAGGGAACTTAAAAGAGTCCAAAACCACGAGATGTCCAAGAAAGTGCAGGGGTCCATACGCGCGGGGGAATCACGTCGGATGGAAATACCGCGCACAAACATAACGCGCGAACAACGCACACAAACATCGCGCACAAACTTCGAGCACGAACATAACGAGCGAACATCGTGTACGAAACACGCGTACCACACAGGCGCGCCACACTTAATATGGCAGGAGCCGCACCGACACACGGCCCCTGCCCGCGACGATGAAGCGGGTGGACCAGCGCCGAAGGAACTGGTGCTCCTCCAGCGACACGAGGTCCATGCACGCTTGGGCCAACATGCGCGCACGCACCCGCTGTAACATAGGGTACATGGCTCTCCGTGGTCGTCCCTGCAGAGCCGCCACACCTCTCTGGCGCCACAGCACGAATGCCCAGACGCAAAGAAGCATGCGTACGAAAGGGTCGCGAAACCTGGAGTTGGGGCCGAGGGTCTCTCCAAACATTCTAGACATGAGAACCCAAAATGTCCTGGCGACATAACACTCAAAGAGTGCGTGCGGCAAGGTTTCAACAAGGCCACACTGCGGACATCGGTCGGAGGGGGCCACGCCCCAAGCCGCCAGGCACTCTGCCGTAGGCAGGGCCCGCCAGCCCCGCAGCCAGCCAAAGTCTCGCACGTCTGCGGGAAGGGATGACGACGTCAGGTCCCGCCATCGCACCTCTCTGCTTCGCGCCAATTTCTCCTGTGGGGCTTCTTTTACGGCCAGGAGCTCGCATACCCGAGAGGCGGGAGTTGAAAAAAGCTCCACCTCTGGCAGCGCTGCGGTGAGGGACCTGAGCGTCTGGTAGACTCGCTGGAAAAACCGAGGCTGCTGGAAGGCTGTCGGGCCGACACTCTGCTCGAGAAAGAAAAGGGAGCGTGACGTACCGAGCAGGTATGACAGGTGCGCCCTGCCCGGGTATTCCAAATGATCTGGTCATACTGCTGCTTCAACCAGTTGCTTAAGCACACTGGCCCCCCGCGCCATGGTGAATAGCACGCGTGAGTGTGCCGGCCATGTTTTAATTCCTACTTCCACTGCTCATCTGCGTCCTCGCGACCGAAGGCTAGAACTCCACGCTCGCGTGCGATGCATCACAACCCGCATCTCTCTTACTATTTGGTTAAGGTAAAAAAAAACAACATCAAATTAAATGACGGTCACCACGTGCCAATCTGATATTCAGCAACAGCTGTTAATGCGATCTGTTGTAGTTGAGAATATGAGCGCGCCCTCTTATCTGTGTAGTTCTATGGCGCTCTTTTCAGTTCTTTGGTGACTGGTTCCGACTGAGAGAAGGATGAAAAAGAAAAGTGCACGGGCCTGCCAACTGGCTCATGCCGAGCCACCACCGCTGCCACGTGCAGATAGAAGAGAGTTGAAAGATAAGAGGACAGAGTAAAAGAGTAAAGACGCGCGACGCAACAACCGCGTCCGCCGGAACACGGCCGCAGCCCGAAGGCTGCAAACCGAATGCCTCCCCTCCTCCCCGCCTCGTGGTTCACTCTTTTCAGTATCCCACGCACTGTCGTTTACGCACCAGTGTATCCAGCCCGTTCGGTCAAAAAGCCGTCGGCGTTGTAGTTGTAGTTGCCGGCACCGCGCTTCGGAAAAAAAAGCATATCTCGCCCACCGTTTGCCGCAGAATGTTACAGATGGCGTAATACCATGCAGCATTTCGAGCCGCATACACTCACTAGTTAAGTTAGAGACCTTGCGGCAGGAATTCGAACCGGCAACGTATAATCGGGGTTGCGGGTGTCTACCGAGATATGTGAGACAGTTAATGCAACTTCCTTTCCTCAAATCCAATTTTCGTTTCCTTCATTACGGACCCTTTTTTTTCTCTCTCTCTCTCTCCTTTCACTTCCACCTTCCTTCCTTTCCTTACGTCCGGGTTCAGGTGCCCGCCGAAATGTGAGACACTTACTGTTTCCTCCCCTTAAAAATACATTGCTTTCAAAACTGTTCCCAACGGGCATGGCGTCGCGCTGAAGGAGCGATGGCGTTCCGTGGACTCCCTGGCAGCGCTGCAACACGCTGTCGCGTTCCACTCCTAAAGGCGAAGCTTAAGCGTCTTCCAATTTTTCTTGCTGATGGTCAAGCTTCACATGCACTCTCCAGCGGACGCAGTTGTTGCTGCGACGCGCGTCTTTTCTGTCCTTTTTTCTCTTTCCTCTTACCTTTTAACTCAGCTCTATCTGCACGTGGCAGCGGTGGTGGCTTGGCTCGAGCCAGTAGGCAGGCCCGTGCAATTTCCTTTTCATCCTTCTCTCAGTCACAACAACAGCAGCTCGGCGACGAAGGTACATCCGGCCAAATGTTCAGCTGGCGTGTGCTATGACCACGTTTTCCGTGCTCCTGCAGCTTATGACGGAGCAAACTTGCGAAAATATCAAATCTAAGCAAAGGCTCACTAAGCCCATGCTTAATATTGAACTTTCCGCAAGATTGCTTCGTCGTAAAGCGCAGGAGCGCAGACAAAGCGGCCGTCGCTCACGCCAGCTAAAGATTTGGCAGGCTGTACGTACGCATGCACCGGTCCTTTCTCCCAGCTACACACACTTGAACGTTTAAAAAGCATGTCACATGAAAACAGAGAGAAGAAATTCTCAGGCGCTCTGGTGGTCTGTTTCGATGTACTGCTCAAGATGACTGCGCTCTTAAATGATGATGTTCTAACTGGTACAGTCTTTGTCAAAAGTAACCAGGCTGCATGGTGTTGCTTCTCAGTCGTTTATTTAAACTATTATGCCAGCCCTCAAGCTCTAAATCTCTGCATGGCAAGGGAAACCCCTGTCCTCACCTTGTAAGAACTTTTCGACCTTAGAGAAAGCTGTAAAGGCTCTAATATGCAAATGAAAAGCAAGCAATGCAGCCTGGTTACTTTTGACAAAGACTGTACTTTTCCTTTTGCCGCACGCAATTGCTTGAACGCTCCAGCGCCTGATTTCTCATTTCAATTCTACTCAGCTATTTCTTTTGCCAGAGAAGGAGACAGGACAAAAAGCCGTGACAACGGCTTGACGCGGGTCGTGCCCCCTTATAAATTGGCAGTCATACAGGTACCGTTGAGGTATCTGTATGACTCTCGAATCGAAATGCCTTTTTGGCTCACTAATAGGTATATAATTAATATATAATTATATTAATACCTATTAATATATTAATAGGTATATAATGGCTGCCTTTCGACTTCGCCTTATTTTGGCTCGCTTGATGGCTCCACAATTATTCTTCGATTCTTTTAAATATGTTGCATTATGCACATTTCGCCTTACTCGGCGCTCCGAGTCGGATAAGCCGTTCGACGTGCGCATGCTTCTGGTGCCCCGCCTTGGGCCCCTCCACACTCGCTTCTGGCTCGGGGGCGATGCTGCTCACGCATCTCCACCTAAAAAGACGCAAATGTTTTTTGTCGCTTCTTGTTCCAAAGCGGGTTTCAGGAGGAAAGTTCTCATGCTCGGCTCATTGTAGGCGCCAGAGGCTTCACTCAGCCGCCACGCAGAAACACACGCTGCCATTTTTGTCTAATTGCAAAGTTTATACTGGCACAACAATAAAGATCCAAAAATAAAGGTCCCAAATTTGACTTAAGCAGCAGTTACCCTTCTTCTACGCCAAACAGGAAAAAAAAACGAAGAGGCGAAAAACAAAGAAAATTAAAAAAATATTATGACAAGCGTGATAAACTCCAGGACAGAAAATAAAACAAGTTAAAATCATTTGCGGGGTTCACACACATAGCTACAGGTTAGTAACGCGCCAGCTGCTAACTTTTATGTGCAGCAATTATTTTTATGATTGACTAAAAAAGCTTAACCTAATTTATTTATCAGCTTACGCATTTTATTCACCTTGTCCGCTTCCTCTGCCCCTGGTGCAGACAAAATCACATACAAAACTCTCAAGAACCTTCCCCCCGAAGCCAACACATTTCTTCTTAATGTCATCAACGACGCCTGGACATCTGGCACCCTGCCAGTCGACTGGACAACGTCCCTGGTCTCATTCATACCGAAACCCAATAAACCCTCCAGCATCAGTAACCTCAGTCCTATTTCCCTTACCTCCTGCGCGGGCAAGCTCATCGAGCACATGGTGCTTGCCCGCCTCACTTCCCATCTTCAAGCCACCGACTATCTCCCCCACACCCTCATTTGATTTCGCCGAGCACTATCCACCCAAGACCTTTTCCTTCTCCTTCAACACACTTTCTTTAACTCAAATGCCTCAGACGCTGCGCAGGTCAAAGCCTTAGTAAGCGTTGACATACGCAAGGCTTTCGACTAGATATCACACGACCACATCCTCACCATACTAGCTGATACGCAGTGCGGACGCAGCATGCACAATTACATAAGAGCTTTCCTCTCCCACCGCTCCGCCTGTATCCGCTACCTCGACAAACTGTCTAACCCAATCCCACTCACTCGTGGCACTCCACAAGGTGCCGTCCTCTCTCACATCCTCTTTAACCTAGGCATGGTCCCACTCGCCCGGGCCTTAGCCGATATTCCCGACCTTCATTTCGTCTTCTATGCAGACGATCTCACCTTGTGGGTCACCACTGGCTCACCGGGAGAGGTCCAAACCACACTACAACATGCACTTAACACCATTTCCTCACACCTCTCCCAAGCGGGCCTGCAACCCGCTCCGGAGAAATCAGAACTTTTACTCATAACACGCAGTAAATATCAACGGACGATGAACCCCTCCATTTCCCTCACCCTTGACGGACAGCGCATCCCTCGCATCGAATCTTGTCGCATCCTGGGTATGCCGCTCAACTCCAACACTTTCACCTCTGCCATCAATCAGTCCATACGCACATGCCACTCAGTAACACACTTACTGCGCCGCGTAGCTTTAAAACATGCCGGCCTCTCCGAGACACACGCCAGCCGCCTTGCTCAAGCGCTGGCTCTGAACAAATTCCTGTACTACATACCTTACTGCCCACTTACAAGTACACAACAAGACAAACTAACCCGGGCTCTCAATACACTGTATAAAGCAACACTAGGACTCCCCTCTCAGGCTTCTACAGACACCCTGTACAGAACAGGCCTCTTCCACCCTCTTCAAGCCCTCCTTAACCTGCACCGAGAGAGACAAATCATCCGCTTGTCCAGTACACCAGCTGGACGGTGGATACTTTCCCTGACTCCCAACGCACCCATCTCTTTCCCAGACCCACCGCCGTCTCCGATCTATCCCCCTAACCTCCGCCTCGCACCCATTCCGCGCAACATATCCGCACACACACACGCAGGCCGCCGCCAAGCGTACGCATACAACCACAAGCCACCTTTGGACGCTGCGGCGGTGGCCTACACAGACGCCTGTCTCACGGAAACCGCGGGCTCCACAGCAGCCTTCTTCCTCCACCCTTCCCTCTCTACAACTAGCACTCACACAACCGGTCCATACACCTCCCCACCCTCCACGCTCGCCCTAGAAATGCACGGGATCGCCGATGCCATCACACACTTTGCCACCCTACCCCCCGCCCCCCAATACGTTGTCTATACAGACTCGCAGGCAGCTCTGCGTTCCTTCCATGAAAGAGCCCTCCCTTTCCCTACCCGATCGGCCTTAGATGCCGCCCTCTTAGCATTAAGCCCACGACCGGTGACCCTTCGGTGGATCCCTGGTCACATGGACATCCCCGGCAATGAGCTGGCTCACCAGCTTGCCTGCGAAACTTTACACCGGGCGCCGGGGATCCCATGGACGAGCCCACCGACGGAGCAGGCGGTCAGGGCTTACAAACGTACTGTCGACGAATACTAAGCGTAGCAAAAATTGGATTTAGCTGATTTACCACCACCGCGCCCATCCTTATCGATCCGTGAAGCTCGCATTCTTCACCGAATACAGTTTAATCTCCTACATACACCAGCCAAACTTTACCTATACCGGTACACTTCCACACCTCAGTGCCCAAACTGTCCACACACATATGCAGACATAGAACACTGCCTTACACAGTGCCACGCAGCCTTCCAGTCCCCCGCCTATCCTTTCCCCCCACCCCCACCGTGGCCCATCTGACTCGCCTCCCTGGATCTGAGACTGCAACGTGCCCTCGTCGCCTTGGCCCAGGATGTACTGAACGCCTAATAGAAAGGATGTTCGAATAAAAATGTCTCACCACCACCACTGTCCGCTTCCGGCAATTTATTAGGCAGGATTCGCCTGCAGGCTACGTCAGTACGGGCCATGCGTTGGCAAAATATGTCTCAGGATTCACCTGACAGGAAATTGCCTTCTTGATCTCTGTCTCTTTTGTTGAGGACTTAAGGCAAGCTGGTCTCAAGTAACAATTTACCATGTCATGTATATTAAGGAACAACTCATTAGGGACTGCCAAAAGAAGAAATTGCTGGCTGCGACGATGGACCGGGAAATTATTTCTTGCACAACACGCGTATATGCCAATAGCGGTCACTGCAAAAAGAAACTTCAGTCTTCCTCTGACACCATTGCAAGATCGGGTCCGATTTAGAACATCTCCCCCTGAGCACGTTCACTGCGATGATGAAACCGGGCGGAAAGTCTGACGTTCGTTCCGCGCTTGCAATAATTGGTGTTGCGTGTTGTCAGTGCCACCTATTGCAAGAAATGTTTAGCGGTTCTTATGTGCGGGATGTCCCAATTCGTGCATTACGTGAGTAGAATTGGGCTATTAAAACGAGATAAAATTCTATTCAAACTGCCACAACATTTTTGAGTCTATATTAGCCACGCATAACTTCACCTTTTTAACCCTGAGAGCAATTTTTTTTTCGCAAACAAGCTTTATTGGAAGAAATGCATGAAAAACAAATGTCGACTTTTTACGCTGAACTTCTCAAACTGTATTATTTGATTTCACTTGGACCGCCTCCTTTCCAGGTCTTCATTAGGGTCGTTTTATAGTTTGGCCAACAATTATTCGCGATTTTCTCAAAGTTTCGATTCGTCCTCCCTGCCATGGAGATGGCCTCCGAAAAAGCGATAAACAAGGTGGTCGCCTTGAAAAGAGGAAATCGGGGCCAGTTATCATAAATTTAAATGTAAAGGTCTGACCCTGTAACGGGTGTCGTCTAAAGTATGTTGTAGATTAAAGGGACCAAAATCTGTCTTTTAAAATTATATCGCGCGTGCATGGCGTTAGACGAATGGCACTTTCCTTAATCTGAGTTATTTGGCAAAATTAGTCACAGGAATCGTCTCCCGGCCTTTCGTGAAATTCAGAAGAGAGCAGGTTAAATAAAACCTAAAAAAAAAACCACACAAGCACAGAATTTCATAGATTCCTTAATAACACTTAAACTCGCCGTATGAATTCCTTCATTTTTCTATAATTTTTTCTGAAGGGAACTTACACTGCCAGATGGAGAAAGCATAGTCGAAGACCACCCAAAAGAAAACGAAACCTCTGCTGCAGAGAAATACAAAGTTCCTACGGCCGTAATGCTTTGGGCTTCGATGGTCAAATGACTCTTATATTTTCAATTGAGATGACGATCAGGCAATACTAAACACGTCCTTTAATAGTATCCACGCATGGTGTAATCGATGGGGCATGAAACTTAACTTTGAAAAGACTGTCCTACTACGTGTTACAAGAAAACTTAATCCATTTAAACGCTCCTTTTTTCTGGGTTCAGGAAAAATTACCGAAGTAACGGAATATAAATATCTTGAGCAGGGAAGAATGGTGGGCCTGTTGGTAAGGCATGTCAAGGGAGAAAACCAGCCAAAAAAGACGGAAACACAAGAAGAGAACGACACAGGACAACGGCTGGACTGACGCACGCGTTGGCACGATTACACAGAGGTTGACATAAAAGGAAAGAGCCCACGGTAGAAGAAAAGTACAGGAGCAGGGAAGAATGGTGGGCCTGTTGGTAAGGCATGTCAAGGGAGAAAACCAGCCAAAAAAGACGGAAACACAAGAAGAGAACGACACAGGACAACGGCTGGACTGACGCACGCGTTGGCACGATTACACAGAGGTTGACATAAAAGGAAAGAGCCCACGGTAGAAGAAAAGTACAGGAGCAGGGAATAATGGTCGGCCTGTTGGTAAGGCATGTCAAGGGAGAAAACCAGCCAAAAAAGACGGAAACACAAGAAGAGAACGACACAGGACAACGGCTGGACTGACGCACGCGTTGGCACGATTACACAGAGGTTGACATAAAAGGAAAGAGCCCACGGTAGAAGAAAAGTACAGGAGCAGGGAAGAATGGTGGGCCTGTTGGTAAGGCATGTCAAGGGAGAAAACCAGCCAAAAAAGACGGAAACACAAGAAGAGAACGACACAGGACAACGGCTGGACTGACGCACGCGTTGCCACGATTACACAGAGGTTGACATAAAAGGAAAGAGCCCACGGTAGAAGAAAAGTACAGGAGCAGGGAAGAATGGTGGGCCTGTTGGTAAGGCATGTCAAGGGAGAAAACCAGCCAAAAAAGACGGAAACACAAGAAGAGAACGACACAGGACAACGGCTGGACTGTCAGTGAGAGCCCTGTCGGCGAAACCCCTACATCTACAGCTTTCTTACCTGACCTCCAAACCTAGCTGCTTGTTCAAACATGTTTTGGGCCTTGTATGAACTTATTTCCAGCACAATTCGAGAAGCTTTAGGAAAGTTCAGTGTCATCACTCCTTGCCTGGGATTTGTCTTCCTCTATGTTATAGTATTGAAAGCGACACACGTATGGGTTTTGTGCATTGAGCTTTATACTAGAGAAAGAGACGCGCAAACTGGACAATCTTGTCGTAGGTAAAGCCCGTCAAGTGTCATCAACAATATCTGCTGTTTTGCACGCCTGTTTTAAGACGATCATCGCATTCGACATTGCGATGTTGCTAAAAAAATCGAACATCTAAGAGGCTGAATGGGTCACATGCAAATTTGTTGCTAATGAAGAATTCAGTTATTGACACTTATTCACGCCGCTCTCCGAGCCGACTTTAAAAACGCACTTCGAGTGGATTTGTTCCATACCGATTTATATACTAGAACAAATGCTGCGACAAACATGCCTATCCAGTTGCATAGTGTACGAATGGCATGCTATTTTATAACAGGTAATGGGCCTGTATTGTCTATAGTTTAATTACAAAGGGCATGCTAGCTAGCTTTTTTAATCATGTCCTATACCCGAGCTGCGATCTGTAGGCCTATATAAGTTACACCCATGGCTGCCGGCCGCTCTTCAGTTGGAAACATAAGCTAGTTGCAAAGAAGGTGCACATAACCTCCATCGGTTTCAATTAGAATATTGGTGGCAGTTCAAAATCTACATCTTTTATATACATATTGAAGATTTCGGAGAATAGACTGCATGAGGGGCTCCTTTCTTCATAGAGGAATAGTGTTGTCTTCTCCTTGTCACGGCCCTATATGCCTGAGTGATTCTCTTCGTGGTACACAGCATCGCCGTTGATACCTGCGAGTGTGCTACTACTGATTACTAATTGATCAGTGAGAATGTTGACTTCATATAATAAACAGGGATGGCGCAATTATTAGTCTGATTGCCAAGAAGAATGCCATTCAAGTGGACCGCCACAAGGGGGACGTATTGTTTATATGAGCTTAGACGGGACCATAGTCACGGCTTCCAATATATGCAGCTATTGTTGCGAGTTTTCCCGTAGAGATCCCGCAGCATGAAAGTGTTATTTCATGTACTGCTTCATGTACTGAACATGTTAGCATCAGTGTTAGTGTCGCTATTTGCATGATCGTAAGATAGTTTGGTGCATTCATGATTGGATATTGCCAAAAACAAATGTCAGACCACTTCAAGTTTCATAGCAATACGACTTGCGTTTACCTCCACAAAAATACAAGCACAGAAAATAGTTCAAATGAACGTCAATTTTGGGCTAGATAGTGCATTATTTCAGACTGAAAAGGCAATAACGCTAAAGCGAGGCATACACAAGAAAGACTGACGCTGGAAATGCGCTAACTTACCTGAGAAGATAGCCTGATCCACCACCACAGACGTCCTTGTATTCTCATAGTGAGGGTCAGAATGTTTGGTCAAGTCGAAATTTTATGACATTGTTGAAGGAAAAAATAAAATAGATTAAGGGCCATCTCGAAAAGGGAGTCCTATTGAAAAAATTCCATCTCATTTATTTCACAATATTCCCTTGGAATCATCTGCTGTTTTGAGTACCTTGGTTTAGTTCATGCGGATTAACGTTCCGAGTCGACTCGTTCTATGAGGGTTGTGTAGTAATTATAGTATAATTTTCACCCCGTGCATTCAATTATTCCGCTGAGAAGAACATAATTCGTTTTCCAGCTCAATATGGCAGAAAACGTTTGTAGCGAAAGCTACACTGTTATAGTTGGGGCGCATTTAGCCGTGAGTTTCGAATGACCATGAAGCAACCTCGAGATAAGTCATGACTATCTCATAAACCTAACCATGTGTGGTCCACTTAGTGGACCGCATTTGACCTTGAACTTCAATCTTAACCTTTGACTTTTGCCCGTGACATTTGACCTTGAACTTTGACCTTCAACTTTGACATTGAATTTCGACCTTGCAAGCTGTGGGCAGAGGCAGCATGAAAACCACATGGTAATCAGGTTGTGTCACGTGATTCAATTCGCAGTTGTGACGTCACGGATGGGGTATACATTCCAGAGCTGTACGCTTGACTTATACGCTATGGAGGAAGGGGAGCGCGCTGAAGAGCACACGTATAGAGAACTACTTCTTTGAACATTGCGGCAAGCCGCTTCTGACCATCGAGCAGACATCACTCGCCGTGAGCGGACTTGTCAGCGGAAAAATGAAACTAGCAACGCTACACGAGCGGCGGAAACCCCAGAAGAACGAGAAGAGAGACTAGCGAAGAGACTGCGTATATAAGCGGAGAAGCGACAAAGACCAGTCATCGGCGACATATCGGTCTCAACTACATCTGCCACCGACTCTGAGTCTCCGATGCACTTCGTTTCCAAGTGTCACCGCTGCGAGACAGTTTCACCAAGAGTTTACCGATAAACCCGTTTGGCAGTGCGTGTACCGTGTGTGCTTATGCAAACTATCGCTATCGCATATGTTTTTAAGAATTCTTCTGCATGTGCAATCATCCACGTTCCCTTGGTCAGGCTGTGCTAACGGCGTCAAGATCTTAGTCTAGCGTGGGCCTGACCGTCGATCAGTCTTTATCTCCATCAAGCTAATCAATGAAGACGAATAAGCCGCTGTGAAGTGGTGGGGGGAACTAAAAAACAATAAAAGATGTACCAAAAATAAACCGTATTCAGTCATGCTTATGTAGCTTTGGCTTACGTGAAACTCGGCTCTGCAGAGTTTAACCACTCCCTAATTATGTCGCACGTTTTAATTGGAATAAATTACGGACATATTTAAACTTTGCTGGGTGTAAAGAAGACATTTATGGCAAAAAAAAACTGTCCTGTAGCTCACGAATAACACGCCATCCTAGGAAATTTTTTCTGACATTTGCAGCAGCACAAATGGCTAGAAAGCTTTCCATTTTGTCTGCCCGCCGGAACTCGTCGGCAGTTAAAGGGTAGACACATCGCATTAACAAGTATTCCTTTCCAACATGGACTCGCTTTCTGAGAATGTCTCAAACAACATCCAGCCAGACCGAATTCCTGGTTCTCGCTTGCGCGGACAACTGCCTTTCGTTAGGGCCATGCGGGAATTTAGAACAGCTGAACTAAGCGGACACTGTTGATAATGTTGGCTTTGGAAGAAAAAGAACATAGGAAGCCTGCGGCTTGCAACTGATATTCACTTGCACAACCTAGTCGATTACCTTGTCTTAGATATTGCTTGTTATTAAAGGAACAAAACATGCGCACAAAGAAGACGCGCGCAGCAAGAACTCGCAAAATACAGCTCAGCACAGAAGCAAAAAAATAGGATGGATGTCGAAAGGATAGCGTTGGTTCTCTGTGCGCACGAAGAAACAAAATTTTTGCGTGTAACATAATTGATTTCTGCTTCTGATGTTTAAATACCTTTACGTCAAAGTTTACCTGCCGTAAATATAAAATCAATTTCATTTCCCTTAATTCCACTTTCAGCAGAAACGTGGCCGAGAACTGCTCGCTAAAAATGAACTGTCTGCAGGATTGTTTCTTGGTTTCCATTCCATGATAGCGGCTTATTGTGAACCAATTCCAGGCGTAATTCGGTCACAAAATGTACGGAAGATATTGTTTTCGAATGAATGCCTGGTGAATTCGCTTATTTTATCTACATACCTGCAGAGTGCGGTGAGTGAAAGAAATAATGTATTATTATATTGAATGTTTCGGTCTACCCCAAGACATCCTGTCGCATATAAAAAAGCAAATATTTGCTTCATTATCACACCCAAGGCATGTTCGTTCATTAGTGTTCAAAGATTTTCCTAGTGATTCGCAGCGCACAACGCAAAACAACAAAAAACCTAGCTCAAGGAGAGACAACATACTGAAGCACACAAAAATAACAAAAAAGGACGTAAACAAAGCCTTGTTCACGTACAGCACTAATGTGCCAAGTGAACAAGTGAAGAAAAGAGCAAAAAATAAAAAAACTAAAAGCTGGAAAGTCTGAAAACCAACGAAGACATGCAAAGGACAAAGCGTATATTCTCTTCTGCAAAAATCTCGAAGCTTAGACACGTGGGTTGATTGCATTAAATAACAGTAATGGTGAATGAAACCTGGTCGCTTGAGTCTCCCGAATATCTTGTGCCTGCGGAACCGCTAGAATAAGAATTGGCTAAGGGGGAAAAAAAAGAAAAACCTGGCGGCAACTCAGCGCAGCTTTTTTTTTTTTCTACCAAAGAGACACACAACGTTACAGTGCGTTCTTCTTCCTTTTAAAATGCACTGCAGCAATAGCAATGGGCTCGGTTCCTTTCAGACTGAAACGCGTTCTGCGGAACCAGCTTCCTACGTTCTTTTGGAACAGGGAAGCAACCTTCACAGTGAGCGCTGTCAACAAGCTTACGTCAAACACACGTCCTCAATCATCACCGTCTTCCGGTGGATATCAGTAGCCTCAGGGTGTTTGTCTGAAAGCAAACATTTGTGTTTGCTGACCCTGCTCTCGACACGGGAAACAAACAGTCTCAAAATCTTTGAAGAGACTCTGCACCTCCCTCCTTCGGTCATAGAAAACAAATGACAAAAGGAAATGAGATTGCCCTCTGGCATGAGCGCGTAATGATCTGGAGTGCTATTGGGAGCTATACTTCTTTACTTTCTATTGGGCATAATGTGTCGTTTGGAAGTATGTGCCTTTCTTGTATGAAGCTTAAGTGTATAAAACTTTTCATAAACATGCCCCAGAATATGCGAGATCTTGGGCACCGAAAAATAGAATATTTTAACATTATTTTGAAAACACGCGTCTGCTATCTGTTGAGAACAGATATTGCCGGAATTCCTAGAAGAGAAGTTTTACTTACCTGTGGCGATTTGTAAGAGCCCAAGGCTGTTTCTGTCCCTGCTCTTACTTCTTGATACTAAAAATTTTTCTATCCAAAAAGTTTTTATCGATGGAAGACACCACGTTTTGTATTTGTGCGCTTTCCGGATGGTGATTGTGAAGGTGTTCGAATGTTTTATCTACTGTTTGAGCAAGAATCAAGAGAAGTTTCCTCTGAGCAGGTCTTTGGCGCACGACGCTTCGGAACAATGAGAAGGGCTTGCGGGTTTTTCTGTCACGTTCAGTCATTTTCCAAGAGAAAATACGAAATCCCAAGCTTTACAGGAATGGCGAAGGTTGCTCGTACTAAAGCCATTGTGTTGCTATACTGAACAGTGATAATACAGGAAAACATAGGGGAGCATACGTTACTTTCACTACAGATTTGTTAATCAACCTCTTAATTCCAATCACAAGAAATAAATTTATTTTCTTGAACTCAATGGGGAACGAGGCCAAAAGGTGCCATATTCTGAACTGAGTACCGATTTCCAGCGCAAATATAACATCACTACCTTTCGCTATTGACATAAAGCTGTCCTTGTGTAAAATCTCCTAAAGGAAAGGATAAGTAAACGTACTGTGACCGACAAGACTAATACAGCAGCATTTTCAATTTCCATCCAATAATTCTCCCAAAAAAATCTTCGCCCCCTTTTCCTGAAAAATTGCTGAAAAAAATATCCAGCATTAAGATATTTAAAACGAGCTCAAAACTGCTCAGTGCAACAAGAGTAAAACACGTAAAAACCTCGACTGAAGTCTGTGCTATTCCAGAAATTTCTGCACTATTCTAGCAACTAAACGTCAGAACGAATGCCACTAGCAGTGCGAGAGCGCTGTTTCACTTTACTATCGACACATAACGCAGTCGTAAGAGTCATCGATAATGCCTCTGACCGATCACAAACTACTTCAGTGACCCAGAAATGTTTCCTGAGTCGAATTTTGGTTGTCAAGCGACGAATATGATCGACGAGTAGAAGCACATTGCACACGAATGAAGGATCTGATAGATCACTCAGGGTCGTAATATTGTGCAATGATGAGCAGAAATTCGACTGTATACAGTAGCAATGAAAAAAAAATCAGCCAATCATTTACATGAGGAATAGACCTGACATGAAACATTCTGTGCATCTATTTTCTTGCAAGTTTCAAGATTACTAAAGAAATCTGGACAACTGGCCTTTATCTTTACTTGGTTTATTCCTACTTTTAAATAAAAATTGAAAATGGCATGAAAACATCCTCGTCTGATATCGCTATATACTTAACTGGCACAAACAACATGAAAGATGGGTTAATATTGCAGGCTGCAGCAGCACTCCCATCACAAACAAATAAGCAGGTTTAGTACGCCTCGAAGTGGAGAATAGCTCTAATCATCAGATGCATTAAGGGAAAGTAAAAACGCGTCTAGGACAGCTCATAGATAGCGCCGACCTCATAATTGAACCGACCGAAGCCTTTCACTGCACAATGCTCACTTCTTTCACCTGTCAGGAAACCCGCATGGTCCCTCTTTAATTTTCGCAACTAGAGGAGACTGCGCAATCAGCCGCTTCCTATGCGGATTTTGACACTTGACGTGCAGCCGCATTCAGCTCCTTCTTTATTCGGCGTGAATGGCAGCGTGGTCAGCGTCAATGGTTTCTTTCGCTGTTTCTTTGGACGCTCTGGCTGCTTTTTGACCTTCGTGCGCAGCCACATAGAGCTGCAATTGACGAAAGAGTCGACTGTTTCTATCGTTTGGCTTAACTGGTTCATACGCATGGCGACGACGGCAGCGCTACTAGCGCTGAACATTCGTAAAATCAGAACCAGAAGTTGGAAGACGGGCAAGACGACTTGAGAACATGCAGCATGAGAGTCTAACATATAGAACCAGCAGCGCGACAGAATTAGCTACTGTGTTCAGAGATACTCTTGCTGGCATCGCCCTGCTTTCTTCGCCTAGCTCTAACCAGCTTCACCACTAACCGGCATCTTTCAGCCAGATCCCAATCAAGTGCTCAGAAATAGAGAGTGCTGCTTTGAAGAGGCGCTTTATCTTAGCCAAACCTCAGTGCCCTGATGATAAATAGTACATACCTTCTTTCTCTTTGCTCTAACTTTTCGACCTAATTTTGCTCGCAAAGTACATTCTCTGTAGCTCTGTTCGCCTCCCTTGAGTCCACATCAGATTATTGGAGTGCAGCTACGAATGCACGAATAACAACAAGGGCAATGAAACAATGTACATCACCGGCTTATCTATTTGATACAATAGGAAGCATCGATGCACTGTGTGCCATGTCTGAAATCATCTCCGCATAAAATGGAACAAAAACTCATTGCTTCAACGCAAGGTTAAATCATAGATAAGCACACAATATTGAAAAAGAAACAAATACTCAATACTATTCTAGCGTGGGCAGCTCTCTGACGAAGTCTTAACATTATATTTCGCATAGAAGGCTTCGAAAAAGTCTGACAGAACGCGTCGCATTTTGCTGCGACTGCACCTACGCAAATTCCTGATGTTACTCAAGACGGGAGTCCCCGCCCTTCGGCATCCCTGGGCCAAGCCACTGAGTTTTAGAGATGTTCTGTTTTGAAAATGGGCGCTTTGAGTAGGACGGGCAAAGCTCTTGGGCTAGGGTGAATAGCACTGTGTTCCATACCGTAGAAAGCGAGCATACGTCAGTAGCGTGCAAAAACTCGTGCTACTGACACTCTCGTACATCCTGTGCTCCCGTGGGGTTTATCCGGTTGATTTGTCGTTTTATATCGAGGGGAGGCCCGCAGGGACCGCCTTCTCCCGAACGCACCATCTGGGTTTGACACCAAGCCGTAACTCATATTTTCGTTCTGAATAGTCGCACTCCGTCCAATGCAAGTTCTCGCGCAACCAACGTCACTAGCACGCGGCGGCTAAGTTCCGTCAATTCAACCGACAAACTGAGGCCTTTTTTGATCTTCTTGTCTACAGCGCGACAGAGTTCATAGAAAGCAATTTTTCAAGCTCGAGCTTGTGAGTTTTCAGTCGAGAACTTAGAGCGCTGCAGTATAGCCCTTAGAAAAGTATAACGTCAACTTACACACGGGACGAAGCAACTTCTGCGGTACTCTCTGTGCATGATTCATGAGTGTCGAAGCTTAGTAGAGCAATCGTTCTGTTCAAATATACACAGAGAGATGGCTAATTGACGAGTTACTTTGTATTCTATGGATGATACAAGTTATCGACAGCACCTGTAATACAGGAGACACCAGTCACATACATTTTTTGTATGACATTGTATGAGTTTGTCTAAAACAGCTCCTAAAAATAAAAGCAATTAACTCCTCATTCATTATCTGCAGGGAGGTGGGTAACTTTCTGATTGACACCCAGTTCTTCCGCGACTATTGGCAGTGTTAAACTGCGATGACTGTCTACAGTAACCAGAAGAAATTCCTCCTCTTGCACAGAGGAAAGCCTATCCTATTTACTGGGGCGCAAAACAGAACATTTGAAAGCTTTAAATAAGACAACAAAATATTAACTTTACTAAGGCTTAAATGTAAATTTTTGGGAGCACAACTCAGGGAGGCGAAGCCAAGACACAAAATTATTCCAAGCTTTTAGGAATCTTGGAAATACGTTTTTGTTTCTGTTCTTTTCTACTTCTTTTATCCCCTTCCCTTTGCGGATTGCAAATCGGTTTAAATGCCTGGTTAATAAGGGAGTAGTTACTGACCGGTATCCACCCAAGCGCAGCCATACAGCTAAAAAGGCAAGCTAACTGCTTCCGCAGAAACTTCGTAGTTAAAGAAAAGCTCTACTCAATCTTGGAGGATCCCTTTAAACATTTCACCAGTGCCTGGTTAGTCTCGCTGTATTTGATTTATTCTTCCCGTTTCAGTGTTGCCCTGGTGCCAGCCCAGTAACACAGTGCGATTTTTATTTTCTTACGATGATTACTTGATGGCCACGTACTTGACTTTTCTTTTACTGCGAAACCTTTGCCGGCTAGTCCTTACATCGAATGCTGTGAACACGGAGCAAATATGAAGATCTAAAGCTCCTGCATTCACAGGTTATCCGAAAATAGTGCTGCCCAGGCACCCAGAAGCTAAAGAATAACTCATTTGTGGCTATGTTCATGATAACTGAGAAGTGAGTGACGTGATGGGCGAGGGAGGCAGCAATCAGGTCGATATTACTGCCAAATCTTCGACCAAGGAGGTAAAGCTTTCCCGAAGGCGCGGGCTCGATCCCGGTGGCGGCGTTCGAATTTCAATGGAGGCGAAATTCTAGAGGTCCGTGTACTGTGCGATGTCAGTGCACGTTAAAGAAACCCAGGTGGTCGAAACTTCCGGAGCCCCTCACTACGGCGTCCCTCATAGCCCGTGTCGCTTTGGGACGTTAAAGCCCATAAATCTAAACATTCATTCCTTTTGTTATCATTTTTTGTGAGAGGGGGTTAGTTCAGCTGCATTAAAAGATAACCTGTTCCTCATCTCCACCATTTCCGACCTCTCCGCTTTCTGCGGAGTAGTTATGTCTCGCTCCAAACTTAAAGAATTTCGTTTCCTGCTACGTACAGTCTGATTACGTAAGATCTTACAAAATTTTTAAAAATAGGATTTTTGTGTTAGGCGAGTGCTTTTTCGGCATAGCATTATCAGTGTTGGAGCACATCAAAATACAGCCTACATGTGCTAACTAGCATGCTGATTAACTAATATTGAATTGTTAACTTCCTATTACTGTTCGGCTTCTTAATTATTGAGGGGCGTGTGTAGCCCACAGCACGCACATTCCTATCAGTTTTTAGAATTTCGAAAACGCAGTGACCTTCGATGCTGTCGTCCAACAATTTTAGGCTATTTCGATTAGTTTTGATCACTGGAGAGGTTGTTTTGCCTGCAAGCTTCTCGAAACACACGTATTTGGGCGCGATGAAGTCAAACTTTCTATATGCGGGGGGGGGGGGGGGGGGGGGGGGGCATGATGAGGCCATAGACGTCGGCTAAGAATGGATACAGTCAGCAACCATCAAGTTTGGGGCATTGTGCGCTAAGTAACCAAATGGAACATCTCAGTGCTAACGCTAATGAAGAAAAAAAAAATGCTAGAATAATTTTTTTTGATATAGTAGGATTTTGCGGCATTTTTAATGACTCGCACAAGTTTCACTACCAGATCCAGCAATATGGCTTGCTGATGCATCGCGTATCAATAAAATTCATTGTTTCCTTTAGTTGAGAGTCAGCCTCGACTGCAGCAAGAGACAAAATTAGTCGAGAAAAAAAATGATCAAAAGTACTTCCCTTCTACTCTAACCCAAGTAAAAGTTGAAATTACAACTTCGAAAAGAGTTCAGGAGTTACAGAGTCTTTTTACAAGAACCAGAGGAGTAGTTCAACAAAAGCCATTAAAGTTGGTGCTTTCTATGTCCACAGTATCCTCTACTGGCGTTCCGGACGAGACGCAGGATTTCTGGGCCAATACTAGAATCGAGCAAAAGTTTTGAATAGAGAGAAAAACAGCGTATCTCGTTTTTCAGTATTGCAGGCTTCTGGGCAGCTGAGAACTAGAAGTGCGCAAAAATTGTGGGAGTCGATGCCGCCCTCCATAATGCATATTTACCTTACGCACGAATGAATAGTGTCTCCTAATTCCTAAGAATTTAAACGTTCATTGTTTGTTCTTAACTAAAGATGTTCTAAGCCTTCATGATCACCTCTACATCGTATGAATGTGTAATGAATTGAAACGTATATAGTTTGTTCATTCCTAAATATGCTCTAAGCCTTCATGATCACCTCTACATTGTGTGAATGTTTAATCTTCGAAATTCAGTTGCATTCATACCAGAACTTTTAATTTCTCGGTGATATTGGTGACCTTAATTAACTTCAGGCTTCTTTTAGCACTTGTGAAATAACACATTCGGCAACCTTGAAGCAATTATATGCTTCAAGGTTGCCGAATGTGTTATTTTGAAATATTTTATTTAAAAGTTTCTTGCGTTGCAGTTTAGTGCCGACTACTGTTAAGTGGCTAGAAAATACCACAGTTTTTGGTGAATTATAACCCTTGTGGCATCTGCATCACTGAAACGAAAAAAGCAGTACTACTTCTGCGCCGAAGTTAGGTTGGAAAAAAGGCACATAGGAGGCCGAACAAAAATGAGGCTTCCGAAAAGGTTATCAACCTTTCTGTTCATCTTTTTCTTTCGCGTGACAGGAACGGGAAAATAAGCAAAATCAGAATACAGCTGACTCATGCTTGCCTTTCGCTGCGCTTCAAATGCAAACGAGCCCTTTTTGCCGCACAGTGTGCCACGAAACGTCGAGTGTAATAGAAGATGAAGCACGGTAATTTATGTTTGCCGTTCAGTATTAGGTGTTTGGAGCTCAACATTTCACCCCTGCGCCTCTTTTAGAAAACGCTAGCGTTCGCGTGCCTCAGCCAGGCTTTTGTTAAAACTTTTTATGAACTGGGAACGAACTCGTGCACCGCTCTGGCTGCCGGCAGACATCTGTGAATAAATGAGGAAGAATGACCTTAATCAGTCTTCAAAAAAAAAAAAAAGAATGGCTCACGCTCTCCTGTTTGGTTCGAACAAAAACAAAAAACACTTGCGTAGGTCAGAGTTTTGAGGTTGATGCCTGCGTACATTGCGCAAAGGATCAAGGACACGCCCTGCGCATTTTGGCTTTCCCACCCATTTTGTGAGATTAATCGCGACTTTGAGAAACTCGGAAATATGCTGACTTCTCGCTATCGCGAGAAATTTCCCATGACATTCTTTCCTACCACATCCGGCTGCCCCAGAATGTTTAGAAAGGGGTATATCTGCCTATCAAACCGTTGATCACCTACACTGGCGCATGATAACCTCAGCAGCTTATGTGCTATAAATCCAAAACCACGTACGTGATGTTCCTGCAGGGTTTACGTGTCGTTGCTTCTCAGTATATTGTCTTCAATTGTGTAAATAGTGCGGGATGTTAATGTTTTCTTGATCCCTTTTCGCCAAGAATGTCGTCTAACACTAATAATAGTTTGAACAAAGCTGCCTTGCTTGGAAGCAGAAACGAAGGGCACCAACGTAGTCCTCTGCATAAGAAACTATCATCATGAGCCTGACTACGCCCACCACAGGCCAAAGGCCTCTCCCATGTCACTCCAATTAACCCTGTCCTTTGCAAGTTGCGGCCATTGTATCCGCGCAACCTTTTTTATTTATCCGCCCACCTCACTTTTTGCTGCACCCGGTGTCGCGACGCAAGGTAGCAGATCCCACCGCTGCCACCAGTTGTTGTGACGCAAGGTAGCAGATCCCACCGCTGCCACCAGTTGTTACGGCTCGAGGTAGCGTGGCCAGTCGTTGCGTCACCAAGGGGGCTCGTCCGGGATGAGGGAATGGTCTGAACTTCCGAGTTGGTTAGAGATTACAAAAACAAGCAGATTTAATGGCAAGAAACTGAGACACTTATTTACAAAAATTTACAAAGGAAGAACAAGGAATCAAAATTTAAGAGTTCATAGCGTCGAGCGTCTGGATGAGCCTGATACTCAAGGCTCAGAGCCACTGGATGAACCCATTACCGAAGGTCCAGAGCGTTCGTGCCCACTTTGGTCGCAGGTTATATAGCCCAAGACTCCGCCCCTGCACCAGGCGACATTCCATCGCGACACAAAAGATCGGCACCAGCACCGCCATCGAAGACCTGTTGAGCCTCCTCACTAGGCGGTAACTCATCGTGGCACAAAAGATCGGCACCACACGTCACTGCCAACTAAGACACCTGCTTAGAGCCCGCACGTGGGAACTGGCGAGTCCGCATTCCTAAGTCCGCAGTCCGCATTCCGCATTCCTATAGCATTGTGTCGTGTTGACGTCACAGCCGCAGCTGCGCAGGCTTCCTCTGATTCGTTCCGGGTTTTTTTTTTCAAGACGAGGGACACCCTTTCTTCTCCTGTCGTCGGTTGCTTCTCGAAGGGGAGGTCGTTTTCGCCGAGCCGAGTGTGGGAAGAGCCTCGTCGGCCACTTCCCAGAAAGTCATCCTTTTTCGTGAGGTCATCGTGGGGTCAAGTTGAAGTCAAACGACCCGTCAAAATTGCCGCTACGTTGAATCTCCCTCCGTTTCATCTCGGGTCTCAAGATGGGTCGTAACAGCTACCTCGCCCGCCAGACGAGTCTCGGCGAGTAGCAGTCATCGCTGCTGCACGAAGAGACGACTTGCAGAAGCCTGCCAGAAGTATGCCAGAAGCCTTCTGCCGCTCGCAACGTGGTCTTCTATTACGCCGGCCAAATTCTTTGAGGCGTCTCTGAAACCTCAACCACATGCGCAAGCAAGCACTCAACTTTCCTCCGAGCAAACCAGTTCCAAAAGAGGGTGCTATAATCCGGTTAGTATAGCCGTTGTGAATAGCCCACACTGAAAACTCCCAGGACCCACGCAAGCTGAGAAAACCCGAACCTGCTACCGTGCCCTACACTTTCAAAAACGTACGAAAAAACTTATAGTAGCAATTTTGGTTCATAAAGAGCATTCCGGACTGCTTAAAAAGAACAGCTAAGAAGTCCGCGTCCCTTCCTGTATGTACAAAAAAAAGTAAACAGCTCCAAAAGCTGCATAACTGAGTGAAAATCCTGTAGTCCACTAACACCACTCAGCTTTACCACTAAAAATGGGAACTCGTTTGCCTTCACCCCTGTCGAAATTTTTTCAGTAAGTCAATGCACAAAAAAAAAAGAGGCAAACACTTATTCCCCGAATCGGACATTCTTTAACCGCGCCCTGCGCGGTCGTGGTCGGATGGCCGGTCTACAAGCAGGTGCTTCAAGAAAACTGTGAAGTTGATTGGTTCCGCCCCCGCTCGACCTACTGCGGAAAGGGTGCCTCCTACATTTCTTTGTCCCTGCCTGCCGCGACTCCCTCCTACTCACGCGCTCTCTGCGGCGACCCTTTGTGTGGCTGTCGAGCCCTATTCTTCGTAACGCAAAGCATGCGTCTCGTGTCCAACGACCACGCCGTCTGTCGCTCTTTCGGCCCGCAAGGGCAGTCACCTGGGCTTTCATCGTGCCCATCCGCCTTCGGTAAAATGACACTGTGGGTTTTCCCTTTCCCTCAACAGTTCTCGCTGTGCTGTCCCGTGTTAATTTGCCGGCCCTCGCATCAGCATTAATTTCTGCCCTAGCCTTTCTCAATTGCTTGTCGCGTTCGCGATGTTTGTTGGGTAGCGACGCTACTCGTGCTTTACTCTGAGTGCTAGGCGGCGGATTAACTGACGAATCGTCTACTCCGGTGGTTTCGTCTGAGCTGCAAAGCTCATTTTCCTGTTGTTTTACTATCGGAGCAGCATCCTTCTCATTCCGGGCAACAGAAACAATCTCGTCTGTACGGCACTTTCCGGCGAGCGTTGCGCTCCTGCCTGGCGCTTCACTGTTGCCGTCAGGCAATTCCCGTTCACTCTTTGTGCCGCTTAGTACCGGCGCCTCAACTTCTTGACTGCTAGTGCTCGCCAGCTGCACCAGCGGTGTCCCCTCTCTGGCTCTGTCATTTCTTTCACACCGAACCTCACTGCATTCTTTCTGGCGCGGGACCTCTGCCTTATCTGCCAACGCGCCATCTGTCTCAGGGCTAACAGTAAGCGTTTCTCCCATCTCATATTCCTTGCATGGCTTCCCGTTCACTACCAGGTCATGCATGTAAGGTTCCAGCAGCTTCATGTTTTCATCGCAGTCACTGACATACGAGAACGCCACCTTTTCTTTTCGGCAGTTCATTGCTATGTGACCCGGCTCATTGCATCTGTAACAAGTGAGCGGCCTCCTAGCCTCAAATGCGGCTTTTTCTTTCCGTGCATTGGCCACTTTTGCACCCTTCTCACTGTCGTCCTGTTTTTGAGGTTTCTCGTAAGGAACCTTCCTTTCTTTCTTCTCGACTGTAGAGCTCGCAAAGTGCCTCTCGGGACGATAATTCGCACTCCTTCCGTAATTACGGGGCCTATCAACTCTAGTTGTGTTGCTAAACTGCCGGCGCGAAGCGTACTCCTCAACGAGTTCGGCAGCTTTCGTCGCCGACGCTACGTTGTCCCGGTCCCTTAGCCAATTTCTCTCCGCTTCAGGGAGGCAGTTGTAAAACTGCTCCAACAAAATTCTCTCAACTACAGCGTCCCGGTCACTATATGACTCCGTACTCTTTAGCCACTCAACCAAGTTCACTTTCAAATTGTATAAGAAATCGGGATAGCTCTCGTCCCTCGATTTCTTAGCTCCCCAAAATCTTTGCCTGAACGCCTCGGCGCTAAGTCTATACTTTCGTAGAAGGCAAGCCTTGACCTTCTCGTAGTTGTCCGCGTCCTCCCTACTGAGCCGCGCGACAACCTCCGCTGCCTCGCAGGGCAGAACCGTCAGTAACCTTTGAGACCAAGTTTCTTGACTGTAGGCGAGGTTCTCGCAGGTTCGTTCAAAATTTACAAGATACAGACCGATATCCCTTGATACCACATATGGCTGCATGTGCTTAGACATCTTGAACCCTGTCTCCTTGCTGAGAAGAGGTACCACTTGCTGGGGACAACTTCCCAACCTCTTGCCAAACTCTTCTTCTAATTTACTGAGCTCAGCCTTTTTCTTCAGTAATTTTGCTTCCCTCTCACGTTCGCGCTGACGCCACTTTTCCTCTCTTTCTCGCTCTTCCTTTTTTTGTTCGATGAGACTCCACTCTTCAATGAGCTCCTCATCATCTGCCCCCAAATCAGTAATGGCCTGAATTATCATGGGTTTTCGTGCCAAACCCCTTGTCTCAATTCCCAATTCCTCACACAACAGCAACAGGTCCGACTCCTGCAGTTTCTGTAGGTCCATGATAGTTCTGAGTCTGAGCCATTTCCAAAACAACTATGCAAAAATACCAAACCTGTAAGATTTAAGCACAGGTGTCTACCAGTTCTAAGTTTTAACCCACTCTTAGAACCTGGTCCACATCAAAGGAAAAGCCAAGCACTCACCCACACACGTGATCATGTCCAAGACAGCTGCACTCTCGCTGGCCGACCGTTGTTGCCGCTTGTAGCTTCAGATTCCCAATCGCTGATCCACAGTTGTTGGGTCTTCGTATCTCACCAGTCTCTTCGGATCCCAAGGCTTCGGATCCCAGGCTTCGGACCCCACCGCTGTTCACCAGTTGTCGCGACGCAAGGTAGCAGATCCCACCGCTGCCACCAGTTGTTGTGACGCAAGGTAGCAGATCCCACCGCTGCCACCAGTTGTTGTGGCTCGAGGTAGCGTGGCCAGTTGTTGCAACACCAAAGGGGCTCGTCCGGGATGAGGGAATGGTCTGAACTTCCGAGTTGGTTAGAGATTACAAAAACAAGCAGATTTAATGGCAAGAAACTGAGACACTTATTTACAAAAATTTACAAAGGAAGAACAAGGAATCAAAATTTAAGAGTTCATAGCGTCGAGCGTCTGGATGAGCCTGATACTCAAGGCTCAGAGCCACTGGATGAACCTATTACCGAAGGTCCAGAGCGTTCGTGCCCACTTTGGTCGCAGGTTATATAGCCCAAGACTCCGCCCCTGCACCAGGCGACATTCCATCGCGACACAAAAGATCGGCACCAGCACCGCCATCGAAGACCTGTTGAGCCTCCTCACTAGGCGGTAACTCATCGTGGCACAAAAGATCGGCACCACACGTCACTGCCAACTAAGACACCTGCTTAGAGCCCGCACGTGGGAACTGGCGAGTCCGCATTCCTAAGTCCGCAGTCCGCATTCCTATAGCATTGTGTCGTGTTGACGTCACAGCCGCAGCTGCGCAGGCTTCCTCTGATTCGTTCCGGGTTTTTTTTTTCAAGACGAGGGACACCCTTTCTTCTCCTGTCGTCGGTTGCTTCTCGAAGGGGAGGTCGTTTTCGCCGAGCCGAGTGTGGGAAGAGCCTCGTCGGCCACTTCCCAGAAAGTCACCCTTTTCTGTGAGGTCATCGTGGGGTCAAGTTGAAGTCAAACGACCCGTCAAAATTGCCGCTACGTTGAATCTCCCTCCGTTTCATCTCGGGTCTCAAGATGGGTCGTAACACCGGCTACACTAGCCGCTCCTTGGGCACCACTCCGTCATCCTGAAGGACCAACGATTATCTTGCCTTCGCATTACATGCCCTGCCCATACCCAATTCCTCCTCTTGATTTCAATTACGATATCATTAACCCACGTTTGTTCCATCACCCACTCTGCCCACTTCCGGTCTCTTAACGCTTCACCTATCATTTTTCTTTCCTTAGCTCGCTGAGTTATCCTTACATTAAATTGAACCTTTTTTGCTAGCCTCCACGTTCCTGTCCCATAGGTGAATGCTGGTAAGATATAGCTGTTGTATACTTTTCTTTTGAGGGATATTGGTAAACTGCCATTCATGATCTCAGAGAACCTGACATATGTGCTCCACCTCAGTCTTATTCTCTTAGTTATTTCCTTCTCATGATCCGCGTCAGTAGCCACTACCTGCCCTAGTAGGTGTATCTTTAATACTTCCAGCACCTCGCTACCAACTGTAAACTGCGGTTCTCTTGCGGGATTGAACATAATTTTTGTAGTTTACATGTTAACTTTAAGGCCCAGTGTTCTGCTCTGCCTGTTTAACTCATTGATCATGTTTTACAGCTCATCTCTTAAGGGACTTAGCTAAACAATGTCATCAGCGAATCACACATTATTTAAGTATTCTCTATTAACTCTTATCCCGCTCTGTTCCCAATCCAGCTCTTGGAACACCTCCTGTAAACAGGCGGTGAAGAGCATTCGCGAGATCGTAACTACACGCCTGACATCTTTCTTTACTAGAATTTCAGTGCTGACTTTATGAAGGACTGTGGTAGCTGTGCATCCGTTATAGATATCTTCTAGTATTTTCACATAAGGCTTTTCTACACCCTGATTCCGCATTGCCCGCATGACTGCTGAGACTTTTACTGAGTCAAATGCTTTCTCGTAATCAATGAAGGCTATATATAAGGGTTGCTTATATTCTGCGCATTTCTCCAAAAACTGATTGATAATGTGAATATGCTCTATTGTGGGGTATTCATTACGAAAGCCTTCCTGATAATTTGCTTAATTGAAGTCTAATGCTGTCGTGATTCTTTTTGCGATTACTTTGTAGGCAGCGGACAGTACGTTTATCGGTCTGTAATTTTTCACGTTCTTGACGTCTCGTTTCTTTCATTTCATTTCATTTATTGATCCCTTAAAGGCCCGAAGGCATTACATAAGGGGGGGGGGGCATATTGGTTTACAACGGCGATGATGGGAACATGTATAACAATAAAAAGAACAAGCTTTCTTCCATGCTTTTGATACGCTCGAGGTCATAAGGCATTGCGCGTACAGGGTGGATAGTTTGTCCCATGTGGTTTTTCTTCTCTCTTGTCCCGTCCTTTTGCGCAGTTAGTCTTTCTTCCCATAATGTCGTACCAACTAGCCCCTTACCTCACTCTTCTAGATATCAGTACGCTGTTTTGGCTGCCATCCCAGCGACCACCTTCTCCTTTCTGTTTTTGTAGCGAAAGCCACATTGGGCACGAACATGCGATTCCACTGTGGCGGTGCTGCGAGGAGGCACAAAGACCAACCTTGAGCCCTTGCCCAGCAACCGCCGCAGCTGGCGGACGCCGCGCGCTCGCCGCGCTATCTGGCATGACGTCACACCGCGCGCCTCGCCGCGGAGCCGCCGCCGCCGTTTGGTATGACGTCACACCGCTTGCCTCGTCGTTGCGCAGGCCTCCGCTCGCTTCGCCAGCTGTGTCGCATGCCTGATAACATGTCGGAGATTAACCAAGGATAACCAAGCTATGCCTTAGCTTTCGCTACGTATATCCTGGCATAGCTGAGCTAAGCCACTGTAAATTTTTCGAGCTGGATGGCACGCCAAGTTTCATTAGATACTTTCGCGGTTGCACGAGTGCCGCATTCACTCCTGCTCTCTTTACAGATAAGGAGCGCGCTCGGTGATTGCATCAAATGCCTAACCTCAGGTGCCAACCACTTCTCCCTTGGGACTCGGCAGAGAATTTAGTGTGCCTCGCAAATTTATCTGCTTGGTGACCCGCAGGGTTCGCGAATATTTTTATAACCTTAGCGATAATTTCACCGCCTCGGCAAAATTTAACCTCTGTGTGGGACCACACAGAAATGTATTGGCGACATTATCGGGACTCTTTATGCTTCACTTCTTATAGTAATATCGAGTAATAAGCGAATGTCATTCAATCTTTTGCAGTTTTGTTTCGGCCCGCTAAAACGCATTTAGATACTCTCCTTTAAAAGGGAATTGAAAAAAGCCGTCATCCCCCAAAAATAGAATCTTGAGATTACTGAAATGAGTTGATGTCACATAGCATTTCGGAATAAAATGTTCCCAAAGCTAACCCTTAAATGCTAACAGAATTTTCTATATTACGTTCAGTGCCCGCTTAGGGCACCGTAGCTTCAAATACACCCGGAAAACACGCAATCACTTTTACTCCCTGAACACAGTAGAGAGCATTAAACAAGAAAAATTAATCAGGAGCGTAGACGTCAAAAAGCTCATTTTTCTGTGTAATGTTTCTGCGAAAGCCTTCAGGTGCAGGGTAGGCGGTAGACTGTTCTCATGCTGAGCAGCACTAGACAAAAAATTAATGACGCAACTACAGGGTTAGGAACCACTGCCTGTCATCATGCAACATTAATTCTCAACCTGTTGACAGGCTGAAGAGAGTCAATAAGCATGCATGTTTTTCTTCCTCATTGTGTTCAGCTCGTAAGGCGAAGCTTGCAAGCCCTCACGTCAAATTGTCAGCCATGTTCCCGGCATGGTCATAAAGCTCTCTAGGTCTTCGACTTGCCCATTCGCGAAGTCAGCTTGGAAGTGCCCTTCCCAGAATATATACTGCTCTAGTCCAGCCCCATCAAGTTCTTTCCTCGCTTAGTCTAGTTCCGTCATGAAAACCAACACAGCGAAATACGAACTACAAAGCGCCTATTTGCTCGGACCACCGAGCAACAGCCACATTTCACTGCGCGACATACACGGCGTCTTCACAAAGAAAACCACCTTATGAACACGAAGTCAAAACGATCAAGCGAACAAAAATAAAAAGAAATGAATTTGCATGTGAGGTTGGGGTCAGTGTAAGTTTCATTTCTGGAATAGGTCCGCGAGAAACTTGATGAGAGTTGAGCCCAGTTCCGAAACTGGAGGACATCTGTCTGATTTTATTAGGCAGTGAGCCAGTAAACACCCCAGACTAGGGAGAACATCCGCCTTTGCGGGCTTGGGGCAGCGACTGAGAGGTCTCTTGGAGCAACTGCATTCACCAGGAAGTCAGTGCGAGCCGGCGCATTACCGGGAATTGCATTCAATCTTCAGCCTTTTTTTGTCCTTCTCCGATCGAACCGGTTTTACTTCAATGTGCAGCCGTGAGTTCTCTTGTGTACTCTTCTGGAGCTGATCTCTGTTGAGTATAGTCAAGTTTTAAAGCAGGAATTCGGTTCGCAGACAGAGCCTTTGCCCTAGCCTAGCTATTGTTTGGCAGTTTTAGTTGCAATGATTGTTCCTGTTGACTCTGTGAATATTTTATCAGGTTATCCGTCATTGGCTTATAGACTCCGCTATATGCTTGTTTCAAGGCAAAGGAGGGAAAAAGTGCCTATTTAGTGCCTGAACAGCTCCGCACTTTCTCCTTGACGCGATCTGAGTGATATGCTTAATCCTAAGTACAATATCGATTTCGTTTTAAGTTCGTGCTATTCGTACGCATGAGTGTCCGGCAATCACTGCACTTCAGTACGCCTTTCACATCCTGTAAGGCTGCGGCCGCGATGGAAAATATTTTTGTAATTTTCAACATCAGTGGCTAGTTTCGATGAGTTGTGCTTCTTCGAATTACGTTTGCAGACTTTGGTGTCGTACTAATTATCCCATTTCTTCAAGAAGATACTTGTACTCGTCTTCTTGGCATTCCTTGGAACAAGACAAAGGTATCGTTCTCTGCGACCACGGCTGCTTGCTTCCATTATCAGTGCGATGTACTGCATTATTTCGCTCCTCTCTAAAGTGACATAATGATAAAATAGTTCGCCCGCTTTCTCAAACTGAGTAGCTCCTAGTTGGTTTACCTGTTCCCGTATTGCTCATGGCTTCCGTACTGGACACAAATTAGATCACCGTTTAACTGCCTTCTTGTTAAACCTGCAGTCTTCCCCGCCGCTCCACACTGCCCCTTTTTGGATGTAGAAATTCCCTCCCCACTTAGGCAAGTAATGGTACGAAGGAATCCGTTCATAATTCAAGAATGAATCTTCCTATTTGTATTCTTGTTGTTGCCTTCATTTATAAACTTTCTTACAAAACCTAGTTTTATGCTCAAAGCTATAGTGTAATAAATGAAAGCCTAGCGCATTGCACTCACATTTGGTAGGCTGGAGATAGTATGTGAGCACCACTGCCGAGTGCCGAGTGTCCTAAAAGGTTTAAAAAACGACTGTATATGAGTAGCAAGACTACTTCTCTGTATTCAATGCTTATCCTCAGAGATTGAAACCAAGGAGCGTAGCTCCAGGCGAGGAGCTCTGGCGTTTAACCTAAAGGCAATGTCGGAAGAAGAAATGGACGATTTGATGTGGCCTTTCTTCATGCTGCTCGGTCCTTCACTCCGCTGTCATATATTTGCGAGGATTACGTTTAAAGTTTTCAAAAGCAGCGCTAAAAAAGAAGCTGAAAAAGGAGAAAAGATTACTGATAATTTTTGCAAAGGGTTTGAAAAGAAACAATATGTACCAAATAGTCCGCAAAAAAAACTCTGGTGTTTTGGCGCTCAACAACGATGATATTGCATTATAGATCTAATAGCTGTTATACAACTGTAAAATTGAATAAGCCTTTACCTCAGCGATGAGTTCAAACCCCTTCGTAATGGCTGAAGGGTGGCCACATATGCCTTACGGAAGAGTCGTATGCGGCAGAAAATACAGAGGCCCTTAAGCTTTGTGCATATCAGTTTTTTCGTTTGGTATGACTAGTACAAATCAGAGATCGAATCACGTTTTCTTGCTCAGCTGTAAATGATTCGCTAATGCACCACTTTCCACCAACCATTTTTACGCATTCGTCACATATCTAGCAGTAATTTGCATTGGAGAGTCTAAGCGCCTCAGTCTGGGCGTCTTTAGCATCAGAACAGTTCCTTATTCATTGCAAGAGAAGCACAATTGTTTTGAATGTGGTGTGGTCCACCGAAAGACGTTAAAGCCGAGGAGTAGCGCCACCACCATTTTCTTTAACACGCGGTCTTAAAACGGACAGACAACTGTGCACTCGGAAGTGCTTAATTCTCAGTTCAGGGCGCAATAAGCGTCAATATGGTAATTTCGATCCCTACGAGAACTGTTTTTTTTTTCTTTAAGGGCCTAGAGTCCAGAATAGATATCAAGGCATTTTGGTCAATGCATGAAAAGTGGCAGCACGCTTATGTACATCGAGCGGTTTTAACGAATATTTGCTTGAGCCTGCTCGTTCAACAAAACAACGTAAGTGCTCCACTTTCAAATCGTTGTCAACATCGCTGAAAGCTTCAGTCCTATGCTGGGGATTCAAGTATTTAAAATTGCACTTAAGCTAATCACCAGACGTTCCAACAACTTCAATTTTAAGCTCTCCCGCGTAGGCAATGATCGGATAGTGAAGACCTCCCCTGCGGCTACTACGCTCCGTCAGTGTTCCGGCTGGTGGCAGTCGGTAAATCGACAAGCTGTATATTTGATGCCGCCAGCGCACGCAGGTACGTGTATCGGATATCGTCTGCAATCTTTTTCTTCCTTCTTTTAGTCTGTGATGGCTGTGAATCCTAGCCAGATATATTATCCTTTTTTTTGTTTCGCAGTAGGAAACAGCTGCCACTAACACTGGCCTTCTGTTACCGCTCTGAGGCAAAGAGAAAAGCTCCACGAAGCATCTCATTAGCGCCAGTCCGGTGGTCCAGCATGAAAGCTCCTTTCTGGATTAGAAGCCGATTATCCGACATGCACACTTTCTATAACCCATCGGTTTTTAATCAGGGCCCATGAAGACAGCCTCGCATGCGGCTTAAGTGGCACCGCGGGGCATGATGAAGGTATGCAGTAGTCTTCTCAATAGATTTTTCTACGCCCGAAAAATTTAACGGGTCAACTCCTTTCAAAACTGAATGTTTTTTTTTTTTGAAAGTGAGGGGACTTGATCAGGACAATTTTCATTTATAATTTTCTTATATCCTGCACACAAAAACGCACAAGTAAGGACTGAAGTTTGAAAGCTCATAACCTGAAGAGAATTGCTTTTATATGAAGCTAGTAGAAGGACTTCGGATCTTCAGCACAAGTTAATGCCCGATCTCACCTACCTTCAGGGAACCAGGAAAGGCTCAAGTTTTAAAGCTCAAAGCCCGGAGAGCTTTTCTTTTACGTGAAACTAGTAGAAGGATTTCAGATACTCTAAAGTTTAATCCCTGATGTCACCAACCTTCATGGAGCCGCTCAATAACGAATAAATCGTTATGCGACTGGCTCATCGGGTGTGTGGCTACGGAGCCATTATGCTTATAACTACGTCACAGAAGATATCATTCTATCCAGTTCTATCTAAAACTACATCCTATCGAATTCTCATAAACAATAAACACAATAAGTTAGAGAGAACAACAACCGCCCTCATGTTAACGATTAGCCAATGCTCCAGGCATTACGACAGTCTGACAAGAAAGGGACCACCAGTCCTGAACTGCTGGTCCCAATAGCAAGGGTAGTCCTTGCTAATAAAGCCCCGCAAGCAGTCATACCTATTGTCACGATTTGCTTGAAGTGGTCGTTTCTTTCATTGGTGAGAGATCGTATAGCGACCTCTTTCCTGTAACTTCAGGCAATAAACTTTTGTTATGATGTTACGTTTTATCCAAAGACATTCCTCAAGCCAAAAAGCCGAGATAATGGACGTCATCGCTATTTCGCTTGTATCCTTTTGAATTGAGTGTTTCAGCACAAAAACAAATAATTATTTATCTACGTTATCTCAGGCATCTGAAACACGACAGTAAGAGTCATCACATTCTTAGGTGCATTTCACAAAGTTTCTGCACAAATAAATTTGCTCCCTCCCATCTCCTCCACTGCAGATTTTTTATTTAAGACTAGCGCCCACATTGAACTGATAGGGCGAAGGGTGTCGACGTCATCTACCACCGCATGAACGTGAAACCCAGAGCGCTTTCTGGCCGTGGCGGTTGCATGTGTTAATATACGTACCAAGCGATGCCTCTTCAAAAACTGCAGTTATATACCACTGAATATTAGCTGACTTATGGTCGTCGGTGTCAGTGCTGTTAAAAGCAGAGCAGCTTTGGTGGACTGGATTAACACAGCCCGACATGTCTACAGGACGGTGTTTACACAGCAGGACGGTGTTTACACAGCAGTGCCTGTTTACACGGTAGGACATGCAGGACAGCGACCTTTTCCAGGAGAAGAAATGGGCAATACGGAGCCTCTTGTCGATCAGATGAGAAAGGAATACATTTTAAATAGCTCGAGGTCATATGGGTACGTCGCTTCCGTCTGATCACCTCTCGATTTTGTTTTTATATTTCCACTAATCTCATTCTGAGCTTTGCGGACAGCTGCTTTTATTATAAAGAAGCAATTACTTCTTGGCATATCCACCCAAGCACAGCCATACGGCTACGAAGTAAAGCTACACTGGTTCTACACAAACGTTGAAGTTAAAGAAAAAATTCACCCCAGTCCGGGGTTCAAGCCCGGGACCGCCCCTTTACCAGAGCAGTTGTTCTACCAATTCAGATAACCGGTACGACTAGCATACAGTAGAGCGAGAGGGAATTGATCAATAACTCGAAGTGGGAAGTGTGTGATGAGATGTTTCGGGGAAACCCCTAAGGTTGAGGAGTTTTCAAGAATACAGTAATTACTCACTGGAATCCGACGAAGCGTAGCTATGAGGCTGCAAAGGAAAATTATACAGATTTTTACAGCTTTAAAATTTCCCTTCAACTATAAAGCTTCTATGAAAGCTGTATAGAGAGGGAGAGGAATTTCAACGAGAGGAAAAGGAGGAGAAAGCTTTCCTTTCTAGCCGCACGGTTGCACTCAGGTGGATGACATTCAGTACTAACTTCCTTATTAAAAATCTACTGCATGCTTTTGGTATCCCCCTAAGTATTTTTCCTGTTGCTTTCAATCTGGCCACCGAAACTCATGGCATAGCGTGACATAGCCTTCAGGTTGGAGCTCTTGCTATACTCGTTTTTTTTTGTTTTATCAATGGGAGAAGATAACTGTGAAACTTATTACTAAGCAGAAACTTGTTGCCTCTTTTGCCTGAGCCGAAAATTTGTTGGTCCGATCCGTGCTGCGAAGAAAAGGCCAAGTCGTCATGCGCGGCGGTTTTTAACACAAGAGCGTTAGTACCCCTATGTCGGGAGGAATTCTTTGGTGTCAGTGTCGGAGTTGGGCTTTGGGTAAAGATAAAAATAAAGCATGCCGTATTTTCCTTGGATTCGGTGACTGCTGGCTTCCGTGATGTTTGTCATAATGAGCACCTCGTTTTCCTTCCCTTGTCTTCTCAATACAAATCATGTTATCTTCTCACTTCTGCTCTGTTCAGTTGACCGCTCTATTTAAGAGTGAGGTTTTCCTTGTTTAGTGATCTTAAAGTGCCGATAACCATTCTTGAATGATCCCAGCTGGTTTTTAGGTTATCGGTGGACAATGTATTTCGTTCTAAAATAGCTACCACCAACTTGGTTACCACGGTGGATAAAGTTCTCGCGCAACATTCCAGCAAAAACGACCAGCTCTAACAAAATGATAACATTGCGTGATCTACTTGAACGTTTATTCCGTCGGCCAATGAGCAGTTACTAAAAAAACTCGCCAAGCTTGCACCACAGTGGTCGCCTATAGTCCTGAGCATGCAGCTCGTATGCGGGAGGTCTCAGGTTCGGTTCCCAGAGCCGCCGAGCACTTACCGGTTTCCAATGAGTACAGTGTTTTCCGTGGCCTGGTTCTTGGCGTCTCCTGCATGAAATGCCCAGAAATTATGTCGTTGAGACCGCCTTGTCTACAACTTAGTGCCGTGGCACTCTTGGCCCAAAAGATGTCTTCGCGCCAGAAAAACTGATGATCATCATCAATATTATATCCAACCATCTGTACGTACTTGTTTGCTTCGATACCTTTGTTTTTCCGTGATCGAAAAATTCATAACTGTCACCTTTGAAGTAAACCGGCAGGTGCAGGACACTTTTATTATTGTCTGAATGAATTCCTAAAGCCCAGCCTCGAATTGCTCAAGACTGAATGCTGAACGCATCTCACTATGTAATCGCACATGTTATGTTGGTGTGGCCATTTCTTTAGGATCTAGTTAAACCTTCAACAAATGCGGAGGCGAGAGTCGATAAATCACAGCTGTGTGTTGCGCAATTTAGCCACCTGTAAACGCAGACGCGGCTATAGAAAGTCAGCCTCTTCGACAAAGCAAACCTTTAACAGGCGTGTATGCTGCGCGAAAGATAGTGGGACACGAAGGTCTTAGAAATGGATGCTTTTCTGAAACAGGCTTAACAAAGCGTGACACCAAGTGCGGTGAAAAGCAAACGTCAGCAAGCGCTCACGTTTCCGAATTGGTTCCCTCAAGAAAAGCTGCAGATAAACACACAGTACTGCGCCCGGTTAGTGTAGAATGGCCGAGACCCATGTGTTTTTTATCTGAGCGCCGCTAAAGCCGCTTGATCGGGTTTAGAGCGCGGGCAAATCTCTAAATATATTGGGGATATAAGGTTAAGAGGCCTGCGCAACTACTTCTTTTTGTTTGCAATTCCTGGTCTAGCCAAGGGGGCTGTCATGGTGTCTGCTGGCTATTTCTTTTGCCTCCTGTATAAACACAGGCGGGGTGGGCAAAATTTGTTTTATTTCTTTTTCTTGCCCATTCTACTCGTTGTACAGGCGTATGCTTGCCGAGCCCATAATCTTTAAAAATGGCGGCTTTCGAGGAAAGCTTTCGAGAAGCCTTCTGTTTAGAAGAATCTAATTTTCTGTCATCCATTTTTTATGGTAGATCAGAAAAAGTGGGACCATTTCTTAAGCCGCAGTAAACGGCAAGCACGAGAAATTTCGAGGAAGCCCAGTTGGAGATCAACAAACCACGAACCTTCAAAAGTGCGTGTTGCTGGGTAAGATGGTGCACAGTAATGAATGCGCCAGCGAGCACATAAGCAATGACAATAAAGCCTAAAAACATGACGCAACACTAACAACTCGGGCAATTGTTAGTCAGCCGCGTGTCGTAAGATTTAATGTGATAGAATGAGGAGTGGCATAAAGACGAAAGCTATCTATTGTCGGTGGCGACAGTGCTGGCGTCTGTGTGAGTCTCCTCCTGCAAACCATGGCAGATGGCAGGTGGCTTTTAGGAGCACTTTCCTCTCGGCATCTGTCACCTGCCAACCGTCCATGCATCCATTCTCTTTGCCTTCTTCACTAAAGGGAAGAACACGAAGACGCCGAACTAAGAATGACGAAAAATGAAAACAACAAAGAATGACTCACCAAAATTTAATAAATGAAGCGACTGCGGACCGAATGATGTTAAGAAGGGGTTTTCCTGTCTCCTTGCCATCTGCCACGGTTCACAGAATTAGCATTTCCGTGGCGTCAATCCGATTAATCACCCATAAATATTTTGAGCTGTTTTATCTGTTACTTAGAAGAATTGACAAAAAAACAGGGTTTTCCAGCCGGAGTGAGTTCAAGTAAACAAAAAATAGACACCTACTAGGTGGTAATAAATATACCCGCAATCGTTCCCTTCTCTGTTCCAACTCGCTGTGAGATCGCTACCACCACACGGTTAAGGGTGTCTGTGAACGCGAGGAAGAGAGCTCTAAGTGGTGACAACTTCACACTTATATATCGCGATAATGGCGAAATAAGTTGCAGATATTTGCAACATTTCGCGCAAAAATGAACAAAATACGTTGACAAAACAAGGTTATCACGCGTTCAGCGCAGCTATGAGCAGTGTACCTCGATTATGGTCCCTAGCTCGAGCCACATGTTACGTAAACCCTGGTAGTAGCCATTCCATACTGAACTATAGTTTGACACAAACGTGCTTTATTCAAATCATAATGTTGCAATACGGCCATTTCCCAGAGCAATTTCTCTGCAGTGTAATTTTACATACAGCAGATTCCCTTCATTTTCTAGGCACTTCAGTTTACAGAAACAACCGAATAGATAAAAATATAAATCTTGCTATGTTTTCCCACAAAACTAACTTTTTTTAGTAAAGTAGTAGCTAAGCTTTGTTTTTTTTTTAAGGAAATGTTTTCTTTTACAAAAAATCTCGATACTTGCCCAACGGCCTAGTTAGCGGCAAGCTTTCTCCACCATTAGACTAATGTTCCAACTACATTTCATTCTTCAAAAAATATACAAGTCGTAATGAAGAACGCCCCCTTTTTTTTTACGCTCCAGACTTTTTTTGCTCGGCATCGCATACAGCCACGAACACCAACTTAACAACGACATGCGGTATGGGAAGCCAGTTATGGGTGGGATGCACACACCAAGCATATTTCTTAATAAGCTCTGTAGCGCCCGGCGACGCGATAAAAGGCAGGCGCTGAGATCGGCGTTACCAGCGCGCGCTAGAGGAAAATAAAGATGGACAGCGCGTGCTCGGAGCGCACGCCTGGCACGGGCTGTTCGGAACTAGAAGCCTGCCACGCTGGTCATCTTGCTCTGGTGCTCCGCTGCGACCCCGCAAATCCTAAACAGTGGTGACCTGGAGAACCGTGCCTTCTATCCCAGCGGCGTCCTAGCATGGCGTACTGGCAGGACCCAAGTTTCGATCCGCCGCTCCCAGCATTCCAGCCTGCAGGCGTCGGCGGGTGGTTCGCCCAACTGGAGGCTGCGATGTACCTCAACGGCATTATCATCTAGCCGTTTAAACACGCAGTCCTTTGCGAGATCCTCCCGCCTGACCTCCTGCTTCGGCTCACCTACTCTGCCTTCGGCTGCCGGCCATACGATGAGCTGCGTGCGGCCGTCTTGGCTGACTTCGGCGCCTACTATGTTCCGCCGCCACTCTACGACGCAGCGGACCCGTTTTCGCCGCCTCCAGCCTCTGGCCCTGCACCGGCTTCGCTCGCGCCCACTCAGCCTTCATCAGAACCCGGCCCGCCTCAGCAGCCCCTCGCCGCCTCGCCGCCACTCCTGCACAGCGTTTCCAGCCCGGCCGTCCCTCTCGACGCCACACCAGGTGGGATCCGCACGAGCTTCGCCTCGCGTCCTACTCCCCACTACTATCCTACCCGCGTCTCTGGCCCTGCCTCCTTGCGCTTCAGTGGCGTTGTCGCCAGAGCCTCCTGCAGCCAAGGACGACTCTGCGGCAGCAGCCGTGATGAGGCTTTCGGCATCTCCATCTACCTCGTCACTACCGCCAACAGCTCTGCAGGCCTCTGCTGTGAGGTTGAAGCCACCGCCCGCTGATGCTAAAGAGCCCTCGACAACGACCAAGCCTGCTTATTACACTCCCAAGCCCTCACAAGGTCCGCAGAGCACTAATTGTCATCAGGAGGGATGAGAAGGCCAACCCGGTGACAGCAATAACAAGCATGGCTGTTGCCACCCACTTTGCCTGAAAAGGTTCCTGGCCCGGTGTCAGCGCTTGCTCTCAAGCCCGACCAGTCCACTGATGTGGGCCCTTCTTGCTCTCCGCCGGTGTTTGCATCTTCAAAGCAGCCTGACACCGCTAGCTGGGCCGCCACCTCATGCCCATTTCCGCCCCCCACAGCCGACCATGCTCACCGGCAAATCAGCACTGGCCAGTCGCTCCGGACTGCCACTCCCGCTTCACCCAAGCACCTGGTATTGAGCCCAGCAATTTCCTCCGGCATCGTCACAGCTGTCACCGTTGTGTCTACGGTCAAATCACAGCTGCTGTCAGTCCATGGAGCCGTTTCGGCCGCTCCTGTGCTTGTGACCGCGTACACGGCGCGTCGGATCCCCATCGACATCAGCTGCTATGTTCCAACACCGACGACACTTGTGTCCGCGGGCAGCACTACACTCCCCTGCCCCCATGTCCATTATCAGCTCGGCACCTGGCATCATTCGCCCATTACACAGCAGCCAGGCTCGTCCACCTGAGCTCGCGCACTCCACCCGACAGCTCTTCCCGGCCCCTGACATGAACTTACCGGACGTTGTAGCGACCCCGTGGGGGCACTGTTCCTCTAGCTGCCTGCTTGCCTGCCGTGGCTACTCCATCTCTGCCCCGTCGGCGCGTACATTTCGACGTTCCGTCTGGAGGGGGGGCTATAGCGCCCGGCGACGCTATGAAGCGCAGGCCCCGAGATCGGCGTTACCAGCGCGCGCTAGAGGAAAATAAAGATGGACAGCGCGTGCTCGGAGCGCACGCCCGGCACGGGCTGTTCGGAACTGGAAGCCTGCCACGCTGGTCATCTTGCTCTGGTGCTCCTCTGCGACTCCGCAAATCCTCTTCAGCTCCAAGTGAGGCCTCTTCCAGTCCGTCCTACCATGTTCTTCACTTCTCAGTGCCGGACTTGTCTCATGACGAAATAGCCGCACCTCCCTGATCAAGCAATTTAAACATGACGAACCCGATAAATCTATTACCTGAAGCTGTCGTTTAGAAGGGCGTATTATGTTCGCCATGTCATCAGCTACGCTCCGGGTATTGTCTGAATTCACTCACAACCAAGCATTCACATCCTTGCTAGCAGTTGCCATAAGTATTCTAAAAAATATCTGCGCGAAGACAACGGGACAAGAACAGGCACAAAGACGCACACACAAAGCGCAGACCTTCCAACTGACTCTGTGTGTGTCTTTGTGTCCCTTCTTGTCCTGTCGTTTTCGCGTAGTTTTTCTGGCAATCACTATGAACCGACTAGCCCAACATCATGTCATACTTCAATAAACATTCTCTTTTCGATCAGAGATACTCGTAGAAAACACTGTCATAATTTCGGCAGAAAAATGAACACTTCTCTCATTTTTCCACATATGGAAGTATGCTGTCTCCCTTGTTTATGCACTATTTTTTCGCCATGTAATATGTGAAGTTCTTAGTAGAGTCCACGCACCTAAAAGCACTCTGGAGGCTTTTTTCCTCCTTCTCAAACCATCCAGGCCCACGTATTTGCGCAAGACTTTGAGTGGACTGCGTTTTACTTTGTCTCTGTAGCTTTTGTTTTCCCTTTATCCTTTTGCTTAATTTTCTTGGTTCACACTTCCCTTTTCCTCTTCGCACTTTTACGATCCTCTAAGGGATTCTGGTGGATTCGCTGATGGAGAAGGCCCATCTTTAACACGCGGCAAACGAACTGGCCGTGTGCATTCGCACTGGATGCAAAATAGAAAACAAAATGTTCTAGCTCTTCATTTACGTGATGGTTCCTCTCCTTCTTGCGTTGCAAACTGCCGTCGACGTGCAAGGTGCAACGTTGTTCGTGTCTCCACGGCCCAAACTGGTAATTACCTTGCTAATTAGAAGTGATGGCTTTCAGAGTGCCTGTTGCGTATACGAGTGCCTATTGCTCAGTAATTACGGCTCGCCATGAGAGACGGCCATCGGCGGCAATGGCCTCAGAGGACAAAGAGATGGCGGCTTTCTGGGCAGTGCACTCCAACTGAAGGATTGGAATTCCTGTGGACATGTGCGTCTTTGGGAAACCGTTATATTAACTGGCGGCTGCAGCGCCACCCAGCTAATTATTTTGGCGTGAAAGGGGCCGCAATAAATGAGAGCTAAGAGGTGCGCGTCGACGTGCTAAAGCGTCACAGACAGGGCCGCTTAAAGCAATCGTAGCTGCCACGGCCGAAAATGGCGATGAACCTGGCTACAACTAAGGCTCTCTCCATTTGACTCCGCTTGCTCGTATGGTATTGCGTAAAAACTCTTTTACTGCAAAAACCCTGCACTCTGGGCGATTGTCCTAAACATCATATTAAGAAATGAGGGCCAGATCAAGCCCCAAAAACACCCGACATACATTTCTATCTTCGCGGCTGTGCCAACGTGCCACATAGCACTGAACATGCAAGGGTACCTGCAGGAATTTAGGACTTTTCATGCACACCACTAATTTTCTACGGCCTTTTCTATGACAGCACTCTTTTCTATCACCTTTCTTCCGTCTTTACTCTACTATTCTCTCCCCTACTCACAGTAGTCAACGAATATTTACGCCGCCTAATATCTCTGTTTTTCGTGAAAGAGCTCGCTCTCTACCTTTTTCTATGGCGGAACAACAACTCGTTGCGTATACAGAAGACTTTACATAAGCCTGATCCTGCTGATCCCAGAGCTGAAGTGAGATCACTGTCAACGTGTTCATGAAGGTTCTCCCCGCCTGCATGTGCCCCAGCTGGAAGGTGCCGTGTTACGCTGCTAGCCACCCTCCGGGATTTTACCGTGGCAGGCACCTTCCGGTTGTCCGTTCCTCCACTCTCCCTTTGGCAGGTGGCGTTTCGCTTTGCTACTACCTGCCATGGTTGGCAGGTGGCATGTTACGCCGACTCCGCCGACAACGCCGACGACTACGACGAGTACGACGCGGAATCCATGAGCGGGCGCCCAAGAGCGGCTCTCTAAAACACTGGCCTTCGACCGCGCTCAGCACTGCCTGCCGATGGAAAATTGTCAGATCCTAATATCCTAGAAAATCAGTATAGATGTTAGATAAGCATAAATGAGATCTAGCGCGTTAGTTACTCTTAAGGTGGCAACGCACTGGACATAGAAAGAGGTGCGCGTAACTGACTTTCGATGCATGTGCCTTCGCATGGCACTTGCATGGCACGAGCCGTGCCGCCTCGTATCAGGTGCATTCTCAGTTGGCCCATTGAATGTGCGCCGCTTGCTCAGAAAATCTTCCTCAAGAAGCGCTGTTTATGACATGGGTGCTCATGTCGCAGATCTATTTTACGACACCACCTAGCAACAGAAGCGGTGCGTTCATTTTCTGCAAAAGCTTTTATTGTTCTACTGTTTGTTGTTCCATAGACGCTTTACGTGCATGAACAAGAAACCCAACACTCATTCCAGCAAGACGTAAAAAAAGGTTACATGCGGCTCATCCTTGCAGTTAAGGCTGTTAGGCCGGCGTCGAGGAATGAAATATATTCTGTGGTCGTGCAGTAACGGCCCCTGTAAAAATAGGTTGGACCCGAGACCGAAGCACTCCCTCAACCTAGCAGAGAAGGTAGCAACGTTTGTTCCTTGTTTCCCTCTTTCACTCCCTTGGTTCTTTTTTTCATGGTGCACTTCAGAAGCCCACACAAAATGAGAAAGTTTACACGTTCTTGCTTTCTTACATGACCTACCTTAACTTTTCGAGTACGCTGGGGGGATTCGTGGCCACGCGGGTAAGCATAAAAATTCTCCTCTCACCTTCGCTACAACCGGCTTATTACCTCGTTACATCATTTATGGAATTTTATAAATAGGTTCATCACAGAACAACGAATCGTTTCACTCCTTCCGGAACCCCCTGCGTCAAACGGTTCGGCCATAATGCCCGTTTGAACTTCCTAGGAATGCACGGCTTGGGGGCAGAAAGGTCGTCGTTGCTAATCCCACACATATTTTCGGCTTCATTTAAATTCGTAATTTGATCCTCAGGAACACGCCAAATCATTTTTAACTTGAAGAATTCCGCGTCAAGAAGGTGGCCTCCAAATTATATGCAAATGGTGGTACCAGTAGGGCCGCTATGCTGGCCCATATAAGTATAACGGATCAAATGTATAGGCACCAACCTAGGCGCTCCGCGCCCTCTGTTGCTACGTTATATAGTGTGGGTATGTGGTAACAGTTTTGGTCGATTTCACCTTTAGTGCAGACGGACGCCTCGTTGACAAACGTAAGAGCTAACGTTCGTATTAAAAACCCAGCGTCATCACGGCGTCGTTGTTCTGTCCAGAAACGCGTGTAAACGTCTGTAATAAAAATAGTTTAAAAGAGGACAAGTAATGTGAATTAAATGCCTCAGCATGTATTAAGCGACTAATCTTTATAAAGTAATTGATTTTGCGCAGTGAAAAATGTCCACACATTTCAATTGAAGTTCGAGCCTTCGGTCGTTTGGTCACAAGCTAGGCACACGCTTCCGACTAGGCCACTTAGCCAAGTTGATTATGCTGAGATGCAAGGTGGGTGATGTGTGTGTGTTGGCTTAAGTTGAAGCTTAGTAAGGTGGTAATTAGTGGAGTGAACCAGACATGCTAACTATTAGACTTACATTATATGCGTAAACTACAGTGTCGAAGAGTTCAAAGACAAGAATGTTAAAACTTTTTTTTGATAGAGGTGCTAAACATGTTAATGTTTGGTTTAGGGGAGTTCAACATCCTAAAGTCACTCAGGCCATGAGGGATGCTGTAGTGAAAGGCTCCGTAAATTCAGGCCACCTGGGGTTCTTTAACGTGCGTTGACTTCGTACATGCAGGGGCCTCTAGATTTCGCTTTCATCGAAATTCGGCCGCCGCGGCCGGGATCGAACCCGCGTCTTTCGGGTCAGCAGCCGAGCGCCATAACCACGGAGCTATCGTGGCGGCTAAGGGAGTTAATGTGAACGAAGTAATGCCACTGAGTGTAAGGAGAAAGCGCTTATGTGAACCATTATTGCTAATTCTTCTTACCCATACAGGAGGAGTTTAGGTTTCTCGCTAATTTTTAATGCATGAAACGTATTACTGGGTTATATTTTGGCAATCTTACGTCTGATATTCCGTGTGCGCTCATTTACGTCTATCCGTGAGTCCACGCAGGAGCTCACTTGTATTACGCCTGCTTTCCACATGAGCTTATACTGCGCAAAATATTATCGAGATTTTTTATAAAATTCTTGAACCGTGTGAAAGCACGGCGCATTTTTAACTTTTGCAGCGATTTACTATGTTTTACTGAGTGAGGTACAGAACTGATGACTGATTTATCTTCCATGTTTATTTTAGGCTTTATGGCAAACCTGATATTCACAGAAGACTGTTTCTTGCTCCGTGTAATAGTTGTCCATTGCTTAGGTCTCCGTTATGAATTTCCTGTTGGCAAAAGCGAACATTCTTGCAGGCTAGTTGGTGCATATTTCCCGATTTTCTAGCGCAAAAAGACGAGCACAGAAGAACGAAGTGGACATGAAGCACGTGTCCTGTCGACTTCATTTGATGTCTCCTAGTCTTTTTGTCTTTTTACGCTAGAAATTCTTCAAAGGCGAAGTCAAGGCGCGATCTATATTGGATTGTAGGTTCCGTGCCCGCGTTAACCACTTCGAGATCTAATTCTTCGCCCACACTACACACACGTCATGAGTGTCTACTGATGTCCTTCTTCAAGTCTCCCACCACGACCAAAGCTTTGTCTCATTTGTATGCCAAGGAGATTCCAGATGACACCACATTTAATGATTGGTAAACCATTACTCAGAACCACCGACTTTGTTGCTACGTAGGAGATGAGGCTGAAAGGGCAGTTCCGCGAGACGGAGAGCTTGCGCTAAGCCAGCTCCGGCAAATACACGCAAGAGACGGTTTTGCTACGCTCTGGAACTCCGGATTAGTGCTCCCGTACTAAAAAGTAACTGACACCTGCGCTGACGCCACACATAGTGAAATGCACAATAGCCCTCAACGCAGCTGACGATAACTCCATCAGCTTCTCCAAGATCCTGTTTTATCAATGTAAATCTGAACTTCTCTAGATAAAGGAAGGGTGCATACCCATATTCAAGCATAGAGCATCGAAGAATGCATGGGCTTTCAAGAGAACTCAGTTAAGAGAAACAAGGCGAGAAAGCATAAGGTTTGTCATAAGTAGAGAACCCAAGACATTTCCTTGTAAGCCATGTTGTAGAACTTAAAGCACCGCAATAAGTCCGAATTTTCGGAGCGATCAAGGCAAAAGGTCTCACGTTCAGAATATTTCGATTGCTGACAATGCATGACGAGGCACGCTGCGTGGCTCAGAGGAAAGCTGCCTTGGGCGCTTTAATATTAACCTAGAATGTGCATACATACTGTAGAAAGGAATACCCAGTCAGAGTATTCTAACCGCACTTTATCTCAATATTTTTGTGTCTTCTCAGAAACTACTTGCCGTTTTGAACAGGGATATTTGAGGGATTAGTAGAGATTTAGATTTTTTGGGCTTTTACTCGTGCATGTATTGTGTACCTGATCAGATTCGCAATGGGTGCTCTAATTTCATTTTAATGACGAACTTAGTGGTGTTCTCGATACCTGATGTTTACGATGTTAATCGCGTCTCTGGTGTAACGGTGATGAAGTAGTGTTACGAAGAAGACGACGCTGGCAGTGGCGCGGGACAGGGCACTCGCGCTAGGCCAGTGGCCATTAAATCATCTCTTTTTCATGGTTCACCACGTCTCATTCTCCGGCTGGCCGCCACGTTACATTTGGTGTGAGGTGGTGGAGTCCCTTCATCGCCATCCTGGTCCCGGAGCTTCGGTGTCCTGCGCCTGCCGTGGACGTCGGCCGTGAGTGCCTGGTCCGCGCCGCCCGGCAATGCCCCAGCCCGCCCGACCTGTAACGTGGCGGCCAGCCGAAGAATGAGGCGCGGTGAACCATGAACGAGAGGTGATTTTAATTGCCGCTGGCCTAGAGCAAGCGCTCCGTCCCGCGCCACTGCCAGCGTCGTCTTCTTCGTAACACTATATATATTTTAGACGAGTACTGCAAAGCTTCTGCAGTATGCCAAAACAGAGACAAAAATGCACTGCTCTGCATTTCAGTGGAAGTATAGTGATGCGCCGAATCAACTTCCTCAGGAAAAAAAAATATCAGATGCGCATGTTCACTCATTTTAAAAAAGCAATAAGCATTTTAACTTGTATATGGACAGAATTCAGAAGCAAATTTTTAAATGCATGTTGTTTTCTATTTTGCACTTGTGTACAGCGAAGGAATGTTTAAGCGCGTTCGAAACGAAGCGGTACATCGCTCGTAACATTGGCGAGGGAAATGGCAAACATAACTTATTTACTCCACCTTCTGCATGCGACTGCTAGCAACCATGAACGAAGTTATAGAGAGGTGGGAAGAATAGAGCTATCTCTCAAGTCCTGTAGTTTCTATAGAGTACACATGCATTTGATTCGCTAGAAAAATCAGCAGTCATGCGTGAATGAAATAACTTCAGTGTACAAGAAGCAATGGTTAACGTGCTTAAAACGAAAACCGATAATTTGTTATTTTTACATAAGATTGTCATGTTGTAGTGACGGCAGTCCAGCGGTCAGGAAGACACCAACATGTCTTGCAAACGAAGCTCTTTATTTGGGCTGACTTGCGCCCGCAAAAGAACTAAACAGCACGGCAGCGGCATAAGCAACAAACGTTCTCGTCAGTCGTCGAAACTACGAATGCCCGCCGCTCGCGGCTTCATTCAATTTAAAGCCGGCAAGGAAACTTCCAGATAACGTTTCAAAATCAACCACAGTAATCTGGATAAACGTAGATGCAGTTCTTCATAGCTGTGATCAATTTAGATTAGTCCGGTCCTTCTCGCGTCCCAAACAAAAGTGATAACACCCCATTCCTTCGGCTTTGAGCGCTAACGAACACACACTACAATGATACGTGCTAATATGGCGAGAATAACGACGCCTAGAGCTGAGGAAATATCTCATTCGGCTATCCATCCCAAAGAAAAAGAACGGCATTGTTTACAGCTTTTGCAATAGCTGCAATCTTCCAGCGGCTAAGCTGGTTGAAGGTGAACACGAAACTCCCGGATTCTTTTCTAAATACAATGCGAATGAGTTCAGACCGCGAAATGCAAATAAGTTCATCAATGCATCGATGATTAATGAACCTTACGACCGTCGAATGCCGAAATTCGCACAGAAAAGAAGAGGTAACTGTGCTACCGTTACTAACGCGGATTTAAATACCACATTTAAAAAAAAACAACCACAGTAGGTGGAAGAATCGGAGCTAGCACTTACTCATTCTCGGCTTTCTGGAACAAGCGTGCAAAGCTTACTGCGCGTGACAATTTGTCGTCCAAAGCCGTTCCGCTCGAAGTGGAAATGCATGGTCATTTGTCACCCTTATCCTCCGTGCCATTTCCGACACCGTTAGTTTGGAAAACACGACGCGGCAATTTTCAGAAACGCTCGCCTCTTTTACTAACTGGGAAGCTTGATTTGGCGCGCAGGCTAATCTTCTCACGGCAGCATTCACCGAGGAAATGCCACTGCTCTAAAAAAAAAAAAAAAAAACGGCTAACGTCACAGGTCAGTGTTCAGACCCGTGACAGCTGTCGCTGGTTGCCGGTCTATTTCCCAAGCGTTTCCAATGCGCGCCTTGAAAAATGATGGTGCCGCGCCTACTCCTTTGAATTCATCATCCTCTTGAAATATATAGATTTGTTATTTTAACATTGAACAAATAATTTCAATCAAGGTGCATTTATGCGCGAAACCAACGCCATGATTAAATTATCCTTTAATGGAGGGCTTCCCTTTAATTTCCCTCAACTCCAGTTCTCTTGCTTGCCGCGAAATATAAATAAAACCACGTTTCGGCATTTCGCATGCACCAGATCTTGCGCTGTGTCCTGAATCGTAAGCGTAAATGACGCAGCTTCTCAGCCAAGAATTGATTTGATTTTAAGGCAGCAAAGCGGCTGATGCTATGAGGGACGTCGTGGTGGAAGGGTCCAAATAATTTCGACCACCTGGAATTTATACCGTTCCCTGACATCGCAGAGTACATAGATCTCAAGCATTTCACCTCCATCGAAATGCGACCGCCCTGGCCGGGATCCCGACCACGTCCTTCGGGTTAGCTGCCGAGCACAATAAGCACTGAGCCATCATGACTTATGTGCTAACCCAACAAGGTGGCCAAGTCTGCCGTCCCGAAGCAGCTGTTTCGTTCTTTCCGGCGTTCCTGCTTTCCGGCTAAATTCAGAAGTGGACATACGAGTGGGCATTGATTGCACAATGTTATGACCAGCATAAGAAAACATAGGATGCACTGCTGTCTTCGACATTCATAACCCGAATCATTTGGCCCTGCCTTCACCTTGTGCGAGTGGAAAGCCAGATATCGCCGGGCTGCACGCGCCATATCTTAGCTCATTTCATGTGATGTGGGTATCACTCATTTTCATGTATAGCTTAACCAAGATTTTTTTAGATGCGAAGAATGCAAAGTTGCGTAATATAAGGATTCATTCCATTGGGAAAATATACTCAGTTTCAAACGGCGTTTAAATACGCTGTAGAATAGCCAGTGTACAGCCTCACTTTAAGATGTGTATGTGCTGCAGATCTCTGTAATTTTTTTTTACCCTTTCCTCCCTATAAAAACTTTTCTGACAGCGTGGCTGAACTTTGGATGCAGATGACTTAAAGCCCATCTGAAACAAAATTTTACTTGATATAGAATGTCGCTTAAAATGTGGGGTACGGCGTAATTTACCCACGCTTTAGTTGCCTGCACTGGAGTCTATAGAAATAACGTCGCTGCTCATGTCCTCATAAAACGTTGGTCACTAGCCGGCCTGGTGTCAGTCGCTCGCTATCGTGGCAAATGCCCTCTCCACCCCTCTCTCGTGCCTCTTGTGTTATAGGAGCCCATGCCTCTTGCAGATGGTTGCTGAGGCCAATGAAGTAAAAACGTAACGACCGCGAGGGCGCCTACAGGGGTTCGGGTTCACGCAGAAAGCGGGTACGTCATGCCGCCCAGTGCGTTGTCGGGTGGGGGATCGCATTTTATGGTCGTGCGGTCGCACTGTTTTCGAAAACGCGCTCTTGTGAGCGCGATTAGAATGGAAGATCTTGGGTTTGGCTCTGGAGATTGCAGGCAGAGAACACGTGCAGGTGTTCGCGTCCGGCTCGGGAAAACGGCGTTTTTCTTTCCTTCCTTCTTTCTTTCCTTCCTTCTTTCTTTCCTTCTTTCTTTCTTTATTTCTTTCTTTCTTCCTTTCCTTATTTCTTTCTTTTTCTTTCCCTCTTTCTTTCTTTCTTTCTTTCTTTCTTTCTTTCTTTCTTCCTTTCTTTCTTTCTTTCTTTCCTTCTTTCTTTCTTTCTTTCTTTCTTTCTATCTTTCTTTATTCAAGACATTCCGTTATAGAAATGCCTTGGGGGACGCGACAAAAGGCAATAGGACATGCCTGACGGGGCCCCACCCCCTTGGCTGCGGCGGAAACAACATAACATAAGCACAATAATTACAAAGCAAAAGAAACATGCTGTTGGGACTGTGTGGCTTCAGACACAGTCATCGGATGCTGGCGGAGATGAGGCGCCACCAACGATTGGGATTCTTAAATCTGAATGGTGGGCGTGGTTCCTGGGCTGTTGTTACTTGGCCGCGTGTTATTTAGTCCTTAAGGTCTTCAGGGAAGGTGGAAGAGGCAATTACTTGCAAAAACAGAACTTTGACGCGAAAATGAGAGCATGCATGTGCGCATGCGAGAGCTCGACAGGCTGGTTGCCGGCGGCCGAAGGAGACGGCCATATGGAGCGTCCGACGGAGGCGAGGCAGACGGAGGTCTTGCTTTGGGCAGACTCCAGCCTATTGCGTAGCGGAAGGCAGAGGCTCCACGCTTGGTGTGGGCTCTGGTCTGAATTCGCTAGCCTCCGGCCGTTGAACTCCCGGTGAGCTATTGAAAGTTTTTAATCAGGTCGCCTGATGACTGTATGTAATTAGGCATAATTAAACGTGTACAGTTTGAAGGAAGCGTCGTCCTCTCCGCCCGCCGCAACGGGCAAACCGGGTGAACTGCCCGTCTACTTTTCATTTATTCGAAGTGGGATCCTGATCGCCATCGTCAACATTGCCCTCTACGTACAACCCAATAGACTTCAAGTTCAGGTGCTCGAGCTCAAGTTCTGCAGTGCCCTACATAATACAAGCCGATAATGGAGGTGGATCTTTTCAATATAGACGCTTTGCAGAATACTCACTTTCTCAACGTGTTTGGCCTAGAGCTTTAACCGGAAGCAAAACCTTCCAGCTAGCTCACTTCCGGCATTATTACACTACTTTTTGGGGGAAGAAAATGGCTGGTAAATATAAATTATTCACTACGGACCCAATCACTGGTTCCTCTAAAAGTAAAGGTATGTCACCTATCCTAAAATAAATGCAAAAGCCTGCGCAGTAATGCCTGGTGCCTTACTAGATGTATTCCCCCTCCTGCCTTTTAACGAAGATGTTTCGCTGATCACCTTAGAAACCATTTATTCGCGACCTTGTTACGAATCTAGCCCAGGAATGTTCATCCTGGATGATCACCTGTAAGTATATTCTTGAAACCGGGTCTTCAAACATATATTTCTTTCCAGAACGTTAACAGTATTGCAGTGTATGAACGTGAAATATCCCCCCATCCCCACAAAAGAAGGAAGAAATATCGGAACGTGTGAAACATTTCTGTTTGCTATGCAATATCGGCAATTTTTTAACGACCCATTCCTCCCCCATGTTCCTCATAGGTCGCCTCGGCTTCAACACATGATTCGCAGTCACATGATTCAATTCCTTGCGCCATTCTTCAGTAACAAGACAGCATGTAACTGCAAATTGGTTTAGGAGAGGCACCGGTTATCTTGGACTTCATGACTGTTTATGTTCCTCAAACGTACTTCCTCTGTGTAGCCCGGGGAGGAGTTAATGAAGACAGTTATCGCATGCTATAACACAAAGCCTACGAGTAAAGAAAGGGCAGTTTAAAAAATAAAAAACCCGACGTTTGTTTACACAAACCGCTCGCAATAATCCTTTTGGATATGTCACTTCTGATTCCACAGAAACGCACTTCCTTAGAGCGACATTGGCTTTATGCTTGCGCTTACGAACGGGATAAACTCCATCGGAGTGCCCGTCGTCAAGCGGATGAAAATGTTGATTTGCATCATAAACGGAAAACAAGGCTCACGAGTGTCTTTAGAGAGCTCAGCCAGCAAAACTTGTTTGCGTTTGCAGCCAGTCACGTAAACAAACAGTCCAGGCCAAGTAGGTTCTTTTAAAATGGGTTAGCGCAGTATACCGTCGTCTTGAAAGAGCTTCAGATGGTTCCGCGGTTTTGAAGTAGTACATTTGAAAACGTATTTCTGAAGTTACTTGGTACACTAATCAATCCAGATCATATCAATCCTGCACGGTCCTCATCGCTGCAGCGGAGCCAGCTTTTGTATTTTTTCTTGCTTATTCGAATGACCCAGTTCGTCGCAATGCTTTAAAGAAACAACGTTAGCGAAGTTCCTTCGTGCTCTTGTGTGCAGCCTCTGACGCGCTGCTCTTGAGGAGGTTGTTATTCTCAGCCGACGTCTTCCACATCTTACATTGCATCAATGTTGCGGGTGAAACCGTAAGAGCAACTAATAATACATAATAACTCTTTCAAAAATTGTTTAGTGCCAGAGTTGTTGTCTTGTGTGTCCTTCCTTTGTTTTTATTTCAGAGCAATTCATTCACGTCCAAACAAATGGGCATTTTATTTTATGACTGCCACCGAAGCACTTGACAGTATAAGCTTATAACTTTTCATTATGAAATTTGTCCTCTTGCGCTCTGTTATGTTCTCTTTAAAATTACATCTTGTCGATTCCTCTGCTAGAAAGGAAATTTCCTGCTTCTTGTTTATTATTTTTTTTACAAATTCTAATCTAGGACACAAAATTTTCCAAATATTCGCCGCCCCCCCCCCTTGGACACATGAGTGCGTTTGCATCTGCTATGCACCCCGGCCAATCCAGCGCCGTGGGTATCTGCCATTAAGCCTGAGTACGTCATCATCATCATCATCGTTTGCAAGCTAGCTAACGAGGCACCATGCATGCATAATCTGCCGTTCTTTCTTTCTATTCACCGTTCTCTTTCCCTCTGCGGTACCAAGATTATCAATCTTCTTCTGTAATTCTTTCATTTGTTCTAGGCCCTGAATCCTAAATGTATCACTTGAGAATGCTTCTCACACGAAGCCCTTGAATTATTCATTGCTCGAGAAGCGACTCCCGGTGTTTCAGCCACTGGAAGTCGCTGCCTTTGAGCCAGAGGAGACGAAGGCGTTGTTGAGGCTCAGAGGCATTGGACGGCGCGTGCATGCAAAGGAACACGGAATATAATGCATGGTGTATGCGGGTAAGCAAAGAGAATATCCTCCGCAACAAAGAGGTTTCGGAATTTATTACTACATCTTCCATGACACTTCTCCTTTGGGTTCTCGGCGCCATGCTTGCACATTCTTTAGTGAACCTTTAATTTCGTGCTTTGTTTCCCATCTAACTTCGGGATCTCTTCTCTGTCCGTACAACTGTACCGTGCCTCTCAGTAGCCAGGAAAGAATAACTACATTTTGTTAATATAAGAATAATTATGAAACATTCGTTATATATAGAATAAAGAAATAGATGTAACTGCAACATGGAGTCGATTATTGCTTATTTCCAAGAACATACACACTTGAAATCGGAACGCAGTCTGTCGGAGGCAACAACTAGAGGCCATCGTGACGGAAAAGGCAAATAAAATTGTGTGCCCACCATGTAAATATTAGCGAACCCGAAGACTTGCAGTATCCAGAGTGATACGACCGGTGAAGAAAGAGCCTTAAAATGAAGGTGTTGTATGTCGGTAACTGGACTACTATCACTAATACTTTCATGAATGCAACATTTATGAGACGAACTGTTAGTGAACACAGATCCTCAGACAAGAGACACGGGTTTTGCTTTACTCTTGTTTCAGGCCAACATTAAAAGAGAGAGATAAAGCGCCGTAAAAACTGAGTGCTTTTACATTGCCCTATTGATGGCCTCCCCTTTCGATGACGTTGCAGAGACACATAGGTATCTATTTCTCTGAAGAATTTGGAATCATGCGGTGGGCAGTCCACCGAAATTCTTAAAAGGTAGAAGTTTCATTTATGTTGTATATCGCTAATGTATTAAGAATGCGAAACAAGAATTTGCAGAACGAAGCAGCGGCATTCACTTAGCTCTTTTTAAACATCCTTAGGCCAGCTTCACGAAAAAACGGCGTATGGGTATTAGCAGCGATTTTCACAACAACATTGCTTGGAACTGGTGCAATGATACTCGCGTTCATATTTCTTATGCTTGTTATAAAGCACAAAACTGTAGTGTACACACCATTGTGAAGTGTGCACCGCCCTTCCTAGAACAATCCTAAGTAAATGTCCATACGGCAATTCACTGTTTCAAACAACAACTGAAAAAAAAAAGGGTTTTACTGAAGCTCATAGGGCTACAGAACGCTTCATTGATTAGTAAGTAAACAAAACGCATATTCACTCCTGTCTGCTTAGGAAAGACTCATTTAGTGCAATGTAGTATTCTGAGATGGCTGACGCGACAGGGTTCTGAAGCCCTGAAATTATGCGCATACAGCAGGTTCTGCTGGTTCAGTTACCTCCAGGCCTCCGAGACAAAAAGTCGCCTGACAGTGGCATCGAGAAACGCGAAGCGCTTTCCTGTTTTCCCTACGAAGGTAGTGAAAACAGATCTGAATGAAGCATGTCAGCGGCAGAACAGAGACGCCGTTCAAGATTTACGTATTCTTGGCAGGAGCAGTGTCACACTCATTCGGACATCCTCTGCATCTTCTTTCCGGACGGGGAGCGCTCGTGTTGAGGCCGTCTTCTAGCAGTCGTCGCGAGCTCCTCTTTGCCACAAGTGGCTTCTTCCGCGGCTTATTCTTTTCCAGCCGACTCTGGTGGCCCCGAACCTGAGCCAGATATGCGACTGCTGCGCTTCCGGTGAATTACTGACGCCTTCTGCATGACGGGCGCTAATGGAAACCGGCCGGATCGCTGTCTGACGTGCGGACTAGGGAGACGACAGCCGGCAGGAGCTGCCATGTTTCTTTACTACGCCTGCCTAGATGTAGACGTTTCCGTGCCCTGGCTCTCTCACGCGCATGCGAGTCGATCGTGTTGCACCGCCATGTTTACGAACGGAAGCACTTTGTATTGGTAAGATTTCCCGTGTCCGGGCTCGCGCTTCACGAATCATCAGAGTATCGTTCTCTCTACCCCGCTGTCGCTTAAGCTGCGTAGTTGGACGTATGACACTGATGTTTACTCGCGCTGTTAGAAATGCCTTGAACGCTGTTATTTCTAAGAATTCATACATCATACTTCTGGAGAACAAAATAAACATTGATAACTGAAGACAGGCCATAAAAGAGGTGGGAGCTGAGAAATTAAACGTTAAAAATTACAAAAAGCATAAGTCCAAATTCTTTCGCCCAAGAAAGAAGGGCGAACGAGAGTAGGCACGATTGGAGCAATGCCATTTTGAAAGTGCCGTTCGCAGGTGCTCACTTGGGCCAGTTCAACCTCCGCAATATACCGCTGCTGTGGAAAATTTACATCACCTCTCAGCAGTGTTGTACATTCGTATTATTGCGGACCGTTATCTTCACGATTTCTGGTTAGCAGTACAAATTCTCTCTGAAAGTACATTCATTTCAATACAGCTGTTTCTGTGGGCACCTAACTGTCATCCAGGTTCAGGCCATGTTATTTCTACCGCTCCGAAAAGCAACATCAGTCAGTTTTTTTGTTCTTTTTAAAGCGGGTTAGGTATTTTTCGTACAGATTGTAAATTTGTTTAAGATACTCAGGTCTGCACCTCCCACTAAGTAAAAGGAGTGGTAAAAAAAGAACTTGCTTAATCACAGATTAGTGCGCAGCACCTAGAATTTTGTCACCGCAAGAAGAAACTATACAAAAATAGGAATAGTCTTTCGGGCTTGATGAATTTTCTGGAGCGCGATATTGTACATCTGCCACAATTAACTGCGCTTCACCTAAGGCTAAGGTTGAACGCGTGTAATTGAGAAAACTTTTTCAATTTGAGCTTTAGAAGATGACAGAGCTCATCCTGAAACGTGTAATACATTATAATGACTTGTTAAACAGTGTGCCTGTTCGAAATGCTAAAATAGGGCAGCTGTTCAAATGAGATACCGCACAAAATAATGTAGAGCTAATGTTCAGCCTTCCTAACCTCCTGACACTCTACTCTGTGACTAGAGGCCTGTGAACTGTGCGATGTCAGTGCACGTTAAAGAACCCCAGGTGGTCTAAATTTCCGGAGCCCTCCACTACGGCGTCTCTCATAGCCTTAGTCGCTTAGGGACGTTAAACCCCATAAACCAACCAACCACTCTACTCTGTGAATAAGGTTGTCGGCCCGCTCAGACGCGTGCTCCTGCATTCTGTAGGAGGTTTCAGAGGAGAACGGAAAGCTAGTTTTCTGCACACAGATCTACTGGCGAAGCATTCGAGCAACAAACAAGAATTTCAAATAGTTTGGGCTTCTTCTCCAACGCAGTCATTCTCTTCCCTTCTCTCGCAGCGCTTGCTCATTGGCGAAATTTTCTGCTTTCTTTCTCGTGGGACCAAAGCACTAGAGGCTTCCAGGTAGAAGAGCCATTAAAAATTCACTCATCCAGAATTGCGAACTGTTGGTAAAGGAACCTAACCAATTGGCTGCACGGAAAACAGAATGAACTAAATCAGGTCCTCGGGTAGTTTACAGTGCACAGCACCAGCGACAAGTAGAGTTTTGTAACGTTTCATGAAAGCACTACTGGCAGAGGATGTGCTGACTACAGTAACTGAGTTTTGTCCGCAAACTCAGCTACGCACTATGCAGGCTGCATTTATGTGGAAGTGAAATAAGAAGGAAAAGCGCATGGGTTGTGTTATGTCACTGCAACTGCAGGTGGCCCTCATTAATGTAGATTGCACCTGTCTGGAGCGCCTAGAAGCGCAGAAAGTGCTTTGCCAGATTTGTGCCCTAAAGCCGAGTACAAATGTTTTTTAATTAACTCCCTCCCCACGACACTAATCAGATTACTATTAAGCAGAGGGGGCTCCAACAGTTAAGTTTTGCTTTGTTTCCTGGGAGCGGGAATAGTGCATTCCTCTGCAAACTGGTTTTCGGCTCCAAACTTGACAAACTAACTCCCCCGTATCTTTTCCCTGACCGGCGCCCTTTTCGTCATCCCCATTTTGACACCATAGTCTGAGAGCTCACAGGGATGGCTCAAGGAGGAAAGCGACGCTAGTCAAAGCATTAGTTTCAAAGCACAAACTGTTTCTTGCTTGGTAAACTAAACGAAGAGCTTCTGACATTAAAATAGAGACCGTAGTTTCTCCAAAGGCGTGAAGGTTCTTTAAGTACAGCGACGTACATAGAACAATATTTCACCTCAGTTTACCTAACACAAAATTGCATGTATAGTGTAAGGAATCAAAGTTATTTGTGAATAAACAAAATTACTGCGACGCCTGAAGCTGCCAGGAAAATTCGACGAGCACAAACGCTTTGGTGCATTTAGAAAAAGTTTTTGATCAGAAAAGACCATGTGACCGCGAAGTCGTTCACAGTAGACTTGATGAAGACGCAGGACCCTCACACCATTTCCTTGTTGCTGAAGGGTTTAAGCTCTTTCTGTCGCCCTTTAGTGCTATAGAATTAAACTGTATGCGCGTTGCTTGCTTGGTACGGCCATTTTAAGCAATGCGGTGTAATTTCTGCATTGGCTAAGAGTGGAATCTCGGCTGTGACTGTTTTTTTTTTCTGTTTGACACATTGCCGCTAATGTCCTGATATTGCTTGCAGGGGCAAGCCTTTTATCTTAGTTGGGGCGCAAGGGCTGTTTCTTTATTCTGGTCGTGTCTTGCACAACATGTTTAGGATTGGTATGGTAGTTCGGAGAGAGAGAGAGAGAAAACTTTATTTACAGAGGAATTCGGGGCACGCCCCAGGGTCCCCGCACGACCCCACTGCACTCAAGTGTTTATGATCCGAAGGTCCATAACACTGGCAGCACGGCCGGTGGCGATGGTCTGCACGGCCGGGTCCTCCGAGCGCAGCAGGGTCTCCCAGTCCTCCCAGGTCTTGAGGTTCTCTAGGTCCCGCGGGGGAGGGTCCGCCGGGCAGAGGGAAATGATATGGAGGGAAGAGGCGACGGGTTCTGGGCATAGAGTGCATGCCGGAGTGGGGAAGGAGGGATGATAATGGGCTAGGGTAAGGGGTGAAGGAAGTGTGTGTGTCTGTAGTCTGCGCCAGAGTGTTGCGTGTTTGTTATCTAGGGAGGGGTGGGGCGGGGGGTAGAGCTGGCGTAAGACTCTGTGCGCCTGGGTCAGCTCACTGAATGAGTGCATGCGCTCCTTCGTGAATCCCCGATCAGAGGCCACCTGAGCCCGGTTTAAAGAACCTCGGGCTAAAAGGTTGGCGGCCTCGTTTCCGTGATTCCCGGAGTGCGCGGGCACCCATATCAGCTCCACTTGGCGGGGCGGGCGGCCTCGGGCGAGTCCAGTATGCCAAAAGCAGGGACATGGACTCGGCCTCGAGCAAAATTTAGAATCGCAGTTTTAGAATCGCTTAAAATGTACCGGGCTTCCGTGCGGGTTATAGCAAGGGCAATGGCGGCTTCCTCTGCAGCCTCTGGGGACGTGTCTGGAGGGAGAGGTAGTGTGAGGAGGGCGGATATAGATGAGTCCACCACAGCTGCTGTCGCTTCATCACCCGTGCAGGCAGCGTCCACCCACACGGCGTCCGGCTGGGGGCCGTACGCTCGATCAAGTGCCTTCGCACGGGCTCTGCGGCGCTGCTCATTGTGGGACGGGTGCATATTCCTCGGGAGCGGCCTGATGAGGAGCTCTCGGTGAAGGGATCGTGGGATGGCGAGGAGGGTTGGGTCGTTGGCCGGTATTTTGATTCCGAGGGTGTCCAGGATATACCGACCTGTGGAGGTTTGTGTGAGCCTGATGTATTGGGCCTGTCGGTGGGCCTCCACCAGTTCCCCGATCGTATTGTGGAGGCCCAGGCCTAGTAATCTGTCTGTGGGTGTGTTGAGGGGAAGGTGAAGTGCTACCTTGAATGCCTTGCGAATCAAAGCATCCAAAGCGTTTATGTCATGTTTGGATAGGTGTAAATATGGGGTAGTGTACAGCACACGGCTCAGGACAAAGGCATGGATGAGGCGACATAGGTCGCGCTCCTTCATGCCTCTATGACGTCCCGAAACCCTGCGGATGAGGTGCGATATCGCGCCTACAACCTGCTTGAGTTTCTTGAGGGTGATGGTGTTTTTGCCATCGTTCTGGATGTGCAGGCCCAATACACGGAGGGTTCCAACCTCAGGTACCGGGTCACCATTCAGTTCAATGGCAATGGGGGAGCGGGGGCAGCGGTGGTTCTTAGGCCGGATGAGGAAGAGTTCGGACTTCTCTGGGGAGCAAGACAGTCCGATGGTCCGTGCGTAATTTTGGGTGAGGGTGGCTGCTTCCTGTAAGGTGTTCTCTATGTCTCCGTCACTGCCGTGAGTGGTCCACAGGGTGATATCGTCGGCATAAAGAGTGTGCTTCAGGTGGGGAATAGTGGCCAATTTTCGGGAGAGGGGGATGAGGGTAATGTTAAAGAGAAAGGGAGAAAGGACGGACCCTTGAGGGGTGCCGATACTCTGAAGAGTGTAGGAGGGGGAAGACAGAGGGCCGAAGTGTATCTCAGCTGTGCGGTCAGTGAGGAATGCTTGAATGTAGGCATACGTGCGCACACCCACATTCAAGGGGGATAGAGCAGTCATGATCGCCTGATGTTCAATGCGATCAAAAGCTTTGGAGAGATCCAAAGCTAAGACTGCCTTGGTGTGACCCGGAAGAAGCGGGTCGAAAATGTCGTGTGAGAGTTGCAGCATAGCGTCCTGTGCGGATAGATGGGGGCGAAACCCTACCATGCTATGCGGGTAAAGATTGTTGTCCGCCATGTGACTGGTGAGTCTCGCTAACACAACATGCTCTAGGAGCTTCCCAAGGCATGAGGTTAGCGAAATAGGGCGAAGGTTTTGAAGTGTAAGTGGTTTGTTGGGTTTAGGTATGAATATTGCCACGTGTCATTGCAGTGTTTGTTCGTTCACGCTCAAGGCAGCAGGAAAGGGTCGTTATCACTTTTGTTCGTGGCGCGAGAAGCGACCAGACTAATCTCGATTGTTCGCAGCCATGAAAGGCTGCATCTAGGTTTTTCCAGATTACCGTAGATGATCTTGACCTGTTATCTGGAAGTTTCCTTGCCGGCTTTAAATTGAGCGATGCCGCGAGCGGCGGACATTCGTAGTTCGACGACCGCCGAGCACGCATGTTGCTTACGCCGCCGCCGAGTGATTCAGTTCTTTTGAGGGCGCAAGTCAGCCCAAATAAAGAGCTTCGTTTGCAAGTATTGCTGGTGTCTTCCTGACCGCTGGACTGCCGTCACTACAACGTGACATCTGGTGGAGGTGCTGGGTAGCCTCCCATGTTCCGGACACCCCCTACAAGTCGAGACGCCAGCCCTTTGAGTCATCTACCGCAGGACCTGAGTCCAGTCCACCGCGCAAGCCGACGCCTGCAAGGGGACGCACCTGAGTTCGGGACCCTGCCGGACCCTACCCGGAAGCGAAAGCAAGTACCAACGTCCATCATGACCTTGCCCCAGACGACCACTCCAATCATTCTGCAGCAGCCCCGGGTGCCACCAACCTTCGACGCTTCGCCTGGCGCCGACCCCGAGGAATGGCTGGAGCAGTTCGACCGTGTGGCTGTCTTCAACAACTGGGACGACGCCATGAAATTTAGGTACGTCTTCTTCGCCCTGGAGGGACCAGCAAGAGTCTGGTTCGAGAATGAGGAAGCCAGCCTTGCCAACTGGGAAACCTTCAAGGAACAGCTTCTGAAGACCTTCACAAACGTTGTGCGAAAGGAGAGAGCCCAGCAGCTGCTACAGTCTCGCATTCAACACCCAAACGAGACCGTTGCAGTGTATACTGAGGAGATGAAGCGTCTCTTCCGGCGTGCCGACATGAACATGAAAGAAGAAGAGAAGGTGAAGTTGCTTATGCGAGGAGTTAAAGAGCAACTATTTGCCGGCCTCGTTCGCAACCCACCGAAAACCGTCGCTGAATTCGTAGAAGAGGCATCCACAATGGAGAAAACTCTCGACGCCCGAGCCCGCCAGTATGACCGCCAGCAGCGCTTTTTGTCAGCAAGCTGCATGGACACCGCTAACAATGATAACCTGCGGGAGGTTATACGTGAAGTTGTGCGAGAGGAGCTCCGACGGTTGCTGCCAACGGGAACGCAGCCGCAACTTTCATCGCTCACTGACGTCATCCGGGACGAGGTTCAACAGGCCTTGGGTGTGACGCCGACACCCACGCAGCCTCTGCAGCCCCCAGCCATGACTTACGCCGCAGCTGTGCGCCGTCCTGCACCTCGACGACGGGACCCAAGCCCCTATCGCCCTCAGCCAGCTGCGTTGGACCGCCGCCCACTCGCCCCAACCCGCCCGTCCTACGAGCGACGCGCGCAGCCGAGGAAATGCGACGAGTGGAGAACTCCCGACCAGCGCCGCCCACTATGCTTCCACTGTGGCGAAGCCGGTCACGTCCTCCGGCACTGCCCATACAGAAGACTGGGCATCCGAGGGTTCTCTTACGACGCTCCACGACCCCGACCCGGCCAGCGACCAGCCGAAATCGAGGAGTTTTTACGTCGGGAAGAATACTCATCGCCGAGCCGCCTATCACGTTCCCCGTCTCCATCGTCCCCGCGCTTTGTTTCTCCTAGCCGAGGTTACGCCGTGCGTGGACGCTCCCCCAGCCCACGAAGGTTAAACTAAATAAAGCAGCCTCTGGAGGTGAGGTTGCTTCTAAGCGCAATGACAAAGATCCTCCATCGACGAATACTCAAGACCATGCCTCAACTACGACGACAACACCGACGACGACAACACCGACAACGACAACACCGACGACGACAACACCGACGACGACAACGCCGACGACGACGACACCGACGACGACGACACCGACGACGACGCGGCCAGACTTGAAGCTTTTACCGCTGCCCAGTGAAGTAACGTCGCAGTACGCCCACCGCAGCCTCACTACTCGACGAAGCCGAGATCGGACACCGAAGACAACGTACAATACCAGAACGCGAACAAGTGACCTTGAAGTTACGGTCCACGGTCACGCGGTTACTGCCTTGGTGGACACGGGAGCTGACTACTCTGTCATGAGTGGCCCACTCGCTGTCCGACTCAGGAAGGTGACAACAACCTGGGATGGCCCGCTGATCCGCACCGCAGGTGGCAACCTGATTACGCCGTCCGGACGCTGCACCGCGAGAGTTACTGTAAATGGGAGAACCTATGCGACAACCTTCCTGATCCTACAGCAATGCTCGAGAGACGTGATTTTGGGAATGGACTTCCTGAACGAACATCGGGCGATCATCGACCTTCGATCTAAGTCGATCAAGCTTTCCACGGAAAAAGCCATACCTGTTGCGACGAGCGCAACTCATCACGTTGCCTTAAACGTCCTCGATGAAGCATTGAGCGTGCCGCCTCGATCAAGTGTTCTCGTCGGCATAGGTACTGGAGACATCGAAAATGCCGAAGGTGTTATCGAGGGGAACACCCAGTTACTCCTGGATCGAGGATTGGGCGTCGCGAGGGGAGTCGCCGAAATCCGAAATGGCCGAGCCCAGGTGTTGCTAACCAACTTCACCGAAGAATACCGGCATCTAAACAAAGGTACGACGATCGCTTTCCTCGACGAGCTGGCAGACATCAGAGACGTATTTGCCCTACCCGACCAACCTGCAGAACTATCTGAACAAGGCCATCAACCCACGTTCGACATCAACCCAGCATTACCCCGGAGCAGACAAGACCAAATACGCAGTCTTCTTCAAAGGTACACCGATTGCTTCTCATCAGCATCGAATGTGCGACGAACCAGGCTTGCGAAGCACCGCATTGTCACAGACGAACACGCACGACCACTGCGACAGAGCCCCTACCGCGTATCGCCGTTAGAACGCCAAGCTATCCGCAAGCAAGTTGAGGAAATGCTTCGTGACGACGTCATCCAGCCATCGAGGAGCCCCTGGGCAGCACCGGTCGTCCTAGTGAAAAAGAAAGACGGCACCCTTCGCTTTTGCGTCGATTACCGCCGCCTGAACAACATTACGAAGAAGGATGTCTACCCCCTCCCCCGCATCGACGATACACTGGACCGGCTGTGCAACGCTAAGTACTTCTCATCGATGGACCTGAAGAGCGGCTACTGGCAAATTGAAGTCGACGAAAGAGATCGCGAGAAGACTGCGTTCATCACGCCAGACGGACTCTTCGAGTTCAAGGTGATGCCATTCGGCCTCTGCTCTGCCCCAGCGACGTTCCAGCGAGTAATGGATACGGTGCTCGCAGGCTTGAAATGGCAGATTTGCCTAGTCTACTTAGATGACGTTGTTGTCTTCTCCTCAAGCTTTGAAGACCACCTCAGAAGGCTTCGGATAGTGCTGGAAACGATCAAGTCTTCAGGCCTGACACTGAAACGAGAGAAGTGCCACTTCGCTTACGAGGAGCTGCTGTTCCTTGGTCACGTCGTAAGCAAGGATGGAGTTCGCCCAGACCCCAAGAAGACGTCTGCGATCGCAGAGTTTCCACAGCCTAATGACAAGAAGGCTATACGCAGATTCCTTGGATTATGCGCTTATTACCGGCGATTCGTCAAGAACTTTTCGCGCATCGCTGAACCTTTGACCCAACTTACCAAGGCTGACGTGCCTTTTAAATGGGAAAGGCCGCAAGAGGAAGCTTTCAACGAACTGAAGCGCCGCTTACAGTCCCCTCCTGTGCTCGGGCACTTTGACGAAAACGCCGAAACCGAAGTTCATACCGATGCAAGCAGTGTGGGCCTAGGAGCGGTCCTCGTTCAGAAAAATGGCAGACAGGAGAAGGTTATCGCGTACGCTAGCCGTTCACTGTCGAAAACCGAGGCCAACTACTCGACCACCGAGAAAGAATGTCTCGCTATTATTTGGGCCACGTCGAAATTTCGCCCCTACCTGTACGGACGACCATTCAAGGTTGTGAGCGATCACCATGCTCTGTGCTGGCTAGCCAATTTGAAAGATCCCTCCGGCCGCCTTGCTCGTTGGAGCCTGCGCCTTCAAGAATTCGACATAACTGTAGTCTACAAATCTGGCCGCAAGCATTCCGATGCAGACTGCTTGTCGCGAGCCCCCGTCGACGCAGCACCGGAAGAGGAAGACGACGACGCTTTCTTAGGACCAGTAAGCGCGAGCAGTTTCGCGCAGCAGCAGCGCTCGGATCCTTAGTTGCAAAGCCTGGTTGATTATCTGCAAGGCAAGACCGCATCGCCTCCCCGAGGGTTCAAGCGCCAACTGTCGTCCTTCGTCCTTCACAATAATGTCCTTCTGAAGAAGAACTTCGCGCCCAACAGGACAGTGCATCTTCTTGTCGTGCCCAAAAATCTCAGGCAAGAAATTATGCAGGCATGTCATGATGAGCCGACTGCAGGACATGTCGGGATTGCTCGCACGTTGCACCGCATCCAGGAGAAGTACTATTGGCCGCGGCTAGCTACCGACGTTTCGCATTACGTGAAAACGTGCCGTGAGTGTCAACGACGCAAAACGCCTCCGACTAGACCAGCCGGACTCCTGAACCCCATACCACCGCCAACTAAGCCCTTTCAGCAAATCGGGATGGACCTACTCGGCCCCTTTCCTACTTCATCATCAGGTAGCAAGTGGATCATCGTGGCCACCGACTACATGACCCGCTACGCCGAAGCAAAAGCGTTGCCTAGTGGTACCGCCACAGAAGTTGCAAAATTTTTTGTCGAACAAATTCTCCTCCGACACGGCGCACCCGAAGTACTCATCACAGACAGAGGAACAGCATTTACAGCGGAACTGACGCAAGCCATTTTAAAGTACAGCCAGACAAGTCATCGGAGGACAACTGCCTATCATCCGCAAACCAACGGACTCACAGAGCGTCTGAACAAGACCATCGCAGACATGCTCTCCATGTTCATCGACGCCGAACACAAGACGTGGGACTCTATTGTGCCCTACGTGATCTTCGCCTATAATACTGCCACCCAGGAGACAACCAGGTTTACTCCATTCCAGCTGGTATACGGCAGGAAGCCCACAACAACACTCGACGCAATGCTCCCGCACGTTTCCGACGAAGACAACCTCGACGTCGCCGCCTACCTTCATCGCGCCGAGGAAGCCCGAAGACTTGCACGGCTTCGCATTCAAGACCAGCAGCACACCGACGCCCGACGCTACAATCTGCGCCGACGAGACACGCATTACAAGCCAGGTGATCGGGTTTGGATATGGACGCCAGTTCGCCGCCGCGGATTGAGCGAAAAGTTGCTGCGACGCTACTTTGGCCCGTACAGGGTTCTCCGTCGCATCGGTGACCTCGACTATGAAGTCATCCCCGGCGGCACGACAGCATCTCAGCGACGCCGCCCACGCCCGGAAGTCGTACATGTCGTACGCCTGAAGCCATATTATGAACGCTGAAGGACTCGAGGTTTCGTTCTCCGTGTTTGTTTTCATTTTAAAGCGTCGAGACGATGCTTCTTTGGAGGGGGGGTGGTGCCACGTGTCATTGCAGAGTTTGTTCGTTCACGCTCAAGGCAGCAGGAAAGGGTCGTTATCACTTTTGTTCGTGGCGCGAGAAGCGACCAGACTAATCTCGATTGTTCGCAGCCATGAAAGGCTGCATCTAGGTTTTTCCAGATTACCGTAGATGATCTTGACCTGTTATCTGGAAGTTTCCTTGCCGGCTTTAAATTGAGCGATGCCGCGAGCGGCGGACATTCGTAGTTCGACGACCGCCGAGCACGCCTGTTGCTTACGCCGCCGCCGAGTGATTCAGTTCTTTTGAGGGCGCAAGTCAGCCCAAATAAAGAGCTTCGTTTGCAAGTATTGCTGGTGTCTTCCTGACCGCTGGACTGCCGTCACTACAACGTGACAATATTACCTTCGCGTGGCGCCAGGACTGCGGGAGATTACCCTCCCTCCAGCACTGGTTGAAGTATTTCGTAATGTGGGTGATCGATTGGTCATCCAGATTACGGAGCATGGAGTTTGTGATTTGGTCTGCACCAGGTGCGGAGTTGGCGCGGAGAGTCAGGAGGGCCGCTCTGACTTCCGTCTCCGTGATGTCGGTGTCGAGTGTTGGATTTGCTTGTCCTGTGTAGTGCGGTAGAGGTATGGGGCCGCCTGGAGATGTGTACATGGTTCGAAGTGTGTCTAGAAGGGTGTCGGGATCGTCAATGTGTTCATGTGTGAGACGTGTCACGTGGTGCTGTGTTGCTGATTTGGTGCGCGTGGGGTCAATGAGGTGTCGGAGGAGTTGCCATGCGCGTTTGCTGGACAGGTTTCCGGCGATGCCGTCACATATCTGTCCCCAGTTGGATCGGCAGAGCTCCTCAGAGTGCTGTTGGATTTGTGTCTGCAGCGCGGCCAGCCGCTTCTTAAGCGTTCTGTTGTGTTTGTTGCCTTTCCAGCGTTCTAGGATGCTGTGATAAGCCTCCCAGAGGTGGGCTAGGCGTGTGTCAAGGGTAGGTGTTTCGGAGGTTCTCATGGTCCGAGGGCCTGTGTACCACGGTTTAATCTGGAAAAACTCTCCTTTCTAACGGAACATTCTGGGCGCAATCCTCACAAACAGAGACTAATAATTTTTGTTCTAAAAAACAAGGAAGCCAATATATATTGTACGGCTCGGTTCAGGTGTCCGCCGAGATATGTGAGGCAGATACTGCGCCATTTCCTTTCCTCAAAAAACCAATTTCAATTACCAATTACATTACGATATATATTGCTTCCTATCTGGTTCATATTTCGCTCCAAAGCATACAAAGACGAATTTTTGTTGATCGCAGTTCTATTTTCGTACAGAATTCGCTCATTCGGTGGCAACTCTGTGATGCGTGACTGATGCGTGACTGTCATACAAGCGACGTTTTGCTCCATTATGCTTTCTTAGCCGTTCATCTGCATACGAAATGTTCTCAACATTAAAAACATATTAGTGAGTGCGCGAAACCCGGCTGACTGAATCACGAAACAAACAAATATGTTTCTATCCTACAAAGCTAGTTCTAGTCAATACTTGTATGTCCTTAGCGCTAACTCGTATCTGTATGCTGACTCATGAATGGCCATACGCTTTCTATTGGCTCGTAGCTCGGCTTTTCTGTGGTAGAGCGCTTGGTAAAAAAATGGTTGCTTGACTCTGCATCGTATATACAAATTGATAGACAAGGCGCTATTTGGTGAAGCTGCTCTTATGTCATCAAAAACCAGTTATCAGCATTACCAGTGGGCAGATACACTCATGCACCCGTCACCACCCCCCGTATGCCAAAACCTCCCCTCGGCAAAGATGGGGTAAAGTTTATGCCAAGTGTTCCAGTTTGGTTTATATTTAGGTTGTTACCGAGAGAAACAACGCCACGGTGATCAGATAAAATATCTCAGGAGCACCTCTCTTTTGTTATGTAAACATGACGAGATTATGCAACAGAAGCTATTCAGTGCAAATAGTTCTGCATGCTTAGTTAGCGCCAGAAGACCGATTACTTCCTTGCAAAAAGTTTCACCACTCACCAAAAAAAAACGGTTGGAAAGAAAAGACCAAACCGCAGCATCAACATGGAAATGATCACGGTCCTTTAATATAATTTTAAGGCAATGGCAAGCTACTAAGATTTCTCAGATCACAGAGACGAAGGCAGCATCGCGAATTTAGAAGATTTCTCAAGCTTGCCTACGTGCGACCAGAAAAAAAAAATTGAAACAGTTTCAGCAAAGAACGGAAACGTAATGGTCCTTTGCAAACGTATGATTTCATCTTTCTGTCCCTCGCAGTTTTCTACAGAAGACTTAAGCGCGAAGGGACAACAAACTCGCCTCTGATTCTTGCTTTATGCGACGATGCTGTGGGGCTGGCAGGCTTACGAGATTCTCATACACATTGCTCGCGCCGAGCTTTTTGAAGTTTCTATTCTTGAACAAAATAAAATTCAAAGACTGGCTGTTCTAAATCTTATAACAAATTACGTCACTGGCGGCTAAGGACTGGAGTGGCCGTTGGCTGCAGGAAATTTTGCGATTTTTCACGCCGCACCTTCAGCAGGCAACTCTGGCGGTTTTAAAATGTGTTTTGGAAAGGTCCCACAAGTGTGGTGTTCCGGAGGAATAATAAACAGCGTACTTCAATGGAGAAAGTACGCTGAATTTAAAAAAAAATGCAGATCGTCTTCGAAATATCTTCGGCTTGGAGCATGCAAGCCGCCATCCTTCCGGTGACGCCTGAGTGGCCTGACGCATTGGGAAACGAAGCTCTTTGATTTTGATTTACTCCTGACTGCCCAGCGAGCGTTAAATAATGAGACTCCCTCTTGACATACGTGGTTATACTTAGTGAAATGGTAATAATTAGCAGCTGCACTTGCATTATTGTGTCAATTACACCGTCTCAGTTTGAGTGAAAACATTTCTTACGGATCTAACAGCACAGTCATGCCTGATGACTTCGAACAATGGGTACAAAAACAAAACAACTGTTGCTATTGGTGCTGACAACCGTCGAAGTTCCTGAACATTTCCATATCTCGAGTCATTTGAGACAACTGCGGAAATGTGCTCCGAAGTACACCCGAATCAAGCAGTTGCTAATTTTCTTGCAGTTCTGAATGTTATTTTTGTCTAAAATGTTTCGGCAGTTATTTTATGGTGGTTGTGCAACTGTAACTATTTGAAAGGTTTAGTTGTTATTTTTTTTCTATCTCTCTTTGTACTCGAACAATAAAATAGCAGAAAACATTGCTGACGTAGAACGGAGCAGTGTCGAAACGTCGTCATGCGATCAGTCCTGTGGAGGCGAAGCAGGCGCCTTCTCTTCGTGGCTGCAGCAACTAGGAATTACGCACCATCGAGGAGAAGCTGATGCAAAGGGACGGCACCTCATGCGAGGCTCACAGTTCCGCTAAGAGCTTTGATCGCGGTCAATCGCCATACTCGATGCTATTTTATTACACCCTGAAACAGTGTTGAGAAAACACGAAAGTGCCTGAAGCGATAAGAATAGAGAAGCAGTACGATAAAATGGAAAATAATGCAAATTGCTCTAGCACAAAAGAAACATCAGGCCATCTCATGTGGTGTCAATTAATTGAAAAGCGAAACTTATCAACTACAGTAGGTAGTGCAAAGACAAGAAACGAACGCAGCTTTCCGGGTCTTCTCCTTTGTCTATGTGTTGGTCGTCATGGCCTTATGTTCGTGAAAAATGCGTAGTAAGGCATTTCAAAACACCCACCCAACCTTGGCCAAGAGATGAGGACAGAAATGAAGCCGTGGTACTCATTTCTAAAAGGCAGACTTAATGACTATGCTCGTCATGCTAAACAAGCAAACCTATTTTACGTGCGCTAGTCCAGCTGGATAGGCAGGCAGCTCATTGAAAGCGTACAATTCGACGCTTACTTTGCACCAATTAAAGAAAATAATACTGAAAGGGAACCCCTGAAAAGGAAAACATGAACGAAGCTACACACAACAAAGCCGAAAGTGCATAGGCTACGGACAGACAAAAATACATACACCCAATCAATGCGTAGCTAATCCTGGCCATAATAACGCAAATTAACGACGCGTTATATTACATTCGTAATGATGATAACGATATCCAAGCAATGTTACTGTTGGTCTGTATCCAGAAAAAGAAAGAGTAGCTAGAATCACTGCGCTAGGCCTGCGACAAGGCAGTCCTTTCAAATTACTTTCGCGGTCATTAGGTATTCGCGCAGTTTGAGCAGAACAGGGTCTTGCCGCGCTCCATGCCTTTATAATTTTTTTGAGACAGCTTTGTGGAACGAGTAATGCGGTGTCATCGCCAACCAGATGCACGCTTTCCACGAACCGCTTAATGTCCCTCGGCTGTCATATCCGGCGGGAACTCCCGGGCAGCAGCGTCGCGGTAGAAAACTACATGACGAGCGCTGTGCTCGGTTAGGGAACCTAACATTAGATATGCTGCACTTCCGTTCGTCATCACCTCGAAATATAAAGCAAGCAATTGGTTTCCGGCCAGACCACCAGACGTCTTATTTTGGCGGCAGTGTAATCGTCTTAACGAACAAGCTTACTTTTGCAAACCAGACGATTAAAAATGTTGTAACTTTGGAGTTGGTCATGAAGACAGAGATCATCCGAAATTAAATTTTACTTCTTGACGTCTTTAGACACGCGGTCTGAAATATGAGTGCATCGGTGAAAACATAAATATGAGCGGTGTGCTTCCCCACATCGCACTTCTCACAGTAAGGAAGTGCAGCATTGGTGCTAAGGCATGCTTTAAATAATAGTTCGCATGTTGCACCCAGCAAAGAAATAAGTGTTACACTGCATCGCAGAGCGCTATCAAGTGCAATTGCGAACGTAAAACGAGTAATGCCCAGCATAGAAAGAAGCAATCGACGACTTTTGCTTTACCTAATGAGCTCTTGTGACTAATCTGTTTAAGATACTGGCGCTAGACGTAGTCTCCTAAAGCGCGGTCCAACTTTAAGTGTCACACCTAGCCTGCTTCAGACAAGAGGCTTTGATAAATAATTTTCGTCATTGTGGGGACGGAGGGTACGAGTTGAGATCGCGGGCTGTTCCACAAGCAGCCAACCGTGCAGTGCACACCCAGCAGCCGAGCTTTCAAAAATGAAAATTCGTTTTGAGAAAAGGACTGACATATCACGGTGGACACCCGAACCTCGCCTTAAGGGAAGGGTTGAAAGAGGGAGTGATATCCTGTATTTTACATAGCGTATAATGCCGCCCTACCGATATCCTTTCTTCTATCGCCCCCCCCCCCCCCCCCCCCCTTTTCTTTCCATCTCGCTGTCCTCTCCCTGTACTTTTATTTCCAGCCGCTGCTCAGGTGCTTCAGGGTTCAATGGCAGATGCAGCGGCTAGCAACATCTATTTCGGCCATCTTTATTTTTATTTTTAATTACCATTAAATAGCGACTAACAAAACAACAAAGAAGGAGTGCAAGAAAGAAAGAGGTGCCGTAAAGGAAAGCTGGCGGCGCTGCCCTTCAGCCACCATGGACGCTCAAAGCATCATGGGGCGGTGAGGTACTTGTTGCGGAACAGTCGTACTTTTTCGGGAACACGGAGTGGCACTACTAAGAGGTTTCATTCCGAAAACGCTGATTGTGTGCGCGCAGACGACTTCTGCGCGAACGCAGTGTGCAAAACCCATAGTAGTGAAAACGGGACGACACACGACGCCAATAAAAGGTTTCACTTTTCCGAAATGCTTTTAAAAACTTCTTATAGTGTTTAAGCAACAACATTTTTTTGAAAACATATTTACTTTTAAAAGTGCGCCTGTTAATTACGAAATATTAGTTTTTGTAGTGTTCATTACTTGGCCAATAGAAGAGCTAGCCATCCCTTATTTTGGGCGAACTTTGCACTTAAATGCTTTTATGCTCGTTTGTTGCAATTTACAGACAGGATATTGAACGTTAGGACATTCATAATTGTCGAATAGCGTTTATTTTTGCATTATTTTTTGGCCAAAAGTTGAAGTTCTGCAGTCAGTAGCTCACCGCCCCATGATGCTTTGAGCGCCCATGGTGGCTGAAGTGGTCACGAGGGGTATCCATGCAAACTCCCATAGACGGGCTGCCAGCTTTCCCTCTAGGTAATAGTAAGAAACTCTATGGCCGTAGTGGAGGTGTCCAGGTGTCCGGTACAATTTCGGCCACCTGGGGATCATTAACTTGCTCTGACGTCGCACAGCAAATGGGCGCCTTTTGCGTCTCGCGTGCTGTGCGAACACATAGGTAGAACATGTGGGAAAAATTTAGAACACGTGACTTTTAGGCGATAGCGTATACAGCTCGTTTGGTCGGCGTCGTAGTTGAGAGCACCGCGCATCGGAAAAAATGGCAAACTTACTAGCTAAGTTAGAGCCTAGATTGTGGCTGGGGTTCGATTCGGCGACCTATAATCGGGGGAACAGGCGACGTATAATCGGGGGGCTAAGTATCAGGCGCGGTTCGCGTGTCCAAGATAAGTGAGACTGTTACTGCGTAATTTCCTCCCTTCAAAATAAACAATTTTCGTTTCGTCCAACGGGCAAGGCGTCGCGCCGCACGGGCGATGGCGTTTCATGTACTCCCTGGCAGCGCTGCAAGACGCTGTCGCGTTCCCCTGTGAAGGGTGGAGCTTGAGTCCTCCAATGTTAACCCGACCGCGGCAGCCGTGTTTCGATGGAGGCGCAGCGCAAGAGGCGCCCGTGTGCTGTGCGACGTCAGTGCACGTTAAAGGTCCGGACGCAGTCGAAATTATTCCGAAGACCTCCACTACGGCACCTCTTTCTCTCTTTCTTCCTTCGCTCCCACCTTCCTCCCTTCCCTTTCGGCGTGGTACACGTGTCCGCCGAGATATGTAAGACAAATACTTCGCTATTTCCTTTCCTGAAAAACCAATTTACCAATTTATTTACTACCTGGATATTTGTCCCAGCCAGCGTCGTCACTTATGCGTACGCGGTTGTTGCGACGCGCGTCATTCCTTTCACTCTTTCTTCTCACATCTTTCAACTCTCCTCTATCTGCACGTGGCAGCGGTGGTGGCTCAGCCCGAGCCAGTGGACCGGCCCGTGCACTTTCCTTTTCATCCTTCCTTCAGTGGCAACAACAACAACAGATGCGTAGAATTCATCACGTTCAGACAGAAGAAAGCGAAGAACGGAAAAGTTATCTAAAAGTTCGTGCGTGCTATGGAGTGCCCTTCAGACTAACAATTAAATGCGGCACCTGGAGGCTGTGCTTCCTGCATTATCCGGCGAAATCGCCTTTGGGAACACATTGAAACCACTGACTAGCCATGCTAACAATGTTAGAACATATTTGTACACCAAATACTGAAACATGCATTCGAAAATATTACAGAAAGCGGTGCCATTTAGCGGTTTGTCCCCAAGTTCGTACACGTAATTAGGCTGGGCTGCCCCTTGTCGCCTATGTTTTTTGTTTTGCGCCGAGACCCACTGCTGCGTCGCATCGCCGGGAGCCCGTCTGTACGCGGTTTCCCACTGCCAGTCCACGGCCAGGTTAAGGTCTCAGCATACGCCGACGATGTGTCCCTGTCCCTGTTCCTGCGGGACGAGGACAGCTACGTAGCGTTTTTACGGCTGTTTGAAGTGTACAGCGAGCTGTCCGGCGCCCTGCTGAACAGGGACAAGAGTAGAGCGTTGCGCTTTGGCGCGTTCTCCGCAGACCTGTTCGGCGATGTACAGTGGGTTTCGGCCGTGAAACTTCTGGGGGTTTATTTCCTCGCGTCTGGTGAGCCAGCTCGCGAGCCGTGAACTCGCCTTAGAGCAATGCTGCCGACTTTGGTCTCCAATGTGCTCCCGCCAAATCAGAGCTTCTACACGTCAGGACAAACCACAAGGGCAACACGTCTCTACACATATCTCTGTCGGGCGGTCCCATCAGAGAAGTGGCAGAGCTCCGGTTCCTGGGTCTGTTCATCACTAACAAACTTAAGCCGAACTCTACTATACGAAACTCAAGAGCATAGGTGAACAGGTAGGGCGCATGATCCACCGTGTTTCCAACAAGCGGGGTGGTCTGCGGGGCAGGGACGCGCTACGGCTCTCCCATGCATTCGTGACCAGCCGGATCCTCTACGCCGTGCCGTACCTACGCACCACCAAACAACAAGACGAGCGCATTGACGCCATCATCAGCAAGGCAACAAAGCGAGCACTGGACCTCCCGATGGCTACCTCCAACGCCAAACTGAAGGCGTTGGGAGTGGTAAACTCCTATTAGGAGTTGCGGGAGGCCCACCTCGTGAACTAATATACGCGGCTATCGCAGACGGCTCCTGGGCACCGCCTGCTAAACCGCTTACACATCCAACACACATGCATACCAGAGGGGACGGAGAACATCCCGGTGCTGTGGCGCCACATGCTCTTGGTCGCTCCGCTCCCGCGTAACATGGACATGGCTTCACATGAAGGCAGACGACAAGCGCGGGTTCGCACGCTTCAGAGGCAATATGGCTATAAAGAGGGCGTCTATTACGTGGACATCACAGGGCCGTCGCCCGCGGGATTCTTCATGGCTGCCGTAGTCCACCGGGGAATGAATGTCGATGGGCTATCTTTTCGGGCCCCAAATTCAACACGAGCGGAGGAAGTCGCAATAGCTCTCGCTGCCGCCGATCCAAAATCGAGAACAGTTATCACAGACTCTCGCCGGGCCTGTGAACATTATCTTGCAGGCAAAATATCCCCTCTTGCCTCCCAAATTCTAAGACGCGCTCCCACCGATCCAATTCGCACAAAAGTGATCTGGGCTTCTGGCCACCAGGGTCTACGAGGCAATGAGGCAGCTGATGCGGCCGCCCGAGCGCTCACACACCGGGCTCCTCATCCTAGCTATCCTGGCTCAGAAGCTCATAAACCGCTTCTGCGGTTCCGCGAAATCCTAATTCATTATTGCGACAGCCACCGTCTCTACCCAGTACCTTCCAAGGGGCTGAGTAAGGCGGAGGAGCGAACTCTGCGGCGCCTGCAGTCAGGAACTCTTCTCTCCCCCGCCATAGCAAAACACTTCGCTCCGAACACAGATGGGCGCTGCCCGCACTGTGGAGAGATCTGCGATATCTTTCACATGGTGTGGGCATGTACTCAGAATCCTCACCTTCCCCCTTCCCCCACCCCCACCCGAGAGGCATGGGAGACTGCCCTCCTCAACTGCTCCACACTGGAGTGTCAAAGGGCTCTAGTAAAGCGGGCGCGAGACGGGGCCTCGTCGTGCGGTGTCCCGGACTAAGGATTCCGACCATGTAGCAGGGTTTTTTGACCCTCAAACTCTCTTTGCATATTAATGTTTTTCACCACCACCACCATAGAGAGACCGCCGAGAAACGGTTGACAGTGGCGGTGCGATTCCGCATCTCCCTTGTGGAGCGCGCATTTATTATCCGCGCGTCGGTGTGCGCCCTACTGTACTATGTCGCTCGCTTTGCCCACCCAGCCCGCACCTTCACGCGCTGTTTGGCCACTTTATGTTGCTCGTTCTTCTGAGCAGGAAAGACGGAGTCTGTAGCGCGCGCGCTCGTCCGGCTTCCCACTAACATGGGGGGATTCAGCCCTCCCCACTTGCCCACGATATGCGATGTGCTCGCTTTGCGGGCCACCAATGACCTGGCTAACCAGGCCGGCTACCCGGTTAGGGGGCTACTGGCTTACCTACTCGGCACGTCGCGCTCCCTTTTTTTTCTCTGAGCACAGTGTGGGCCCGACAGCCTTGCCTCAGCCTCGGTTTTACCAGAGAACCTGCCAGATGCTCAGGTCCCTCACCGCAGCAGTGCCAGAGGTAGAGTTATTTTCAACTCCCGCCTCTCGGATATGCGAACTCCTGGCCATAAAACAAGCCCCACAGGAGAAATTGGCGATAAGCAGAGCGGTGCGATGGCGGGACCTGACGTCTTCATCTCTTCCCGCAGACGTGCGAGACTTCGGCTGGCTGCGGGGATGGCGGGCCCTGCCTACGGCAGATCGCCTGGCGGCTTGGGGCGTGGCCCCCTCCTCCCGATGTCCACAGTGCGGACTTCTAGAGACCTTGCCGCACGCCATCTTTGAGTGTTCGGTAGCTAAGACATTTTGGGTCCTTATGTCGCGAATGTTCGGGGCGACCCTTGGCCCCAATTCAAGGCTCCGCGACATTTTTGTGCGTATGTTTCTTTGTGTCGGGGCGTTCGTACTGTGGCGCCAAAGAGGTGCACCGGCTCTACAAGGACGGCCGCAGAGGGCCATGTACCCCATGTTGCGGCGGGTGCGTGCGCGCATGTTCGCCCAGGCGTGCGTGGACGTCGTGTCGCTGGAGGAGCACCAGTTCCTTCGGCGCTGGTCTACCCGCTTCATCGTCGTAGGCACGGGCCGTGTTACGGTGCGGTCCTGCCATATTAAGTGTGGCGCCCGTGTGTGGTGCGCGTTGTTCGCGCGCGGGTTTTTGTGCGAGGGTTTTTGTGCGCGGTTATCAACCCGGCGTGCTTCCTCCGTGTATGGACCCACTAGAACTTTCTTGAACACTTTTTGTTTTTGGACACTTACGTTCCCTGTTAGTGCGTATGCATAGGGCGACATCAGTTGCCGCAATATATCTTTGTTTTTGTAGAGGGATGGATGTCCCTTTTTCATCGTGAGTCCAAATAAACTTCTTTTTTCAGGCGTGTTTAGATCGTGTGACCCTCCCAGAAGTGAGTTCCTGCTGCGGTGCAGCACCCGCTCCATCGCCACCAGCGGTGGCTCCAGGTCACCAAGGCGTTCACGGAAATGAGGCAGCCGAAGCCGCCGCCCGCACGCTCTCTCTCCGGGCATTTCCCACGGGACCCGACGCCGACCAGGACTTTGATTTCAATCCGGTTTACACCTTTAAGGAAATATGCGATTATTGCAAATCCACGCACCAAACTCTTCTCACCCCGTGCAAAGGGCTGGGGAAGGTCAACGAGCGGGTACTCCTGCGCCTTGTCCGGTTGCTGCATCCTCGAGGCCCAAACGGCCTTAACGCAGCGCGCCCGGGCTGCGGCAAACGCCAATGGGGTGCCTGACTAGGCATCCCACCTAGTGGTTGTAAGGGCGTGACCCTTCAGGTCACGACCCCCAACACCTCTCCCTATGACTAAATAAATGTTGTCACCACCACCTTCAGCGGGGGCCGCGTGACGGTGCGGCTCCTGCCGTATTGAGTGTGTAGTGTGCGGTGTCGGTGCGCGTTCATCGTATTTAGTGAGCGTGCTTCCCCCCGCGATGCTTGGACATTATGGACCCTTTGAACATTCTGTGCTGTGAATGATTTTGTGTGAACGGCGACAGCAGTCGCCGTCGTGTACATGTTTCATAGCTTGTTTGTATCGAGCGACACTCGTCGCTGCCTTGTTGTTTTTGTCTTTGTGAGGGACTGTGTGTGAATCATGGGTCCAATAAACTTTTCTTCAAAACTGACGTAATGTGTATTTTGTTTTGTAGAGGAACCGTTGTCCCTTTTATGCTCCTGGGCCCAAATAAACTTCTCTTCAATCTGTCTAAATCATCGTTCGCAACGCGTTGAACGAAAGTACAGATTTTCGCTCTTAAATTTAGAGGTACGTTCGTTTCACGCCTGTACGTTTGAAGTGTCGAAAATTCTAATTTAGTCTGTTCGAAGCAAAAGATGTGTCAGTGAACACATTTTGCTTCAGGGCAATGCAGCCGAACGTGTCATTTTCGAGCGCCCCGCATTAGGAACTGCGGCTGGAGGTTGATGATGTCATTGATGCTCTGTTTGTATTCGCTGACCCGAAGTCCGTCCCCAAGCGCAGGCATAACCAAACTAGCAAAAAACATTATTTTGCTCATAAAATGAAGTTCTTTATCGTTGCCCCTTTTCCTAAAAACATGCACCCAGAGTATCATGTCGCTCGCCACAAGGACAGGGCTAAGTTTCTGCACAAAAGTATTTAACAGATCGGACAGCGGTCTATGTCGACGCCGCCGAATACCCCGACCGCGAAGCTTTCTTGTTCGCGGCTGTAAACTGCTGTGGACGGCCGCTGGTTTCGTGCTCCATTCCCGTCAGATCGGCTGAAGAGGCCGAGGAGGCGGGAATAGCCTTAGCGATGGTCTCCACCTTTGCACAAACCATCTTCAGCGACTCTAAACCAGCGATTTGTAATTTCGCCAAACGCCGGGTCTCCCCTGTCACCCTCTCTCTCCTCCACTCCACCAGCCTCCAGCTGCGCCCGATCCAAATGATCTGGGTCCCTGCGCACTCATCCCATCCAGGGAACGAGGCGGCCCACAATTACGCCCGAGGATTGGTCGACCGAGATGGGGTGTCGCCCGCCCCGTGGACGGCGAGAGATCGTATGGTTACATTTCATGACACAACCATGCGCTACCGCTTTGGTAGACTTCTATGAATATCATCTGCTAACCTACTGGATGATGCGAAGAGATGCTGGAGATGTCGAGTTCTGTAACATCATTGTTGATGCTAAAAAATAAATTTGAATTTGAGGTTGCGAACGCTGAAGGAGGATGCGAAGAGCGCATTTCTCCAGACGGTCATTTAAGTAGCTGCGCCACGCTGCTTGGCAGTCGGTGATGATTAATAACTGCTCTACGCTTCTATTTCGTACGGAAATTGCGACAACGATCACAGCTTCTGTGGCTTCAATAGAAATCCAGGTGTGAAGGGCGACACTAGGGATCTCCTTGCACGCAAGGTCGATCGCCGCCGTCGCCGTTTTCATCGAATAACAGGGAGCCCATACACGTAGCCCAAATCGGACTTGCCTGCCAATCGCTTATATAGGTTCCTGGTTCTTGCCGCCCTCCTGTCTTCTTGCAGCTCCGGGTGCATGTGCCGGGAAATCGCGAGAACGAAACCGAGAAGCTTGTTTTCTAACACCCCAATATGATTCTTGCAAAGCTTACTAATATCAAAACTTCGAATCGTCTAACTTTTCTGGCAGCTCGTCGCTAGGTAGCAACACTTTCACTGTTTCATAAACGTATCATAATTTCCCCCAGTTGCGTGAGAGGCTAATTCTGCACTCCCCTCCCTCCCTCCTGTCGCTCTGCCCCCTTTGAGATCTTCGGGACACTCGTTTAATTGGCAGTGTACAGCGCATTCATGGTTCATCCAACTGTTTCAATAAGTCATGTTTGCTTACTGCCATAATGGAGCGGGGCGTACTTCCCGAATGTGTTGTGAATGAAATAAATACCATAAAATTTAAACAGTTACGCTAGATTATTTCTCTCCACATTTCCTCTTCGAAGCCCTCTTTTACCTTTGTATTGCCTTGGTTCATTTCAATGACTCTACGTTGTAAAAACTCGTTTACTTATGGTTACAATTTATCTTTATATGCGATATTTTTGTGACCCTTTATTACCATTTGTTCTCTCCCCTCTCCCCTTTACGTAAGGCCCCAAAGGGGCCCTTAAGGGTAAATAGATATATTATGACGATGATGAACTGTATACGAGGAAAAAAATTAAATAAGAGGCAAACGAGGAGAGGTCGGCCGTTGTTAACATGCCCTGGCCTGCTACTGCGTACGATGCCCTCATTTGGTCCGGGACGTCGACAGCGTCTTTGATTTCTTTAATGATGTTCTGTATCTGGTAGGGTAGCCTACAGGGCACGCCAGGCTAACCTCCCTGCCTTTACGTCCTTCTGTCTCTCTCTCTCTCTGTATCTCAGTCGCTGGAGTGACTGAGGAGGCTTCTCAAGTGGCTTAGTGAGGTAGTCTCTCCTTCCATGAGGCGATGTGGGTTTGTTGATGCTATAAGTAGCGGTTTTCCACCCCGAAGTCGAGGTGCTTTCAGGCAGGGATACACTTGGTCAGGCCCAGGATGGCCTTGTAAGCCTTGTGAACTATTGTCTTTACGTGCTCGATTTCGGGTTTGGTGAGGTTGGGTACGCGAGGCTGTGAATTTATATCAATCATATCAATTACAGCAGCGTGTGCTATAAAAGCCTTAGAGAGCCCCTGTCAGTCAGCTTATTGATATTGGCCACCTAAATGGCGCGGTTTCCATTAAATGCCACAAGAAATATCAGATATATGGAATAAGAGCGTACCGGCGCGGACAAAAGTAAACGGAGCACGCAGCTGTCTTCGAATATTTTTCACGCGTCACTTAATTGCAATTTCCAGCAGTGGTACGCGCATGCTGGTAGAGGAGGTTGGTGGGCTTTCTTGTAGACAAAAAGCGCCTCTTCATTACCAATGGTGAAAGCGTGATTGCTTTTCGAACGCAACAGCGTGCTCCGTTTACTTATGGCCGCGCCTGTACATACAAGGTCGACTTTAGCCGTCCCACCAATTTGTGCAGCGTGCCTCCCTGATGATCCCAGCCGTCATCCTCACTCGCCTGACTACACCCACTGCATGGCAGATGGCTCTCCCATGTCTCTTCAATTAACCCTGTCATTTACGAGCATCCCAATGTACTCCACTTCGGCATGCTACGAAGCTGCATTAACAGGTGAAAAAAAATTAGCTGGATTACAAATACCGACGCATAGTGCGTAGAGCTACGATTGTGGCGAGAATGTTAGATTTGCAGTGGTGGTGGTGTTATCTTCAAGCCAAAGAGCAGACCTGCAAGCCGGGATTTACCTAGTTAACCTTCCTGCGTTTCCTTTCTTGCGCCTCCTCTTCGATGCTTATAAGGTTTATAGAGAATCTCTAGTCGTGAGCGTTTGACATGTCCGCTTTTTCACATTTTTTTTTCTTGTATATACTGCATGCACAAAAAGCTTCATTCCTTTAAGGTCATGTCTCTGGGTTTGCAATTACGCCCAGTTTCTCGAACACGTTGCTAAGAGACACGCTCTAATGTTGAGTTCAGTTGAGTTGTTGTATGCTATAGGTGGGATAAAAAAAAGCGTAAGATCCGTTGAAAGAACAGGACATTTACTGGGTTTTCGCGGAACAACCCTGACTTAAAAAAGGACTTAGTATGCTCCTAACATATAATTCGGGTGAACAATGAGCTTTCTGTCCAGCCAACTACTTTTTTTTTTCTGCTCAGAGACATGGGTTCTTCACAGAGTGAAAATAAAATAATCTTTAGGCATCCGATAAGCGATACGCACACCGTAATTTTTTTCCAAATCCTCATAATGAGATACAAGTAGCACAATGTCCTAAACGTTGACAGCAAATAGCTTCTCTCCTAACGACTGGCCATCACAGGAAGCTATTAACTTCCATGAACAGGAAGCTGCTTTTTGTCCCGGTAAACGATGCCTGGCCCTGCAGAAACTAATCCACCACGGCTTCTCCTGTGCCCTGGGGCACTGTTCCCTTCGGTGCATGGTTTTATTACCAGGTTTATAACGCAGGCCTTTTATCGACCGGCTTTCAGTCCCTTCTAGCCAGTATGTTTCAAATAACGAACCACGGCTGACAAATACCGAAAGTCAATAAATAGGAGCGAGAGCAGTTCCAGCAGTAACGCCTTTCGTGCATTTCTTGTTTGCTACCAACCTCTCATATACCCGCGGGTGTAGTGTAAGAACGTTGCGTTGCTAAGTAGCGTGTCGAGTCAGCTCAGATGCTACGGCGAAGGCAGTGTCCTTTTTTTTTTGCTAAAAAGAAATTATCCAAGAAAAGGAAGACACGAGAAATAGGATCTCTGTTCTCTCATGCCATTGGAGTGAGCTCCCAATTGATGCGTGTACCTAGATCCCTTATGTTGGAACGCCTACAGGGACTGTCACTTTATTATGCGAAGCATACTACTTTAGATACCACTTCAGCCCTTCACCGTGGTTGTGCGCCTCCAAATCACGTGATACATGACGTCACACCACGTGACACGATGACGTCACGACAGTAGAGAAACGGGGGCCCGCCTCGCGCCGTCGCTGTGGTTGTGCGCCTCCAAATTACGCGACACGATGATGCTTCGCATTCTCCAGGCTTCACCAAGTTAAGCCTCGGCCATTTTTTTCTTCTCACAACACTTTCATTCAGCTTAGCGGGAGGCATTAGAACTTCGCTTACCTGGATAGCATTGAAGCGGAATGGAGACGACAGAACGGCTGCAGCAGCAGAGCTTACTTCCCAGTCAGACATTGTTTTTTCCACGTGCTTTCACGTGTCCATGCTACTCTCCCAGAGCAGCTGCAGCGATGGAGCTGAGTGCATTGTCCAACTGGAACATCTTGTGCCTAGGATTAAGCGCGCATCACGGTAATTTAGGCGCCACGTTCATGACGATCTCAGAAATTTGGACCCTGGATTTCCTGCCTTCTATATTCTCGCCCATACACCTACACGTAGTACTTCTACGGCATTACAGCACCGAAGAACGACTGTAAGACGTATTAAGCAGGAGTCATTCTATGCCAAACACAGCAATGTTTGCGCTCGACCATCTTCGATTGGTTAAAAAAAATTGGTGGCTTTTCACTTAACAGTCAGGAGCAATTTCCCTTAATATCTCACGGGAAAAAAATATCCCCGTCGTGTGGCAGCCTTTCCAATTCTCCAGACTAGAACAAAACTACGCCTCCGTAAAAAATTTATAAAAAAAAACATATCTATTCGTTTTGCCTTTCAAACTTTTTGGGGGGACAATGTATATGGGTTGTATTTTTAACATGTGCCAAGACTTTGATCGACATGGTTTTTATGTTTTTGTAGTTCCTTTTCCGGTCGTAGTGCTCCATTAGTGAACTTTTCTTTTTAAGCCCACAGGACACTCGTGAGCAGTATAAATGCTTTCATTTGCTCGCCATAAAATATACTGGGTGGAGAAAATGTTCACACAAAAATTAAACTGAATAGCGTTCAGAAAAAATTACCAAACTTCAAAAAAATGTGTTGTGTTAAATATTCAGACAAAAAATATTATACCTAGATGCTCACTGGAGAGATGAAAATAGTCTTCTTTTAATAGCTCGTTTTATTTTCATTTTACTTAGCAACTCTTTCGCGGGATTTTTTTTTTTTTTAGCCGAGAAAAAAATTTCAAGTCGAGCGCCGCCATGCAGGTCATGTAGCCCCGTACAGTCATTACACTGCTGTGCACAACTGCGACACTATTCAAACTGCTCTTTTTCCGTAAACTCACCTACTCAGGGGTTGCATATCCGCTTACAGTGAAGCCGGCACCACGCTTCTCGCCGCGGGCTGTGTTTACAAAAGTCGTGTTTTGCGAGGTGCGAGGACGGAACCAAGGGACTCGAGGGAGCATCCACACAAGCAAAAATTCAGGGGGCACTTTGTTGACCTAAAGTGCGGTGAGGCGAAAGCCTTAAGCGCAGTGTTGCTGCTTGTGTCACTGATGTGTGGTTAAGATGTTAAGCTTCGCCTCTAAGAGTGGAACGCGACAGCGTCTAGCAACGCTGCCAGGGAGACCACAGAACGCCCGTTCGGTTTTACGCCTTGCTCGTCGGTAAATTGGTTTTTGAGGAAAGGGAATGTATCTGTCTCGCATACCTCGGTGGACACCTGAACCTCGCCGTAACGAGAAAGGAGGAAAATGGGAGTGAACGAAGACACCGTATTCACCAGACGCACCTTTGTTCATTCCAAACCATCGAGCTGGCATGGCGGAGTGGTAGCGTGCTCGTCTCGCACTCCGGAGACCGAGGTTCGATTCCCGAGCTCGACCAGTCTCCTACTCGGTTTTATTTGTTTATCTGACCTGACTAGGAAGATTAATTAGGCTAATTAGGTAATTAAGCAATTACCTCATTCCCGCTTACTTGGAGCATCACTATACGATCCCTTTAAGTGGTTGCATTGTTTACTAACCAAAGTACAATTGGCTGCGTTTGAAATTCGCGCGCTGTGACGTCACGACCGTTTCTACCAATTGAAAAGCGTGATATTTCTGTCGACAACTTCTGCTTACAACGATGAGGCATTAAAGGCTTCCGCCTTAATATGATCGCTTAGGCCGCCGCGGTGGCTCAGCGGTCATGGTGCTTGGTTGCTGAACCGAAGTGGGTTCGATCCCGGCCGCGACGGTCACATTTCGAGGGAGGCGAAATGCTGGATGCCCGTGTATACTGTGCAATGTCAGCGCAGGTTAAAGAACCTGAGCTCGTCGAAATTACCGGAGCCCTCCACTACGGCGTCCCTTGTAGACTGGGTCGTTTTGGGACGTTAAACCCGATAAAACCAATCATCTTTTTTCTATGAAGCTCTGTGCCGGACTCAACGCATTTCGCCAGGCCCCCGAGTCCTTTAATATCAACAGTTCTTATTGAAAAGATAGTATAGGGCATTTTACTCAAACAGTGATCCACCCACGTGTTAGAGTAGGTTGTTCTATTGAAGGTGCTAAACATAAATGTTTATCTCTTAATCAGCTTCATCCACAGGTATGATTCCGAGGAGGCACCAGTAAAATATAAAGTATATAATGCGAAGAATAACATGAGGCGAAACAACATCTTCCCGAGCATTTATTCTGAGTATTAATGAAGTTTTTACAAGAACAATAAATTAAAACTGCAGCCACATTTCCACTCGTTCTCGTTTCGTACCTTAATGAGATAGAAACTTTGCCAAGTTAGAAACAGACAACGCCCTTGTGCTTTCACCTGGCTCAAATTGGGCGGTGCCGAATTCTTGGGTGGTGGACGAAAGCTGCTGTGTGCGTACCTGCTCTGATATTCGAAACTCATGTTTCTGGGAAAGATACGAGTTCTGCGGCAGCAAGCACAGACTACTTTCGTGTTTTATTTAAGGCGTTTATAGAAAAAAAAATTAAGAAATATAACAGTACTTTTTCCTCTCCTCCACTGCCCGTTTTCGACTTCCCAGCATGCACATGGATGCAGCGTTTCATTGTATAAATTTAGAAGCCTCACTGGGAATGAATGTGTAGCCGGTCATTCAATCTGCACATAGGCCAAAGGGAAGTTATGTCACCAGAATGGAGAATTTTCATTCGCTGGAGAGCAGCGACGTCCCCTGAAGTTCCATTGGTTGAAGAAAAGTGACGTCACCAGACCGGAAGTGATGTTACTTCTGGTACTGCAATCAACAACCTCAAACGCGATCGCATTGGCAAAACTTAAAGAATTTAGTTGTCCCGGTGAATTCTGATATTCTCTTCAACTTCCCATCATGCACGAAGACATTAGTGGGCTCAGAAGTGATTACAATAAGCCAGCCACTCAATGTAATAAATATTTTATCAAAGTACACTTGCTGTTCACCAGGTACAATGAAAGGAAATAACGATGAATTAATAACAATAAAATTTATCTAGATTAAAACGGAAATCATGTACAGGTGCAGCGTAAGCTTATATTAATGAGTGGGCTGAACTTTGCCTACCAACTCATTTGTGGTGAGCATGGATAGAAGGCTTCACAGCCCGGTGCCAGCTAGCGCAAATATGAAGAGCCGTCATTACCAACATTGGGTTTTGTTAGCAGCTGCAATGGTCATTGCATCGACAGCAAGCATGGTTAAAGAAGTTAACTTTCCCTCAATTGTTTTTAACGAAACTCAGCTTGCCAGTGTTCTTGAGCTCCTCCAGGGATCACTTGATATGTTGGAAATCTACTGCATTAAAGCACTCCCGTTCATAATTGTAAAACAACGAAAGACTAAATGCATGCCTGTGCTCATACACCATCCTTACACGGCAACCTGCTCTTTCGGCATCGTCAGAAACCTCTAGACTTATATCGATGCTGTTTTATTCATATTTTTGTTCTTCCTTTCTTATTATATCTTCAATACGATGCGCACTTACCGTGACATCTATGAAAATAATAGGTTTCAGCGTCATGGCTGCCTCCGTGACACCCCGTGATTTATCATGGCTCTATTCAGCTTCATTCAGAAGTAAGTTTTGTTGGCTTTGGGGCAAACTTTCGTTGACGCTTCAGTGCCTTCAACTATAATATCATATGTCCTGTATGATCATTCGAAATCTTCCTGCTGTTGCCTGGTAGGTGAAAAAAGGACGCACAGTGAAGCCTGACTGGCACCGTGAAGTCCTGAGCAGTAGAACACCTCCCTGCTGTCACCCCTTGCTACCCCAAAACGCAACGCTCCATCCACTATTCTAAAAACTATTGCGTTAATTAAGACTACACCAGCTGAACGGGTGCGTGCTGTGGCTAGTGCCAAAACAGTTAATTTTTTCACACCCACTGTACCACGCATTCAACTTCGCCTCTTTCCTCGTCCGTAACTCCGGACCAGAACATCAACAGCAATAAGTTTAAGCGGAGCCTCAGTGAACTTTGTCTCCGAGCTCATTTACAGCGAGCGCAGATGGGAAGCTCGCAAAGCCTGATGCTACGGAGCGTAAACTTGAGAGTCGCGTCGTCAGGGACATTTGTGTTTGTTAGCAACTCAACGGGCTTGTGGTCTATGACTGCAGGGGGGGGGGGGGGGGGGGGGGGGGTATGCATTTTCAGCACGGCCGCGACCGCTAATGGAGTCGTGTTTCGGAGTGTTCTCGCCATGGAAAGGAAGACAACATCATAGCAACGGTGGGGATTCGGCGGACCAACAGCTGCCCGGTTTAAAGAACTCTTGAGGCACTCATGTGCAAAATAGTGGATTGCATTTGGGGACCTTTGTGAGGAGTTATGTGTTTTTTGTGTTTTTTTTTCAAAGTGGTTCAAAATGGTACTTTAGTACACAGAAGAAAATAAGTGACAAATGGCAAAAGGATTGGTTTTATAACTTGTGCCCATTTAAAGGTTCAGTTTTTGTCTTCTGCCAAGAAATCATGCATAATAAAAACATTATGTGTACCACATTAAGATTACTCCCGCTTAAATAGTCCCTGTTTCCTCCTTCCTTCATTTATGTGAGCTTCCTGCATGTTCTGGCAAGTTAGACTTATTTGGAGACAACACTAAAATGTCGACTGGTGGACTCCGATATTTAAGCCATGAAATATTAACCTTTCCCTCTTAGTCCAGTGAATTAGTATACCACCAATTTAAAGCATCCTAGTGCGTGTTGGGTTCTCTTCCTATTTTACTTGCCGTTTTATTATTCCAGTAAACCAATCCCTGGTAAGTTCCATGACATCCAGGTTTCGACTGCCCCGCCCTAACTGGCAATTACTTGCCTGACTGAAAAGAATGAGTACCGAAGGCGAAATCCAGCCGTTCTAATGATTTGCCTGGAGGCGCTGACATTCCAGGTAGCGGTCTCGGACAGAGAAGCAATTTTTTCTTTATGATGGTCGAGCCCTTAATGGAAATGGCAGGTTTCGGTGAAGACCCTCGGTTCTGTGCAATTTGGGATGTCACTACCGTACAATGCAAAGGAACTGATTATTTGGAGTGAAACGATGTTGATCACAAAACACCCTATAGGCAGAGCAGATGAATAAAAAATAGAATTTCATCGGTGACTGCGCTGGGTGATGCGGCTGGTATGTATTACTTAACTTGCCCGTACTGATTCCTTTCCTTTTGAACCTTGCTCCTTTCGCTTGCGGTTATTTTTTGTGACTTTTATTCTTAATCCCTCCTCCACAGCCACCTCCGCTATTGTTCCTTTGTCATTCCTTTCCATACGACAGGCCTGAGGCGTTCATTTACTATACGCCGTCTACGAAATCTTACCTTTTGTGAAAAGTAATTTATTGATGTGGCATGTTAAATCTCGTTGCATATAAGTTTGTGACACCAGTGGATAAAAACTTCATGGCAGTTAACTGCTCGGAATGCCATGATTTCCGATTATATGGCTTGTTCTTAAGTTCGGGCGCATCTGCTTGGTGCAAAACATGCGTGCCCACTCGGCACTCCAGATATTGGTCTGAACGGACAAGGAAGTTAAGGGTTTGAACTTCCGAGGTTAGCCATGGCTTGACAATTCTGAACATTTTTTTTACATGTCCTGCATATAAACTGCGTGGAGAACGCCGGGTCACTCGTCCCACTTTACTAGGCACCTGGGATTCTTTAAAGCGCACTGCCATCCCACTGTACGCAAGCCTCTACCGCTTCGACTCCATCGAAATGCCCTATCATCATACTTTCACGACGTGGGTCACCACCATCCATCGAAATGCGACCACCCCGGCAAGATTCAACCCGCCTTCTTCGGGTCAAATCCGGGTTTGGTCGCGGCTTCGTAAGGTATTTGTACATCGTAGTATTTGTTGTTTTTCTATTAGCATAGTGGTAGTAGAAGCAAAAGTAACAGTACTGGCAACAATAGTTCTGCTAGTACTAATAAGTGCAGTAGATGTAGTTGCAGTTGTAGCTGCAGGAGCAGCAGTAGCAGAAGTTGTATTAGCAGTGGTACCAGCAGTAGTACCAGCAGTAGTACCAGCAGCCTAGTTTCACTAGCAGTTGTAGCCTAGTCGCAGCTACAACACTAGTACTGTTATCCGCATTGGGAAAAACGGCCACAGTGGTACGTTCGGTCACACGTTCCAAGTAGAATAGGAGGGCCGACATGGTAGGAGACTCCGGCCCAATTTCAACCATGTCCCATCCATTACCGTTCGCTAGCTTCGCACAGGAAATCAGACTATTCCGCCTTTCTCCATCGAAATGGCATCACTGCAGCCCGGCTTCGAATCCGGGACCTTCATTCACCAAAGCCTAACGCGGTCGCTAGTGAACCACTTCTGGGGCAAAAAAAATTCTACCCATGTGGTAAATTCTAACCTTAAATTCTATTTATTTCCGCGCGACAGAAATGCGAATAAAAATATTTAAAAAAAATCACAAAAACTGCTGACATCGTCCTGCCTGCGACCACAACGTACGGATTGCGTATTACGTAAATTGGAGAAAATTCCCACAGAACGGATTTGGGCGGAACATAGGCGCCTAGAGCTAAACTCGGGGTGCCAATAGACGATATGCGAAATGCGCAGCGCCATCTCTCGACGCTCCGAGAACTAAGTCCTCCATGTTGGCACGGTACAGAAAACGAAACCGCTGCCCAGCGTTGGGTTAAAACGGCTGCGCTTCGTTTGAAAAGTAAAATGCCGATGCAGTGTCGCGCTACCCTCTCCACTGTGAAAAGACGCTACGATGCGTGCCAGAACTAGGTGCGTTCCAGCTTTTCGCTTTTCTATTTTTTTACTCCGTCCCAACGTTTTAGTAACACAAAACGCCATGCGAGGTATCATGTGTCAGCACGCGGATCAGTGCGCAGCTTTCGCTTTCTGCGCTGATTTTTGACAAATCTCTCGAGGTGATTTGCGTTTAAATTACGATAAGGACCACAGCCTTTGTTGTCTCTGATCAAAATTAGAAGCCGATTTCGTGCATTTATCAACTCCCCGGTCGGGCGTGAATATATATAGCCGCATACTTGAACAACGTAATAGAGAAGGTAATTTTTTTGAGCGGGCCAATCGCTCGTGCCGTGGCGAAATAAGTTCACTCGAAGAACCATATGCCGATTACTGCTTAGTTTTCTACGTGTTCAGTTAAGTTTTTCCCGCGTTCAATTAGTTTTAGAAGGGCGAGCAAACTCTCTGGACCATACGCATATGTTATGCGCGTTATGAAGTCTTTGTGAAGCAATACACCCTACGTATAAAAACTGAGGTGCGAATGCTTTATTTCTTGAGGATTTCTATACCTTCGATATCTGCGGCGACGAAAATCTAAAAAAAAGAAGCGAATAATAGAGCTACTTTATTATGAAGGAAGGACGCATTTCTAAGCTAGAAAGTTCGTGCAACAGTGTTCTGAAAACGCTTCAGGCCATCAGATTTTATTATCGTTGTGGCAAGCTTCAACAGCTTGCTTCGCAACAAAGCCATTTGTCCAAGTTTGGGAGTAAGCTAATTAAGTTTCGGAAGCAACCGAACATGCTAATTTCGCCCGTGCACACACAGCTTGACCAGCGTATCGAGTCCGTGCAGGCACCTACAGCTGTACACTCTTTCTCTAATCAAGCCGCCGCGGTAGCTCAGTGCTTATCTGAAAAAAAAAACTGCGTCTTTGCTTACATTTTGAATTATATATGCCCACTTTCCTTTGGTAATATCGATTGACAACATCGCAATACTCGCTTCAACTGCGTCTTAAGCAAGAAGCGGTTTCAACGAATTGCAGCGAAAATCAACCGACGCCGGGCTCTGAAACGGTGACATTGAAAACCGCAGATGCGCATTGCACATTACAGTAAAGGAATCGAATTACGCAGCTGGCCAAGGGTCTTGTGTGATTATAATGCAATGCACGAATCTCCTGGCGTCGGCGCGAACGAAAGTTCGCACTATCACAGAAGTTTGTCAACACACGTGAGCGCTCACCGCAAAATAACCGCTCGCTACCCTACCAGATGAATTCACGTCCACCTGGGAATAAAATAGCCATGATAATGCGTGATGCTTGAACTGGTGCTTTAATGCGAGCATTAAAACGACAACAGCACACGGTCACGGTTCGACTTTCCAACCCACTTTCGAGTGCCGATTATTGCGATCATCAGCGCCAGACTTCAAGCGAAGCTGAGGACGCGGTAGGAGTAAGCTGGCGCTTATTGAAAGCACCTACATTTAGTCAAAGATCAGCTGTGAAAACAACGCAGCAGCTGAAGCTTGCCTGTTGAAATTCCACTCGCAAGAAGAAAGTACGCATAGCAAACGATGCACCAGCTCGACGAGCTCGACCGCGCCAAGATGGAAACCGGAAGTTGTGGGCGCGGTGTTGCCAGACCGCCAAGCAATTTCGTATATCGTCTATTCCTCTCAACGTCTCGCTTTCTCCACCATTAAGCAATATTCCCGTCTTGAAGACGAAAATTGCCGACGACTACATTACTTCCGAACACGAAATTGGAGCGCAGCTCATCAGCTGCTTCAGCTTTTCGATAGATTGAGGCATCATCCCGACGGCGGCTACAGTGGCGAACGGTGGCGGCTATGCGTTTCGGCTTGGGCGTGCGGGATAAATGGCGCCAGGAGTGCGCGCAGCTAGAGCACCGCGCTGCCCCGGCTGCGGAGCTGGTTACGAGAGACAACGGCGACGCCGCGAAACGCAGGAACGCATTCATCAAGCCGGGTACCCAGAACACCTCATCACTAGTATTAGTGAGGACCTGGTCAAGAAGCGCAAGCGGACGTTGAAGAGAGAACAGGGTAAAAAAAACAAGGATAAAGAAAAACAACCGACGGTGGTGATTCCCTATATACAACGGTTTTCGCACAACTTGAAGAAAGTGGCCAGTAGGTATAAGATCAATGTGGTGCTTTCTGCTCCCTGCAAGCTGTCGCGCGTTTGCACTTTCAACAGAGTAAGAATGGTTAGGCAGTACGAAAAGAAACACCAAATCCGAGCCACTGAATGCACGGCTGATGTTGTGTACGTTGTTCCTCTAAGCTGCGGTAAGGAATATATCGGCCAGACAGGTCAGTGCTACAATGAAAGAGTGAGGCAGCACAAGATTGCTGTAAAAAATGGCTATGGCAGCCACATGGCCACTCACTGCAAAAGCTGCAAACGCCGTCCCGGTTTTGAGAACACCAAACTCATTGCAAGGTCAAAAGATAGATTAGAGCGTGAGATAATAGAAGCCTATTACATCAAGCAGAGGGGCGATATCTGCATAAGCAAGCCATCTGTGTCATTGTCAGATGAAGAGATTAGGTTGCTTAGTGGGTGTTTGTCAGCGTTATAATCATTCCTTTGGTCCATTTGGCACGTGTGTATTTGTTAAATCACCACTTGTATCTGGTTTGCCTTTATTTTTTTGCATACATTGTGGTTATTAAGTTGTTTTCTGTGAATAAACTCAGTTGGAAGTTCGCGCCAGTCATGTCTTGTTGTGTGTGTTGTCTCCGTTTTTTACCGCTAGTACGCCTTTTGCGTAAACATGTCATGCTACAACCAACTAGCTCAAATCAAAGTATTGCAGGAACGGGCGCCAAACAGCTGCGCTCTAAAAGTAAGAGCACCTATTGAAAGAACAGAGAATTGCGTGAATGGATTGTGATGGTATTGCGGAATCTGTTAGGTTAGGCAGCAGGCGTCCGTTCGAGTTGCGTTGTTATTGTCTATAATTGGGAAGAAACTCGCTCGTGCTCATGTCACTTCTTTCATATGGCTTCCCGGGCATCTCTTCCAATGCGTCTGCTTGTAGGCATATTTCACCGTGGCCTGCATGCAGATGCAGTGGAGCACGACTCGATTCATCTCGCCTTCCCCAGCAGCGATATTGCTGGGTCTCCACGTGTTCGCCCCGAAGGAGATTGAGCTGGGGGCCGAAGGCATTCGTGAACCCGAGAAAACAGAAACCCTCCTGACATGTGCAGACGACAGCTTATTATTCCTCACACGCGCCATACTAGCGCACGTGTTCATGCGACTTGCGCGCGAGTGTTTGGCTTGAATCTATTCGAAAGCATTTTTTTTTTGTTGCGCTTCGCGAGCGGTTGGCGTTTTCTATGTGCGCTTTTTTTTAAAGAGAATTTAAACAAACATAGAGGCAGCTCCTTCAGTAAACTAAATTTAGCTTACGTCTTGTAGCCCCTCTGCTGTCGTGCTACGGGTCCGTGCTGTTGTATTCAAATTATTTATTTCTGCCTTGTAAAGATACAGACAGCGGAGGCGCAGAAAAAGCTGTGAGAGACAGCTTGACTAAGCCGCAGCCCCCTTTCGCTTGGCAGCAGCTTGACAGCAAGGCTTTTAATACAAAGGCAGTTGCAAAGCGTGATAACAAGTATACAATAATGAGCAGGTACAAGAGAAAACGAAAGAACATTATACAATACTGACACAATATTCACATTGGGTGGACAAAGGTATTGACAGCAAAGAAAAAAAAAGAGAAAGAAAAAAACACACAAAACAAAAATTCTACATGCTAGCATACAAAGCACGCAAAGACCTGTTTGACGAACCGAAAAGCTCAAAATTATTACATATATACGCGTTTAGCAGGGACGTTTAGCAGGTTTAGTGCTAAGCAATCATTAACTCCTGATCCCAGCTAAGTTTCGAGATATTCAGATTTACTACCGAAGGTGTGCTTTCCGCTTCTAGCGTAATTAAAAAGCACTCAGCATTAGTAGTCATTCTACTGGTGTATTCCTAAATTTTAAAACTTCATTCAACACCATGGTTTTACAAATGTTCTGCAGACCACAACAACTGTAGCGGTTTTTATCAGCGTCTTTTGATTCCTTCAGAAGTGATGTGGACCGGGCCGACAGTATGTTATCAATGACTTATACACTTTGAGTTCACGTTCTGTTTTCGCAACTATTCTGCAGAGCTCAGTCGACGGGCCGAGAGGTCTGAACGGTTTACTTAAACAACTGACCTGATTGCTAAAGTAATAATTGCGAAAATCGTGATGTACGCTTACGATAAATCACTAGTGGTTACCATAGAGCCCGTTGAAACACCTACGTATACCTTAACTAAAAACCTCAGAGAGTAGTAAATTTATTTTAATAATTGGATTTTTTCTAAATATAGGCTAGATTAACGATATTACCCTTCGAAAGACTTCTGAATGTGGCTTCCGGAATATCGCTAGGAGATAGCGGCATGGAAGAATTCAAAATTTATTACCTGAAAGTAACGTCAGGAGCTGCATTAAACTATAAATCTAAACATTATGAAATTCCGTAAAAAATCTTTTCTGGTTCTATTATTCTGACTAAACCTCGATGGCATTTTGAAATACACATGTCAAAATATATTCATTGCACATTGACTTTTTTTCATTAGCAATTAACTTATTGCAAAGAGTCTCAGCGTCGTAAAGGTTCACTTACAAAACTTACATTGAACCTGTCTGACGTCTATGCAAGCGGGCACTCGGAGTAATGAATTGCGCAGCCCCAAATACTATGTTGCCCATTGTCTAGGAGTAATCAAATAATGCCAGTTAAACCACGTTAAACTTAACTAAGAATCTTGTCTCACCTCTCCCGTCTGCCTTTCCACACACTTGATGCAGTCACAACTGACAGTCGCTCCCCAACGCAGGGAAAATTAGTTCTGCCCTTATTTCTCTATTACTATGCTCTGCATCAGCCAAGAATGTAGGCGTGAAATTTTGGAGAAAGTTTGTTGTCCTATCGTAGTAGCACTTAATATTACTGTTTGATTAAAGGCATTTTTCCTCTCCAATGTAACTTCGTGCAATGCAATGCTCGTTGCCTCGATCATCTTTCTGAAACTTATCAATAACCACCTCAAAGGCATGTGCTCTCTTCTTAGTGATGATGGCTGCTCTTACCGCAAGATCTCTCTTCTGTGTTGTCACTTGCCTCCTGGTAATATGTATTATCTGTTATCATTTGTAGCCATGGAATTATTGTGTCTTTGAATGTTTGCGTTATTCTGCAACTGTTCAAGATGAAAACATTTGTCCTGAAAATTTTCGCTGCCTTCATTCCACGGATTAAGGACTAGTCTTTAGCTGACGATGCAAACGGTGTTGAATACTTTAGTTAAGAAATAGACGTAACAAAAAAATGAATACTTCAAATTCGCCATACAGTAAACACCAACTGTGTGCTATATGCAAATATACACAGAAACGACGAATTCGCTTGCGTTCAAAAATAAATTGATTTACCGAGCCTCTAGCCTCCACAATTTTGGAACCTTTTCTGTTTTTTTAACCGCATTTTCCTGAGTACTAGAATAGCAAAAACGTTGCCAAATGATGAGTAAGAAATGTTTGCGTCTTAGTATTGTAAAACGAACTACCCAGCGAAAATACGCTGTGAGTGCAGGCGACAAGATACCATGGAAACACGCAACCCGCAAACAGTGTGATTTACCAGTAAGAGCATCACTCCATTAACGTATCGCAGAGGCACCTCTTTCGTCAGCAGTGAGAGTATATAGATTAGCTGTTTCAAGCGGGAATGTGAGTGCACTTTCGTTTATATTTTGCTATGTTTCGCGGGGTGCTCATCGAGTATATTTATTTTGGAGCGGCAATCGGAGCCAAGTGGTCTGTTCATTGCAAATAATGGTTAAATGGTTCAAACCAATGTCACGCCTCTTTTATAGCATTCTCTTTACTAAAATGCTGCGACGGCCGGTCAACTTTCGCCTGACCGACAGTCGTTACATCACTCACCTTCATGTTTTTGAGGCAATACGTCTACTTCGGATAGATAGGTAGTGGCCGCCGCTGCGGATCATCAGAGGGAAATAACTAGAAGAACAAGATGGGGTGGAGCGCATATGGCAGGTTCTCTCAGATCATGAATGGCGGATTACCAATATCCCTGAAGAGAAAAGTATACAACAGCTGTATCTTACCGGTACTCACCTATGAGACAAGAACGTGGAGCATAACCAAAAAGGTTCTGCATAAGTTAAGGATAACGCAGAGAGCTATTGAAAGAAAAATGATAGGTTTAACGTTAACAGACCGATAGTGGGCAGATTGGGATAGGGAACAAACGCGAGTTAATGATATCCTAGTCGAAATCAAGAGGAATAAATGGGCCTGGGCTGGTAATGGGCAGAAAATTAGGTGGGCGGATGAGGTTAAGAAATTTGCGGGGTTACGGCGGCCGCAGCTACAAAGGACAGGGTGAATTGGAGAGACATGGGAGAGGCCTCTGCCCTGCAGTGGGCGTAGTCAGGCTGATGATGATAATGATCATGATGATGGTGATGTTTTGAACAATGCAAAGATGCATGTTGAAATAGAGGCAAAAGTACGCCATTTTCCTCCCTTACTTCCGGCTTATATCTCCCATCACACCTTCGAGCAACGGTACATTTAGCAAAGTAAATATTTCTTTCCTTTTTCAGTGAGAAATTACCTTTTCTACTTGTACTACTGCTTGATTGCAAGCCGTGTAGTTTTCTCTCTGCCGGCTTCCATGCCGACAAAGCTCCTTTCTCCTGCGTGTCTTTCGCGCCTAAAGCGCCCATTGCTACAAGAGGAGAGAACAATGAACATCTGCGAACAATATGAGACTGATAAACATGCTTTTGTACCCTTGACTCCAAGACCGCTAAATTACTACACAGCTCTGCAGAGGTCCTTTCCACACTCTACCCTGTATCATTTGCCTGCACTGTTTCTTCTTGAAATGAAAAACGCCATTGCGTGACTCAAGTGACGGCAGCTTGTCCGCCGGTTTGAGTGGTTCGAAAAAACAAACTTGGCTCCATTTTAATATGCAGAAGACAAACTGATGCTCTGAAAAGAAGTCGTTATGAGCCCCAAACTACAAAATTAAATGTAAACGAATCTGTGATTGCCGACTGCCTCCACAAGCGTCTGTAGTTCACAATCGAAACCTATTCCCAGCTTCCAAGAGAAGCATACTGCTAAAGTAAATGCACAAAAAGTAATGTGTTAAGCATTCATTTCCAATTGCAAGTGTAATTGGTTTTTCACATTCCTATTGCGCTCTATTGCGCCACGCCATAGCAATAAATTTAGCCGCCGCGGTGGCTAAGCGGTTATGGTGCTCGGCTGCTAACCCGAAAGACGCGGGTTCGATCCCGGCCGCGGCGGCTAGAATTTCTTTGGAGGAGAAATTCTAGAGGCCCGTGTACTGTGCGTTGTCAGTGCACGTTAAAGAACCCCAGGTGGTCGAAATTTCCGGAGCCCTCCACTACGGCGTCTCTCATAGCCTTAGTTGCTTTGGGACGTTAAACCCCATAAACCAAAACCATAGCAATAAATTTTGACCTTCGGCTCTGTTCGATATTGAAGTATGTATGAATAGCTGCGTCGTGCACACTAAGAAGTGGGCATGCACATTATAATGGAACAGTTGAAACAATGTGTGTGTATGCGTGAAAAAAAACTACAAGCGACAACCTACTTCTTTGATCTGCCCACTCCCTGATATTCTTGGACGATTATGTATCTCTGACGTCGTCACCGCTCAGAGGCCGCGGCCGTTGCCGCCGCTGTGAAAATGACGAAATATTTCGAATTCTTTTTAAGTTCACATTTTCTTGAAGAGCAGGACTCTGGCGCATACTTTCTAAGAAGATGAGCATGATTTCATCTTTCAGTAGTTGGGCTCGTCGGTGCCGAATCCTAAATGAGAAGAAAGTTATCTTTACGGCTACCAGTAAGAATACTGTTTGGCTAGAATGCCGCCACGGGGGTGCGTTGAAGAAAAAAGACTGCCATTTGTTGTGATATGTCTTCGCATTGTATGTTGAGGGCTTTGAACATCTTTAGTTTTCTTAAATTTGTATAAGCGGCGAAAAATTGCAATTCGTTACTTAACGTTATTTTTCCTGCAGCGCAAATCGCAATTAAAACTGATAGCTTTGAGCCTTCTGCAATTAAAGATGACATTACTGGGCTTCAGATATTAAGCATATGAAGTTACGTCTTCCTCGTCTGCAGCACATATGAAAGGCATTACCTGAAAGAACCTCCTGCAACGATATCTTTATCATGTCTTTAAAAGATGGCGCGCTGGTGTGGCAGAGGCAAATTATGCTGTTTTGCCATTAGGCCAAGATTACAATAAGTGTGATTTTCTGTTGAGCTTTGCCATTATTTCTGGCGCAGTGGAATTTTAAAAAATACCTTGTAGCCGCCAGCAATCTGCACCAACCCGAAGGCTAATGATGGTTTGGTTTGGTTTTGTGGGGTTTAACGTCCCAAAGCGACTAAGGCTATGAGAGACGCCGTAGTGAAGGGCTCCGGAAATTTCGACTACCTGGGGTTCTTTCACGTGCACTGCCGAAGGCTAATGAAGTCAACGTCAAGTTTCTCGTCACCTATAATCTGGAAGAGCAATGACCAACTGAAGAAGTATGATAGCGCGATTGTTGAAAACGAGGTAGTAAATGTAAATTTGGTCAATGGGTGCATCATATATTTTTAAATATTTGAGGAAGGGTTCTTAAGGTCATGCATTCCATCATGAAGGAAAGCTTATCTCCGTCACGTTGTTTCGCAAGTGTTTAACCATTGATCACATGTAGGGAACGTGATCCCAAAAGAGTGCGAGCGTCGTTCGAAGATTTTTATTTATTTTATTTATTTATAGATACTGCGATCTTGTACAGATCATCGCAGGGTGGGACAAAACAAAATACAAGCATATAAACACACACAAATTCACAACATTTACAGGCACTTTTCAAACAGAAGTAAAGAATTTTGATTAACAGTCTCGCTATTAAGTTTGTTCCAATCAGTAATTGTCCTCGGAAAAAAAGAATATTTAAAGCAGTTATTTCGCGCGTTCAAAGGGGTGATTGTTAGTGCATGTCTTTGTCTCGTGTTATAACCTGAGGAGTAAGAAAAATAATTAGAGGTATCAACTTTATAATGTCCTTTTATAAGCTGGAAAAAAAACTTTAATCGACAAACACGATTGCGCTCAGTGACGGGGGGTAACCCACTTCGCCTCACGAGCTCACTTATAGATGTACGGCCATATGAGTTAAAAACAAATCTAGCCACTTTATGCTGTATTCGCTCTAATTTCTGAATGTTTGTTAACGTGAAAGGGTCCCAAATGATTACGGCATATTCTAGTAATGGACGGATGAGAGAATTGTAGGCCAATAGACGAACACTAGATGGGGATGACTTTAGGGAGCGCCTCAAGAAAAATAGCTTCCGCATTGAGTTTGCTACTACAGCGTCTATATGTTTTGACCACGAAAGGTTGTTAGTAATCCATAGGCCCAAATATTTATACTCTGTCACTTCTAATAATGATATGCTGTTAGTACCGTACACATAATGAAGAGGCATTTTCTTGTTTGTAATGTTCATGAACACGGTTTTTTCAAAATTAATGCACATCTGCCATTTGTTGCACCACGCAACCACTTTCGCTAGGTCATTATTTAGACGCACCTGGTCGTCAACTGAAGACACCACTTGATACAGGATACAGTCATCCGCGTACAGCCTCACGCGAACTGAAAGATCTGCCACAATGTCATTAATAAACAAAAGAAATAAGAGTGGTCCCAAAACAGATCCCTGGGGGACGCCAGACATAACCCGGACACTGCTAGAAGAAATATTGTTCAGAGTGACGAACTGACATCTGTTCGAGAGATAAGCTTTAATCCATGCAAGTATCCTGTCATTTTTAATGTAATAACTTAATTTATGAATTAGTTTGTTATGTGACACCTTATCGAATGCTTTACGGAAATCCATGAATATTGCCTCTGTTTGTTTTCCCTGGTTAATCGACTGAGCAAAGTCATGCACAGTTTCAACTAACTGTGTACTTGTGGAAAATCCACGCCTGAAACCATGCTGAAAATCGGTAAGTACTTTGTGCTGTTCCAAGAAACCTAATATATGTTTATGAATTATATGTTCTAAAATTTTACATGATGGGGAAGTTAGAGATATGGGTCGGTAATTCTCGATGTGTGCTTTTTTTCCGGTTTTGTGCAGAGGTTTAATCGTGGCTGTCCTCCAGTCATCCGGTAAAGATCCGTCATGTAAAGATCTGTTGAATATTACTGTCAAGTACTTTGCGCACCACTCCGCATAGCGCTTCAAAAAAGTGTTTGGTATGTTATCGGGACCTGCTGATTTTTTGACATCAAGGTTCAAAAGCAAGTTACAAACACCAGTCTCTGAAATTACAACATCAGATATGGCAGGGAGTGCTGCAGAAAAGTTGGGCAGGCATCCATTATCCTCTGTGAATACTGACTGAAAAAATTTGTTGAACGCAGAACAAACAACAGCCTCATCACGCACACATTTGCCGTCTACTATGAATTCGTTCGTGGAAGAAGATTTGGGCGTGATTTGGCGCCAGAATCTCTCGGGAGACGTTTTAATGAACGAGGGCAGGAGCGTTCCGTAATACTTTTCTTTGTCGCAAATTATTTTCTGCTTAAGTTCCTCCGAAATTGCTTCCACAATTTGTTTTAATGATGAATTCCTGCTTGATTTCTGTTTTAACCTTTTGAGCCTTCACTGCAAGCGTAACGTCTCCCGAGAAATCCAAGGATTGCGGTACACAGACTTTTTTGCAATTTTGGAAACGAAACGGGAAATACAATGGGAGACGATCATTTTAAAAGTAAGCCATAGGTCATTCACACTATCAGTGCTATTCCTAAAATTCTCATAACATGAATCAAGCATGTCCAGAATAGATTCGTCTTCCGCACGCGAAAAATTGGGAAAAAATTACACGCTAGTTTGACGATCTGGGTACACATTTGACAAGCTCAGCAGCACAGCTTTGTGATCGGATATTCCGTTTGTGACTTCACAGGCTACCAAATTGCGGATGGCACCACTGACAAAAAATAGATCTAGAATTGATCCCGCAGCTCCTTGCATTCTCGTAAAATTATTTACTACTTGCAGCAGGTCAAATGTGAACACAATGTCGAGCATTACAGTATCAGCATTATGGGCAGAGAATGATGAAAAGGTGTGCCAGTCAATATTAGGCAAGGTAAAATCACCAGCCAGTATTAGTCTATCGTCTCTTTTTACATGGCATTGTAAATATGCTCTTAAGTTTTCCAAGACCGCAACAGAAGAGTTGGGAGGCCTGTAAAAAACACCAAGAACAAAGCGAACCCTGTTGATGTATGTTTTGCAAAATATGGCTTCAATGCCTTGAGCATCAGGCATCCTGAAAAGTTGCAATGATGATTTCATTAAAATTGCCACTCCTCCACCTCTTCTGTCACGGTCACTACGAAAAACCTTATAATCTTTAGGTACAAATTCACTGTCAAATATTTCATTGCTTAGCCAGGTCTCGGTAAGCATGGCAACGTCCGCGTCATGTGAGAACAGCATGCCTTCGAGTTCTGCAGCTTTGTTTACGACGCTGCGACAGTTTATGTTAAGAATTTTGAAAACCAGACTATTCCCTTGTTGGTGTCACTTTTGGTTCCTCGGGATTTTATACCGAGTGTTTCTTGCATTATCCCATCCGAACATGTTACCGTCGATGCTAAGCTTGTCAAACACCAGCTTAACCTTGGCACCATTGCTCTTTTCCCGAGATGCGCTTTCCCATAACTTTTTTCTGACGTCACGAATTCTTTTTGAGAAGTCTTCACTAACCGAAAAATCTGTGCCTTTCAACTTCGGGCATGCCTTCATTATTAAAGCCTTTTCTCGGTAGTCACTCAATTTTATGATGACAGGGCGATTCTTTGTTGATTTCATACCTATTCTGTGGCACCTTTCTATACTGTTTATTGCCACTCCTAACTTCTCGTCAAAAATTTCCCTTGTTATTTTCTCCCTAAGCTCTGCTTCTGATTCTTCATTCTCTTCTTTTATTCCGAAAATAAGTAGGTTGTTCCTACAGCTCCTGTTTTCCAGGTCGTCTGTTTTATTTAACAGGTATGTAATGGTGCCTTCCATTTTAGTTACGAAGATGGCGCGAGGCATAGTAGTTACAGTTGTTGTAGAGTATTCTGCAGTCTGGACTTAAGGCTATCTGTCTTCTACCAAAAATATGGCCTTAACGGACTTCAAATATTAAGCAATGGCAATTATTTCTTCCTCCTGTACGGTACAGATACAAGATGTAATTCGAAAGTAACCCCTGGAACGCTATCTGTAGCATGCCATTGAAAGCAGACGGAATAGTGTGGCAAAGACAAATTACGTTGTATTACCATGGAGCTGTCAGTAAAACACGTGTTTTTTTCCGCATGGCTGACATCATTTGTCGCTCAGCGGCCTATTCAATAACATATAGCCACCGGAAAGCTGCATCAGTTGATATGCTCATGAAACCAGCCTCAAATTTCTCGTCGCAAACCGCCTGGAGGAACAAGGATCCCCTGAAGAAGGCTGATAATGTGGTTGTTGAAAATGTGGGCAGCAAATGTCAGTTTTATCAATATCATTGTCCTTTATTTTAGAAAGGTAACAGCTTGAGCGAGTTGGTGGTTGTTCATTCTAAAACAGCGCAAATAAGGCATGGGCAAAAGGAAGAGACATATGAATGGGCGCCGGTTTGTGGTTCCTTCCTTTTTTCTGAGTCCTTTATGCGTTATTTTAGAATTTCACAGTGAGAGTTCTTCATGGGATGCATTCCCATATGAATACAAGCGCACGTCTGTCACGGTGTGTTGCAAGCCTAAACCGACCCTTATGGCCGGTTTAGGCTTGCAACCCAAAGTGGTCGGTCGTGATGATGTAAGTGCGCGATACCAGTTTGAAGACGACAAAAGCGACGGTCCGTTGTCCCAGCAGTTCTCTAACCTCAACAAAAACAACAATGACGAGGCGCACGCACAGACGCAGCAACAGCAACCAGGGCAACTGAAAGAAGCAGAAGCGGCAGCTTTCTTTCTTGGCTGCACTTAACAGTGACACTGCATGCGTCGGCACAGGGAAGATACCATGGTGAGCGCTCTGGAGCGTAAAGCTGATCGGAGCAGAGGCCGATCGAACGCCACCCGCCTCTGCGCGTGAACTTTGAAAGCGGCGGCGGGTTAGCTTAGCTGGAGCTTGCAGCATTGCCAGGCCCGTCAACTGCTGCTGTCGAGTAGCACGAAAAGCGCAGGAAGCCGCTGAATTCCCAGACGCATTCTCGCAAGAGTGCACAGGGGCGACAGCGTGGAAAGCGCCAGCGAGCCGCAGCATCGACGAACCCTGATGAGACGGTGATGAGCCGCTGCTGCCTTTGCTTCGTTAAATAAATGACGGTGTAGAACGTGAGACACAGCGACCTGCGTCATTAGGTGCGCGCGAATCCGCTCGGCCACACATGCTCGATGTGCGCCAGAGTGTGGTTCTAGCGAAATATGGTGCCCATGCAATTAGAGTCTTCTTAATGCTAGCCCGGCTTCCTGACCACGGGCCACAATGTTTTTCAACGGTGTAACACGGGAAACGACTATGTGCGGAATGGCAAGATGCTGCACCTGTCCCCGTGCTAAAGTTACTCCAATCCGCCGATCTCGGCGCACTTGACGCTGTGTCATATACTCAAAAGCATATCGTCCACTACTGTTCACTTTATCACGTTACGCAACAGAGAATAAACAATGGATAATTCCTATTTGAAAGCTTTCACATAATGCTTTTGTCTAGGCTGAGTATACAATCAATAAAAGCCTAATTTGAAATGTCAGCGCTCCAACCATTTCACTTACGGGAACTGAGTGTGATAATACCTCAAATGATAAATGATAATACCTCTGTAAAAGGCAGAGTCTGGATATTTTTCGACGGCATTCAAGGCTGGGGAGGTTAGCTTACATTACTTGGCCCAGCTGAACTCCAGCGTTACCTTATCACTCCATGATTAGAGTCGAGCTACATTGTTAACCTTAGCAATTTTCTTCACTCCGAAGAGCAGCCTTCCTGCACACGACGGGCCCTTCGTCTCAGCGTCTCGTCGTCTTTGAACATGTATTAATCCATAATCAAGGCCTTTTGCAGGGCCACACTTTTAATCGCAATGCCAGCACATCGTAAAAGCATTTTAGAAACCAATCAGTTGTTCGGCTGATAGCATTTTTTTCCGGTTTATGGCAGCACCCCTACAATATGAGCCGAGTTTTACGAATATTACATGCTTGTTTGAGCGCCTCGGCCTTTCGGGCACTGTATGTACTTCGGGGGTGATGCCTGTGGGGCTGCCAGAGGATTGTAACCTCTAGTGAGGTATGGACGTTGTGTACTCCCAGTGCAGGAGCAAGAATACCACAGTATTCTTATTCAAAGTATGAACATGGGAAAGACTGCAAAAGTTTTAGTGAGAAGTAGTTCGCGCTGCCTTTGGCTAAACTGCCTAAACGTGGCCGCCTCCAGTTCATGCACCGCAACCTATGGGCACTGAGAATGCTCGAATACTTGGCCGTGGCATTCCTCAGTGCGAACTGTGCCCGGCGCCTGTACCGAGCTGAAAATATGCAACCCTGTTATTGGCGCCGGTGGAAGCAGAGTCAGCGGCGCCATTTTCAAAAGTTTTTCAGCGGCCTGTGCGAGTTGAAAAGACGAGGTGGCAGAAAGCGCTAGACAGATCTGGCTAGAAGTGTACTGTCAGCACAAAACTGGCATCAGTGCCGTCTTGGCTCGCTATAAATTGGCATAGCCACAGCCGCGATTGAAAGGGGGTGCGAGAAGAATCAATTCAAGCAAGTCGTGGGCTCTTCGAGAAAGGCAGCGTTAAGCTAACATCCTTGAGTAATGGAGACCGATATGCAAGAAAAAAGTACCAACTACGAATGAACGTGGAGGAATGAATTATGATAACGCCAGAGCCAGCTGCTGTTCACGCCCGCCTTGTTCGCTTGCGTCGCTCTGCCCTGGCGGTGGCCACTGGCGTCGGGAGTGCAGCCTTTCTTTTTCTTTACTTGGAGTGATGCAATACACTGGGCGTCAAGTGAGGTTCCGAGTCAGGAAATTCAGAAACTTGTCGCTCATATCGCGACTTCGGGAAGTCGTCGCTAAGATCTATTGCACTAGATTTCAGCAACAGTTGCGTCCCGCCTTAGTCAATCTCAGTCAGCCGAAAAACGCGACGTGGGTTTGTTTTGAAGCAAGATGTGCTTTAATCTCCTATTGCTTCCAGTACCCATCAGTATTGCACTAGATTTCAGCCACAGTTGCGTCCCGCCTTAGTCAATCTCAGTCAGCCGAAAAAAGCGACGTGGGTTTGTTTTGAAGCAAGATGTGCTTTAATCTCCTATTGCTTCCAGTACCCATCAGTATTGCACTAGATTTCAGCCACAGTTGAGTCCCGCTTTAGTCAATCTCAGTCAGCCGAAAAACGCGACGTGGGTTTGTTTTGAAGCAAGATGTGCTTTAATCTCCTATTGCTTCCAGTACCCATCAGTATTGCACTAGATTTCAGCCACAGTTGCGTCCCGCCTTAGTCAATCTCAGTCAGCCGAAAAACGCGACGTGGGTTTGTTTTGAAGCAAGATGTGCTTTAATCTCCTATTGCTTCCAGTACCCATCAGTATTGCACTAGATTTCAGCCACAGTTGAGTCCCGCCTTAGTCAATCTCAGTCAGCCGAAAAACGCGACGTGGGTTTGTTTTGAAGCAAGATGTGCTTTAATCTCCTATTGCTTCCAGTACCCATCAGTATTGCACTAGATTTCAGCCACAGTTGCGTCCCACCTTAGTCAATCTCAGTCAGCCGAAAAACGCGACGTGGGTTTGTTTTGAAGCAAGATGTGCTTTTATCTCCTATTGCTTCCAGTACCCATCAGTATTGCACTAGATTTCAGCCACAGTTGCGTCCCGCCTTAGTCAATCTCAGTCAGCCGAAAAACGCGACGTGGGTTTGTTTTGAAGCAAGATGTGCTTTAATCTCTTATTGCTTCCAGTACCCATCAGTATTGCACTAGTTTTCAGCCACAGTTGCGTCCCGCTTTAGTCAATCTCAGTCAGCCGAAAAACGCGACGTGGGTTTGTTTTGAAGCAAGATGTGCTTTAATCTCCTATTGCTTCCAGTACCCATCAGTATTGCACTAGATTTCAGCCACAGTTGCGTCCCGCCTTAGTCAATCTCAGTCAGCCGAAAAAAGCGACGTGGGTTTGTTTTGAAGCAAGATGTGCTTTAATCTCCTATTGCTTCCAGTACCCATCAGTATTGCACTAGATTTCAGCCACAGTTGAGTCCCGCCTTAGTCAATCTCAGTCAGCCGAAAAACGCGACGTGGGTTTGTTTTGAAGCAAGATGTGCTTTAATCTCCTATTGCTTCCAGTACCCATCAGTATTGCACTAGATTTCAGCCACAGTTGCGTCCCGCTTTAGTCAATCTCAGTCAGCCGAAAAACGCGACGTGGGTTTGTTTTGAAGCAAGATGTGCTTTAATCTCCTATTGCTTCCAGTACCCATCAGTATTGCACTAGATTTCAGCCACAGTTGCGTCCCGCCTTAGTCAATCTCAGTCAGCCGAAAAAAGCGACGTGGGTTTGTTTTGAAGCAAGATGTGCTTTAATCTCCTATTGCTTCCAGTACCCATCAGTATTGCACTAGATTTCAGCCACAGTTGAGTCCCGCTTTAGTCAATCTCAGTCAGCCGAAAAACGCGACGTGGGTTTGTTTTGAAGCAAGATGTGCTTTAATCTCCTATTGCTTCCAGTACCCATCAGTATTGCACTAGATTTCAGCCACAGTTGCGTCCCGCCTTAGTCAATCTCAGTCAGCCGAAAAACGCGACGTGGGTTTGTTTTGAAGCAAGATGTGCTTTAATCTCCTATTGCTTCCAGTACCCATCAGTATTGCACTAGATTTCAGCCACAGTTGCGTCCCGCCTTAGTCAATCTCAGTCAGCCGAAAAAAGCGACGTGGGTTTGTTTTGAAGCAAGATGTGCTTTAATCTCCTATTGCTTCCAGTACCCATCAGTATTGCACTAGATTTCAGCCACAGTTGAGTCCCGCTTTAGTCAATCTCAGTCAGCCGAAAAACGCGACGTGGGTTTGTTTTGAAGCAAGATGTGCTTTAATCTCCTATTGCTTCCAGTACCCATCAGTATTGCACTAGATTTCAGCCACAGTTGCGTCCCGCTTTAGTCAATCTCAGTCAGCCGAAAAACGCGACGTGGGTTTGTTTTGAAGCAAGATGTGCTTTAATCTCCTATTGCTTCCAGTACCCATCAGTATTGCACTAGATTTCAGCCACAGTTGCGTCCCGCCTTAGTCAATCTCAGTCAGCCGAAAAACGCGACGTGGGTTTGTTTTGAAGCAAGATGTGCTTTAATCTCCTATTGCTTCCAGTACCCATCAGATCATGGCGACATTGATAGCAGAACAAAGGCGGATGCCACTCTGAATTCCGGCGGAAATTTTCTTCCTAAATTCGTTAACGTACAGGGAACTTTGTCGAGCCCTCTCAGATAGATTTGGTCCATGGCCAGAGCGTCCCGTAGCAGGGGAACAACATGAGGCGCGCTAGTTTGTTAGTGTTTCCAGCGAATCCCTGGTACTACTCAGAAATAGTCGCTCGGTGTACTGAAAAGAGGTAGAGGTACATGGAGGCTGCTGGCCTCACACAAACACTAGGCGCTGTTAGCGACTGCGAGAAAGCAGAGATGGAGTAGCCTGCCACCCTTATCATTAAGAAAGGGCATAAATTATTAGTACCATATTGCACGATGCTCACTGCTGAAGTCAGATTTATTTCACACGTTCACATGCTCAGCGAAAGTTGTGTTCCATTTTTATTCTTTTCGGTTTCAAACTAGGGCACACACATTGGTTGGGAGCTTTGTGGTTGTTGAAAGGGCAAAAGCAAAATAAACACTGTACAAATAGAAGTTCTCGCGGCAGTATGATAAAAACAGATGCACTCCTTGCATAGGAGTTCTCGGCATGCTGAACTGCAACAAAAATTCTCGATTTATCCTAAATAAAAGACAGATTTAGTCCGGAAAGAAAAACGAAAAACCCAACCATGTCAACATGGTCACTACCACAGTTGCTTTCTCTATACCTTAAAGTTGGGTCGGTCACGTGTCTCACGTCATCCGAAGTCGCGGAGCTTTAGTGGGGTGAGGAGTGTGCATGTTTGAACAAAGCAGCCGCTATGAGCAACTCCAGACCAATATCCTTAACGCGATATGTGACCAAAACAGTTTACAAGAGAATAGAAAGCCTCGAGAACACGAAACATTTTTGCCATCAGTTCACAGGGTACTGCAGAACATCTCCGCGCACGAACTTTTTCTGATGCTAAAGAACTTGCTTCTGTAGCCAGTGGCAGCGTAGCCACAATTACTGCTCGCATTATACATAACCGAAACATTTTATAAATATACACGATAACACACTCCAATCCATTCACGGAATTGATTATTGTGAAGGTGATAAGCAGGCAAACGCCTTCCTCTATCTGTAGTCCTGGGGCGCTATGCTGGAAGGCCCGAGTTTGGCGCTCGCCCGAGTTTCATCCGAGTTTGCGATGACGGCAGTCAGTGAACGAAGATAGCGCGGAACGTGCGCAGGCAGCGGACAATAAAATGTAGAGATAAAGCCACGTAAAGGCGATAAAAGCGCACCCTGCGCGCCTGTTTCACACTTCAAACACATTACACTGCGCAATACCAGGCCGCAGCGCTACCTGAAGTTATCAACGCCATATCAGCAATCACGAAATCATGACTTATCTGCTATCTATCTGCACACTCGCCGCTAGCTGTTTGACACGCCTTTTCGGGCGAGTCAAAGGCGTGTCTTCTCTTTCAGGCTCTATCTGTCTCTCCATTTCCGAAGACGAACAGTGCGCACTAGGTGCACTCTTGTATCAACGCTTTCTCTTTTCTCGAATACGTTAAAAGACAACAGATAATATTACGAACATTTTGTTCATTTCCAAATGTATTTTAAAATCTGAATCCAATGAAGCGTTGTTGAAAAGGAATTAACAATTCCAATAACAATAGCTTTAGGAATTAACAAAGATTTTACACATTCTGCCGCTAGTGGCGATAATGAGGTCATTGCTTGCAGAGTGGCTTGCATACGAACTAGCGCGGCAGCCCACCGCGCCAAAACCGAGAGAGCTCCTGCGCTGACACGCCGCCGGTAGCGCTGCCTTCGACTGGAAAGACTGGGCAACTGCTGCACGCTGAATCTGTCTTAGTTTCCGGCCATTGCGATAATATATTTCATTGTGTCGTATATCAAAATATAACAGTCATGCATCTTCGGGCTTGCATAATACACAAAAGCAGAAAAATGAACTGCGCTGCACCCCCGCGTCACTGCTGCTCTGCAGCGACCTCAGGTGGAGTTATCCGCTGCTACGGCCGCTGCCGCACCCCGATATGGCCAACCATTGCTTTTAGTACGCTCTTGGCGAATCACAGCGGTAAAAATTGGCCGTGCGATCGGCTGTGATGCGGTGTGAGAAAAAATTTCTGTTTGGCTGTATTCAATGGTTTATTACGTACGCCTGTTGTGTGTGACTCCTCTTTAGTGCACTGAGGATGGGAAGAGCGTGCTACCCAGCGACACAACTCATCCTATGCTACAGACGCTGACTAAAAGCTGTGAAGGTGGTGGCGCGCGTATCTGCGTAGTATTTGTTTACGTCGCGCACTTCAAGGTTTTGCGGACTGGTTTTGTCACTAACGTCGATTGCCGTGGTATACCACAGTAACACCGCAATAATATCGTTCGGGCAGATGAGGGATCCATTTTGTAATAATGGAATCGGATTTACAACAGATAAAGGTGTTACGGTTGTGAAGTACGCAGTGCTTGCGTGCTGGAAATTACAAACTCTATTTCACTGGGTCTGGAGCAACGACCCTTTGTCGATCCCGGATGTGTTTGACACATTGATGCTGAGCTTTATCACCGATAAAAGGACGGTCGAGCCAAACACCTGTGATGCGATGTTGTTGAAGTAGGACGTGCTCCAAAGCCCCTATTCGTCGTCGTGCTCCATGTTTGACGCCTTGCAAGCAGGTGTGACGCGCCGTCAGCGTTGTGCTGTGTCTTACGTGGTTGCACCAGGCTATACCGTTGTGCAATCTTGGCATGCGAGCGAAGAAATCGGCGGCTGTCACCACGTTGCGTGTCCTTCGCAGAGGTGCTTAGATTAATCAGCGATGACGTCCGTTTTGCGTGTTAAATTTCGATGGTCAACATCGTCGAGGTCTGTCAGCAATCAACACAGCCGCGCTGCTACCTGTAGCCGGCAGGGATATGGGAGTGGCCCACCCATGGCTCGTACGCCTATAATTTATGTACGGCACGCCGGGGGCGTGGCCAATGGTTTTGATTGACAGGTGAACTCGGAGCTAAACTCGTGAACGGTGAAGTGCCCCGAATTCATCTCGGGACTGTCATGGCGGCAGCAGCAGCAGCCTGGGTCATTGCTTCCTCTGACGGCAAATGTCAGTACGGCCGGCTGGACCCGTTTACTGCCATGGCCGACGACGAATTCCAGCGACATTTGCGCCTCTCCAAAACATCGGTACGATGGTTGTGTAAAGAGTTAGGCGACGACCCACGTCTGCGGAGAGTGCGTACCAGGCCTCATTCGCTTTCGGTCGAAGAGCAAGTCCTCTGCGCCCTCCGGCTCTTCGCGACCGGGAGCTTCCAGGGGAGCGTCGGCGCAGACCACTTTACTGGACGCCACCAAAGCACTGTGAGCCGCTGTGTGAGGGGCGTCTCCGACGCGCTTATCGACGCGGCTGTGCAGAAGCGGTGGCTCGCTTTCCCCACGACTGCGGCCGAGCGTACGTATGTTAAGGAGCGTTTCCTTCTGCGCGGCGGCATCACAGACGTCGTGGGATGCGTCGACGTGACCTACATTGGCGTAAAGGCCCCTTCGAAGTCCAGCCCTGACATGGTGAAGGCCAACTATTTCACGAGGAAGGCACATTATGCATTGAACACAATGGTTGTAAGAATTCTCTGTTCTTTCTTTCATGCATGTCATGGTTAATGGAATGTTCTCCCGTTTATTAGTGATAGTGGTCCGTGTACTGTGCAGTGTCAGTGGATGTTAAGGAACCCAATATGGTCGAAGTTATTGGCAGCCCCTCACCGTGGCATGACTCATCGCTTGAGTTACTTTGGGGCACTAAACCTCAAAAACCGCTTCCGTTTATCAGTAACTGATCAGTTGTACACACAGTGTAGATAATTTTTTTGTTTTACCTCATGTTTGCGCATGTAATAAGTGCATGGATTTTAATGGGTTTTTAAGCGGTAGCATTTCTGTCACTTGGCAGATTGCATTCTTATGCAATATTCATAGCCGCAATAGATTTTTCATTTTGGCTGAAGTGGAATAGCTCCTGCCGGTAGCACTGGCGTCTGTAAGCCAGGAAAACTGGCAGAACTGTTGTGTTCATGTGGAGCAAGTTGAGGCTGAAGCATGGCAACGCGATATGATTGTTGACGCTGAAATTGAACCGGTTGTCTTCAGCATATCTGACTCGTGCAACTCCTACTCTGATGAGTCGAGCATTGATTCCAGTGATGAAGATTTGAGTGGCATCGAGGAACTTGTCTGACTTCGAATTGATGTGTAATACACATGGTACCGAGGAAAGAGAGAGGACTCATCGGCTTTCTGTGATCACCTTTGTGCGTGTGTGGGTGGAAATGTGAAATATGTGTGAATTTGGGTGTGTGTGTTGATCAGTCTACCGAGGAAATTGTAACATTTCCATCAAAAATTGTAGCATTTCCATCAAATCATTGCATGATTGCAATTCATTGCATCAAATTGTATCGGGCAGTAACTTGTAGTGTAGGTGAGGTGGTCGTGTTAATAGTGTCTGTATGAAGTAGAATTTGTAAGGGAGTGCAAATAGCACTTTTTCCAATTAGAATACGTATACTGGTACACGTCGTCAATGTGTGCAGTTTTTAGAAGATTAATTGCAGAAAAATACAGTGGAGCTTAATCAAGCATTGTGTCAAATATTCGAAAAGTATCCGAAATTTTGAGAGCAAATTGTATTCATTTAAAGTAATTTTGAACATATACTGTTTGATTCGTTCGACTAACCGAACAGAAATTTATTCAATTATGCTGTCCAAAAAGTTGGAACATTCACAAACCTCTAGGCATTGCCCTCATTTTGTGTGTGAGGGTTGGGAATGGTATGTATGGGTGTCTGATCTTCATGTCCTGAAAAGGTATTCCTGGTTTGGTGCTGTGTTGCATTACTGTCAATCTCTGGTCGTTTTGACATGTTATGCAGAGCCAGTGTTGAGCTAGCCAGTACTGTGTGTTTTGTCCTTAATTTTTCGGAGGTGTGAATGATTTCAAGCTGGCTCTTGCTCAGTTGAGTGTGAATTTGTTTCGAGTCATGTCTTTGTTAGTACATTGGTCAGGTTTTCCTTTTATCAAATAGTGTTGTTCGATGGCTCCACATTTTTTTTTCAATTTTGGAGCACTTGACTGATTGTGTATTGGTGTACATCCACGGCACGTGTCCTTTAATTTGTATGCACTGTGATACATGCCACTGGCTGTTTCCAGAATAAACCATTTCTCGCAAACACTGGGGGTCAGCATTCTATACTGTCCTGTCTCATTTATTGTTTGCTCTTTCGAAATATTTTTTTCCTAGCGGTGTACAACTTTTTCTGCATTCTTACTTGACTCTCCCACAGCTTGAAACTCTTTTTACCTGGCTGCATGAAAATCCTGCCTGAGCAGCTTCTGCTCTTCTAAGAGAGCAGGGAAATCGAGCCAAGCTGACTCTTGAGGAAGTACTATTTTCTGTCACTGTGAATCAACATTATGTTCAAAATGTAACACTTAACACGGGAAAACAGGCCGTATCGAGGTGGTGTGTGTAAAAATAATTTGACCAATCAGTTTAAATATACTGCTCTTTTGCCGCATATAATAGCCAAGTTATAGAGCTCTCTTCAATGACAAAGGAAAACGCGCTTTGCTTAAGACCGAAAGATATCTTAACAAAAACAAAAGAATTGCAGATGTGCACAAGAATGCGACACATATACAGTGAGAAAATAGGCGATTAAGAAGTCTAGAACACGTTTTCTGCGCTCCTGCATCATAAACCAGCATTCTAAATTAACAGACATCTTGCTTCTGAACCTTGCGATCAGTAAAAAATAATTGTTCTCGCCAAGTCCTATGGGCTACTCTACAGCACAGTGCCAAAATCGGTCCCAGACTATTTTGGCGAAGACTGGATCAGCCGCTAACCGGTTGCACAGGACAATTCATAACATGCCGGGTACCTTAAGAGAGGCTCACAAAAAGTGGGTTCCTCGGCAACGGCGAAATCGAAAGTTGCAGACGGCCACTTGTTAATCGGGCCACTGCAGAGCACTCATCACTGAGCTAATTAATTAAACCCGACGAATGAATGTCATCCTTCGCACTAATCTCCGCTTGCATCTAAAAAGTATAGTCACAATGCTGCAGAATCGGAAAGAAAACCGCCACTGCTGACCAAAAGCCGGTGCGAGCTCACTGACAACGAATTTCGGAGAGCTCATATTAACGCGGTATGCATCAAATGAACAGATGCATGCAGTTCATTTCAGAACACGGCATAATATTCAAGCGATTCTGAACAAAACGAGTTTTCTCATTCAAGTCACGCGAAATTCAACTTGCGATGAAAAAAAAATGTGCAAAAAATAAAGTTCACGATGCGGGATTTGAGCCCACGCACTCCCACGGCCTGTCAACTCGACGGAGCGACGCGTTAGACCACACGGCCACAGAACTTTTTTTTTCTTTATTGCATTTTCACAACGGGTACAAAGAAGTAAAACTTGTCAGCAACACTTTCACTGACACAGCAGGTTAAAATTTTTTCAGTTCAAACAAGTCATCCAACACATTTAACCAAGTTGGCTGATCAGGCAGTGCCTGATACACTTCCCTCAGACGTATGACACCTTCAATGAAATGCTCGCGTGGGGATCTTACAACTACTTCTGCATTGTTGAATTGTGTCCTTGTTTTCCATAAACTATGGAGGCCAAGGAGCATAATAGTGTCATAAGGGATATCCTGTTTTCCTACCGGTAAGAACCTGATGCCATGCGGGTGTAGCGGTAAATCTTTCTTTAATGTTCTTTGAAGCACATCCCAGAAAAAAACCGCATCCCAACAATCTAAAAAAACGTGATCTATTGTTTCAGGTTTTTTACATAGAAAGCAATCTGTTGACCAAGGGACAAAGAGTCCTTTATCATGATTCCATGTTTTGACCGACAGAGTTCCGGTATGAAGTTTGAAGAAGAAAGTTTTCAAAGATGGGTAAACTGGCATTCTTTTAACCCTTTTGAGCCCATCTGCTCCTGGGCCTCGGCAGTTTGACAATCGGTAAATGGGTACAGGGAGCATTGATTCAAGAAAATCTTTATACAGATTTTTTCTAGTGACATTGGAGATTTTCAATGCACGGCCACAGAACAGTGCAGAGGATTAATTTTTTTGGCGGACTACTTCCGTAGCCTTCACAGCGTTGCCCATGTACCTCGTCGCCATTGACAGTCAGCTGATGACGGGCGTTGGTAGCGTACCCTCGCGGTACAATGCAAAATTTAATAATGCATGAATCACTCTAAAGTGCTTTAAATCCACATCTTGCACAGTATAAAATGTTTATAAAGGTGTACTAAGTGCATTATAAACTTCAACAAACATCGTTTGTCTAATTGCACACACAATGCACTTGGTGGAGCGACACACAAATGAAAAGTGCACCGGCGGTTGGCTCACGTGAGCCGTTCTTTGTAGACCGCCGAAGAAGCCCATGAGGTGGTGCCGATGTGATGATAAAGCGCGGAATATAGCCAGATAACCCAATGAAGTTCGAGGCGTGACGAGGGTGGGATTTTGTCTTGCTGCCATTAGTTCACTCATCTGAGGGCGTCGCCAGAGCTCGGTAAGATTCCTAGTTTGAGCAAACTCGGACCTTCCAGCATAGCGCCCCTGGCTGAAATCGGTGAAAACAGTATCGAAACGCTTAGGAAAACGCTATTATATGGCACATATCATTCTTTTAGATCTTCGGTAATGCTGGAAACTTTCGCGAGGCCTTCTTTTCATGCGCCATCTGCGATAAAATTCAACAAGTTCTACTTGTGACCTTGCTTGCCTGTTATAAAGGGGAGTGTAACAAAAAAGGAAACAGGCAATAATCGATACGGGCTTTGTAGCTATGCCCTTCATAATGCTGTAAAAGCCCATGCGTGTAATACGACAAAGCGAGGGCAGCGAAAGAGGGGGGGGGGGGGGTCTTTTTAGCTTTACCTATACAAAATCCACCAATGCGTTCTTGTTATACTGCTATTGTCTCATCACCGAATAAATGTAAGCAGAAAACATAGCGGCAACAAGTACCATGTCTTCCATTTTGCCGGTTGCATTCCACTTTCATGCCACTCGTGTGAGTGTAGTTTCCGCATCGCAAAATACACATTTCACTTATTTTCAAAAGTCAGTCAGTATAATGCCAGAAAAATCGGCGCGGCAAACTACTGGGACCACAAACTAGCAGCGAGCGTTCGATCATTAATACACACACTGCCAGACTAGGAGCGCCGTCCGCCTCAGCAGCTGGCGCTTCATCACACGGAATCCGCGGGCCGCTGTAGCTTCAGCTACTTCTTTCATTCGTTAAAATTACTGCTTCCTTGTCACGAGGCGGCGAAACACGCGTCCATTAGCGCATACACCCTGCCGGGGCCGAAAGCGCGGCTTCCTTTTCGTGTGCATTCGGAGCCTTCCATTTTTTTCGCAAACACCCGCCTTGTTACCCATGCGAGAAGTAAAACGACTCTGACGGATGGTCCTTGTGTTTGCACGTTGCGCCATAGCGCAGCAAACAACGCTCTTACCATTCCCTTCGTTCATCCTTATATGTAAGCGAAAAGCGCGCAGAGCTCTTTATACTTCTGTGCCCTCTCTGCGAGTTTCGTCTTTCAGATGTGCCTTGGAACTTCAACTAAGCCTCATCAGTTACTTTCGCAATGTTTTGGAGAACCGGAGCCGAGCTTTTATTTTGAGGCAAGGCGGCGGAATTTTACTGTAAATCCGGTTGAAAGGGGCGTTTTTTTGTTGTAGGAAAACGAGCGTAGAAGGTCTACTTTCGTGTTCACGCAACTGGCGACCCCGATAGCGGCTGATCTCTACTGCTGGCCTTGACGCCCTGCATTTTTCACGCTGCGAAACAGCACCTTCGAGAAAACGAGGAGTGTGGCTTTATTAAAGAACTGAAATTTTTCACACGTGGAGGTACATATTTCGCGAAAACAAGCACGAATTAGCAAACAGCAAATAAAGATAGAAACATGGCTGCGATAAGGTTGATAAATGGGGCAACTGCACCAATGCGTTCTGAACTTCCTACATAAATCCAGCAGCCTAAGACGCATAGGGATTACGGGGATATTTTCACAGAACTCGGACGTTAAGGGCTCTTTTTATTTTTTGGAGCAGACGCCTCTTGATTGAATTCGGCAACAGATTTGGGGGAATTGCGTACAGGGTCCCCGTACATAAGCTCTTTGATCCCTCGCATCAACAGCCTCGCTTTCTTTGTACATTATTTTGTACATAGTAACGGACTCACTGGGATACTGAATTCGCCAGTGGAGCAGACGCTCGGCCCTCTCCTTGCCTAGAACACTTTTTAAAGTCTTCGGCAGCAAGCGCTAGAACACGTCTCAGGACGTCAGGCAGGACTTCTGCTTTTTTGTATCTGAATCTAGTAGATCCCTCCAGAGAAAAGAAGATTTACCGCAGCTTCATGGTGTCCTCCGTGTTGTTGAAGACAGCCGCACGTTCGAAGTGACAGAGCCATTCTTCTAGGTCGGCGCGAACGCAACAGGCTTTTGAATCCCGTCAGTGCTAGGAATTTCCAGTTATTTTTGGTTCCGACTTCAATGTACCGGGCTGCTTTAGAACCAACATTATTTAAAAGAATAAATCCAAGCACATGCAGGCGCACCTGCCTTCGAAAATACAAAAAAAAATAAAAGTGCTGGCATAGTTCAGAACTACAGGGAGAGAATGCAATAGTAGCTGTTGCAAGAGTTTAAGTTCATTTTTACACGGCAGTGAGGGCGTTAAAAAGAAGATACGAATGCTGCATGTGCAGTAAGTATCCGTTTTTAAACTAACGTTCCCCATTCATCACGAGCATAGAAGTAGTCGAAACCAATGCAAAGTGGAGTTTTCTTTAGTTAACTGGAAACAAAAGCATCAGCGGCTAAAAGACCGAGCCGTGCATGAAGCCAAGTTCGATCGGCACAGTCGCCGCTGCCGGTCCAAGCAAAGCCGTCAACTTCTTGATCAGTTATTCGCGTCATGCCGCATGCTCAACCGTGGAAAGTGTTTAACTTTTTGACCTCATCGTCAGTTTTTATTCTCACCAGAAATTACAAATAATTTTCATTACCAACAAACAGAAGCTAGTAACAGGTCTGACAAGGAAAGCAGAATACAGGCAACGAACAGGAACGATAAAAGACAAGAAAATGGCTAAGTTTTTTTGCAGCAACAAACTGAAGGTTAAGCATTTGCGCAGGAGCCAGAAGTTGAAAAATTATCATCATCATCAGTCTTACTACCCCCACTGCAAAGCAAAGGCCTCTCCTCCCATGTCTCTCCAGTTCATCCTGTCCTTTGCCACTTGTGGCCAGCGTATCCCCGCAAACTTCTTAATCTCATCCGCCCATCCACCTTTCTGCCGCCCCCTGTTACGCTTGCCTTCTCTTGGCTTGGCAGCAGCGAGAAGCAGAGAAATACATATAAAGTTAAGAAGTTCTTTTTTTAACAAAGCATACAAAACATCAATGTGACATTGAACATTCTTTGACGTCCGAAATGAATACATTGAACACAGCGTTATGCAGTGCACAAGAGGACTGAAGAAGACAAAAGAAAAAAGATTCCGCGCTGCTTTGGAAACAAATTGTCGTGTGTGACGTTGCGACGAAGGAAACAATATATATACACAGTTTGCTGTTTGTAATGTGTGAACAAAAAAAAACAAATCATGCCAGGGCGAGGAGCTGCCGGTTCTTCAATTTCCTTGCAAAACTTTTTAGAAGCGTTTATTGGGGGGGGGGGCATATTGTTTCATATTTTTATAGCGGCAAACTCAAGTGCTCGTTGTTCATTAATATTGCTAGTAAGGGAAATATTTAAATTACCTTATGTGGCATTTCTTGGGGGACATGCGTAAGTGTGAACAGTTCAGCGGGAAAGGCATGGTTAAATATCAAAGGGTTGTATGTACTCTCTATATGCGAGACATGAGAGATGCATTTGCCCTGCAGTGGGCGTAGTCCGGTGATTATGGCGATGACGATCATGATGATGCACTCTCTGGTATTCTTAGGTCGTGTAGTGGATGAAATGGTAAAATTGTGGGCTCAGAAAAATATTTGCTTAAAACAATGCCTGTAGAACAGCCAATCTTCAAAGTGTGAATCTATTACTCTGATTGAATAAATATGTGTTCTGTACGCACATCTGGCGAGTTTCGCTACAATATAACAACAAAACACGGTGAATAACGCGAAAGTACTAAATGCGCAAGATATCCATTTCGATGTACCTCCGCGTTTCCAACAAAGCATACACTACAGAAGGTATTATAGTGCAAACACCGTTCCACTTCGAATCCTTATCAAAATTACTCGAATGTACTTACGCGAATAAGTTTGCTCCAGAAGGTAGCTAGTAATAAATCTACTTTGTAGGCATATTTTTTGCAGAATATGGAATGCGACATGCGCTGTCTTTCTAGCATTGATGGTAGATTTGTTAGCCACTAACCGCCCAGCAATGAACTCTAGCCCTGAGTTACCTTTTGCTTATGATTCTTTCAGTATTTCGGAGGCTACTATATTGCATGTATCATCAACATATGATAATTTCTGAAGAGAGCAAGTTTAAAGGGAGGTTATTTCACGTCTGATGAGAAAAAAAGGGGACCCACGAGCACTCTTACTGAACTGTTGATCTTAAGGACTGCTTTGAAGATATCAACTGACCCATTTTTGTGTTTCTTCGCGTACCTCCATGTAACTTTGAAATAGCTCAACAGGCTTACCACGAACGCCGTACTCCTTTAATTTACTCATTAGTGTTGGATGATCCACGTAATAAATTCTATTTCTAGGTTTAAAAGCAGGCATGCAAGCTTATTCTCCTCTAATAAAATGGTAATTATCAGGAAAGCGGTAAAACATGGGTAGCTGTGGAATATTGTTTTGTAACTCTATGCTGGTAGGGGCATAACGCGTTAATGTTTTTCAGGTAATTGTTTCGAAAATTAATATTATTTAGCAAGCCTACAACGCTTAGCGCCGAAACAACGCCATATTTTGTAAACATTTAAAATCTCATAATATCAGCACGCTAGTTACACTACGTAGTAATACACGGTAATGCATTGCAACTTGTAAATAATCGACCACGCTCTAAAGGACCATCTCAGAATGCTTCGTGAGGAACGCAAACGTGGTCGGACGCAGACCGTGAACGTTTCATTTGCGGTCTCCATCACCAAAGACACGCACAACACTAAAGGCTCTGCTAACAACTCAACGAAGCATTGCTATACGCACCTTTCTGTTTTTGTTTTGTTTTTGCTGTCAACGCAGCTCACGCAATAACCCGCACCGGCCCTAAATGCGGAAGTGTGATGGACGTTAATCGCTCTGTGACTTAGACTCTTCCTGGAATGTGTCATCTAGTGCGGACAGCAGTTCACGCGTACTATAGCGGCCACAGTTATCCGATCCTCCGTGGTATTCAACTCGCCCTTCCTCCATCCTCTTTCCTCTTCCGGTCCATGCTTATCGTGCTTAACGCAGTGGACCCAAAGAAGTGGTGAGCCTCACTCGCCATAACTCGGCGCTCGTTTAAGGAAGCAGAGGACTGGGTGAGAGATACGGCCGCGTGTAAATGCTCGCGCATACGAGCTCCCTGTGAAACGGGGACCCATTTGTGCAGTCTGCCTGGCGTTAATTAGCGCCAGGTAGCAGAGCACTTGGAGCCGACTGCGGCATCGAAACGGCCGCCTCTGTTCTTTGGGCGGTATGGGGTTCTCGTCTTCATTGCCTTGGTTTTACGCGGCGAGACAGTGTCCCAGGCTGCGGAAAAAGAAAACGCTAAATGCAACACTGCATACCTCGTTCCCATGTGCTTACATGCTTCCAGGGAAAAAAAACCGTAATAACGCCCAAGTCGCATAAGAGCGGATATAAAACGTTGAGTGCGCTGTAACTCGGCGCTTACTGCTAACGCTCGGATGTCAGCTTGTTTGGTCGCGCAGCGCACGGACGCCTTACTGCGTTTTGCCTCAATAGAAACGCGGCCGCCGCGGTCGGATTGCAACCCGGGTACTCCGGCTCTGTAGACGAGCGCCTTAACCACTGAGCCACCACGGCGGTTTGCTTTCGCGTGTCATACTCGGATTAACTACATTAAAACCCTGCCATTTTTTCTTCTCTCCAAGCAAATTCTGTCCTACTACGCATTCTTCTTATGGAATTCTTCGTGTCGCGTCTCCTTTGCCTCCTCATCTGGCCCTCAAACTTATTCTTTGTAGGTGAGCTTCCTAAAGCTTTTTTAATGATACAAATTTCACAATTTGTATGCAATATCTGGCATTGTGAGCGTCCCTGCTTCGATGCTGACCCCATCCGTCTCCGATTTTCCTTCACGGTACTATAGACATGAAACGCTTTGTTAAAACTTATAAAACGCCGCTCCACAACGAGAACTTTCAGCAGAAGCAAATTAATATGCACTCACGTTATTGGCTTGACCGCATCGAGCGTGAAGACATGGCTTACACTCACGCTCTTTTAGAGCAACTCGCTAAAACGTACCATCATGGGCAAAAAATTTACGGGGCACATGTTTCATGAAAAATATTTATTCTAGCTGTGCTTCACGACAGAGTCACGTGGTATTGCTGCTAGAAGTGAAGTCACTGGACTGCGTGACTGCACTAAAGCAAACTTTCTTTTGTGCAAATTCGGGTCACGTGAACTTTTGATCACGGTCTGAGAGTCAAAATAGTGTACCAGAGCGACTCTTATTCGAACTTTTCAGAAGTTTAGTTCAAGGTGGACAAGATAATACAACTTATTGATTTTTATTAAGCAATATATGAGCGGGCAGAAGGTAAGACTTGTTTTCGCATTCTATCCAAACTTTCTCTTTTATTTCTGTCATGTGCTCAAACGACACCGGGCCCCAATGATCGCCAATACGCTCTACGGCGGCACTCGATACGAGAGGTGGACATTAATAGAAAGGATGATAATTCCATATACATGCGAAAGAAAGAAGCCACTTTTCATTATTATTTCCACAACGCTCAGAGAAGTTAGAACAGTAAGTGTGTGTTCGGGCAGTTTTCGTGATACAATTGTAGGAAGGCTCAGATGGGGCTTGCGGCAGCCCTTCACGCTGACAGCCCTGGATGACACAACTGAGCTAAAACCTGAAACGCAAAATAAAGGAAGACTGCTACAGCCTCATGTTAAAAAGACATCTACCAGAAAAAAAATGAACGTAATTTAATTTGCGCGAATTCTTCGCTGATTTGTTGCCACTGCAAGCATATCAAGTACGAAGATTCGGAAATGTCAGCAGGCGAATGAAGTTGATTTGCATCGCGCGCAGGGCACAATAATATTTACCTCGGAGTTGGAGTCAATATGAAGGGATTAAGAGTTCATTCTCATCGAGCCCGTAAATGGGACCGATCGAGAACGGGACATTGTTTGCATGTACATGGGATGCCACGAAGAGCACTAATGCTCGGCGCATCACCCTGACTCCGACGAGTGTTTGCTATAGGTAAACAATGTTTTAAATAAGCAACTAACAAACTCAGAGACGCACACTGAGGGGTAACAGCAATGAAGCGACAAAGAATGGAGTCCGCGGCTTTGTGTTTACTTGAGCCACCATCGAATAAGTTTGTATTGCTTGCGTTAGAAAGCGTGGCTGTGTATCTTTTTTTTGCGCTTTCTTTTTGTTTATGATCGACTGGCATGTACCTAAAGTAGCTTTCAAGCACCATACTCTTCTGTGGCCTGATTACCAAGCTTAGCAAAACGCTTGCGATCGCGCCGTTGTTTCATATACGCCCGAAGTTAAAGTAACTTTTAAGAGAAGAGATAGATTTACGGATGTGTGGTGTAGGGTCGTTCTCAGGTTAATCTGGACGGGCATATTAAGTTACTTTGAAGGGCACCTGGTCGGAAGGAATTTTAATTTTAAGTTTACTATTGTACTATGTTTTAAAATGCGAACCATGAAGTCTTCAGTATTTTCCAAAGAGTCAAGTCTATTTTTTAAATCCACCGCTGTTGCCTGACCGTTGCGTCAAGGATGGGGTCACAGAGAGCTCACGATCCTCCGGCCTTATGAATTTTAGCTATTGTTCCGAACGACTATCATCGGTTCCCAGTTTTTGCCCTCTGATAATCATAACCAAGAGTTCTGAACAACCACATTTTTTAACAGCATATTGTTACTGAACAGAGGTTTTCACATATCTTAAGATTCCACAATAGCAATGAGTATATCCGCACATCTTCCCTCGCAAGGTTGTAGTTGTCGCTATTGAAGTTTTGCTACCTTCAAAAACATCCCCCTTTAGTTTTGTATGGCAGCCATGAATACTGATGGGAGTGAAGGACAAAAATTAGAAGGAAGATTTCCCTGCTCACAAGGGATGCGTACGTTACGTACAATATATCCATGACCGTATCTTTAAATATTTCACAATTGCGTCTAAACAATTCCTCCTATTCCGGCCGTCTCTTGCTACGTCAATAACTGTTCGTGAAAACGGCCTGAACGCTTTAAATGCGGAAGAAAAGTGAAGGACATGAAAAAAGAAAAGAAAGTTTTGTTTGGTGATTCTCCTTCTCCAGATCCCTGAGTAAATTTATTTGTCTTTTCTGGCCAATTTTTTTTTCTGTAAACTTTTAATTACATTTCTACTTTAGTGCCTTTTACATTTTCCTCTGACAAGTTCTTTATCTTGTCCCATTTCAGCTATTGCCACGTTGAAAAGAAAATTTTGTCAATTCACCCTGCCTGCTCAAATGAAGCTTAGGACGCTTAATTATAGGTGTAATCTGACTTTAATCTACCTAATGTTGTTTCGCCACTGTAGAAATCTCATTCCCCAAAAATCTGTTCCTAGCCCTTACGCACAGACACACGACGTGAGCAATTTAGAACACAATAATTTCTAATGGGAACGTCGATTTTCCTTTCCAGATGGTCTGTGCAAACCCACAATTACAGATTTGGAAACGATCGCGCGCCACCTAGGAAATATAAAGCCTGACAGCGCCTGATGTGCTTATGTTTTGTTGAATTTATAAAGTTAAATGATTTGTAGTACTTTCGGAGGGAGCAACTTCCGTTAGTCTCAGGAGACGGCTTTTCGCAGGCGAAGACCAACTGCAAAACGAGGCAGCTCTGTACATATTTAAAGACGAAATGTTTAGACCTCGGCAATAAAGACACGAACGCAAAGACAAATTACATCATTTTCAGTCTCCGTTATTCATTACTCTATGCTTTCTGACTCTGCTCCACTGTTACCCAAAAATACTGATCGGATATTTGCAGTTTAGGAAGTTGTGGCGTTTAGTAATCGAATTCCGCTAGAGAACGCATCAAATGAAAGAAATGCTAAGGCTGTTTGTCAGCGACAGCCTCATCCCAAACCGTGCAGAAGCCAAGACTGCTCCCTAAAGAAAGGTTTAGTGGCGTGGGAGCTATCGGTAACTGAAAATGAGGCTATATATTTACGATTCTTTTAGAAGCGTGCATGAGGCCGAGTTGCAAGTTGAGCGTGGACGATATAGGCAATATCAGTGCGTAGCTGTAAGCAGTGATTTCATAATGTCGGGCAGCGGAGTGGCGCTCTAAATCGAGGGGCGTCTGGCGTCTTCGGGGAGCCCTTCCCTACGCGCAGTCTCGCCGTGTTCGGTAGAGCGACATGACCATACACTAGACTATGGTTGGTATATGTCAATGGCAGGCTCCAGACGAAGCTCTTCAAATGAAATGGACTTACTGCCGCTGTACGGACTTCTTTAAGTCGCCTTCTAAAGCGGTTGCATATCTCGCTTCAGTGCGGTTCTGCATCGGAAAGCTTCACTTATTACTCCTGAAATAGAGCCTACACACTTAAGCTTCTCTTATGGGCTTGTTTTTATTTATTTTTTTTTGTAGCGCAAGAAGCATTCGCAGTCATATTGCACAGCGGCCTCGCAACTTAGGCAGAGCTAGTGGGAAACCCTGTTGCGTCATGTTATTTTTCATGCACTCCACCACGACACACTACGACGAAGCCATGGGGCCAGAAGGTTACGAATATGAGAGAAAAAAAGTAGAGTTATGTCAGCAGCACTGCGGCTATGACATTAGAGTGGGCCAAATGCCGGTCGCGGCAGCCGCATCTCTAAGAAGGCTTAACTCGCTAGTATATTTAATACATGGAACTCTCATCAACGATACTCAAAAATAAAAATGAATGTACGAGTGAGCAGCGCTAAAAAAAGAAAAGTTCCGCCACTAGGGACTTACGTAAGTGCCCACCGTTACACCACCTGCGTTACTCGCTGAGTGTATTCTGGAAGCGTGGGAGCCGATCCCTATGCTCGAAGGTTGAGGGCTCAACGGCTCTCCCCGACAGCGAAGCTTTGCCCATACGCTGCGACGGGTTCCATGGGAACTGTTTGCTCATCAATGGGCAACAACCCCTTATCGGAGGACGCTGACGCTGCCCATGGCTCGCGACTTTGGCCGCGTGGGAGTCGAGTGGCGTTACAGGGCAGCGACACTTCAGTCTAGAGGGCCTAAAAATTGCTTCCGGATGCAGGAACTCTATGGTATGGGCTTCGCTATTCTCTTGCAGCAGGCTACAATGTTCTTGATCAGAGAGTTTATTTTTAAGTAAGGCATTTTTCACGGGCTAGTTCGTTCTTTGAAGTAAGTGTGCGCTTAAGAGACCAAGAGTGAGGCAGATAAGAAGCGGAAACTACGGGACAGGGGCGCAATCCCAACTTGCATTCTCTATTAAGCGCACTTTTATTTCAAAAAATATTTTTAAGCTCCTTCTGATTCATAAGGCGCTTTTTCTACTTTATTTGCAGTTGATGTTTCTTTTTTTCATTGGTGCTAAAGCGGTAAAAATTTGCACCATTCATGATTTTGTTTTTTCGACATACAATAGAGAAGCAACGCAGAATCAAAGCTTTACAGTCGCTCCTTGTCACGTGAATTGTGACAGTCGAAGTAAAGCGTGCCGTTTTGCACTGGAGGCTGGTAGGTTTGAGTTCGCCTACAAACTGTAAATAAACAAGCTCCTTTCCACTGATTTAAGAATTTTAATTGATGCGCAACATTTAAGGTGATATAAAACAAGAAGCATTACTCCTCTGTACACGACCAGGTTGAATGGCAACTCTCACACGGAAGGCAACGCTCACTGAACCACACAGTAAGGCAGCACGGGCTAAGCCACAACGTGCGTGACTACGAAAGTTAGTTGCACGTTGAGTTGAATGATTTCTTGAGGGCAAGAAAAGACTTGATCTTCCCACGACGTTCGCAAAGCGCCAAATTAAATGTAAGGCACACAAGCACGCATGCGTGAAAAAATTCTTCACATTCCAAGGCGATTAAGACATGTCGCAGAAAGGAAAACAAGTGAACCCGAATAAAACTTAGCTTGTACCAATCTTTTAGTCGTAAAGACATTGTAGATGAATTTGCTCTAGAGTTCTCGGCAATTTAAGTAGAAATAGACACAGAAAGCAATATACGTATTTACTCGACTCTAGGCTGGCCACAATTATAAGAAGACGTCCAAAGGTTGAAAGAAAAACAAAAAAGAAACTTGCCTTGAATGAAAGCCGACTAAAAAACAATTGAGAACGATAGCAGAGACACCACGCAAGCGGCATTTGTTTCAAAGAACCTGCTTCCGCTCACTCGTCCTCATCATCGCGGACCTCGTTGTCCTTGTTATCTTCGTGCAGTGCACACAATCTTCCGTGCCATCAAGTGCATTAGAAGTGCTGTATTTTCGGAACAAGCGCACAACCAAGCTTTCCTGGATTTCATATCACTGACAAGGACCGCTGACCTCCTCGAGTTCATGAAGTCTGCCAGTGTTACTTTCACATCGGGATGACGGCCTTTCTACGGGCCTCTCAAGGAAATCCTCTTCGCGGCTCAAGCAAGAAGTTAATGACACTGCCCCCTCTAGCGGCGAACATTATTTTCGTCCACGCCGATCTCCCAACCAGCCTGCAGGTTTCAAGGCTGCTCTGCAGCGAGCACAACTCTTCGCTTGAAGGTGGCACTATAACCACACCGTCTGCTTGTTGTGATGATGTCAGGGCAAAACCAGGTGCAAAAAACTTGCACTTCCGAGGAACGCACCCACGTCCCCACGCGAAAAGAAAACAACGTCAATATGGCGGCCAGTGCTTGTGTGTGCTTTCAACGACATCGGCTACAGATCTACGTGCCATTCTTTAGTTTTATTGCGTTGTCGTCGTATTTAAGAATACAACAAAATCCTTGAATTAAGTCAACCTAAATTTTCTTATCTGGTGTTTTAAAAACAACTAATATCGGCCTAGGTACGAATAAATAGTACGTTTACATATACCAAATGCAGTCTTTGACAAAAGTTTAGAGCACAGGAGGCTTGCTTGGGTAAAATATCCTGTGGTACTTAATGCATTCCCACGGTTCCAAATCCTATAAAGGCAAGAAGATCATGGCCCTGCCCCTTCCAATCAGTTGGACTTTTACGAATACATCAGGAGACCGACTACACGGCTTGGAGGCTAAGCCCCTCTGGGGAAAGCCTCTTAAAAAGGCTGTAATTTTTTCTGTCTGCTGCCGGGAGCGTTCTTTGTTTCTAAGCATCGCTGATATGTCATTTTTCCTTCCTTCTTTCTTTGCGTCATTTCGTCCCATGATCCACAGCACTGGCAGACCTCGAGGGTCCCCGGCCTACGTCAAGGAGCTTTACACGACTTTTATTGGCACCTAGCTAGCACCCATCAAAGAAGAAACCTAATTCTCAATCTTTAATGCGCAGTCAAACGCTTTTAGCCGCCCTCCAGCTTCAGCCTTTTTTTTTTTTTCAAAAGGTGCAGAAATCATTTGTAAACGGTCGCATGCGGCTCTAACAGTGCTTCAAGGTGTCCAAGGAAGATCTGCTACTTATCCGATATATGAATGAAAATTATCGACTATAGAACCAAAGCTGTAAATAAGTCAAACAAGCAAGTGTTCCAGATTCTCTTCACTCGGTCTTGATGCTTGCTTGTGCGTCAGTCAAGCACTTTTGGCAAAGCTAGGTAACATGTCTCTTTACACTTGTTTAAGTGTGCAACCAATGAATATCAGCTATATGTCTGTTCCTCTTTCAGGACGTTCTTTCCATCCAGGATTGCACTGTGGGTAAAACATATTGCGCGTTCTCTTTGTACGCATAGCCACCCAAACACCAGCATTTTTATACAGGCACAATGTATAGTACATTTGTGAATTTTAATCGGTGATATGTCGCACGAGTTACTCCTGGTGGCAAAAATGATTTTGTAGCAGAGGCCGCATAGGCACGTTGTATTTTCTTACTGAGTACCTGTTCCTCGCACATTTTTTTTTTCGTGTGGGTCGCACTCCCTCTAATAATTTTTTATGTGTATTTTTCTGCTATGTGCTTTGTGTTTCTCACTTACCTGTTCAGTGCCCACCCCTATAAAAGGGGATGCATTAACAAAGTAAAATCACTCTTGAAGAAGATCGGTCTTCCGATCGAAACGTCGAGTCGAATAAATATTGAGCTTGGTCTTGCATACACAAATAATATATATATATATATATATATATATATATATATATATATATATATATATATATATATATATATATATATATATATATATATATATATATATATATATATATATATATATATATATATATATATATATATATATATTACGAATAAATATGTTTCCTTTAACGAAGCGTATACTTCGCTATATACTCTTGTAAGCAGTCAAGTGCTTCATGCTCTCGCAAGATATATATATATATATATATATATATACATATACATATATATATTATTTGTGTATGCAAGACCAAGCTCAATATTTATTCGACTCGACGTTTCGGAGGTCGTGGGTTCGGATCCCACCGGCGGCATGTGGTTGTTTTTTCTTCTGCTTTTCTAATCAATTAGCTTTAAGCGATAACATATTGAGTAATATTATAAATTGATCAACACCACAAAATAAATAAATTAATTAAAAAAAAATCCCCTGTGCCCCTTGGTTTCTGTGGCTGTTGGCTTCTCTCGTATATATATATATATATATATATATATATATATATATATATATGTATTGTAGGATGGGGGTTGTGTCTGAGCAGAACCTAGGTCGCTCTGTAACGTTCAGGAAAGGTTCAGCCAAACGTTCGGGCTGCGAGCGAGCTTCACACCTAAGGATCGTCGTCGTCGTTCACTACCACAGTTCATCACAGTGAGTGAGCGCGGCTGCTACACTAATATATATATATATATATATATATATATATATATATATTTCTATATTTCTCTAAATTCTCTCATATTGATAACGAGCCCCTCATTCCCCTTCCCTTGTTTGCTTAATTGCTTAGCGAGGGCCTCGGTTCTGGCAGCCTTGACGTCATAGGAAGCATAAGAGGGTTGTCGCACAGCTTCCACCCTCGCCGTTCGATGGCGTTCTACGTCACACCAGCGGTAACTCAGGACGTTCCACGTCCGCCGCTTACGAACCTGGGTGGCGCTGATGAACACTCTCAAGGTTAGGTTATTTGTAAGCATAAATACCCCCGAAAGCAGAAGGTTTGACAGCCGTCGCCGTAGCTCAGAGGTAGAGCACCGGACGCGTAATTCGGAGGTCGTGGGTTCGGATCCCGCCGGCGGCATGTGGTTGTTTTTTCTTCTGCTTTTCTAATCAGCTTTAAGCGACAGCATATTCAGTAATATTCTTACTTGATCAACACCACAAAAAATAAATTAATTAAAAATATGCCCTGTGCTCCTTGGTTTCTGTGGCTGTTGGCTTCTCTCATATATATATATATATACAGGGTGTCCCAGCTAAATGTAACCAAGCTTTTAAAAAACACGGGGTGTCCTAGCCGTGTGAAACCAAATGAGGGTTGTTTAGAGTCGCGTGACCTAGTCTGCAGTATTTTTTTCGTTCTTCAAGGTTGAATAATTAGTGAAGCTTAATTAACTAACTTTTTAATTATTGACTTGAGGAACAAAGTGTCAATCGTAAAGTTGTAGATCGCTTTGAGAAACAGCTTACTGAGACATTTGCAGCAAAGTAATACTTACGTATAGTAGTTTTTTTACCGGCCTTTAACCATAACCCGCACAATAAGAAAAGGCTTCCACATGACAACTGTGCCACTTCAACGTCCCAAGACGCGCCTTAAAGAATAAAATCCATTTTTTTGAAGTCCTCTCCTCGATGAGACTTTGGGTGCACATCGGGGCAGAGAAGTGAGCGAGCAGCTGGTCACGTGACAACTTTCTTCTAAGGCCAATAAATGAAGCTATGTAAATCGTAACTTGACGAAAATAGCACTACTATCGGTTTTTTGAGGTGATCTAAAACTTTTGCATTGACACTTTCTTCCTGAAGTGAATAATTAAAAAGTTAGCTAATTAAACTTAACTAATTAATTAACTTTGAAGAACGAAAAAAAGACTCAAGACTAGGCCACGCGACTATGAACAACTCTGAGTTGGTTTTACTGGACTAGGACACTTCGCATTTTTTAAAAGTTTGGTTACATTTAGCTGGGACACCCTGTATATGCATGTGTATGCAAGACCAAGCTTTGCACGGTGCTACCGGTACACGTAGGCAAGCTTGCGCTCATGTTAATTACCTCTCCCTGGGAGCAACCAAACGTCGGAATTGGCTTCATGTGTACTGATTTCATTTTTCTGAATTCCCTGTTTTTTGTTGTTTTACATAGTCGAGTTCTTCCTTGGCTCTTACGTTGCGAAGTCACCCGTAACCATCCTAGTACCAGCTTCTGACAACAATGAGTGATTTCTCAAGCTTCAACTGAAGTTCACATTTCTTGCCATCTCCAGTAAAAAAAAAACTGCATGGAATTTCACTGCGAAGGGAATGAAGGTATTATTCTTTTTTGTGGACGAAAACAATTCTTACACACCATTGAAATCTATGTATTTTTTCTAATTCATGACAACGGCTCATTTAAATAAAAATGAAAACATATACTCCTCGCTTCTCCTTAACGATTCTAGAAGTTAAACTTGGACGAATAGCGCCCGCTATGTGCACGTGCACCGCAGTAAATAATATTGCGGGAATTTAGCACAGGAGTCGACAGAAACTGTCGTTCTTGAACAAATTTTGTGTTAAGAATATAAAGGATGGGCAGCTACGGTGTGCACTAGCTGCCAATAGAGTAATAATAAAAGGGGTAAATGTAAAAAAAATTTAACACACATGGCCGCAAACTTCTCGAAAGGGTCGGAGCGTATTCGCTGGAGGCTATTGACGTCATGTCTCCATCGAGCGCTGAGTGTTTCACAACAATACGAAAGGCACTTAAGTAGGCTTTTTCCCAGAACTGGGCTTTGTACGGTGAAGCCAGCTTGGACGAAGCACTTCAACCACGACGAACATTGAAGGATGCGTCTATCTAAGTGGGTCATCCTTGAAACATCAAACCGAAGTTTAAGATCAATATTTGGAGCTGATGAAACTAGGAAATGAAAAACGAAAGAATTTAGTGGTTATGTGGGTTCAAGGAGTAAAACAGTAATTCTGTGCAACTCAGCGACTCTGCAAATAAAAATGTTCAATGAGTTTCAAAGCAAGTGAACACCGTGACAAAACTGGATGGGATGCTTGGTGAAGTTCTTGTGTTCCTGCGAGAAATCTTGGACGCACTTGAAGGATTTTCGTTTTTAGTGGTTTGAACATCTCAAAATGATTCAGGCTTTGAGGGACGCTGCACTGACGGGTTCTGGGAACCTTCGACCATCAGGGGTTCTTCAACGTGCACTGGCATCGCACAGTACACGGTTCTCTAGTATTTCGCCTCCATCGAAAACTGCCTCGGCCGGGATCGAACCCGCGCCTTTCGGGTCAGCAGCCGATTGCCATAACCACTGAACCACCCCGGCGGCTGCGCCACTTCAAATAAAAGGGAAAACTTTATGTTCACAGCAAACAAGCGCTAGGTCCAAATAGAGTCATCAGCACAAAGCCGACCGAAAGCGTGGTGAAGTGCGCGTAGGCCCGAGGACATCAGACGTCTTGAGTAGCACGGTTTTGGAACACAATGCGAGCAGGTTTAAATTTCATTTGAAATATATGCCGTACTCGCTGCTTCACAGACCAGTCCTGAGAGTATAATACCGATAACTGTGCACTGTGCAGTGCTAGTATAGAATTAGGAAACTTAGTTAACGCTTCTCAGTTGTTTTTCTTGCTGAACTCAATAAACATAACGAAAAGTAGTGCTGCTATTGTAATATCTTCAGTAGCCTAGTGTAGATTTGAGGCCGCTTGCCCATATATAAGCGAAAAGCTTGTTTTCTTTTCCAAAGCACTGCTTATATGCCTATGCAAAACTGTAGATTTAAAATAAAAGAGTTAAGGTTTGCAGATTTTACGCTAACCTTTGAAGCTGGCAAAGGGAAGACTTGAGTAGTATTTTTTTTTTCACGTTGCTGCGCCTTCGAGTAAATTTCTTTCTCTTCACGGTTGTGACAAGGCTACATTCTGAGCTCATTGCTAGAAAAACTCCACATTGTGGCCTATATGGTGCCCGGTGTGGCTTCTAGTTTTATATTTTCGATCGAAGACACGGTTCGAATAGGTGCGCAGCCTTGTATCCACTTCGGAGCTTCGGAGTTGAATACTGGCGCGGACAGACCCCTAGCAGGTACGAAGACGACCGCACTATCACTGAAGCGTCGTTATCTCCAGTTCGCTCTTCCTAAACCGATTTCAAAATTTGTCAGAACACTCTGCTCTGACTTTGCAAAGAGCCGGCTTGTGCAATGTTCTTAGAAGCTATATCATCGAAGATGGAAAATTGGAGAAAGAATTGCATTTAACTTTTCTAATGATCACAATGCCTACTATTTAATACAAATTCCACTGAACGTAGCAGTGAACTGCAGCTGATATGTTGACATCTTTTGCAGCACTTGCAGGCATATAATTGTTATGTTAGATTCTACGCAACTTCCCACAACTATGCTGCAGCAGCAATGTGTCCAGACTTTGTAAAACTTCAGAGACTTCCCCCACCATTACACCTTTCACACTATTGAGGAGGTGTTATGCGACTGATCTATATGAAGGAAGGAAAGAGACTTTAATGGACTGATCTATATGATCACCTAATCGACTATGGGGCCACTACTCCTCTGGTTGTTCGGGCGGCTACATCTAATGCACCAATGTTTTACCGTTTTTACTCGTGCAAGACGCGCACATATTTTCCAGGGTACGGGCGGGCTTTAAACGAGGCAGGTTTTCATGCATCTTTCAATACCTATAGAAACAAGGCAGCTTTTCTCGGACACCTATACAGAATAATGCAACAGCTGATGACGAGGTACAAATGTTTTATTTAATATTGCTCTCCGAATTCGCTGTCGTTCCTGTCTGATGACTTCAGCAACGTGCTCCCAGAGATGGTTATCTTCCATGCCGTCTGTAGGGTTACGAATTCTTGTTACATTAAATATCTTTGACCATAATAGTTGTCACCCAACCTCACGCATTTTTAGTGTGAAGTTCCCAGACACCCTTAGAGTATGTGGGGATAGTGGTCTCGGAATCAAAGGAGATGCCCTCGACTCACCGTGGCAAGCTCAGCGGAGACCAGCTACCAAGCGACGAGAGGTTCTTGGTCGTTTGGTGCCCAGTTTTCGGCGGTCGCGAGCCGGACAATGGGTCGGAGCCAAAGGTTTACAAACAAAACAAAGTTTATACAGCAGTGAGATGATACAGAGGATTTCACAATCACTAGTACAAGCACATACAAAGTGATTAACAAAACAATGCAACTCGTGCAAAGTTGAACTCGAGAGAGAATACAATACAAAATGGGTATCGCACCTAAAGTGCACTAACACAAGACAGAGGCAACGAATAAAACACAATTTTTTTCACCGGGCACTGCGACAGTCTAACGACCAGAGGTCCACGACGATGCCTTCCCGCAGACTGGCGCACGCTGCCTCGTTGGTCCGTGGTTCGGGTTGGTTCGGGAGTCGAGCGGGCGCGCTGCTCCGAAGCTTAAACGACGGCACGTACTAAACTGACTGCGGTCAACGCCCTTCTTATATAGGCTTGGTCCGCGTCTGCTTGTTCTATGCGCCAAAGTAGGCGCGCACATGCACGCAGTGTCGGCCATGCAGACTCCTTTTCATTCGCGCGCCGGCCGCGCGTCCTCATTGGTCAAAAGCCGGGAGTCGCTTCGATGAGCTTCTCGCAATTTCTGGCGTGGCGCCGCCGCTGACGTGCTAGTCAGGATGAGGAGGACATGCCTTAGCGCACGCAAGGCTGCGCCCTTTCCGCCAACATCGCGTAGAAACGACTCCGCCAACGCATTCCCTCCGGCGATCGGTGGTGGAGGGGGCAACCGCACATACACAAGGCTAGTCGCTCTGCAGGGGTTTCTTCCTCCCCCATTTTACGATCCTCGCTGGCGAGATGCGTCCGCGAGGTGCTGATTTTGTTTCTTTCTTTCAGAAATGCGCCGAATGTGGTGACAATATTCTACAAAGAAGTTTGAAGGGCGCAATGTACGACATCGAGCACGTATTCATTTGCTCTGACGGTTCGCGCCCGACAGTGCGCAGTCTTCCACACGACACCCCAACCCTTCTTAGACAATTTACAGCAAGGCATCACATTTTCTTGCACAAAAAAACAAATATGGAGTTCCCGATAGCGGAGTCGCGGAGTCTTTTGAATGGGCGGGCAAGCAGCAGCTATAGCGACGATCATCGAGAGTAGGAAAACTACTGCGCCATCCATTAACGCATTAGCAATTCGGTCGTGACTGTTACAGCCTTCTTTCTTAGATCGTAAGCTCTATTCCTCCCATGCAAAACCTCAATGTCATGTCGCTCCGAAGGATGACCTTCAAGCGATGGAGCGGGAGGGGGGGGGGGGGGGTCGTTTGACGTGATAGCATGTGAGTCGCCGCGCCTCGGCGCAGCTGCGGCGCGCGGAGCCGGCGCCGTTCACTCGCCTTCGCAACTGCGTTGAACAGCGTGATTCAATGCTCACCTCCCAGTTTAGTTGAACCACGTGACTCACCGTTCACCATGCTTAACCGAGCTTCCTCTCTGTAAACTAGGCTCAGCCGGGTCAAACGCCAGCCATTCCCCCCCCCCCCCACCCCCCACCCCTAGACTTCTGCGTCCCTGAGTGAGGCTGCGGGCAGTACAAAAATTGGCAGTGGCTTACCTCGGCTATGCCGCGATATACGTAGCGAAAGCGAGCGCAACGACGAGGCAAGTGGTGTGACGTCATACCAAACGGCGGTAGTGGCTCCGCGGCGAGGCGCGCGGTGTGACGTCATGCCAGATGGCGCAGCGAGCGCGCGGGGGCTGCTAGGCAACGGCTCAAGGTCGGTCTCTGTGCCTCCTCGGAGCACCGCCACAGCGAAATCGCAAGTTCGTGGCCAATGTAGCTTTCGCTACAAAAATGTAATTCTGAATGGTGTCGCTAAGCCATGTCCTTAATCGTGAGATTCGAGCCGCCACGGTGGCTAAGTAGTTAAGGTGCCAATCTGTACAGCACGATGGAAGGTGAGCAGAAACACAAAAAAATCCACAAAGAAGGGGAAGGACAAGCTTCATACTAACAACCAATTCATTCTTCTTGCAACGATCTACAATAAGAACGATAAAATAGCTGCTAGTTTAGCCTTTTTTTATCTTCATATGGTTTTGTCTTGTGTTTAAGCTCACCTTTCACCTTAGGAATGCCATGCACCCACGAGCCCAAACTCTAGTTTCATTGCTCAGCATGTAGTCGCCGACTCGTTGTTGCAGCTGGGTTTTGATGCAGAGAAAAAGCACCCGCCTTTGCATGTCAGTGCAAGTTAAGAAACCCCAGAAAGTCGAAATTTATACGGACCCCACCACTAAAACGTCTTTCAAAGCCCACATGGCGCCATGATGCGTTTCCCTTAAACAAGTGCTTTACAAGCTTTCTTTGTACTTTTAATAGACTCTATTACCTTCCTATAGGTCTCTTCTCCTCTTTTTTTATAGTCTATAGACTCTCGATACACAAAAGTCTAGTAACATTGTATGAAGAACAATCTATGCCTAGTATTTGCACTGTCAGAGACTAGTCTAATCTTTCTGAAGAAAGTCTATAGACTTTATTGACAAATGCTTATGGGTACTCTAATGATTGTCTAACAAATTTTTTGTAAATGGCAATCCTATTAGCTATACTGAACGACGAAATTGACAGAAGGATTCTTAACTATGACACTGTTCGAAAATACGAAAACAGAAGATGGTTAAAAGTGAGCACGGTCGAAAATTGCCACGCAGCTTGTTTTTATCATTTTCGTGCGACCCTATTTGCGATTCTCGCGAAATCGAAGTTGGTACAAGGAGGTGCCACAGGGATGCCTTGTAATAGCATTTCTCAAGAACGCAGGCTTTTGTGCAGGCCTCTCTCTGCAGTTGCAGGCCTTAGTGCGGCGGGAGTGTAGGGTGATAACTGCTTTGTTATCAACGTAAAAATGGAGAATGGGAAGTGATATTTTGATGTAATTCTTATTCTATTCATCCTAGGTAGGCACAGCATAATAATTTTAATTTACCCATAGCTCACAACATATACGGGCGGTGCTCAATATCTTTTATCGGAGCTAAAATATGGAATACCGTTCCGTGTTACATTAAATACACGTCCAACTTTGTTCCTAAACTAAAACGGCACTATCTCAACAAGCAATTTGAAGCACCAAGCTAAACACATGTTGTGGTTCATAGCAATGCTCCATATAGTGATTGTTTTACTCTGACAACGTTTGTAATGGATCCATCAATAGCCATAGCGGCTAAGGATCCAGATGACTACACAGCAATTTCTGTATCAATTTCTGCCTGAACAAACGTTCTTATTCTGATTCTGATTACCTTAATGTCGTTTGACTAAGACAGACGGGTGGATGGCAGGAATGGAATAAGACTGGATTAGAAATTGTATCACGGTGTCCGCACATAAGTAAATGCCTGATACTAATTTTCTAAAGTGCAAATAGAGAGCACAAGGCGCTGTTAATTTCTGCTAGAAGACAGCGTGGACGAAAAAACTACCATAGAATCAGTTCGAAAGCGTGGATTTGTGCTACGTAGAAGAGGACAACGGGGTGGAGCACTTGTGCTTTGCCAGCTCGGGTCAGTGCCACCAGATTAGGGCCATGTAGAACACGACGATGAGCGGGCAGTATCGCGGAAAGGAGCGCTCACGCTAGGCCAGTTGCGAAAAGACAAGTGAACCGACAACGGACGTTTTTTTGGGCTTAGTGCCTAAACGATTAATGCTTACCACTGAAATGTATCTTCTTCGTTCTCTCTTCTCACCTGTGAACATTATTACACGTCTATTTGATATCTGAACTAACGTGTGCTTATTAAAATGGCGGATCACAAAAGAAACACAAAAAGGCGCTGCTTTATCAATTGATTCAAAATAAAGAACAGTGTTTCAAAACATTTATAGCCTTCTTGAGGGAAGCAGCCGGACAAATTTGCAATGTCGCTGTCTTCCTTACATATTTTGGTAAATTCGAGAAATGAAGACTGTAGTTTTGTCGCAAGTTCTATGGTATTTAATGAAATTCATTCCAAAGCAACCGTCAACAGTAAACCGCTATGGCCGTTTTTTTTTTTCACACCGGCAGCTCCAGTGAAGCAGGTAAATGCTCCTAGCCGCATGGTGGGTCACGGGCTGCGTTGCTAATTGCTGGTAATTTTACTTCATATAAGATAGCCCTACTTCTGTCCTGAGTCCAAATGCATCAATTTTATGAAGTACCGGAAAAAGCACCTGAGAAAATGAATTTGAGTTCCTTTCTTTACAGAGCTTTCCCACAAACAATTTGTAACGTACTACCTGCCGCTGTCGCATCTGATGATCACACATTAATGAGGGAAGGCTGAAAGGCTAACGAGCGGTTTAAACGTGGTAAGGTTAAAACAGGCAGATCGTTCTCGTCTTAAAACTTTTGAAATATTGTATGTCTTCATCTTCTCAGTGCAACTGTGACACCCGCGTATCAGGAAATAAATTAGGGTTATGATGAGTGATGTCAAGAACAAAGGTGGCCCGCATTGCTTTGAAACGGAACGTGTTCCGACAAAGGAGCCTAGAAACTCACTTTACCCGCCCCCATATTCGCGGTCATTCGTTTCGCACTCAGCTTTCTACGAAAATTTCGCGCATCGCTCTCCTCCCCGAGGCTCACTGAACAGGAGTTTCCGTTTCGGTCTCTCGTCTGTCTCGCGTGTTCAAATACTTCACTTCAACCGGGCGTCTCGAGGCGAGATTTTGCATCGTTGATCATTGCAGTCGCCTCTCCGCTCATCCGTCGGCACGCAGGGAATGCCCGCAGGGACAATCCTTTTATCCGAGCGATAGGTTCCCCGGTAATGTGTGCATTCAAAGAAGCCTCGAAAGCGGAAACGCTTGCGAGAACATCGGCAAACATTCGTTTCCTTAACTGCGGAAAACGCAGGTATTTTTGACTAAGACTTGACGGCACGGTCGCTCCGCTTTTCCGGTTATGTGTTCAGCATGCTTCATATATATCCGCTCTTTTATCCTTTACTTTTTTTTGCTGCCATTTCAAGGCACAATTTTCTTTACAGCTATTGATTCACTCTGTCTTGTTCTCGGGCGTTTTTTTTTTATTCTTTCGAATGTGACTTTACGCTGCCGCTTTAGCAAAAATAGCGCTGCCATATGCAACTAGGAATGAGAGAAGGAAGGAGTTATATTTGGAAGTACGGAGCACTTATAAGAGGCCACAGCCAGTCCTCTGCAGGGCTGACGCGTTTTCCAAGAACGTAGCCGAACATTCTTCGCATTATGTGGCATACGATACCATGACATCTCATATACATTTATATTATGCCGCTTCTACACGACTCAGGAGTACTCGGTAGAGTGATCTATAACTGGAACGGACATCACGAAAATGAATTAGCCTTTTAAGCTAACTTAGGGGAAATCTCCCTGCCAAAAGCCGATTTTATACGCTGCAAATGTGTTCAGATGACAGAATTTTAGTGCACTACAAAATTTATTTCAGCCAATTATATCGGAAACATTAATGTAATAACTTCCTTGTCATAACTCATGATTTGCACGAACGGGCCAAATACTGAATTCGTTCCACTTTTTTATAAACAAATTTTGTGGTTGTGGAAGCTTGCGAAGCTCTCAGCTCCACATTTTTATTTTCAGGATACCGACATATCAAGTTTTCTTTTTTTGGTGTGACTATGCAGCCGGCTTTAATTACTGAGCATTAGCAGGGAACACTTTGACAGCGCATTTAGCTCTCTCTCAGCCTCATGACGAAGTCGATGATGTCCCTGTTTCCGAACAAATAATTGCAATCTCAGCAAACGAGAAACTAATCTGCCTGTAGATATAGTAGCCTCTGTTAGCCACGCACGCAACTTTGCGACGTAAGCTGCATAAAATCAAAGGCAGATTCACCCAGTTTACGAAGCTCGCTTAGGTAAACGCGAAATTTCCGGAGAAAATCGCCGCATTGGGTGAAATGTTCCCGGCGCAAAGTATTCCAAGTGATCTTTTTACTGTTTAAAGATCTCTATTCTCGAAACTTTGAGGTATACTTTGGTGCAGTCTGTGCATGTGGGTCACTCAGCAAGGGCAACATAATGTGCCTGACGGAAGAAAAAGATATGATGATTTGTTAACTAGAATTGAGTGCTCAACTTTTTTTTCATTTTTAGTGTTGCGTATGTCATATTTATCTGAAACTGAAGGCTCTCATAGGTGACTGGAAACCAACGTTTGAATTTTTGAATTTCTGTTGGGTTCCAAATATCGAGCATAAAATTGCGGTTTGAAAACTCACCATTTTTTCTTTCCTGTGTTGCTCATTTTTGTATTTTGGTTGCGTAGGGCTGTGTGTTCGTTCGTGTCCTTATGTTCACTTGATTTCTGCACCGCGTTTCCTGTACTGCGACTTATAATATTCGTTGCACAGACCTCTGGTGTAGGTTTTAATCAGTTGTTAACTTATATGTATTGCGCTTTTGGCCGTATAATATTTGTAGGCTTTGCTGGTTTTCTGTTCTGTTCCCTCTCCGGTAATGGCCGTTCAATACGACTGACAGCACCAATGAAGAAAGAAGAGAGATCAATTAGCTGCTTCTTTTTTTAAACTGTAATAGGACTTTGGTTTGGTTTTTGGTGTTTAAAGTTTCAAAGCGACTCAGGCTATGAGGGACACCGTAGTGAAGAGCTCCGGAATTTTCGACCGCCTGGGGTTTTTTACCGTGCACTGACATCGCACAGAACAAGGGCCTCTAGGAGTTCAGAGGGAGTTAGTGGCTTTGGGAGGTAAGCAGACTTTACCATTCTTTTTCTACACGAGCAAGTCACACTCCGCTTGCTTCTTTTCTTGAATTTCTACTCCAAATCAATGGCAGTCATCAACAATGCACGACGTTTCTGCTCCTGAACTAACAGAATGGACTGATGCTACAATATCAAAGCAACGATGAGCATGGAAACGAGATTGCAGGGAAATATTTTTGCCAATGCCAATGCACGTTAATTGCATAACGTCATTATGTGGAAACACCATATATATGCAATTTGAAATGCGCAGTGACCCTCTAAATTTCCCTCTTATTGCTCGTCCAACAACTGCGAATATTCCAGAATAATCGAAAGGACCAGTTCCTGGTGATAATATACCTATGAAGATACCGCATCATAGCCGACGGTTTCGAGCTTATATCAGAAAAAAATTGCGAAACCATGGTTGGCTAGTACGTAAAAGACAGAACAGGAAATTCATTGATTGAACAAGTGTTCTGAATTGTTTTTCTTCACTTTAAGAAGCATTCAGGAGTGGCCAGTAAAGTTATCCGTTGTTTTCGCTTACATAATTATCACTGCAGCGCAACGCCCGACCTTATTCATTTTGCCTGAGGGATTCGCTTCCGAACTGAAAGTTCGAGCCCTGGTCTGCAGGGCATTGACAGCCAAGAAGGCCAATTTTCTTCTTCGCCGTCATGCTTATACTACACTTGCAAGCTGCAACGGATAGCGGCTACTAGCGAGGCGACATTGACCGACCCATTACCATGGTGCGGAGCGTGATAGCGACGCCCCAGGGATTTCCTGGAAGCCTGCCGCTAACGACGTCTGGGCTGAGGTCATTGTGGCTGCCTTCTACTCTTCTCTCCGCTGTCGCCACCAGTTACGTTCCTTTGTTTGATATGCCTTCTGTTAGCTTTTCCTACTTGGCTTGATTTTTATGCTGGTTCAGTCTCGCTCGACGTATGCTTCTTGACACTGCACTTCCCAACGCCATGGTTACGCATGCTTTAAGAAACCGTTAAAAAACTGACAAGCATAATCCAATTAGTGTCCGCCGCGGATGCTGTGGAGAGATACCGTGTGTACCAAAAATGTCTGATGGATTTTGAAAATCTATAAAAATAGACGGAATGATATAGAATTGTATTGTTTGCGGGCTTGCGCTTAGGAAATCAGGGAATTTTATCCCTATAGTTCTCAGACGAAGCGCATTTTCACCTCGATGGCTACGTCAACAAGCAGAACTCGCGATTTTGGGGAATTAAAAATCCTCATATTGCTGAGCAATCATCCCTGAATTCAACAAAATTATTGGTGTGGGCTGCGGTTTCCTCAAAAGGAATAATAGGGACATTTTTTCCAGAGCAACGGTAAATGCTGTACGATATCTTGGGATACTGGAAGAATTTGTGGCGATTCACACCCCTTTGGAGGACCGTCCGAACGCCTCCTGGTTCATGCAAGATGGCGCGCGTTCACACCGAACACGTGCAGTATTTGATTTCATGTACGACAAGCATACAGGAAGTGGCATGGCATGGCCTTCTTATTCGCCAGACTTGAAGCCCTGCGACTTTGCTCTTTGGGGGTACCTGAAAGATTTGGTTTACAACCAAACTCCACAAACAATTGCGGAGCGGAAGCAGCACATCTGTACGGCATGCGAGACAATTTCAAGTGGCATGTTACAACAGGTGTCTGCGAACTTTTGCCTCAGACTGCGCCACGTCGTCGCAGCATCTGGTGGTTACATTGAAAATATCATTCTTTAGTTTTTTGCAACAGTCCTAGCAAAATTTTCATATAGGTGTTTTATTTTTTATAGCTATCGGCGTCACCTGTTGGTGGAAATGTAAAATAAATTTCAATTTTGAAGGGATAAAATTCCCTGATTTCCTAAGCGTAAGGCCGCAAACAATACAATTCTATCTCATTCTGTTTTTTTTTTTCATTGATTTTCAAAATCCATCAGTCATTTTTGGGACGCACGGTAAATACGAATAAGCTTGTCTCAGTGCCAGTGCTTCTATTTTACATCAAACCATGCGTGAAGCTCGGCTGTCGAACAGACTACATAGACATGCTCTGCTTCCACTGTGTGCACATTTCATTCAAACCTGGGGCATAACCCGTTTGCGGTCGTGTTTGTTTTCTTCGCGAGGATGTCTGCATTCATCGCGACCTATTCTTCGCGTCGTCCCTCTAAGTTGCCGTTACGATCAGTGAATGCGGATGAAGTTCAATGAATGACCCATATACAATCCCAACGTACGTTTACTAACTGGCCTATAGTCGCACTTTCCCAGTTTACTTTCAACCAAATATAGGCGCTTTCATGTGCCCCCACAGCTTCGACGATCAGTGCGGGCTACGTTTTGCCAGTACATCATTTTTATGTGCACTGCAACTGCCTCAGACTGTTGCATTTCAAATAAAAATCACTCTGCGATGTGTCGACCATGTTTGCTGCCGTCTTATGCAGTCTACGACCTTTGTCCAGTGGCTTTTGTCGCTATTCCTCCACAGCATGTGTTACCATCTGGAGTATATCCCTACCCTCATTATTTCAAATGTTGCTGTGTAGACCTCCCAGCAGAACTCATTGCAGAGGAGGAGGGAGCTAGTCAGGCCAGTCAACTTCCTTCCCACTCTTCTCTCGTAGACTTCCTACAATCGCCTTTCTTTTTGCCATTCCGTGCTGGAAACGCAACACAGAGACCAACCTGCAGTGCAGTCGCGCTTGCTAAGTACAAATTATAAAAGCGCATTCCTGGGTTCCCCAGCGTCTCCTGGCTCTATGAGCAGCGTTTTGCAATCGATGCCAATTCTGCTTCGCGTTTAAAAGACTTTCACAGCAGTATCTTGGATATGCCTACTGGTGCAGCACTGCTGGGAAGAGAGATACAGCTCTGAGCTTGAAGGATGTCGAGCGCCAAAGTGAGCAAAGCTAGCTGGTCCGTCAGCCCTGAAGAGGCTCGCCACCATTGGCACGTTTTAGGTTATTTGGGGGCATATTTAGGACTGAATGCTAACGAGGCAAGAGGGATAGAACTGGCCATATTGGCATAAGGACCGGGGCAGTAGGAGGCATGATAAGGACAGACAGACACGGTATAGGAATGAGCGGCGGAAGTATGAGAGGTGTATTGAGGTGAATGCTGCGAACAGACTGCAGCGGGAAGGTCATAAGAGATTGCGTGCGTCAATAACGCCCTCAATCAGTAGCCTGTCCTTACAGCGAGGCGGTGGAGCAGATGTTTATTGGGAGAATTCTCTCTAGAGTTTTGCAGGAATGACATTTGTGGAAAACATTATACGTCTGCATAGCACAGAAAGACTTCTCCGTCCCTCTGTAGAGCTCACTTGGTTAAAGTGCAAGGCACAAGCTCACTTTGAACGCATTAAATGCTTACCGTGCCTTTATAAGCGTGAGGAATATACATCGCCACGTATTGCGTACACTTCACACACCAGGCCGCTCATTGAGGACGATCGGTCAATCAAGTTTTCCTGGTCAGCTAAAACCGAGCTGAAGACGAAGCATATGCCAACGTAGAAGTCGTATGGCTGCGCTCGGGTGGATGTAAATGAGTAATTACTCCCTTATTGAAAATACAGCCCTGATAAAACACATGGACTTCAATGGGAGAACTACTTGCCTTGCATCCTCTCGACATTTGTCCCTTTTCATTTCGTGGTCTGCCATTTCCTCGTGAAAGCCAACCACCCGCTATCTGAGGCATGTTTACTTTCCTACAGTGGGTTTTTGCAGATGTTCCTGCAGTTTCTGCAGAAGTTTCGCATTTTTTTGTGCGTGCATATGAACAATTTATTTCATTCAAAACTCGTCAACGCCGTGGAGGAAGCATGCGAAACCCTCACGACGCTGTCCTCCTCCAGCAGCACTCATTATCAGCGCTTTTGCGCAACATCGCATGGGAACTGCTCGTCCAAAAGCTCCCGTGTCTGCGTCCCGCATTAAACTGACAGCCCGCAGCGTGGCACACAACACCTAAGAACAAGCAAAGCTCTCTCACCCGTAACACCGATTGGCGTGTATACGCGCTAACGGAAGCGCTCCCCCTGATAACCGCCGAAGCCACAACACGGCGTCATATGTGCGACGCTTGGTCGGGCGGGACCTGGCGAACAGGAGCAGAAGAAGGAAAAAAAATTATGGGGTACATGGCAAGCAAGGCCGGGTGGGCGGGCGTGGCGGGCGCATGCAAGCAAAAAGAGGGATGGATCTTACAGGCACACTGACACTTTCACCGCCGCCAGGGCGGATGCCTTCATGCGGCAGTATTCGGTAGTGGCTTCTATTCACGACGTGCCAGCCGCAATTTCCCTCGCGCTGGCACGGTGCGAACTCAACCTCGCCACTCTCGGCAGCTCGGATGCAGGCGACACGCTAGGAAGGCTGAGGCATCGGCTGCCGGAAGATTTAATTAACAACGGCTGCTGGGGCTTCACGGAGGTGGGTGGAATGTGCACAGATCGCGCTCCTTTCCTGTTGCTAGGCATGGCGGAAACTACGCCGTAATTCTCAGCTGTGCCTGTTTTAATCGACCTTAATTGCCGTTAGTTCATTGTCCTGATGCTTACCTTTTTTTTCCTTCTCTGTGGCAACGACAACACTCCGACATGTCACTGCCGTCCTGTTGCGACCCGGGTAGCATGGCCTGACCGGTGATGGGACGAGGAGGATGGGAGACTGGGTTAGGAGGAAGGCAGATAAAACTTTATACCATTATTTACATTATTTACAAAAGAGCGACTGAAAAAATCTCTGCCTCTCCCGTAACCGAGAGTAGAGTAAGCATGAAATGTTTACGGGCCTAATGTCATCTCGGTGGACACCCGAACCGCACCGTACAGGAAGGGAGGAACGCCACCACCCGTTCAGCGCGATGCCTTGTCATATGAACGCAAGGTTTTTTGAGGAAAGGAAATGGCGCAGTAATTCTCTGCCATCTCGGTGGACACCCGAACCGCACCGTAAAGGAAGGGAGGAACGCCACCACCCGTTCGGCACGATGCCTTGCCCTTTGAACGCAGCGCTTCTCCCCCGGATCACGTACGACAACGAAGTGCAACATGCAATTTATGTGGTTTTTGCACGCGTTATTAGAAATCGGAAATTATAATTCCGCGCGTTATCAAACCCACAGCTCCACTGATATCTTGATAAACATTGAGAAGGCACTGGCAGCATTATTTTTTGTCTCGTTTGGAGACCAACCAGCGCTTGCATGCCGGTCGCGTAGGAGGGCTTACGGAGTCTCGTTAAATCTCGCTAAGTCTCGTACGGTGCCCGGATGTTCTCGTTTCAGAGCCCGGATGACTCGATTTCAGTGCCCGGATGACTCGATTTCAGTGCCCGGATGACTCGATTTCAGTGCCCGGATGAGTGGATTTTAATGCCCGGATGAGTGGATTTCAATGCCCGGATGAGTGGATCTCGGTCTCGGCGTGACGTCACCACACTGCCGACAACGGGGGCTAAAAGCATTTCATGCTTAAAAAATCCAACAGGTTGTAGGTCTGTTGGCAATCCGTAAATTGGGACCCTGCTGGTGTTGGGCCTACTGGTGTTGGGCCTATTGGTTTTGGGTGTATTGCTGTTGGGCCTATTGGTGTTGAGTGTATTGCTGTTGGGCCTATTGGTGTTGGACCGTCGGCCCACTGGTCGGGTGTCGGCCTACTGGAATCAGCCTACTGGTATTGGCCTGGTGGTGTCGGCCTACTGGTATTGGCCTGCTTTTGTGCATGCCTGCAGGCCTGTTGGCCCGTGAGCATGAAGCTCACGCAGACACGTGACCATGGCACCTTCACGTTGTTTCAACACACAATCCTGCTGGTATCTTTGGACAAGCTTAAAACGATTATCTGAATACTTGAAAAGAAGAACTTGGACAAACTGGAATAAAAATTATTTCTGTATGCTGCAAATAAATGGTGCAATAACTTTTTAAACAAAATGTGTATCTTTAGATAACAGTCGCAAAAAATTTCACAGAACACCTTTATAACGTTGCGCACTATTTCCGCTGTACGTCGCCCAGCTTCTGAGCGAGATGCTTGCGCACCGCTTTCAGGTGTTCTGATGACTCCTCTCGGCTTGTGTCCCCCATGTAGAGGCGGAACAAAGCTGCAGAAAGAGTGACTCTCAGTGGAAGGGAACTTCGCGAACCGGAGTCTACGGGAGTTAGCGGGTGTCCACCGGCCACACTCACAGCCGAGTTAAATAGGGTTCGGATTTTCCAGATCCCTGACTGGGGAATAAAGTTCGAAGAACGCTGTCCAATCGGTTGGACAGATTTGGACGCTGGTGTTACCACCCACGGCAGGGGCGGTGCTGGGCTGTCCCGCTCTCTCGCAGCTCAGTCGATGGGAAGGGGTAGATGCTGAGTAATCAAACACTGCGGGAAATAAATCTACCGCAGTCTACCAGCAGGGGAACGAACGTCCTCGTGCTCCCCCGCCGGATGTCCAAAACACTCATAGAGTTTCTTAATATTACCTAGAGGGAAAGCTGGCAGCCAGTCTATGGGAGTTTGCATGGCGACCCCTCGAGACCACTTCAGCCACCATGGGCGCTCAAAGCATCATGGGGCGGTGAGCTACTTGTTGCGGAACTGCAACTTTTGGCCAAAAAATAATAGAAAAATAAAGCTGTTTGATAACTACAAACGTCCTAACATTCAATATCTGGTCTAATGATTGCAACAAACGAGCAGAAAAGCATTTAAGTGCAAAGTTTGCACAAAATAAGAGATGACTCGCTCTCCTATTGGCCAAGTAAAGAACACTATAAAACTAATATTTCGTAATTAACAGGCGCACTTTTAAAAGTAAATATGTTTTCCAAAAAAATCTTGTTGCTTAAACACTATAAGAGGTTTTTAATGGCATTTCGGAAAAGTGAAACCTTTTATTGGCGTCGTGTGTCGTGGCGTTTTCACTACTATGGGTTTTGCGCACTGCGTTCGCGCGAAAGTCGTCTGCGCACACACGAAGAGCGTTTTCGGAATGAAACATCTTAGTAGTGCCGCTCCGTGTTCCCGAAAAATTACGACTGTCTCGCAACAAGTAGCTCACCGCCCCATGATGCTTTGAGCGTCCATGGTGGCTGAAGTGCAGCGCCGCCAGCTTTCCCTCTAGGTAATAGTAAGAAACTCTATGAAAACACTAGACCTCTGTCGAGGACACAGCCATCTTTCAAGTAACAGCAACAGCTTGACTTTGCGTAGCACCACTCCGTCGTCCGGCTGCCCGAGGGTAGACTCGGCCAACTGACGCCGCCATCGTCGCCGCTGCTTCCGTTGCTGTTCCCGCCGCTGCCAATGCCCTCGCCAGCCCCCTTCACATCTTCGACCTTCGCCGCTAGTCACCCCGGTCGAGGGAGTCCGCTGCCCTAATCCACTTAGGTTGGGGGGGGGGGGGGGGGGGGGCATCATAAGCACTACGCTGGTCTGCCGCCGTCGCGAGGTTGTCGGCCTTGTCGACCGTACTCGCATGCTGCTTGCTCGGGCCCACGTGCCCAGAAGTACAATCATAACAGTCTTTAATTGTTTTCACCTAAATGGGAGAGGCGTGAGTTGCGAATTGTCTTGCTTGGCTTTGATCACTGATAGCTGTGTAAAGTGGGGAGAGAGTATAACAAATCGATTTAAACCTGTCGCGCGACCTCCGTGACTCGCCAGTGTGAACCCGCGCAAACTGTCCGCACTAGAAGCGCGCCGACAGGCCTCAGTAGCTAGGAGGCCTTTTCGTTCGGTTGTTGATCTCAAGGTTGGAGGTTCGGTCCTGACCGCGGCCGTATTTCGGCCGTATTTCGACGCGGGCGGAATACGAAAACGCCATGTGTTGTGCGGTTTCAGAGAACGGTAATTAACCCAACCCCAGCAGCACAGCTAATTGGCTCAGTATTGAAAACGTGTTGTAAAAGGCAGATCCTACAATAGACCAGAATGAAACCATTCATTTCAAATAATGGGCCGATTTTTGCTGCTCGTAAAGTGACTTAACAGATGCTCGCAGTCACCGAAACCAAAGAGCATAGGGGATGTCTTTTTTCTTCAATATGTGGTTTTTCATAAATGGGAGATTAATAAAAGAAGAAAAAAAAACAACCACGGCTTTATTCGCTCGGTCACATCCCAGTAATTGGGTCAAGCGCACCATGACGTCACTGAATGCTGTTGGGAAAGTAGTGAGACCCCTCGTAGAACGTTATAAATCATAATAAATAATGTTCCACTGAACGCCTTCTACTGAAACTTTCTAGAAGGCATCCCTTTAAGCCCATAAGAGAAGCGTTTTTGTTGGAAATGTTGTCTGTATCTATTTATTACTTCCATTAGAAGCTGCTGTCTGTACCTGCTCTCGATAAAACAGGACATTGAGATAACAAGCTAAATGTTCTCGCACGAAGGGTGGACGAAAGTTCATTTATGTCCAACTAACATAAGAGATGTGGAAGCGTGAAAAGATTGCCCAATCGAGATAGTTGCATTTAAGCTTCAATTACCCGTAGCTTTAACCAAAAAAAAAAGAAACACAGAGAGATAGAAAGACACCACAATGCGCTCAATTCATCTAGTTTAATGCCAGTTAATGCCAGTTTAATGCTCTGGAGATGTGAAGCATGTAGCAACAACCAGCCCAGCTGTTCGTCTTGTACGTACAATAACAGTCAAGTATCTATACTCTTCAAGCTAGCATCTTACTCCATCCATCCCTTCTCTTTCTGCTGCTCTTCAAGGCGAAGGTTGCCGTTGATAAATTAACGCATCGTGGAACAAGTATATCTTTCAGTCCTAGCCACTTCTTTTCTACACAAGAGGCTTCGTAATAGCTTAAGTGTACTGTGTTGGGCAGTTGTCACAGCTCTCAGAATCACTTACTTCTGCCTGACTCCGCAAATGTCGATGAGCGCGAGGCTCTCCCGTCTTCTTTTTTGTAATTGAGTTGTATCGGTCCACTCGACCGACGGTACCAATCTCCCTTCGGCAAACAAATAAGATCGCCCAACTACGGAGAAAAAGAAAACACTGCCACCACAAAGTGCAGCGAAGTTCCCCAGATGGAGTACAGATTCACATATCTTGACAATGCCTGGTGGATTTCTTCCCAAAAAGGAAAAGAAAAAAGAAATGAAAGGCAGCGAAGCTGAAAAGGACAAAAGAAAAGGAAGCACATGGAACACCGGCGACAAAAGAAAGTCGTGCGTCCGTACCAGACGTCCGCGGCAAAAATTTCCGAGCAGCCCGAGGGTCGTAACAAGGCCGACGGAGTTGATCGGAAAGACAAACAGCGCTGAGGCGTAGCTTGGCGTTGGAAGCTCAAGACGACGACGACCAATCATCCGGCGCACAGCATCCGCGGACGTCTCTCGACATCTTCTCGGCGCCGCCGATGGTCGACCACTTAGCACCTCTCGGCCTGCCGACATCCTCACGGACGCGCAAACAGCTCGACACTTTGTCTTTTTTATTCAAGCAGAGCTCACGCCAATAATTCGTCGGGGCAGTTCTTTTCAGACCTACGGTGATTCATGCGGGCATAGCGTAGGTACTTCTGGAAGCGATGCAGGCGGAACTCACTTCCAGGGTGGGGAGACATATTGCTCCTAAGAACCTTTTGTGTTGAGATCTGTTGGAGAAAAGAAACACATCGTGCTTGTTTATATGTCCTGGCTTTCTTGAAAGATACGATGGCGGAGCTCTTTTTTAGTCTGCTGGCGTAAAAACTTCTTGGGGTGTGTTGTACCATAATCACCCCCTCATCGCTTCAGTGCAGTGACTAACAAGTCCTCCTCGGACCCGTGACCATATGTAGAGCATTCTATAGCACATCCAGACAAATGGCCACATGCTTCCTACACTCTAAGACAGAAATGAACAAAACTCGACGGGCTACGCCATTTATAGCTCGAGAGGCTGAGTGCGGCTGTGGTGCCATTGCAGTTCCTGTGCAAAGGAGTAGCGGTAAAACTTTCACACACTAATCGACGTCACAGTGCGGGTATACCCCGAAGCGCTACCTTCTGCATCACATTTAGCCCCATTGATGCCTTGGAGTGAATATACCGTGTTCCAGTGAATTGCCAGACCATGAATAGCAAGTGTTCGGCAGGACGCCTGAATTCTCAAGATTTTCGCAATTACATTATATGGCCCCAACGTTTTTTTACGCTAAAAGAATGGGCTCTCTTCGGGTGTCACTATAAAAGAAAAATAGCTGCTGCACGCGTGTTATATCAAACTGCCATCTGTGAGTTTCTATGTATGAAGAATGAAGAGAATCTGATGGGCAGAGCCTGCGCCTGAAGCTGCAACGCAAAGCTCCCCGTTATTTCTATTGCTATTGATTTTCTCGTCAACAAAAAAATTTGATTTCTCAGGCGCTTCTTTCTTGTCCTTGATAACACAGTGTAGGTGTGCCGTGAAGGGAAGCGTGATTCACTTATGACAAGCGTCGCACATCGACGCAAATGTTTTCACCTGAACAGAAAACAAGTATTGTGGCTAGCCAGTACACGGCATTTGTGTGTTAAGAAGTGTCGTGATGGTAGTCGCTGTGCTTGTGGAAACTTCATTGGGCACCGTGGTGGATGACATTGATGGGCGAGATTTTAGGCATGATGCCTAGTTAAAAGCGGTGACGTGTGCGGTTCAGAGATTAGAGGAGTGGAATAATGGTCTTTTTTGGGTATGGAGGTCAGAGCCGCACAGCGCCCCAGCGTTCCCGTGAGGTTGCTGTCACTTTCTGTGTGAACCTAGAGCTGCTAGAATTCTTGCCTGTGCATGCTGTGAATAAAAATCTTATACCTTCCGCGCCGAAGACGTCATAACAATCGCTGCAATGTAATTAAAGAGCGCAGTCCAAACTCTGCACGCCGCACTTATCGAATACAATTTCATTCTTTGCTGTTCCCCTCTACTTCGGGTTTTTTTGCAGTTTGCCTTCCTCAAGAAAGAAATACTACTTGTCCAGTCGCTACCTATAAAGAACAGTTGCATATGATCTCGTTCTAGAGGAGTAGGCAAACAACGTACAACTTGAATGGGTGCCCAACTGCAATGGCATTAATTACTTGTCGTCAAGACGCGGTTATATTCCTCTTTGAGCATGCGACGAAAAATCTCGTTACGTAGAGCAGGAATGACTTCGACTGACGTTATAGCTAAGAGCGGCGGCTATTAGAAAGAAGATCCAGAGGTTGCTACTGATAGAAAACTGTTGCCCAACAAATAAACCACCACAAGCGAACCAACACCTGACACTAGACACTACGAAGAAGCGACGCGGAATAAAAGTCATGTGACAATGTGTGTATTTGTGCACCAACTGCCATCCCCCATAGGATAGTTCACCCACATAGTGAATTGGACAGTAAATTTCATCTTTATGGAGTGACTGCGTCTCAGCTACGCCACGCCGGACCAGAAGTGTGGCATGTCGTGCGTCAGAAGCCATTTTGTGCGCACTTATGTATTGCACTGTATTTATATTCGCACTATGCATTTTTGCAAACCGTTTTTTTTAAGGCGTACTCCTTACTTGCGTCATTGAGAGAAAGTCTGTCTTTGTATGTTGGTACTCGATGGTGCCCATAAAAGATGCAGTCCTCATGCAACCTGGCAAGTGGCGGTTAGAATGATGACTGGTCCCGCGAGGTAGCTCTGGACGAACAACCTGGATCGCAGAAATTCCGCCAGTGGCAGCACCAGCCATCCTAGGGCAGTGGCGCAGCGCTTCACCGCTGCACTACTGCGCCAGGAGGGGTATGAGGACTCCCAGGGGTCTATGGATGCAGAGTAGAGAAAGATCAATACTGCAGATATGGGCAATAAGCCATTAGCTACCGCGTCATACCATTAAGGTTGATCAACGCACAGATCAGAATGGGTTCGTCGGTGGCAGTGGCGTCTATGTAGATCCATGCAGAGGTGGAATTCCCAGTTGCTTGGCATCCGCTTACAGCACACCGCAGAGCGCGCCGACTGCGTTGAAATATGAGCGGGTGGGCTTACGCCTTCTCACTCGTAATCAGTCTGCCGACTTTTTGATTGTGAAGCATATGGCAGATGTTTATTCACGAGGAATGCAATGTCACTAAGCTATGCGATATTTGTTCATGCCCAATACCGCCGGTATGCTGCTTTACTTGTGACGAGAGATGCGGCAAAATTTCTATGAATTATTATTAGCCGTGCGCCACTGGTTCGACGTTGTTCGAGAAGATCGTTCGTGTTTTACGCGCCTTCCTACAAACTTCGGCGTCAGTTTTATAGTGCACTGAATAAGAATCGTCAGGAAATATGTCGCTCAGTTGTTCGTTACTTTGTAGGCGTAATTAGGCCAGTGCAATAAAATCTTTTGTTTGCAAGCCTTTCACACTCTTCCCGTCGGCCGCACTGTTGTTACCATCATGTGTTTCAAACCTGTTTCAATTCAAATAACAACGCGCGCTTATATCCTCAGGCAGTATATTCTGACTAACAAATAGGTTATTGTTGAAAACTGCGGTACTATGCACAAATCATGTGGGAAACGTGTGGTTTTCTCAGCAGGAGCTATTTTCTTAGAGAAAACAAAAGCAATATAGGCTTGGTTTTGAAATCGCTTTGTTCTTCATTTAATCAGAGAATAAGTGGCACGAACAAGCTGTCTCAAAGTTGCTTATTTTTTCACCTTTTCCGGTGACACGTATCTAAAACGCGAAATTTTGCTTCGCCTACTTGTTATCGCATAAAAGATGCTTTCATTTAATCTCTTCGAGGCACTGAAAATGGCTCAGCCGGTAATGCGAGATTCCTAGAAATCCACACGGGTTTAACATCAGCTTTGTCCTACTGATGCTGCGCAAAATACGACAGGAGCAGTTTTTTCAAATATGTGTTGCTCTGTTTCAATTTTTAAAGGATATTGCGACACGTTACATCGCGCTTGTTATTCGCTACGCTTAGGTAAATCAACTCAAGCAGAAGAACGTGCCGTTCTCGAAAGCCATTGTTGCGCAGTGTACTCCTACAAAGGATGGGTCAGATACAATCTTCTGTTGTCGACGACTGGAGCCTGTATTCATCTGGTGGCATGAGTAAGAATGTCAAGTGCCAGGAAAGTTTGTTTTCGCAGCTAAAAATGAACAAAAGGCCCAATCCTCCTACCTATAATCAGCAACTGGAAGACGTAACGGAGTTTCCACCTCAAGCGTCTAGTGGAGAGCATGGAAATAAAAAGTATGAGAGAATAGAAATGAAGCAGCCAAAATAGATGTAAGATCAATTTGAAAAAAGACACGCCGCTTTGAACCGTCTACGCCTAGTCTGGTGCGAAGCGTAGGAACCTCAGCTGCCAAAAGGGCGCCCGTGTTTCCTGCCGCTTTTCTGCACGCTTCCATGTCAGCGCCCCTCCAATCTCCCACGGGGCACCCGATGAGAGACAGCGCCTTTGTCCGAGCTGTCTACCGCGCTTTGGGAACACGGGCACTGCATACCCTCCCTAATTATTCATGCCAAGCTTGCCTGCAGCGACTCGCGTTGCAGGGAGGAGATAGGCCCGGTGGCTCCGGACTCTGTGCAAACCAACAGTGTCGCAAGGGCCAAGAGGGCTGCAAGCTGGATCGGAGTGCTGAAACTCCCACGTCGTCATGAATTGGGGAAACGAAGAAAAGCCTGATTGCCACTCAGGGGTACAACTTTGGTTCTTTGTTCGTTGTGAGGATCGGATTATCGGAAACAGAAGATCGCAACTGCTTTGCAGCAGAGTTTGCGCTCACAATGCTCCTTACACTTTTATTTATTTATTTATTTATTTATTTATTTATTTATTTATTTATTTATTTATTTATTTATTTATTTATTTATTTATTTATTCAAAATACCCCCAAAGGCCCTCATTTCAGGGTATTACATGGGGGGGGGGGGGCGGAGTAAGTACAAAGCATTGTTATAAGGTTAAAAATATTGCACTAGAATAAAATAGAAATCACAAAATATTAATCATAAATAGGCATTCACAGAAAGGGTCGCAACAAAGCACATAACAGCAAAATTTGAGCATAAATAACAGCACCGCTAGAAAAAGAAAAAGACGACACTGGAAAAGGTGCGCTGAAGTACAAAACAAAAAATATAAAATAAAAAGAAGACAAGGCGGAAGAAAAAACGCTAAAAAAATACCTTTTTAGTTGTTGAAACATGAGTGCATAAGATGTTGGAATTTATTTAGATCAGATTATGTGGCAATTTCTGATGGCAAAGCGTTCCATTCGGTTATTGTGCGTGGTAAAAAAGAATAGGCATAATGGAATGACTGGCAGTTAATGCGTTTAACTTTGTAAGGATGATCACGACGTGGAAAGATAACTGGCGGTGGCTGAAAGAATTCATCATGAAGGGAAGGATGGTGATAAAGCTTGTGGAAGAGTGATAGACGGGAAATTTTTCGGCGCAGTGCTAAGTTATCTAACTCGGCTTTAGTCTTCAATGAGGTGACGCTGGTGTAACATGAATAATCAGAAAAGATGAATCGCGCAGCACGGTTTTGCAGGGCTTCGATGTTACTGATGATATAATTCTGATGAGGATCCCAAATGGCAGACGCGTATTCGAGTTTCGGACGGATTAATGTGGTGTACGCTAGTTTTTTTACATGTGTCGCGGCCTCTTTTAAATTATGTTTGAGAAGTACGAAAGTACGGTTAGCGGAGGCAAGAGCGAGATTAATATGATGATTCCATGATAAGTCGGATTGAAGGTTAATGCCAAGATACTTGTAACTTGTGGTCAATTCTACACCACCAGGCTGCACTTGGAATTAATGAAGTTTATGGATTTCGTGTCTCCATGGTAAGAAGAACAAATAATTATTATTCAACGTACGAGCTCCAAACCTCCCTCATTACACCTATACAAGCTTATGAATATCTAGTTATTTGTACTGAAGGCTGGTGTTGCAATCAACAAAAAAAGGACCATTAACAACAGCTTCGCTATGAGGAATTAACCAGTGTTGCAATCGAAAAAAGAGTTGAATTGTTAAAAACAGCTTACTTTGCGTCTTTCTTGAATCTTGGTTTACATGTTGTCTTCACAGCTCGCGGTGAAAAGCACTATCTGCTAGAGTTCTCAGGCACAGCCGCCAATATGCGTTGCTTTCATATACGAATTTTGCCGGTGCTACTTTAAGAACAAGTCTCGTTAAGCAGGGAAGTATTTTTTTGAGCACCGGACATCATGGGGTCAGTGCGTCTTTCGCATGACTGACCAAGGGAAACTGAACATCTCGCTTCACGGACGAGAGCTAACTAGTCTAGGGGCCAATGTTTGGAATTTGAAAAGCAGTGGACAAGACCACATGACAAGAGAAAAGGCCAAGGTCCATATTTGCATACAAAGAAAGAAAGTTGCGAGAGCAGTCGTCAGAACGAAGTGTGAACAATCGGCTCAAATTAAAAACTTTCAAGACATTTCTTAACTCTAGTGCCAAGAACTACTGTAATAACTGACCATAGAAGCACAGCTGGCTGGTTCTCGGTGGCGAATACTCCAATCCACTTATGTTCCTTGGACTCAGACTCTACCAGGGCACTATAAACCTTCCTCTTGCCCACATTTCAATGGCACTAGACAATAACCCAAGTAGTGGTTTTGGCATAAAAATCGGTGCCACTTCGGTGGCTCAGTAGTTATGGTGCTCATTTGCTGATCTGAAATATGTGGATTTGATTCGAGGTGCGGTGGTCGCATTTCGATGGAAGCGAAGTGCTAGAGGACAGTGTAGTGTGCGACGTCGGGTCAGGTTGAAGAACCCAAGGCGGTCGAAATTATTCGAAGCTCTCCAGTGCGATGTCCCTCATAGACTGAGTCCCTTTGGACTGTTAAACCTCATGAACTAAAGTGGTCTCATTCTCAGAAATACATCACTGTGGCTGATGCCGAACTGACCAGTCCCATCGCCTTGACACAGCAGTGTGAACAATAGCATTTCCAAGGTAATATTTTAAGCACTAGCATTGGGGCTCAGGGATCCCTGGGCAAAAAACATTCAGACACAGCAGTGTGGGCATTGCATTGCCGCTCAGGGCCACTTAGGCAATAAAAATTTGGGCAATAGCGTTGAGGGCAGAGGCTTACATGGGCCACAGCACTGCGAAAAGCATCTGATGGCTCGCGCAACTCGAAATTCCTCGTGCCGACTTCTACGCAGGCTACTCGGACGAAAGGAAGAACATGAATGAAAAATACAGCAAACCGACGAGTGAATCACTCCGCTCAAGTCTCCGTAGATATTCCCTTGATAGTATTTTATTACAGCGATACCGGTATGATTCACTGATAAGCTCCAAAAGTCTTGACCGTTGAATAAGACGAAGGTGGCGGTGATAATATTTATTTTGTCAAACCTCCTTTAAAAAGCGATTGGTCCGAAATGCTTGTCCCGCTGAAGAGCGTATAACGAGGAGAAGAATGAATTTTTAATCACAGCAACATAACATGCAATTTCCATCCATCGTCAACATCTTGTAATGCTACTTAAGCGAGGCCATTGGCTATGCGCTACTACTAAACGGAACAGAGAGAAGGTGGACTCAGGTTCTTTTTCCGGCTCCCTGGTTGGATAAAATGTGTGAATATCTTCAAGAAAAGGAAATGATAGTAGCGCCTCATGGTTTTTCATTATGCATTGTTGCCTTCTAATTTATGAGCATTTAGCCAAGAGGCAGGATGGCATGTTTACAACGTTTGCAAAGGGCTAAGTTTTCCTAATTATCTTTGAACTAAAGCTGAAAACTGCCCCAAAAAGAAATCGCCTGTTTGTTGCTAGGCCGGTAATATCAGAGTGGCCAAAATTTTCTGTTCAAACATTTCTGTCCGTTATTCCTCAACCAAGGGTGGTAATCGGGCCCTTCAAGCGCTTGAACTACGAAATCTATGTAAAGAAAATACCTCTGTACTATTTTTTTCTCACCAATATGTATACCTCTGATGCTTTTTGGAGAAAGAACTGAATAATTCGTTAAAAAAAAAAACGTGATGTGCATTCGCACAAGACGCGCTGCCCTTTAGTTTTCGGTAACTAGATTGCTACAAAAACACCGTCCTGATCCCAAGTGCCTGTGGAAAGGCTTAGAGCACTAACGTCAATTTCCACGCGAACACTTTCACTGAATTGACTCCGCCTCTACCAAAATACAGATTTTGTGGAACACAACATGACGGGTAGTGCGAATATGCACAGCTGCATGATAACAGACTTGGCGACAAAAATGTATGTCAGGCGACTCTTCACAGCTAGTACGAACGAAATTTTGCATTAGGGCGAATATGTGAGCGTTTCTACATGTGCTTCTTCACTTTCATTTTTCCAAGGAATATTCAAACTGATGTCGGCACACTCGGGAACCCGCACCGGAAGTTCTCCCGGTAAAAACAAGAAAAAAATTTATTCAATGTATTCTTTCAGTTTGACGAAAAACAATGTGAACCCTTCTTCAGACTACAACACGCTTCGTTCCTAAACACGAGACAAGCGCTCACGTTGTAGAAACCAAGTGCTTTTGAAAAGGTTATTTGCTTATAATACCTGAACGCAGCCTTGCACTTATTCTGATCCGCAGCACAGCAACTTCATAGGCAGTGTATAGCGTTAACGTTATGCACGACACAATGTGTTCCCTCTTCTCGTGATCGATGTTTGTCCGAAAAACAGTTTCCTTTGCAAACTAACTATAACGCGCTTTGATTATAAGCACGCAACCAGATGGAGGGCTACAGCCGTCGATACAGTTTCACTTTTAACGCGGTTCTTCGGTTGTAAATAAAGCGGAGCATTTTCAGCCGTCGTACAGCAACTAAAGTTCTTAGGTGTTCCGCACTGGCGTAAAAAGATCGCTTCGAAGCAAACAAACTGCAACAACTCATGATTTTGCTCGCTTAACAATCGAGTGCTCAATAAACGTTTGAAGCAAAGTTGTTTGTTCGTGCCTTTTTTTAAATATTTCTGCGATGCGCGACGCTAACAGTAATCCGCATTATCTTCGCCTTCAAAACAACGAAACATCTTCGAAACACATAATGTTGATCAAATTTAAGCGCGCAACGGTAGCTCGGCCATAGAGCATCAGGGCACGACGCTGTTTTAGGTCTACGCATGCTGGGATTAAGGAGCCTTATTTTCAAGCAATTCAGCGCAGAAAAGGCGAGTAGCAGAACACGTGAAAGCTTGCACCGATTGTGTCTCTGGCGAGTGCCCGCTGGCGCTAGGAATTTAACTCCGCCCGAGGCGAATACTAGCGCCTCTGCTGCGGTTCTTCTGAGCAGTTATCCGATTTGTTCAGGAAGAAGAGTAGACGAGGGTAGTGAGACGACTCGCAAGACTTTAATGGGACAGTGTTCAGTCTCCCGTTTACTGGAAAACCCGTCATCGTCCTGGCGGCATCATTGTGTTGAGAAACCCACTCACGCGTGACGTGACTCGTGTATCTACGCTTTGAACGACAATAGTTGAAAAGACAACTTGCAATGAAAATTAAAGGTAAACAGATGTCTGGGGGGATTTTACTTTCCCAAGTAATTGATTTTACATAAAAGGAAAAGAATTTTACACAAAGTATTTTGCGCAAATTTTAATCTGGAATAAAATCCACGGCCCTTGAGTCACCGCCAGGCAAGCTGCCGACTAGGCAATATATGCACGTTGCATTGGTTATGCACAAGGGGCGGAGTTGATGCGTGTGGTGTTGGCATAATTTAAGGCTTAATAATATGGCAATTAATGGAGTGAACAACAGACGTGTTACTTAGTCAGATACTAATTAAAGTAACACTATGCGAGTGAGCTGCAATGCGCGAAAGTTCAAAGACAAGAATGTGCAAACTTTGCGATGAGAGTTGTGATAAATGTGTTAACGTGAACAAAGAACAATGAATGTGTGTGATATCAAACCACTTAAGGAAGGTTAACGTGTCGCATCATACTCTGAAACGGTGAGCTTTAAGCTGTCCTTCATTTTTTTATTATAGCTCGGGGCAGTTTTGCAAATCGCCGGAGTTGAGATCGAGTGCTATTGAGGCTCATACAACATACCCAGCCATTCTGGGCAAGGTCATCTTTGAACGTCAACCCGCTTATCAACGGAATTTCATCCTATCAGGTAATATAGCACTAGAACAAACAATATATCTGGAGGTCACCCAATGGCAGGCTAGCATTTTTTTCTATTAACGTTTTTCTATCGTCAAAAGTGTTCCGTATTGATTTGCAATGGCAGTACATCTTAATTGCTCGATCGATGAAAACACTTGAAAAAAAAAAGATTTCGCATCATATCAGAAGATGGAGAATTGCATTCAATATTTCGGTAAGAGTATCTTGCAGTTTTTTTTTTTATTTTCAAAATTGTTTACTGAGAATGCTGGACAGGAAGTAAAGTGATAAGTCCTAGCATCCCAGCCGTAGTGCCAGTCCAACGCCATACATCACCTGTAACCTTCCGCCGACTATATAAACAAAGGCATTCAACACTGAACGATTCGGCACGTTGAGAATATCAGTAATCTAAAGAAAGGTTGAAAATTTATTGTTGACTGATTGATTATTTGGTTCACTGACACAACGACTGATTGACACGCTGACTTATTAAATTGATTGATTGATAATTGGTTGATAATTTGATTGAAGAAAAATTTCCGATTGTTTTTTTCCGTAAGAAAGAACAGGAGACGGCAGAGGTCTTTCGCTGCCCGCCGCATGTGACTCAGCACCATGTAGGGGTAGGATTACACATGCGGAAGTTGGAATGTTTGCTCCCAACCGCCTGCACTATTTCCCTCCTGTCAGGTATGCTGTCAGGTGCCAAGCGTGCGAGGACATGTTTGCTCTTATCGGCGAACCCGACACCGCCAAGGCACTCCGCGGTTCGTCTCTTCCACCAGCTTGTTTTCCGCAATCTCCAACTTCTCCATTTGGCACTTCTTTCTTTGCCCCACCTAGGATTTTTCTTTGCTTCCCACTATTTTGTTCTCTTGAGCTGGGGCAGCGGTGAGAGGAGAAGAAGCGGGTGGGCCTTAGGTTTGCGAGAAAACATAGCTCGTTGTTTACCAGGGAACAAGATTGGTGAGGTCACTCTACATCTATGCACTTTTTGCCAAGCGTAGTGTTTTTTCCTTGCCGCTGTAGGCACCCGACTTTGATGTATGTTTTAAGGGGCCAAGGAGCATGAGAGAAAGCGAGAGAAAAAAGGTATTATTGATTAAACATAAATCTTCAATAGGTGGGCCCCACTGGAGATTGCCAGCCGTTCTGCTCTGTCTGCATAGAAGCCGATGCACCTGGACGGTGCTTAACAGAAAAACCATAAAAACATAAGCCAGACGAGAGAGGCAGCTTCTCATAAGGCGTTCTTCTCTTGTGCTGCAGCAGAAACCCTCATGGATCTAATAGGAGAAAAAAATCGACAAATCGCTTTCCTGGTTGAATATTGCTTGTATTTATCGATGAAAAATTGCGCAATGCTGTAAGCTCGTACTATGTTTGTAGTCTAAAGCTACGAAGTTACCTTACACTCTGTCCTCTTACAATGCGCTTTGAGTTCAGAGTTCGTAGTTTCTTAGTGCACTTAAGGATCGGCCCACTTATCAATGCCAGAGTGTACGACGTCATTTTTATTGCTACCTTGCGGCACGAAAATGTCTTGACTAAGTTACCGAGGACTGAATTTTTATAACTAGTGCCTTAATTCTGCCGTGCTGCCTACATATAAAATGAAACTCGCACCTACTTGTAGCGGATTACTGATATTTCTTTACATATAAAGTGAACAAGAAACTGGTGTTTTTGCTTCATGAAGGGAATTTACTTTTAATGTAAGAGTGAAAGGATATGAGCAGGATATAATGACATTAGGGCACTGCGAATAAGTTGAGGCTTATGTTTGTATTGCGGGTCAAAGTAATGTAATAAATCGGAATAAATGAAGCCAAAAACATCAGAGAAATGTTTTCTTTACGGGAATAGAGCTAATTTGGTGCAAAACACGCAAACACTTCTTAGCACATTGTGTCCGACGAAATCTGCGACATTTTCAGAGAAAATGCGCAGCAACTGTCGCACTCTCGGCGGACACCTCAACCGCGTAATCAAGGAAAGCATGAAGGCTGGACAACAACAAAGAAGGGAGGTTAGTAACCGTCGTGAGAGCCTGGGGACTAATTTCGGCAACGCGCACTTAAGTCGTGTAATATACGGGTGTTCCTGAGTTTTCATTGCATATTGCAACCACAAAACTGCGGACGCAGTTTGCGCGCAACTAGCGGCCATACTCAAAGAGAGTCACTATTGAAATTCACCTCGCTGCACGATATAGTTTCCCAAATGCACGCTATTTTAATGAGGAGGGAAAAAGTGAAGTAATACAATCTTCAACGCCGCTTTTGACGCACACAGCGAAGCGCCGGAAGCCGCAAATGTTCGCTAATTTAATTCCTCCTTGCCGGGCGCTTGAAGGAAATGGGGGAACCTAAAACGTTCCGCGATGAACATCGACGCAACAACGAGTGCTTCCCTCGCTGTCAGTGGCAAAAACTTGAGTGTCTTTAGCTTGAGGATTTAAGTTTGAATGTGCCATGTGTGTATCACATAAGCTCCTAGTAGCAGTCTCAGTACGATCATTTTTTTTCAGTCACCATTAGAACGAGAGCCAAAACAACTACGTCCTACATCAAGGAGAACATGGTAGATGGGAGCAATCTCTGAGTCACTCAAGCATGCTATATAAACGGCACTGCCTAACTCGCCCTCAATTCAACCACAAAATTTTGGCATTTCCCATGCATAATTCCTAACATCTGCGTCGACATCTGAAGTCCTCACAACCGTATGCACCGTGGAGAACTAATAAAGAGATTCTATAACTTCAGATCTCCTGCAAACTACGCCTGCAGGTAGCGGCTTATTCGGCTGCTCGAGCGAGAATGAAACCCTTTCGTCGAGCGGCCACAGAAGCCCGACTGAGCGAGAACGCCTGTGAGAGCTTGAGGTTCTGAATTTTATGTACGCAACGACTTCACGCTGTCTGAGTCGTCAAAATTCGAGATGAAAGTCTCTTGGCATTTTCAACCGAACTCGTATGCTTGCCTTCTTGCAATTCGACGGTACTTGCGTATTACAGTCTAAATAGCAGCCGCGAGGGAGCACATTTAGCGAAATCCTCGAATGGTGTCGCTTCGTGTACACCGGTTTTGCGACTACCATCAGGCCTTTGAAACCTCTTTTCACGGTAAAAATTGCAAATTTCCAGTCTCGGGGACTAATATTTCAGTATACGAGGTCTGTTAGAAAAGTATCCGACCTTTGGCCGAAGAAAAAAAAAATTGCTGAGGCTCAGCTTGGCTAAGCCTGGGGAATGCGAAGCATATTAGGGCTTAGCTTGGTTTACCTTGGTTATGTTGTAGCTAGATTAATCCACGACAACACCAGAATGTCATTCATCATCGTTTATTTTTTGCAAACCAATGAATACACTCTTGTGATCTGTAAAGCTGTGACTCTTAGTTTGTACATCAGTTATTCGGTATAGTCTTCCTCCATTTCTAAACAGAACCAAGTCCAAACTGCTACCCCGGGCCCGGGCCCGGGGGAGAAGCCCTGCGTTCAAAGGGCAAGGCATCGCGCCGAACGGGTGGTGGCGTTCCTCCCTTCCTTTACGGTGCGGTTCGGGTGTCCACCGAGATGGCAGAGAATTACTGCGCCATTTCCTTTCCTCAAGAATCCTTGGGTTCAAATGGCAAGGGATCGCGCTAAACTGGTGGTGGCGTTCCTCCCTTCCTGTACGGTGCGGTTCGGGTGTCCTCCGAGATGACATTAGGCCCGTAAACATTTCATGCTTACTGTACTCTCGGTTACGGGAGGCACAGAGATTTTTGTCCTGATCGTTTGGAAGTCAATAAACTTCTCTTTATAGTATGAGACACAAGGACATTCAAGTGGTTGTATTAGAAACAACGCTCTTCCAGCCGGTGCTCTCGTTCTTCGGAGGATTCCATGGCGCGCCTTTGTCGTCTATAGGCATTCCGACGCTCCAAACGAGTCGACATACTACTACACTCACTACCGTCCACACTGATTGAAGCACAGTTTAACTCTTGCAGCAGAGTCGATACATCACTGTCCGCACTGGTGAAACACAATTCGACGGCGCGAGGTGGAGGCCGGCTCTCTCATCCGATGTCACGAGGTGTGACGTCACGGTGTCACGTGGTGTGACGACTAGGGGTCCCGCGGCGACGGTGCGAGGTGGAGGCCGGCTCTCACATCCGATGTCACGTGGTGTGACGTCACGGTGTCACGTGGTGTGACGTCATGGTGCCACGTGGTGCGCCGTCACGGTGTCACGTGGTGTGACGTCGCGGTGTCACGTGGTGTGACGTCACGGTGTCACGTGGGGGTCCCACGGCGACGGCGTGAGTGGTAGCTCTAGCAACATGCTTCGCATAAAAACTGGCATAACTGGAGCGTTGGAAACCTAATAACCTTCAAAGTAGTCTCCTTGGGGCTCCATATACATATCCCATCGGTGCTGCCATTGTTGGAAGTATTCCGAAAAGGCCCTTTTCGGAATGGAATTTAGCTCTGCCGTCGTTGCAGCCACAATGTCCTTTCTTTTCTGAAATGGCGCTCCTTTCAATGGCCTCTTCATTTTAGGAAACAGCCAGAAGTCGTAGGGAGACATATCAGGAGAGTAAGGAGCCTGTTGAACTACAGGAGTCTGGTTTTTCGCCAGAAAAGTCTGAATCAAATGCGAGGAATGTGCAGGAGCAATGCCGCGAGGGATGCGCCAATTTCTTGTTGACCTCAATTACGGTCTCTTCCGCCGCACAGCACCACGTAGGCGACGGAGGACATCCCTGTAGTACTATTTAGTCATTCTTTGACCCTGTGGGGTGCGTACTCGTGGTGTGCCACACAGAGGGAGTCAAAAAAGCAGTCAGCATCACATTGACATTGTTGCGCACTTGGCGGGCCTTCTTTGGTCTTGGTGACGTGGAATGCGTCCTCTGTGACGACTGGGATTTGGTTTCCGGGTCGTACCCGTATACCCAAGACTCGTCACTAGTGATTACGGCGTCGGTGAAGTCAGGGTAACTGTTTGTGGAATCCAGCATCTCCTGTGAGACTTCAACACGAAGCTGCTTTTTCTCCACCGTCAGCAGCTTCGGCACGAATTTCGCCGCCATCTCTCTTTATGGCCAAATCTTCGGTGATAATGGAATGTGCCGAAAAATTGCTGATGTACACCTCTCCCGCAATTTCTCGGACAGTCACACAACAGTCCCGCATCACCACAGCGTTCACTTCGGCAATGACCTGGTCATTTCGGCATGTTGATGGCCGACAGGAGCGTGGCTCTCTCTCCACGGATGTGCGGCTGTCTTTAAACCAGTTGCACCACTGCTTAATCTGTGTGCTGCTCATAGCATCATAACCGAAAGCCGTCTGAACATTTCGAATGGTTTCCACTTGGCAATCGCCAAGTTTCTGGCAAAATTTGAGGTAGTAGCGCTGCTCCTCTCGCTCCGCCATTTTCCTTGCAACAAAAAACCGACGAGAGCACTGCGCACTGCCTCACTCAAACGCTGCTTCCCAGCGACTGACGCTATCGGCAGGCGGGAAAAAATTCGTGCATGCGCACGAGGGTTCAAGGTCGGCTGCTGTAAGCGCGCTTGTTTCACATCCATCAGGTGTTCGCAAAAAAAAATAAAGTCGGATACTTTTCTAACAGGCCTCGTAAATTGACTTGTTATCCTCCAATAGGGTACCTTAAAGAGCTTCTCGAAGTTTTTTGCCTGCAGTTCTGCAACTCAATTTTGAAGACGTGTCCGCCGTTCCAGTCATTATAATGAATGCAAGAAAAAAATTGGCGGGGGCTTAGCTTTGGTTAAGCGTGGTTGGTTGCGAAAGCAAAAGCGCGGCGCCTCCAACTGAAGGAACGCAGTGCGCCGCGTCTACAGGTCACGCGTGGCTACCGGCCGCCGCTGGGCGAAGACTCAAAGGGTCTTCGGCAATTTTTTTAATATTTTGTTTTTGAGGTTGTTGCGACTGAGGGAAAGAAAACCTAATCTACAGCTGCTATGACGTCACAACGGCAGTAGCGCCACAGGTGCGTGGTGCGGCGTGACTGCAGCCGGGCTATCTGAAGGAGCGAGTTGGTCGCCCATATTCACTCCGCTGAAGGTGAAACATAACTGCGGCCGGGCCATGCGAAGGTTTGAAAGTGCGAGTAGTATTGCTTTCGCAATGAAAAGTCGGAAGAGACACTTAAGACTGCTATGCCTGAGAAGGCGTAAGCCCGCCCGTGCACTTGGTGCACGCAGCCGCCGCGCACAACGGTGTAGTGTAACTCGATGGCACTTAGCTGGTAATTCTACCTCTGCATGGCGCTTCGTAGCAACCGCAGCCGCACCGCTTCTGATCTGCGAGCGGACTTCGTGATGGCAGTCGTCGTCCTACCACGGCCCGCTTCCCCCCCCCCCCCCCCCCCCCCTTCCACCAGCTGCCGCATCAGCTTGCATTTGGAAGCGCCGACCATCTGCATGAGGTAATTCTCTACTTTACTACAGATCCCTGGGAGTCCTCATACCACTCCGTGGTGCAGCTATTGAGCAATGCGCCACTTCCCTGCGATGGCAGGGGCTGAGACAGGTGGGATTTGGGCGATCCACTCATTAATTTAACCACCACCTCCCAGTCCCCTGGGATGGCAGGTGTGGCCACCGGTGGCACTTGTTCGATCCAGGTTGTTCTTCAGTGACAAACTCGCGCGACCTATAATCAACTGGCACTGCCATTAGGCGATAGAAAAGGCCACCGGTGGGACAATGTATGATACACGTTGCTCTTGGTGAGCAACTTCGGGCGACCAATCGTTAATTAAAACATCTACTGCCAGGTTGTATGAGGACGCTATCTTTTATGAATACCATCGAGTGTTAACACACACACACACAAACAGACGGGCTTTCGCTCAATGGGTCAAGTAAGACACACGCCTTAATACCGATAGAGGGTTCAGTTTGTGTTTCTGATGCGTTAACTGTCAACTCTCATTATATGATCGGGAAAGATGAAAGTCCCTAATTACCCTCGAATGAATATGGTAGAGCACAGAGCGCGAAATTGGGAGGTCGTGGGTTTCGGATCGAACCGGCGGCATGTGGTTTGTTCTTGCTGCTACCTTCTAATCAAGTATCTTTCATCAATAAATTGCGATAAATTAATTTCACTATTATATTCCTGTTGATCAACACCACTCCCCTGCGGTTCTTGGTTTCCGTGACCGTTAGCTTACTTCGTACGTTAGACTGGCTAAGTAATACGAGCGGACAAGCCACAGTTTTGAGCGCTCATTTAAAGAATTGCCTGTAACCCTCATAATACGTCAAGGTAAACCATCTAGAATATCGATCTTGATATCTTGATAGGGTTCAAAACTGTCGCTACCTGCCTGTATAGTTTTCAGAAGCTGATCACATTGGCGTTATTTGGCGGCGCAATTAAGACGAGGTGCTAATAACAAAAATGTGATGATATATATGGTTGGTTTATGGCGTTTAACGTCCCAAAGCGACTGAGGCTATGAGAGACGCCGTAGTGGAGGGCTCGGGAAATTTCGACCACCTGGGGTTCTTTAACGTGCACTGACATCGCACAGTACACGGGCCTCGAATTTCTCCTCCAAAGAAATTCAACCGCCGCGGCCGGGATCGAACCCGCGTCTTTCGGGCCAGCAGCCGAGCACCATAGCCACTGAGCCACCGCGGCGGCTGATGATATATATATCATAGTCCTTTCATGCATCATCACCGCCCGCTTTCATTCACATAGTAGTATGAATGAAACGCATTATGCACTGGGCAAATTTAGTGCCAGCGAATGGTGCTGCATGCTTTTGCTGGCGGGTTCAACATTATTTGCTCTAATGTAAGAAGAAGAGATTATAGTTTTATTATTGAGACGCATTCTCCGGCATTCCTCGTGGCTCTAAACGCGGCGACGTCAAGGCGCAGGAGTCGCGCAGTGCCCTCGATATTTACAACTGAGCGCGTTCTAAATCCGCGTAGCGCAGAAGGGCAACGAGGATCGCGCAACACATATGCCTCCACTGGGTGCTCGCACTGAGTCTATTGATGGTGGCGACGAAAACCTTTATTGCCGATGTCCCTAGTTCGGCAGTATATAGAATGGAGGGTATCAATCGGGCAAGCTGCTGTCGGTGAAAACTAGCTGGTTAGTTTGCGCACCAGCATTAACACAAGTTCTGTGGAGCCATGGAGTCGGCAGTGCACTCCTCTATCGTAGTGTAGTGAGTTGGTGGAGATGTTATATATTAGACCATCGAAGTGAGGCGCTATGCGGATATTGCCTCACGATATGGGGAGTGCCTGAATGGCCGCAGCAGTGTGTGCATGTAGGCAGATCAAGCGGTTCACTATGAAATTAACAATATGCGGAGTGAAAAGGGACTGGGTTTGGGCCGCACACTCTATATAGTCTTATGCGGCAGCGCCCTGAGGGTGGGAGAAGGAAAGCCGTTGAGTGTGGCGCTGAACTCCTTAATTTGCTTGCGCCGCTCTGAGGGGGCGATATAGTATAGGTGGAGGGTTTTGAAGCCGAATAGGGCTCCGTAAAAGTAATACGCATGAACTGGGACGGATGCGCTGGAGTTCGCGTCAGCCAACTCATTCTTTGCAGCAAAACGTGCCCGGACATTCAGTGAACGCCGTTCTTTTTATCGGCAACTACGTGCACGACTTTCAAGCCCCGCTGTGCTCCCGCCGTTTCAGGAACTCAACTGTTGCAGCAACTTGCGCGTTGCAGCTCATATTGAACGCAATTGTTCGTGCTTTTAGTATCACCTTAGTTATATGCAAAAAACACATTGCAGACGAGTAAACGTTGGATTAGCACCGTTGACACTATGGAAAGTTGCCGGCCCTGTTGGTATATGATTTCAACGAAAACAGCGCATGAGAGACAGGACCCAGAACTGGAGACACACCCACAGCGCAGTGTGTGTCTGTGTCTCCTATTCTCGGTCTTGTCTTTCGCGTGCTCGTTTCATCGTTGCCAATTCTAGCAATGGATCAGGTCTTTATATCCATACCATCTGCCAGCAGTTCATGCTAGCTTAGTTTTTTTTATTTTTTTTGTTTATGAATACTGCGATCTTGTACACAAGATCATAGCAGGTGGGAAACAATGTATTAAAATACAAAATACAGACACATACTAACTAGTTGGTAGAGGGACAGGTCAAGGAGGGGCGGAGATCCGGGGCCCAATCGCCCAACGAAAATGAATTTTTTCTTCAACTACGAAGTTGTTGTAAAAACGCTATGGCTTACCTTTGTAGTCAAATGGCTGCGTGCTGGCTCCTGCTTGGATGCATGCTGGTGAGTAAGCATTCTGTTTTCACATATTGTGCTAGTAATTTGTTTATGTGAGAAGCGTTAAAATAATGACGCCTGAAGTTGTATTTTTAATGCTTGCAATGGTATTGGAGGCTTCTCAAACAGACACGCAATGGAGATAAACACTCTCAAGCAAGCGACCGTTCTGCCATGAAGCCAGAAAATCTGGCTGGACAACCAAAATATTCGATGAATGCATCAGCGATGCTGGATGGATTGTCCTAGATGCCAAGGCCAGAATTTATGAATCTTATTGCAGAATTAGTTTATCATGTGCTTAAAAGGTATTGATAATCTTCCACTGCTTCAGAAAGATATAGCACAGCGTGAAAGCTCATTATTATAGTACCTCGTTCTAGATCTATTCATTTTTAGCTTTTTTTTATTTTTTTCTGCTATTCGGCTCTTAGACTGCACTACATGGTGCTGGGTACAAAAATAAGAGAGACGCAGCAGCAGTTGGGACTCAGACACTCTAATGTATTACTGAAGAAAAAAGTATACCCTCTTTAAAAACGCAGAAACAGTTCTTAAAGCTGTCGGTGGCTCTCTGCAACTGCAGCCCCTACGGCGAGGATGCTATCCGGGAGCCAAAATTTAACATGCGAAATTTGTCGCCAACGCAGCAGCAATGAAACCTGGTGGGGACGTACAGGCTTGCACACGCCACTTGGTAAAATAGTCCCGTCTAGAGCTTATGGTACGCATTTGTGGCATGGGCGGAGATAGTGATGAAGCTTAAAAATTGCGTGTCACAATTTACGATATTCGACTGCCGGCCGGTCCACAAAATGGCCGCGCAAACTTGCACACCATTGCTTGAAACTGGCGCTTTTCCGCACTGCAGCTGCTACTATATATGCATTCAACTTCATCCATACTCTCCTTTTCTGTCTCTCTCCCTTTCTCCTTAAGGCCAACTCATCGTTACACTTGAGGTATCCTCGAGGTATAAGGTCGTTATCCTCGAGAAAAAAAAAAACAGGGATAGAAGGATATGGAGTATTCATCTAGCGCAAGAACTGCCAAGGTGCTGACAACTCCTGTCCCAACTGCCGCCCAGGCATTAAACAAGAAGATAGACAACCATAATGCTGATACAGTCAACCAATCAGAGCGCTCCGTGGAAAGTCGATGCCTTCATATAAGTTGACGAAGGCAAGACTGAGGCTACGTCAGGCTGTAACAAGGGCATTTGCTGAAATATTAGCAGCCGCATTTGGATACAAACGTTTTTCGTCATGCACACAACACTGTGGAAACTGCAATTTGACAAGGTATGTTGTTCGGCGAGTTGGTTCCGATATTCCATGACTACAGCACAATGAACGTGAAAAGAAGAAGGACACAGGCAGGGACAGAACAAAGCGCTCTGTTGTGTCCCTGGCTGTGTCCTTCTTCTTGTCCCGTTCGTTGCGTTGTAGCCATGAAAAATGCAGTCGTCAATATAATCTTGTTTCACAAATTAAAATTATCCAGGAAATCAGTATAGTAGTGCTTTCGTACTGCTGAATACTTTTTTTAAATCATTGTTTCCCTCGATATTCGGACATCCTCTAGGTCAAAGGGCGATCCGGATGTTACTCGTAATAGAGAAAAATACTCAGCTAGTTTGCCGAACTCAGCCCTATAGGGAAAGCAAGAAGACGAAAAGGGAAACGCAAAGCAACGCTACAATGGCTATCCACCTTTAATACTTCGCCATGTTCTGCTAAGGGAATTGGAATTACATTAAATCTGCCCCTTAATTCCTCCTCCCTGGTCTTATCCTATAGGCGTTCGAGTGAGCAACTCGGTGATGGCGAACTTTTAATCTCTAGTATTACTTTACTTATGCGTACTTCAGCGGCCTATTCCCTATCCACGCTGATTTAAGCTCTCGGCACCTGAACTCCGACAACTCTAGAAATCCTGACGGCATATTTTGGTTCACTCACTCATGAAACAAAGGTAGAGATTCATCGCTGGCCTTGCTACGACTTGCATGTCTCAACAGCAGCGTTAGGCTTTTTGAACTCAAATCATAGAAAGGGATATTAGAGCGAATTGTCAGAGGGCCTTTATCCGGCCTAAAAGGCGGCCGCGAGCGGTTAGTAGCGCTTCTTATGCAAAATCCCCTGCCTCCCTTGGCTGGCGAGAATAATCCCATTCGCGACAGCCCGAGCCATGAGGAGATTGCGAGGCAAGTTCTAAGCGCTCTCTTTCTGGGATACAGGTGGGACCCTGGGAGTCACCTCGCTTTTAGGAGTGGGTGAGAGAAGTGAGAAGAGGCGAGGTTGTATGACGCTTTACAACTATTGTTTCCAGTCTTTCACATTACGAGAACAGGATAAGCCTCAAAAAGGCAGAGAGAAAAGGCAGGCAAGCAGGCAGGCAAGCAACCAGGTAGGCAAGCAGGCAAGGCACGGCAGGGCAGGGCAGGGAGGAAGTCGGGCAGGTGGACGGGTACGGTTGCTAAAACTTCATGTATACCCAAGCTAGTCGTTATTTTCGGTGTGCACACAAAAATACTCCCAGGCTGCTCATCTGAGCCAAAAGGAAACATCAGAATGTAACCAAAGCCTTCAAGCGCTAGAGGCTGGATGCTTCGTCGGAAGAAACCTCCTAATTGCATGGAGCCTTCCGACGCGCTATACCTTCTGGGCGGGCTGGAAGAGCACTCTCTGGTAATCAAAACAACCGTGCCGCTTCTTGAAACGAGCTTCATAAGCCACGATGCAACTATTTCTTATTCTAGATGCCCTCGGGCGTCAAAACACAGCCTCGTTGCCTTCCCATTTTGCGGGTCGGGGCTCCGAGGAGCATGCAAATTGTGGTTCGTGACCGGAGCTTTGTTCTTTGTTTCAGAAAGGACATTTTGAAACTAGTAACAAATGGTCCAACTCAGTATAATCTTCCAGAAACCGCTCTTGGTATTTCACCTAATTACTGATGCATTTATACGTCCCAGTTTCTTACTCCACGAAACACTGTGTAAATTGCTAGCCATTCTTGGCTGTTCGCTTTCAATGCACATAAATGCTGCAACTTTTGTAAACACCCATTGCAACACTGTTAACTTCAACACCGCAGGGGTGTTAAAGAAGATAATGGGGCACACTGTATGACTAAGAAGTAAGAAAGCGTTGAAATCATGCAGGCCATGGTTTCAAAATTTTGTTCATCAGTCCACCTGGGTTAAAGGAAAACAGTCTTTGTAGCAGATGCCGAACCGCACAAAAAGAGTTCGCGAGTCTCTGAAAGCAATGCGGGTAATTTTCGCTTATTGGTCTTTCTGGGTGGAAAGTGCCACTTCGTGAATATCTGCTACGCTGTACATTCAGTAAAAAGTTACTCTCTAAATTCAACGCGCGGTTACTTTGCATCGACTTTAAAGGCAAAGACATTTAGGCTGTATTGGAAAGAAGGGGAAGGGGAGGGGGTGTCCTCATGCGGGATGTGAGAATCAACATGCAGTGCCGCCGCTATTACACCCTGCAGAACCTTTGAACTTCAGTTTAGAGCGATCCAAAACACACACACACAAAAACGCGCCCCACAAGCCCCTCTCCATGTTCACAATGGAGCGAGGGTCTGTGTGTGACGGCGAGAAAATTGCCTCTCCACCACTTCACTCCACCGTGTAACCTGACAGGGATTATTTGACTACAGTAGAAAATGCTTTTTGCACAAGGCCTACACCCATTTATTGCTACGCCAACAGTCCCACAGGCAGCGAGTTGCGATGTGCAGTATTTCTTCAGGTTTCTTGAGCTATTTTTATCAGATCGGCCAAGCAAACCATAGCTATTGTGAAGAAGAAGAGCTGGGTGCTGAGAGGGTCGGGCATCTGAAAACCACCCTCCAGAATCAGTCAGGCTTACAAATTTAAGAAATTTACTTATAAACTAAAACATTTCTGTGAATAAAAGTACGAAATATCTTTCTGCGAAATGCTCACATAACAAGATGGTCAATATGAGGGACGGTTACCCTACTTGCTCTACCTTGTAAACATGAGCCATGCGTCTAGGGTGACCAGGTGACTTCTGAGTATGCGCTAAAGTGGAAATAAATTGTACTATTGTGCAGTACACTGAATGTGCTCCATTTTTTTTTTGCTTTTTACTACAATACATCATTATCCCGGCCGCGGCGGTTGAATTTCTCTGGAGGAGAAATTCGAGGTCCGTGTACTGTGCGATGTCAGTGCACGTTAAAGAATCCCAGGTGGTCGAAATTTCCGGAGCCCTCCACTACGGCGTCTCTCATAGCCTCAGTCGCTTTGGGACGTTAAACCCCATAAACCAACCAACCTACAATACATCATTATCTACTGTAAAGCACCGGCCGTACGGACCATACTGGTAAGGATAAGATAGTGCTAAAGATAAGAAATGATCAAGTAGCCGAGACTCAGAGGATTACGGAATGCGGGAAACTGAAAAAAAATCAGAGTAAAAGCAACAAGCGCAGCGTTGGTCGACTGTTCTTAACCTCTACATCGCATGAGGGAGGTGCTGGGTTCGATTCCCTGCGCCGCCGCATAGCCACTGATTTCGCAATGAGTACATTGTATCGGCCGGACTGATGCCGGGCTTTTCAGGAGTGCACTGCTTAGGAATAGGTCATATGGCAAACACTACTCGTCGGATTCTTGGTGTTTAGAAGCTCGAAGTCCGCCTAGGACAGAAAACTGAGCTAGTTTGAATAGATTCTCATTGAAATCAAAATAGCTAAAAAACCACGCACCAAAAGATTACAGGACAAACACGGCACTGCCTCGCAACTAAAGGATTTAATACATTTGAGCGGCGCACTTGCACAGTCAGGGAATGCACATGCGTGAAAAGGGGGCGTAAACCAATCACCTCATCCCAAAATACGATCACCGGTAATGGCTAGCCAAAAATTCAGACTCCTTATGATAGAGCTGAACAGAAGGGCAGCTGACGCTTTCACCAGCACTTATCCAGATATGAAAGGCTTCAGAAATTTCCTGTTGACAAAACATCTGTGTTTCATGAAAGAGCGACTTACCTGAATATTTCTTCTTATATGGTAAGGATTTAACGTTCGGGTTGTGTACAGGATTTAAGGTTCAGGTTGTGTACAAAGTGCGTTTAACAAGTGGTGGCTACCATATCGACCAGACAGGCCAATGTGTCAATGTGCGCCCACAGGAATGTTTTTTGTCTTTGGGTGACTTAGGACAGGAGGGTGGCGAAAAAACTAAGAAATCTTTATGTAAGCCGCTCTTCCACGAAAGTCAGATGTTTTGGTCATCAGGATCAATTAAATAGGACATTTCAAAAGCCTCTCATATCTGGAGGAGTGGTGGTTAATGCGTGAGCCGTCCCACCGTTCATTATCCATAATAAAAGGAAGCAGCGCGAATACTAAAGGGCGAGCACAAGACAATAAGACTGGCTCTGAGCGCCAGTCTTGTTGTCTTGTGCTCCTCCTGGAGTATTCGCGCTGCTTCTTTTTAATATGCACACTGACAACAAGCCCTAATCAATACTCAAGTTCACCTGTTTTCTTCTCCATTGCGCTCTTTCCTATCCCGCCTGAGTAAGCAAGATGCTCCCATAACCTGTGTGAATTTGTTGTCCCTTTTGAAGTCCATGCCTTGTTTGGCATGTTAGAACCGTTCTGGGGTCGTGCTAGATATATTCGCAAGATTTTGAAGTAGGAGCTCAGGACTCAAGTACGTCTTTTTCAAGACTGGTTGTGGGCGCACGTCCAAACGGGGCCAAATTTGTCCGGATACAGCTTCCAGCGAAACAAAACTGCGCGAAGACGACGGGACAAAAGAAAGGCACGAATATACACACACAAAGCGCATTGTGCTTTGCTGCTGCTTTGTGCTGCGCTTTGTGTGTGAGTATTCGTGCCTTTCTTTTGTCCCGTCATCTTCGCGCAGTTTTGTTTCGCTCTAACCATGAACCGACTAGCCCAACATCATGTCTTACAGCTTCCAGACCAGACGACTGAATTTATATAGCACCGTTCCCGTCTGAACCTTCCGTTCAACACTGACGTCAAACCGTCCCCAGTGGCCAACGTCACAATGCTTGGTGACGCAGGTTTACCTGATGGAGACTTGAAGATTCTACAAAAAGGGCATTATTTCAACTTCGAACCGGCATCTAACAAGTAACGGCAACTAGCAATGGTGAGAGAGATGGCCAAGCGCTTCCTGGATCAAGACAAGGTGCATGCGACTGGAGATGGCGTAGACGTCCTATACTGCTTTGGCAGGGCAGGCTAAGACTCCCATCTTGACCATCACCAAGCGCCTCAACAAAGAGAACCTTGTGGCTCTGCAAAGCAACAAGGAAGGTGGGTTTATCATACTACATGGCAGACTCTTCCAGCATGCAGAAAGCTGCGGCGGGGTTAAAGAATTTCAGGACGCTCAAATTCGCGCTAAAAAAGCACAAGACTACAGGGCTGAGGTTGTTGAAGGATTTCCATCTTGATAGCACTAGAACATGGGCCGAGAAAGCACGAAGCGCTTTTCTAGAAGTATTCTTTACAGCAAAGACCCGCCAGCTTGACTGCCTACTAAGGACGATCGTCTTGGAGTAAGGCACATGGCAAGCAGAAGCTGGATAAAAAAATCAGCGGCAGTCCTGTTTTCTGGTGTTCGTCCTTGTCTATTCGCGCTGCTTCTTTTTATTATGCATTCTGACTAACAAGCCCAAATCAAGACTCTCGTTCCTCCGTGCAGGTGTATGGTAAGGAGTCTGTATTGATGAAATGAAAGGCGGCGCCACAAGGACGCTAACAAGAAAGGGGACACCACATGCGCACCGGTGTCCCCTTTCTTGTTAGCGTCCTTGTTGCGCCGCCGTTCATTTCATCATGCGCCAACTCGCCCCTCAGGCCATTCGTCCGGAGTCTGTATTGTTGGCTGGTCATTACCGGTGACCGCCGGTTCGGATTTAATCTTTGATTAACGCCCCCTTTGCATAAATGCGTATTGCTTGAGAGGAGAGTGTGCCAATGTCTAGTATTAAATCTTCAGTTGTGAGACATCGCCGCGTTTGTCCTGTAGACTTTCGGTCGTTGTTTTCTGTGCTGTTTTTTTTTCCCCAAAGCACTCTAAATCCGGATGCGCGGGAAATCCAAATTTAGGCCCTTTAGTCTAGGTGCAGCAGCAATACGCCCGCCATTTCTGCATGTCGGCATGTTTGCAAAGATAAAATATTCGCAGGGTGCCCAGCACTCAGTATGCCATGTTGCGAGTTCGAAAGCAGGCGCCCTGTACACGTGTCTCCATTTTCAATCTGCTTCCGGCGGTGCGCCATTCCAGTCCTTCACAAAAGAATGAACTGTCACCCTCTGTATCTGTAAACTCTAGATAATAATTTCTTTTTTTTTTCTACGGACAGAAGGCAGCTGTTATTTGAAGAACTTTTTTAAGATGTAAAGGGCATGTGTTCCTGTTACAAAGTTTTGTTTTAATTAAGCCAAGTGAAGAAAGGTATGAGCGAGCAGTAAGAAATACTCCGGCTTCCATCGAGTCGAGTGACGTTTTATATAACGTCCCTAAGGCAAGCAATCCCGAGAAACCGGTCCGCGCATTTCATATGCGTCGCCCGTAGTTGGTCGTAATGGTTCGCAAGTGTGAGCCAGCCAGCCAGGGTTTCGAGTGGGCAGCCTTAGGCTCAGGCCACGTGTAGTTCAAGGACAACCACATCAATTCCTTCGTAGTGGACTCGTTGTATACGCGGCAGGGATTTTCAACATCAGCATGACAAGCAAAATAAACGACGAAGCTCGCGGCCAGCCGATTTCAGCATGCGTCTCGAATATAGAAATTATAACGCAAATATCAAATTTGAGGGCAACGCTCTGTACGACCTTTTCCGCGCACATGGTACAGCCTGTTTCGTGACCTTTCGCCGAAAGGTTTGCGCACATCCGCATGGTGTACGTTAATTTCTTATCTCTACCCTCTTCTGATGCTCACTGCATGAAACACACAGCCATTTGACCAGGATCTTGCAATTTTTGCCGTATGTTGGCTTCTACCAGTTTTAATCTCTACATTACTACAGGCAGCGCAGGTAATCCTGGCTTCCTCTAAGACTACAGGGCATTAACACTTTTTAAGACGACAGCTATATGCACGTCTCGCATACATATAGACTGTAAAATTACGCCGAAAATGACTCTAGGATATGAATCGCATTTTTCGACCCGTTTCGACAACTAGTTTTCTGGAAGACAGGGCTACAAAGTTCTACCGGTCGACCATCATAAAAAGACCCCGAGTGTTTCATATATCCGTACCTCCCTCATTTGGACGTGTAAAACAGCTTGCACTATAATATAAATTTTGTTCAAGAAGTATTATGAGACTGACGACTTACATAAAAGGCTCAAAAGCTCAAAAGCCCAATAATTTTCAATTTTTTTCCTTCAAACTGAGCCCCGTTGAAGTTTACACCCGTGCTTGTAAAAACACACAAAACACCAGAAGAAGCGAAAGTAGTGAAAGGTAAAAGCACACTGAATGACTTGTTTGATTGTTCGGTACCATTGTAGCTGTCTTCTAGCAGTCGCACTATCATACTGCATACTTTCAGTGCATTTTTTTACGAATCAATGCCAATACTGAAAATATTTATACATTTTTCTGTTTACTCATACCCACCAATTCGGTGCTATCCTAAAACCATAGTTGTTTGCCAAATTCGGCGTTCCTCAAGAAGACCGGAGCATTCCTTGAGAACCGCGTATTTGTAATTCCATGAAAATTCATATTGAAAACACGATTATCAATGTCGGCCCGGGGAATTTTCTTTGCAGTTCTTTTTCCCAGCACATTGTACAGTTTGTTAGCTCTGCATCTGTAACCGAAAGAGAATGCCATCATTATGTTAATATTGTTTTTATCCTAGAAAAACTGGAATTCAATACGAGGCTGCGCAAAAAAACATTAGGTTTATGCTCGATATGCTCGCTATTTTAGTGCATTTGTTGATCAGCTACACAATCTGAGAACGCGAATGCTTAGAATGCTTAGAATGCTTTCATGAGCTCAGCCATTCCACTTCTGAGAATTTTCCTTGCTGCTTATTTACAGAGCTGCAGATCAAAAAGACAAAAGAAGGTGCGCGGTTTTAGATACATTTTTTGGAGATAGGAAGTAATAAATGGACATTTTGCTTTACACTTGACTTCTCCTCGATTTTGCGTCCTTCAGTAAAATCTGAAGTTTATTTGGACATAGAATACATGATGCAGTATGCCCGCGAGGTAAGGGAAAAGAAGCCTTTCGTGTCTTATGACTAAGGCTTTATTTCATGTACTTCTGGAGTACGGAGAGCTAGGCGAGTTCGTTGGGAATTGTCATATTGAAGAACAGCCCGAATCGGTGCTTATATATACAGTGCCTTCTGAATAAGGAAATCAGTTCTTATTCAGCACTATGTTCTTCTCTCCTATTTTCGTCCGTCGTCTTTCGCGCTGTTTTTTAATATGGCACTTCATATACATTTCAGGGGCAGTCAAGAGCGCGTCGTCTTTCGCGCTGTTTTTTAATATGGCACTTCATATACATTTCAGGGGCAGTCAAGAGCGCAACAGAAACAATGCAGGAGGAAATTCACTGAAATGACTAGGGCACATTTCTGTTAGCAAACATAGAGACAATTCGTTACACAAAAAAAATATTTAATAAGATGAAAACAGTCATACAATGAGCATACCTTCTGCGCACTCATTTCAGCTTGAAACAAAGGGTTGCAAGAAAATATTGATGGTATTAAAACAGACTGTCACAGCAGATTTCACCAATGGAATGGTTATCGGCAAACCGATATATAAATTGTTTTGGATACAAAAGGATGCTCCATTTTTTTTTTTTAATTGAGGTACAGTTCGGCTTTTTTTGAGCTAACGGAACCTGGGCGCGTATTTATTACATAATAGCTTTAACTGATGGTGGATAGATTGGGACCCCTAATTTCTGCGTGTTCGGGGTGGAATCAAGGAAAGTAAGCGCAGATTTTAGGATAATGACGCATCAAGATGTCCTTTGAGAAAATAAGGCAAAATCCCTCTTTACATTATGAAAAAATAAAACAGCGAACTTCATCTTGAAACATTCCTCAAGTGGGTGAACATTGAATGTTTTAAACAATTCTCCCTGGCGCACTGTGCGGACAGTACTCTGCACAAGTGCAGCAAGTGCAGTTTTATGCTCCTCATAGTCACGGCGGAGGGTCATTTGGGATCCCCTTTAATTTAGGGAGTTGTTCTGGATGCAAAGCTTCGTGTTAGCATGTGTTATTATTCATTTTACTGTCTACAGTACGCCGGGTGCTTGCGCTTCGAGGATCACAAGGGCGAAGAACTCTTTCCAGACTGCAGTCTGAGAGAAATGAAAATCTTATGACGGGCTAACTATATCAGCCTTTGTCGAAGTAGGTTAGGCAATAGTAGGCTGTGCAACCATTTACATTCTCGTATGAGAGAGCGGGCCGTGTATTTGAAATTCGTCTCAGTAACCTAACGGGATCTATATCTACACCTGTGGCAACCCAGGCTACGAGCCCAGTTACTACTCACATTACCTGTGACTACGAATTTATTCAATACAGTCCAATCGCAACAGCGTTGTAGCTCATATTTATCATAGCTTCTTCAGGCCAGTGCACCGTTGCTCGTCCCAGAAGGAGTAATCTTAAATTTCTAAAAGCCGTCACCCTGAACATTTGGAGAGTTAAGGCACAGAAAAAAAAAGATTTATAAAGATGCAGCAAGAAAAATTCAGCGCCGAGCCTGACAAGGAGCAAAGCAAATCTCTTTCACAGAGATGCCGGCAAAACTGAAGATTCTCGCAGACAGCGGTGAATAGCTGCTTTTATTCGTCGAGAATTCACGAACACAGAGAATTGGCATCTACAAAGAATACAGAGGCACTGTCCCGTTTTCGCTTCAGGACTTTAGTTCTGCAAATGCTTTTTGTACCGCACCAACATTCTGCTCACTGGCCATAGAGCGAAAATACCAGCGCTTGCGATATTCCTAATGCGGATTTTCTGATATCTTTTAAGAAAACTTAAAAGTACCCCAGAAGTTTCGCGTTGTCGTTGTTCTGGATAAAAAGGCATGATAAAGTTCATCTTTCTATAACGAAATGAAATTTCTTTTCTAAATTTCGACTGCTCGAAGACGCTTTTGAAATGAATTGGATCGTAATATTTGCATTTTCTTGATTCACCCCGAATAACTACGAATTTAATGAAAGAGGAATCATTCAGCCTTATTCAGGTCACGGAACCCATTGTGTGAGGAAAAAGCTCTTCTTTCCCACTTCACCTTAAGCTCTCTTTCTTTCCTTGCGCGGACGTCTGGAGACAGCAGCTGTCGCCATCGCCACTCGCAGTAAACCGAGGGATACTGAGAAGCTGCGAGGGAAGCCTGCTAGAGACGAGATCTGGTTCTTAACCCGGTGAACCAAACTCCAGAAGCCAGCGATGTGAACTGGCTAAAGCAAGCGCCCGAAATAAACGGGTCACGAATTCCTACGAGACTCGAAGCTGGAATTTCTGTCGCAGAAGAGTCGAGAGAACGCAGAACAGATGAATAAGATAAAAAAAATAGGCAACTATAAAAGACAGGTTAAGCGAAAGTGGGGCCAAGCTGTTGAAATAAGTTTAACCGGGCATAGGGTGGAGCTGCGAAAACCGTATAATATCTTTGTCAGTTGCGAAATCGGCGAATTAAGCGCAACATTATGTAACCACCCATCGGAAGCGGTGCAAAGAATTGTGCTGCAACTGACTGATAGGCTTTAATCAGTTCGTTACCATTGAAGTAAATGTATTTGTGCCTAGAGCTTGAAGTATTGAAGGGGAGGTGCTTTCAATTTCAGCTTTGGTTTGTTATTCAGGAATTTACCCTTATAATAACCGCATGTAAGAATTTCGTACTTTAAATGGGGATGGTCAATACCCGTTTGAGCATCATTTGAGCGGAGAAGTGTCCGCCTCAACTGTCCTTTGAAATTGTCCCTGTCCCATGAAATAACCGGCGCTCTCCCTTCCCTCACAAACATTTCTTCAGACAGTATATAAAATGTCCATGAACTTTTGACTATAACGTCTAAAGACATTTTATATACAAATCATATAGCCTAGCTACAAGCAAAGCCCTACAGACAGCCAGTAGGCAATCTGCAGCCCTTGGCCTATAGAGTATGATGAGACAAAAGGAAATATTTATAGCAAGGAAATGCAGTCTGCAAGGACTGTACAGACAGTGTATAAACTATTTTTAAACGGGTTCTGTGCTTTCCCTGTGTGCGCCCGTTCGTACCAAAAGGTTACACGAATACAAGAAATTCTTTCTTCAAACTGAAGGTGTGGCATTAAAACTGCAGGAAAAAAGGACACAAATTATTTGAAGTCGTATACACACTCATGCCAGGATGCAAGCAAAGAGCCGCTTCACTTACTTAAGAGGTTCTTGTTTTTTTTCTTAATCGCAGGACGGTCGCGGTCTAGGCCAAGCTTTATATAACGGAGCTTATTTAAAAGCAATAAAAATGTAGGCGGTTCAAAGTTGCAACTAGAAGCAGCAAAAGCGAAACTTTTGCGGTTCCTTGGCGTTCATGCAGATCTCAGCGGAGCAGAGTTTTCGCAATTCGTCTTCATTGAAATGTGGTCGCAGTTATCAGAGCAGAAAACTCGACCTTTAAGTATGTCATTGGAACGCCAAAGTTGCGGACCTGCCGCTGCGTACCACGCATAGATATGGTAACGCGGCCAATCTACAACTTTTCCTTCCAGTGCATATTTAATGTTTTTGTTGTAGTTGCGCAAGCTTCTCTTCTGTGTTTGAAGTATGCTTTCGGAGTTGCTTTTGCGCTCCATCTACGCTGCTTATTTTCGCTTCTACAGCCCTCGTTTTGAATCCGCTCTAAGACAACACCCTTTATCGTTTCTCTTTCGGCTGGCGGGCGTCGAAGTGATGTCTGAGCCAAACTCGATTGCTGTCTGTTTTCTTCTTATCCAAAAACAACAAAGACAATATGTTCAGAATTGCCTCTAGTGCCAGATTGCCGCGCCTATAAATATACGGGTACGAGATCACCTACTCTAGTAGTCGTGGGTCCGAAGAATGTGGTTCCTATGATGAGCAACAGCGTCGTACATAACCAATGGCGGCAACTTCACTGAAGCCGTATTCTTCGCCTTTGCCTGATCAAACATAATTAGCGGCGCAATATTGGAAGGACGCATGTCGAGAGAACCGCCTGAAAATTCAGCCTATCTTCTTTTGTTTAAAATTGATTGCTTTAGAACGGCTTACCTTCTCTAGTACCAAGGTTTATTGTAGCTGATATTTAAAAAAAAACAAGTATAAAGTGAGTCTCGCTCGATCTCGACAGATCAGTTAAAGTTAATTAAGGGTCCCCCCGGTTCCCGATACTATATGTGCCAAGCCTAATTAGTTTTGTGCCTTATTTAGGGCCGAATTACGCCCTTATTCGCTGCCGCGAAACAAACTGTCAGGCTCGTGGCACTAAGTCCTCCACACGGTGCGACCCCGCTTTCAGGTGTATACAAGATTAAGTGTAGTGCGCTATAACGGCTCAAGGCCAGGCTGTATATTCGACTCGCTGAAAGCACATTCGACACTCATTCAGACGCTCCACATCAATTAAACTCTATAAGAACCGTTGGCAGATATGCCTGGACATTTGGTGGAAAGCCATTAATGTTCCAAAGGAGAGTCCGCTTCGCGACAGGCGTTCACTAATTTCGCGAGGCGTTCACCGATGTTCACGATACGGCTGTACCTGACCTTGGTGAGTCCCGCCGTCGAGCAAGGCCCCTTTCGAGCCGTTATAATGACGCCTCCTGTTCAAGGTTGCCCGCATTAATACTTCCCAGACGTGAAGGTCGCACTCCGCTCTCGATAGCTGTTTTTCGCTGTTTTCAAGCGCAACTTTCTATCTGGATGGTCAACATTCACCTTTTAGTGAGCGCTCCCTTTCTGCCTGATTCATTGCCTTGGTGATTGCATTCCGTCAGTTGTTTCATTATATTTCGAATATGTTGTCTTTTTAACCTTTGGTCGATTCAGAAAACAGTTCGGATAAGAAAACGAAGGGCAGTAGTTCGAAAGTAGTCATGATGAAATAACAGATGCTAAAACTGTCTCACTCAAGGTGGAATTCGAAATGTTTTGATACCAAAATCATGAAGAAACTGAAGAGAAAAGACCACAAATCCCAAATTGTTAAAGAGACAGTAATGAACTAATGAACCACATTCAAACCCTAGTGTAAAAATTTATGCACCTTGGCAAACTTCGAGGCATTTGCTTGTCAGTAACTGGCACCAGCGGCCATTTAGGTAACTTCGGGGAAGGTAGCTCCACCTGTCTGGAGACCCTTAAATCGTACTGGCTGTCGTACAGAAAGTTGCCAGTGTTTACACAGAAGTTATGGAAATCAATTTCGCAATAGTAGAACACTAGCTTTTTCCTGTTACTTAAAATTGTGGCGCATTCGGTGTAGTGTGTTTTCGTCTATTTCATGTTTTCTTATTACACTAGTGAAAAAAAAAACAACTTCGATTGTCGTTCCCTTATGCCAGTGCTCACTTCGTCATGACTACTGCTAGTAATATTCAACGACTTATGGAGTTCTATAATAGCACTGGTAGCCTGCGTCACCAATGCCGTGGTTACTGGTAGAGCGCCTCACGTAGAAGATAGCGACAAATATGATCCTCAAGGCAAGAACTTGAACACTGGAAGGCAGGGGGAAATTCTCCGTCTGTTTACCACGGTTCCTACTAAAGGACTTGTCCGCTTCTGGGCGATTGCAGTTATCGATGGCGTGCATTATATATTCAACTTCAAGCGACGAGGAAAAACAGGAATCCGATGAGGGTGACGGAAATGCAGTACGGAATAGAGTAGTGAGAAAAAGTATTTTCCATGCTACAGAGCATGCTTTGGTGAGCTGATTGGAAGCTTCCGACCTCTCCCCTTGGTCAAAGGTTTCCAGTAGCAATGGTGATGGTCGTTATTAGTTAAGTGATGACTGCCTTCCTCTACAATCCACATGCACAGATTGCGCGAACGTTTATCTAAATATTTTTAAAACAACCATCTTTGAAGGATATATACACAGAGCATTTATCATGAGACATAAAAAGTGGCGTAAGAACCCCATGTCTTGAATTCAGTATAAGCCACCAGTCAGGAAAACATTGCTTGGAAAGCAGCCGTTCAGTCGTTTCTATTTAACAAGGTCAATTTGCAATGGCACGACATGCGTAAACAAATTCCTTGTGTATTTTTCCCGCACATTTCGAACACAATAAGAGAAAACGAGTCGTTTGACGCTGGCTCCAAGTGGCAAATGCGTGCCTCGTTTTCAATCTCATAGCTTCCTCACAATGCTGGTAGATATCTGGTTCATTAAGCGCTGCCTAGTGGGAGCATACAGAGATCAAAACTGGCTTTCAAGGTTATATGTAGAAATAGGTTCATGGTGGCCAATCTACGCAACAAAATTCACGACACAGCGTTAAAGTTTCCATGACTTCTTAGGAGAAGGGGAGGAAAGAAGGAAAAAGGAAAGAGAGGCCGTAGTGGAAGGTTGCAGCCTATGGTGACCGCCTGGCGGTCTTTAATCTGCACAAACATATAAAGGCATACAGGCGCCTTTCTCCGAAATGCAGCCACCATGGCCTCGGGTCCGATCCCTCAACCTCGTGCTCAGCAGCCGAAGACTGTTCCGCTGCCCTCGCATGCAGCCACTATTTGTATTGTATTTTAGTTGTGGCTGCGGAAATATGCGTCGTGGATGCTGCGCGAGTGAGGAGAAACGCTTCTTGCGGAATAAAACCGCGATGGGCATCCTTGTTATTCGGAAATATTTTTATTGCTTCGACTTTCAACGCGACCGCAAAAGTACTTAATTACCATAATTACATGAGACTGCCCAAGTAGCAAGTCTGCCTGCGCTCAATGTTTTGTTCTTTAAATTATTCAGAGGTGTGCCTTTTGCTGTACACGGTGAGAAGAACAAACACGCAGAGAGACTCGCTTTTTTTATTTTCTACCCTCCCAAATTTTCTCTATGACATATTTCAGCCTCTATACTACCTTCACATCAGGCAGATTTCTGTCGAAAGCGGCTCTGTTTTACATGCCCCATGATGACATACCTCAGCAGTATACCCGGCTGTCTCTGGTGCTTTACTACTATGTTTTTTGCAGATCTACAAAATAGTTTCAAACCTAATGTAATACTCTACAGGCATAAAGATTAAAGTAAAATGAGTATACGAGCTCAATAAAACAAGCTCCGAAGCGGATGGGTTTAAATAGCGAACATAAGCTGATTAAACTTTTCCCACACACTATTCTCCGTGTTCGTGCTGTACATGAAAGCGGAGATGTATAATGATTACAGAGAAACTGCATAGCGCGATCTGCAGCTGCTACCGCTAGCCACGTCCGCGCGCTGCCTGTGCACACGCGCTGATTGGTTCTCATGCCGAACACGTGCTTATAGTTGGTCGGTAGCTGGTGCCATCTGGTGCCCTTGGGGTGAGCTGCGGCGAATCAGGTAGCGTCCGCGCATCAAGCTATGCTAAATCTCTCTACTGTGGCCGCAACGTGGCACAAGGATTGCGTGGCACTAATTTTTCAGACACTATGGGCTAGACAAAATCGTAATTGGTCGCCCAGTGCACGGTACTTTCCCCTTAATGCTGCTATCGTCTTTCTCCAGAGTCAGCTGGAACGCTTGCCAGACGTTTTGATGGGCCACTTCCGGTCACGACTGCAAAACATATGCCGGCAGTGTGTCCTAGCACTGACCCCTGAGGGACACCAGAGATGACTGTAGTATTTTTCGATCTATGGCTGCCTGTTACTGTGCCTTGTGAGCGGTCGCGGAGAAAGCAATCAATCCATGATAGGATTACAGGGTTGATGTGGAGGCAGGACAGTTTTGCCATTAAACGCCGATGTGGAACACGATCGAAGGCTTTCGAGAAATGCAGGTCAATGACGTGCTCATTCACGTAAATGAGTAAATGGGGTAAATGAGTTGCTCATGCGAAGAAACTTCCTTAACGAAATAAACTCGCAACGATGACTGTTTCCAAAATCTGCCGGATGTGTGCGCAAGTTCTAAGCCTTGATTAGATCACTTGAGAAAACATGAAACTAAAGCTCACATGAGATTTTCATGAAACAATGAACAGTTCAGTTATGATGCAGCATCAGAGCGAAATAAAACGCCTACAGGAGAACTGAAGCCCGAAGAGGAATTTAACTCATGATGCATTGCTGGCTAATTGGTCCCACGTGCCTAAATTTACCACAGCGCAAGAAATGTACGATAAAAACCGAAGAAAGACGTCGTAACTGCATCCTGTCTACTTTGTTTTGCCGTTTTTAGGTTGTCGGTCCTTGTCCTTCTTTTCCTTCTATGCGAAGAATTCGAGCTCAAAATAAAACAATTATTACCTTTCGCAAACAAAAAAATAACAGCCAACGTCGCTAAGAGTTCGGCCGAAGAATCGTGAACAATGGCTGGCAGCATAGACGCCTAGTGTTTTAAGGATTGGGCCAGCATATTTCATGAGATCCTGGTGATTTCAAACTGAGTGATTCACTGTCAAAAATCCCCATAATAACAAATTACGCAGCTCTATACAACCACGCTTTTAGACGGCTTGCCAGCAGTGTGGGGTGCATATTGTGTGATTATTGACCGCTCAAATTATGCTCACTTTGCTAGGATAAGATAGCTGCAAACTGCCCCGTGATAGACGTCTTTCGTCTTAGGTCATAGGTATTTGTTTGGTATGCCTGCTGGAAAAAATAACAACAAAAGCTTCTGCAGCTGCCATCGTGGTGAAGCAAATGCTGAAGGGGCAGACACAGCTCAGATTCTGACACGAAAACCCCAAACTTGTGAGTACACTGCCAGACGCCAGAGATAATAAGTGCGCTTTTTTGATGTCGCCTTGTCGTCACTCCTCCTGATGTCAGCTTGTCGTCATTCACAAGGAGGTGTATTCTTTGATATTTTGTTTATTATTGCAAGAGAATCATGTAACTTGAAGAAGTTGAATGGTCTCGTAATTCAATCAGCCAGCGCTTAGGAATGAAAAGTGGGATTGCTGTTACGTAAAAAGCGAACGCGGCTCAGTCTGGCATCTTGCCACTTAAAAATCTGTGAGGACATATCATGGAGCTGCGTTTCTAGAGAACTCGTTCCATCCTTATGCCAACGTAACATTCTTGTGACCAGCGTTTCGAAACCCTCTGGTGTGACGTGATACGGCAAAGCCGTATCGAGTGGGTCTGGCGGCAGTATGGACAGCTGCCTGAGGTTTTTCTGCTTCGCTTTACAGATTGCTGCTCTTGCCGGATTGCCATGCTACAGCAATGGCCCATCTTCGCTCCCGCAACAGTCAACCGCGCTGCGCTCAGTGACTGCCGATCCATCAAAAGTGTGCACGTTTACGCCGTCACTGGAATTCTGCAGCGTGTTGCCAAATGAAGAACGACAACTAGACATCTGGGCTACGATCTACCGGAGATACAGCATATCGCTCGGGACCACGGCGACATCTGGAAGTGCACACCGGGATAAAAGAGAGAGAGAGAGAGAGACTCTTTAATGAAGAGCAGAGAATTTAGCCGGCGCTTAAAAATCGCTGGCATGCTACTCTGCGTAGGGAGGGGAATTTGGGAGATAAAGACAGAAGGAGAGCAGAGTGGAAGAGGTAAAAAAAAAACGAAGATAAAATGCGGCCATGAAATGGGTACTAAGGATGCAATGGCGAGAATTGATGTAACCTATGGAGTGATGGAGTGCATAGTCCGTCAAATGGGCTGACGAAGTTCACTGCATAAAGAATGCATGAAGGTGACGTGCAAGTGTGTTTAAAGCTTATCAAGATGTCCAATGTCTTTTAAATATGTGAATAGAAAAGTCATTGCAAGTCTCTGTTGCCTAAGGCAGGCTAAGGGACCTAAAACTTTGTCCATTGTAAGGGGCACTGAGCAGAGCTTCTGCATGCAATGTTCATAGTACGCACGCTCGTTGGCATATGCAGGGCACTCAAGCAAGATATGCTCCACAGTTTCTATCGCGGCACAGTTGTCACAGTGCGGACTGTCCATTTGTCTAAAACGGTATCGTAAGCCGTTTGTATATGCAGCATTAAGACGAAGTCGATGATAAAGTGTTTCCAGATGTCGAGGAATTCTGGGTGAGAGTCTTGATCTAAGATGTGGGTCGATTGAGTGAAGAAATTGGGACTGATATGTCGGCAAACTCCAAAGCCGATACATTTCTTCGGAAGCAAAACTTTTGGCCACCTGGGACGCATCAGATTTCGTAAAAAAAGTTCTAATGTATCTCCGAACTGCTTTAGTGGGCTTCGCTTTACAGGTGGGTAAATTTCACAACTGTAAGTGCTTCCGAAGCGATGATCGGTTCTTACTGCTGTTGCCAGACCCCAGTGTGTTTGTTGTGCTTGCTGAAAATAGTGGTATGTGGTTATCAAGCATTGCGAAAAGTTTGCTGCTTCTTTCTGGGAATGTTGAGCCCAACCCGGGACCCTCGCAAGAATCCGATGCTGAGTCGAGATCAGAAAAAATGCTAGGCGAATTACTCGCTGGTCAAGCCCGTATTAGCCAAGAACTAATTGCCCTTACTGCTAAAATTGCCTCGTTCGACGATCGTTTGACAATACTAGAGGCAGCTTCTGCTGTCACCACAGACGTCAATCTGCGTGTTCTGTGTCTGGCATATAAGATATCTTGCACAAGATTGATAGAAAGAATGATAATCTTGAGAATTCGTCCCGTAGGAACAACCTAAGCATACATGGCTTGGTTGAATCACGAGACGAGTCACCTGGTATGCTACTCCAATCAATAACGCAACTGCTGACGCCAAAGCTAGGTGTGACATGCGATTGTATCGAGCGCTGGCACCGGTTAGGCGTTCAAAGAGCAGGGAAAGTAAGGCCTGTGATTTTTAAATTGTTAGATTTTCGAACAAAGTCAGCTATAATGCGGAATGTTAGCAAACTAAAGGGATCCACGGAATACATAACTAAGGACTTTTCGGCGCATGTGCGTTCTGTACGTAAATTCCTATAGGAAAATTCCACTGAACTTAGAAAGAACGCCAGCAAATCTCGTCTGCAATTTGACCAGCTTTTTGTCGACAATGTTCGGTACTCATGGGACGCTATTAGCAACTCTGTTGTTAAAGCGCCGGTCAGTACAATTGCGCAGAACGACGCTTGACTCCCACTGCAGCAAAATTTAACTTTTGAACGTGAATGCCCGCAGTTTGGTTAATAAGTACGTTAATTTCAATTGCCTTGTCGAATGCCATGAGCCGTCAGTTATATGTGTCACAGAAACTTGGTTGAACGAGTCAATCTCCGATAAAGAATTCATGCCCCCTGGTTATTCGGTTATCAGGAAAGATAGGCTGTGTGGCCGCGGTGGTGGTGTAGCGCTTTTTATCAAAAATGGTATCGAGTATGTGACGCTGGCTGAACTCCCTGAAACAGAGTCTGTCTGGTGCAAGGTTAGGGTAAATAATGTGTCTGTACGAATTGGTGCTGCATACCGACCACCAGATGACGATGGCAATTCAATTCTGGCCATCACTGACTATATTGTAAAGCACAGACTTCATGACAGTAAATTGATTCTCTGTGGGGAGTTCAACGCACCCCACGTCAACTGGAATTCCTTGATCGCAACTGGCCGAGAAAAGGCTATTTGTGATACACTTATTAACCTGGCTGTCTCATTTGGTTTAACTCAAGTCGTTGATACCCCCACTAGAGATTGCTCCATCCTGGATCTTGTGTTCGCCTCAGCAGATGTGATACATGACGATTTTCATTGTGAAGTTGTGGAAGGTCTGTCCGATCATGATGCCATCTTCATTCAGTTTCCTGTTTGTTGTTCTCCTAAAAAGCCAGCGTACAAAGTTGTGACAGATTTTTCACATGCTGACGACGATGGTATTCTTTCCATTCTTGCCGATTCCTTTGATGATTTCCTGCTTTCTAGTCAACTTTGTGACGTGCATGTGTTAGTGGAAACCTTTTATGCGATTGTGTCTGAGTGCATATCAAAGTTTGTACCGAACAAGTGTGTGAAACGCAATCCTAAATATCCATGGTATACCAGGGAAATAATACAGCTTATCCGTCGCATAAAGCGACTTCGTCGGCAATCCCGGTTCAAGAATGGTAACCAGGATTCAGTGTTGTCCACATTAAAGACAAAGCTGAAAACTAAAATGCACGAGGCTAGGGACTTCTACTACAACAATACTTTGTCAATATTCATTGAAGAAAACCCGTCTAAATTTTGGAAGACAATCAACCCGCCTTCCCCAAACTGTTGTGCATTCATCATTGAACACGAGCCCTGCTCTGACACTCAAAAGATTTCAGAACCCTTCGGTACTTATTTTAAATCTGTTTTCTCCAATGATAACGCACTGATCCTTCTTTTGCATCAAGTTTTTCACCAGCAGCCCTTCAAAATATTGAAATACTCTGTTCTGGAATTCACAACCTCTTGCTTAGTATAGACACTACTAAAAGTCCCGGTCCGGATAATATTCCTAACATGTTTTTGAAAAAGAATTCAGAATGGTGTGCACGTTATCTTACAATAATATTTCAGTGCTCACTCGACTCGAGCAAAGTACCGCGGATTTGGAAGGCCGCTAACATTGTTCCTATTCATAAATCAGGCAACAAACAGATAATTTCTACCTATAGACCGATTTCATTGATATCTACCTGCTGTAAACTGCTGGAACATATTATTCACAAGCACATTATTGGTTGGTTGGTTTATGGGGTTTAACGTCCCAAAGCGACTAAGGCTATGAGAGACGCCGAAGTGGAGGGCTCCGGAAATTTCGACCACCTGGGGTTCTTTAACGTGCACTGACATCGCACAGTACACGGGCCTCGAATTTCTCCTCCAAAGAAATTTAACCGCCGCGGCCGGGATCGAACCCACGTCTTTCGGGCCAGCAGCCGAGCACCATAGCCACTGAGCCACCGCGGCGGCACGAGCACATTATTGAATACTTAGCTAATAATGACATCCTTTCAAAGTATCAGCATGGTTTTTGTGCAGGGTTTTCTACTATTACTCAGTTAATTGAATTCACGCATGATGTTGCCTCTTAACCTCTCTTAACAATTCTGAACAGGTCGACGCCATTTTCATTGACTATTCTAAAGCCTTCGATAAGGTATGCCACCAAAAACTTATCTCCAAACTTCGTACCTTTCTTACAGGATCTTATGGTGATAAATTACTCGAATGGATCATAGATTACTTACACCTTAGGACTCAGTTTGTTACCTCCAATCAAGAAAAGTCATTACCGGTTCTTATTACCTCGGGTGTTCCACAGGGTTCCGTTCTTGGACCCCTTTTATTGATAATATATATCAATGATGTCATTCAAGTTGTTTCTAACACTTCTGTTAAGCTTCGTTTGTACGCTGATGATTGTGTTTTGTATTTCAATGTTTATAATGTTAACGATCAGGTTCTACTAAATAATGTTTTCTCTTCTTTTTACGACTGGAGTAAAACTTGGCAAATGGAGATTAATTTTCAGAAAACGGTGAGAATGACCTTTACAAATAAAAAACAACCCTTACTTTTAAAGTACGGCGATGCAGAACACATACTGGAAAGTGTACACGAATTCAGGTACCTTGGCGAAGTATTCTCCCCGAACCTAAAATGGCATAAGCATGTTGATAATATATGCGCGAAATCATTACAAAAATTAGGCTACCTAAGAAGAACTTTAAAGGGCGCTACTAAAGAATGCATACTAACAGCTTATAAATCCCTGGTCAGGCAGCTTCTTAAATACGCGTCAGTCGTGCGGTCCCCTCACCTTGTGCATGATAAAGATAAACTTGAGTCGATACAAAAAAAGCGATTAGATTCATTTTAAATCGGTACGATCGCAACTTTTCGCCTTCACCACATTACCATGTTTTATTACTGAATTCCCTCGAGCATCAACGAAAATGTGACCGGCTTGTAATGCTACACAAAATAGTGCACAAATCCGTTTCTTTAGCTGCCCCCATTTCATTCCCTGGTCGTACTGCACGTGTAACCCGCCGCACAGATCCCATAAACATCACACCATTCAGATATTTCCTTGATTGCCACAAATTTTCTTTTTTCCCGCACACAGTTGAGATGTGGAATTCCCTTGATGGTGCGTTGAGACAGCTTCCACCGGCGCAATTTGTAAAACAAGTGCATTTTCATGTATTGATTTCTTCTTTATGTAACCACTCCTGCTATGTCTCAAACCTGAGGCAGCAGTATCTGTAAATAAATAAATAAAGCACAATTCGAGCCCAGCTACAAGAGAAGAATAAAACGCCCGAAGTCAATCACTCTTCTCGCCTCCGCAACCACTGGCTTTCTTTACCGTTTTGCAAATGAGCCATGAGTTCCTAATTAGACCGCGCTCTAGGCCCAAGGCTAATCAACTGTAAGAGGAGACAGTCGAGGAAGGCCGAAGAAGCCGCCACTCTTTCAAAGGCAATCTCAGCCCACTGCTGCGAGCAACAAGACATTGGCGGTCCTTCTTGCCCACAGGCACATAGCTGGGGCCAGAAAAATAATGGCGTCTTGTGACAAAGGCCGCTCAGATCACTGTCCTTAGCGCCCGTAGTGTCTACGTACTTGCGCTTTCGGACTGATTGCTACGAAAGCCAATTTCCGAGTGACCTTAGTCGCACGAGTGGCAAACCCGGATAACACCGACAGCCGAGAAGCAATCCACATGAAGGCCGTATCGATTGGAAACACCCGCGGAAAAAGGGAAGCGGAGGAAAACAAAGAAGTGCAAAATATATAAGAGGACGAGACATTGCTCACGGAAGAGGAAGTGGCTAGCCATTAAAGAAAAGGACAGTTTTAGGTGCTCTGTGCGTAACAGGGGTGTTATTGATGGGCAAGTTTGTAAATGAAATGTGCCCATTTTCTTCCAATAAACAGTTGGTAGTGTGCGCGTGTTGTCGTCTTTGATATGCAGTATTTTCGGTGATGCAACAACTCGCCCCCCAGGCCGCCATACTAAAGTTTTTAAATTCTTGCGCGTTCTGATGCGCGCTAAACAAAGATCAATATAATAACAGTCAGTTAGCTGAAGGACGACTGTGATTACGAGTACGAGTATGATAAAAATTTTGCTAAAAATTTTAAAAAATACTGCTGAAAAACTTTTCAAAACAACATAATTTTTCGAAACCTTGTCGATCTGACCGAGGTCTGGTGAAGCATGAGAAAAGACTTTTTTTTTTTTTTCAAACTGAGAGCAAAGGTCGGTTAGGTCAAACCAAACTCTGTTGTTTTGTCGGAGCACGGCTATCCAGCGTGTCTGTGCACTGTGGAACCTCAAATAGGCAATGTGGGGATGTTCTTCTGGTAAGAGAAAATCGGTACGGTTACGTGTCTGACGGGAGTTGCTCCCAAGTGAACGCTTTTGCAGTATTGTAAGAACTGTGTAAAAAGAGACGATGCGAACACATTGAAAACAGTGCTATGAAACCTTTCATGGATTGGATACATGAATGACACCTTGAAGACAACATGCTGAAACGCCATATAGTGATTACTGCCTTGAAGGACTCGGTACTGTATCCGGATACAGAGACCGAAATTTTGCGCGAGTTCATGATGTGAACTGCCGTCAATCACCCAAGAAAACAGGAATAAACGCGTAAAAAACTTCAGGGTAGGCATCGAGAGAAATGTAAGGCACATTCTGACTCATCCCGACGCAAGGTTGGTAATGTGTAATGCGGCGGTACAAATAAAGGCATCAGCGTTTCCCATCATGACACAACAGCGTTTTCAATCTTGACACCTCAACATGCTTACTTGCGTCATCTTGCGGCAGAAGCAGAGTAAAAACCGTAATGAACTGAAGGAACAATTAGCATGGCTTTGTGCTACAACATCCGTCTCCATCCCGACTTAGCATGGCTTTGTGCTCCAAAATCTGACTCCGTCTGGATACCGACACTTGAAGCCTTGTTGCTGCTTCCCAGCACATGGTGGAAGGGGACAAAACGAAAGAATTGTTCACTAATAATGAATCTAAATTACGAACAGCCCGTTCACTAATTTAAAAGCATTGAAAGGACAAATGAAAGCGCTAAAGTTCTCGATGAAGCGATACCTGAGCTGTTGCGTTCGTGTCTGGTGTGGCGACTGTTTTTCGTTGAAAAATGGCAAACCAAGCGCCCAAACTGCAGTTTGACTGTTGTGGTGAGCCAAATGAGAGAGGGAGGATTCTCCTGGTCCCTAGAGCAGCTCTAAAGTCAAGCTTTGAACGTAATGAAGTGTTGTCTTACTCTCTTTCTGGATGGTTTTATTGTTTTACAACGTACATTTCCTTGTTTTCATTCAGAGCTTTCGGAAGGGCTTCGTCTGAGGCTGCAGTAGCTCACTCTCTTCATGGACCATCGCGTACTCATCAAGCGAAATAGACGGCACGCTCATGCATGCCTTATGTTTGGGGGTTGGAGTTTTCGGTTGTCATTCATTCATTCATTCATTCATTCATTCATTCATTCGATCAATTTGCACATACATACGATCAAATTTTGGACCCATAGCCAAACGTAGTTTAGGACCAGTTTACAGAGAAATTTGGCAGCAAAACCACGCCTGAAGGACACGAGGGAAATGATCAGGATAAGGCATATTAAAAATTACTGAGAAAACAAAAAATAATAAAAGAAAATAAAGGACGCGTAAAGATGCAGAAATCATTTGTTTATGCGACTAAACGAAAGGACAGCAGGATTACAATACTGAATCAGAAAAAACAAACAAACATGTTATAAGTGCAGGAAGAATTTAGGCGTTAAATTTTTTTATTCAATAAAATTATGAAGCAATTTTTTCGAAGTAGAATCTGTTTACGGAAATTACAAATGTAATTCGTCATTTTATTTTCAGAGAAACTGTCTTCCGTATTTTTGTTTCAATGCTTTGCATCAAGCGTTGAGCGTAAATATGCGAGTGATAGGTGGATTGAAGTTTTTATTGCTAGCATTTCTTTTGCTTCTAATGGCTATAACAGACAGTGTAAAAGAAAGGGCGTGATCTTTAAGAATGATGACGTTTACAACAAGAGACACTCATTTCTGAGGCAAGAGCAAAAGAGCGTATCCGTAGTTCTGAGAATAAAGAAGGTGTTAATGAGTGCCAGTGTGAGGGGTCATTACGCATTTCTCTCTTTTGAAGGCTAAATAGGGGATCTAAGTGTGTTCTGAACGTGGGTGCCTCTGTCTCGCTGCAGTAAATTAAATGAGAATGAAATATTGCGAAGTACTCCGTTTTAAAGTAGCTGTCCTAAAATATGTTGGCGTGAGGAAAATTACATACCAGGTAGAAGCAAGTTTAGAGTTCACGTTTGTAATGGGCTGTTTCAAGTTTAAGTGGTTTCCAGCAATAACGCTTAACTATTCTTTCAATTGCCGCCGCGGTGGCTCAGTGGCTATGGTGCTCGGCTGCTGTCCCGAAAGACGCGGGTTCGATCCCGGCCGCGGCGGTTGAATTTCTTTGGAGGAGAAATTAGAGGCCCGTGTACTGTGCGATGTCAGTGCACGTTAAAGAACCCCAGGTGGTCGAAATTTCCGGAGCCCTCCACTACGGCGTCTCTCATAGCCTTAGTCGCTTTGGGACGTTAAACCCCAAAAACCAACCAACCATTCTTTCAATTCTACTTCCTCTGGCACTGTTTTATCGATAATAATTTCCAAGCTATATTTTTGAACAGACTTATTTATCGGACGAAAGAGAACGTATTTTGTTTTCAATACATTTATCGTGAGTTTATTGGCGTTCAACCAGTCATTAATTCGCCGTAGCTCAGACTTAACAGTAGTTCCCAGTTATATGACTGGTTTGCCTGAAAATACTATTGCTGGGTAGTGAGCTTATCAAGGACCCTTAGATGACATTAAAATTCTTAGAAAATTGTTTAAATATAGGGAGAATAAAACAGAGTCTAGGACCGAGCCTTGAGGCATGCTGGTTTCAACTTCTAGATAAGACGAAGAAAAGCTGTCAAAGTTAGTGCATTCACTTTTTTTCCAAATTCCTGGTAAAGAAATCAAGTGAATATCCACAGAGGCCGTAGTGTTCGAGACATTTAAACACAATAAAGTGACTATCTATCGAACGCTTGCTTTAAGTCAATGAATAGCGCAATTGCAAGTTCACTGTTGTGTAGAGATGCATTTATAGCGTGTGTAATTTGAATAACTGCTGTGTATGTAGATCTATTGGACTGAAATCGGTTCTGAGATTCAGGCCCTGTTACTTTCTTTCAAATAATAGTTCATATCCAATATACTGCTTTTTCAAAAACAGTGCTTATGACAAAGCATAGATGTTCAACGATAACTACCGGATTGTTAATATCATGGTTTTTATATGGAGAGAAGACTTTGGCGGCTTTTAATATATCGAGAAAAATATCTTTCTTTATCGCGTGCTTAAAAATGTGAAGAAAAATTGGCGCTACACTTTTCACTTTATTTTTTATCGCTTTTACAGTTATCCTGAAGGGCCCTGTAACTTTGTCGCTGCTAATATCTTCAATAAAGCCAGTAATTTCATAAAGTTTGAATTTTGTGCCACTGTACTTCATAACGCGTTGGTCATAAAAATTGCAGTGAAGTTTACAGTACTAGTATCTGTTTTGTTTCTAGTGGGTATAACAGTGTAAAATTAAGTGTCGCAAACTTCGGCGGACCTTTCTTCCTATTTACTTTAGAATGCAATTCTCGGTATTTTTGGGCTAATAGTATATTCTAAGAATCAATTACCTGATTTTTCGGCGATAAGGTGTAACACATTTATAAGGCCAAAAGGAACTTACAACACACTTTGGTCCTCTTGCTAGCACCAGCAGTGGACTTACCACTAACTACAGCGCAGAAGCCGTACACACAGCGGTACTTGTCTAAGGAAATGATATCGACATTTAAAAAATGTGGCGGAAAAGATGGAAGCGTTCAACATGCGACTGAAGTTTTTTTTTTTTAAATCTCCGTAGTCATTTCGTCTTTAGGCTGTTCCACGAGTGCAGAAATGCCTGAAAACGCGAAGTTGTGCTATTTAATATAAGAGTAGCACCTCCCTACCACGCCCCTAGCTTCCATACAGCTAAACTGCTGGTTGCCTTCTGCTCTCAACATAGAGGCGACAAGCCTGTATGTTGAGACAGGCTGTCCGCCTGTCATTTTCTTCGTCATTTTCTTCGTTCATTTTTTTTTCGTCCTATTTTCTCCCTGCTTTCACTGCATCTTCTCGAAACATTCTCTTCCCGTAGAGTTCTTACCCTCCCGGTGGTTCTTTCATCGTCGCCGCTCCAGCAGTGAACAAGTTGCAAAGGGCACCTGTCAAGTTCTTACAAAACTGCTCCTCTTACTCAGACTTCCCTAATTTACCAAACAGGTTGGCTCCGTTGGTGATGGCAGCGTTCCCCTTTCAGGTTCCCCTTTCAGGTTCCCCTTTCAGCAAGCGCAGCAAGCAGTTGCAAGTCCGCGCTCGTCCTGTCTACTTCTTCCCTGTGTATCGTCCTCTGCGTGGTTTTCGTTCTTAGTTAGTAGGAAAGTACTACTTTACGGAGTCAAACCCAGCCAACGTCTTGTATGAAGCCTCGGAGTAACTCGGCTAAGTTCGGGTTAATTCGGAGCAGCGTCGCGCAAGCGGCAGCCAATGGGAGAAGCGTGTCGTGGCAGCGACCGCCGAGTGGAGAGTGAGTGTGAAGTTGTAGAGCGAGAAATGCGTTTGCATGCCTTGCAGATGCCAGGAAGAAAGGTGTAGAATGAAAACATGCTTTTGGCACGTATACTCGATTTAACTAGGTTAAAATTCTACCACTTTGATTTTTTTTTTCAGCGCGAAGATTAGTCATTAATTTTCAAATGGAAAACTACACTAACTACTGAAATGAGTAATAAGTCTAAACACATCAGAAAATTTTGAAATATTTTCATTACGTTAGTTTTCCCAGCAACATGAGAATGCCTTACGGACCTGAATCTTCTTCTGCCACTAGAATTTGCATCTTCGCTCGAATTACTTTCATGTTTTAGACCCGCACTGGTATTTGACGTGCTAGCTGTTGAAATTAAGGTTACCGGCCTTCAAGTTAGTAATCACCGGCATTGTATTATTTTCTTTTACTTCCTAATTTAACGACCTTTAACCCATCCTGTCTCCACCAAGTTTTATGGAATTTAAACCTGGGTGGACAAGTAAACCTTTGTACCTAGTGAAGAAAAAGAAAGCATGCACGGTATCTATATGTGCTTTGCTGTCTTCTCTGGTTGTGTGTTTTCCATGTCTAATTATGGAGAGATTTGTGCTGGCACTGCCGAAAATCTGTGCGAACTCATGGATTGCTTGAATTATTGCTTTGTTTGTTGAGGAACTCGTGCTTTATAAATTGCTAACACGTTCTAAAACTTCTAAAAATGTTTAGAAAGCCAACTTAAAGAGACCTTCCTTTTCTAAGAAAGTATTTTACGAAATAATATCTTGAAGAGAGAGCCCGGTTCCTAATAAAGCGATGTCATTTGCAACGCCGTGCACCTTCACAGCATTCTCTCAGACGGGAGGTTGCATTAGGTGATGATAGCAGGAAAGAGTGAATGTGAATCTTCCAGCAATGCCGCCGCTTCCTCTCAACTGGGTACTCACTGGACCATGGAAGATGAGCTGCCGAAGGAACGTGGACTTGCCCACAACGTCTAACCTGAAACTCTAGCTGAGGCGGGGAAACCTTTTTAGAACCCTCGGATGAAGAACGCTCCATGCAACGCATGACTAAGTTTGAGGCTGTGTAATACGCACAATAATCCTGATGGACCGAAGTTCATCAGCCTCTCCCACCTAAAGAACGTGAAAGATATAGCTCGCCTGATGATTCCGTCTTAATGAGGGCGGAGCACAATCGATCCTCAATAAAGGATGGCCTCGGGAAGGCGAAGACCGTGCTGCGCGCTCAGAACGTTTAAGTGCGAAGAATTTTTAAAGTTTATTTCCTACTGTCAAATGGGATGCTATATCCTTTTTACATGTATATGGTTAGAGAGAATGCATCTTGCTAAACTAATTCTTAGCATTCATAGTTTTCTCCTCTAAATTTGTCATTACGTTTCGTCTTGTTAGTGCTGCTGAGTTTGACATGTTAGCGTTCAGGGATTTACAAGGTTACAGTCTACTTTCATGCAACAAGCTGGAGTTCCGTTCTAAATATTAGTTGAGCTTCCAGGTGCTAGCTATTGAAGAAAACCATCAACCGCTGAATGAACCAGTAACGGAATATCCGACGTGTCTATTTCAAAGTAGGTGCGTCTTTCACTGAACCGCAGTGCGACTCTCTCTGTTTTCGTGGCATACGAAGCGTGTGTCCTGGATTTGAATCGTGAAGTCGTGATGAAGTGTCAGCCCGAGTTCGCACGCCCTAGCGCTACTTTCTTGCAGTCTGCGTCTCTTCTTTTGCTCATATTTTGTTTTCCAATTACATTGAATAGTTTTAGTTGCCTACTAACAGCCGAAGGCCTAGTGCAGTGGTGCACGTAATGATGAATAGAGAAGACCAAAATAAGCGTAAATGTCTGTAGAAATTGTTTTGAAACAATGAACAAAAAATACAAACTACTCTTTGGTTTCTGCTTTGAAGCAATTACAGTGAACTGATCAGGGAATAATTGCGCACCGTGCAAGCAGCACATTTTGGAAGGCTATACAAAGAAAGTACACTTTTTCAGGCGTAATAAGGCGCTGTGCTTCAAAGCAGTTTGAGCTCGAGTGCCGACAGTAAAAGCCGCCTTTGTTAATGTCACGGAGTCGGTTTGTCAGACGGCTAATATCTACCGCTGAGAAAACAGATTTCTGCGAGACATCATTTTAACTTCGCACGTTGTTTCAAGACGATTAATGTGGCATTATTTATGTCTGATTCGTTGAGATAGGCAACAAAAAGTTCCAAGTTAAGGCGTGGAGAAATCTGAGTGGTATGATGGCACCTCACTTGTTATACCCAACTCGTAAAAGTAATTCCAGTTCTAAAAACATCACCACAGCTCTGAGATGGAACGGCATTTTATCTCTCATGCAGACAACACACTTTCGATATAGAGAACAACAGGATCTCATTTTTTTTTTCATCTAATTCTCGGTCAACTGGGTGGCACAAACATCGCCAAAGAACCGGTCATCCTAGAAGCATGCATTCTTTGAGCCAGAACGCCAGAGCCTTAATTTTGGGCTGCGAGAGCTTTATGGAGCTTGCTATCGACGGCTGACGCTTTGATAGTGCGCTAAGCAAGGAAAAATGAAATAATTAACTGGCGCCACTGTTGTTAATCTCGACGAACAGACATACTTGGACGACGCTTGGATCGCCTTGCGACAGGGGTAGAGGTTGTCTGTGTGCGCCGTTAGAACTTGGGAGGCTTATGCAACTTGCAGGAAATGCTTATTTCTGCGCTGAGTGCATTACTAGAGTGCCGTCTAACGACTGGCGAATACCATTATTGATGCTTTATTGTCTAGTGGGCTGGTTCTTCGCGGAAGCCGTACAGAGGGTGTCCTTCCTCGTGCTGGCAGGCGCGTAGCTTGGAACGTAGTGAACACCAGGCACATTTTTTTTCATCTTTATTTCTCTTGAACGCAGGCAGAACATAGCAATATGACCACTTATTGCTGCTTCGTTGTTTCTACGCAAACAGTGTTCTTCAGTGCAGGTCGCGTCCCCTGTGCAGGGCGCGTCCCCACAGTTCTGGGATGTGAAACCTGTCTTCCATGGCAGTGGAGTGTTGGATATGGAGTCGAGCAAGGAGGCGGCGACCCGACTACATTTTCCTCAAGCGCGTGTACTAGTTTATAAGGTGCGCCTCCCGGAGCTCTGGGAAAGTATTCACCACCCCAAGGGCCATAAGTCGGCTGTTTGGTGGGGAGGTGAAGGGCACGATAAATAATTTTCGAAGGATTACCTCCCTCTTGGCATCCCCCTCTTGTTTACGTAGGCGGGGATAAGGAGTCAAATAAAGAATTCGACGGGTTACGAAGGCGTTTGCCAGCCGCAAGGCATCCTTATTTCGTAACCCCCCGCGTTTGTTGGAAACCCGGCCAACCATGCGGCCCACCTGGTCCCCCACCTTACGAAGTTTGGCCGATGTAGTGTCTGGCCGTCTGTGTTTCTGGATGTAGAGTCCGCGTACCCGTACCTCGTCAGTTTCGCGCATAGGACCACTCTCAAGAGAAAGAGAGATTTTAGTTGTGCACTTTGATGAGTGGTGGAGGTGCACAAATTACAATTTTTGAGGGGAAAATTGACGACCGCAGCGGCAGGCGTAGCGGTCTACTATCGTCGCAGCTGTTTGAAGGCTCGTTTTAATGTCCCCTGTGCTGCCCTGCGCGTCCCAGAGGGTGATGTCATCGGCGTACAGGGCGTGCTGCACGCCTGCGACACCGCCCAGCTGGGCCGGCAGTTGCATCATAGCCAGATTGAAGAGCAGCGGGGAAAGTACCGCGCCTTGAGGGGTTCCCCGCGTGCCCAGGAGGTACGGACCTTTCTCTCTATCTTGGATGCGGATGTAGGACTCACGATCCATAAGAAATTAACATATGTATTGGAATGTGTTGAGGCCACAGTTGGTCTGCCTTAAGCTAGTGAGTATGACCACGTGTGTTACATTGTCAAATACCCCTTTAAGATCCAAGGCGGGTACTACCCGGGGAATTCGAGGGTGTCGAGGACTTCGCGATTCTGTTGCAGCGGTTAAAGAATAAAGAAACCAATAGACCGTAGTTTTTACGCATATCATTCTGCCTTTTTACAAATAAAAAAAATTAAAGTTACCATCATCACAGTAGGCCAATTAAGCCTAAAGTTACCTCTTTGATGCTTATTGGGACTGTACGTATGCCGTCATAATTACTAACCAAAAACTTCAACCTTTGCATCTATGGTGCATATCTTGGCGACAAATAATGTAATGCGTAATCAGCATGCACACAAAAGATTTCTGTATATTTGCATTAATTCCAGGCTGCGTGCATATCTGGCGAGGAAAGTAATGAGTGTTCGCTAACATTGAGTTTCATATTTCTGACAGTAGTTATAGATGAGATGTCACTTTAAAAAGAACACCATATATAAGACAGAGAAGCCTGATTGTCATTCGGCAGTCACCCAGACCAAAAACGATAGTGAAAGCTACAAATTTGCGAAGAAAAATGTTCACGAGTATTAGTGCAAGAAGTTAGGCTTTTCACATGTGCTTTTTTTTTTGTTTAAATATTTTCTGTAACCAGCAAAGAGTTTCAGATGTAGGATTGACTCGACAGGTGATTACAAGGTTAGCGCGCGTGAGTAATCTGAGCTTGACGGTGCAGCATATGAGCTCCCTGCACAAACATCATTTTATAAAATTAAGCAAGTATGGCAGTGCGCACAAGATACAAACAGAACTCGTTGTACAGGACTTGCTCTAACAAGACTCCTTCTAACAAGACTGCTAGCAAGTTCCGTGCATTATCTTTTACAAAGATTTAATAAGTACCCTCTCTACTGTGTGAGCCATTGCCATTTACCATTTCAAACTAAGATACCCTACATTCCGCTCCGGCCAAGTTTTATAAGCAGACCTAACCGCATTGCTGATATTACAGACAGGCGCCGGAACCACCGAAATTACATTGGTGCCAATATGGAAATTCTGCTAAAGTTTAAAATATCTATTTAGCTACAATATATTTGTTATTAGCGATGCAGATGTCTTTGAACATGCCGTTACCTTGTTATGATACGAGCCCACAACCCTGCGCCATGATATAACTATATGGCGAGCCATTGTGGCCCAGGGAATAAAATAACGAGATAACCATTGAAGGTTAAGAGACTGTAGGCTGAGGATCACAGGCGACGCCTTCGAACAAACGCTGGAATCAAGCAGAAAAGCAACCAGTAGAGATAAGAGGCGGTGTACTGATGAACTCTAGGCAGAAATAGCTTCGTAGGACTTCTAGTGATGTTGTGCAGTTAAAAGCAGGGAACGAAACATAACTCTTAAACTCTTTCGCGGCCTTTCACTTATCAAATTACAGCTCACGGATCGATTCTATATAGAGAGTTCTGCGTAAACTAGCCGCAAAAAAGATACAGGATTAGATACGGGTCACGTGGCGAATATAAAATGGTAGGTGAAGCGGTTTGCCAAAGTCACTGCCATATTCTGCGCAGCTTGCTCGTAATGTTGTTTATGCTAGGCTTGTAATGCTTGCAATCCTCTTCCGGCTGCAGGCGGATATTGCTGTCCTAGGTCATGCATTTTGCTATGGTAGCCAGTATTGGGCGCATTGAAAGCGGAATATAACAGCAACAACACTCGCTATAGATAACAACACACAACAGTATTATTTTGTTTCATTCTGGTAATAAAATATCACACTGAAGTGATACGCACACGTATCTTCGCGAACCTGCGATCATATATTCATAAGCCTTCCCATACTTAGGTCTTTAGATCACTGCCAATATATCTTCCACCAGTCTGCCCTCTACGATTGTCGGGTGATTGATAGCGCATGCGCTGTTATCATTGCTCGAGTACTTTATTTTTAATGAAGTACAGTTGATGGAGCTGTCGTCGTATGCGCGCTTTCCTTATTCCAGTACCTCCTGTATCTGATTGGTTACCTTTTCAGCGGCCTTCAGATTCGCTGGCGCAGAGCAGACGGTGAGAAGAGTCAGTCTCCACAGCCTTTGATTGTGAATTGCGCAGTTCTGGCACAGTTCCTTAGGCTCCAAAAAATAGGGGTGCCAAGCGGGACATACCTTTCTCGTTAACGCGAGACGCTTTCTCCTCCGGGGCATGTGAACTCTGTTCCTGTCTTCTCCTCTCGCTGCCAGTAAAGTGGGGATGTTCGGCTATGCTTTTTTGCTGCTATCTCTCCAACTCAGCGAGCTTCTTTTTTTTATCAGCTTTCGCGCTCGGGGCCCTCCCGACGTTGCCGCAGGTGAAACCCGCTAGTCTAAAGAGCTTCAGGTAGGACGAAGGAGACACTAACAAGTCCCTCAGTCCTCGATCCATTAGGGCACCTTCTTTATTAAGGCATGACTTTGTCTCATACAGCTTGGGCCTGCGGAAAAGCGAGGTGGATCGAAAACGAGTTCGTGCCAGTGTAAAAAGAGGAGAGGGCGGAATAGCATTTCAAAGTAGCAGGTGCGAAGTTCGTACTTGTTTCCAGCACAAAGCAGAATTCACATTTCACAGATACCCTTCGGGTAGCTGTGTAGTGAAGAACTCTCGGGCTCACTTGACAAGAGACGCCATGGAGAAGACTGGCGTGCTTGCCAACCGCTTTTTCCAATTCAGTTGCACCTTACTCATGCTCAAAGTTTCAAGATGAATAGAAAACAGTGCGACGCAAACATAGCCTTAACCTTGACGCCGAATCGAAAGCTATTCGTTCAAAATGCTCTTAGAGGAGACTCAATCGTCATATGTCTTAGGAAAATTTGCTTCGAGTGTTGCCGAAACGATGAAAGAACACAAGCTAAAGAGCAGGACTGAGTTCACAGTGTCCTGCTTCTTTTAAAAAAAAAAACTCAACAGGCGCTGTGGCACTGTAATGAACACAAGAGCCGGTGATACCTTAAATTAAGGGATATTAAAATGCATCTAAACACGTTTAGCGTTGCCTACGGAATTATTAACTCACGCAAAAATTTTAGTAAAAGCATACTCTTTCAGACACGAAAATACATTTTAGGCGGGAAAAACATTGACACCATCTGCCCTTACAAAAAAAAGCAACATGATCAGGAGTTCGATGGAGGCGAAATTCTAGAGACCCGTGTACTGTGTGATATCAGTGCACGTTAAAGAACCCCAGGTGGTCTAAATTTCCGGAGCCCTTCACTACGGCGACCCTCACAGTCTGAGTCGCTTTGGGACGTTAAACCCCAATAAAACAAATAAAAATGGCTGAGGCTTAACTTGGTTAAGCCTGGAGAATGCAAAGCATCATCGTGTCGCGTAATTTGGAGGCGCACAACCACAGCGACGGCGCGAGGTGGGCCCCCGTTTCTCCACTGTCGTGACTTCATCGTGTCACGTGATGTGACGTCATGTATCACGTGATTTGGAGGCGCACAACCACAGCGACGGCGCGAGGTAGGCCCCCGTTTCTCCACTGTCGTGACGTCATCGTGTCACGTGGTGTGACGTCATGTATCACGTGATTTGGAGGTGCACAACCACAGCGACGGCGCGAGGTGGGCCCCCGTTTCTCTACTGTCGTGACGTCATCGTGTCACGTGGTGTGATGTCATGTATCACGTGATTTGGAGGCGCATAACCACGGTGAAGGGCTGAAGTGGTAGCTAAAGTAGTATGCTTCGCATAATAAACCAAGCCACTTAGGATGACCGCAGAGCGGCGCTTGACGGTGGCGGCGCGATTCCAACTGTCTATCGCGAAGCGGGCGTTCATCATACTCTCGTCGGTGTGCGCCTCGCTGTACTACGTCACCCGCGTTGCCTACCCGCCCCATACCTTCAAGCGTCACCTGGCCACTTTATGCTGCTTGTTCTGGGCGGGCAAGACGGAGACAGTAGTAAGCGCTCTCCTCCGGCTCCCCACAAACATGGGGGGATTTATCCGCTCCCACCTACCGATAATGTGTAACGTGCTCGCCTTAAGGGGGATCGGCGACATAGTCAACCATATCGACTACCCGGGGAGGAGCTCCTAGGTTTCCTCCTCGGAACCTCGCGTCGCCTTTCCTTCGGAGAGGGCAGTGTCGGCCCGACAGCCATGCAGCAGCCATGCTTTTATCAGAAAGCTTGCCAGACGCTCGGGTACGTACCTCACTGCTTTCCTGCCAGAGGTGGAGGTGTTCTCTACAACCGCCTCACGTATATGCGAGCTCATCGCTATCAGAGGAGCATCTCTTGACGGATTGGCGTTAAGAAAGCAGGTGCGCGGGCGGAACCTGACGTCTTCGTTCCTTCCCGCTGGCTTCCGCGACTTTGGCTGGCTGCGGGACTGGCGGGTTCTACCCATGGTAGATCCCACAGCGGGCTTAGGGCGTGGCACTCTCCGCTCGATGTCCGCAGTGTGGTCTCGTAGAAACCATGCAACATACTCTTTTTGATTGTATCGCTGCCAGTACATTCTGGGCAGTCATGTCGCGCATGTTCGGGGCAACCCTTGCCTATAACTCGAGATCCCGCGACTCGTTTGTGCGCATGTTGTTGTGTATCGGCGTCTTTGTGTTGTGGCGCCACAGAGGAATGGCGGCCCTGCACGGCCGGCCGCAGAGGGCCATGTGCCCCATGCTACAACGCGTGCAAGCACACATGTTAAAGCAAGCGTGTGTGGACCTCGTGTCTCTGGATGAACACACGTTCCTTCGCCGCTGGTCCGCCCGCTTCATCAACGTGCGGCGTGTCGTGTGGCCGTGCTGCCGAAGCCTCCTTTAACGGCAGCTGCCCGCACTGTAGTGCGCTGTCCTCTGACGCCTATCACATGGTGTGGGCCTGCCCCTCCAACCCGGCCATTCCCCTCATCCCCAACCCAACCCGGAAGGACAGGCAGGCGACCCTGCTCGGCTGCCGCGACTTACAGGCACAACATGCCTTAGCCGGGCGCGCCCGGGCGGCGGCCACCGCCATTGGGGTCCCATACCAGGGACCTTCACCTAGTGCTTGTAAGGATCGGTCCCTTACGGGCTGATCCAAACATAACTCCTGTCCCTTCTTAATAAATGTTTTCACCGCCACCTCCCGTACTAGACACCAGTGAAAGTGTGAGTGTGATGTGCGCGCGGGAGAGCCGTGTATCGTGGAACTTAGGTGACAGGAGTGCGCGGTAAACTCAGCTCTGCGAATTCCAAGACTGTGTGTGAGAACTTTGTCGGGCTTCCCGCATGTGAGGTTCTTGTGTTGTATTTGGCGACTGCTGTCGCTTTTTTGATTGTAGCGTGTTTTTTTTTCGAGGGACAGCAGTCCATTAGACCTCAGTGTCCCATAAACTTCTCTCAATCTCTTTTTGAACTCCAATGCGATTTTTTTATGCGTCGACATGAAAGCGGCACGAATATGTGCCATACTTCAATTATCCTCATGAATTGAGTGGTATATATTTCTTATTTCCTGAAACTCAGTTAGTGGTTGAAATTTCTTGAAGTTAATATCTGTCAGTAGGTACTATCATCCTGACCACAATTTTATTACTTGCACGCACGTCAAACTTAACACAATTTATTGCCTCGCAAACAGATAATTCACACAGGTGCCTAACATTGAATGTGAACTGTAATTTATTTGGGAGTGGAGTAAACTGTCGGCTCCATTACGAGGTCAATAATATTTTTTGTTGTACAGTCTATCGACAACAGCTTAAGGAATCCATCGCGTCAACTTAAAAGTCCACCACTTCTTCCGAAACTAAAGCCGCAGCCGCTGCCGCCGCCATCATATTCAATGTGCCGAGATCCAGACTCACATCCAGCACTCCTTAGATGGCTGCCTGTACCAGCTAACGTTAATTTTATAATCGGTTATGGTCCTGAGTACCTTAATGATCTTACTATAACGTCACTTCTGTGTACGTAGCAAGCGATATCGTATTTATATTTGCGTTCTCTTTTAAGACCTCCTCAGCTGAATGTCTTAGAACCGTGCAACGCAAACAAGAAACGAAAAGAAGAAATCCAGCCATGTATGAAATGTCCACTGTCGCATCACCGCCCGACAGTTCTTTATGGTCGTCATTCTGCTAAGGGTTATAAACGTTCGTCGCCAATAAAGCAGTAATCTCGACGTGATTTCGGCAGACGGCAGATGAGAGCCCATACCGGGTCTTCGGTGCATGCATATGTGTCGGCCTTGACCTTCTTGAATGCTGCTGAATTTCATGATGGCAGTTCTCCAGAGCATCCCCAGAGATTGCTTACGGTTCTTCATGAGCGTACTTCATTGATTTTGTGTGTAAATGTTTTGCGCTCGTTTGTGATATGACATTTTTTTTTCATATTGGCGTTGAATATGCGTGTCTAGCTGAGCAGGAGGAATCATATCGCCGATAAATCCCATCAATTTTATCATTGCTCGGCATATTTATGACCTTCATCGTCATTCCCTTTATGTACAGCGCTTCTTAAATATGCTGTCCAGTGCCAGCTCTGCAATACTCGAGAATGTTTTCATCATCAGCCCGACTACGGCCACTGCAGGGCAAAGACTTGTCCCATGTCTCTCCAATTAACCCTGTCCTGTGCCAGCGGCGGTCATCGTATCCCCGCATAGGTCTTATTCTCATCTGTCTACTTAAATATCTGCCGCCTGCTGCTATGCTTGCCTTCTTTTGGAATCCATTCCATAACACTTGGGGGCAATCGGTTATCTTGCCTTCGCATTACATTCCTGCCCACACCAATTTGTTCTTCTTGATTTCTACTAAGATGTCATTATCCCGCCTCCGTTCTCTCACCCAGTCCGCCCGCTTCCGGTCTCTTAACGTTGCATCTGTCATTTTCCGTTCCATAGCTCACTGCGTTGTCCTCAAATTAAGTTGAACACTTTTTGTTCGCCTCTACGTTGTTGCCTCATTGGGGAGTGCCGGCAAGATACAGATATTATATACTTTTCTCTTGAAAGATACTGGTAAACTGACATACATTGTCTCACAGAACCTGCCAAATGCGCTCCGCACCATTCTAATTCTTGTAGTGACTTTGCTCTCGTGATTTGCATCTGCTGTCACTATCTACGCTAAGTAGACGTATTCCCTTACCTATTCCAACATGTCGCTGCCAATTGCAAGCTGCTGTTTCCTTCCTAGACTGGTAACATGACTTTGGATTTTTGCATGTCAATTGTAGACCAACCGTACTTGCTATGCCTGTCTGACTCATTGATCATGCTCTGCAGTTCATCTCCAGAGTGACCTAGCAATCAGTGAATCGCAGTTTACTGAGGTATTCTCCATTAATTATTATCCCCATGTGTTCCCAATGCCGGACTCTGAATAGTATTGATGAGATCGCGCCTCTGCGCTTGTCACCCTTCTTTATTGGAATTTACTGCTGACTTTGGTAGCTGCCTTTGTATTATGGTAGCTGCGCAGCCGTCATAGATATCTTCCACTATTTTTGCATAAAGACCTCCTACAACCTGATTCCGCGATGCCTGCATGACTTTTGAGGTCTAGAGCCTACGAGAAGCTTGGAAGAACGCCAGCATAATTTTCATCCAAATGAAGGGAAATGTCCAGGACATGAAAAATTACATCCTTATCCGCTATACTGTCCGTTACCTGTAAGGCATTTATTTGGTTTCGTTTGGTTTATAGGGTTTAACGTCCCAAAGCGACTCGGGCTATGAAGGAAGCCGTAGTGGAGGGCTCCGGAAATTTCCACTACCTGGGGTTCTTTAACGTGCACTGACATCGCATCATACATGAGCCTCCAGAATTTCCCCTCCTTAGAAATTAGACCGCCGCGGTAATTGCTAATAGAGTCATTTTTGAGTTCTGTCCCACAATATACTATTTTATTTTATTTATCTGATACCCAAAGCACCATTCGGTATTACAGTGGAGGGGGGTCACAGACAAAAATGTATAGAGCACAATAAAATATACAAAACGCGGTCAGATACATGTAAAAAGTGAAAAAAAGACAAAACTTCGGGACAATGGTTTTGAGATCAGTGAAAGAGACACGAACACATTTTCATCACTACGCTGGAATGGCATTAGATATATAACACGAAATGGGCACACACGCATGCGCTTAAAAAATAAATGGGACAAAGCTGTCATCAAATTCAATCTAGCGTGATACAAAAGCATGCTTGCAGTGATATGAAGGCAACCGTGATACGAAAATGCATGTGAAAAAAAACACTACAAAGTGGAAACACACACGTACACGACCACTGATAATAAATAGGAAAAAGATTATCACATGTAGTCGCGACCAACAAACCTTGTCTGCAGTTAAGTGGGGCGAAAAATAAAACAGAAAGGCAGTAGAAGTGCGTCATTTCAGAGCCTCCAAAACATTTATTGAAGAGGAAGACGCGTCACTAATTGCGCAGGCAAAGACAAATGACAGCAATCGGTTCCATTTTCGAAGGGCTTCTGGGAAAAATGAACTTAACCGTTCAGCTTTGCATTTGTACTCGCGCTCTTTCTTGTCGTGTTCCAGATGTAAGAACACATAATGACGCGGAAAGATGTACTTTTCAAATGGGATAGCAGTTCAGGAATGGTAAATGTCATGTAAGTGCTTTAAATGAAGAACGGCTCTGCAAAGTTCTAATTATTCAAAGCCTAATGACTCTTTAGGAAGTGTAGCACTAAATAATATATCTTTGGCTGACTTACCTGGACCATAGAAGGCAGATCTGTTCAGCACTTTTCAAGCTTATCTTTATCGAGTGCAGTGGGACAGTTCTATACCGCACAGGCATATTTTAAAATATAGCGCATGTTTCACTTGCATAAAATTTCCCTGGTCACTTAAGAAAAATTGTTAGTGTTCCTGCGTAAAAAGCCGAGGGATTTGGAGGCTTCGGCAATGGTGTAGTCTATGTGCTGGTGCCAACCTATTGATGGGGTCAGATATACTCCTAAATACTCATACTCGCGAACTGCTTAATGATATAGCCGTTAATGATATAGCGGAAATTATTTGTTGCCTTCTTTCTCGTGAATATCATACACAATGTTTCTTCTCAGTTTAAGTTCATCTCCCATTGTTTGCACCATGCGTATATTGAATGTAGATCGACTTGAGCTGGAGATGGCCATTCACTCTGCACAGGATCTTCCGCTTCTCGTCGAATGTGTGCGCGCGGAAGATTGCACAGACTCAGCGCACTTTTCTATTTCACGCTTTCGCGATTTTCAATTTCATACCTGTCATAACCACGGCTGTATCAATCACGGCTGATCCATTGCTCGTGGCACCGTTCACACACCCATTTCGTTGCTTTATCGGTGATTAGGCGAAACCGCGATTTATGACTGAATACTTTCGAATAAAAACAGTCATTGTGAAAAGTTGCGTTCAAACACGACAGCCACATTTATTATGGCTTCGCCTTGTTGATTTGGCATGTTTGGCCCACAAAAAATTTTGTCCAGATTAGATATAGTGTTATCAAAGTACAACAAGCCAGCGTTCGTCGACCGGCCTGTGGTACTTTTTTTGTCTTTTTGTCGGTACATGCGTCGCCACCGAATTTTCATCCGAGTAAAAGGTGATTCCAAGGTGTAATTTCTTGCTTAAGAACATAAATAGTTCAAACATAATTGAAAAAGTTACTCCCATTTCGTTCCTACACAGGATGAATTGGCGTTGTGGCCCGTGTGAAGTTTAAGACGTGATAAGGCGAGAAGTCTTTCCTGTTAATGCCTGCCGCACAAAGCCGTCGCTGTTGTTCATTCGCGGGAAATTGATGCAGCTGAAAAAGCCTACAATCACAGTGCAGGCGCGACTGTTAATGAGCTTCTCATGTTTCCATTTGCAATTGTTTTCTTTTCGCTTTTGGTACCTGTTGCCAGCGAAGACGACGCAATGGTTCCCAGCGGATCTTGAGTTCGTTGTCGTAGCGCTAAAGGCGTCAAGCGCGAAGCCAACGCACTGAAAACATGGCGCGGGCACCGCCTATATCACAGGCCAGAAAGGTTTGGTTTGGTTTATTGGGGCTTAACGTCCCAAAGAAACTGAGGCTATGAGGGACGCCGTAGTGAAGGGCTCCGGAAATTTCGACCACATGGGGTTTTTTAACGTGCACTGACATCGCACAGTACATGCGCCTCTAGAATTTCGCCTCCATCGAAATTCGGCCGCCGCGGCCGGGATCAAACCCGCGTATTTCGGGTCAGCAGCCGAGCGCCGTAACCACTGAGCCACCGCGGCGGGGCTCCCAGGCCATTAAGGAGGAAGGCAGTCGGCGCGCTGCCGACGAGTTGGGTGCGAGTCTAAGACTGAAAGGGGTGAATAACGTATCTCGCGGAGTCGACACGCCAGTACGAACATGTACCACATCAAGTATGTCGGTACGGTGCCCCCACGCCGAGTGTACGCGAGGGAGCGATCATGCCCCCCCCCCCCCCCCCCCCCCTTGAGCGCAGTCTGCTTTGTTATCCAGCTAAGAGGGTATCGAATAGCCACTGCAGTAAGGAGGAGAGGTGCCTCCAAACCTGTTTCCATTCATCAGAAAAGTCGACCTGTCTTTGTCAATCTACTACTGCCTTGTGTTGCTCTAGGTTGCAGGAGGGGTGGTGACGTCATTCGCGGGCCCCGTTTCTGTCACGCGTGTCTGCCACGGCTTTCTGGCAACGGCAAGGTTTTCGTGCAACGAGCAAAGTATTGCTCTTGCTTTAAAAAGCGCGATCAGCCGTAGGTCAGGAATTTTGACGCCCTGGACATTTTCATTACTCACTTGTCCTGCCGCTAACGTTACTTACGTGGCAACGCTGTAAAGTGAACAGCCCACACACGCGCATTTTCATCCATCGCTTTCTCTCACGTCGTTTCAAATTTCATGCGTCGCACATATAGTCAATATTTTCTGTGTGTCATAGAGATATGAAAGTATAACAATGGAGACTACAATTCGGGACTTTAAATTATGTGAACAGTGGAGGAGCTGAGTGCGTTTTGTTTTCTATTTTTAGACTTTCGGATTAAACTTGAACGCTCAGCCAGCTTTCGTGAGAACTGAACAAGACTGGCGCCGCCATAAGTGAATTTGTTTTAGTAAGTGCTGTAATTTTGAAAGACTGTCTTGCAGGCTCGGCACGAAGGTAATGGAAGGTAACCAAATAATGGTAAGCACATTGTTCTCTATTGTAGCCAGACGCCGAGTAACCAAACGCAAGCCAGGGATACAACATTCTCGCTGGCACTCCGACGAGAAGTGAAGAGGAACTACGCTCAACGAAGAGAAAAGCATAAAACGAACGGCCTATGGTGACAAATGCCGGACATTACATCTTATCACGAGAACTCCCCCACATGGCAAGTCTTGGTTCTTTTCTTGCAGGCGGCTGCGGCTACCGCAACCGAAACACATGTGCTTCTTCAGAATGAATGAAGAAAAAGTTTTTTTCTCGAATTCACTCTTGTGATCGTTCTTCTGGTCGACCGCCAATGGATTCCTAAACCTCTGAAAACTGTCTCTATTTTGCCAATTGGTTTGGGAACACGTCCTGCATAATGCTCACTGGTTTCAACTGAAACTCAAAGCCAGCACTCCTCAATCAATGGGATACCATCAGGTTTCTATTGGGTCATCTCACATGGCAGTATCATTGCTGGTGCTAGGAAAGCGAGAAGGCAATCTTGATCTAAGATTTTACAGAGATGTCCTTCGAGGCATATTTTCGAACGTGTTTTGGTCAGCACGTTTTAATGTTATTGCACTCTTATTGCTTGCAAACCGTATCTTTATATCATTGTTCCTTTTTGTTCTTTTCCGGGCAAGAACGGTAGTCCTTATCACGTATCTTTTTAGGCGAATTCGCAATCAGCCAGAGACATGAACAAACGAGAAAGATATCACAACAAAAGTTGTCCTCAACCTCTGAGAGGCACAGTGTTCCGTGACAGCGAAGCTGTCTAGAGGTTGCAGCAGAAGTTATGTCGTAGGTTATGTCGTGTGAGTTAAAAGAAGAAGAAATTCCAAGCATCAAAGCTGACCAATATTCGCAGCAACGAGCACGTCGTTTTGTTGCATCTGGTTTTCAATAGGAATGAAATATAGTAATCTGAGTCTGTTAATGAACCAATTACAGGACGCAATCTGTGTACAAGTGTAATAGAAATAGTCATCATCCCGAAGACGTGTTGTATGGCTCCGGAACCAATTTTCCAAGATTTCTACACCTTTTTTTGTACTCTTCGTCATCCTCATCATTCTCTGTACGCGCCCGGTTTCCAATATTTGTTCATAACAATCATGAAACCTAATTCTTTCTTCAAGAACGAGTATTACTTACAGGTGAGGCAGTACAACTACAAACCCCGTGGAATGAGTACACGACAGTCTCCGTTAGGTTTGCTTCAAATCTGGGCAATCCAATCAGGCTCGGTGTAATAACGCATTGCTTAATGCTAATTTTATTGTCAGTGCTGTGGGATGAATTTTGAAATCCATTTTACAAGCCTCGGGTGCAGTTCTCCAAACTCAAAAATTTTTTCCACGTAAATAATTTTTTTTCTCTGCGCATGCCTGCTAAGCAGTAATAGCATGTTTTGCATCTTTATTTTCGCGAAGTCCATATGCCGTTTTCGCCGAAATCGAACATATGCTTTTTGAACATTTTCTCTATCTAGTGTATGGGTTTTTGTGTAAGCACACGTTTCATAGGAAATAGACCTTGCGAGATTGCCAGAGCAACAAACGTACACGTGGCCCTCTTCGAAACAGAAATGATCCATCATGCTTTTGTGGAGCTAGGCACTCGCATGCAAAGAGCTCGCCTGAGTAAACTATTAAATGAGTGAGGAGCTGCACAAGCAATGTAAATCGATAGGGGAGCATGCAAGCAAAGGGGGTTTAGATTGGATTCTTGAATAAAGTAATCCCTCTCCATGGGCATGTTTAAATTTGCGATGAAAGTGTCATTCGTTCTGAAGCCTTTAGATCTCAGAATGTCCCAAATGCAGCGGTCCATTCCTACTGCGCGCAGACAGAAAAAGAAGGAATTGAACAACACGTGGCCAGATGTCCTCCTCCGGGCTCTGCACGAGAAGTGATTTAGATATTCTACCTATTGCGAGAAAGAAAATTGGGTGTGTCGGAAACCCTTCGCTAGAAGAAAGCATTATCTCACTGATTCTTGGGATCAAAAAACAGGTGAGCAGAGGAAAACTCCAATCGTCTCGAAATCATGCGTCAACAGAAACGAAATCTTGTTTAGTATTGCTAAACGAACTCAATCTTCTACGCTTCAGTCAGAAATAAAGAAAGCAATTATGTGAGCTGTTTGTCTTCCTATTTTTCCTGCGTCGTTCGCTTTATTACAATATCTAATGCGCACCACAATAGCTTCTTCAGGCATCGCTTTGTCATGGACACAAGTTCGGCTTTCAACCCAATGCGTTTGAAACACTGCGCAGTCGACACTAAGAAAGCAAAGTCGAAATCACAACAAACATCAACCAAGTCAATAATAAAATAGCTTGTAGTTTTAAAAAAAATCGACGAGTTAAAATGAGCACATTCTAGTGTTGTCCTTTTGGATATCATGCGCGCTACGTAAACGAGTGCAAAACTCCAGGTACCCAAAAATCTTTTTGCGCGAGCTTCCATCGATTCCAGGTCCTTCAGCTTCAGAATCTGCACCAGTGTCTACTCATTATGCTTAATGATTGAACATTATAAAAGAACGTTTAAAGTGAATTTTTCAAACCTTGTATACAACCTTCTTATTGCGGCTTAGTGGCCACTGTGGCTGTGGCATTTGGGCGCCTCCTACCCTGAGCTGGCCTTTTATGCGTTGTGGCCTGTAAGTCCTCTGGTTTTCGCTTTCTGTCTTTCACAAGTGAGATTAAATCCTCGTACCAGTTACCCGTAAACCGTATTAATTGTTTTAAAACCTCATAAGTTCGCTTTTTCAAGCTCACCTGTAAGAAGCTGCTGTCTAGTTTTTAAAATGCGGCGTATTATTAGCTGTCCCTCGTTAGCTGCTGTTTTAAGTGCATTACTTAGTTTACGGAAGAAAAGACACTGCGACCTTTGGAGCCAAGGAACAAGCGGTGCTGGACCCGCGTTCTGGCATTCTGAAAAAATACGTCCTCCCTTCCCGCAATCATCCCTCGTCGACCTCCGTATCCAAATAATCCGCTTAGCAGCCAGCGGAAATCACCGATGTATAATAAGTCGTTCACATAATACAATTTCTAAAAGGCACTTTCGAAGAATCTGCCTCTGAGCAACACTCAGGCCGGACGGAACGATTTTATTCCGCTGTGGCAGTGGACAGGCGGTTACACATTCGGAGCGAGCACAGCAGGGTGTCAACTCTCTCCCTGGAGCGGCAGTGCGTTCGTTGAGGACGCATGTGTTGCTCCAAGTGTGAAACAATCTTTGCAACGTTGTATCCTATACACATATTATCCACATATTAGGTCAGCGAAGGAACATTGGCGAAGGAAATGCCGTGAAATTGTAAATATTGCGAGCGTTGCTCATAAAGCATATTTATAGCTAGGAATATCTTGCACGAATTTTCGGGGTTACCGTTCTATAGCTTATGTATATAAAATTATTAAAATATGCTGCTCACAAATCTAAGTCAATATTGGGGATCGCTGGTTGGCCTGCTTGATCTCGTCTCCAACTCAGCCACGGAGGCCACATCAACAGAAGTGTGGAGGGGAGGCAGACATACGCATGCATTCACTGTGGAAGCTTTTGCGCAGTGTAAGAAGTCATATGTGAAAAAACGAGAGGCATCCGCGTTGTTCTTCAAACCTTTCCGTCCACATTCAGCACCATAAATTTCGCTAGTTCTTTTTTTTATATTTCATGACACCTGCTTACTCGGTGGCTTGGCCATCAACGCCTGTGCTTGCGTGTCACGAAATTATAAAGAATAGCTGCTTCAAGGCGAAAAAGAATCTTTAGATGTAGGCCTTAAGTTTTTATGTTATGTAATTATATGAGGGTATATAATTATATATAATTAAGATCTAAGAACGGCACATGTTGCCACATGTGGGCATGTTCGGCAGTTAGCACATACGCAAGGGTCGCTGTTGTGGTCTGGTTATTTCTGGAGGCGGGGAAAAAAATCTATCGCATTCGTTACGAACACGTGGCCCACTCTTGTACGCGTTACTGTTCCCCATTTAATTTCGAAAATAACCTTTTTCATAAATGGTTCGCGCAAGAAGAGAACTTCTTCAGGAAAGGAAAGCGGTTCCTTGAGTTCGACGTGATCTGGAGCTGAGAGCGAAGCTTCTTATTGCTACCGGGTCATGAACTTCAAGATAGCGTAGGAGACAATGACGCTCTACGAACAACGCCCTCACAAGTTTTGTGTTGGGATGAAAGCAGGGATTTGCGCATCGCTATGGAGCTAACAAGTAATCGGATGCAGCGCAATTTTAGCCCCGCCGGCTGTTTTGTCAGAACTGTAGCCAACCCACACGGCAATCAAGAGTTCATCTTTTTGGTTTCTTCGTTCGCATTCTTTTTGAAAATGCTGTGGCTGGGTGTGCGCCGACGGTTCTCTTTTTTTTTGTTTTGCTTGCTGTCAATCTAGGTGCTGTAGAATTCTAATGGTTCTCTCGTCCCCGGAAGGGACACTAAGCCCCAACCCCGGCTCCTCGACGCTCATGAGACCACACACTCCTAAGGCCACATATCCGTTGACCCTTTGGTTAACTTACATAGCACTGCCTGCTGGAGCAGGTGAATTTGAGTCTTGTAGGTAACGGCATACTGCTACGACATCCATGCTTATATCAACAGCTATGCCATCCATGTTCAAGACAGTGTCAACCATATGTCTGTAAGAGGTAAAATTACTATTGCGTACGCCAAGCAGAATATAATGCCCACGAGCGATCACCGGATGCTTCTGTGTTTTGTGTGGCTTAACGCGGTGGCCAATCCTTGTCTGCGTGGTGTGTTAAAACGGCTGCCATTCGGCAAGCCCTGGAAGGGAAAAAAGTTCGGGTGCGTTACAAAGTCTCCTGCGCACCAAACTTCCTGCACCAACGTCAGCACTCCTCCTGGCGTAGTTGTGCCCATGAAGGTTTAAACGTTTTAAAATGATTAAAACGTAAGCAACTACCGGTTGAAAAATTTATATAAATTTTTTGAAGAGGTCTACTATATCCCCCCTCGGCCCCGACTCCCACCCCGCTGCCGTTCATAGGAGAGCAGTGAAATGAGTTTACAAGAACAATCTCGGTTAATATATTACATATTGACAGAGATACTCCACGCGAATGGCTGAAGGTACCGTTATTCCTTTTTATTCGCGAAAGCAATAATGCTTATACGCAATGGTGTGGAAAAGCATAATTCGTGGTTCATTCCAAAACTAAGTGAGTTTAAAGCCGTGAGTCTGATGAAGAAAGGCACAGGTTGAGTGCTCGCACAGCTCTGCACTCTTCTGGAATACACGCTAACAGCAAGTGAGGCGTAATTGTTCAAATACTTGTTGCATGCAATGGCACTCTTTCTTACCGGATTTGATTATTCAATTAATCAGGCTTGTTCCACAACCGGAGAGAGCAACTTAATGTGTGGAAAAGAAACTACACGCCAGTGCGCTATTAGCGGTGATTAATTTCTTTGGAAACGATTGCGAGATATTTCACATAAAAGTACATTGTGGTGCGGGCAAACATTAATAAAAGCGCTTACACAGCTTTCGAAGCTTTATACGGTACTGCACAATTATCGTCAACTTAATCTCGCCTCGTGCGAATCTTGCTGCCTCTGGGTTAGGGTCTAGATAGTGAACAGTTCAACAGCATTGCGTCTCGTCGGAAATATAATGGAAAAGCTGACATGCAGTCAGTGACCATATCTACAAGATGAAATTGACGTTGGCAAGAAGAACACGAAACGGCATTATCCCCTTCTCTGTTCGGTGCAGCCCCAAAGCTCCCTGTTCAGCAACGCCATCAGGAGGTAAAGATAAGAAAATTGGAGGAACGGCATTAATCTTTGAGACAAAGCTTCTCAAAGCCAAGCCAAGCTAAGAGCGGAGTTCAGTGCGCTCATTCTATTTCGTTGTGTAGCGCAATAGATTAGCGGCAGTTAGAGTATTGTTTCACTACTACGAAGAAATAGTAGCAATAAATCATTTGACGTTTTTTGTGCCTGTATTTGACATTTATGGTGCATTTTGAAGTACTTTAAGCCAAAGCTGAAGTATTGATCTCTCAGGCACCAGCTTGAAGACAAAACTGGAAGTTCGTGTAGTTTCTGAAGAGACCGAAATTGCGATCCAGAGAATCACTGCATTTTAATTTTTCTAAGTGAGAGGCAACATTTATTCGTTGCTATATTTTATGGTCACGTGTTCATCAGCGAAAGATGCCCAGTATTCTTCCGAGTCGAACCGTACGAATAAAGCAACCTTCTATATGATCAGAGGAAGCCTGTTTGCTATATCTGTCACAACTGTCCTCCTAGCCAGTATCTGCGCCCGCTCATCTCACTAAATTTGTCACCCACCTTTGATTATTTATATTTGCACAGCAGCTTGAAGGCTGCTTAAATTTTACCTTTTCTTGCATGGTATCAATTTTGCTGATATCAATTCGACTGCCTACACATAACGGTATTTGATGTTTACGCAGCTATATTTTGATATTTGTACTGCTTCAAACGCTGAGCAAGGGTTCAAATTTCGATGCTAAAACATTGGAGGGACGCATTTGTTCGTTTTTCCACATAATCAATCAGCTCTCTGCGGGTTCATTCAAGCTTATCTTTTGTGACTACCGCTGGGAGGCACGATTTATTATTTTGGTTCTAAGATGCTTGTTGTATCTGTACCGCTGTGAGCTGTGTAGGGTCAGAGGCCTCGTCAGGCACCATTAGCCTTTAGCTTCTGTCCCTGCATCAGACTGTGTTTCGTCTGATGCTGAAATAAAGTCTGAAATAAAGTCTGAAATAAATGCGTGGTCCTGTCTCACTGTCAGGTTCAGTATATTGCAGAACAAACGCCAGCGGCTAATGAGGCCTTCTGCGGACACTGCAATGCTGTGCTGACATTTTGAAAGTATGTTTCCAAATTCTGATGCAAGTGACTCGGTGTCCCGTATAGACGAGGCGATGCTTATTAGCCATTAAAAGCGCTGCGGATTAAGTGGCAGTTTATCAATGGGCTATGTTCTCATGCGATTTGTACAGCACGGTTCCAGCTCCCTTTGCGGAGATGATTCATCCGGGGGAACACTGAACTGTCACAAACACTTGGAGGGTCGCCGGCGAAATTACGGTCTTTTGGAAGATTTCATCTTAGACAAACTTCTCCGCCTATCTTTTTTGCTGGAGGCAAGATGCGCCTCACGAAGATTCCATGCACTGAGAAGAAGAAATTACTTCACAGAGCTTACTTACGCTTTGAACGTTGCGCTCTATCAATGCTATTTTGTAATCGACAGTACAGGATAAATCGTGCCCTGAGTACACAGTAAAAGTTATGTTCTTGTTTCATTATAGTGATCTCAACTAAAGTATTTTCGTTGTTTCTGCGCGTCTTTCTGCAAGGCTGTCTGGTGGTTTTAGCAGCAGAAGGAGTGTAGTAGAGAATTTTCGCTGCTCCCGTCAAATAGTACAGAAGGCCACAACCATGGCAGGTTGCTGAATTTTTACAATCACCACAAGCTGCCTGCGGCATGCGCACTTTGAGCTGACACCGACGGTGCCGGTACACATCTGCAGTTGATGTATACCCGTCTTGTTAGTGAAAGCAGAGTGCGCGAAACACTGCGTGCTACTCCGGCACAAGTGCATTCTCGTCGAAAGCACATAGAAGTCCTTGTGTTGTGTTGCAGCTATCTTCTTGTTCTCAGCGTCTACTTCATCCAGTTCACCTTCATCGAATCTTTTTTGAAAACGATAGCTTGTAGTTAAAGATACCTTCATTCTACGTCTAACTCTTGCGAATATTATCGGTGTCGGATTAAGACGCCCACAGAAAACCAGGGATTGGAAAACGAACTCTTGTTTGCAATATTGTGGTGAAGGGTCAGGAGAGAAAATGAAGTTGCGCAGGTCATCTGGCGCAGGGAATCATTAATAAACACAATTAACAGAACTATATGGGTATTTACTGCAACACTCATAGCATTCCGGTTTAGCCATGTATGACTGAAATCGAAAATATACTAAAATATTTGTGACAGTAACAACTCAGTCACATAAACAGCGCCCGCAGCGTGAATGGGAAAAGACTGAGCTCAGCACTCTGCCGGCTTTCTCAGAGAAGTCAACACCGTGGTGTTGAGCCGTTGAGACCAATTAAAAAGTTTTCCTTCCTTGTTGTCAGCTGCCGGGAGGCTAATTGGTTCCCAGCGGAATTCGTGCCATGTTCCCTTGCCGCGTAGGGTAAACACATGCACGCCTGCCAAAACCATTAGGCTACAAGCAAACAAAGCAATGCAGTTAAGTGCTATCCGTCATAGACAACATACCCCTATGCAAGCCGCTCTTCATCGCGCAATTATTGCTTCCACTGCGCCGTCGTTTTGATGTACAAAGTAGATATCCTAACATTAAACACTGTCGCACCACATGTGAAATGCAGGCAGTGAAGGTGTCGATAAGGGCTGTTAGACGCGCAAGTAATTTCCCGCAAGTTGTGTTTTAAAATTTCCCGGCATTCTTTCTTCGTTTTGAGATGAATATCTTCTGCCCACTGTTTACCACTAGTCCACTGGTGGCCACATGCTTTTCTCACCAATCATTAATTTAACTGCTACCTGTAAGGTGGGTAGTTTGCTCACAATCCAGTGGGCAGGCTTCTATCTGGCACGCTCAGTAGTTTGTGATGACGTAGTCGAAAAACCATGCCACCGCTCTCGACCTATCAGGGAATTTTGTAACAGAGAAGCCGGAAATTTGTTTGCGTGACGACAGCGTAAATATTTTCGAATTATTTTCTTGAATCCCAATCCCATTATGCACTCTACTTCCCAGAACCGCCAGCCAGAGGAACCAACTTCCGGCTGATTTTCCGGCCACGCTGGCGAGCCTTCATTATCAGAGGTGAAACAACTATCTTATCCTAGCCGTAATTGTTCTGCTCTTGAATTATTTCAGGTGTTCGTTTCCACTTACTTTTCTTCCCCTTAGCTTTGTGTCCTTGATCGTCCCATCAGCAACACTAAAACTGTAGCTATGAGCATATATTTTAAGCTTTGTTTTTGTCTCAGCCAACCTAAACAACCGGGCTAAAAAAATCTGATTTTTTTTTTTCACTTTATTATTACGTAGTACCGCTTTCTGTTTACCTCGTACGCCCTGACCTACCTTAGGCGCTTCTGCGAAGGTTTGAAGTGCTTCTAAGATAGTGTAATATATAAATTACCTCTTCTTAGCGCACTATTCCTCTTCATTCAGCCAGATATGCTGCTTTCTTTTATGTTTACTTATAATACGAATGTCGACGATGATGGCGACTAGCATTCCAGCTCCAAATAAAGTACTCCCTGCTATACTGCCTGTCCACAACAAGACAGCAGCGGAATTGCGTACTACGGTCGTACCACCGGAGCGGTATCCCATTTGAAGCCATTTGTGACGCTCTAGATGCGGCACGTAGCTCGAGACATCAAATTTTCTTGCCCTTTTCATTCCCGAGTGCCACAATGCGATGCACAGTGTTATCGTACAGCCTTGTAGCACAAATAGTCTGTTCCTTTGAAAACTTAATGACCTTGCCATTTCCGGAATGAAGAGTGCTGGAATGTCAAACAAAGATTGTGTCAAAGAAAGCATTCATGTAGGAGAGAAAGAGATGAGCCACCCAAGTCCGAGTTGCGGAATGTAGGACACGCGTGCGGACCATCGTAAACGCTGACAACAGTATACGCAATGTCGGCCACCGAAAGCTTCTGTAGTGAATGATTAAGGACCGCGTATGTGTTGGAGCTTCGACTTTTGCTAAGCGCTTGAAGCAAATGATACTTAGCCTAAATTCTGGCGGCTGTAGCAGCTATAATAAATTTAAGCATGGCTCGCATGCTGCCTATAGTTCAATGTTCGTTCGATTTTCAAATTGTGAACTGTTATCGCCAGTACACGGGTTATCAATAACTTTCAGTATTTTTGCCTCCATTTTACTCATAACTGAAAGGTCGACGAATGATTTTGAAAAGAAAAACAGCATATTTAGTTTTTAGACATTTCGTCCTTATGTGGAAATATTGACAATGCAGAAGTCCGTTTTGTTTTGCAGCGTGAAAAGAAGATATGCATCAATATATTTTGTCTCTCTGGGCGCCAGTCTAGCAGAGGTATTTTATGTAGGGAAGGGTGCGAGTACGGAAGCCTTTGAGGAATCCTTGCTGATTAGCTTATATCTGCAGAATCAGCACATATCTCTCACAATGTCAGCATCTTCTTATGCGTATTGAGTAATCTCATTTTACTGATCCAGTCTTCTAGATTTGGAGATAGCGGTTAACCTTCCTGCCCGCAGTACGCGACTTGCCAAGTTTTAGGAAACTAGGCTGCAGGACATGATATTATTAGTCAGCAAACCAAAGTAGTGTTCAAGAGTCTTGGAAGAGAACACCAATTTAAAATTGGTAGCGAGGTGCTGGAAGTTGTAAGGGAAGACTTCTACTTAGGGGAGGCAGGTATCGTAGATCGGGATCACGAGAGTGAAATAACTGAAATAACGATGGCAGGAGCACCACTGACAACTTTTCTCACATCCCGGATGATAGTCCCTGAAGAGAAAATTACACAACAGCGGTATCCTACCGGTACTCACCTCTGAGACAGAAAAAAATGGACGCTAACGAAAAGCGTTTAACCTAAGGTCAACGCAGTGAGCTATGGAAACAAAGAATATAGGTTCAGCGTTAAGAGACATGAAAAGGGCGGAGTAGGTGAGGGAGCAAACGCGAGATAATGATATCCTACCCAAAATCCACGTGAAAAAATGAGCTTGGGCAGGGCACTTAATGAGAAGGCAAGATAACTAACAGTCAAGGGTAACTGAGTAGATTCCAAGAGATGGAAAGCATAGTAGAGGGCACCTCACTGAAGTTCCAATCTTTAAAGGGTCTTGTGCACACTCTACCTGCCCTAACATTATGACCATCAAAATAAATTTTCTGGTACAAAAAATGCTTTCCTCTTGTTATTCCTCTTGTAGTACAAATGAAGCTCATAGCCACCGTCGCTTTTTGAATCCTGACATCGCTTAATGGTTCCTTAAACATCTTGGCTTATGTTCCTTCTTTACTATTGTCCAGCATCGCTGTTCGCCATTGCTGTTTACGCACTTTGTTTGAAAGTTATAAATGATCGTCGCTTAAGTAAAGACGAACGATGTCTTCAACGCAATTTCTCAGAGTCAGTCTCCTCCCACAAAGCCAAAAATGCAGACGACTACCAATCTCAAACCACAGGAAAAGAACATGACAGTCCATTACTTTACTCGGCATCTCGAAAAGGAGAAAACGCAAGCGTCTTTATCGTTGAGAGCAGGCTCGCAGTGTGTGTTGACGCGCTTGCGCAAGTTGCCGTTTCATTTTCCTTTCAACTTTATTCTCTTTTCTTCCCCTTTCCCTTCAGTCTCTACAGGCTATTTCCGGCAATCTGAAGCCGTAAGGGATAACGTACTGCTTCCCAACACCACTTGCTGCCGTAAGGGCGATCCGCAAAAGACGTGCGCGCCGTGAAAACAAAGCTTATTGAAAGAAAACCGAGATTGAAAGACGGAAACCTTTTTGCTGAAGAATCGAGGCGTACAAGCCATCGCAAAGTCGGAGAAAAGAAGTCTTCTGTTAAGCAATGAAGAAATGTTTTCCGTCCGGAGCTTCCAGGAAATGACGTTGTTGACGGTTCTGGCTTGTAAGAAGCGAAAATGCAAAAAAGGTACCGAAAAGGGCACATACTAGCGTGCTTTGTGCAATAGTGCCGACTTTGTGTTCTTGTCAAATGAACACAGCACATTGGAAAATTAATCCTGAGCAATGCTTTCATATCGCAGCTAGGCTGACATGTTTTGACTCCGCCGGAGCTTTATAGGATTCCCAGATGTGCCAGTTAAGGCACAGTTCGTGTTTTGACAGAAGTCTAGGAATCACCTTAGCACGTCGGATGCAGAATAACGCCGGAATAAGGCAGTGGCATGTTGCTTCATCACGAATTCCCTGCACAGCCATCAGCGGAAACTAAGAGGCTTCATTTGCAGTGAACAATATGGTGACGCACGAAGAATACAAGCACCTAAATTCTGAAGCCAACGGAAGTCACTAGTGAACGTTCGGCATGTCATGCTTATTTTTCTTACTGTGTAAAATAGTTGATCGCTTCAAAACGAATGACTGCTCCGGGACGTTCGCTGGGAAATATCCTATCAGTAGAAAGAAGACAGAAACTCAGGTTACGCATTTTGAGCGTACGCAACTCCCCATATCACATGTCCCAATGGCAACCGAATGATTCCTGGATTGCTACCGCGGCCGTTCTTCGCATGATATTTGCAAGAAGTTTCCATACTCGCTCAGGATTCAGTTCAGATATGTTTGTTAGAAACTAATTTACAGTTAATTCCTGTAGCACAGCTATCATAAAACGTGTAGGGTTTGTTTGTTTTCTGGGTTCAGAATTGAGGTAGGCCATTGAAGGACTTCCTGCTTGAATAAGCGAGTTCCAGTTAGTGTTTCTGCACTGCAAGGGAGCTACGGACGTCAATGTAAACCAGTTACCATACAGAAATATCAGGTCACCTCAAGCAGCGATCAAGAAAAAATTTATGGTTAATATGATGGTACCGAAAAAAAATAACTGGCTATAATTTCTTGCTGGAGGAGACGTAAACTGTAATGAGCTCCATTCCGGCATGGAAAATGTCTTCTCTTTTGATGGAGTGGATATGTAATCTTCAGAAACTTACGTGCCCTCTAAAACTCGCGTCAGCACCGGAAGCGGCGAGTACCGACCATGCGACAGAAAAGACCTGACAAGCTTCTGCTTTTCTTTTTGTTTTGCCTCTATTTTGCAAAGTGGGGTATGCTAACCGTAACAACTTCAGTGCGCTGATGTCTAGGATCAGCCCTATATTGTGAGGGTATGACATGTTTTAAGCGATAACAGAGTGACTATGGCTAGGTACTGTTTAGTTTCAGCCTAATATTTTGGTCGGAAAATGAAGAAAGGTTTTGAGCGAGTTGTTCCAGATGTTCAGGACATCCAAAAACAGTACCTATAGGCACCATCTCCTTTAGGCATAAATGAGGGAGCCAACAGACTGAAACCAAGGAGCATAAGGGTTGTATTTTTTTTATATGTAGTTTTCCTTCAGGAGCAGTTTTTATTCAGTGAGAGATTAATAAAAGCGGAAGGGAACCTCATGCCGCCGGTGGGATTCGAACCCACTATCTCCGAATTTCGCGTCCGGGGCTCTACCGAGCTACGGCGATGGTTGTCCAATCTGCTTCTTTCGGCGGTATTTATGTGTATTGAAAGCGAACCTTGAGAGTGTTCATCTGTGCCGCCCTCGTCCACAGCGGCAGGCGTAGTACGTCCTGTGTTGCCGCGAGTGCCACGTAGGAGCATAGCCGAACGGAGGTCGTGGGTTCGGATCCCACCAGCGGCACGTGCTTATTTTTTCTTCTGCTTTTATTAATCATTCTTTGATGAATAACTAATAGTTCAAAAAAGACGTCCCCTATGTTCCTTGGTTTCAGTGGCTATTGGCTTCCGCCATGTATGCCATAACGAACAGCTCTTATCCCTTAACTTGTACACGCTCAATCTCCTTTATCCTTATTATAAGCAGTACTTTTAGTGGTAAGATTGTCTTTCTGCACAACATCTATCACGTGAAGAGGAAGTGGCAGTATGAACTAATGATAGCAGGAACAATGCCATCTGCCTGCTCCGTCAAGAAAACATTTCTCTTATCTTATCCCAAAATTCAATGTGATAGTTATTTGCCCCCAATGAAAGTGACCAACTACGCCTGTTTCGTTTCTCTTTGGGCTGGTGACGTGGTGATTCCAGATCGATAACATCTGTTTGCCAATTATGGATTTATAGAGTCGTTCCGAATCCGCGTGCGCTGGCTGATCGTATCGGGCTGTGTACCAAGCCCTACAGTTTTAAACTAACCCTTGGGCGCAGCAGACCACATGTGAAGTAACGAATGCTTCGCGCTCAGCTGTGGAGCCCTGTTCAATTTCGGCTTTTTAAAATCTTAATTCCGGGTCAGCAAGAACTGGAGATGTAAACTCCTGGGCATCTTATGTCAGGCAAACATCAGGTAGGAGAGAAAGAGCCGCAAAATCAATTTTTACTTCAAGCAAAAATTCGCATGCTGTCCGTAGTACCTCTTCATATCATTACCCTACGTAATGATATTTCTGACAAAATAAATCGACTTTCGGCCATCCGAAAAAATCAGTACTTAATTGTGCTCCTTTCTCGTTTTTTGGCTTGTTTTTTTTTGTGCTACTACGTGTATGTGCAAGCCTGCAATAGGTTACTTGTTGACGTACTAAGGCGCATAGGACGTGGTTAAATGGGCTGCGTTATTCTCAGTTTATTTGTCGTTATAATTATACCTCAAATCTCAGGCCTTTAAAGAATGCTCTAATTTATTATCTCAAATAATTTCCATATCTACGTACATCAATTATTAAGTGTACAGGTAAAAATAAAACAATTTATGCTTTTGTTTCCTGCCTTTTTCAAATAGCGAAGGGAGGATCAAAATCACATTTTGAGCTTATTTATGTTTACGGATAAGAAAACGGGCACTGAGAAAGGCGAACTTGAAGATCAAAGGTGTTTAGAGCAATATGCAGTGCTCAGTTCGTGTTGTTCACCCAGCTTTCTTTTTTTCAATTTGATTCCAGCTGTAGGCTCTCTCGCGCTGTTCTACACTAACTTCAAGCAAAATAACACCCTCTGCATTTTATTACTCGTCCTAGTAATGCAGCTTCCGGTAACGAAAAGGGATGGAAATGAGAAGGGATTTCGAAGCGCCAGCTTCAACCCAGCTGAATTCTCCATGCAAAATTTTGCCGAAGCACTGAGGGATCCGCGAAAGCGGAAACCAGCTGCAATTGCTAGCGAAGGGATAACAATAACAACTATTCCGACGCAAGTGGTGCGTGAGAGCACTCTGTCAAATATCATGCATCGTTAGTTTTCAGCAAGCTGTCGCCGACTGCTCGTCAAATACGATGTCGTTTCTCTCTTGTCTTCGCCTATCGCGTAATTCCTAGCTGAGATACGCTCAGGACAGACGTTAACCATGCGCAATGCGCGGTAGTGGAAACTTTGGGCCTGCCACTTGCTCACTCGTGAAGTGAGCCTGGGAGGGTCTTTCCCCAAAGATATAATGCCCGAACCAAAGCCCAAAAACTTCCTGCTTATCGCTGTGGACCCAGCATCAAAGGCAAGACAACGACACACGAACAAATACAGAGAGCGCTTATTTGCTCCAGCACGTCGAGGAACAAGCACATATCTCTGCAGTAAGCACCAAAAATCTTCTGATCAAAAAAAGTCATCCGAACAGACGCAAAAAACAACCTTCCTCAACGAAGAAAAGAAACACGACTGCAAGAGGGAGGCAATTGAAATTTCCGCCCCGGATTGCATTTGCGCGAAACGAGCAGAGATTTGTACGAGTCCCAAACGTGGAGCACATCTGTCGGATTTTATTGGGGCACTGAGCCAGTAAACACGCCAAACCTTCGAGAACATCTGTCGTACTGGGCTTGGAGGAACGGCAAAGTGGTCAGTTTGAGTGTCCTGCTCGGAGCAGCGCTGTACCCGACATTATATTCAGTATGCCGACCACCTCTAAAAAGCGACTGTATCTGTAAAGTACAGATATAATTCTCGACCGGTGCTCCGGGGAGGAAAACAATACGTTTAACAGGATGAAATGCTTTCCCTGGAGCTGCACTGCACCAGGAAGAAAGCGACAAAAACAAGAGCAGCAGGACCCTAAAAGAGCAGCACCGCTAGGATGTCCCTTTATTTGTTCCGCAGCGCGCCGCTCCAGCGCTCCATAGATGCCCTCTCAGATACGTACATTTAGACCATAGGTGCCCTCAAAGATGAGCGGAAGCTCTACTTCACGATAAAAGCTGCAAAAACTGATTCATCGCTGAAGCCTTGACCTTCACCTTGAATAAATAAATGGTTTGGTTTATGAGGGTTTAACGCCCCACAGCGACTCCTCAGGCTGTGAGGGACGCCGTAGTGGAGGGCTCCGGAAATTTCGACCACCTGGGGTTCTTTAACGTGCACTGACATCGCACAGTACACGGGCCTCTAGAATTTCGCCTCCATCGAAATTCAGCCGCGGCGGCCACGATCGAAGCCGCGTCCTTTCGGGTCAGCTGCCCAGAGCCATAACCACTGAGCCACCACGTCGCCTGAATAAACAACTAAATATTTTCGCGCCTGGGATTCGAACCCGGGGCACCGAAAGTAGATCAGCTTCGCTGGCCACAGCACGAGAATACTAAGCTATCGCCGCACCCATGACACCTCGTGTCAAACTGCACCACACTCTCGCGCTGTGCATTGCAGATCGTCGTCTTCATCAACTTATATTAGTGGCGTAAATAGATCAGATCTGCTTAACCCCAATCAGAGCTTAACCTGAGACTGATATCATTGCTAAACGTGCCGACAACCCAGCAAAGCAAAACCATGAGGCAGTCAGGCTAAACACATGCTTTCGCACGTCCACTCCATTTAACTACGTTTAAACACTACGAGTTTTTAAATTTTACTTCTTAGGTTTTAGAACATTAATGTCGTTGTGCAATTTTCGGTGAAAGCTTTCTCATGCAACGCAAACCCAGGGAAAACGGCCGAGAGGATAAGCATAGCTACTGCGCATCGCCGGATTTCATGCCTTCATTGTTCTGTTATTTGACACGACGTCACAAAGCTCGCCAATCGTCAGCCACACAGTGATACACTGACCCCACAATTGAATTCTTTTCAAACGGGCACCGTTTGTCAGCTGTGTGCAACTCGACCGACGCTGTCTCCAGTCGCAGAACGGCTCAAATCACATCGCTAGAAGGTAGCAATTGTAACATTCGAAACATCCCAGCCGGGTAGCCCTTTCAGTGGAGGGGAAACAAACTGCGCTTGCAACGCCATCTGTTTTGCCTGAAGGGGATTATAGAAAGAATGGAGGCACGAAGTCCCCTCATTATCGGTTTGCATTTACATATAAAAAACAGTCATGTGAGGTGAATGCTCATTGCACAAGAAATAAACATAATTTTTGTCGTGGGTTCGACGGCCCGCTTGAAGGCTGCTTTTCTTCATTACCTTACATCAATAGTATACACGTAAGGAAATTGCGCACTGCAGTAAAACCAGCAGCATTGTTTTCCACGTTGAACGGATTTGCGGCTGATAGCTTCAACCTGTTATATCAGCAACCCTTCAATTACACCACTTGAGGTTGAGGCTGATGTTAATGTGGTTGCTCAGTTAAAAGTAGGCGTTGAGAACCTGCCGAAAATTGCTCTGCCTTAGCGAAACATCATTAGAAATATATCAAACGGCGAATACACCCGCAGTAATGCGGATGATAGCGGCTACCCGGTGTACTTTATAGTTTTGGAATGGTCGCATTTGCTTAAAATGCCGCTGCCACGCATGAGTGGGTGACGATTCGGTTTCTGCTTTGGAAGGGTTATAACAAGTGCTTTATGGTGTATGAAACTGGTTGCCAAGGGCTTGAACATCTTATCGCGTAGTGACGTTTTAGTGCGATTAAAGGCGTCTTGCGGCGGCACCACGCCCCACCTTATGACGATAAAGTTAGCGCAGAGCACGAGGGGGATCACACGAAGGCGGAAGCTCTGGCCTCACTGGCAACGCTCATTACTCAGACGGCGGAACCACCTTTCACTAGCTAACTCTCTACAAAAAATAATAAACGTCACCATTCCGAGCAATGTTCAGGGTCCTGCTAGTGTCCAGAGGGCGTGTAGAAATATAATTTTATCTAGCGGCCGTTATCACCACTTTTTGCTCGCTTTCATATCGCAGAGACAACGTAGAAATATCCGGGAAGCCTTACTCCGAGATCTCCGGCTTCCGCCCGGGAATGCTGTCTCTCTCTAGTGAGCCATGTGAGCCACCGGAACTTTTCCGAGAAGCGAGTCGGACATGCCTCTGGGCAGCAGTTTTAAAAGCGCTCTCCTTGTATATAAACGACAATCAATGCGTACTTTTTGAGCTAGGGATGCAGGTATTGAGAATCGCTCTTCTGCTCATCATCGGCCTTTCACCGAAACGGCCAAGTTAAGCTCTTCCGAGTAGACGCGGATTACAGCGTGATCTTCGTACTCGGGCATGCTCGTGCTTTCACTGTTGTGGTTCATGCCAACCAGGAAATCATTATGCTCTGTATTCGGTGCCTTCAGCGCTCCCACCGACGCATGCCGGAAGTCCTGTAATGAGGTCCCCCCACCTTTCTCCGCCAACGAGGCTCCTCAACAAAAGGAAATAAGCGTTTTTTTTTAATTTCCGCATAATTTAAGCCATGTCCGCCATAAATATGCGTTTTCTTTCGCCGCACTGAGAAGCTTAGAAAAGGAGCTTATTAATACTGCAGGGGCGCGTTTCACGTCAAAAGCCCTCTTTATTATACGTGGATTGAACGACATGCATCCTCGCCCACAGCGCATACCGTTATATAATAAGATAGGAACAGACGTCCAGCGATCCGTTTTAGCACGGTGACGCAGATCGCCATAAAAAGGTGCGCAGAAATGTCAACCAGAGTTACGTGGCGTTGGCGAATTCAAGGTACTTAACCCCTGCCAGGCATGTAAGCCCCTCCGCGAAAGCACGGTGGCCGAAATACTAATGCAGCTCACGAAAGTTCCTCACTGTCGTCCTCCTGCATCCCCATCCCACATGCATAATTCAAGGACACGGAAGAAAAGTGTGGAGTTTGACGGCGACTAAGCTGAAGTGGATTTATGCGCAGCCAGTATGCCAACGGATGGCTTTAAAAATTTTGTCCGTCAAACCTTAGAACGTCGAATTTTTGAAGAAGTGTACGACGAATAAACCAGCGTACAACTGCGTGTTCCAGCGTATTGCTACACGACTACGTGTCCTCTCAGTACCGAAGAAGCGCAGGTAATGGTCCCAATATTGTAAATGAATGGTTTCACTCTGGTCTTCTGTAGGCCCGGCATTTGGCAATACCTTACCAATATTAGACTAATTACCTGCTTCTTGGGGAACATGCACAAACAAGTACTCGAGGTGGAAATCGAACTTATCCTGTAGTCTAAGTCTATAGTCTAGTTATTTTCCTTCAAGGAATAGAAACTGAACTGAACTCAACTCAACTGAACTACTGTACTGCAACACGTATTCTTATACTGACGATTACGCAACTTGTGTTATCGCCGTTTCACTTGGAATCCATCGGCTTGGGTGACAACCAGGCAAGCGGCGAGGACTTTTGCCTCACCGTTAGGTTCGGATCTCAGTACATATGACCGGAGCGTATAAACGGGGTGCATGTGTCCGCTTAGTGCCTTGAGGCGTGTTTTTTTGCACTGATCACGGCGTGGAATGTAAGCAAATGGCTAGAATTGGGACGCAGAACATCTTTTTAAAACATAAAAATCAAATGTACCGGCTCGAGCACCACCGCGTACATACCTAGTCTTGCACTGTCATTTTCGCCCCTTAGCGAAGTTTTAACATCGTGTCTGGCTAGCAGTTCGCACAACAGTCACTCGGATCAAGGTCTGCGAAACTTACAGAAGAAAACAACAGGACAGGAAGAATGGTGTACAGTGCATGCTGTCCAGATAGTTTCCCGTCTTACTATAGCGTGGGCCCTGCATTTGTCTTGAATTTCATCACCCAGCACCTGTTGTATTATTTGTGCCATGGTCGTGTGCTGCAAATAAAAGAACACCTTTCGTACTCTTGCCCTGTTAGACTGTTTTAGCCCATTAAATTGCTTCGTTCAAACCTCAAAACTTTTAGAAACATTCTGCAATAGCCAACTTGCTTATGTTCTTCACGACATGCAGTTGCACGTTGACTGCAACATTCCCCTCGACGCTTTTTTACTTGCTTTGAAAAAGCATCTGATAAGATCGCTTATTTATGTAGGGCTGATTTTCTCGCGCTTTAACTTCAATCCAATAGCTCTACTCTGGATCTTAGCTTTAACAGCCGGCCGTCGGCTGACTTCTCTTGCTAATTCTTAACCATTCTACTTTCTCCTGCAATCTTGGTCGTCCCCAGGGCATTGCCTTTGGGTATAAGTTTTTTATTAAACTTATCATGACCTTCCCATCAGTGTTTTGTCACATGCCTTCATTGAAGGCTATATGGGGTCTACCCTCTCCCAATCAATACCAGCGTTTGAGTTCTGCAGAACAAGATTTTCCATGCTCTAGAACGGCCTGTTTCCTCATGTTACTATGAATTCATTAAGATTTTTTTTATTGCCAGTATGAGTACATTTTTCCTACTTATAAGGCCTTACAGAGAAAGGTGTATTCACTGTATACTGGTTCAAATACTTACCTAATGATTATCGTACACCCACCCACAACCTAAGCCATATACTCTTTAACACGTCCTTAGAATCACCGTCTTCCAAGATTCTTGCTTGCAAACCCCCTGTGTGGCATCAACTTGTGTATCATAATGGCGCATGGCAAAAATTAAACCTCGCTACAATCGTAAGATGTGCTCAGACCTCAAACGCTTATTTTGTTCTCTCAGACTATCGTTGAAGCTCCACTGTCACAGCACTAAATGTTAATTTTCAATTTTTTTTTTTTGCTTTTTACCGTCACATAACCCACTATTCGGTTCCGAGTCGTGGATCTATCTGCACTAGCCACACAAGTACTGTTGTGCCTCAGTTAGCTCATACCACGGGATTTCACGAATCATCTTTGTTTTTTTCCACAGAAGGCTGGAATGGCCGTCCACCTCATAAGACCTCTTGTCCTTTGAGTTGGTAACTGCAGAAATCCAAGCAGTAAATGACGATGTTGGTCCACTGATATAGGTATATTCCCCAAGGGGGAGATTTGTATTAAGGGAACAATTGCTCATTAGCATCCACCTAATTGTAGGGATACGGCTACAAAGGAAGGCTATACAAATTCCACAAAAACTTTGCAGTGAAAAGATAATTTTTCCCGGTCTGGCATTCAAACCTGGCACTACCATCTCATCTGGGCAGTTACTGGACCACTCAGCTAACCAGGATGGCTAGCATTTGGTAGGGCGAGCTCGAAAGGGGAATGGTGTCGGCCCTGTGTTTTAGGGGAATCCCTCTAGTGTGAGATTATTTGTAATAAAGCAGTAATTAATCATTAGCATTCACTTCAGTTAAGGCTTTTTAGCAATCAGGCTACAAAGCCTTCTTTCTAGACGTATGGTTGTTTTTGGACGCTAATGGGTAATTACTACCTAATTTGCAAATTACAAACTCATCAAGCTGCTATTTCGCACACCATGTCAAAGCTCACCACTCAGTTATCCTTATTTAGGACCGTTTAGGTTCAATAAATACTAAAATGAATTGATCCAATAAAGTGCTCCAACAATGGTCAGCTCCGCAAATTAATACACTGCTCTCTTATGCATAATGTGTTCATCGAGAACCTCTCTCATAATCTATTTCAAGGAATGCCGGCCCAGATTTACACAATAGTTCTTTTCTTTTTTCATGCCTTATGCACAGCCTAACTTGCTTGCATATGCACAATTCTCTTTCCCCATACCTTATGTACAGCACGCGGTGATAGAAGTCATATGAGTAAAAAAATACGGCCCAACAGACGAAGAGTGCCGCTTCTTTCGCATTTTCTGCGTAATGAGGGTATTTGGAGTATTGGGAACCGTCTGCCGTTTTAATATTGTCAAGGTATATTTGGGGGCAAATAACACGCTAATTATTTTGTAGGCGCGCTTCCGGGAAAAGACCACACCATCGGCAAGGATCATCTAACCGAAAGCTGACGACCCGGAGCCCCCAATGTTTTCATTTTTCTCAGTTTCTGCGACGACACTGAGTTCGCTGGAAGAGCAAGCCTAATCCCGCCGCCGACCCATTAGAACTTCCAGAACAATCTTCACGTGCCACGTTTCTTCCCTGTAGAAAATACCTAATGAGCAGATTACGCTCCGTGCGTTACTTTACTCACCGCCGCCATAAAACAGGCCGCAGTTTTCAAACAGATGGTTTAACGGTTTGGTAAATGGTTTCTGTGGCAAGGCCTGCTTCAAGCATTCGGGAATGTTTGGCAATGAATTCCTGGCATGGTAATTTGCGGTTGTTATCTGACGCCAAGATATTTGTTTGTCACCGGGCTGGAAATAACTACTGTATAAAAGGCTGGGTCAAAACAAATTCCGAATTAATGCATGTGCTCCTTCTTTAGTGCTTTGTTGTTCTGACGAAGAAGAAAGGTGGTACGCTTTGATTCTGAGTTGATTAACGTTTCAAAAAGACGTTAATTAGGAATGATAGGTAGCCCCTCCCACGCATCGACGACACGCTGGAGTGACTCCACAGCATGAAGTACTTCTCGCTCACGGATCTGAATAGCGGATGTTTGTAGATCGAGGTAGACAAAAAAGATCGAGAGAAGACCACCTTCTGGACGCCAGACGGCTTCTGACTTCAAAGCAATGCCTTTGGGCTTGCCTGTTCATCTGCAAGTCTTTGGCCGGGCGTGGATACAGTGCAATCATGCCTGAAGTTGAAAATCTGTCTGCTTTACTTAGACGACATTGTATACCTCGCGACGGGTGTTGACGAACAGCTAAGGAGGCGAAAAAAAGTTTTACTCATTATAAAGTTTCTTGGTGTTACGCTTAGGCCAAAAAAAATGCAGTATCGGCTACTGCGAGTTTTCTTTTGGGTGCGTCGTCAGCAAGGACAGAGTGCGCCCCTGCATAGGAAAGACGGGCGCTTTTAGCCAGTTACTGCAGCCTGTCGACAAGAAAGCTGTTTGAAGATTTTTACGGCTTGGCGAATATTTCAGCCGCTTCGTAGGGGACTTCTCTTGCACTGCAGGGCACCGGACTCACCGGACAAAACTAGACGCTGGGTTCCAATGTGGAGAGCCAGGAATCAAATGTTGTGAAGCCATTTCCATTCCGTTTGCAAGCACTACGAGCTCTCGGCCTCTTATACGAAGAAGCCGAAACTCAAATCCACGTTGGCGCAAGAATAATAAGCCTCAACGCCCTGTTTACCGAAACGAAGGCCAGACTAGAACGGGCAGTCGCCTACTCGAGTTTCTCACTGCCAAATTCAGAGGCTAACTATTGAACTACGTAAAAAGAGTTCCTCCCGCTCATTTCGGCAGCTGCATAGAAATTCTACCAAAAACAGTACGTAAGACTGTCATCACGCGTCATGCTGTCTTGCTAACCGTGTCGGGCTGCCTCACTCTTTGGAGCTTACTCCAACAATTGGACGTCACTGTAGTGTACAAGTTTGCACGCAAGCACTCCGACCCCAACCACAAGTCGCCAGCCCCTGCACACGGCGCACTTCCAAACGGCGACGATGACGTCGCCTTTCTTGGAACTTTCAGCAGCAGCACAGTCACGCGGCAGCAACGCTCTGGCCCCGACCTAAAACTCCTCGACATGTGCTCTTAAAGGACTACTGAAGCGGTTATAGAATTCGATGAGTTTAAGGTTGCCGAATGTGCGAAACGTGCACGTAAAGCCTGCGAAATCGCTTTGCTCTAGCGTTTAAACTGGTGGCGTAATCGCCGAATAAAGTCGTCGTCGGCGTTCAGGCTTCTCTGAAGTGCACAGCGTCGGGCAGAGGCCCCGATAATGACGTCACGTATGACGGCACTACGTTTCCAGCGAGGAAACTGTTATTCCATGGAAGAAAACCGACGCCATCGAAGGTGAAGCTCATGATGTATTGTTTGGTGCCATCTCACGACACACAGCAGCATGCAGGCGTCCGCAGCGCGCATCTCAAATTTCGGCAACAATGACGTCACTGCCGAGTTTCCCCGCACTCCTCCACCGTAGTGAGAAGAAGCCCAACATCGTCGCGGTTTTAATCGATGATTATGACATCATTTTAAATGTGTGAGCGCCAGCTCATCCCCGCCGACGGAGATCCTTCGCCGGAGGGCGAGCAACCCGAACTTTGAGTCCGAGCAACCCGAGCCGCCCGTGGGAGGACAGAGTGATGTGAGGAGAGGATGAGGAGGACGAGCGCTCGCGCGGCGCGTGAAGAACAACAGACTCAGGTGTTGGACACGAAAGAAGCAACACGGCCTCTTGTTAACCCAGAGCTCCTTTGTAACGGAAAGACGAATAAACGTCTTTTTAATTGTTCGTTTATCCTAACAATTCAGAAGTGGGATAGAGTCAACGTTCGCCCGAACTTGCGAAGTTAACCGGCAAGCCCCACCATGCCTATCACCCGCACCGGAGCATCTTCAACGGACATGGCAAACGAAGATGGCGGACGACCGAGCAACGATGGCGGGAACGACGACGCCGACGACTCAAGCCAAGGCGGATCTGACAACGTGGTGACAAGTGGAAGCTTTCCGCCGATACCTCAGTCAACGATTAACGTGGCGGAAATTCTGCAGGCCAGCGTTCAGGCAGCAGTGAGAGAAGCCATCAATGGAATTGCCTTGCTTCAGACGCAGCAAGCAGCGGCCACACCCATCTTTGGAGCGGGAGAGACAGCTCGATTAGTGCCATTGTTTGATCCGGTGTCATCCAGCTCTCCGACAGTAGACGCGTGGATAAGACGCGTGGACGACTTGGCACAAGTCTACCATTGGTCCGACCGGCTGACATCTGGCAACGCACTCTCAGCACAACAGCACCAGATTTCCGAGGTTCCTCGCCAGCCTGATGCAAGGCCCACGTATGCGTCCATCCTGCGCCAGGCCCCTGGGTACGACGTCACTGCCGCGACTCCAGCAGTGCTCTCGTCGAGCTCCCCTCGTGGTGACGCTCCGCCAGCCTATCAGCGACCGCGAAAAAGTGAAGTGTGGCGTGCCCCGGATCGTCGGCCCCTCTGCTATCACTGTGGCGAGGCGGGTCACCTCTACAGGGCGTGCCCATACCGCCGCGTGGGCCTGCGTGGTTTCGCGCGGGACGACCCGTGCCCTCAGAACGGGGAACGACCGCAGGAGATAGCATTCCATCTGTCGTCGCGCCAGAACCACATCACGTCAGGCCACCAGGAGGCTCGATCACCGTCGCCGAGACGCTACCGTTCTCCAAGCCCCCGTCAAGCCACAGGCTACTCCGGACGCCGTTCTCCCAGTCCACGCCGGGAAAACTGATTCCAGCGGCCTCTGGAGGCAAGGCCGCTGATGCCGGGACTTGTGAAGATCCTCCTGCGCCACTATCACGCGACGATGTTTCTCCGGGAGCGAGTAGCGACAGCATCCGACGCGCTACCTCCGATTTGTGCGTCAAAACTCACGGAATCGACGTGAACGCTTTGCTGGATACTGGTGCCGACTATTCTGTCATGTGTCTGGCCCTTGCCTTACAACTGAAGAAAGTATTGACGGGGTAGTCGGGGCCTAGCATTCGCACTGCTGGGGGTCACCTGATTATCCCCGCCGGCAGGTGCACAGCTCGTGTCGATATCCGTGGTTTTGTGCACGTCGGCGAATTTGTAGTCCTCCGTAAGTGTTCGAGGGACTTATCTTAGTGTTCGAGGGACTTATATGGACATTGTCTTATCTGGGCTCAAGTGGCAGACGTGCCTCGTATACCTGGACGATGTCGTCATTTTCTCGCCCACCTTCGAGCAACACTTGGAGCGGCTGCGCACAGTGCTCCGGGCGCTCCAATGTGCGCAACTTACGATCAAGCCTGAGAAATGCTATTTCGGTTTTGAGGAGCTTCGTTTCCTCGGCCATGTTGTCAGCGCGCGCGCGGTGTTCTCCTAGATCCCGACAAGACCGCTGCTGTCTCCAGTTTCCCGCGTCCCACTGACAAAAAGACTCTTCGACGTTTTTTGGGACTGTGCTCTTACTATCGATGATTCGTCCAAGATTTTTTCAAAATAGCTGAACCCTTAACAGCGCTTACCAGAGACGACACACCCTTCTTGTGGGGAAGCGACCAAGAGGATGCTTTCGTGGAGCTCCGACAACGCCTGCAACGTCCACCGATACTCGCCCATTTCGATGACGCCGCAGCAACCGACATACACACTGATGCTAGCAACGTAGGCCTTGGGGCGGTCCTGGTACAGTGGCAGGATGGCGCCGAACGAGTCATCGCTTACGCAAGCCGTACACTTTCGCGCTCGGAATGCAACTATTCAACGACTGAGAAAGAATGTCTTGCGGTAGTCTGGGCCATCAGTAAGTTCCGCCCATACCTATACGGGAGATCCTTTCGCGTTGTCAGCGATCACCACTCGTTATGCTGGCTGGCCAGCCTAAAAGATCCATCTGGGCGGTTGGCGAGGTGGAGCCTCCGTTTGCAGGAGTACGACGTAACGGTCGTGTACAAGTCGGGGCGGAAGCACCAAGATGCGGATTGTTTATCACGCGTGCCAGTGGACCTGGCTTCCCCGGAAATCACTGAAGACTTCTCTTTCCTTGGTGCTGTTAGCGCAACCGATATGGCGCAGCTTCAAAGGGAGGACCCAGAGTTAGCGCCGCTCATCGCGTACCTGGAAGGCTGCGATGGTCCCCGCGTTCCTCGTGTTTTTCTTCGTGGGCTCAAATATTTCACTCTGCAGAACGGCGTCCTCTACAAGCGCAACTTTGAGAGCAACACCGCAACATTTCTGCTCGTAGTCCCGTCCCAGTTGCGACCTTATATCTTGAGCGCTTGCCACGACGAACCATCTGCCGGCCACCTGGGGGTCAGTCGTACCTTAGCGAGGATTCGGCAGAGGTACTACTGGCCCAGATTACTTCCATCAGTGCGGACATACGTCAAAACCTGTCGCGACTGCCAGCGCTGTAAGTCTCCTCCCTTAAAACCCGCGGGATTTCTTCATCCCATAGCGCCTCCGAAGACGCCTTTCCAACAAGTGGGAATGGACCTACTCGGCCCTTTCCCGAAGTCATCCACTGGAAAACGTTGGATTGCTGTCACGACGGATTATTTAACGCGGTACGCTGAGACAACGGCGCTTGCAAACGGAACTGCTGTCGAAGTAGCTACGTTTTTTGTACACAACATCGTGCTGCGTCATGGAGCTCCGGCGGTTATCATTACTGACCGTGGAACTGCTTTCACGGCCCGCTTGACTCAGGCAGTCCTAGATCTGACCCACACCAGCCATAGGCGTACAACAGCGTACCACCCACAGACAAATGGTTTGGTGGAGCGCCTTAACAGAACCCTGGCCGACATGCTCTCCATGTATGTGGATGTGGAGCATAAAACGTGGGACCAAATTCTCCCATACGTAACGTTCGCTTACAATACGGCCCTGCAGGAGACAACGCGGCTCACGCCCTTCCAGCTTGTCTTCGGTCGTCCAGTTGTTACTTCTTTGGATGCCATGTTGCCCGTCGACCCTCAGTGTGACCTAGAGCCAGATCTTGACGTCGCCACTTTCGTTCAGCGGGCTGAAGAAGCACGTCAACTGGCCAGGCAGCGAATACACCGTCAACAGCACGTCGACGCTGACCGCTACAATCTCGGACGGCGATTTGTTACGTACGAACCAGGCGACCATGTGTGGGTTTGGACACCAGTTCGTCGCCGTGGGTTGTCCGAAAAATTACTGCGCCGATACTTCGGACCTTACCGAGTTCTTCGCCGCATTAGCGACGTGACGTACGAAGTTTCACCGACAACCCCAGGCCGCCCATCGCGCAGACCACCGCATCCGGATGTTGTGCACGTCGTTCGTATGAAGCCGTACTACGACCGTCCTGCTGATTCTACTTTGAGTGCCGCCGGTTCTGTGTCGTGATAGCTGTGTTTAACTTTCCGTGTCCAACCCATTTTCCCCTCTATTAAAGCGGCCCGCATCGAGGCGATGCTGCAGAGGAGGGAGCAATGATACAGCTTAGAAGTGGACGAAGAAGAAGTGCTCCGCCATCTCGCTTGTGACAAGGAAGAAGTGTTTCGCCTGCTTGCTGGTGACCTCTGGGCAGACTGGAACAGTTCTTGTGTATCTAACGGTGTGCCGTGTAATATTCGTGACAATATCATAATTAGCAAACCTCACATGCTTTAACCTGCACATATAATGTGAAAAATATACTACGTTGTTCCGGAGAGTATATTTATTTTTTCCTCTTCAGTTCATTTCAAGGGGGCATTACTTGAAGGGAGAGGGGGCTCTGTAGGTAAAGTAATATAATTGATGAGACGTAATGGTTATTTCTGTGTTTCTTAGCTGTATCCAGTGAAGCCTTTGGAAATTAATACTAAGGTATGTTAGTCTCATAGGTAGGCAAAAGAACAGTCCACCGACCGGCAAAGGAAAAGTAATCTTTTGGGACATGTACTCGTCATTACAAAACGGGAAGCATTGGACGTGAATGTGAATTTATTGTCAATGACAGTGATAGTGGCATGAGTTTGTCTTAAGAGTTACACATCCTCTATCGCTCCAGTAAAAAAAAAAGCATCATAGTCACCAACTGTTCTTCGGTTTCTAGGATATAGTCTTTAAATTGCTCATCTGCACGATCCTTTTCTTTCTGAAGGAAGTAAAGCTCTGTGTTCTTCGTTTAAGTAACTTACCAGCTTGTACGAACATAACAAAAAGACTGCACATATCTGCCAGATACATGCTACATTTGGAGCTAAGAGCGTATACGTATTATGACAACTTTCAAGTCATACTGATCCTGTGCACCTGTGAACAGTGTATCTCTTCAAAGGTTGGCGCATTCAGACGCATGTCTTGGGACATCATCGTAATGACCATTTCAGGCTTAACTGCAGTTTTAAAAAAAATGCCCTTACACAAGCTATTTTACTTGCAAGAAGGTGTAGAAATGTTACAGTTCACGAAATAAGGCGCTACAAAACAGACGAGACGAGACGAGACAGGACGAGGGTACAGGCGCCTCTGTTTTGTAGCGCCTCATTTCGTGAACTGTAACATGCATACCCAACTAGCCCAGCCACAAACGCTGCACAAATGCACCTGTGATTAAGGCTGGCAAAGTGCTGGGGAAATATCGCAAGAAAATAACTAATTGGGTTTGGTGTTTAAATACGTCCATTTAAATCTCCGGTTTCTAGGCTGTCCACATCAGTCCCAAAAACATATACAAACACTCAGGTAGAATTCTTGCCCTTGTTTAACCTAAAGCCGACCTCTTCCAGTAAAAAACTGCCAAGCGTTTCCTTTAAGGAAATTCTTCCAGGTAACAAGCTGGAAGAAAACTGACCAGCATTGCTGTAGTATTTGGCGACTGTGTTGTACAAATCCAAAAATAGAGGTCGTTATCTGCATACGTCATTTTTCTGCTTTGAGGTGATTTTGTTCGGCATGACGTAAAGCCACAAACTCCAATTTCATTAACATATACGAGGTGTCAAAAAAATGGGCACAGTCGCTGACACTGAACTTGACGCATACGCTTAACATATTTTCTAATGTCTTTATGGTCAGAGCTGCTAAGTTCTCATTTTCGGATATCGAACTTCGCCCAAGATGCATTTACCGCATCTCATCGATAAAGCAGACTTTAACTCCGGAAGGCAAATATAACAACTACTGAACGCTACTGTTCAGGGGTACCAACTAGCGTAAAATGATCGCTTACACATTTTAGAATGTTCTGAAGTCGCTAGTAACCTAAGTGTAACCATTATCCTGGCAAGTAGTTTAAATGTTAGCTTTCCTACCATAACTATAAAGAAATGATTGTGATATTTTCAGTGTAAAGCATTTCAAACGGTCCAATTTTCCCACATTGGACGAATAAGCATTTTTCACATGACAGCAATTTTTCTTACTGCGTGCGCAGTAAAATAAAAATGGCTGTCACTTGAGAGATACCATGTGAGAGAAAATATCACACTTATTTTTGTTAGAGTTACGATAAGAAAGCTACTTAAAATCGTTGCCACTTAAACTCTTGTGCCCCTAAATAGACTGCTGGCAGTGTCAAGCCTCTCTTAAGATTTTTTCTCCCACTGCTCCAAACATTCTGCTTTTAACGTAAAACTATAAAGAGACTGGCTTTCACATCGAATTGAGGGTTTCCCAAGTTTATTACATTTTCCTTGGTTTTGTTTCTTAATTATTTTCTTTCTTAAATTCTTAATTAATGAAAGCACACTAACAGTGTACTTGTTGGTGGCCGAAGGCACTCTTTACTACGCGTCACACAACGTGTGCATGTACATTTCCAAAGGGCACGACAAAAGAAAACAAAATGTTCCAGGCTCTCCATTTATCTGATGGTGCCTTTACTTCTTGGGGCGCAAACAGCTGACGATGCTCAAGGTGCAACTTGTTCACCGCCTCCGCGGTCCAAGATGGTAATTACTATGCTAATCAAAAGCGAAGTCCAATGATACCCACGGCGAATGAACGCAGTAATTACGACTTGCAGCCGGAGACGTCCATCGGCGCCAATGGACTCGGAGGGCGAAAAAACAGCGGTTTTCCGAACAATGCATTCGACGAGTGCATCTTCGGGAACCAGTGCCATTTTAAGCCGGATGCAGAGCCGTTAGCTGATTGCTCTGGCGCGAAATCGGTCGGAACAAGGCATGTTATACCGGAGCCTAGAAGGTGCTTAAAACCACTGCAGTTGCAGTGCTCAGAAAACGAGTGATTAACACCGCAATGGTTAAGAAAGCTCATCAACAACCAAAAGCAATTTTTTACCATTAGTTTTTCTTAATTCTTCAGCGTGTCTTCAGCAGTTCTTCATTGTTTCGAACTGCAAGTGTTTTGTTTCAGTTAAGCTTCAGCGTTAATTCTTAAAATTCTCTATATTGTTTTGTCCATCTGAATGGTATTCTGTACAGGAGATTCCTATTAAGTTGTCGACTATGAGACCTTGCTTCAGCATATAAATCGGTATTCACAAACTAAATAATTACTAAAATTATTATTCTTGTTACCCTTATTGCCTGTTCTGTAGCCAACGCAGTTTTTTTACAGAGAAGTCAGCTATATTTTCTACGCCAACACCATTAAGCGGGAAAGCGGACTTGAAGAATTTTTAACGTCACCGATTATGACACTGAACAGTATTTTTTTTTTTACATTGCTTAAGGTTAACCGCTAGTATTTTGTACTGGAAAACTAATAAATTGTCGTCGTTAAGGCCTCAATATACTATTTAGTGGATACATCTTGTTTCCAAAGGAAACAAAACGTTTGTTTTCATAGAAACAAACCACGCAAACAACAATGAAAACATTTATTTCCAATGGAAACAAAAAAACGGCGTGCCAAGGGCTCGCAGGCTTCTCTGCGGTATACAGCACTGACCTTCCAGCTCAGCTGTCCTGTACTGTGACGTAAGCGCTGAAGCCAAAAGATGGAATGGAGGAAAAAGGAGAGTAGAGTGGTTGGGGTCGAGATCTTTGCGCACACTCATCTATCACGCGGCCTTGGGAGAAGCTGATAGGTCGATATTGTACTCTCATTCACGTTCACCATTCAAGGAAGTGCCTCGGTCTCTGTCCGTTCGTCTGGCTGCTGATGGCAGAATTCTCGGCATGGCTTGCATTCGACCCTTTCGACCGCTGAAGTGGCCCCAGGGATATGACAAAAGATTAGCGCACTGTCCACTGCTTTGAATGACATGGTTTCAGCGGAAGAAGAGAAAAGCGGAAACAAAACCAAGTAATTCTGTGAGCGCATATTTCGCCTGCCTGCGAAAAACAACGCGAAGAGGATTCAACGAAGTGCAAAATAAATGTCATCTTTGCAATGGCGATCGCTAACCTAAGCGAGAAGATGAAGTTCGACACGCACTCCTGACACTGGTTCTTGTGCATAGTGAAACGGCGGAGGTACTATCACATTTTATAGCTGTTCTCATCAGGCAACACGCTTTCCAGGTGTTCAATGCTAGCAGCACTACTGTAATCAGATATCCTCCTATAAAAACGCTATTTGCTACTTGCATGTTGCGAAAAGCAAGAAACGGGCCTGCAACTGATTCCAGGTGTTTAAGATATTGTGCATTCTGTCAATTTAAAAAATAGCAATCGCCATGGTTTTTGAATTTAAGGTGTTTTGCTCAGCAATAGATAAAAGGCAGGAGATAAGAGTAAGGGCAAGGGTATGCACACACAAAAAACAATCCATTGACACCTTACTGCTTTCACAGAGAAAGTTGTAGCCACACGCAATGATCTATCACGTAATGTGTTATATCCAAGAAAAATTTCTCCAAAAATCCTAATGAATGAAAATAAAGGTACACTTACTGTGGTATTCTCCTTCTTTCCTTGAGCATGCGTACAAGAAACCTAAGGCCATCCTCAAGCATACCCAATATTTAGATCGCCAAGCGGTTTCACAGAGCATCCACTGCCGTCAGGCGCCCCACACCGCGCGGCAGACTCGTCTTTTAGCGCGAAAAGTATCGAACAACGCCATTAGAAGAAATGCCATAGAATGTTTTTAGAATGTGTAGAATGTTTTTTTTCTTATAGCCAGTAAATAAATATAAAGGTTTGATATACCTCAGCTCAGCTGTATATGAATGGGCAACGTGTGTGCAAGTTGTAGTAAGAATTCGCTGTAATAAGTAACATTTTATTTGTTTTATAAACTGAAAGGCCTATTTCCAGTGACTACATCAGGGCATTTTGTATATATTATAGTTGATTTAGATAATTTATTCTTAGCAGAAACATTATAAGGGACAATATAAAAACACATGCTCACCTCTGTCATATTTACGCAACCTTTGGTAACGCAAGGATTTATAGGTCGCATTTTATTCGTAATTATTGCAGCCGATTGGCTTTTTTCGAACAGCCAGCATTAATTTGTCCAAATAGTGCAGGCGCTGAATAACCGTAAATTAGGTTTATTTTTTGTAGTAAGAGGCACACTACTGCGGAGCAGATTGTTAAAAGATATAGCTTTTCGCGGTGTATCTGCCTGCAAGATCGCTTACAGAGAGCGCTGTTCATGGGTTACGCTTTGCAACGGACATTCCCCATCGTCTCGAGCGGGTGACGGTGGAACGCTGGAGGGTAATGTAACGGACAGTGTCTATTCTCCCATAACTTTTAACAAAACGTATATATCTATCAAAGGTGATAAATGCCGTCTTGATGGCAGAGAAATATAATCCGCACTTGTAACAAAATTCAGCTGCACTCGTAAGAACGCGTGATATCGGATATTTACTGCTAAGGTCTTACTAATGTCGCTTCCACGTCGTGGAAGTGTCTAATTTCATAAATTGTTCTGTGTTCTGAAGATACAAAACAAAGGGCAAGTTACATGTGCAAAACTTCCTACGCTTTTCCTAAAGCAGTGCTGGTTATTGAGAATCCTGAAGGTTCGCAACTGTAATGACGAAACATCTATCGCAACTCGGGTCAGCCTCGGCCCGCACCAAGCACTCAGTTGTCGAACAAAATTTGCTGTAGATGTTTGCTTTTTCTCAGATTGAATCGTGTACAGAAACATCTTGTTTCACAAAAGCTTTTGATGAGGAATGCATTACCGAGATTACTTACTGCGCTCACTGGCTGCACTTCCTGCACTTCCCGCACTGACTGCCTGAATATCTCCCTGCTGTGCCAGATTTACACTCTTATCTTTCTTCTGTTTGTTTTACGGTGTTTTCATACACCGTCGTATTTACAAAGTAGACAACAAAGCACTAGCCGCTCTTGAGCTAGCTTTTTTAATCTTCTTTACGCCCTTTCTGTTTCTATTCGATCACTTGCGTCAAGTTCTTTCAGTAAAACTTTTTTTCGTAAAACTTTGTTTGTTTTCGTAAAACCTACCCCACACAACTCGTGAATTATTCATGGGACGGCCTGAAGTCATCCCCGACGCTTCAGGTACCCAAGAACATTGCGTTTATCCTCGTGGAGACAAAGGTTTCGTCGAGGCTTACTGTATTTCAGAGGGACATGCATGTCATGCTATTTACTGGTAAGTAGAACTCAGTTTCTGTTGGAAGCTATTCGAATATATTACACACCAAAGCGGTTTACCGTAGGACTTCTACAGCTCGCATGACACGTTTGCTTTGAGGGCTGGACACCTTCTTTGAGCTTTTTCCTTGGCCTAACTGTTTTCTTTTTACCTAACTTCGAATCCTTTCTGCTTATCCGATGATACCTTTTAACCTTTTACCCGATGATACCTGTGACTTTTAGCAAACAAGCCCGCGTGAGTCGAAAATACTGCGATACTTAGACAAATGGCAAAGACAACTGTGACGAACAACACAAGAAACATTTTCGAACCAGTGTTATGAACAAGCGGAATACACCAAATGTTAAATAGCTAGAAAGGTAGTGGCGGTTCAGTGGAGTGCAGTGGTTTAAAGCTGCAAAGTGCGTAAAAGAAGTTAAGGTGTAAAAGAAAAGTTGAAAACCTCCAAAGACACTCAAGTATTGCCTCTGTAAGTTTAATGTTTGAGAAAATATTCTTGAAACAAGATATGAAGCACTATTTTGTTTTTGTGGCAACACTTCGAAAGAGAGAGGCCAGACCTAACCGTGAAAATTTAAAGCCATCTGAAAGAGAAACGGCAAGCGGCCAGCGTGGGTACGGAGCACAACCGAATTAATGACATCGTAGTCAAAATCAAGAGGCAGAAATGGGCTTGGTCAGAGCATGTAATCTGAAACCGCTGCTCCTTAAGGGCAACGGAGTGGATTCCAAGAGAAGGCAAGCGTACCAGAGGAGCGGCAGAAAATTAGGTTGGCGGGTGAGATTAAAAAGTTTGCTGGAATACGGTGGCCGCAGCTATTATTATTATTATTATTATTATTATTATTATTATTATTATTATTATTATTATTATTATTATTATTATTATTATTATTATTATTATTATTATTATTATTATTATTATTATTATTATTATTATTATTATTATTAACAGCCATCGCCGCGTGTGATTGCGCTATATACGCACGGCTCGGAATAAATTTTCTTAGTTTTTTTTTGTGGAGGCCTGCTTTTCTTGCTATAGATGCTGGGATTATGAACTTGTGTTCATCATCCCCATATACAAAGAAAGCAAAACGTAAGGTTCAGTGTTTAGGTCACAACATTCACGCAGTAGTTTTCACAAAAATCACAGACTCAAAGACGGCTCGCAGAATATTCACCAACTACCACGAAGGGAAATGGGCAGCAAACACCCTGTTCACCGGCGAAAACAGCACAGGAGTATATAGCATCATGTGGCCGCCAGGGCACGAGGCCATCCAAGGGAACCGACAAGCTGACGCGGTAGTTCCAGGATGCGCTAACCGAGCAATCGCCGTATCAAATCAACCCGGAAGTGTCAAGCAAACATATAAAGCGATCCTGCAGCTTTAACAAGCACAAAAGCGAACGTATCCCCCTCGAAACAAGAAAACCGAGAGCTGGAAGTTGGTAACCTGCAGACAGTAACAGACGAGCATGTACCTCTGCGTTTACATAAATCTTAAGATACACTACATAACAGCATGGAGGGGCGACTGCACATGGTGTGGGAAGAATCCCGTGCTTTATAATACCACGTGGGGCATCAATAACCATGGGATTTTACCACTAATATCAAAACACACATTGGAGCAGTGAGTGGCCGCGCTGTCCAGGTGGCGCCTGAAAGATAAGCTGTGGCTGGTCCACCGGGCCCATAGGGTGGAAAATGCAGCAGGAGCCCTGGAATAGGGGCCCCAACAACAAGAAGCTTCAAGATGAACCTTAGAAGAAATAAAATTTATTCTCTCTCTTTCTTCTCGCCCTTCTCAACCTCGTGAAGTTGTTCACGGTTTAATTACTTCTAAAAATATTATATTACCAGTTATACTTTTGTAATTAGTTCATGTTGAGAAAATTGTTTATAGTGTTTCTTTTACTCCTTCGTCACGTGGCTTGATGACTGTTTCTAAGAACAACTTCTAAGAACAACTTCTAGAACAAGATTGTTCTAGAAGTGTACAAAATGTTTACAGATGTACAAAATGTGTACAAAGTGTACAAAAGAAGAAATGTGCAAAATCTCTAGCATGTTTGAAGTCTTTTTGGAGGAACGTACATCGAACGGAAGCGTAAAAACTGTCGCCCTCTCGGTGGGAAGAGATGAAGGAGTGTGTAAAAGGAGCACGAGACAGAGGTGACGCAGTTTAATGGTCGCGTTGAATTTGAACCTTCTGAGGGATAATTAACTTGCGTCGCCATCTCTCAGCACAGGTTCCCTAAATTCGCCGTCATCGAATCGCGCATATTCTGCCTCAAAACTTGCGTAAAGTTGGATGAAAGCCCCGGAAACAAGGCGACAGTCTCTATCCGTGCCCTGTTCTCGCGAGCTCGCGAGCCATTGACGCAGTTCTGGAAGCCGTCGTTTTGCTTCTGTAAACTCCTCTCCGCCACAAACAAGTTCCGGGACGACCTCTGTCATACGCATTTCTTACCGAGTAATTCTTTTTTTCAGTTACTCTCCTTGCTCTCCTCTATTATCTTCCCTTCCGGAGTTGCAGATTCCCTCGGCTTCTGATAAGCGCCATTAAGCTGAAAAGCGTGGTAGCGAGGCGTTGGGGCAGCTGAAGTATAAAGAAGTTGTTATATATACACAAATAAAACAAAGCCTCTCTGACGCAAGGAGACCGCATTAAGCCTTTCAATATTGAGGGTCCTTTAAGAGACCGCATTGAGTGGTGGCGCTAGTGGTAGCGAGAGGCGGAAACTAAAACACTCCAACGATCCTCATCCCTTCCTGCGTAGCAGTACCCAGCTTCTGAGCAAGAAAAAATTCGCTGTGGCTTAGCTTGGTTAAGACCGGTAATTGCGAAAGCAATATTCGTACCTACGCCATGGCACAGCTGGTAGTGTAGCTGGTGGTGGTGCTTGTGGTTAGACTTGTGGTGATGCATCGGTTATACAATCCAATCCAATCCAATACAATACAATCCCCTCCAATCCAATCCAATCCAATCCACTCCACTCCTATCCAATCCAATCCAATGTAATCTAATCTAATCTAATGTAATCTAATCTAACCTAATCCAATCAAATTCAGTCCAGTCCAGTCCATTCCACTCCAATCCAATCTAATGTAATCCAATCTAATGCAATCAAGGTCAAATGAAGGTCAATGGTGGTCACCGCCGCGGCACGGCAAAGGCGTGAAAGTGCAAGTAGTATTGCTTTCGCAATAAAAAGTTGCCGCAATGCGTATGGATAGTCTTGATCCATGAACATCAGCCCAGCCACATCGCTTGAACGTCAGATCAATATACAGAGTTGTGTATGTCGAACATCCTTACAATACTCTCTTCCCCTTTCCTTAATAAGAGACAATTAATCACCCAGCTGACGGATCAGGAAGGACGTAATTCACGCTACTGCGCAAAACACGCCGGGGGATGATGGCAACAAACTCAATAAAAATGTGGTAATTTAAAGGAAGAGTTTAGGGTGATGTTTACGCGGCTGCTGGTGACTCGCACGCTTCGATTACCATGCCTAACGTGCACAGTAAAGCGTCAGTGTATGCTTGCATCGCTAATAGGCTCAGCTGTTGTTGCCGAAGAAAGGTTATTCTTCATTCAATATTATTTTGCTTTAATGCTTGTGGCCATGAAAGTTTAGGATAGAAGTTTGAAATAGAAGTTTCGCAAAGCCCACGGAAACTTTTTCTTTGCCAAGCACAAAATAAAGTCTTTTTTTTTTTGAAGCCCACTGCGCAACTGCTGCTGTATTGTGCCCTGACTGTCATTGAAATCTCTGAAAATATTTCCCGGAGGCGAACAGACCATTGCTCCGGCTGCTGTCGTCAATGCACTTTTTCTGAGTGTTTCTGAGCGCATTTGACGCCCTTTTCTTGAAACAAGCCCACAAAACGCACCTCGTGTTTTCCAACAAACTTCAGGAAAACACTATCGGCATGCAAGAATGGCTCGCTGCCTCATTGTTATGCACATAATATGCAAGGCTCCTTTCAACACGACGAAAACATTGTCTCTGGCGCAGAGTTTCGCTTAACAGGCGGATTCAATGCTAAAAAAAAAACTGAGAAAATAAACCTCTCAAAAGCCGATTTCTCTATTCTCTACTAGTTGAAAAGATGCACTCTAGGCCTTGTTGTGCCTTTCGTGTGAACTGTTCTTGCTCACCCTTTCTTTCGCAAACCTTTCGCCAGCAAAGAGTGCAGCTACACTGTATCCTACGTGCGCGCAAAATGCCCATACTAAATTGTAACGGCCAGAACACATCTAGAACGATGTATTAACGCGGTATTCACTACTCACATAATGTATAATTTTACTTTGAACCTCAGCTACGCCCACAAATATCTACTTTATGGTTAGTACAAAGAGCGTAGCATCACTCTGTTAGACCCTGCTCAAGTGCGTATGTGAAGTTTTTCACATCATAATTTGCATTAAGTGCGCCTTCTGTTCTGTCTAAATGCGATTAAGATCACAGAGTGACTAGCGGGTTCCTTCTGGTTGTTTCGCAAGAGTTTCGCCGCCATAGAGCCCTCTCGGAGAGATCTTATAAAATGGCGGCTTTCTGTTGTCTCCAATACATCTGTTGTCACACCAAAACCTAGCGGATGTCCGAGGCAAAATTTCCTGATTGGCCGAAACTGTTATGACGTCGCGCAAAAGAAAAGGTAATTCCAAACTGATCCTTGCTTCGTGGCCTGAGGCTGTGGGGCTGAAAAGTTACGATATTTGCAGAAATGATGGCCTTTCCCGTCGCCGGCCATTGTTGTGCCGTCTGTCTTTGTTCTTGCTAAGGAATCTCTACCTGTCGAGTTTTTTTCTTTTTCAGTTTCCGCTACTCAATAACATGAAAGGAAAAAAAAAGCGGTCTAAAGCTGAGAACAGATGATGATGACAGGGAATTTTTGTGGCGCAAAATCATCTTCAGCCGAAGAGCGTCTTGGCACAAGGTAATTTTCGTTTCCTCATTTCCCACGCATTCTCCCTCTTTAATCCCACAAACAGGCCAGGGGAAGCTTGTACCTATTGTATCACCGGCTGATATCAAGTGACTTTACTACAGTCAAAACAGAAAACGAGGTAGTTCTTCATTCCGAATTACAAAATCCTTTCAGTAGGTTTCACAGCTATTTGGATGTGATTGTTTGGAAATGTATTTCTGTATGCCCGCCCAGAAGTACTCTTTAAAGGGACGGCAAAGTCGTTGTTCTCAAAAGAGATAAATCAGTCCGCTAAAACCCATTCGCCGCCGCGGTGGCTCAGTGGTTATGACGCTCGGCTGCTGACCTGAAAGACGCGGGTTCGATCGCGGCGGTCGAATTTCGATGGAGGCGAAATTCTAGAGGCCCGTGTAATGTGTGATGTCAGTGCATGTTTAAGAACCCCAGGTGATCGGAATTTCCGGAGCCCTTCCCTACGGCATCCCTCACAGCCCGAGTCTCTTTGTGACGTTAAACTCCAAAAAGCAAACCAAACTAAACAACATTTATCAGCTGGACAAAACATGTAGACATCTTGGAGCATTAAAGACACCGTGAAGGATAAGGACGAATGAATGCAGTAGAATCTACTGATGGCTATATGCTCCGTCTTAGCGGACTCGCCATGGTGGCAAGTGGTTAAAGTACGCGGCTCCTGCGCCAGAAGACATGGGTTCGATTGCGGCTGCGGCGGTCGCATTTTGAAGAAGGTGATATGCTTTGGACAGTTTATCGTGTGATGTCAGTGCACATTAGAGAACCCCAGGCGTTCGAAGTTACCCGAAACCCTCCACTCATAGCATCAGTCGCTTTGGTACCAACCAAACCAAACCACTCCTCCTTAGCACCACACCCATTCTTACCGATCCTTGAAGCTCGCCTTCTTCGCCGAATACAGTTTAATCTCCTACGTACACCAGCCAAACTTTATCTGTACCGGCACACTTCCACACCTTAGTGCCCAAACTGTCCACACACATATGCAGACATAGAACACTGCCTTACACAGTGCCACGCAGCCTTCCAGTCCCCCGCCTATCCTTTCCAGCCCCCCCCCCCCCCCCCCCCGTTGCCCATCTTGCTTGCCTCCCGGTACCTGAACCTTCAAGGCGCACTCGTCACCTTGGCCCAGGACCTATTGAATGCCTAACATAAAGGCTGTTAATAAAAAGTGTCACACCACCACCACCACCACCCTCGCAAGTGTTGTTCGAACTCTAAGCATCTCTCTGGTGAGGTTACAAGGATTGCACCTAAGCCCGCTCTTGTTGCCTTGTTCCTTCGAGCCTTTGGAACTATCCAAACATACATTCGAGCTCCTTGTACCAATGAATTCACTGTGCTCCACTTGCATTTAGGGCGAAAAGAGGGAACTCGGAACATGCCGATCTGATATAATCACTGCCGGTGTATGGACTATTACTTAATAGTTGGTATTTTCCCAGTGTGCATTCGACAGTAAGATAATGGCTGCGAATGCAGGCAGGATAGTCCCCGGGAAAAGGTCGAGCAGTAATTGGTTGCATTAAGTGAAATACTGATTATTTCCCAGCCACTTCAGCAAACATGCTAGTAAAGATACTGCGGATTTTATTTATTGCCGCGTGTTCTAATTAGGCGAATTTCGGGTAACATAAAGGTTTATCATAGAGGAAGCGTGCAAACACTGCTTATGCCTTGCATAGGTACTACTTTGCACTTTCTCATTTACCTCGTTGATTTCCTCGTCATTTCGCCGTGCACGTCCGCGCACCGTCTCGGCAGAAAGCAGCTGGCGGATTTCGGCACGTTCATGCTCCAATACACCTGCTAGTTTTTTAAGCATTCAGCAATACTATGGAGCGAAAAACAAAACAGAAACACCTGGCGAAGCGGGGCTGTAATGTAGGCATCTGACGCATTCCGCGCCTCTCTATTAAAAAGCACCAAAAAATGAAATTTTGCTTCTGATGCATAATTGCCCAGACGGGTGACAGAAACCGGCTCGGGATGCGCATGGTGAAGAGAAAAGCTTGTCGAAATCGCTTGACTGCGACGGCTGTAAGGGTGCTGAAAACTATAAAAAATAATAATTCCGGCTCATTGGTCTATAGACTGAGCTTGAAAACGACTGGAGTATCGCAAATTTTTGGCCAGAGTGGCATCAGGGGACCTTTGAAACTCAAAGTGCCTACATACTTTTGCGCCCTTTGACGTCAGGGATAATGGGGAATGGCACAGTCTTACAATGCTTATTACGAATAAGGGCTACGAAAAAATTGGAAGCAGCAAGCTGCTGGAACATAAAACGTACAACGCTAGTTTTACTAAACCTGCGGCGACAAGTTAAGTGATCATCTCAAACCCCTTCTCTTCAGCCATGTATTAAGGCGAAAGCCGTTAATGTCTCATCTTTGTTTACAAAAGGCTGTCAGCAGAGGTGTCACGCTTTTTCTAGTCAGTCCGGAAAAAAAAACTTTGTGCACGATGGGATTCCAATCACCATCCTTTCGTTCCGCAGATGAGCGTGCAAATGGCTACGCTACTTCCTGCCAACGCATATGTAGTTCTCCTTGTCTAGAACGCTTGACAGTGTTTGCAGAAAGGCGTCTAGTCAGACGGATGTCTACCAAACGCACTCCAGTGTCTCCAGCATTTAAGATGCATAAAAACAATCGTGTGCTTAATTACCATCTTAACCACACACCAGTGACACAAGCAGCAACACCGCGCTAAAGGCTTTCACCTCACCGCACTTTAGGTCAATAAACTGCCCCCTGATTTTTTTTTACTGAAAAATAAACCTTAAACCTTGAATACACTTTGCCTTCATTAGGCATGCGATAAACTAGAGGCAGAAGCGCCTGCGCTCTTCCAGCGAGAAGACATTGGAGACGGCGAAGTTTGTTTGAGCTTTGCAACGAGCATACCTGCTAGTCCGAACCGTGTTGCGGAAAAACAGGGATGTGCTTTATTTAAGACTTTGCAGCAGCTTCGTTACCGGCATAAACACTGGTTCCGAGAAAGGCTCAGCTACGAAGCTGCTCTTGGACGAGCGCTTCATGCACTCTATTGCGCTCTATCTGAGAATATTTTTCGGCGTTTCACAATGTGCTTCGTGCTTAGAAAAGTCCTAAGCGGCTTTTCTCTGAGCTCTGCTCATGGTTTCATTTATTATCGTTATTTTTTGCATATAGAACATCACTTCCATCGCTAAGCGCTAAGCAGCTTAAACATCAGTGTATACGAATGATCCAGACTTAATGCCAATGCTTCTGAAGAGCTGAGCAGTGGACCACAGGAAATATGTGTTTCGGGAGAATCGCTCGGCGCTATAGTATCATGTCTGAGAGAATGACAAGCGGGCCAACTTTCTGCGCTTGTCAAGAAGTTGAAGATTCAGGTTGTGTTTCAATGCTGATACGCTTTGATGACGGGAGTAAGATCACGGTATGAATCTGGCTGCTTTATTCTGCACTGCTTCGAGAGCACTTGTAAGCATCGCCTGATAGTGATGTCATATAATACAGACGTGTTCAAGAGATGATCTGAACAGCGTGGTGTAAGCGCCGTGCCTTGTTACAGCGTTCGTGAGGAGTAAAAGGCGTTTCAAAAGACCAGTTTCTTTTTAAAGCTTTGTTAGTCATGTATTCAAAGGGGGACATCCAAGGTTAGGTTAGGACTGAAATATAGTCGCAGATATTTGATACATGGGTCGCAGTCAATTCTGTTATCTTTTAATCTTTAATTATTTTGTTCGGTTTCTGCTACACTAGAGCATCTTACATGTTAGGTTTTCGTTGCATTAATATCAACCTGGCAGGATGAACAGCATTCCGTTTGTTTAGCTAAATTGAACTGATATGTCCCTGTCATATACTACCGAGCTAAGATTTATCTGTATCCCTGTGCACCCTCACTTCCAAACATTATACGTCTTTCCAACTGCATTATACTCCACCAGGGTCATACCTTCTTTGATCGTTCATTATGACTGTAAATTGAAGGAATTGTGTTGCCGAGCTTGAAATTGCATCTGCTGCCGCCTTATTTCTTTCTATTTTGGCTGAAGTGCGAACAGAAGGGCTTTACGCCCACAGCCTCTATTAAAACGCTCTTCCACACATAAAATAAGATTCTCAAACAATCCTCTGACTCCGTCCTCTGTTGAACGGCGCTTATTTCAAAACGCCAAATATAGGCTTCGATATTCAGAACCAAATAGGTATGAACTCTAATTATGCATTAAACTGGCGTATAGAGGAAGTTTAATGCATGAATATATCTCTTAACACAAATATCCTTTTCCATTCATCTGGACGCGGCATTATCTTTCGGTCCGATCGTTTTACAATTATTGTTATTAAGGTAGCACGTTTAAGGCAACACTGAAACTGCAGCAAACCGGCCCTTTGTTTTTTTGTTTACGTGTGCTTGCTCAGCGTATCTTATCTCCTGTGGCTGGTTACGCATCGCAGCTATGTAGATCTCGGAAAACTTTACCAATATCTCGTATTTCCCCCTTACAAAGTCGCCACTTCTTCCAGGTATGCTGCAAGAGCCAGACTACATTGCTAAGAAGCGTACTCCTTCGGCTCCAAACTTCTGAGAAATGAAACCCCGCGTTGGCGTTCACCCGTACCAGTGGTCCCGAATATCCCCGATAACGTCACCGTGATATCAGTGAAAACCAAAATTTCTTCCCAAGGTGCTGGGAATTGAACCCAGGTCTTTCAGATTGCGAGGCGAGCATATAACCACAGGCAATAATACCACACTGTTTCTTGGCGAACAGAGGTGAACCTAGTGTGTGCGCTGCCACACGACTGTAAGATAATTATTAGCTTTGTCATTAGAAAAGCAGTGAATTTTTGAATAAAAATAAATAAACACAAATATTGCTTTCGGATTCGAAGCACGTAAGTAGTCTTATGTGCACTCCGTAATTTTCGCAAATACTCTCCTCCGCTTTTAATTCCACTGGGCCTCAAGATTGCCTGTTCCATCAAAGCAGGCGCTTTCCGATTGGTCGCGAAGCTATTTTTTCTGCGCTTCGAGCATGTCTGGGACCGTAGAAAACCGACGTCGGACCTCGCGAAGCATCCTTGTGTGGTCCAAACATACCAAAGCCGGGGCGGGCGAGATCTGCATTAAAGGGATGGAGTTCCAGTATTGAAAGATGAGAGGCTGATATTTGTCGAAAGTGCGGCAACAAAGAATCGTCCTTTCATTTGTATTTCTTGTGTTTATATTAGCATTTGGAATGAGCCGTTCTATGGACGCCAGTGATGCAGTAGAGTTCGCTTTTTGTGGAGTAGTGTAGCGGGCCGCCTGCAAGAAATGAGGTTCGTATGGATTATCTACGCTTGTAATGTTTAGGCCAGGAAATGATCCTTTGCAGAAAGACATAGGTTGAATATCTGCAATCACAAGTTTGTTTAAAGTCAGATTTAGTAGTTGCCCAAAAATTAAAGTGAAAACAGGGAATACACATTTGAAACTTTACTCTTTTCGGAAATAAGCTGTGACAGCGTGGCACTATGCCTGCAGTTGAAGAAAGTTTTGTGCTAAGTTGATCTGCGTGTGCATCGCACCTTAAAGTTAAAGAGAAATGGACTTCGAGAATTTTATGGTTGACAATATCAATTTTGTGACCGTCAATATTAATAGCTTCGATCGCTGAAACCGGCCTACTTCTGGAACGAAATATTATACCTATTTTCTATTCGATGGTCGGAGCCAAATTTCGGAGCTTCGACGGAGCTTCGACAACACAGACAACTTCTCACGCATCAAATTGCATTTTGCAATGATGTGCTGATTACTGAAACCTGAGGTGAGCGTCGTGCAATCGGTGGCATATATAGTGAATCAAACCATCGCGTCTATGTTCAGAATATTATGCACACATTAAATAATAAGGGGCCTCATAAAATTCTCTGTGAAACGCCATGTTTAACGGGCAAAGGCGACGACATGTGATCAGCTATACCGGGTGTTCAGTGAAGGCTTGAAAATCCTTAAAAATAGATTTTTCGAGAAAAAAGCAAACTTCCACAGAACGAAACTCTTAGCTGTGCCGGAAATTGAAAAAGTTGCTAATCAGCGAAGTAATTAAATAATTTACTAATTAATTATTATTGGCCGCCGCGGTGGCTCAGTGGTTATGGTGCTCGGCTGCTGACCCGAAAGACGCGGGTTCGATCCCGGCTGCGGCGGTTGAATTTCTTTGGAGGAGAAATTCTAGAGGCCCGTGTGCTGTGCGATGTCACTGCACGTTAAAGAACCCCAGGTGGTCAAAACTTCCGGAGCCCTCCACTACGGCGTCTCTCATAGCATTAGTCGCTTTGGGACGTTAAACCCCATAAACCAAACCTAATTAATTATTATTAACGAAGTTTGCCGGTTTTTGCGAGTGACGACTTTGTGGCCAGGAGAAGACGATCCCGTGTCAGTTTCTCAAGAGTAGAAAAAGTCAGTTGCCAAAGACCTGCAGCGCGTAAAAAAAATAGCTTTTTTTTGCACCAAATTTATACTCGGCCCGTGAGGAGCACAGGAAGTCTACGCAAACAAGACATCCGGATTGCGATGTGTTCCAATAATTGCGATGGCCAGTTAGAAATGTCGCGGTGGCTCAGTGGTTACGGCACTCGGCTGTTGACCCAATTGACCCAAAAGACGCGGGTTCGATCTTGGCCGCGGCGGTCAAATTTCCATGGACCAAAAGACGCGGGTTCGATCCCGTCCGCGGCGGTCGAATTTCGATGAAGGCGAAATTCTAGAGGCCCGTGGGCTGCGCAATGTCAGAGCACGTTAAAGAACTCCAGGTGCCCGAAATTTGTGCAGCCCTCCACTACGGCGTCCCTCGTAGCCTCAGTCTCTTGGAGGAGAAGGAAACAGCTTTATTACACAAAATATAAAGTTGTTTCCTCCTCCTCCTCCTCCTCCATCACAGGGAAGGCGCATAACTGCCCTCTTGGAACAGTGGACACCTCAATCGTGCTTTAAACTACGTGGTGGTACTGACAGATGTGCACTGCATGCGTTGGCATTGACAACGTTGTGCCAGATTCGCGGCACTGAAGCCATAGGCCGGCGGCGTTCGTTGTGTTCATTGGCGTTGGCGATGACAATGTTGACACTCCGTTGACACCGACCATTTTAAGGAAAGAAAGTGCGCATAACTGGCTCCCTGGATAAGTGGTGCAGGTGTCCACCGAGATGTATGAGACAGATACTGCGCATTCCTTTTCAAAAACGAATTTAGCAATTTTATCCTCTGCTTTTCAAGGTCCCGAGATGTGTGAGACCAATAGATTTCGTCTCTCAAAACCAATTTACCAATTTTACCTTCTCCTTTCCAAGCTCCCGCATTGGTTTCGCAGCTTAAAGCGCGACTAAGGCGTCCACTGCCGGTTACAACGGACAACAACGACTGCGACTGAGAGAAGGATGAAAAGTAAAGTGCACGGGCCTGGCGACTGGCTCGAGCTGAGACACCACCTCGGCCACGTGCAGATAGAGAGGAATTAAAAGATAATAGGAAAGAGTAAATGAAGAGACGCGCGTCGCAACAACCGCGTCCGTCGAAGCGAAGACGATGGCGACGGCGACGCCGCAAAACGCAGAAACGGGCGTCAGAGAGCTCCGCTCAAAAGGCCGCGGGGCTCTGTCATGCCAGAATATTTTTTCAACAAAACCAGCGGCAAAACGTAGGCAAAATCTGAACTAAAGCCGTTTACTGCTGTGCGATATCAGTGCACATTGCAGATCCCCAGGTGCCGCCGCGGTGGCTCAGTGGCTATGGTGCTCGGCTGCTGGCCCGAAAGACGCGGGCTCGATCCCGGCCGCGGCGGTTGAATTTCTTCGGAGGAGAAATTCGAGGCCCGTGTACTGTGCGATGTCAGTGCACGTTAAGAACCCCAGGTGGTCGAAATTTCCGGAGCCCTCCACTACGGCGTCTCTCATAGCCTTAGTCGCTTTGGGACGTTAAACCCCATAAACCAACCAACCAGATCACCAGGTGGTCCATATTATTCCAGAGTCCTCCACTACAGCACCTCTTTCTCTCTTTCTTATTTCATTCCCACCTTCCTTCCTTCCTTCTCTTACGGCGCGGCCCCCTGGGACAGTGGACCGCAATATAAGCTACGAAACCAATGGAGCCGGAGCTTGAAAAGCAACGGAAAGGCGCATAGACGCCCTCTTGGAACAGTGGACACCTCAATCGTGCTTTAAGCTACGTGACGGTAGCGAGAGATGTGCGCTGCATGCGTTGGAATTGACAACTTTATGGCATAAACGCGGCATTGAAGTTATAGGCCGTCGGCGTTCATTGTGTTTATTGGCGCTGGCGTTGAAAATATTTTCACTGCGATTATTTTAAGGAAAAGAAGTACGCATAACTGGCTCCTTGGGTCAGCGGACGCCTGAATCGCGCTAATAGGCTGTTTGGGTGATGAGAGAGAGAGATTTGGGCTGCATGCGTTAACGCTGACGACGTTGTAGCAGACACGCGGCACTGCTGCAATAGCCCGCAGCGTTCATTGGGTGAGGAAACTCTTGCGATCAACCGTTAACTGCCACCTGCCAGGGTGGCAGGGTGGGAGCGCTGCCTATTCAGTGTCCTGAAACCACTCAACGTCACAGACGCCAAACCGCTTATAGTTGCCCGATGCGCCATAGCGTTCGCTCTGTAACCAGACTGAGCAGTAATTTAACCACACCATTGTTCCTCAACAACCACTTTTAACGCGACAGCGTTAAGGGCCCCGTGTCGCAGAAAAGCCTCGTGTCGCCTTAAAATCCGCTGCAGCAAGAAGAGGCTCATGGCTCAAGGTGTGGAGACGCTGGGATCGCTGAAAGCGTGCTAGAGTCAAGTAGACAGTATTTGGGTCGAGCGGGACAATAGGTCCATCAAGTTCAGATTTTGCTAAAAAATTAGTCAAACATTAAAAATAACGCTACAGTGCCTAGGGACCCAGTGAAAGCGCACTTCTTTATTATGTGAAGGAATAAAAAATTGAAGGGAACGGCTTAAGGAGTCTCCGAGTTTTCGAGCACGCCCAGGTGGGCCGCATGGTCCGCCGGGTCTCCAACAAGCGGGGCGGATTACGAAGCAAGGATGCACTGCGGCTTGCCCATGCTTTCGTAACGAGTAGAATCCTCTACTCAACCCCCTACTTGCACCTGCGCAAACATGATGATGACCAACTGGAGGTCATCCACCGGAAAGTCATCAAGCGGGCTCTCGACCTCCCGGTCACCACGTCCAACCAGCGACTTCTGGCCTTGGGCGTGGTGAACACATTTCGGGAGCTTCGAGAGGCCCACTTAGTCAACCAATACACGCGTCTTGCACAGACCACGTCCGGTCGCCGCCTCTTGGACCGGCTACACATCAAACATGACTACCATATTGAGGAAAGGGAGAGAGTGCCAGCACCCTGGAGACGCGCCCTCCGGGTCCGACCCCTTCCCCGCAACATGTCCAGAGAAGACCATAGCGGTCGTCGCCAGGCGCGCGCGGAAGCGTTGGCGCGATACTATGGTAACCAACAACATGTGTATTACGTGGACGTTGCCGGCCCACACCACGGGGTGTGGTACACGGCCGCAGTCGTACACAACACAAACACAGTCAACGGGCTCACTTTCAAAGCCTACAGCGCAACACACGCGGAGGAGATTGCCATTGCTCTTGCTCTCACTACTCCCAAGTCGAAACACATCATCACCGACTCGCGAGGGGCCTGTCGGAACTACGAGTTGGGCTGGGCTCCCCCGCTTGCCTGGCGCATACTGGAATATAGCTGTCGATCTGAAGATCCAACTCCACGCAACCTGATTTGGGCCCCCGGTCACCAGGGACTCCAGGGAAACGAACAGGCCGATCAGGCCGCCCGCGCACTCTCTCCCCGGGCTATCTCCCTGTCCTTGGAAGGGTACTCCCAATCAGACAATCTGGCCATTACATTCAAACAAATCACCGATTACTACAAGGAGGAGCACCGGCGCTACCCGGCCCCTTGTAAGGGTCTGGATCGCGCTGACGAGCGCCTCCTCATCAAAATTCTTACTAACACTGTACTGTGCCCGGCGGTGCTTAAACATTTCAATACATCCTTTGATGGCGCGTGCCAGTTCTGTGGGGAGGTGGCTGACACCTTCCACATGGTTTGGGCGTGTCAGTCAAACCCATCTATCCCCCCCAACCCCAACCCCACCAGAGAGGACTGGGAGGCGGCCCTGCTCGGCTGTCAGGACCTAAAGACCCAAAAGGCCTTGGTTCACCGGACGCGGGCGGCGTTGCTTGCCAATGGGGCCCCGGAATAGGGGCTCCACCTAGTATTGTTAGGGGAAAGGGCCAATAGGGCCTACCCCAATCACCTCTCTGTAAATATTTATTGTATTATAAATGTTTTTCACCACCACCAAAACGGAAAGGTTGATTGAGAGTATAATAACCCGAGTGATACTGCAGGGAATCCTTATTAGGTAACCAACCTTATTAGGGCCAACTCAATGGCCAGAAACTCAGCGAAAAAAAAAACAATCTCTGCCTCTCCCGTAAGAGAGAGTAGAGTAAGCATGAAATGTTTACGGGCATAACACATTGGTTGTAGATGGTACGAGTCAAAATCTTGAAATGGGTCTAGTGTTCAACACACCACTCCACACTCTTCTTACATAAATCAGATCTGGGATGGGTGTCCGCTCCCACTCGAATGGAAAACATCGCTTGTAACGTTCATCCCCAAAGCAGGTAAAGCCGTGACTACGGACAACTTGAGACCCATCTCATTAACCTCGTTTGTGGGAAAGCTCATGGAGACCATGGTTCGGGATCGCCTCTCTCCATACATGGAGGGTAAGGGCCTCTTTGCAGACACTATGTTCGGGTTCCGCCCGCACATGTCTGCACAGGATATCCTACTCCAACTACACAGGGACATAATACGACCCACAGCCATGCAACAAAACGACAAGGCCATTCTCGCCCTCGATCTTAAGGGGGCGTTTGGCAATGTTAAACATGGCACCATACTCTCTAACTTGAACACCACTAACTGCAGGGCGAAGGTCTTCGCCTATGTCAGAGACTTCCTCTCTGCGCGTCAGACACTCCTCCGGATCGAGGACGAGGAATACGGCCCGTACTCTATAGGTACACGAGGTACACCACAGGGGGCGGTGTTATCACCGCTCCTTTTCAACATCGCCATGATGCACCTGCCCGGCCGACTGGCTCAGGTGGATGGCATAAAACACGCACTCTACGAAGACGACATTACAATCTGGACCACCGAGGGGAGCCTTGGGGAGATGGAGGACCGCCTTCAGCAGGCCGCCTCCATAGTCGAAGCATATGCTGCCGACTGTGGTCTCCAATGTGCTCCCGCCAAATCAGAGCTTCTACACGTCAGGACAAACCACAAGGACAACACGTCTCTACACATATCTCTGTCAGGCGGTCCCATCAGAGAAGTGGCGGAGCTCCGGATCCTGGGTCTGTTCATCAATAACAAACTTAGGCCGGACTCTACTATAGCGAAACTCGAGCATAGGTGAACAGGTAGGGCGCATGATCCGCCGTGTTTCCAACAAGCGGGGTGGTCTGCGGGGCAGGGACGCCCTACGGCTCGCCTATGCCTTCGTGACCAGCCGGATCCTCTACGCCGTGCCGTACCTACGCACCACCAAACAACAAGACGAGCGCATTGACGCCATCATCAGGAAGGCAACAAAGCGAGCACTGGACCTCCCGGTGGCTACCTCCAACGCCAAACTGAAGGCGTTGGGAGTGGTAAACTCCTATCAGGAGTTGCGGGAGGCCCACCTCGTGAACCAATATACGCGGCTATCGCAGACGGTGCCTGGGCGCCGCCTGTTAAACCGCTTACACATCCAACACACATGCATACCAGAGGGGACGGAGAACATCCCGGTGCTGTGGCGCCACATGCTCTTGGTCGCTCCGCTCCCGCGTAACATGGACATGGCATCACATGAAGGCAGACGACAAGCGCGGGTTCGCACGCTTGAGAGGCAATATGGCTATAAAGAGGGCGTCTATTACGTGGACATCACAGGGCCGTCGCCCGCGGGATTCTTCACGGCTGCCGTAGTCCACCAGGGAATGAATGTCGATGGGATATCTTTTCGGGCCCCAAATTCAACACGAGCGGAGGAAGTCGCAATAGCTCTCGCTGCCGCCGATACAAAATCGAAAACGGTAATCACAGACTCTCGCCGGGCCTGTGAACATTATCTTGCAGGCGAAATATCACCTCTTGCCTCGCAAATTCTAAGACGCGCTCTCGCCGATTCAACTCGCACAAAAGTGATCTGGGCTCCTGGCCACCAGGGTCTACGAGGCAATGAGGCCGCTGATGCGGCCGCTCGAGCGCTCACACACCGGGCTCCTCATCCTAGCTCTCATGGCTCAGAAGCTCATAAACCACTTCTGCGGTTCCGCGAAATCCTAATTTATTATTGCGAGAGCCACCGTCTCTACCCGGCACCCGCCAAGGGGCTGAGTAAGGCGGAGGAGCGAACTCTGCGGCGCCTGCAGACAGGAACCCTTCTCTGTCCTGCAATAGCAAAACACTTCGATCCGAACACAGATGGGCGCTGCCCGCACTGTGGAGAGATCTGCGATATCTTTCACATGGTGTGGGCATGTACTCAGAATCCTCACCTTCCCCCCTCCCCCACCCCCACCCGAGAGGCATGGGAGACTGCCCTCCTCAACTGCTCCAGACTGGAGTCCCAAAGGGCTCTGGTCAAGCGGGCGCGAGACGGGGCCTCGTCATGCGGTGTCCCGGACTAAGGATACGGACCATGCAGCAGGGTTTTTTTTACCCTCAAGCTCTCTTTGATTAAAGTTTTTCACCACCACAATCCACACTCTTGTTGCGTCGAAGCGATCGCCTGAAGTAGCGCGGGCTTAGGTAGGCAGGCGCGAACCGTGGTGGCCTTGTTGCTTTCGGGAGCGGCCGCATAATCATGGCGTTGTCGGCAGGGGCGAGCAGTCTTCTGCTGTGGCGTATCACTCGCAAAGCAATCGCTTTCCACAAGACGCTTGCTACCTCTCCTTTCATCAGGCTCCATTGCTCGGCTTAAGAAGCTGTGATGGTGGCGGCATTGAAATTCAGGACGATGCAGAAGCGTACACGGACACGACGAGACGCAGGCCTGATAAGAATGTATATGCAGCGCGTTCGAATATCCGCGAGCGTGTATACATCTGGCTGCCAAAGGGGGAAACGTCATGAGCTCAGCCCGCTCAGCCCGCCGGCCAGAAATGGCTAGTGGATCGGGCTTTACTTGAAGCACAAGTCCTTGGACTCCTGGACCAGTAGGGGACCACCCTGGAAGATTTTTTTTTAATAACGTTGTTTCCATGCATCCATCCATCCATCCATCCGTCATGAGCTCAAGGCCCAGCGGCCGGTCTTTTACATGCGTGAGTGTGGGACCGTGGCGCCATCCTTGGGGACGCCGTGGAAGCAGTTTTTCTGCCCAAAGCCCTTCTCGCTCTGGAGCTCTTCTCTTGCTCTAAGCGGCCCTCTCTCAAAGCCACTAAACGATCACGTATGAGTCTCGTTAAATCTCGTATGGTGCCCGGATGCTCTCGTTTTAGCTCCCGGATGTGTGGAATTCAGTGCCCGGATGTTGGCTCTCGGTCTCGGTGTGACGCCAGCACACTGCCGACAACGGGAGCTAAAAGCATTTCATGCCTAATAGCGGTATAGTCAGGGGCCCGAAATGAGCAGCTCCAATCGAGAGCCCTTGATTAAATGCCAATCGCTGCCTTTTCATTTTGCTGGGAGGCATCTGTTTAAACGGCAATTTGGTTAGGAAAATTATCTAGGTACTTCACTATAAGCCCGTTTAACACAATGGCGGGCAGGTTGGCGGGACACCCCCTCCCGTGCCCCCAGAAATAGACGCTAAATTAGCAGCACTCGAAGCAAAATTTGACCATAAACTAAAAGAGCTAGACGCCCGCCTCGAGGCCAGATTCAATCACCTTGCCGCCGCCCTCACCGAAAAACTTGAGCAGCGCATGAACGCTATGCTTACCAAGATGATGGAGCTCTTGGAGCGTAATCTTACCCATCGCTTCACCCAACTTCAAACCCCCTCCACTCCCCCCATCCTACCTCCACAAGCACAAAACACCTTCCCTGAGCCACACATACCAATTGACACCCGTCTTAATACCCTCCTCAATCCCCCCACCATCCAATATGGCGGGGGGAACACTAATTATCTCCCCATTATAACTTGGAACTGCCGCGGCTTCCGGGCAAAGCGCGCACCTCTGCAACTTCTTCCCACCATCACACCCACGCCCCACATACTTCTTCTCCAGGAGACTGCACACCGAGCAACCCTCCCCAGCTACACATCTACACACTCGGATACCACTAACACACCCAGGGCGTCTACACTCATCCACCGCAGCCTCACCTACAAAACTCATCACATTACGTCTGAGACGCCCTGCGTGATCACGGAAATTATACATCACACACATTCACTTCCTTCTATATTTATAGCAAACATATACCACCCCCCGTCCCTGCCGATGGCCCCGCTAGAGTCACTTCTGCGAAAGCTACACCATCTAGCAGGGAAACATCCCCTACTCATCGGTGGGGACTTCAACAGTCAGCATACTGACTGGGGATACACAACCACGACACATCGAGGTCGCAAGCTCTGGCTGCTCCTGCAGAACCTCCAACTCACTGTGCACAACACGTTTCAGACGCCTACGCGGATCGGCAACAGTGTCAGCATGGACACCAGTCCGGACCTGACGCTGAGCCGCTGTATCCGCGGCGTTACCTGGAACAGAACACAACATACACTGGGCAGTGATCATTACATTATACAAATCACTGTCCCATACAAACCACCCCGTCACGCAAATATGACACACGAACTCATTAACTGGGATGCCTTTCGCGCTGCACGCACCGCCCTCCCAGACACTCCCATCGCAGACATCGATGCATGGGTGCAATCACTCAAGCATGACGTTCACCACTACACGCGACACATTGAAACTACAACCGAAACACCGACCCTTGACACACGCCTAGCCCACCTCTGGGAGGCTTATCACAGCATCCTGGAACGCTGGAAAGGCAACAAACACAACAGAACGCTTAAAAAGCGGCTGGCCGCGCTGCAGACACAAATCCAACAGCACTCTGAGGAGCTCTGTCGATCCAACTGGGGACAGATATGTGACGGCATCGCCGGAAACCTGTCCAGCAAACGTGCATGGCAACTCCTCCGACACCTCATTGACCCCACACGCACCAAATCAGCAGCACAGCACCACGTGACACGCCTCACACATGAACACATTGACGATCCCGACACCCTTCTAGACACACTTCAAACCATGTACACATCTCCAGGCGGCCCCATACCTCTACCGCACTACACAGGACAAGCAAATCCAACTCTCGACACCGACATCACGGAGACGGAAGTCAGAGCGGCCCTCCTGACTCTCCGCGCCAACTCCGCACCTGGTGCAGACCAAATCACAAACTCCATGCTCCGTAATCTGGATGACCAATCGATCACCCACACGAAATACTTCAACCAGTGCTGGAGGGAGGGTAACCTCCCGCAGTCCTGGCGCCACGCAAAGGTAATATTTATACCAAAACCCAACAAACCACTCACCATTCAAAACCTTCGCCCGATTTCGCTAACCTCATGCCTCGGGAAGCTCCTCGAGCATGTTGTGTTAGCGAGACTCACAAGTCACATGGCGGACAACAATCTCTACCCGCATAGCATGGTGGGATTCCGCCCTCATCTATCCGCACAGGATGCCATGCTGCAACTCACACACGACCTTTTTGACCCGCTTCTTCCAGGTCACACCAAGGCAGTCTTAGCTTTGGATCTCTCCAAAGCTTTTGATCGCATTCAACATCAGGCGATCATGACTGCTCTATCCCCATTGAATGTGGGTGTGTGCACGTATGCCTACATTCAAGCATTCCTGACTGACCGCACGGCTGAGATACACTTCGGCCCTCTGTCTTCCACCTCCTACACACTTCAGAGTATCGGCACCCCTCAAGGGTCCGTCCTTTCCCCCTTTCTCTTTAACATAACCCTCATACCCCTCGCCCGGAAATTGGCAACTATTCCCCACCTCAAGCACACTCTTTATGCCGACGATATCACCCTGTGGACCACCCACGGCAGTGACGGCGACATAGAGAACACCTTACAGGAAGCATCTTGAATAAACAGCGTGAACGAAGACGAGCACAAAAGACAAGAAAATGGACGACACAGCGCTGTGTCGTCCATTTTCTTGTCTTTTGTGCTCGTCTTCGTTCGCGCTGTTTATTCAAGATGCTTAACCAACTAGCCCGCCAAAACGTGTTACAGGAAGCAGCCACCCTCACCCAAAATTACGCACGGACCATCGGACTGTCTTGCTCCCCCGAGAAGTCCGAACTGCTCCTCATCCGGCCTAAGAACCACCGCTGTCCCCGCTCCCCCATTGCCAATTGAATTGAATGGTTACCCGGTACCTGAGGTTGGCACCCTCCGTGTATTGGGCTTGCACATCCAGAACGATGGCAAAAACACCACTACCCTCAAGAAACTCAAACAGGTTGCAGGCGCGATATCGCACCTCATCCGCAGGGTTTCGGGACATCATAGAGGCATGAAGGAGCGCGACCTATGTCGCCTCATTCATGCCTTTGTCCTCAGCCGTGTACTGTACACTACCCCATACTTACAACTATCCAAACATGACATAAACGCTTTGGATGCTTTGATTCGCAAGGCATTCAAGGTAGCACTTCATCTTCCCCTCAACACACCCACAGACAGATTACTAGGCCTGGGCCTCCACAACACGATCGGGGAACTGGTGGAGGCCCACCGACAGGCCCAATACATCAGGCTCACAAAAACTTCCACAGGTCGGTATATCCTGGACTCCCTGGGAATCAAAATACCGGCCAACGACCCAACCCTTCTCGCCATCCCACGATCCCTTCACCGAGAGCTTCTCATCAGGCCGCTCCCGAGGAATATGCACCCGTCCCACCATGAGCAGCGCCGCAGAGCCCGTGCGAAGGCACTCCATCGAGCGTACGGCCCCCAGCCGGACGCCGTATGGGTGGACGCTGCCTGCACGGGTGATGAAGCGAAAGCAGCTGCGGTGGGCTCCTCTTCATCCACCTTCCTCACACTGCCTCTCCCTCCAGATACGTCCCCAGAGGCTGCAGAGGAAGCCGCCATTGCACTTGCTATAACCGGCACGGAAGCCCGGTATATTTTAACTGACTCTAAAACTGCGATTCTAAATTTTGCTCGAGGCCGAGTTCATGTCCCTGCTTTTGGCATACTGGACTCGCCCGATGCACCCCCGCCCCGCCAAGTGGAGCTGATATGGGTGCCTGCGCACTCCGGGAATCCCGGAAACGAGGCCGCCAACCTTTTAGCCCGAGGTTCTTTAAACCGGGCTCAGGTGGCCTCGGATCGGGGATTCACGAAGGATCGCATGCACTCATTCAGTGAGCTGACCCAGGCATACAAAGCCTCTCGCCAGCTCTACCCCCCGCCCCACCCCTCCCTAGATAACAGACACGCAACACTCTGGCGCAGATTACAAACACATACTCTCCCCTCGCCCCTTACCCTATCCCACTATCATCCCTCCTTCCCAACTCCTGCTTGCGCCCTATGCCCAGAACCCTTCGCTTCTTCCCTCCAAATCCTTTCCCTCTGCCCGGCGGACCCTCCCCCGCGGGACCTAGAGAACCTCAAGACCTGGGAGGACTGGGAGACCCTGCTGCACTCGGAGGAGCCGGCCGTGCAGACCATCGCCACCGGCCGTGCTGCCAGTGTTATGGACCTCAGGAACATAAACACTTGAGTGCAGTGGGGTCGTGCGGGGACCCTGGGGCGTGCCCCGAATTCCTTTGTAAATAAAGTTTTCACTCTCTCTTGGCGGGAGGGTGTTGTCAAAGAAGACTGCTGTATCAGTGTCCACTGAGATACGAGACACGGGAGTCGTTTTCTTTCCTTAAATGTAATTTTCATTTCATTTTCCTTCACTTTCGGCGTAGTTCGGGTGTGCACCAAGATATGAGGAACAAGTTTCGTTTCCATTCCTTCGGGCAAGGCGTCGCGCCGATGATGATGAAAACTTTATTTGGAACAAGGGGGTTTTGGACACGTCGGTCCTTGGGCCCCCGCACGGCCCCACTGCACTCAAACGTTCATGCCCCGGAGGCTCATGACGCTGGCAGCCCGGCATGCGGCGATGGTTTGCTTGGCCGGGTCCTCGGAGCGCAGTAGGGTCTCCCGATCCTCCCAAGTGGTAAGGTGCTCCAGGCCCCGCGAGGGAGGATCCGCCGGGCAGAGGAAAAGAATATGGTCGAGAGTGGCTTCGGGGTGGTGGCAGCGGGTACAGGAAGGGTTTGTGTGGACTTGGTGATATCGCGAGCGTATATAAGGGGAGGGAAAAGTGCGTCGCCTCCAAAGTGTCTGATGGTAATTGTCGAGGGAGGGATGAGGTGGGGGGTAGAGCCTACGCTCAGCTTTGCAGGCCTGCGTCATTTCACTGAATGAGTGCATGCGTTTCCGTGAGAACCTCAGGTCGGAGGCCGCCGGTCCCCGGATTAGAGAAGCTCGGGCTAAAACGTTGGCGGCCTCGTTTCCGGGATTCCCGGAGTGGGCAGGCACTTATATCAGCTCCACATGGCGGGGCGGGTGCGCGGTGAGGGAGTCCAGTATGCGAAATGCAGGGCCGTGAACTCTCCCGCGAGCAAAATTTAGTATGGCAGTTTTAGAATCTTACAGTACATATCAAGCCTCCGTGCGTGTGACGGCCAGGGCAATGGCGGCCTCTTAGGCCTCCTCGGAAGTGGCAGCGGGGGATATGTGAAGGATGGCAATCGGTCGCGGATCCCACACGGCTCCATGTCCCCTGCCATATTCACCGCGAACTACTTATCAAACCTCTCCCCAAAAACATGCACCCCACCTACCACGAACCCCTACGCAGAGCTCGCGCTCGGGCGCTCCGCAAACAGTATGGCACGGAACCGTCTGACGTTTGGGTGGATGCTGCATGCACCGGCGATGACGCAGTTGTAGCCATCACAAACCCCTCCCTCCAACCGATTGCGTCGCGCCCAACGGGCGATGGCGTTCCGTGGACGCTTTGGCAACACTGCAACACGCTGTCGCGTCCCGCTTTTAAAGACTAAGCTTAAGAGTCCTTCAAATTTTTTCTATTTTAAAAGTCATTTAGGACGCAATGTTTTTCAAGTAAGGTTTCCGTTAATGAAGTAAGACGCAACAATACGGGTTTTTTATATTCCACACCAAATAGTGCTGACCGTCTTACCTGGTGCTTATGCTCGCGTAGCCAGTGTAGGTTCTGCTCGCGCCAATAATGGGCGCTGTGAAAAACGGCACTCGCATCCCCGCAAGATTGGTGGTGGTGGTGAAAACATTTATTTCGAATGAACTGGAGGTATGTTTGGATCAGCCCGTAAGGGACCGATCCTTACAAACACTAGGTGGAGGTCCCTAGTATGGGACCCCAGTGGCGGTTGCCGCCGCCCGGGCGCGCCCGACTAAGGCTTGTTGGGCCTGTAAGTCGTGGCAGCCGAGCAGGGTCGCCTCCCAGTCCTCCCGGGTTGGGTTGGGGATGGGGGGAATAGCGGGGTTGGAGGGGCAGGCCCACACCATGTGATAGGTGTCAGAAGACACTGCACTACAGTGGGGGCAGCTGCCGCTAAAGGAGGGGTCAAAATGTTTTAGCGCTGCCGGGCACAGCAAAGTATTGGTGAGAAGGCGGAGAAGGAGCCGCTCATCCGCCTTCTTCAGGCCTTTACATGGGCTAGGGTAAAGGCGATGACAATTTTGATAATATGTTGTAATATCTTTGAATGTATAGACCGGATTAAAATCGGGTTCCTGATCGGATGGGGAGGAGAAAACAGCCCGGTGAGAGAGCGCGCGGGCGGCTGCGTCTGCTGCCTCGTTTCCTGCCAACCCCTGATGAGCAGGGGCCCATATGAGGTAACGGTGTGCGGGGTCCGTATCCCGTATGCAATTTTGATATATTCGATAGGCTAGGAAGGGAGTGCAGCCTTGTTCGACGTTCCGACAGGCCCCTCGCGAGTCGGTGATTATGTATTTTGAATTGGAATGTGAGGCCGCGAGAGCAATCGCGACCTCTTCTGCTTGTGTTGCACTGCGAGCTCTAAAAGTTAGGCCGTTAACTGTGTTGCTGTTGTGAACTACCGCGGCCGTGTACCATCCCCCATGGTGAGGGCCGGAGGCGTCCACGTAGTATACACCTGTTTTGTTGCCATAATATCGGGCTAGCGCTTCCGCTCGTGCCAGGCGCCGACCATTATGGTCTTCATGTGACATGTTTGCTGGAAGAGGCCGCACGTGGAGGGCACGTCTCCACAGTTCCGGGATGCGAAACCTGTCTTCCATTGGAGGGGTGTGTTGGATATGGAGTCGAGCAAGAAGGCAGCGACCCGACTCCGTTAGCGACAAGCGCGTGTACTGGTTTGTAAGGTGCGCCTCCCGGAGCTCCCGGGAAGTATTCACCACCCCAAGAGCCATAAGCCGGCTGTTTGAAGTAGTGATAGGGAGGTCAAGGGCACGTTTAACAATTTTGCGAAGGATGACCTCAAGGGCGTCCTCCTCTTGTTTCCGTAGGTGGAGATAAGGAGTCGAATAGAGAATTCGACTAGTTACGAAGGCGTTTGCCAGCCGCAAGGCATCCTTACTTCGTAACCCACCGCGTTTGTTGGAAACCCGGCGGACCATGCGGCCCACCTGGTCCCCCACCTTACGGAGTTTGGCCAATGTAGTGTCTGACCGCCTGTGTTTGTGGATGTAGAGTCCGAGTACCCGTATCTCATCACTTTCGCGTATGGGACCACTCTCAAGAGAGAGAGATATTTTAGTTGTGCACTTCTGTGAGGGGCGGAGGTGCACAAATTCCGATTTTTGAGGGGAACATTGAAGACCGCAGCGGCGGGCGTAGCGGTCTACTATCGTCGCCGCTGTTTGCAGGCTGGTTTCAATGTCTCCTGTGCTGCCCTGCGTGGCCCACAGAGTGATGTCATCAGCGTACAGGGCGTGCTGCACGCCGGCGACACCACTCAGCTGGGCCGGCAGGTGCATCATGGCCAGATTGAAGAGCAGCGGGGAAAGTACCGCGCCTTGAGGGGTTCCCCGCGTGCCGAGTAGGTAAGGACCATGGTCTCTATCTTGAATTCGAATGTAGGATTGACGATCCATTAAAAATTGGCTTATGTATTGGAATGTGTTGAGGCCACAGTCGGTGTGACTTATGTTAGTGAGTATGATCTCATGTGTTACATTGTCAAATGCCCCTTTAAGATCCAAGGCGAGTACTACCCGGTCATTATGGGGGCATTCGAGGGGGTCAAGGACTTCCCGATTGAGTTGCAGGAGGACATCCTGTGCGGATCTGTGTGGGCGGAATCCGAACATGGTGCTCGCAAAGACTTGTTTGTGTTCAAGATATGTAGATAACCGATCCCGCACCATCGTCTCCATTAGTTTGCCCACGCATGAGGTGAGAGAGATGGGGCGGAGGTTATCTGTGTCAATTGGTTTGCCAGCTTTAGGAATAAATGTGACCAAAGCCGTTTTCCATTCGATTGGCAGGGGGGTGTCCCCGCGCCAAATCGCATTTACGTATTCCAGGAGGGACTGGTATGCCAAGCCGGGAAGGTTCGTCAAAAGCTTGACGGTGACCTTATCCCGTCCTGGCGCAGTGCCCCGTTTCATTTTGGCGAGAGCCGCCCGCAGATCATGGAGCTGGAAAGGTTGATCCAGCTCCGTGTTCTCTCTGCCTGCATAAGAGTACGCAGATCCACGGGGGTCTTGGGCTGTACACAGATACTGGTCCCGAAGTTTCTGTGCCAGTTGAGTCGTGTTGCCAGGAAAAGCGTGCAGTGCTCGCTGCAAATGTTTTTGTGTTTCGGATCGTGTTTGGGTTGGGTCGATTAGGGCCTCGTCAGTTGAAAGCAGTCGGTGGAGGAGTTACGCATCTTCGTCGCACTGAATCCGGCACCAGCCGCAAAAATCGAGCGGTTTCTGAAAGTCATTTGTTCTCAGCTCTTGCAGAGGGCACACATGATATGGATGTCAAGTATATCTAGAAAAGTAACCTCCACACTGTAGTCAGGCTCGCTTCATATGCGCTGGTAATTTCACTGATCTTTGCTTCCGGCCTGACGAAGATGTGCAACAGTACATGGATGTCCAAATGATCGTTTATTGGTGTATTAGAATTTAACGCCCCAAACTAACTCAGGCTATGAGGGGCGTCGTAGTGAAGGGCTCCGGGAATTTCGACCACTTGGGGTTCTTTAACGTGCAGTGACATCGCACACTACACGGGCCTCTAGAATTTCGCCTCCATCTGTAGAACTGGCTGGTGTCTTCCTTCTCCGAACATGGAGTGATCCATTGGTCCTAAATCGATTAAATATCAATATAAATTTAGGACGGCTCGGCGCACGAAGGCCAGGATGTTGGCAGCGTACAGTACGGATGCCAGCTCCGCGTCCATTTGCGCGCTCACATAAAGATCACAATGGCTACCTTCTGGTTAATGCAGCACTGCAGTTGCGCAGGCGATGCCAGTCTCACTATATAAGGCGAAAGCCTTTAATGCCTCACAGTGTCGTGACCAAGACGAGTTAGCAAATGTGTCCGCGTTTCGGATGCATGCCTTAAAATGGGAATATGCCAATCAGTGGCCAATCGATACTTAATTGGGTGCAATCGCGACATGGGAACATGATATAAAAGTATTTCGTGATTATATCACTGTACTTAATGACTAAATGACTAATTTGTAATTAGTAGTAGTTAAGAAGTGGCATGTGGGACTGTGAACTGCGCCTGTACCTTAACTAAGACTAATTAATCAGTCTACTAGTTAAGGTCACAGTAACTATCACTAACCATACATTAACTAGTATCACGAAATGTGCAAGTCATGCTTAACTATCATCAACCATCGTTAAGAGTTAAACATGGGAGAGGCCTTTGGCCTGCAGTGGGCGTAGTCAGGATGACGATGATGATGATGATGGCGAAACGTTTCATAAACATTGTGTCGAACATTCTAGAGAGAGCCATAACTTGACAGGTGATGACAGGACATGATGGCAGGGCTTATAACGACGGTAAAGACCAATTAGCCTAATTAACCTTTCTAGTCAGACCACATAAATAAGCAAAACCGAGTAGGAAATTGGTCGTGTTGGGGAATCGAACCAGGGTCTCCGGAGTGCGAGACGAGCACGCTAACCACACCGCCATACCAGCTTGATGGTTTGGAATGAACAAAGGCGCGTCTATCTAATACGGCGGCTTCGTTCACTCCTATCTTCCTCCCTTCTCTTACGGCGAGGTTCAGGTGTCCACCTAGCTATGCGAGACACATACATTTCCTTTCCTCAAAAACCAATTTACCGTCGAGCAAGGCGGAGAGCGGAATGGGCGATGGCGTTCGGTGGACACCCTGGCAGCGTTGCAAGACGCTGTCGCGTTTCATTGTTGGAGGCGAAGCTTAAATCTTAACCACACATCAGTGACACAACCAGCAACACCACGCTTAAGGCTTTCGCCTCACCACACTTTAGGTCAACAAAGTGCCCCCCTGAATGTTTCAAGCTGTGACGTTGAAGTTCAGGGGTGGTATACTCCCGGTGTCGCCTTTTGCGACATGTCGCATTAGGGCGGGGCCTAAAAAAGTGCGTACAGTTGCTCGAAGAAACGGAAAACGCCGCCGGCACTTTCGTCGGCGGTGCTTTCATTCACTCCGAGAAGCGACAAATTACCACTGCTGATTCACTAGCAGCAGTAGTTTCGTATCTTTGATAGCAAGAATATTTGCCATCATATGACGTCTAATGTTCAAAAAAACATTTCCAAATGTAAATTAACTCGCTTTACTTCATTTAAGTCTATAACTTGATGCAGTATGTAAGAAATTGTTTTTGTATTACTACAGTTCAAATAAGTTACTTTTCTTTTCGTTCTACAGAGAGATTAGAGTGTAACCTAAGGCGGTGTACATCCTTCTGTATTCTGTATTGATGTGTTCTGCTTCTTCGGTGTTCTGCTTGTGATGTATAATCATAAGTACACTTGTGCTGCCTGTGCTGTCAGGGGGGCATAGCATAGTCAGGCCCCATCCGGGCCTTTTGCTATTGCCTCCTGAGCCAATTTGTAGCAAATTGTCTCAAATAAAGAAAGGAAAGAAAGAAACCGCGAAAAAGCTCCCAATATATTTTTGTTTCGTTCCCGACGGTTGTGCTAGGTTTCGGCTGCGTTTCGGGCAGTTGCAGACTGTAGCAGTGTAGCTGGAGGTCCCATTAGGCTTGCGCGCTCCAGAATCGAGAGCGTATCTCAAAAACTAGGCTGAATTGCAGCTTAAACACTATCGTCGGAGCAAGGTAAGTCATTGCGAAAAGCAACAACACCAGTAGTTGCCTGTAAACATGCCGACCGGAATCGCAAGGACTGCTGCATTGGCTGAAGCGGGCGGCTCTGGCTTGGAAGGACGCCGCCACGTTTTCACGCTAAGGGCGCAAAAGCCGCAACTGCCGATTGCGTTCGTACGCTAACGCTATTTCCCCATTAGCGTTCTGCGCATGCGCACTCTGGATCCGCTATTCCGCTATGCACGCAATTATGCAAAGCCCGCAATACTAAAACTCTCTAATGTTCAGTTGTAGGTTTGTAAAAGTCGTCAGATTGCTTTAAATCCTCTTTGGCTCGTGCAGACACTGTTTCGCTGCACTAAAGTGCATTAAAACGCGTTGAAGGGTCATGTAGGTGCGAGCGCAAGCGCTGCCAAGGCCATCTCGTCGCAGCGGGCAACGTCTGCTTCGTCGTCTGTTTACGACGGTGCAAAGTAAGTTCGCATGGCGAGTGGCAGTCCGGCTCAGTAGACGGTAGCCACAGTGCTGTGCTCTTCGACAGCCGGTAATGCCGCCGACAAGATTCGTCGGCCAAGGCAAAATGGTCTCGATGTCCGCCGACACGCCACTCTTTTTCGCAACTCAAAAACCAGGCAAGGAGAGTGGGATCCATGGCGTCTAGTATCAATTTAGTAGCCAGCCGCCCGCGCGAATCGCTTCAGAGCATTCAGTTGTTCGACTAAGGGTAGTAAATTGGGGCGACGTCACGATGATGTAGCAGGAAGGCGGATCCGTGTCGTCACGCCACCGTCACCGCGGCTCGAGCCAATCAGCGAAGAGCGAATGCGACATGTCGCAACAGGCGACACCGGGAGAATACCACCCCTGGTCTTTACATTGTAAAGGGGACACTGAAATGCCATGTCGCCTGCGCACCATGAAAACAAGAACCTCACATGCATTTTGCATTTTGTGTCAGTGCATTTTGTGAAATTGACCTTGAAGAAAATTTTGCGAGAAACCACACGAACAACTGCCTAATAGCCTACAGCCACTGCCACACAAGCTCTTCTTGTTCGCAGAGGGCACGTAAAAGAATCCCGGGTGGTCAAAATTTTCGGAGCCCTTCACTGCGGCGTCTCTCATCGCCTGAGTCGCTTTGGGGCGTTAAACCCCATAAACCATAAGCGAAATCGAAACTTTTTTCTGATGCTCCTTTTAACAAGCAGCGGTTATTCACGAACACTAGCTGAAGCTGGTGACTAAATGAACAGACTATGATGCCTCACACCGAGCCCGTAAAATAGTCACATCATAAGTGGTGGAAGCAAAGAAGAAAAACTGAAACTGCAGGCAGCCCGTATAACGGCTATCGGAATCGATGGCCGCATACTTGACGATGACCAACCTTTTTCTTGCACCCAGCGATGAAGCAAACATAACGTATTAGACGAACGCAAAGGCTTCGTAGTCGGGGAAATCACCACAGATGTTTCCAGTTGGTCGTAGCAGTCACTGCAACTTCTTACCAGTGAATGTTGTATTAAGGCGGAAGCCTTTAATGCCTCATCGCTGTAAGCAGGAGCTGTCGACAGAAATGTCACGCTTTTCAATTGGTCGAAACGGTCGTGACGTCACAGTGCGCGAATTTCAAACGGGGCCAATTGTACTTTGGCTACTAACCATGCAACCAATTGAAGGGATCGCATAGTGATGCTCCAGGTAAGTTTGACTGAGTTTAGTTAATTGCTTACTTAGCCAATTAGTTAATTAACCTTTCTAGTCAGGCCAGATAAATAAATAAAACCGAGTAAGAAATTGGCCGAGCTTGGGAATTGAACCCCGGTCTCCGGAGTGCGAGTCGAGCACGCAACCACTCCGCCATGCCAACTCCATGGTTTGGAATGAACAAAGGTGCGTCTAGTGAATACGGTGTCTTCGTTCACTCCCATCTTCCTCCCTTTACGTTACGGCGAGGTTTAGGTGTCCACCGATATATGAGAGACAGATACATTTTCTTTCCTCAAAAACCAACATACCGACGAGCAAGGCGCATTTTTCCGCGTTTCAGATTGATCCAAATTGTCGTGACGTCACCGCGCGCGAATTTTGGCGGGTGTCCACCGAAATATGTGAGATAGTTACTGCGCAACTTCCTTTCCTCAAATACAATTTTCGACTAGTGTCTACTGAGATATGTGAGACAGTTAATGCTTAATTTGCTTTCCTCAAATACAATTTTCATTTTCTTCATTACGGGCCCTCTTTCTTCACACTTTCTTCACTCACACTTCCTCCCTTCCTGTACGGTGCGACTCAGGTGTCCACCGAGATGACAGAGAATTACAGCCCCATTTCCTTTCCTCAAAAAGCGTTGCGTTCAAAGGGCAACGCATCGCGCCGAACGGGTGGTGACGTTCCTTGGACTCCGTGGCAGCGCTACAACACGCTGTCGCGTTCCACTCCTAAAGGCGAAGCTTACGCGTCATTAATTGGCAGTTAATTAATGCACCAACAAAATGTGCAGTGAACAATCGCGTAGCAGAATGCAGCACTCAGGCTTTCGCCTTTCACCACTTTAGCCGCTAAAGTTCCTCGTAATTTTTTCCACTGGACTATCGGCGTTCTGCATATGCCTAGTTCCGGCTTTGTGCAAACACGAGATTTTCATGACCTGCAGGGATTTAAAAAATGACAGTTCCGTCGCTTTAAAACACCGTACGGCGATCGTCTTCTCCGCGGCCAAAAACTTTTCGGCGGGAATAACCACCAAAAGTCCTTAATTAAAAAGTTATTCACTAAATTTTAGATAATTAGCTAGATATTTAGCACTTTTTTACAATAACTCACGTCAGCCGCAGCTGATAGCTTCTGTCGGTAGTGATTGTGATTTGTTCTCAAAAATTATAACTTTAAGAATTTATGAAAGCATTCCCTGAAACGCCTGGTAAGATTTTAGTAACGTTAAGAAATTTCTACGAAGTCTATAAGCCTGCATCTTTGTGAGAACAATGCCCTTGTTGAGCCTTTTATCAAGGGAGTCGAAGGCTTTACTGCAATCGATAAAGTTAGCCAGTTTAACAATATGTTCTAAAATTTTTTTGTTCCGCTCGAGCGGTTTGTGCTTGTCTGTCTCTCCGGGAACCAAACTGGAGTTCGTGATAATGTTTGGTTTGGTTTGGTTTATGGGGTTTAACGTCCCAAAGCGACTAAGGCTATGAGAGACGCCGTAGTGGAGGGCTTCGGAAATTTCGACCACCTGGGGTTCATTAATGTGTACTGTGGGATGGCAGTGCACGTTAAGGAACCGAAGGTGGTCGAAATGACAGAGAATGATGACAGAGATGACAGAAAATTACTGCGCCATTTTCTTTCCCCAAAAAGCGTTGCGTTCAAAGGGCCAAGGCATCGCGCCGAACGGATGGTGGCGTTCCGTGGACTCCCTGGCAGCGCTACAACACGCTGTCGCGTTCCACTCCCAAAGGCGAAGCTTAAGCGTCATTAATTTCAGGAGCAGAGTTTCTTCAGCCCGAAAGCGTTTGATAGCGCTAACATCGCAACGAAGGATCCCGGCACTTTTTATATCTCACGGCCTTTACTTCAGTTAAAATAGAAACCTGGGTAAAGCACTCATTTCCACAACGGGATCAGGGCCGTAGGGGATCAATCATGTAACTTAATATTGATGAATATGATTGTGCCGGTCTCAACAATCTTTGCAGATTTTGCGGAGAACAATTTCAGAAACTTACACATTTTCTTTCCACTAAGTAAATTTGGGTGACCAGTTGCGCAGACCTGAGTAAAACAACTGCCTACCACCCTGCACTCAAGCATTCGTGCAGCGCGTTTTTATTTTTTAAACCTTGGAACAAGTTAGTTGAAACACCCTCTGTATTGGCATTTTAATCATATTTTCATTTTATCATATTTCGTGGAAGGAATTGTGAAGTTTTGCCTGTACAAAGCCTTCCAAAATGCTCTTGGCCATTCTCACCACTGGTTTAGCAGCTCGGCCCTAATCAGAATGATCTGCCGTGTTCATTGGCGAGAAGCAATTTTCTTCCCACGCTCTATTCAAGAAACCATGATCCTCTTCATACCGGCTGACCGGTTCAAGCGTGTTCCAGCATTAATTCTTTTTTTTTGGGGGGGGGGGGGGGGGGGGGGGGGGGTATAGTGGAACCCAAGAGACTTCTGTTCGAAACGTGTACCTTCATCTCACTTGTTTGCTTTGCACCGGACTCGCATAACGCGTTAGAGGAAAGGGGAGGGAGGTTAAGAGTTGAAGGTGCGCATTTGTGCATTCATGATAAATAATCCGCATCCTCCACCGGTCATCTTTCTATCAAAGCTGCTGAGGCCACAAATTGTCAGCAAGCGCAGATTGGTACACAACACATTCGGTGTGGGAGCAGGGTCCCGCTATTCAGCTGTACTTACCTCAATCTGGTTTGGTTGGTTTATGGGGTTTAACGTCCCAAAGCGACTGAGGCTATGAGAGACGCCGTAGTGGAGGGCTCCGGAAATTTCGACCACCTGGGGTTCTTTAACGTGCACTGACATCGCACAGTACACGGGCCTCGAATTTCTCCTCCAAAGAAATTCAACCGCCGCGGCCGGGATCGAACCCGCGTCTTTCGGGCCAGCAGCCGAGCACCATAGCCACTGAGCCACCGCGGCGGCTTACTTACCTCAATCTGTGCGCACAAACGCCCTTGTACTCTACTGGGTGTATGTTCTGGGTGTAGTAGATGCTCTGGACAGCAATTTTTTATATTGCACCCTACGAAACAAACACCTACACAAAGAGAAGTTTATTACGAACTGACACTTTCAGTACATCGCTCTCAGACATATCATTTGATGCGAGCAACCCAAATACATCTTGAAAAGAACAAATGCGCAACAATAACAGCGATAACGCAACAAAGCATATTCAAAACAATGACAGGCCGAGAGCCCAAAATGGCACTCTACAAGCAAACAACAAAGCAATAATTGTGCAACACTGTCACATCACAGCTGACAAAGGCGAGAAAAGGCGGGGAGGTGGCAGGCTAATAAGGCAGAGCCCTCATTTCCAGCCTGCTGTTGGCCATAAGAAAGAATCTCGTGTACCAGCGCCGCAGGAACAGCGCCTCGCCATCATTTGCTAACCGGTCAGACAAGTATTCCCAGATGACGAGGCGCAGGTTCTGCAGCGCTGGATACATGGCGCGGGCAGGGGTTCGACGAGCCTCTACAGGGACTGTTTTCACTCATTCAGCAAGTAAATACGCCAATTAAATCTTCGCTACGCCGTCTACCGCATCGCGGAACGCAGAACAGACCGAGGAAAGAGTGGTTTCGTAATGCCACCAATGTGTGCCATGTAGTCTTTGCCAAAAGTAACCATTCTGCACGGTTTGCTTCTTGGTCTTATATTAAAGCTATTATGCCAGCCATGAAGCTCAAAATCTCTGTATGGTAAGGAGAACCCATGACCTCAACTTCAAAGAACTTTTTCAACTTTAAAGAAGCCGTGAGGGCCCTACTTTACGACTGAGAAGCAAACCATGCAGCCTGGTTACTTTTGGCAAAGACTGTACATCTGTCATCGTAGAAGTAAATGGACTCGGCGTGTTTCCTGATTTACGCCCATTCATGATGCCTTCATCTCTTACATTTCCATTATATTGTATCAACTCTCCAGATCCTGCCTACCAGCCGGATGTATGCGTTTTAGAAACACATGACGGTCGGCTGAGGTTGCTAGATGTCGTGGAATGCTGCGAAAAGTTTGTCCCCTCCAGTACGGGTGTTGTTGATTGCGGAAGGCGTTAGTCCTATGTTGAAAATTGTGACGAACCTCCCAGGCACAGCGGCATCTGTAAAACGCCCCCAATTTGGCTCTCGCACAGACGCCCGATACTTGCGAAAATTTGGCACAATTGCACTTAACAATATTCTTCTGAACTTTTTGTCCAAGTACCGTAATCCGCTTTGCCCGCAGCAGAATCTACTCGACTCAAAACCACCTTAGAGCCTCTGGGAGGGGAAAATTCGCAGGAAATGCTGGAGCACATCTCTTAATTATATTATTAGAGGGCCATTGATTTCGTGAGCCCGAGGTACGTGAACAATTAGGCTCTCCTGCCTCGGCGAGGAATCGCATGAGTAATTGAAATACTTTGAGAACAAAAGCCTCGACTGCTGTTCAGTGACCAAGGTGACATGATACAGCATGGTCTAGCCTAGCCTCTTTTCTGCAAAATGTTCCATCTACAAGCCTATTGTACTTCGACTTCGCGCTAGCCCTGATTAGTGTGCTGCAATGGCCTGAGATGTTATGAAGTAGAAACTCGACGAAACGTTACGCAGGACCTACTGAGGAGTGTTCCCAGGACTTAATGTGAAGAAATAAGACGTGTTGCGCTCGCTCATTATCGCTGTCAAAGTAATCTGCAAGTAGCGCACGCAAAGAGGAAAAGAAAGATAACACTAACACAGTGGCGACTATCACACCACATTTCTTTTGCAATGTTATTGAGTCGACAGTGCCAAGTTAAGTCCTGCGTGTTCATGGCTTCGTGGTCCCAGTTTATTTTAAGCGTGACGTACCAACAGTCTGAAGCTTCAGGATCCTGGCCGCATTCACTCGCATAAATAGGCTTGGCTGCTGCGAGCCCTGGTTTCCTAGGGTGCCTTTTCTTGCCTAGTCAACAGAGCATGTGTTCACTTGGTAGCGTGGCTCGATTTTCTCTCCAATAGGAAGGCTCTTTTGAAAGGCGGATAGAAGAAAATGGACCTGTCAAGACCCGGAAAACAAATTGCTTTTGCTTTTATTTTTTTCTGTTTTCCTACCTGCTGCAATACCTGCAATACCTGCAAAGCTGCAATACCTCAGGTCCACGCTGTACTGGGCAGAGCGAAAAAACGTCTCATGGTTTTTATCACATTGCGCCCACCTTAAAAAATGTGAAGGTGTTCGAGGGGGCTACAGTTCATGCTATATACTTTGTGTCGGTTGCAGCAGCTGTTTTTGACACCCAAAAAATTCCTTCCTCTCTCATTTTAAAACTTCTGGAATGCCACGAAACAACCCTGTTTTGTTTGTCGCTGTGTGCCTTCCTTAATCCGTCTTTGTTTTTCTGCCGCAAGCACGCTTTCGTTCTCATTTTTACGCGAGGTGCATGTGTTCAAGAATATAACATGCTACAGTCGCCGTACACTTTTCCAACTTTTGACGTAGTTTGCGTGGTCAGTCTTTATGACTAACTGCTTTTGTGACGCACTGAAGTACAGCATGCGAATCATAGAGTGCGATATATACCAAGACGATAAACGCAATAGAGGGCATAGCTGGTTTGCATGCAAGATGAAAACAAAGTGCAATGCTGCAACAGACCAGGCGAGGAAAACAACGGGACTAACGCTACCGTTTCCTTTCCTGTGCTTTTCGCGTTACGTGTCCGTATTTTGTTTTGTTTTTCCTTGAACCCAAACCCATTTGCTCAGTTACGCGTCACCTACCATCCAATTCCTTCTTCACTATGCACTCTTTTTGTCCTTTAAGCGTTCCTTTGAAAACAGCGATTCTTGCATCGTTTGGTTCGACTTGCCTGTTGTCTGTTCGCACTAGGTGGTCACCTTAAATACGAATGTCATTGCGGAAAGCGTAAGTGACAGTAGGCATCAAGACGTTCCCTAAAGGCTGCATTAAGGTTAATATGAGCCAGTGCATCTGTTACAGAAGAGGGCCCCGCTTTCAGAGTTATGCAAAATTCTGAGTGGAAAAGGCAGTGCAAGGAGCGTGCAAGAAATCATACGCCTGTCGTACTCTGGCAGGTGCTGTTCGTGCCACTTTCCTCTATTCCAAGTAAAGATAGGCGGTTGGGGAAAGAAAGAGGGTGAGAGAGTGTGAAAGAGCGAAAGAAAGAGGCTGACCTCCCAACCCAAGATGTTTTCCCGAAAGAACACATTGCTGTCGCTTGCCCGCTCGAAGAGTTCACTGTAAATAAGGCGTAGTTACGAAGGCCTTTCAGCGCTAAAGTAGGCCGTCACTGTGTGCTCGCTGAGGACGCATAACAAGCTTGGAGAACGCGTCCGCATTTCTCCCTGGTCTGAAACTGCGTCGCCACTGCTTAAACGAACTGCTCGTTAGCGGTTCCCCTCTGCGTACAATAACACGACAACTCGAGGTTCGCAGGACTGCCGAGTTTCAATGGAGCGAGGGGCTGTTTAACGGACGGGGGGTGATTAGGGAAAGGAAGGAGCTGCCTTGGAGCTTCAAGCTTTACTCCTCGAGCTCTACTTAGCCCTGAGAAGCCCGGGCGAACTTTCAGGGAAGATAAAATTTGCTACATTAGAAAACTGCGTCTTGGATTGGAAGCGTTGTTAGCCGTGAAGAAGCCGGGTCCAAACCGGCCTTGTTGTAGCTCGCTAGATAATTCACTGAAAAAACAGTTGCTAAGCAGCAACTGTTTTTCAGTTGCTAAGCAGCATCGTCCAATTTTCACCCGTCGTGTTCTTCTTCGGCATTAGTGAGTTTTAGAGTAACGTCACCCCATCCGTTATGATGACAGATGAATAGCGGTGCACTAGAGCGCTTGGGAAGGACACTAACCCTAGGTACGTTACCGGTCGGCGCATGCGCATAGCCGCCGCACTGTTCCTTTATACCCCAAACAAATATGGTCACCCTGTTCTAAACTCCTTATTCCCTATATCCACGCAAACACATTTCGCGTTTCACTGCGACGCCAGTGACTGAGCCTAAAGACTCAGCAGAAATATTTGTCTGGAGATTTCACGCGTTAATAAAAGATATATTTATCAATAAGCCACTAGCAAATCACATAATTTCGTGAGTAAACACCATAAATTGACCAAAAAAAGGCAAACACTGCTTAAACAGGACCGGATTGGACAATGGTAATTCATCAGGCGGGATGTGGAGTGCATTTTATTAAGAATACAAACAAACGAATCTGTGTTCCTAACAGTAAATGCTCAGATGTGCAAGCAGATCACGAGTGATACAGGTACACTTCATAGCGAATATAGATGGGATTGTAAGATATGACAAAAGCAACTGTTTGCACAGACTACTTCCGGTAATACCGGCAGGCTGTCCTGAAAAAGCAGCTTCGTCAAGTCCTGCAATACGACGATACTGATTTGTTCTGCGTGAAAAGAATCTGTTTTGGCAGGCAATAAGCATTTTAATAATGCTCAAACCTCATGCGGTTAGCTCCGGATAATGGAACGAGCCCTTTTGGCTGATAAAAACAATACACACTTCTATGGTAGTTCCTAACCTGTATTGACTATATATGCAACATGAGCGCATATTACGGTTATGATCCAAAAAAAGTATTGGTTTGGTTTTGTGGGGTTTCACGTCCCAAAGCGACTAAGGCTATGAGAGACGCCGTAGTGAAGGGCTCCGGAAATTTCGACCACCTGGGGTTCTTTAACGTGCACTGACATCGCACAGTACACGGGCCTCTAGAATTTATCCTCCAAAGAAATTCTAGCCGCCGCGGCCGGGATGGAACCCGCGTCTTTTGGGTCAGCAGCCGAGCACCATAGCCACTGAGCCACCGCGGCGGCCAAAAAAAGTATCATATAAATACATATCTAGATTAGAACTATTTTCTGGATTAGGCATGCCTAAAGCTTCGCACTCGTAGCGTGCGTACATGGGTACTTTTTGTTATTTCATCTCTTTTGCTTTCCTTGTGGGACATGCAGGGTATCTATCATTATTATTACGTGTTATGCCTATGTTACAAGCCCCTCTTGCCTGGGTAATTCTGGCTTGAAGCATTGTGACATAAACAAATAAATAAATTTTTGCTCGGCTTCAGCTCCTTGACAGAAGCTTAGTTTTTCAATCAACGAAAATTGTTTATTTTTCTTTAGAGAGCGGTAGTTGGGACTATGTAAATTATAAAAACACAATTTTGTTTCTCCGATACCGCAGTCTTTATTTAGCACATACATGATCTTTAAAAACGCAGGTATTGAGATGGAAAACGAAAACGGAAAAGATGGGCTTCAGAAAACAAAAGTCCTGGATTCTAGGGTGTCAGTTTTAGTTATGAGTGAACTGTAGAATACTGTAATACGCTGATATGGAAATACTGAAGGCAATGGTTCATCTTTCTTAAAAAACTTGCCGAGCACTAGCAGCGAATATTCAAGTCTGTTATAGAAAATCAGTTGATAACGCTTTCAACGATAGCAAAAACATTAACAACAAAACAGTGCAAGCCTGTCGAGGGAAGATCTGCGGATATATTGTTTGATATTGCAGACTCTTACGATATACTGAAGAACAGCTTTCATAAACCACTTCCCTACGAAATATGTACGTTTTCATTGTTTCTGGGTATAAATGACCATTAGGTATCTGTATGTCCTCTGACAATGAGCATTCGAATCTTGTTACTTTAATTTCTCGCGTCTGTGTCAGCTCTCAAAGTACGGAAATCCACAGAAAGATTTCTGGCACCACTACCACCTGGTGAACCTCCAATTTTGAGACACCACACCACGCATGTGGATCCTTCGTCATGGTCATATTCCTCCTCTCTCCCATTGAAATCTTTTGCATTAGCGTTCTCTTCTTCCGCCATGTCTTGCGTGTATTGAAAAGTTTGGGGCTTCAGGCAAACAAAACAAAAGAGACAAGCAGCCTTTCAATGCCCGCAGCGCCATCTGACGCAAAGCGAGAAAATATTCATCAGTCTCTTTTCATATCTCGCAATTAAACGCGTAGATAAACGCCGAAGAAAATATTTGAAACCAATGCAGGTGAAATTACTGCCGTATGTACTACAAGAGAAAACAGATCACGTAAGTGCACCAGCTCATTCTTATTTGCGTATATTTGTGTTGTACTAATAAAAGACGCATGTAGAATAATGTAACTGGAATAGGTAATATCTCTGTAATTTTTCCGTTACTTTTCACTAGATGTTATTGGCCATTGGAATCAGTTACGCTTGAGGTGAAGTAATTTCAATCAATTGCTTGTTTCCTTCAGCGTTTACAAGTCTATTTCAGGGTCCCCCTTAATTCCCTAACAAGCCAACAACAAAGCTTCTGCTAACAACCCAATACAGCTTCGTTCTTCGCAGTGTTATTTCGCCTGCCCTCGTATTTCTTGAATAACCAAGTGCGATAGTGTGGTGGTCCTTAATCACTCTGCCACAGAGACTCCTCCTTAAATGAGCTGTCCAGTGCGGACAGCAGCTTGCGTGTACTAGCGGCAGCTGTTAGCCGACCCTCCACGTGCCTGCACTTTTCTTCCTCTCCCCCTTCAACCCCCCTCCACCCTCTTTCGGCTGTTGCTAACGCTATCGCGCAGAGCAGTGGTGGACCTCACTTGGCATAGCTCCGCCCTCAGCTGTCACGTATCGAGAGGACTTGGGGACAAAGAAGAGCCTCCGTATATGTGCTCACTTGCGGGCTTCAACTCAAACGAGGACCTGCGCGGCGATAATGAGAGACGGGTAGCGGCGCTGTTCTAAAGCCGACCGCAGTACCCAACCAGCCGCCTCTGTTTACTGCGGGGTGTGCGGTTGTTATCTTCACTGACTTGGCTGTATGCTGGGAGGTATTGTGTTTCAACCGCGTGAAAAAGCAATGGAAAAGTGGGACAGGAACGGATCTGGGATGTTTCCGAGAAGCAGGCTTTGCGTCAGCGAACACGCGCCCTAATTCCTCCGTGTTCGTACCCTCTCCCCTGTTGTCTCACTCGGGAGGAGGAGGTATCTGGGAGCCGCATTCGGGCAGGAACGGCTGTGACTCGCTCTGTGCGTCGTCGGTGGCGTGACAAACGTTTAGAAGTGACTGACAAGTGTCCTCATTTTGGTGCTGCGCCAGACCTGTGTGGCGAAAAACACTTGCTGGGGACTTGCCCGGCTACAGAGTCCGTGAGACGACGCTTCCTAAGGAAGGCCGGCCTGCGATGGGACGTTGTAGGCGACCATCGCAAGTGGACACATGAAAATCGCTTTATCGAGAACTTTTGCCACTTTTTAAGCGAAGCTTGTTTAAACTCCTTTTTCTAACTTTCTCTCACTTTCTTATTATGCCTAATGGCAAACATCTCGAATAAAAAAAAAACAATATAAATTACGTACACCGGGGCGTTGTCTAAGTGGCGTAAATGCGCGTAGTTAGGTTACTTGGTCGGTTTATATTTGAGGCATCCTGAAGAGAACGAAAAGACAAGGACAGAGAGAAGGACGACAGGAGACACGTCATACTTCCAAATGAGATCTCGACGCTGAACCGAAGCTCGCCTTGCTCTGCTACAAGTCTCCCCAGAAAGAAAAATAGGCTTCAGAACGAAAGAAATCCTCAGGTTTGCACAAAGAAGTTTGTAGGATATTCCTAACATGAAAAAAGTGTAAGAAAAAAATATTCAAAAGCGATTAGAAAGTAAAGATGCGATTCATCGGGATTAATTGGGGAGGGCACAAAAAAATAATGGAAAGCGTAAATACTGAAGGAGTTTCTTTAAAGATGCCTACATTAGTGGCACGTTCACCACGCTTTCTCACGCCTTCAGTTCTTATAAAAATAATACACTGGGAAATCTAGTGCGCAGTGTTTATGGCTGAAATTTGAAGAAATTTCTTTAGTGAGCTCATCGATGAGGCAGAGAGCTAGAGTGCGTTCGACTGTGTCGTATATTCGTGGTGGCTGTTTCTTCTATTCTTGGTGCGCTTGCATTTTAAGGCGTAGTTTCGTTTCCTTGAACGCAAAACTTCTGCATTCGCTATTTAGCTGTTAATTTAATGTTATCTTTGGAGCAGAGTTTTTACCCTTCCGTATCAGATTCTCTGCCCGCTTTCGTGTATTCTGCGTAGGTGTCGTCCCGTCCGAATCGCGCCTCCTGCCTCGCTCTACCTTTGCAGTCATGTGCAGCGTCCTCGCCGACAATCACGTGGCCCCAACGTGCACTCATCTCACGCCTCAGGCACTGGGGCCAGTGTATGGCCAGTGACATCAAAAAGACGCCACAAAAACGCCTCTAAAAGCCTCTCACGAGAACAACCTGAAATTCGTAGGCTCCATTCTGATTAAGTATAGCCGCAAGCTATGAGCAATTGAGAGCGAGAGCCTGCGCAGTAGGGTACGTTGCATTGATTACAAAGCCGCCGTAGGCGACTTGGCACGCCAGTCACGTTGCGGAAAGGCCATGAATGCGACCGAGAATGGCGTCGTGTTCGGAACTGTGCACGAATTCGCGGGAGGCCAGAACCACAAGAAAACTCGTTCAAGCGCACAAGAACATGGACAAAGAAAAACTTGGACAACACGAGCGCTTATTTGTCCACGTTCTTGTGCGCTTGCGCTACGTGTTTGCAATGCACCAACTCGCCCAACAGTCTGTGCTCCTCAGAACCACAAGCCTGCGCGGTTTGATCAGAGTACAAAATGCTCTCGGGACGCTGGCCAAAAATGCATTTGGTGACAAGATCCTCCACATCACACCCAAGCGTTTCTCACATCGCAAAATAATACATTGTAAGCATCCCTTGTCATGACCACAATTGTTGTCCCAAACTCATGACTACATGACCACAAACTCTGGCGATGTGTTAAAAGGTACTGAAGAAGGAAAGATTAAATCATCCACGGTTGAACCTAAGAAACGTGAAGGAAAAGAGATACTTGAAATAGAATACGGTGGTCAAGAAAATTAAACTAAACGTTTGGCGTGTTGAAGGCCATTCTAAAGTTCTTCAATAAAAGCCCAAGGCAGTTTGAGAGAGTTCTGCCGGTGATGAAAATTATCACAAAGGTAAGAGCAGTCGCATAGCGCTTGATGCTTCCAAAATTCCACCACATGAGGTAATTTCTCATGTAGAAATAAAAGCTGTAAAATGAAGGCTGAAAAAAATAATAGTTAATTATTAAATGTCATTTAGTTTTTTGGGATTTCTATTTTGCCGTATAAGTTTCGTCTTTACTTCATGAGGGTAAGCACCTAAAATTATTAGGCTCTGATGCTATGGCCGAAAGCTGCACAATGTTTAAAAAAAGCTACAGTATTCCTGATGCAATTCAGTCACTTAGTAACTAAAACTGAGCGAATGCCTTAAAACCGTTTATCTTCGACAGCGTACCTAGGTTGAAAAGGCTTGCCGTAATCGTCAAACTCAATGACTCTTTTCACTTTTCTTCTAGATATGCAAGGCATAGCAGCGAATAAAAACATCACAAGCCTTCATCATATCGCAAAAAGCTTCAACTGCGAAACGCTAAGATGAGCAAGAAAATTTTGCTTTCATTTTTTTTTTCTCATTTACTTCAGCTCCAGGAACGGCGGCTTCAAGGAACATTTCGGGATGCCTACATCCCCGTGGTAAACACGTCTAATGAGGATGAGTCATTACTGGAATGAAGTTCTCTGGAAGATGGTGTTCCTCCTTGTGAGGGGCCCCTCAGAGGCATTGTTAGCGCTACCTTTCACGCTAATGAACCTCCTGATGCACGCACATATTTGCCTCCGTCCAAAGAACCCTCCAGAAATCTAGTGCAGCAACATTTTAAGAGGTAGAACTCGAAAATAACTCCATAAAATTCATCTCTTTTTTTTTCACATATGTTCCCCCATGTTTTGTTTGCTTTCCCGTTTTTTAAGGCTGGTTGTTACCCCACGTTCCTCTTCGCTCAGAACCAGTCATGCTGAGCTTCAGATCATTGCAGTAAGTACTTGCGCGGCTCCTAAAAGTCAAGACTTGGGCATTACTGAGCATGATGCAAAGATTGGTTGTTTTTGAAATCATTTCTTATGAAACATGCGGCGTTAAGAATTTCAGAGGCCGCTTTCATCTAGTGCGTTCTATTTCTTTTATTTTCCTTGTCTCCGTTTTTTTCCAAAAATGTTAAGACCCACTTGCTTCATTTGTAGCCCTTGCATTAAGAAATGCACTAAACAAGTACTGACGAAATTCGGTTTGCGCACCACAATAGAAGCGGCTTAAGTGTTAAATTTAGAATCTCAATGTTGTGGAATGTCAACGTTGAAGTATAGTCGAGATTATTTTTTACGAAACTATTCGTCGTGAGGACTTCGGTTTTTCTATCCGAATTTTCTAGCAAGGTTAATGCCGATAAGAAAGCCACATATACAAAGTGACACAGAAGCACCGAAGTGGCGTTTATTTAAAAAAAATAATAATAACTGCATTACGCGCGTCTGCTTCTTTCCAGAGCAGACATTATAAGAGTGGTCTGTAAGCATTGCAACGCTATCATGTTATCCTTAACGAGATCCTTCTGCTGTCAATAATTAGTTTACATATGCGATATAACTAACCACTTCTAAAGCGTTCGTGGCAGTTCATGATAGACGTGCCTCCTCGTAATGATCTTGACCAGATTTTGTCCACTGTGTGAAATGGCTTCTTTAGTTCGGAGCTCTGCGATGTCACCACCATCAGCCGCAGCAACAGGAGAATCGCAGGCGATATATACGCCGATATCAGATGTCAGAGAGCTTAAAACAGGCGATATCAGACCCAGCCCGCTGGGAATTACGATGTGTTGGCAGAAATTCACATTGCTCTTGTGAGATGGGCTTTCCCAACCTCTCGTTCCCGAGCCCATGCAGCAAAGAAGTTAGTGCAGCGCATTGCCTGCATGTAGCAGGCAATGCGCTGCATAAAAAGTTTCAGAACATGCAGATAAAAACGCCAGCATATAGATGTATGGACTTGGTTGTAGGCACATGCAGACACGCACAGTAACTCGCAGTCCAGCGCCGTGTCCATTGTCTGAAATAAAACTTTTAACTGCAATTAGCGCATTCAACTGTGTCCACCCTTCCATTATATTTTCTAACCACTGCTCATTAACCGCAGTGAGTTACCTGGACGTCGCTGTCACAGTTTCCCAAAACAAGCTCAAGACGCCGCGGTAGCTCAGTGGTTATGGCACTCGGCTGCTGACCCGAAAGACGTACGTTGGATACCGGCCGCGGAGGTCGCATTTCATGGAGGCGAAATGCTCGAGGCTCGTTAACTGTGTGATGTCAGTGCACATGAAAGAATCCCAGACGGTGGAAATTATCCGGGTCCCTCCACTACGGCGTCCCTCATTGCCTGAGTCGCTTTCGGACGTTTCACTGGATAGCAAAGCAAACTAAACCAAAAAAAATCTCGTTACTGACATTTACAGCAAGCACGCTGACACTCACCGGTACCCGCACTTCTAGAGCAGCTACACAAAAAAAAATGCAAAATCGACATCTCTTATAATTAGGTACATCGCTTTAGGCCCTTCTGTCCAAGGAAAGAAGACTAGTTAAATTTGTGTGGAACTCAAAGGAACCCTGCTTATGCAGAAATACCCAGCAGAAATCATGAACTGAGCTGACAAACTGAACGAAGATGAGATCGCCAAGAACTCTAGAATCACACAAAAAACTTGTACACACACAAAACTAGTACCAACACACTCAGCCTGTGTACTTAGTTTGGTTTGGTTTGGTTTAGTTTATTGGGGTTTGACGTCCCTAAGCAACTCAGGCTATGAGGGACGCGACGCCGTAGTGAAGGGCTCCGGAAATTTCGACCACCTGGGGTCGTTTCTAACTTGCACTGACATTGGACAGTACACGGGCCTCTCTAGAATTTCGCCTTCATCGAAATTCGGTCACCGCGACCGGGATCGAACCCGCGTCTTTCGGGTCAGCAGCCGAGCGCCGTAACCACTGAGCCACCGTGGCGGGAGACTGTATACCTAGTGTCTCGTTCTCTCTAAAAAGGCGTTAAAGCACATTGACTAAAACGCCTCAAAGTTGCTGTACGGAGCCTGCGCGGGTTGCTTGCAGGTTTCGTATAGGTTGCGTACGGGTTGTGTACGGGTTGCGTGCAAGAAACCGGCAGGATAAGCTTACAAATGACTGTGCAGCCTCTACAAATGTTAATTGCCAAGGCTGCGCTCAAACTGCTGTATCGCAAACCGCCGTCAGCAAATTATCGGTTTGTCTATTAAAATCTAAGGTAATTTTACTTGCGACACCTCATATGTGGTATATCTACTTGAGCGCTCGCATATCGTCTCCAATATATCGGCCAAAGAGAGGCTCGCTTCAGATTGAGGTTCAATAATCCTCGCTCAGACGCTAAATCTCTCGCAAACTTACGACACGTCAACATTCCAGGTCATGAAATTAAAGATTTCAAAGTGACCATCCTGAATCCAGTTTTCGCACTCGTCACGACAGGGAAGTACGGCATTCTTACCTCACACTTAAGTTCAAAGCTGGCTCTTCCGGAATGCCTGAGAGCACCACAAACTCACAATTATGTCTAAAAGCTAAAAGTACGCTTTAAAGAGGAATGAGCCTATAGGGAAGTCTTTATAGGTTTGTGGGTTTATTGGGGTTTAACGTCCCAAAGCGATTCAGGCTATGAGGGGCGCCGTAGTGGAGGGCTCCGGAAATTTCGACCACGTGAGGCTCTTTAACGTGCACTGACAGTCAAAAAAGAGTAAGTTGCCCTCAGAGTAAGTTGCCCTCCATTTTAGAGGCAGGGTGTCTTGCCCAAGTCCCAATGTAAATATAGATACCTTAATATACCGAATCATTTATCATGGCACCGGGAGGCTTCAGGTTAGTAAATAGAGAATATTGAAGCCTCTGTTAAAATCTTCGGAGCTCCTACAACTTCTCATGTTTTGAAGACGGAGTTTGTTTCGCTTGCCAGCTGAGAGTATTCAGTGCTTTATTAATGGAAATCTATGCCAAGTCTACGGTACCCGACCTTGACCCTAAAAGTCAGCGCGCTAGAGGACAGCTTAGACTCTTTATACGTCTATACAAGCTAATTTGTGCTTACAGCGTACAGTTAACTGTTTACAACGTATACGTATGCCATACAATTTCATTTCTTTCCGTTAATCGGCGAAACATGTAGCACGTTTCAAACTCGTTTCAACTGTCCTAACAAAGATCTACATTTAGCAGTTCCACAATTTTTGCTCTCCTTTACTTTTTCTTCTCCCCATCTATCTTTCTCTTCTTTATGGTTTTCCTTCATTTTGCTATTTCTTATTATTTTTTTTCCCCGAAAGTGCTGCTGGAAGGAAATGAGCGCACGAATACCAAGACACGCACATTGCGTCCATCGGAGTAGACAGGATTAGCGCGTACGCTTAAAAAAGCTGTCGGGGCAGCAACGGCACAACTTCCTGCTATATCAAAACACAACCCCATATTCTGACTATATTGTGAGATGTAAGCTTGTTATGGCATCAAAATTGTACACAATTTTGTTTCTTTTTTTTTTCGCTCTCTCAGTGGGATATGTAGTCAGGTATGCAGGCTACTCAGAAGCACGAATACCTTTCCTGCAGAACGGCGACAGCTTGCAGCGCTCCTTCCGGGCGGGTAGAACCAGCCTCGCTCCACTTTTCTGAGAAGTGCTTTATGAGTCGCATCCTCGACTACCACGTGGCACGAGCACCAGCACCCGTCACTGTTCTCGGAAGCCACCGCAGTCGTTGTGGGTTTGTTATGCCAAGCTATTATTGGCAGCATTTGCTGCGTGGTTTTGCTTTTCTCTTTTTCTTGTTCTGCTCGTTTCTCGTTTAGACTCTGCCACCTGCGCACCCATGCTCTGTTTGTCAGTATGAAATCGCAACGTTTACAATATATATATATATATATATATATATATATATATATATATATATATATATATATATATATATATATATATATAAATAAATAAACAACCTTTCAATCAATACGCGGTTCTGTTTGTGCATGCGGGTGCGTCCGTTTGTGTCTGTGTATGTGCATGATATGACAGAATCTAGCTAAAGGGCATGTCCATAGACATGCCCTTCAGCTAGATTCTGTCATATCATGCACATACATAGACACAATTCGCATATCTTCCTCGTAATGTACAGTCTTCGTCAAAAGTTTAGAGCACAGGGGGTTCACTTCCAAGCTTTATACTGGGACTCCACTAGCATTCATAGAAGTCCTACCTATTGCAGGAGGCAGTACCAGAAATCTTGTAATGTCCAGGAAATTTGTAGCGCTAGAGATTTATTAAGAACGACACAGTGTGGCTCAAAAGAAAACCCCCTGGGCTCCAAACTTTTTTGAAAGGCTGCACCTTCCTGTGTCTCAGTATGTGTATGTGCGAGTTCCTGAGGCTTTTATTTTTGTGTTTATCATTTCAGGAGAATGAATAGTGTTCAACATTTTCCGAGAATCAATAGAATTTGGCTATTCCGACTAGTTACATGCACTGGAGGGGTTGCTTTGTCTACATGCTTTTAGAAGGCGCATGTACTTTTGCACGATGTAGCCAAAATTTGTAGGGCCAAAGTGCCGAGCGTAATTACGTTTTATAATTCCTAAAAAACTGATATCGATATTACTTGCGGTGGGCTACTAATTTCTTAATTGCAACCTGGCGCATAACTCGAATAGTTGAAAAAGTTTATTATTGAAAAATAGTTGACGAGCTTACTCGTTAAGATGATTCACTTGATTTATAATGTCCGCCAACCCTGGCAATACCTTGTCACAAAAGCCGTATTTTTACCTCAAAAATACTATTTTTGAAAGTCAACTAAATCCTTCTCCGAAACACCCTTTATACCGCCGCTTAACGATGGTAGACATGAATAAAGCGGGAGTTTCTTCCCAAATCACACGAAATAATTATTTGAATTTATGACCTAGCAAGGAAAAAAAATTTCAACAACGAAAAAAAAAACAAGGTTTCAACATTCTTCAGCTCACTCAGCCACTGACACCATCATCCTTCTTATAGTGAATGTTCAGAATTCTTTTTACTTGAATGCCAGCAAGCCCTACGTACTGTCCTCAGTGGCAAATTAATTGCGGTATTGGTCTTGAAAAACCTCTCCTTGATGTTGATTCGTCGCTTAACAAGTTTTGAGTGTGGTACTTCATATATTCAGTGACAAGAAATGTGAGGTCATTTCCGCTTGATGCATTTTTTAGTGAAAGTGTTCATCATGTGAGGGACCAACAGAGCCCTTACTAAAAATACTCGCCATAAAAAGAAGTACTATCTATTACCACACTCGCCGATAGGCTTCTTTGCGCATGGGTAAATAGCAGCGATTACCATTCGAGACGAAATGAAACCGAAAAGAAACAACAAAACTGGCCAATTTCAGAACACGTGTGCATTTCTAGGCGCCCGCATTTTTCGAGAATAAGCCGCCGCTCAGGCCGTTCTACAAAGCTACTGCGGACACACGTCTTTCCCGCATCTGTCACTTGAAAACTAGGAAGTGGAGAGTGCACTCGGTCGCTGGAAACTAAACTCCGGATGTGTTGCTTAACAACAAAGAAACTTAGATTACCCTGAGCTACAGAAGAGTTCTGTGGACACCCAGGCTTTGGGGAATCTCACACATCCCGTTACAGTTGCTTGAGAGAGAACCATATTGCCTCAAGCTATAGATACAAAAGCTTATGGCAAATGCATATTATGGCAACGGTCCACGGTCGTGTCTAGATCAGCTGTTAGCTCCCTTTAGCCAAGCAGCGAGCTCGTCCCAGATACGTGAGTACACAAGGAATTTGCGCATCTCGCTTTCCTCGAGACACCGAACACATAAAGGCGTGTCGCCTTCGAGAACGGTCGATCTTCAATGGCTCCCTTGCGAAGCCTTTACGATATGCATTCACGGGCCACCTCTCATTTTGTGCTTGTGTGTAGCTTTTGCCCTTTCGCTTCAGCAGGAGCGCTCGTTTACACGCACGGTTGGAGCATTCGGTGGCACCGAGATAATGCATGCGGAACCAGCGATCAGTATGCGGACGTTGCCGTAGGAAATCGGTCAGGGGAATATCGCCTTCCCCAGGAAGCTTCTTTGTCAAGGTCAGAAATGCGGAGGCGAGGCGCACCGCATCGTGCCTGCACCGAATACAGTCATTATTCAGACTTTTATTACCGCCCGGTAACATGCAAATTGCCGAAAAGGGTTGGGAAACTGGGTCTTCTTAAGAGGTATGGTCGATGCCGCGAGCCGTTATAATCTAATATTGACGACTGCGTTTGCGTGGTAAATTTGACTCCCGGTGAAAGGTATACGGAACGGTGTTTTTCCCCTTGAATCGCATCACAAAATGCCAGACAGAATATTCATCTAGAAAACAAGCAGACGATATGCACGAACTTTTTGGGACAGTACATTTTGTTTTATCTGAGGACGTTGTTCTTGGGCGGCGAAACTATCGATTGAAACTTCTTCAATGCATATGAATAACAAAGGCCGTACATTGTATTGATTTATTTTTTCAACTGTTTAGAAATGAGATGTGCCGGTTGTAATGCCAAGGTTGAAAGTGAGCAAGCCATACGGTTCGCCGGTTCTTAGGTAAAAAACGAGGACAACCAATACCAAAGGAGTAAAAGAAGGTAAAACAAGTTAATCTTCAGAAAACACCACCACAGGAGTTCTAAAGAGCTGGACAGAAGAAGATGTCTTGTATTCTGAACCCCGTTTGAATGATAGCGTGTCGCCTGAGTGATAATTTTAATGCCCTTGCTCTATGTTACATTGTTTCTGCACATCACATGAATACAAGCGACGTCAGGCCGGTATTCTTCCACGCTTCTGCAAAGCCTTCGACGATAATTGTCTGGCACAATGTTTTCGCCACTGCTCGCCGCTGGTCTCCGACACTTGAGCCGCACGCCGCCGAGTGATGTATTGTGCTCGTTGGTGCGGCTGTGTGAGATCTTTGGCCGCATGGCTGCGATCTAACGCGCCTGAAGACCCGCAATTCTTCGCCTCCGTACTGCGGCGCCGCCACGAAAACGCAGACGTAGAAAGGACAAAACAGCTGATTGCAGTTTTTATTAATTTATTTATTACTTACTCATTTGTTTATTTGTTTATTTATTACTTGTTTGTTTGTTTGTTTGTTTGTTTGTTTGTTTGTTTGTTTGTTTGTTTGTTTGTTTGTTTGTTTGTTTGTTTGTTTGTTTGTTTGTTTGTTTGTTTGTTTGTTTGTTTGTTTGTTTGTTTGTTTGTTTGTTTGTTTGTTTGTTTGCACAATACTGCAGACCTTTTGCTTAGTTGGAGAGGAGGAATAACCGCGAACTACCTATAGAAGTTAATCGCTTGCCTGCAAAGGCAGTAGAATTTAGAGCGATGCGTACGATGTGCGCACTGCTGCCAAACTGAAGAGCAGATCGATGCGGCTTCTCTTTTAAAGGCGGTCGTTGGCGGTAATCCCACGTAGACAGATCCCAGCAGGCAAAGGCTGCTGGGATTGAAGGCTATTATGGGAGACCGCTAGATTTACCTACGGAACCCTTATACAAAAAACATTCTATTCTACCAGTACAACAAATTTATTATTTTCGTTTACTGCAGTATATTCACCATAACAGATTGTATGTCACTCTACCTGACAGGCCTGCTATAATGTACCATCTGATAACACGAAAAAAACTTGTGCCCATCACTCGCATTAACTACGGTAAACAGAAATTAACTTTCCAGGTACCATCTGTCATTAACCAAACTTCACTAGAACGGGAATTCTCGTCATCAACTAAGGTATTTAAAAAATGTATAAAAAAATATTTCGAAGAGAATCCTGTTTAGTTTTGTGGCCTATACTCGCTATAATATATGTTTTTGACTAGTCTTTGTTTCCATGAAAACATCCTGCGGCATAAAGTTTGTCAATTCATGCTTGTTTGTGTCATATTGTTGTTATATTATTTGTTGTCATTGATGTATTTAATTCATGCTTGTTTATTCATATTGTTATTTTATTTGGTGTCATTGATTTACTCAATTCATGCTTGTTTGTGTCATATTGTTGTTATGTTGTTTAGTTTCTTTGTCCTGCATAGGCGCTGAAGGTGCGTGCTGCCGCCTGTATCAGGAAGCCAAGGCCTAGTCAGGCCTACCGCCTTTTGCTTTGGCTTCCCCTTTCATTTTTGTAAGAAAATAAACACCAAACCAAACCAAACCAAACCAAACTTGGACAGGGCTGAAGAACGAGAAGAGGACAGGACCATGTCAGACCAACTGGCCCAAGGCTTCCCCTTGTTGAACCTTTTCCTTAGGTACAGGCAGGGAGGGTACAAATATATAACATACAATGCAAGAGCGACCAGTCAGGGGTAAAAATACATGCAGAAGAAACAAAATTGAAGATTAGCGTATGCAGCACATAAAATACATCATCAATTGTGCCTTCAAAACATCACCACCGGAGGATAGAACCGCTTGCTGTTTTCATTTATCTATTAGTTTATTTACTGGTTTGTTTGTTTGTTTGTTTGTTTGTTTGTTTGTTTGTTTGTTTGTTTGTTTGTTTGTTTGTTTGTTTGTTTGTTTGTTTGTTTGTTTGTTTGTTTGTTTGTTTGTTTGTTTGTTTGTTTGTTTGTTTGTTTGTTTGTTTGTTTGCGCAATATTGCAGACCTTTTGCTTAAGTAGAACCAGGGAGGGCACAGATATATAACACAGGATGCAAGAGCAATCAGTCGAGGTTAAAAATACATGCACGAGAAACAAAATCGAAGACTACGCCTACACAGTATCTAAAATGCATCACCATGTGCCTTCAAAAAGGCACCACCGGAGATTACGCTCTCAGGGCATTCCAGTCGCTAAACCATCCCCGAAAGAAAAGGGAAACCTAAAAGTGTTAATTTCCGCGAAGTATAGCGCTAATCTTGGATCGTGGGGTAGAGTTCGACGCGTTTCTGAACATTATACTTAGGGACTGATGGCCTCGTAGCGACCGAGAGAATCGTGTTGTTCAAAAATAGATGAACAAGTGTGGCTGTTTCCTTGAGTGCATTACTGATCTCCTGTTATAGAGAGACGAGTATCAATTGCAGTTGCCTTTTACAGTTTAGTTAACTACATCATCAATTACAAGTTTTTAGTATTTCTTTCGGACGTTCTGTACAATACTAGTGTCCGTTTCATTACACTTTTCCACTAATCAATGGACAACTCCTCACTTAGGAACAGAATGTGAATACAATCGATATATACCATTGTAGTTAAGCAGTTAACATTTCCATCGTTTATTGCTGTGGAAATGATTTTCATTCAAGAGCACAAGTGAAAGAACAACGAGATCGAGTGCGGGTCTACCATCCTGCATTCAGGCGGTACAGCGTCGTAAATTCATTATGCAACAGTCAGCGAGGGGAAGTTTCGGGAACTCAGAAGTAGTCGGCTTTTACCTCGAAAGCGCTACATCACTAGCAATGCAGATGACCTCTAAGTATGTGTGAAGCCTTAACCTCTGACCTTTGGCGAGCGCCAGCAGCAGAGGCCTGTTCCTTGAAGTGCTCGCGCACGTCATACTCGGTTTAACTACGTTAAAACCCTACCTTTTTTTTCTCTGCACTGAAAGGTTCAACGCTGGAACAGTAGTTTTTTTTTTCTTTTTGACTAACCGTTCTCAAGTCCACTAAGTTTTCTTCGAAATTTGGTTTTAATTGTCAGTGCTGTCACTATCAGAGAGACCGTGGGGCTTTTGTTAATGAGTAAAAACAGAACTGACCCTGATCAACAAAGGAAAGAACGGCTGCCGCGAGCGGCGAAAGTAGAACAAGCGAGGTGAAGAGCGCCGTTAGCATGCTGATTCCTTTGTTTAAGCTTCTTTTCTCTATTATTTTTGTCTAAAAAAGTGTTAGTCGTATGGGTCCTCATTACGTAACACACCACTCGTAGGGCGTACTTCACTAAGGCACAAACCTGTACTAGGGGTTTGAGCCGATAAGTCCACTAGACGTGGCCTAAGGATACCCGAAGAATACGTGCTACCGGCTGTCTCATAAGCATATCAGAGCCTATGCGTTTACAACAGAAAAGGTAGCAACGGATGGTTCTAAACTCAGTCAAAAAACTGCTTACATACGTCGAAGCGATGCTGAACACTTCAAAGACGACCCTGACCAATAGAGCTCCATAAAAGAAATCAATGGTTTCCCGTTACATAACGAACAAGGGAGAGTTTGTGAAATTACAATACTACAAGATTCCATCAAGGTTTCGCATGAAAATAGGAGACTACTCTAAAAACTGCCAGAGGGAATGAAGCTACCTTAATCTTCAGACAAGCTGATCTTCATAGTCAGTACGGAAGTTTAAAAATATGGTTTTAAGAACCCGAGGCTGTATGTTACAGGAACCGTTCGTTAACATGAAGAAAATGAACAGAAGCTGCTGCCGAGCTAGTAGCTTTTGCATCAGTTTCGAGCAGCTGGAAGCAATACGTGCTAATACACTACAAGACCCGAGCGGTAAAATTCAACAATAATTTTCTTTATCGCCTAATAACTGCATAAATACCCGTAAAACCCATTCACCAAGCCGACAGAAAATCTCGACAAGCAGCCATGGGAAGGACAGAAGTGCGAATGTGTGTAAAAAAATGAAATAGAAGAATTCGATGCAAGTACAGAAAACATAACACCCAAAGCGCATGATTAAAAAAAAGCCATTAAATGGAAGGGCTCAAAAGCTAGTGAAGACGTGGCAAAGGCCGCGTGTTCAAGAAAGGTCCGACACAAAGGCAATGGTTGGGCGATCTGCAAAAATTAAGTCGAATTTCAGCGCACGTGTTTCGTCTTGTAGCGTACTCGTCTTACTTGCGTTGCTAAAAATGGGTAGGTCGAGCAGGTCGGTTGCTAATCCATCATCAATAACTTGAACGCCTGCTGCGGCTGTCTTCGACGTTAACAGAGACTGGTCAGGAAGAGAAAGGCAAACTTGAAGGTCTGACTACCCTGTGCACCGTGAGGTTCCTCAGCGATGAAATCAGCCAAAGCGCCTAAAATGACTTCCAGCGTCTCGCTGAGCAACAAAGCTTAGATGTATTTCTTCTTTTTCAGTATTACTTTATTGAGCCAAAGAAAGGCATGGGTACCGGCTTCCCAACCTGAGGGCTGTTTTAAGCCTCTCAAGAGACCTGAAAATACCCTCCGAAACATTCGCAGCGGTAAAGCACGTGAAACATTATCCGAGAAAACAAGGCCAGAACTCCATTAGAGGGGAATGATATAAATCTCCCCTTTCTCCAGTGGGCTTGCTTTTAAGGCATCCGCCTCGCTCCGTAATAGAAATAAACTAGAAATAAAAAAATGGTAGAACTCGAGAGAACAACTGTTTGGTCCTGAGCCGCACGTGCCCCACAGAGACGTTTTTTTTTTGTTTGTTTCTTTTGTGCCCCCATACTGACCGAAAGCTTGCGCAGTCAGCTCCATTACTCCGACTTGCGAGGCTACCACACCGGCAAACAGTCATGGGAAGAGTAGAAAACTGAGACAGCATGTTCCCGATACATCTTGCTTTGTACTTTTTGTCCATCGACTTTCTAAATATTTACCGGAAGAATGAGTGCTCAAAAAGTAAAACTAAAGTGTTCAAAAGTAAAAGTTTGAGACCAGATTACTTCCTCCCCTAAGCGTGCCTTCCTGAAATCCCACGGATGGCTGGCTTTCCTTGATTCCCGAGTGGCCGTCTAAGCAGGCCAAGCTCATCTAAGGATATTGCACTGCGACTCGGACAGGCTGGGAGACTCAATCTCACCAATGCTATTCACCGCTAGTTTTCAGGAGGTATTCAGAGGCCTGTATTGGGAGCATCTGGGGATAACAGTTATTGAAGAATACCTTAGTAACCTGCGAATCGCTGATGACATTGCCTTGCTACATGTCCGATATTCTCGCCTAAAAAATTTGAAAATTGTAAGAAACTCTTATAGAAATATTGAAGCTAATAGTCCATCCTTTTGCCCAGCTGCAGTGGCTCAGTGGTTACGGCGCTCGGCTGCTGACCCGAAAGACGCGGGTTCGATCCCGGCCGCGGCGGCCGAATTTCGATGGAGGCGAAATCCTAAAGGCCCGTGTGCTGTGCGATGTCAGTGCACGTTAAAGAACCCCAGGTGGTCGAAATTTCCGGAGCCCTTCACTACAGCGTCCCTCATAGCCTGAGTTGCTTTGGGACGTTAAACCACAACAAACAGCCCATCCTTTTGATATGTAGCAATATATATTTTTATAATGTCTCCATCGCTTGCATCGCACAGTTAAGACTGCGATAGAAAACCAATGTGGAACGCTTTTAACGATGACAAGAACATTAATGACAAAAAAAGATACAAGACTGTGGTCAGGTGATCTGCAGATATATTGATCGTTATTATAGCGAAATATTACTTTATAAGAAAAAATTCCGTACATAAACAGTTTCCTGCTCAAAAATGCTTTTGTGCAGAATTGTTGGCTATGAGTCACACAGGAGATGAACTGCAAAGCATAATCAATGATTTAGACAGGCAGAGCAGAAGAAGAGATTTAAAATTTGTATACAGGAAACCAAAGTAAGGAAGGGAACAGCAGCTTACAATTTGTAACGATGTGCTGGAAAAGGTAAAGGAATATGTCTTCTTAGGGCAGGGAATTACCGCTGATCCGGATCATGAGAAGGAAATAACTGGAAGAATAAGAATGGGGGGGGGGGGGGGGGCAGCGCGTATGGCAGGTTCAGACAGATCATGATTAGCAGTTTACCATTACCCCTTAAGAGAAAAGCATATAACTGTACCTTACTGGTACTCACCTATGGGGCAGAAATGTGGGCGATAACGAAAAGGGTTCAACTTAAATTTAGGACAACACAGCAAGCTATGCAAAGGAAAACGGTAGTTGTTTACGTTAAGAGACAAGAAGAGGGCAGTGTGTGTCAAGCAGTGAACGCGGGTTAATGACACCCTAGTTAGAATCAAGAGGAAGAAATTGGCGTGGACAGGGCATGTAATGCGAAGGCAAGAAAACCAGTGGTCCTTAAGGGTAACGGAGTGGATTCCAAGAGAAGGCAAACGTAGCAGGGGTGGCAGAAAGTTAGGTGGGCGGGTGGGACTAAGAAGTTTGCAGTGATAAGATGGTCGCAGGTAGCATAGGACAGGGTTAAAAGGAGAGATATGGCAGAGGCCTTTGCCCTGCGGTGGGCGTAGCCAGGCTGATGATAATAATTATGTGTGTTGCTATTTGGCCACTGCGAACCGCACTAAGAAATATTATAAGCAATTATTCCTGGGCGAGTAAGTACATGGTTACAAATGGAAAACCCTTTTGCTTTGACACAAATAATTACCAGGGTTTTAACTTGCTTAAAACAACTATAATGCAACATCACTGGCTTTTCGTACAATTCGGGCTGGGTCAAATCTCGAGGGTGGCCGGAGCAATTTTTGGAAATCACCGGGCCAAATTAGGAGGAAAGAATTGTCTTGTGCACGGTCAGCCATGGCTGGGCTTCGATTTTGATGCAAATCGGCCAATGTCAAATTTTACGGGTGACCTGGGCCAAGTCTTGGAAATGGCCAGGGCCAAATTTGAACGCACCATCATGTTTGGCGCCGTCAATTATGGTTGGATATCGATTTTGGTCCAAATCGGGCGAGGTGAAATTTCGGGCGTGGCCAGGGCCAAATTTTGGAAATAGTCATGGCCGAATTCGAAGGTCACCTTTGTGTTGCACGTGGTCAAATTCAAGGTTGGCATGGCTACATTTCGAGATATCTGTGAGCTACGCTTTTATTTTTTTCAACTTAACACAGCGTCGCTGTTGCCAGATGTCGCCACTGTATCGAACGGACAAGATTCTTGGTTTTTTTTAAGCGGATCAGTTCTTCCCTACTAAAAGACAGGCAGAGGAGAAGACATTGCTAGGACGGGGCAAATTAGTTGTATAAAGGAGGCTATGCAAGTGTGCGTGTCTTAAGAAAAGCTGCAAAAATTTCTCTTCCAGATTATACCGAGAAGTAGAAGTATTACTGACACCATCATCAACGGTTCCCTTGATGTGTTAAGCTTCCAACATGTGACGTGCGAACGTTCTCCTGCTTCTTCCTATAATCTTGATATTTTCAAATCGTGCCTCGCAACCTTCGCATGCTAGGCATTTTCGCAAGACACTGATTTTTTGCGTGATTCCCGTCAACCTCGGCTCCTGTGTCTGTCTTTCGTATTAGCACAATCTGTTGTCAATTTGAAGTGATCAACGAGGCTGCACGTCTATGACGGTAAAAACGAGAGCTTGTCGTTGGCTGCGCTCCAAAAAAGACGGCAGTGGAGTTCGTGCAGAGAAGCCCAGTGCGGCTTGTTATGTGCAGTTCGTGCAGAAAGATCATCCCGTGGCTCTGGGAAACCCTGGAGGCAGGGCGGGTGTTTACACGGTGCCAGTGCCTTCAAAGTATTTTCCGCCTGCCTTGTTTCTCAAAGCATATGTGCGTCAAGGAAAATTGGAGGCTCCATTGTGCCTGTCTCAGCATCATACCGGATTACACATCCGCCATCCTGGCTTCCAGTGTGCCCACTAAATCTTCCAGTGGCCCCACCATTTTTGTCATTACCAGCGCCGTCATTCTAGCATGCTCATAATCAAGATGCCTGCCAGCATCGTATAAAATACACCAAAGATGAGCAGCATCCCGATTCAACCGGGCCACAGCGAAAAGCGTACATTACATAATATATAGTTCGTCTACACCTACTCACAGTTATGGTACAACTCCGTCAGCCTGCAGCCAGGCGATGCTCGATCCGTGTCAGTTCTCCCCGTTGTCTCCGCTACATAGACCATGTCGGATTGCAGCCTTCTACTTCCCTCAGAGTTCTCTCTTACCCAGCGGCCTTCCAAAGCAGCATAAGTAATCAGCCCGTATACTGCAAATCGATGGTTTCACTTTGGTCATTTGCCGGACCCTCATTTGCCAATACGTTTCCAATATTAGGCCCATGACTTGTGCTTCTTGATTGTTTCTTCGCTGCCGCTTCCATATACTTTCTTCGCACAGGGGACCTCATGGGTGGCGCCAGGTCTTGAAAACGCGCTGCTTATGAACCGAATTCCCTCACTCCGTAGCCTGCGCGTCCTTTATTGGGACGGCGGCGGGATCAGGAGTCTTTCATAGTGTGGCGCGCTTTCCCGCAGCTACCATCTCTCCTCTGCCGTTCGTGCGACGCCAACCTGCGACCCCTTCACCAATTCAAGGAATTGTGCGGCATGTAGCCTCTGAGGGTGGTTCACTCTCACACATAATACACACACACACACACACACACACACACACACACACACACACACACACACACACACACACACACACACACACACACACACACACACACACACACACACACACACACACACACACATACACATTAGGCTCATGATCTACACGCGTTAGGGGACAATGCAGCCGCACGCACAACAACCATCATGCCCACATGTCGGGTAAGCATTCGGGTAAGTTGTTCATCCCGAATAACGTGCAGCTAGCCCAGCTGCGCTGCTCAAACAAAGATCAGTGCGTTACTGACGCGTTTTCAGTCAGGCCAGCCAAGGGAAAAACGAAAATAATTGACTAATGTTTAGTCAGTCGCATGCTCCAAAATTTTAAATGAACCAAAAGCAAAAGCTTTATTTGAAGAAGCTTAAATACTCAGGTTTGCCACATCAGATTTTCTGATCATCTGTCAGTTTTTGCTGCACCAACAAATCTGATGCACGAATAAATTATGAATCGTATGGACCCTGATTTATTCGGGCATCAGTGATAGATTCCCTGAGCTTCTTACCTAAAATATAGAGGCCTACTGCGACAAACGAAGAAAGTAGTGGACAGACAGAAGCCAGCACAGCATTGACGCAGAAGAGAAGGCGAACGCATGTATCAAACATGGCTGCCCAAGCGGCGAGCCACACACCTGCCTCGTCCGACGCACCCCATAAAAATAAAAGCAAAGCATAGACATTTAAGCACGATGTTCACACAACAGGGCTTTGCAATCTATTATAAACAGCGCGAAAAAGACGTAGATGGAAACGAGCACAACAACACGAGCGTTGACTTTCAATGGAAAAATATCCCCGGAGAAGCGTCCTAAGTGGGTCACGTAGATCACGTGACCTTGTGGCGTCATCACAACGTGCTCACCTGATTGGGAGCAAACTACCCGCAATGGCAGGTGGCAGTTACATTAATCATTGGCGCTAGAGGTTACTTAGGAAAAGAAACCTGGTTCTCACAAGCCCCACCAGTGGCAGCACCCTCCCCCGCAGGGCAGTGGCGCATGGCTTAGCCACTGCACCAATGTGCTGGAAGTCCTATGAGGACTCCCAGGGATCGAGGAATATAAAATTGACAATTGCCGATTCCACATATAACAGCACTAACCTATTACTCTATCGCGTCATGTCCTTAAGGCGGAGCTTAAGTCTCCCCACCAGTTTTTCTGTAGTGGTACCACAAGACGAACAGTGACCTTGCGTGATTCAAAATCGAACGGTGTTAAAAGGAATTCCTCCAGCCTAAAAATCCTTGAATAGATTTTTCTGGATAGCGCAAGACTGATACCCTGTTTTAAAACATACGGCTAATAATGTGAAAGCGTCACTGCTCTCCACATTTTACTGTTCATGTAATTTTCATATTCTTTAATGTTTTCATGCGAGACTCGCTTCTTCAATATCACGACTGTCTGTATAAAGGTCTACAATCCCACACCCCAAAAATAAAAGTAAACTAACGCTGATTGGCTTTGTGAAATCAAATGCAGAGCGCACACACTACTCTTTCGATGGCGTCACCTCAGGCTGGAACTAACTCCTGTAATTAAGAGGTAAGCAGTTCCTCTGCATTTTGGATATCTGCACCCACTTAATTTCAACAGAAGCAGCACGTCCGAAGCTACAGATCCAACTTACGGGTAACACACTGAAAGGGAAGGCACTACAATTGCTAGTCACGAGTTGCACCCTTTCGACTGTATAGTGCTGTGCTTGCTAATTCATGTTGTCACTCCATTCGAAGCGGGTTCGTTTACCTTAATTCTCGCTGATAGAAGAGCGAATCCGCTTCAGCTTGCGATGTCGTCGCACGGAACCACTTCGGCGTTAAGTCCATGGGCTTCGGCAGCGCCACACTTCGTGTGTGGCAGCTGTCCAATTCCACTTACGGGCGAAGGCTTTCCTATTTTGCTGCTGTTGGATTGAACGTGGCGTACAGCGAACGCCTTTTGCAGGAGGAAAGGGTGCGAAGACATGGGTACACTAGGAGCTTTTAAACAGAAGGGAGTAAAAAGGGATTAAGCTCCCCTCTAGCGCACTCCCTAGCACAAACAGATGAAAGAATAAAAAGACATCAAGCGCCACCTGCGGGAGGTAAAAGGAAGCTAACTACTAGTACGCCTTCTTTCACCATGATGGAGCCACCTGTCAATAACTGGCGGTGCAAGAGGCGCGTAGGAACACACTAATGTAGTGCGCGCCATCCTGATTGGACGAGAGAGCTCGTACCTTTCGTAGTGCTGCAAACATCTTGTGAGTAAAGCTGCAGCTTTACTCCATTTTTACTGCCATATAAATGTATTCGCGTTTAGAGGGCAGAAATAATTTCGACTGGCGGCCAGGAGTCGTAAGCTACGTGATAGGCATTCGATGTCAGTAAAAAGTTTGGCGTCCTCCGTGTCTCTTAGTAGAGAAATGTCATCAGTGAGTTGGTGTTTATTCCGCTAATCTTTTATTCCTAACTGAAACCAACCTAATTTTTTGCAAAATTGAAATTGAAATTGAACTTCATGTAATCACGAGGTGAATGATTAAGGAGAGACCGTGTCTCCCGGCTCAATGCCATTCATTACTGGAATTTACCACTTTCCCTGAGAAGGACTGAGGGTGCTTTGCAGCTCCTATAAACACTTTTAGTGCGTTTTCAATTGTCCTCCTAAACAATCTAAACAGTGTCCATAGAATAGTTATTCAGAGCTGCCGCGTACAAAAGTAGCGTAGGTGTCCACATAGCAGTAATTATCGCCTTTTCAGAAATAAAATAAATTAGCGAAATTTACACGGTCAATCTAAAATTGTTTCAGCTAATTGTGCTGCAAGCTTTCGCCGCGATGCAGAGGGGGCAAACCGCTTACCTAAATGACTGCCAGCCTTAATCTTACCCACGCTCAACCTCCACAAAGCTCATTGAGCCTCTAAAGTTTTGGTGCCCTATTAAGGCGGCGTAAACGATTGTCGAGAACCATAAAGTTAGACTTAAGCCGTTAGTTTCAAATCAGCACCCAGGCGTCGCGAGATCTTGTATTTTCACCGTAAGTTCGTTTGCCTCATTCGATCATTGTTTCTGATTGCTGCCGAAGATTAGGCAAACGCACCCGCTGTTCGCTCTTGAAAGAACCACCTGTGTACTGGATTTTGCTGACGACAAACTGTGGCTGGAGGGGAAATCTATTTAATTTATTCCATGCAAATAAAACGCAGATTTCTAACACCTCACACTAATTTTAATGTGGAGACGCCGTAAACCATTTGATACATGTTTCCAATAGGAAAATCGCAACTCTAGCAATTTTGAAGAAGACATATTTAGAGATTTGGACAGAGCCGCTTCGACAGATGCCTCTGACTATTTAGGGCATCTCAGAAATGCATTGTGCCTTTCCTTCGCCTATTTTCAGGGCACTGGACATTCTGCCAAACATTAAATTATATTACAGATAATTCCGTTGTTATCGTGGAATCCGGCTAATAAGTGGTGAGAAGAATTAGTTATGAGCAAAGCGAATTCTCAGAAGCATTCTCTCTGGAGGAGAGCACTACAATGATAAAATAAAAAGAAATTTCATGATAGGTAAGCCGCTGTCGCTAGTATTTCAGTGGACATTTCAACCTCACTGTACAGGCAGTATGCAGTGAGTGAAAGAAGGAAGAGAGAACGAGGTGCCGTAGTGCAATGGTCCGGAATAATTTCTATCACCAGGCTCATAAACAGCTAACTAAAGTATTTTTTGCGAAAATCAAAAGGCGCCTTAACTCTCCTTTTCGGAAGAAAAAATCGTTCCGCGCTGTTGAAATACTTCCTTCAACAAGAGACATCAGCCTAGCATGGAACTGAACATAAAGGAGACGCAACAAGCAAAACAAAACAACAAGGTCTCTTTAGCCCACAAGATTCGTATTCGGATTCATGGAAACTAGGCATAGAACCTTGGGTATTTCGCAACGCTCCTATTTTGAAACGAGATGTTTCAATTCCCCTTCTTGTGAAACGAACAGAAAAGCGCTTTTGCCCATCTGTTCTCTTCTTGCCTGCGCAGCCTATGAGAATCAAAGCTTTGCCGCAGCCTCCGCTCTGTAAAGAGATGAAAACGACGGAGCACCCAGAATGATTCGAAATACCTGTTTGTGATATAGTCCTTATAGTTCTTATGAGATAAACAGGTACTATCGGCAAGAAATAAAACAAGAACAACAGAACCGAGCCACGAACTGCAAATTAAGAACTTGCTAACCAGGAGATGCTCATTACTAGTAAATGGCCATTTCACTTCAAAAGCGCAAGGACTCTTCCTGAGAAGTATTAATCAACCTCGCTTCTATTTGCTCTCCAGGAGCAAATCTGCTGCTTTTTTTGTGCTGCCACTACAGTTTTGTTGTTCGCGTTTCATGCGTTGCTGATAGCACATCTCAGGGTGGATTACGACACTTCAGGCATTTCGTAAATGTTGGAGGACATCCTTTTATTCTGAGGAAGGTGCTTTTGAACAAAGATAAGTTCCTACTTAGTACAGTAATGTTTTTTTTTTTTTCATGGTACCGACACCCGAGGCTTCCAAGCATGCTGCAATAGGAAGCTCCAGGATAGCTTACAACTCTCATTGTTTTCTTACGAGTGGCGAGATCTGAATCTGCAAACGCTTCTCCATGTCCCCTCCCCAACTGTGGGCTACCTTTCCATGCAAACCAAAAACCAGCATCGGTAGCAGCTTTTGTGTATCTAAAGCTTTGGTGGTGGTAGTCGCAGTTGTTTACGAAACTTCCCATGGTATCATGTTGGGCAACCTTAGTTCAGTGCTACGCGAAACGATGTCTGCTGTACGGAGAAAACGTATTCGGCCAACAGACCAAAAGATTGTAGCAAAACTGTTATCTGAGCTAGTTGGTACACCTTCACAACTTCACTAGCGCTGCGAAGAGGAACAAAGGCAGAGAAGGAAGGACAGGGACAAGCCAAAAGATTCTAATTTACGACCTTTTTGTTTCGATTCGCAATCAGCGCAGCGCAATTTTCATCGTGGAGCCGACTCAGTGATTATTGCTTCCGCTCTTAATGTGGCCGTTGGACTGCTGGGAAGACTTAAATTTCTTTGAACTCTCACTCGTTTCGAAAGAAAGGCGATACCTCGAATTCTGCTTTGCTTTCCGGTGTTGAATTTGCGTCGCTTTCTGTGCCAAGCCGTTTGCCATCTTCCGACTTCAACAGTTGCGCTTCACTCTCGCCTAGTTCAGGTTTGTGCAGCTTTGACTCTCGGAGTCGCAGGCTTTGTTTCAGCGGTGATCTACAAAGAAACAACAAAAACTACAGATAATCTTCTTTATTTCTATCGGTATGATGGAGGAGGTGGTGGGTAAAAGCTGCTCGTAAACGGCAGCTTGACAAAGGCCCACATCCCCCCTCTACAGGGCAACAGCAGCAAGGCGTGGAAAGACACAAATATACCCATCTAAACTCATCGCGATTTAACAGAGCCAAAATAAAGTAGAAACAAAAAAAGAAGAAAAACAACAATGGAATAAATACCGAGGGCACAAAGAGGTACAATGAACAACTGATTAAATATACATATCATACGAACACAGGTACAATTTTTAGGAGTGTATGCAGTGAAGCTGTCGTAATTCGCGTTTAGATATACTAAACAGGTCAGTCCCGGATTTTTTATAGTTGTTTAATAGTGTTGGAAGGGTGAAAAATAATGCTTCCATTGCGTAGTTTGTTCTAGGAGTTCGTACAATCCACTCCTCTTTACGACTGGTAGGGTAACACACAGTTCTTTTTTCCAGTAAAGACAACTCATGCAAGGTCGACACAAGATCACTGGTTGCACCTGCTAAACAATCTGTAGACACCCATTTCCCATAAAGTCCCCACTGATTCTATCGAGCTTTTCTTCTTCCTGTTCGGTTACATCTTCCTCTTTATGTGTGGTCTTTGTAATTCTTCTGGTCCCACCTGGATAGCATGCATAAGCTAACCTACTACTTACGCGGCCATCTAGACACTGTTGCGACGCGCGCATATTTACGCAATGTGTGCTTTAGAAGACATGGGTAGCCATTAACGTTATCCAGGCCATTTTTTGCCTCTACGGTCATCCATGTTGCTCTGCTAATGCGGAGGCTAAAGAAAAAAGCCCAAAAATGAGGGCGCACATATGAGTGAAAACCGGCCGGTTTTAGTGCTCGCAAAATACTTCGCCAGTTAGTCGCTTCTAATAACCACGCCATCCTGACTCAAATCAGTGATGCAGGTAACTGCATAAGCATACAAGCCTTGTCTGCTTCACTGCTTAACGAGGGCATCGGTTGTTGCAGCCTTGACGCCATAGGAAGCATAAGAGGGTTCTCACATAGCTACCATCATCGCCATTTGATGGCGTTCTACGTCACACGAGCTGTAATACAGGACGTACTACGTCCGCCCCATATGTACGAGGGTGGCGCTAGTAAACACTCTCAAGGCCACATGTAAAACTTAAATACCCCCGAGAGCAGAAAATTTGAGAGCCGTCGCCGCAGCTCACTTGCTAGAGCACCGGACGTGTAATGCGGAGGTCGTGGGTTCGGATCCCACCGAAGGCATGTGGTTGCTTTTTGTCTGCTCCTTTTCTGGTCAGTCATCTTTAAGCTATAAAATATTCGCCAATAATCTCTATTGATCAATACCCTAAAAAAAGATCCCCTATCCTCCTTGGTTTTGGTGGTTGTCTGCTTTCCTCATTTTACCAGAAGCGTTACATTACGCGAAATGCTACATCAGCAGTATTTCATAACCCTGTCCCATTGATTTCGACGCGGTAAAAGTGCTTGCGACACAGCAAATCACGCTGGTTTTTTCGTCTCACTTAGGTAACACAACCTCAGCACAATAATTTTAATGTCGTAACAACACGAGAGGACAAAGCCAGTTCACTGGTGTCGACGACTAGAACAAGTTACTGAGCTTTCGCCGTGCACAAAAATCTTAGTTCAGCAGCTGTCGCAGTCAAGCCAAAGGCAAGCAAAGAATCTAGTCCACTGGAACAATGCCGCCGCGGTGGCTCAGCGGTTATGGTGCTCGGCTGCTGGCCCGAAAGACGCGGGTTCGATCCCGGCCGCGGCGGCAGAATTTCTTTGGAGGAGAAATTCTAGAGGCCTGTGTACTCTGCGATGTCAGTGCACGTTAAAGAACCCCAGGTGGTCGAAATTTTCGGAGCCCTTCACTACGGCGTCCCTCATAGCCTTAGTTGCTTTGGGACGTTAAACCCCAAAAACTAACCAACCAACAAGTAACTGAGTTCCCTCTAGGAGCGACTGACGGAGTATCTAGGACTGAAAGATGTGCCTGTGTAGAAGCCAAACGGCGAAATTAGATTAGAACAGAGTACAAAACGGCGATGCTTACAATTCGCTGCAGAGCGTAGACGCCCCTTCTGCCATAGGAACGCCCATGTTGTCTGCCATGTATTTTTTTTTCGCGCATCCATGTTTTCGACCCTCCTATCTGAGACCAGGAAAACGGTGAGCGACAGCGCCTTTGTTCGACCTGTCATTGGGGCGCCGGGAACATGGGCGGTGCGTGTCCTCTCTAATTATTCAAATAGAGCTCGTGTAGAGCGGCTGGCATGCAAAGGAAGAGATATGTCCCGTCTCTCTAGGTACAGTATGAACGAACTGTGTGGAGGATGTTACGAGATTTTGTGATACCTTGAAACAGTGAAATATAATACGTTGTTAGCTGCAACGTAGCTTGTATAAATGCACGCTGCGTCATGAATGTAAAAATGAATGTAAAATTTCTGAGCAAGCCGTATAGCTTTTCTTTGCAGACGTACGGCTGCGTTTGGGTGGATGCAAATGAGCAATTACTCCCGTCAGAGAAGCCATGAGAGAAAGGAGGAAGGTGGATATGAAACACGAAAGAGCGGCATAGATGTAATAGTGGAGGGTTCTATAATATTTTCACCACCTGAACATAATTAACGTTCACTGACATGGTGGTAGTGATGAAAAACTTCATTGCAGTATTGGGAATCTTAAGACGGGTATGTCCTAATGAAAGGTCGGCTCTTGGCTGCGTGTCGTGGCCGGAAGCCGGTGCTTCCCAGCGACTCCCAAAGCCCAGTTCTCCAGCTGCTCTTGAACAGCCAGGTCAGAGCTGGACATAGCAGCCTCCCATCGCTCGAGGTCCGAGAGTTGCAAAGTGGCTAGAGGGTGGAACTCCGAGCACTGAAACATTATGTGAGTGAAATCTGCTTTCGGTGCCCACGTAGGCTACACCGTGGCGAGAACGGTCCTGGATGGGCCAAAGCTAAGAAAGCAGGGGATGAGAACGTGTGGGACTGAAGCTGGCTCCACGTCACCTGTTGTAGTTTAGTCAGAGATTTAGAAGAGTGGAGTAGATGGTTCACTGCGCGCAATAATAGAGGGGGTTTCGTGATGCGAGACCATGCGCTCAAAAGCAACCCCCAGGAGGCGGCAAGTCCTGCTCGGCCGACTTATCCTCGAACAAAGGACTGGGATGCCTCGTTATTTGGGTGACTCGTGTGAGCGGGGACCCACATTACTTGAATGGGGTGGGGGTCGAAGGCTGCACTGACATTGCAGAGCACACAGGCGCATTTTGCCTTTCGCGGTTGTGTTCTACGATGCATTAGATGAAGGGATGAGAGCCAAAGGAAGCTAAATAGAAAATGAAGTCAGTACGCAGTTAGCGTGCGGTAAGTTCATAGGCAATCTGGCAGGCCCGAGCCTTCAGGAAACGGAGCAGAGCCCGACAGGCCTTTAACGCCGACAGTAGTAGCGACCTCTGCCGAGAATCTTCATCTCCTTCAGCGGGTGCGGATAAAGACACTCCAGGACAACACATAGAGACTTTCTATCACCACTTAATGATGGGAATGCGCACAGAGAACATCTGCCATGATCTCGTCACACCTGCAGAAAGCGCATAAGGGGCTATCACGCATGTCGAGGTCGCTGGTTTGCTCCCTTCCGCGGTGGCGGTATTGCGATCGAGACGAAATACAAAACACCTGGGTGCTATGCAATGCCCGCGCACATGGAAGAATGTTAAGTGATCTAAGTTATTTCTAACCCTCCGTTCGGTGTCCCGACAAGCCGAGCCACTTTTGGGGGGGGGGGGGGGGGGGAGTATTTCCACAACTTTCACTTTACAATCATTTAATGTGGATCTCATAAGCTAACCACCCAGCCTCCACTTTGGCAGTGACCAAGAAGTCCATAGTAGTCTCGATGCGATGACTAACACCGTGGCTTTGAATTTAATCGCAAAAAAAATATTCCAGATGAAGCTCTCAACTTACCGGCTTTGCATACGCGTTTGTCGCCGGCCGAAAATAAGCAGAGTAAAAAATACCGAAGTATTGATTTTTACTCAGAAAAAAATATGCGGCAGTCGTTCTTAATATCTCTTTATACTTGTATGTCGTAATTCTTTGAAACTACAAAGCGTGGAAAGTTCAATGAAGTGCCTGAAAATCCTGCACGGTTAAGGAATAGTGGAAGATGGGGCACACGTGCAGAACATTGCAAGCAGTGTTCTCCTCTAGTTTTTTTTTTCTGAGATCCTCGAAATTTTTTCTATGCAGTTTTTCAAATTAATTTTGAAAATTTTTCGTACTTTCAGCAGCAATAATAAATGGATGTAAAGCACCTACGGTGGCCTGAATTTGGCTTTCGCAATGTTAGCTCTTTTTCACCTTCTACGGACGCAATTTTCGAGCTCCTAATTGCGCTTAGGTGTCTTTAGGAAGCTGATGAAATCGACGCGCCCGCCTCAATTTTACATTTGAAGAAATGGCTACAGCTATCATAATAAGTAAACGAAATGTGTCAGGAGCTGGTTAGTTATATATTTAGTAGTCTGTAACTAGCTTATCGGATTTGTATTATTAGATACAGTAATTATGGTAAGGCGGGCAGGAGCAAATATGTGCGACTTCAGTCCCTTTACAGACAACACACCCATCATAATCACCTCATCCCTCATAACCTAGTGCTGTCACCACCATCAACACCCGAACAAAATGCATTATTCATCTGATAGCTTCAGCGAGAGTGAACGCCAGTGTGAGCTTTAGTTGCAGTGTTCTGCATATTTTCTTCAACGATAGGTGCTGAAGATTTTAGTCGATATAAAACCTCAATGCTAACAGAGCGAATCAATGAGCGAGAACCGTCGAAACCCAGCTGCAGATACATCAGTTGACGGAGCACAGATTGAAATCAGGTTATTCGTCTACTCGGGCGACTGAGCTGCAGTGTCAAGACTCCCATAGAGATATAGTCCTATGTGGTGGTCATGAATGCCATGAATGGAAGATCAGGAATATCAGTTTGCCAATATCCCTAAAAAAAAAAATTCTACAACAGCTGTATCTTACCGGCACTCGCCTATGGGGCAGAAACGTGGAGGCTAACAGAAAGGGTTCAGCTTTAGTTAAGGACAACGCAGCGAGCCATGGAAAGAAAAACGATAGGTGTAACGTTAAGAGATCTGAAGCGGCAGGAATGGGTGAAGGAACAAACGCGGGTTAATAGCATCCAAGTCGAAATCAAGGGAAAGAGGTAGGCTTGGGCAGGGCATGTAATGCGAAGGCAAGATAACCGCTGGTCCTTAAGCGAAACGGAGAGGATTCCAAGAGAAGGCAAGCGTAGCAGGGGGAGGCAGAAAGTTGGGTGGGCGGAGAAGCTTGCGGGGATATGGTGGCCGCAACTGGCAAAGGACAGGGTTAATTGGAAAGATATGAGAGAGGCCCTTGCCCGGCTGTGGGCGTAATCAGGCTGATGACGATGATGTGGATAGTTGTGAGGATCACCACACTAGCGCATTCACTGAACATATTGGAATCCCTGCGATTGTGACAGCCTTAGCTACAGTGTGCGCATTTGTAAGTTCTATGCAGCTCATTGCATGTAGGACAGCGGCCAGCTAAGAAAATAAGCTTTCTTTGCCAACGCCCATGTTAACATAACAAAACGAGCTGAAGTTAAATGAATGACCACCGCATAAATGAATACAATTCATTGTTCCTCCACAATTCTTAATTCCGTCAGAATTCTCGTTCAATATTTTTATTCGCGCCTCAGGAACAAACTGCGTGAAAAAAAACAAGGCAGATTTTACCAAAATAAGGTGATTTATTGAACTTGTTTGGCCAACATAGCGCTGTAGTAAGAAATGAGCCGGGTATCAAAATGGCAGCTAAAGTTTGCCTCGCTTTCGTATCCCTTAAAGCCTTGTCGTCCTGCATATGAAGAATTGGCTATTCATTACCACTAAGTCCTAATACAGGTTTGCCGGCCTTCTCCTGTCGACTTTAGAGTAAGCAGTTGTGTGATCTCTAACTCTTCTTACCTGGGATTACTTCCGCGTGTTTCTGCGCCCGATCCTCACTTAGTTTCCATATTGCTTTAAGCTCTCTTAATCCTCGCCTTCCAGTTTGTTAGCCCGGTGTGGTCGACAAATGCCTGAGCTTGATCACGGGGGTTGTGCGGAGCTCTAATCGGCACCATCAGCGTGCGACGGTTTTCAAAACTAGCCCTGCAGACAGCTATCACATTAAGCTTCGAGAGGGGCATTCTGATGAGTGCAAAGCGTCTGCACTAGTTTTGTATTACGCTGTAGCCTAATATCACCACGTTTTTCGACCGAGAGAGGATAATGACATTCAGGCGGGCATGATTAATAAGCGAAGTGTGTCAGGAACAAAGTGCCTTTCGAGATATTCTCACCACTGGTCGCGTTAGCCATTGAGGCGCCTTAATCATGTGACTGCCTTCCCTCCTCCCGAGAGGCTACTTTAATTCGCACAAAAAAGCGGATGAGGTGGAGGGTGGCACTTGGGGCTTGATAGTCCTCGGTGTCAATCCTTCGCAACATAAGAAAGCGTCAAGCTTGGGAAAAAGCAAGTTTACGAAGGCTAGTCATCATGCTGTTAGATGGGGACACAGAAATGCCCCAACGCTGCTCATATTCTTCCGGAGTTAGGGAGAGACAGCCAAAGAAACACGGAAAAGATTCGAGGCCCCCGAGCGCCAGTTATTAAATGGATTTGCCAAGGACCAGTGTTAATTAGCAGGCACCTTCTGACGCTATTATTAGCCTTCAGCATGTTGTCGGTGGTGACTATCTCGTAGTTGCGGTCAAAGAATCGATTACTTATTGAAGAAGTCTCTCAACCCACGAATCAATTACTAGTCGTGTTGAACGCCTCCAAAACGAAAAACACATCGTTGTAACCTTTTCATCTTACCGCTCTGGGCAGCGCGAAGTATGGTAATTGTGGCTCATTACCGGAGCTTCGATCGTCGCTTCACTAAGTACTTTCCGAACTTAAAATAATAGGTCCAACTTCGGACAGCACCTCCGAAACCACCAAATAACATTTAGTTAATTAGTTCCTCCTTTCTAGTTCGCTACAGCGGTTAAAAAAAAGACGAAGCAAGGCTCATTGCCAAGCTTTCAACGCTAGGTGTACGTAAACAGTGCAAGTGCGGTAAACATCCCATGGAACAGAGAGTGGAACCGTTCTAAACATATTATAGCGGCGCTACACTCGACAGAAAAGTATGCCTTAAGTCAACCGGACTGATGCAAAATGGACTCCTTCCGGGGACACACGTGGCGCTGGGGCACACAGTCTTTAGGCTTCAGCAAAGAACAAGCTGACAAAAAAATAAAGAGAAGCCACACGCAGTCTTTCTGCTAAGAGAGAGAGAAAAACTTTAATTTAACAGGAATTCGGGGCACGCTCCAGGGTCCCCGCACGACCCCACTGCACTCAAGTGTTTATGTTCCTAAGGTTCATACACTGTCAGCACGGCCAGTGGCGATGGTCTGCACGGCCGGGTCCTCCGAGCGCAGCAGGGTCTCCCAGTCCTCCCAGGTCTTGAGGTTCTCTAGGTCCCGCGGGGGAGGGTCCGCCAGGCAGAGGGAAAGGATGTGGAGAGCAGAAGCGAACGGTTCTGGGCAAAGAGTTCCCCATTTGCAAAGATGCAAAGAAGCGCCAGGGTACGTATGGTCATTCGTATCGGCGCGAAAATATCTCTCCCTTTCCTCTTTCACTCCTTCCTTTATCTCTTCTCTTACGGCGCGTTTCAGGTGTCCACCGCACATGGCGGCAATTACAGACAGGCTGCTTTATTTCACCCCACCACCTCTCATGCTTTCATCCCACCTTTCCTCCTGATTGTAACACCTGTGGCGTGCCCAAATCCACACTTTTCCATTACCTTTGGGAATGTCCTTCCCCAAAGGCAGTATCCCCCATCCCCAATCCCACTCATTCTTCCTGGGAGGCTGCTTTACGGACCGCTCAGCCCGCCGGCCAGAAATGGCTAGTGGATCGGGCTTTACGTGAAGCACTAGCCCGTGGACTCCTGGACCAGTAGGAGACCACCCTGGAAGATTTTGTGTGTGTGTGTGTGTGTGTGTGTGTGTGTGTGTGTGTGTGTGTGTGTGTGTGTGTGTGTGTGTGTGTGTGTGTGTGTGTGTGTGTGTGTGTGTGTGTGTGTGTGTGTGTGTGTGTGTGTGTGTGTGTGTGTGTGTGTGTGTGTGTGTGTGTGTGTGTGTGTGTGTGTGTGTGTGTGTGTGTGTGCAATAAAGTTGTTTCCATCCATCCATCCACCGAGATGTGAGACAGTTAATGAGCCATTTCCTTTCCTCAAAAACTACAAACCAACTCTCTCGACGCCACGTTTAAAAGCAACCTGCCTATGGTCCGGACATTTTTGAAGAACAAGCCCATTGCATAGACGAGGCATCGAAGAAAGCCTCTGCAAAATACCAGAGCCATGCGCGCCCCGAAAAGCTGCAAAAATTCAAATCAAAGCCCGCTCGTTCTTTTTATCCACAAGAAAACGTCCACGCCCTCTACTCTGGCTCGTTTTATGTCGTACGGAGCGTTTTCGCTAAAGGCATTTCATTGGTACGTCGTTCTGACTGACGGGCCAAGGCTGAGCATAGCCGGGCCGTCGCGTCGTCTGCGCAACGCTTTCCGCAGCGTCTCCCATTTTGGCACATGCCCACAAACCCGCATGAAAGAAAAAAAAGCTGAGGAGGGAGAGAGAGAGAGAAAACTTTATTTACACAGGAATTCGGGGCACGCCCCAGGGTCCCCGCTCGACCCCACTGCACTCAAGTGTTTATGCTCCTAAGGTCCATAACACTGGCAGCACGGCCGGTGGCGATGGTCTGCATGGCCGGGTCCTCCGAGCGCAGCAGAGTCTCCCAGTCCTCCCAGGTCTTGAGGTTCTCTAGGTCCCGCGGGGGAGGGTCCGCGACAGCCTTGAACCCTAGTCATAAAATGTAAAAAAATGAAAAAAATTGCTGGGAGCAAGAGCGGACAGGGATCTTAAGCAGACAAGGACAATCCTGCAATTTTTTTCTTTCTACTTTCTAATCAATTATTTTTCAGCCACAAAGAATTTGCACAAGTGAACTTTTTATTGACCAGCACCACATGCAAACAAATAGAAACATCCTCCTGTGCTTTCCTCGGTTTCCATGTCTGTTGGCTTCCTTCATTTAATTGGCGAATAGTTGACTTTCATGTTATACTCTGGTTGTTTTTTTTCTGACAGAGAGAAGAATGAAAAGGAAATTGCACGGGCCTGCCTACTGGCTCGGGCCAAGCCACCACCGCTGCCACGTGCAGATAGATGAGAGATAAAAGACCAGAGGAAAGAGAAAAGGGGAAGAAAAGACGCGCGTCGCAGCAACAACTGCGTCCGCCGGAGCGGACGTTGCTGCAAAAACAGATAAGCGGCCGAAGCCGCGCTCACCGGAGCGGACCAAAGCTGCCGCATTCGTATGTGATTCAAAGGGGCGCGTTATTTTTGTTTTCGTCAAGAAAAATAACAATAAAAAACAGCCTCAGACAAAAGAAATTGAAAGCAGGTGGCGCCATGGGTGCTGAAAGAACGAAAACACAGTACTTTGAAGCGTTCTAATTGCCGCCAAGCAATTTAATTTTCAAGTAAAATTAGCGGAGCAGTTACAGTTTTAGAGTTATAGCGACAAACAAGTAGAACTAGCAGAAGTGAGCGCCTGAAGCTTTCTATTCGAGTTTACGATTGATTCATAACAGAACGCTCACTGGCAACGGCGTGGCGGTCGCCTTAGATGGGTTCGCAGGGCCTAGCGTGTGACAGGCATACTTACCTGGTGCTGGGGCATCCTTGGTCAGGATGGAGGAGCCTCCAGGGTGAGATGCGGGTATTGCACTGCGACCGCGTTGACCCTTGCCACTTCCTCAATAGAGGCAGATGGGGCATGTAATTTTTGGTAGTGGGGGAGTGCGTGCGCGCATCCCCCTAACCATAATCAAATTCAAAAAGCAGAATTCCACCGTATTCTGTGGTGTATACTGCTTAGCTAAAGTTAAGCCTGGTCAGATGCGAAGCATGTTGATGGCTAGGCTTGGTAATACATGGCTTTCCATGGTTGAATACTTGGTCATTTTAATACAACCACTAGAAGCCTTCGTCGTGGGGGAAGACAACGGCATGGCTACAGCGGAACGCCACGGAAGCCGCGTTCGCCTGCCCGGTGGAGCGAGCGTTTCACCTACACCAAGTGCGAACGCGCGTTCGAAATGCGCGGGAATGCCGCTCGAGGACATTCCGGCGTCTGTGCGATGGCATCGTTCTCCCTCTCACAGCGCGTGACGGCGATCTGTCGTGACGTCATCGTGTCACGTGGTGTGGCATCGTCGTGTCGCGTAATTTGGAGGCGCACAACCACAGCGACGGCGCGAGGTGGGCCCCCGTTTCTCTACTGTCGTGACGTCATCGTGTCACGTGGTGTGACGTCATGTATCACGTGATTTGGAGTCGCATAACCACGGTGAAGGACTGAAGTGGTAGCTAAAGTAGTATGCTTCGCATAAAAGAAAGAGGCAGTGGCTTGGAGCAATAGCGGAAACGAGTAGACACATACAGCGCTGCACAGCACAGTAGAGAGAGAGAGAAACTTTATTGTAAGAGGAATTCAGGGGCACGCCCCAGCACTGCGCTGTGTTTGTTTGCTCGTTCTTGGTCCCTTGTCTTGTTTGCGCTATTGCTCCGGAGGCTTAGCTTCAGTATCCTTGGTTTGACGTCATGGCTGTCGCAGTTCGCTCAGAAAGCACTGGGAGCACCACGGCAGTGGTGGAGGTGTTCGACCGTGCCTGTACGGAGGAGGAGACGGAAATCGGCGCGGTTAAAAGTGCCCGCAGGAATGCGGAGAGGTGGGTTGCCGGCTGCGACACGGGCAACATGCGGCTCCAGCGAAAGGTCAAACGGTGGGCGAGGAAACGAAGCGCACAGTTGTAGCGACAGCGAGGAGGCGACCAACATGCGCAGTAGCGCGCGGCTGCGCCGAAAGGTCCGACGACGGAGTCGGCGGCGGCGATGGGTGCGGCAGCGACCACCTGCGCGGCGGGCGACATCACTCGGTTTCTCGCATGCGCATAACTCACCAGTTCAGCTCACGCGAAGCTCGACTCTGACCCGCGTAGTGAAAAGAGAGAGAAAAAAAATTATTTACACAGGACTTCAGGGCACGCCCCAGGGTCCCCGCGACGACACCACTGCACTCAAGTGTTTATGTTCCGGAGGTCCATAACACTGGCAGCACGGCCGGTGACGATGGTCTGCACGGCCGGGTCCTCCGAGCGCAGCAGGGTCTCCCAGTCCTCCAAGGTATTGAGGTTCTCTAGGTCCCGTGGGGGAGGGTCCGCGGGGCAGAGGGAAAGGATGTGGAGGAAAGAAGCGAAGGGTTCTGGGCATAGGGCACATGCGGAAGTGTGAAAGGATGGATGATAGTGGGCTAGGTTAAGGGGTGAGGGGAGAGTGTGTGTCTGTAGTCTGCGCCAGAGTGTTGCGTGTTTGTTATCTAGGGAGGAGTGGGGCGGGGGGTAGAGCTGGCGTGAGGATCTGTATGCCTGGGTCAGCTCACTGAATGTGTGCGCGTAGTGAAGCTTTTCGCTTCAAAACAGTAAAACTGAGAGAGTCGGTCCCCCCCCCCCATCCCGCCGTGATCACGTCACGAGATAGCCATCTGCGTGCGCGCTCCTTCCTCAGTTTTTTTTTTCCTCCTTGCAAGCCCCCCCAAAAAAGGTTTTTTTACTTGTGCGTATGCCGTGTCGTGTGTAGCGTAGCCTTTCGCTTGCACACTCGATCGCTCCGCACACACACCGCTTATCATTCGTGCTCTTGCCTACGCCTTGGCTCCGTTGAACGACATGAGCTTAGGAGCGGAGAAAAGGCACAAACACACAGAACACAAAAATTCTTGAATTGGTTAATTTGGGTTTAATGTCCCAAAGCAACCCAGGCTGTGAGGGACGCCGTAATGAAGGGCTCCGGAAATTTCGACCATCTGGGGTTCTTTGAATAGTTTGGGACACTGACAGCCTCGTAAGCGCAGCAGTTTCGAAACGGACCGCGCACACAAAGCCAGTGTTTGTGCCGCGCATGTGGCGGGAAATAAGCTTGTTCGCTAGCGGCTTCATTTTTCGTGCAGCTTAGAAAGGAGCCATATTAAACCACTAAGCATCTTGTGTATTTTCGAGGAAAATAGGGCAAGTAAACGTGGATCAATGTCCTCAAAGGTTAGTCCTCTTAGCGTCACACAAACTCGGGCAGCCCTACAAATAATTTGGCAGTGGTTTAGCTCTGGTTAAACCTGGTAAATTGCGTTAGCAATAGTGCGCGCGTTCTTCTGGCGATTCTTCGGCGCGTTGCCTTCGCCTGGTAACATTGCGGCGTTCCTGAGCAGTCAGGTATTGAGATTCATGATAATGATGATGATATCAACTTTATTTTCCACCAGATAAGGAGGCCCCCTACTCCCCGTCCCCGGCACGCAGGCCTTGGTGACGGGTTCCAGGACTTCCGCGATTAGAAGCAGGCGAAGAGGTCTTGACTCCTCGCTCAAGGGTCCGTCTTTTCCCCCTTTCTCTTTAACATTACCCTCATCCCCCTCGCCCCAAAATTGTCAACTATTCCATACCTGAAGCACACACTTTATGCCGACGATATCACCCTGTGGACCACCCACGGCAGTGACGGCGATATAGAGAGCACCTTACAGGAAGCAGCCACCCTCACCCAAAATTACGCACGGACCATCGGACTGTCTTGCTCCCCAGAGAAGTCCGAACTGCTCCTCATCCGGCCTAAGAACCACCGCTGTCCCCACTCCCCCATTGCCATTGAACTGAATGGTGACCGCGTACCTGAGGTTGGCACCCTCCGTGTATTGGGCCTGCACATCGAAAAAGATGGCAAAAACACCACTACCGTCAAGAAACTCAAGCAGATTGTAGGCGCGATATTGCACCTCATCCGCAGTGTTTCGGGACGTCATAGAGGCATGAAAGAGCGCGACCTATGTCGCCTCATTCATGCCTTTGTCCTCAGCCGTATGCTGTACACTACCCAATATTTACAACTATCCAAACATGACATAAACGCTTTGGATGCTTTGATTCGCAAGGCATTCAAAGTAGCACTTCATCTTCCCCTCAACACACCCACAGAAAGATTACTAGGCCTGGGCCTCCACAACACGATCGGGGAACTGGTGGAGGCCCACCGACAGGTCCAATACATCAGGCTCACACAAACTTCCACAGGTCGGTATATCCTGGACTCCCTCGGAATCAGAATAACGGCCAACGACCCAACCCTCCTCGCCATCCCACGACCCCTTCACCGGGAGCTTCTCATTAGGCCGCTCCCGAGGAATATGCACCCGTTCAACCATGAGCAGCGCCGCAGAGCCCGTGCGAAGGCACTCAATCGAGCGTACGGCCCCGAGCAGGACGTCGTATGGCTGGACGCTGCCTGCACGGGTGATGAAGCGATAGCAGCTGTGGTGGACTCTTCATCCACCCTCCTCACACTACCTCTCCCTCCAGACACGTCCCCAGAGGCTGCAGAGGAAGCCGCCATTGCACTTGCTATCACTCGCACGGAAGCCCGGTATATTTTAAGTGACTCTAAAACTGCGATTTTAAATTTTGCTCGAGGCCGAGTTCATGTTCCTGCTTTTGGCATACTGGACTCGCCCGATGCACTCCTGTCCCGCCATGTGGAGCTGATATGGGTGCCTGCGCACTCGGGAATCCCGGAAACGAGGCTGCCAACCTTTTAGCCCTAGGTTCTTTAAACCGGGCTCAGGGGCCTCGGATCGGGGATTCACGAAGGAGCGCATGCACCCATTCAGTGAGCTGACGTAGGCCTACAGAGCCTCCCGCCAGCTCTACCCCCCGCCCCTCCCCTCCCTAGATAACAAACACGCTACACACTGGCGCAGACTACAGACACACACTCTCCCCTCACCCCTTAACCTAGCCCACTATCATCCATCCTTTCCCACTCCCGCATGTGCCCTATGCCCAGAACCCTTCGCTTCTTCCCTCCACATCCTTTCCCTCTGCGAGGCGAACCCTCCCCCGCGGGACCTAGAGAACCTCAAGACCTGGGAGGACTGGGAGACCCTGCTGCGCTCGGAGGACCCGGCCGTGCCGACCATCGCCACCGGCCGTGCTGCCAGTGTTATGGACCTCCGGAACATAAACACTTGAGTGCAGTGGGGTCGTGCGGGGACCCTGGGTCGTGCCCCGAATTCCTGTTGGAATAAAGTTTTCTCTCTCTCTCTCTCCTCGCGGCTTCTTCCACCAGGCGGATGGCTTGCTGCTGTGGAGCAGGGACCTCGCTCCGCAGCAGGGCTTCCCAGGTTTCTCTACAATTTCCATTTGCTTTAGCCCCCGGGGAGCTAGCGCATTCCCAGGTTATGTGGTTGAGGGTCCCTCTAGCTCCACGAAGCTTGCACTTATCGTTTTCTTTGTTATGTCTCTGTACATGATATGCCCAGACCGGGTTTACGAAGTTCCCAGCTTGGAGGCGTCGCCATGTGATTGCCTTCCTATTGTTTAGACTTTTGTCCGGTGGTGGCACCATTCTCCTCTGTAGCCTATAATTTTCAACAATCTCCATATAATTTTGCAGATGCTCGTCTATGTTCCGGCAGTCGGGCGGCTCCACAGCTACCCGGAAGTAGAGAGCTCGGGCTAACTCGTGGGCCGCGTCGTTGGCAGGAACAGACGCCTGCGCGGGAGTCCAAATTAGGCTAATTTTAATCTCGGTGGACACCTGAGCCTCGCCGTAACGGGAAGAGTGGAAGATGGGAGTAAACGAAGACACCGTACTCACTAGACGCGCCTTTGTTCATTCCAAACCATCGAGCTGGCATGGCGGAGTGGTTAGCGTGCTCGTCTCGCACTTCGGAGACCCTAGTTCGATTTCCCAACTCGACCAATTTCCTACTCGGTGTTATTTATTTATGTTGTCTGACTAGAAATGAGGCTAATTGCATAACTACTATTAGTCAATGAGTCATTAATCATCATGGAATTATCATAAAATGCCATAAATCGCGTTACAATATAATTCGAATGTCATCGATTCACTACGCGCCAATGCTGGTAACGCCGGCTTCGAAGGCCAGAAGTGGGGGACCTCGTAGTGGAGCTGCCACCTGGCGGAGCGCGGCTGAAGCAACGGCGCGCCACCTGCTCGGCGCAGCGGCTGTTCAAGGTCATCCGTCCCTACCGACCAGGACTACGCGACGAGGCAAAACCTACAGTAGTATTGATAACGCAATAAAACAGCCATCAATGTGGGTTTCATTTAGTCACACAGTGAGAAGTCTTTTTGATGACCGCAAAGCTCTTCGAAGCGTTCAGGGTGTTAGTCAATATGGTGAAGTAAACGAGAGGACGAAAGCTTAATTAGCCACGGTTTACGACATACCTTACCTTACCTCAGAGACTCTGTGCTTAGGTTGAGCAGCAGGCTTGCATGCATGCATGCATGTATGCTTGGATTAAGTTGTTTTATTTTCCTGCACTGTGCCGTAATGTATTGAACGATATAGTAATGTACCCTATTGTATTATACAGTGTGACACACTGCATTGTGATGCCCCTGTACCACATGTCTCGCTATACTACAGTGAGGTGCACTTGTGGGTTTCGCTCCTGTCATTCGGTCGCACTATCCTGCAGAGCGTCGCGAAATGCAATCTGTTAAAAAGTACAGCTAGCATGGAAAACGGCAGTCGAACTCTACCAATTCGGAGCCAACGTCTTCCTACTCAAGAGGGAGGAGGAAAGGAAACAAAGAATAGAGAAAAAGAAGTCCCCACGTTTACAGTGCACGCTTTTGAAAGTGAGTGGGGTCTCTTTTATTATCCTCACGAGCTTGGATCTTAACTGTCATGTTGGTAAGCCCTATAGCACGGAGAAAAACGTGTTGCTTCAAAGTGCAAGCGTTAAATGTGGGTCGGTGTCGAAAACATTTACTGCTATAAAATAACAAATGAATATAAACCAAGCCACGGCCTTCGCCCTGACACCCTTCGCCTGAGAATATTAGAGAACATAGGAAAGTAAATAAAATTAAAAAAGCAACAACGGATGTCTTTGCACGTGTCGAAGCTCGGGGAAATTTTTGCAAGGCACCCAAAACGCTGCGCGAGGGGCAGCTAGTTCAAAAGTGGGAGCATTAAAGACCGTTCGCCATTTTAAATCTCCCCCGGCAGCATGGCTTTGGAACTGCTGGGGAACTAATCTCCCGCGTCGTTAATACCTCCTGGTAATGAATTGTTTCTATCGCCAGGACAAGACTTGTCATAAAGGGCGGAACTTTTTGAAGCTCAGGAAAATGTTGTTGTGATCTTTTAGTTTTTATTACGTACAAGACAAAAAAGGAATTAAGTAGTGGAATGAAGTGCACTTGCTGTCATCCCTTTGGGCTGAGCCCCGAGTAATGTCTTCTGTGTCGACCGTGTTGAGCAACCGAGGGTACGCAAGTCGGGCGGATACTCTTGGTCAGATTGCCCAGTGCCCTGGCTCGATCTTTGGGAAGTAAACAGCGTTCTCACGGCTGTCCTGCGTGATGTAATCAGGGGTACAGAACCGAAAACTTTCAGCATGTATCAGAAATTTAAAACTTTTATGAAAACGACCTAGCTTCCCATGTTGGCACTGCCACTGGTAATCACCGATTACTCTTACCGAAAACTGACAGAAACATTCCAAATTTTCTAAACGCACGCGCACATTCATACTTGTAGATTGAGGGAAAATTTAGATCACCTGACAACTTTAAACATACTCCCATTAATTACCTCCTTTCATTTTCTATCCAAAGCCCATAATTACTACTCAATTACCAGATCAAATGAGAAGCAGTTTCCCACAAATAACTGCGGTGCAAAACTGGAAGCGAAACATTGTCACATTGTTTCGTACTTCAACTTTGTGCACAAAGCGCATTGCACCGGAAACATTTTGCCCGCCGACAGCGAAGCTTAAATATACCCTTTGGTAGATCGGCTCGGAACAGTGGCGCTTAGATGTAACGATCGTCTTTGAAATTTGTGATCCTCTTACTTGCATTTTATCTTTCGAATATCCGATAAGGTGCAAGTCTGAAGCAGCTGCACAAGGGCTCTAAGACGGGTGCAGAGGAAATTCTATCGCCTTTATGTCAATTTCTTCCGGTTAAGTGTGTTGCGTGAGTGCACGGATTGTCGTGGTGCAACCCAACATTTATAGCAAGACGCTTATCTCGCAGTGGGCCAAATTGTTTCCTCGGCTCTTCAGAGTATGAAGCAAGATTTATTGTTTTTCTCAGGCTCAAGGAAAACAGCTGAAATCGGGTGTCTCGGCTCCCAGACGATCATCATTATCAGCAGCAGCAGCAGCCTGACTACACCCACTGAAGGGCAAAGGCCTCTCCCATGTCTCTCAAATTAACCCTGTCCTTTGCCAGTAGCGGCCACTGTATCCCCGCAAACCTCTTAATCTCATCCGCACACCTACGTAGCTTTCTGCCGTGCCCTGCTACGGTTGCCTTCTCTTGGAATCCACTCCGTTACCCTTAAGGACAAGCGGTTATTTTGCCTTCGCATTACATGCCCTGCCCAAGCCCATTTCTTCCTCTTGATTTCGGCTAGGATGTCCTTAACCCGCGTTTGTTCTCTCACCCACTCCACCCTCTTCCGATCTCTTAACGTTACACCTATCATTTTTCTTTCCATAGCTCGCTGCGTTGTCCTTAACTTAAGCTGAGCCCTCTTTGTTAGCCTCCACGTATCTGCCCCAAAGGTGAGTACGGGTAAGATAGAGCTGTGTTAGACTTTTCTCTTGGGGGATATTGGTAAACTGCCATTCATGATCTGAGAAAACCTGCCATATGCACTCCACCCCACTCTTATTCCTCTAGTTATTTACCTCTCACGATCCGGATCTGCGGTCACTACCTGCCCTAAGTAGACATATTCTCTTACTACTTCCCGCTATCAATTGCGAACTGCTCTTTCCTTGCTAGGCTGTTGAACATTACTTCGGTTTTCTGCACGTTAATTTTTAGCCCCACTTTTCTGCTCTATATAGCCGAGACGATGTAGGGCTATAATTTTGACACTTGCAGTCCATTTTTTCTTCCTTCGCTTAAAGAAGAGCTTGAGTGGTGCCATTCCATTCTTTCTCGTTTATTTTGTAGCGAAAAGGGTGAAACCGGCTTTGATCACCAGTCAGAGTGTTCAGTGGTGAATTATCTTCTTCTCAATAATTTGTAAATTTATGGTGTCATGAGAACGTTGAGCTCTCAAGGCCAATGCCAGTGAAGCGAAGTGGGCACTAGTTCTCCGGTAACCTAGGCTTTTATTCATCTCTGGGCCTGCTGTCTGGCTGTCTTTTTGACGAGTGCATCAGCAGTCTCCTTACTGGTTTCTCTGACGGCTTTCCGAGAAGGACGACTCCAAGGCCGATAATAAATGCTCCTCTTGCCGTCTTCAAGATGAGGGATCCTTCTGAAAACTTTGCTCGAGCTAATGCAGGGGGCGCCATAGGTCAGCTGAAAACTTTCAAAATTTTCAGTGCCCGCAACTTTCTTTCGTAGCGAAAGCTACATTGGCCACGAACTTGCGATTTCGCTGCGGCGGTGATCGGGGGAGGCACAGAGACCGACCTCGAGCCGTTGCCTAGCAACCGCCGCAGCTGGCGGACGCAGCGCGCCCGAGGCGCCATCTGGCATGACGTCACACCGCGGGCCACGCCGCGGAGCCCCGGCGCCGTTTTGTATGACGTCACACCGCTTGCCTCGTCATTGCGCTCGCCTCCGTTCGCTTCTCCAGCTGTGTCGCATGCCCGAGTACATGTCGGAGGATTGAAAAGAAGAGCTCGCGTGCGCCGCAGCCACAGTTGGGGCGGCAGTATGGATGGCCACAAGCCTGCTAAGCAAAAGGAGGCATGGAACCGACATCGGAACGAGATGAAGAGGAAACGAATCGTTTAGTAAACATAGAAACATGCGGCTTAGCTTTCACTACGCATATCCTGGCATAACTGAGCTAAGCCACAGCCAATTTTTTTTAGTAGACATTTGCGTGAAACGAGACATCATAGACTTCATTTTTGTTAGTGCACTAGTGGATAAAAGATGTAACCTGTTGATGCCAAATAGCAATGTATGGCTGCAAGAGGGATGACGCCACGCACCA